>NC_136067.1:1542639093-1543839093 GCF_964261635.1 Lissotriton helveticus | reverse complement strand
CCTTCTTACACAAGCCGGGACAAACCCATAATAAAAGGACCACAACCCATATCATAAACAGACCATAAAAGAAGGAACAGAAAACAGATAAGAAGCAGTATAAGGGGTGTGTGTGTGGATACCAAACTCTACAATGTCCTGTGCTTTGATCCTCAATCTTGATCAGCTAAAGGGCAGGAACTGGTTTAACAAGGTCAGCTTCAGGCAACAGGGTCAGTTCACTCAGGTCAAACAGGAGTCAGCATGAACTCAAGCTAAGGTCTACATGTCCTTAAAAGACTAGTTTCAGCCACAATCATGGCCTATGTGAGGGCAACCACAAAATGGCTGCCATACACAAAATGGAACCCATGGGTTCAGAATTCACAGAACCTCAACGGGCAATGGAAAAGTACCAGCATGCTAGTTGGCATATGCCCACTGGGACAGAACTTGGAGTATTTATCAGGTGTTCCTTATGATAGTCTGTCATTGCTCTTTTCCATTGCCCGTGAACAAGGACACAAGGTGTTTCAAACGCGTTGGACTGTTTTATGGACTTGGAGGGGGGGACTGCTATGCTGAAGTACTCAATTAAAGGTGTTTTAACTCCCCATGAGCGGCGTCTTCATTTTGGGCAACCTCTGTGTTGGATTTTAGCGGCTCTGCTCAGCCGCGGAGATGCCCCGCTGCTATGTGTGCAGGTACTACGTTTGAATTTTCAAACACGATGGAACGCGGGGTCCGTATTGATGGACATTAAAATGAAGTCACAAAAGATTCGCAATTTGCGAGGCGCTATTTTGACCGTCGTGCATCTGGCCCTTTGATTAATTCAACAGAAGACACGTTTCAGCAGAAGCTTTCATCAGTGCTTTCAGAAAGTGTAACAATTTCCAAATACACGGCGCGTGATTTTAAACAAAATAGTCTCTCCTCATTGGCGCTTCATATGGTGGTAGAAGAGGAAGGGCTTAAGTGGTATTCTCCTTCCCTGGCCGCCATTAGTAAGAATATTTCTGATGGATACATCTGCCGGTTGATTCCTGACCTGGTGAATATCCCCCTGAATCAGCAACATTTGGAAATTATTTTTGTAGCTTCGCGCCGACGTGGAACGACGTCACAGAAGCACGGCATCGCGCACGGCTCCGCTGACGTCACCGACACCATAATAGGCCCACGTCGGCGTGATGACATCAGTTCCCTTTTTTCCACGTTATCAATGCCAATGGTTTTCGAGGGATCCTCTGTAGCTTGATAGTAACTTTGTTACTGTTTGTTGGGTATCGTGTTTCTTGTTATTATATTCACCTTTGCCATATCGACGTTCGTACAAGGTAATTCATAATGGTATTCAAAAAATCCCACGTTCTTACAATGAGGCACACCATTGTTATTCAGAACTTTCTATCATTTCATTCCACCACCATCACCAGAGGCCTTGTCATAAACCTGATGCATCTCCATTAGCCTGGGGACAGAATGATACAGTTCCTGAGCATACAGGAGCATGTCCTCATTGTAGAGGGTCACACTATCCTTGCCCCGGCTCTCCCACTCAATTCTTCTCAGTGGTGCATTGCGATAAATCCACTCTGCGAGGGGCTGGATCACGAGGGCAAAAAGAAGGCTTGATGAGGGGCACCCCTGTCTTGTCCCACTCTCAGTAGGGAAGGAGGCAGGACTCCATTCACCCTAATCTCAGCCCATGGAGAGTAATATATGATTCTGATGTATTTACAAAACAGCGGGCGGAAGTTTATGCATCCCAGGACTTTGAACATGAGTGGCCAGTGGATGGAGTTAAAGGCCTTCTCGAAGTACACACGTACGAAGGCACTGGGACTCCTCAGGCGGTTGGCATGGTCAAGCATGATCTTAGGTGTCAGAAAGAGTGTAGAGCCAACCTTTGGCAAGAAAGGGATTTGAACTCAGTGGACGAGAGATGGGAATAACAGCCAACATGATTTGGGACAACATCTTAGCTAAGATTTTGATTTCAATGTTAATGAGGGAGATAAGCCAGTAGGAGGCACTGTTTGTTGTGGGCCTGTCTTGTTTAAATTCATGGAGCTGGTTGCTCCACACAGATCCTCCGCCCGTGTGCTGGATCAGAGCACCACCTCAAAAAGTCACATGAGATGCAGGGCTAAGTTGGATGCAAGTTTATTGAAGTATTCTATTGGCAGGCCTTTAAGACCCCACTTTTTGCCTGAAGGCATCGCTTTAATCACCTTCTGTATTTCATCTTCCCTTACTGGGCTATCTAGCTTCTCAATATACTGCCCAAAGAGCCTAGGTATTATCAGGTCATTAACAATGGAATTCTCTATTTCTATTTTGGGAGGGTCCCAAAGTCATTAGAGCTGTTCATAGTAGTGAGCGAATGTTGAGGCAATTTTGGTAAAGGTCTCTGGTTCCCCGTTATAGCCAGAGATTGCTGGTATTGACCTTAGACCTACATCTCTGCTGGCCAGCTAAAATAATAGTTTTATGGACTTGTCCCCATTTCATAGGTTGGAAACTGAGTGACAGCCGAGACTACTCTAGCTGTGCCAAGTAATTTATTCTTCATTGATTACCTTCAGGCTTCTACTTGCAGAGCGTAGGTTCCATGTGCTCTTGTGTCACTTGCCTTTTAAGGCCAAGTATCTCTTCCTTCAAACCCGTCACTCCTTTCCTTCTATTCCTTTCATGGACAGCTAGGAAGGACCTTGCCTGTCCCCTTATGACTGCTTTCTGTGATTTCCAGGTAGTTGATGCAAAGGGCACAGAACCCATATTTGTGTTGAAGAAGGCTGAAACATTCTGCCGGAGGAAGTTCGAGACCCCCCTTTCTGTCAGCCAACTTAGGTTCACGCACTACATCCCTTGGGGAATGGGGGTAGGGCGACCAATAACAAAATATGTGGGAGAGTGGTCTAAAGAGACTGCGAGTGCTCAAGACCATGTTCAGATAAACCGCTGGGAGTAGGAAATTATCCAGTCTAGAGAACAAGTGGTGGGCATGAGAGTAGTACGTGTATGCCCGTTTCCGAGGAAATTGTTACGTCCAAAGATCGCATAGCCCAAGTGAAGTGACTATTCGCATAACCCCGCCACTTTATACTGGGCTCTGGGCAGCCGCATGGGGGTCCAGGACCAGATTAATTTCATCATCAAATAGGGTCAGGCATGGAGGGGTCGAGAGCAGTCCCTGTGCGATGACTTAGAGGGTGTCTCCGAACATAAGTGGAGAGATATATATAAGTTAATGATGGGCCATGTCTGCACCCCCAGGACACAAGATGGCTGCAAACGTGTGCAGTTTGGCGCTGCAAACCAAGACGACTGTAAAGGGAAGGTTTTGTAAAGCAATATTGCCACCCCGTCCCTTCAAGCTTTTGGTGAAGTGGACCCTTGTTGGCCTAAGAAATGGCAGTTGGTGCCTAACATGTGTGTTTCCTGTAGGAGTAGCACTTAAGGCAAATGTCTTTTAACATATTGAAGTATGGCACCCCTTGCTCCTTTCGATTTTGTCATTGATGTTCCAAGTGATCAGCTTCGATGTATCCCGAATTAGGGACTTCATGGGATCGGAACAGGAAAGGTAATCCGCACCCAAGCTTGTGACTGCGCATGTAAACAACCTGAAAAAAACGTGCTTCCTTAAATGTCCTCCTCCCCACACACAATTCTGAAAGTGAAGTATCTTTCACCCAAACTTTACTGCATAACTTGCAATAAAGGGTTGTGTGTGACCAAACCCTGATCCCTGGGCCATAATTATTGCCATGCTGAAGTATGCCAGCCAAGCACTGAGTTCTTGGAATGCCCATGTGAGTGCCCAGTTTCAACCATTCACACGGCCATCACACCCGCAGGTGCGCTCGACCTCGCAGTACTACGATTCAAGCCTCCCTCTCTTCCTCGTCCTGTGATGGTAATGCAATGGGCACTTGTTCGTTTCCTCTGTCATCATCGCTGTAGGCAGCTGATGGGGGAACCCTTTCTTGGGAGCATCCAGAAGCCCCCGTTTAGAGATTCCAGACCCCTCTCTGCAGGTTCACTTGTATAAGCAGTTGGAGAGCGAGGCTCAGCCACCGCAATCTAGTGATTGGAGTGATCCAGTCCAAGGCATATTGGGGAGTCTCAAAGAAGAACTGCCCACCTTGTTGCACCAGGACCACCGCAATCTAGTGATTGGTGTGATCCAGTCCAAGGCATATTGGGGAGTCTCAAAGAAGAACCGCCCACCTCGATGCACCAGGACCACCGCAATCTAGTGATTGGAGTGATCCAGTCCAAGGCATATTGGGGAGTCTCAAAGAAGAACCGCCCGCCTTGATGCACCAGGAAGGGGAGCGTGCAGGATAACTGCACCACTTTAAGCTTCTGTTTGACAACCATAAATGATTATCTCTGTTGGTGAACCAGTAACATAGCATCTGGAATAGAACTTTGCAGACCAGTGCTGGTCGGCACCCTGCAACACACACCCATGCCTGGAGCCCCTCACAGTGCTTTTCTGCATCAATGGCTCAGAAATGTGGGCAGAGGGCCCCGCACCCACTAGTGAGAGCCGCACCACCGAGCTGCCCTTGTTTCCTCTGTGAGCCTACCTTGGTGATTTATGACCGGCAACTAACAGCATTAACTCAAGGTGCCCGCTGGGCCATCAGGGTATACCAGCGTAGAGGAGGGAGGGAACCTGCACTCACTTGCCAGTAGCCTAGGCCACCACCCCTTGCCACTCCTTCAGTCCCCGGCTTCACTTGTATAGGCAGTGAGCAAAAAAAACTGTCAGGCTCCCGCCATACCATTGGCTACCACTGCAGCCACTTCCTGGCAGCTTAGAGTCCAGCATGGCTCCTCAGCAGCTAAAGCACTGGCCAGGCCTCATTCTTAGGAACAAGGCACTATCTCCCCTCGGCTGTCCACATTGCTCCCCATTGCCTCGGGTGGTTTCTGGCCATGCTGCGTGGGCCACAACCACAGGGATGGGTCGGCCTCTGCCCCGTGGCACTCCAGATCTTGCTCTGCTTTTCTGCTCCCTGCTCTGTGCCCAACCTGTCCCTTGAATTAGTACTGGTTCAGCCAGGCTATCTGGGATTTAGTCAAAGGCCCAAGGCAGGAGCAGAGCGCTCTTAAGTTGCATCTGTCAAGTTACACATCCTCTTGCTGCATCATTTAGTGCACCAAGCCACGTAATTTGGTTCTCCCCTGATGCTGTATCTGCATAATGCCAGCGGCTCTGTATATAGAAGATAAGCACGCATTTACTAGAACCTCCTAGAGTCCTTTAACTCATCTCACGTTACCTCAGTCAAGTATGCCACTGGCTGTATTGGGCTCACCCTTTGCTTCGTGCTGTATGCTGTTCTTGGCAGAAGAAAATTGGAATGTTTTAGCACACACTTAGCTGAGATGACAGTGGAGTGCTGTACAGGATCAAAGACAAGGAAGCTCTCCATCTTTGCCTCATAGAATAATTCAGATGTCACTTCCAAAAATGTAAAGTTTCAATCCTTGCTGCAAATGCAGCAAGCAAATTCATGTTTCTGATCCACTTGACATCTGCACGTGGTGTCTTGGACTGGAGTACAACATTGGGCTTGCAATTCTTGTGCCCACATGCACCGAAGACCCCCGGTAGCAGGGGGCGAAGTGTTTTTAGATAAGTCCCGCTGGGAAACAGGTAAGTGATCTCTTAGCTAAGTCACCTGTAAGGGATTGATCTCCTAAGAGATCTTCCAACAAAATCATTCCACGTATTGGAGAAGGCCCCTTCTTCCTCGAGGAAACTGTCCCACTCTGGAACTGTTCGGAGTGTCGACACTGTTTATTTAATTTAATTTTAATTTTTTATTTTAAAAGTTTTATATAGCACTAGCTTGACCCGTAGGTATCAGAGCACTTTACATACACACTGTAAAAAACTGAGGGAAATTACATTACATAGTAGGCAGGCAGTAAGGAAGCAAACCAGAGATAAAAAAAATTCATGAAAAGTAAGTAAACTGCATCGGAGGGGGAGAGAACAAAAAACAAGCATTTACAAGGCAATGGTGTCGGCATTATTAAAGGTAGAGCTATTGGCATTGCTCATGACATTTTTTTTAAAAAATCTTAAATAAATGGCATTGTCATTTACATTACCAATAGCTTAATCATTAAATAAATGGCATTGTCATTTACAATGCCAATAGGTTAATCGCTCGCAAATGCATGCCCTAATGCATTTACACCCACACAGAGCCACACACACAAAGCCACCCACACACACACAGAGCCCCCCCCACACACACACACAGCACCACACACACACACACAGCCCCACACACACACACAGAGCCCCCCTCACACACAGAGCCCCCCTCACACACAGAGCCACACACACACAGAGCCACATACACACAGAGCCACACACACACAGCCACACACACACACACAGAGCCCCACACACACAGAGCCCCCCACACACACACAGAGCCCCACACACACAGAGCCCCCCACACACAGAG
The DNA here is from genome assembly GCF_964261635.1 of Lissotriton helveticus. Taxonomy (NCBI): domain Eukaryota; kingdom Metazoa; phylum Chordata; class Amphibia; order Caudata; family Salamandridae; genus Lissotriton; species Lissotriton helveticus. Next base: position 1,543,832,608 of record NC_136067.1, on the reverse strand, counting down.
CCCCCCCCCACACACACACAGAGCCCCCCCACACACACACAGAGCCCCCCACACACACACCCAGAGCCACACACACACACACACCCAGAGCCACACACACACCCAGAGCCACTCACTCACCCAGAGCCACACACACACCCAGAGCCACACACACACCCAGAGCCACACACACACACACAGAGCCACACACACACACCAATTTTTTTTAACCTATGTGAGATCTATTGGCTTTATCAATGTTTTTTTAAAACATTCTTGACAGCAACCCGTGCTGCTGTGAAAAATGGCTTAATGTTAAAAATAATAATTTAAAGTGACAACTAGCATTGACCACGTCATAGCACAATTTTTTTCCTTTATGTAATGGGTTATCAGGCAATGTGTGTAAAGACAGCGTGATAAACAAGCAACACAGGGGAAATGCAGGGAGGAAGAAGGGAGCTACAAGCACAGATGGTGGGAGAAGCTTGGGGTAGGAAAGTAAACACGAACAGCAGGAGGAGGACAGGAGGGTGGGAAATCAAGTACAGACAGTGGGAGGAGGGCAGGGGAAGCGAGCACAGGCAGCGGGAGGAGGGAGGGGGAAGCGAGCACAGGCAGCTGGAGGAGGGCGTGGGAAGCAAGCATAGGCAGCGGGAGGAGGGCAGGGGAAGCTAGCACAGGCAGCAGGAAGATGGCGGAGGAAGCAAGCACAGGCAGCGGGAATATGGCGGAGGAAGCAAGCACAGGCAGCGGGAAGATAGCTGGGGAAGCAAGCACAAGCAGCGGGAAGAGGGTGGAGGAAGCAAGCACAGGCAGCGGGATGATAAAGGAAGCACAGAGAGCGGGAGGAGGGCTGAGTAAAGGAGAGGGACTCCAGACACATGCACTCTATAACAGTGCATGGAAAAAATAAAAACATAAAAACTACCTTCACATCACGGTGAAAAGCACGCAGGAACCACATCTCTTCTCAGAACCTCATGATGATGCATAGAGACTCGAGTCTCCTGCCTGCTGCACTCAGATTACCCGCCGCTTCTGCCTACTTCCTCTGGACGTGACGGCACTCTCTACCGCCGGCACATCCGGATTCTAAAACCGGCCCCCATGGTGCAACGGTGATTGAACGCAGTATCGATTGCTGAGAGGGCAGCCCCTCCCCCCTTACAGTGTGTGTGTGTGATGAGTCTGAGTAAGCCCAAGCCGCGCCGGGCTGCACCGCATTCCTATTTCTAGGGCATCACAGCAGGCAGCTGACCCTGGGCAGAGTGCAGAGATATATTTGTAGCGCTCTCAGCCACTCGAGCTGAGAGCAGATCGGTAAGGAAATCGGGCTCAGCAAGCACCTTGTCTCGAACAGCAGAGAGCCGGGCACAGGCACCGCTGGTGGCGCACCTTGCAGAGTGTACAAATTACAAAAGCAAACGTTAAGTTACATGAGGCAAAAGTGACAAGTGTGGAAGGGCGGGGGTGCCTGGCACAGGGCACGCCTGGCATAGGGCGCGGTTGTCTGCGCGGGGCTTTATAAGGGTCTCTCCGGTGCGCACGGAGAGACTGACACTGTCCGCAGTCTGCGAAGTGGAGACCGCTCTCACAGGAAAACTCGAAGCGAGCAGTGAGAGAGCTGTCCTGGGGCGGAGCAGAGCGCAGTCATGGGGTCCGAGAGCTCGGCGCCGTGCGTGTATGTGGACTCCGGGCGACAGACTGGCCATAGACGGGAGGTTTATAAGGAACGGCCGGGACGTTTGGAAGTGCTTGCTTCAGCCTTGCCTGCCCAGAGTGCCTGCAATAGGTCACGAAAGCACGGTTTCATTCCGATAGTGTGATCGTGTTTATCCACCATGTCCTTGTCAGCAAGCATTCTTCGCAACTTGTTTAACTACGAGCTGGATTTATTCAAATTGAACTCTATGCGTTGGGAGGGGGAGACAAGGAAGTACCCCCCTATAAGTAGTAGCCCAGACACTGAAAAGCAGATCCAACTTTTACTTTCATACTGGTTCGTGTTACAGAAAAAATGCTGACAGTTTCATTGAAAAGTGTGTGAATGCAAAACATATTGCTTAAGAGGGCAGTTTAAGTTGTGTATGGTAACATAAGAGAAAAAGTATGCCACTTAAAACGCTTTTCTATTATTAACTTTGAAACGCTGACATACAAAAATAGCTCCTGGAGCGCTCCTCTCTTGCCTTACGATCTCGGAAGGCAAGAGAGGAGCGCTCCACACCACCATGTTTCTCCGAGGTCATTCACAAATGGCTCGGAGAAACGCCCATAATTTTTTGGATTGAGGGGCCTGTTTAGGTCAGACTGGGACCTCGGCAAGAGGGAGGGTGTAACGCCTACCACTAGAAAAGGGACGGGGCTTAAAAAAAGAGAGAAAAACGCCCCCGAATCTGCTCAAGCCGGGGCTAGAACCAAGTGACGCTCCTCTCCTCCAATGGCTGGCCAGCATTTACGAGGCCAGCCAATGGAGAAGAGGGGCGGGTTCAAGCCCCCATACTACACAACATAAAATCTTCGGCTCCGCCCACTGCTTACGCAGAGCGACGGTAGCCTCGACCTAAAAAAGGTGGTTAACACTGTCCGGTCACCAACTATACTTGAATGTCAAGTGAGAGAGGATTCAACTCTGATATTGAAGTCTAGGTTAGTTGACGTTGGTCAGGAAAGTATTTGTTAAGGAGATGGAGTTTTAGGTCCCATTTGAAACAGGAGAAGGAGTGGTTGAATCTGAGGACTCTAGGGAGAGCGTTCCACATTCTGGGAGCATTGTGAGAAAACAATCGGTATTGGGTAGTTTTCTTTTTCAGTTTCGGAGGGAAAAGGACGAGTGAGTTGGAGCTTCTCAGTGTTCTGGATTGACCTGCTCTTACCAGGTTGTTGTTCAGGTAGTTGGGAGCCGGAGAGTAAAGGGTTTTGTGTGTGATGCAGGCCAGCTTGTAAATACACCTCCCTTCCATGGGAAGCCAGTTGAGGGAGTTGAGAGCTGGAGTGATGTGTTCAAATCTTTTTACTCCAGATATGAGTTGAGCGGCCATGTTCAGCACTGCACTTAGTGGGGCTAGGTGAGCTTTTGGAGTCCCTGTTAGGATGGCGTTCCCGTAGTCGATTTTAGAGAGAACTAGGGATTGGACTATTGTCTTGAGATCATCATGGGGAAGAAAAGGTTTTAATTTCTTGAGGTGTTTTAGAGAGGAAAGAGCACTTTTTGCAGAGTTTTTGATGTGGGCCTCCATTGATAAGTTTTTGTCAAGGGTGATGCCTAGAGACTTAACTGAGTCGGATAGGACGAGGGGGCAGTGTAGGGCAACCAGATTCTTGAGCCACTCTTGGATTGGACGATGGTTGCTTTTTGGAGAGAATAGGATTAGTTCTGTTTTATCTGAGTTGAGCTTTAAGTGGTTAGGGTTGAACCAAGTTTGGATCTCGGTTAGAGTGGCATTGAGGTGTCGGATGTCGATGGGAGACTTGATTTTGAAATGTATTTGATATCATCAGCGTAAAGGTGGTAATTCACTCCAGCTTTTTTCAAGATGATTGTTAGGGACTCCATGAAGAGATTGAAGAGGGACGGGGAGAGGATCGAGCCTTGCGGGACCCAAAGTGTGACTTTTGTTGGCTTCGAGAGACAGGAGTTGATTTTAATTTGTTGCGAGCGGTGTTGAAGGAAGGAGGTAAACCGTTTTAGTACTGTGCCTTTGATGCCGGAGCGCTACGACAAGTTCTCCAGAAGAGCTGGATGATTTACTGTGTCAAATGCCGCAGATAGGTCAATAAGGATGAGTAGGCAGGCATCACCTTCATCTAAAGCCTTGTGAATATTGCCAGAGACGTTGAGCATAGCTGTTTCCGTGCTACAGCCTTTCCTGAATCCTGATTGAAAGGTGTCAAGGAGGTTGAACTCATCAATGTGTTTGTTGAGTTGGTGGAGAACGCATTTCTCCAATGTTTTTGTAAGGAATGGGAGGTTAGAGATAGGTCTGAGGTTGTTAAGATCATTAGGGTCGGCCCCTGGTTTCTTGAGAATGGGTTTGATTTGCCCTAGTTGAAGAGAGTCTGGGACACAGCCTGAGGTGAGAGAGGCTGTTCCCTGACACCGAGTTTCTTTACGTCGTCTGAGACATTTTCAAAGCTGAAAAGGGTGTGATTGGAATTTCTGGGTCCTGCAGCCGACCCAGAACAGTCAAGGCTTTCTGGTATGCTGTGCTAAATCTGTTCAGGATGGCCCCTTAAACTTCTGATCCGACCCCAAGAGGGGAGCACGTTCCTGCTGACTTGTCGAGTCTGACAGCTCTGACTCCGGCACCTTAAAAAGCCAAACCAAGATACCAAGTATGCTTTTTCCTCTTTCATTATCAATCCATCAGTTCAGGGTTCATAAAGCGTGACTACTCAGCTCTGGTTCTCAAGGCGCTGGGCAGCTGCTGGTCCTATTGGGTGTGGAGGATCATTCGAAGAGCCAGGTCTTGAGGTCCTTGTTGAATTGGGATTCATTAGGGATTATTTTTTCCATCAAGAGAGCCGTTTGAGAGGTAGCTTGAGTTGGACTGACTCCAGGAGGTACTAGTAAGTGTGCTGGTATCCTCTATTTAGAAAGATATGAGGAACAGTATTTCTGTAGCTAACACATTATACATTGGAGTTATTCCCAATTTTGTTTCCCTGTATTACATGAGCTAATATTTATAAATGAATAGGCTACGACACTTACATGAGAGCTGGTCTGCATTTGGGACAATTGGCTCAAGGGGCAATTTATTCCTACATCGAAGGATTATAAATTAAAGTATATTGAAATGCTTTTAAAATAAAAATGTTTGGGGCGTGGCCAAGATGGCGGCCTGAGAGGACGCGACTGAGAGAGGCTCCTCGTCCCAATCCCCCACAGCCATCGTAAAAGCGCAATATATCACCCCCATCAGCGCTAAAACAGCTCCCCGCCGTGAGCGGAACTCCAGCGGTGGCTCCGATCGCGGGCGCCGGTGACCAAGGCGCGGCTCCTTGAGCGGCGGAGACAGCCGTCCCCGACCGGGGACGAGAACGAAGCGGCCGGCCTGTAGGACGGTGGCGGCTGGCCGAGATCACTGCTGCTAACAGCCTTACGCCGCACCACGGCGCAGCGACCCCCAGGTGCCAGCCGGAGTGCGGAAGGACGAGGGCGGGAGAGCGACCGCCGCTGACTCAGGAAGGCCTGCAGAGCTGGAGGCAGCACTCGGCGGCAAGACGCACTACCCGAGGCCCAGGCTTGGGCCTCCCCAGCGGAGGACGTAGCGGCCGGACACAGAGGTGAGGAGCGCGCCGACAGTGCACAAGGGAGCTGGGACTCGGGGGGCGGGCAATCGAGCCCCCAACGATCGGCAGGCCTCCCCTATCGAGGCCCTGTGGCGCACGGCTGCACTGTTGAGGACCGCGCCACGAGGCGACAACGGGGCACAGTAGAGACGGCGGGCTGAGCGGCCTGGCCAGGGCCACCGTAGGACGGCTGCCGGGGACGCCGGCGGCACGAAGAAGGGTGGGCACGTGAGCCCGGAGGGCGTCCTCGGGGGGCACCCATCGGGCCCCCGGCGCTCTACGACGCGACACTGCAGCTCAGGGAGCACAGAGCAGGGCCGGGAAGCATAGACTCGGCCGCCACCCGGAGGAGCGGAGCACACAACACCATAGGGATTCAGACCCGGGGGCGCGTGCTCGTGCCCCCAGTGGGAGACTTCCTCGGATCTTCGCACAGTAGCCCCCCCGAACCCGGCCTCCATCAAGTGACCTACGCCGCGGGTCGAGTACGGTGGCGGCCATAACCACGAGTCCACGCGGCCTCGCCCGAGACGCGGAGCCACTGCACCAGGGACTGCCAACTGGCCCACAGGTCATCCAGGAAGACCTACGCAGCAAGCGACAACTGGGTCTTGGTGCGGAGGGGGCAGACCAGAGGAGTGGCGATCGAGCCTACAGAGGCCACGCGCAAAGTGACGGCAGTCCAACTACAGGGTCACACGTGCGGGCCCGACAGGAGAGATAGCAGGCCACGGACCGCGTATTCGACAAACCGCCTTATTCACAAGCCCATCATAGGTCCTGGGGATCACTGAGTGACTCTGTGGACACAAAGGGGACTACTGGACTCGACAGGAGCGGACCATGTCCTCCGCAAACCGCAGAGGGGGATGCACCATCCCCGAAATGCTGTCCAAAGGAACACTCAAGGGGCACAAGAGCCCCGACAAACCGGCGCCACCGAGCCAGCCGAAGGATAAAGATAGGGACGAGGGAGAAGCTCCGGCAACGAAATCATTTATGGAGGCCCTGTTTGCGTCTCTCAGGGAAGATATTCAAACCCTCAGGCAAGATATGGCGGGAGGTTATAAAGAGCTACGCCGCGACATAGACGACATAGGAGAGCGAGTGGCGGCAGTCGAAAACAATGAGCAGGCTAGGAGTGAAGAGGTGGAACACCTGCAGCAAGAAATCATCAGGCTCCATGAACAGCAAACAGACCTACAGGCACACGCGGAGGACCTTGAGAACCGCTCTAGACGCAATAATGTGCGGGTCCGCCATGTGCCATCCAAAGCGGAGGGGGGGGGACGTCACGGCATTCCTGCAGGACCTGTTCCGTGAAGTACTGGGGGAGAGCGAAGACTTTGAAATCCGAATCCACAGGGCCCACAGGGCGCCTGCAATCCCCCCCCCCCCCTCCCGGATATCCTGGCCTTCTTGCCTGACTATTCCCTCAAGGAGCGCATCTTGAAGGCGGCTCGCCAAAAGCAACCCCTTAGCTTTCGAAATCATACAATCGAGCTATTCCAGGACCTCTCCGCGATCACTCTGCAGAAGAGACGGGCATTCAAAGTGGCGACCACCTTCCTGCGCGACAACGGGACCCCATATTCCTGGGGACACCCCATCAGACTTATTTTCAAATGGAAAGGAGCCCTCCATCAGCTCCGCTCCCTGCAAGACACGTGCACCCTACTAGGCATTCCCCAGGAGGGGGACTCACCCGACGATGACTCCGGACTACAGCCCTCCCAGTCAAAATCCCCGCTGTCGGCAAGGGATGGCTGGCAGAAGGTGAGAGGCAGAAGATCGCCAAAGAAAGGGTTCAAACCGGATCCTGAGACTGTTGCGCACAAACACGTGGCGGCGATGCAGGAGGTCTCCAAGGACACGAATGCCGGATCGTGAGAGGACATAAGCGGGGGTGTTCATCCGCATTGCCGCAGCATTGCTGTGGGGGGGCGGGACGGGGGGCTTTGAGTCCGCCATTGCCACGCCTTTTCTTCATCAGACAATTTACCACAGGCCTGGACTGTCATTGGGTAGGCCTTGGACAATGTTCATCGGTTGGGTTTTCACAGTTGGGGGTTGGGAGGGGTGGGAAGGCACGGGTCCTCCTTGTCCACGAGTGTTGAGCGGGGGTTTTCTTTTTTCCCTTTTCATCTCCTTGGCCAGCACGCGCAGAACGCAACGCGACACTATCACAGCGGCGCCCCTCACTATTGCAGTTCAGGCGCGGCGCGCAGCCAGCCCAGCTGACCGCTTAGAATGACACGCCCTTTGACTGTTCTCTCGCTCAATGTGAGAGGACTCAATAACCCTATCAAGCGCAAAGCGGTCCTATCTCTCCTGGAACACTCGAAGGCAGACATCTGCCTCCTGCAGGAAACACACCTGTTGCCCAAAGATCAACACAGACTCAAGTCCCGATCATTTCCCTGGCAGTTTTTCTCGTCCGCAAATAAAAAGGTAGCCGGGGTGGCGATTTTAGTAGCTAAATCCTTTGGGGGTGGGTCCTGCAGAAGGAGGCTGAGATTAAGGGTCGGTTGCTGGTCCACCGTTTCCAGGTGGCGGGACAGACGTTATTAGTGGGTACCATATATGCACCCAACGAAAGTCAGGAGAACTTTTTGCATACTGCCCCAGAGGCTGCCACAGCCACCACGCATCCACACTTACTGCTCGGGGGTGACCTTAACCTTGTGTTTCACAACACTGCGGATCGCTCTGGACAGCGGTCTAGTCAGGTGGGGGCACTATCAGCGGCAGGGCACACTCACCTATCAGAACTGGATCTCATCGATCTGTGGAGACACTCACACCCTCAGGCCACGGCATACACTTATTACTCCACTGCCCACAAAACATATGCAAGACTTGATTACCTCCTGTGCTCCGCCCAGCTGGTGCTTCAGGCACAAGACGTAGAGATCCTCCCAGCCTCTCTGTCCGATCACTCCCCGGTGGTGGCGTCCTTTCTTATCCCGGCCACGCTCGGCCCACAGCGGCACTGGCGGCTACGGGATGGCCTCTTGCAGAATCTGACCACGTTGGAACGGATTAAATCGGCGCTTGCCCAGTTCCTCACCCACAACGCTAATGATGATACCACCAAAGCTACACAGTGGGCGGCTCTCAAAGCGGTCCTCCGCGGTGAATTTATCTCTATAGCCACGGCTAATAATAGAGAGCGCGCACAGAAGAGAGCCGAACTCACTCAACGAGTGGCGGAACTGGAGCAGATGCACCAACGCACAGGGGCGGCACGGGCGTGGCGACAGCTGTGTACGGAGCGAAAAATGTTGGCAGCCCTAGACCAGGATGTGGCGGAATATGCCGCCATGCGCCTCAGACACGCATACTATACCGGAGGAGACCGCTGCGGGAAATTACTAGCGAGTAGATTACGGGAGCAACGTCAGAGGCAACATAGCCGAACCCTCCAGCCTAGCCACGGTGCCCCCATCACGGAGGACGCGGCTATCGCCGCGGCCCTCGGAGACTACTACACTAAACTATATACGGCGGACCACCTCGATCTGCAGAATGGCCATGCTTACCTGCAGGGAGCCACCCTCCCTTCCCTGAATGAGGCACGGATGGCGTTCCTCGACCGGCCCATTGGCCTTGAGGAGGTAATCTCGGCAATTTCCCGCCTGAAGTTGGGGAAATCACCAGGCCCAGACGGTTACACAGCGGCCTTTTATAAGACTTTCTGCCCACAAGTGGCCCCATTGCTGAGAGACCTTTTTAATACCTTTGATCAGCCTGGTGCCATCCCCCCGGATCTGCTAGAAGTGGCAATCTCGGTAATTCCCAAGCCCGGACGGGACCCCACCCAGTGTGGCTCATACAGGCCAATCTCCCTGTTAAACATGTGGGGAACTTGGAACATTGGAGCACTTACTTTGGAGCTGCGACCGTCTACAGCCTTATTGGAACTCAATCCTAGATTTGATAGACGCACACCTAGATACGCAACTCCCCAGGTTCCCTGCTTATGTCCTGCTTGGCCTCCCTAACACTTTGATGTACCCCTTAAGATCCAGGAGGGGGAGGCTTATTGCGATTGCATTGGGGGCAGCTATGCAAAATATAGTGGCGCATTGGAGAGCAGTCCAACCTCCCTTACAGATAGGCTGGCTACATAGGCTATGGGCTATACTGGGGATGGAGAAACTGTCACTGGCGAGGGCAGGGAAGGGAGAAGAATTTGCAGCACTTTGGCGGCTGTTCTTGACCCTGCTGACAGGAGAATTCCGAGAACTGAGTTGTCCCCGCTACCTGCGACTGCTACGCCTTACTGACACCCCGCTTACAGAGCCTAAGGCGCAGCCACGCAAGCCCAAGACTCCGGGTGGTTCTGCAACCTATGGAACCTATTAGAGAGGTGAACCCTTATAGTCTATATCTTTGCTCTGTGGACAAGGAGGGGGGTGGTTGTGGGTGGAGGGTGGGGGGTAGGGGTTTGTTTTTCCCTTTTCTTTCTTTCCCTTTTTATTCATGTTTCATAATCACTACAGCATGCACCTGCCTTTTAGCCTTTAAGAAGCGGCCGGCCCGGATGGGTTGTAGGCGGCTTGCTGTGTTAACGCTCACAGTTGGAGCATCTCTTGGCCGTATTTACGCTATTGAATTGTTCTCGGCGGCCTCGTGCTTATGCAGGTGCGGGTGGCGGTACTCGATGCAATGTTTTCCTTTGCTGCTTAATAAAAACGTTTAATACTAAAATTACAATGTTTTAATGTAAATGTGATAACATTGAAATGTGCTATTTCACATTTTAGTGTTTTAACAGGAGAGATTTATTATGAGATTGGCAGTTACTAGGTACAGTAGATACATGTTATGTTTTTGTGTCTTAGTTGTACTCTAACACCCCCGTTGTATAACAGATTGTCACGAAGTCTCGCAAATTAAAATGCATTATGCCCTGCTGAAGTTGGTTGTAAATTATATGATTACCAAAAAGTGACAACGACTTTTGTAAATGGACAACTGTCAACACAAGAGCAGCCGAGTGGATGAATTAGTCATTTACGAGATCCCTTTGATGTTAATTGGCAGGGCCTAATTATATATAATAATTCTCCTTGTTGGTTATCTTAATTTGTATGCCGGTTTGGAGTACGTTTATTAACCGGATTATCTTATCTTCAATTGTGACCTTTGTGTGACCTTTGTGTATTTATTAGGGGACTAAATTATATTTATATATATATATATTTTATTTTTACAAAAAATATATTATAGGTTGGATGCATGTCGTGGTAGGCAAGAGGAGATCAGTCTTAATTCCTCAGGATAAAATCTGTTATCTTCTTTAGTGATGATCTGCCTATTCAATGTAGCGTTCAGTGGCAGTTCTTGTTGGTTTAGTGGGATGAATGCAAACTTGTCTAAGCTTGCTAAGGACCATTGCGTGTTCTGGGCATACTGGTTAGTGTCCCTTTTTTTGTTTATTTAATTTCATTCACTCAGGTGTGGTCCATTGCCGCGTCTGAAGTTATGGGATGTGTTGAAACGCGGCTGTTGCAGACACATAGGTGGAAAGATGGATATGCAGATAAATCAATAGATATATAGATATTCTGTGAGACACTAGTAGTGGTCTATCGTTTTATTTGAGCAGAATCAAGTTAGTTTGTCCCCTGCTCTCTTTACAGTACCAGTGATCAATGACAGTTAAGAAGCTTTGGGATCTCAGGAAATAGCAGGAGGCTACTAAAATATAAAAGCGCAGGGCAGTGCAAATTTAGTGGGTTACCTCAGGCATGAACCTATACTTGTTAATATGTCATCGAAAAAGAGACAGGGCTTACAAACGCGTTTCCAAAATTATTGAAATAAAATCTGAAAGTTACTCAAAGTAGCGATGTCTTACCGCCCTAATCGTAAAAGCGCAAAAGTGAACAATGTGAAGGTCAATTGCCAGCACCCTTGCATTCTTTATTGTTCCAGGCACCACTGATAACTGTTGTGTGAGATTTTGTCTCTTTTGGGTTTGGATTCCAGTGAACAATCAGGGTGCACCAAACCCCAATGATTAGCAAAGCAGCACCTGTCAAACAACATGGTGATTATAAAATCAAAACTCCACCTTCTAAACTAAGGGCTTAGAGCGTGGCTCTTCGAGATGGAGAAGAGGCATTGGTTTGTGCAGTAATGTACCACATTGTTGCCTAGACAACAAGTGCGAGGTAAGTTCAGCGTGGTAGGCTGCTGCCTAGGAAATAGTGCACTGTAAGAGAAATAGTTCTTACTGTTGAGCCCTGTGAGCATTACAAGTCAATTGCCTCTCAAATGATAATCTCAGGATGTTTTAACAACTAACATATGTGTGATTGTTCCCCATTGCAGATGCGTTTCAGAATGTAGTTAGCCGAGCAGAATAACAATTTGTTCGAAATCTGACATAGATTTTATGACCTTGGTTCACTGCGTTAGAGCAGAATTCATCTCTACTCGCAGGCCCCTTTTTACCCATCTGATTGTGATCTGTATTTTAATGTGCATTTGAATAAAAATGAACCATGAGATTGTGTAGGTGCATATTTTAATTCCGCTTGCAGGCTAATGTGTTGCATTGTATTACAACTCGATTTCGAGTCCATTTCTGTACCAAATGAGAATTAGTACCAGGTTTAGGATTTTTTTTTGCTGTACATAGTTGTAGATTGTTTTGTGCCACTGCTCGTCCATTATTATTTTAGATCACATGCGCCAAACTGTCAATCGCAGACATGAGCCTGACCATGAGAATGCAAAGCACCAAGAGAAAACAAGCATTGATAAAGCCATTAGGCCAGGCATTGGCTCCGTAAATACTTATTTTGTTTATTCATTGTTTTTGTAAAACTTTGTTGGGGGAGCTGCGGGGTGCTCAACAGTATACAAAATATGTATTTACTGCAAGCAAAAATATGTTTGGGTCTAAAAAAACACAATTGCCATAGTAGTCCTCGGCACTGAAGAGAACTACATTATGTGAGGATGTTCTTCTAAAAAGGGCAAAGAGCGCTCTCATTCAAGGTGAAGTCAGCCAATGGCAGAAGTTCGTTGACCTATTGCCCCATTCTGTATGCTTTAGTGGATGGAAGAATAATGTGAATAGCCCCTACAGCAAATTAATGGATGAAGAGGGCTGGCTAACATATTGTGTAAAATATAATTTTTGTAAAATCAAAAGGTCTTGGCTAGCGCCAGGCCTAAAATCTGCATAATGGAATGCAACAAAACACAACTTCATAAACATAAGCTCAAAATTGTTCTTGAATTCGAAGAACAGCAACTCCACATGTACCAGAATAAGAAGTCTGCTAAAGGGTTTAAGTCATGCATGTTGGCTTACTGACAGGAGAAAGGCCATGGCCGATTTTGAAAAGGGTACAAGGTCATTTTATTCCAGTAAGTCTCCTCATAATAGTAATTACTTGATCTATCGGCGCACTGCACCAGTGGCCTTAAGCTGCATTAAGTTAGCATTTTATTGGCTCAGAACAAATCTGTGATATACCATCATATTGAAAACCCAGTAAATCCTGTCTATACATGTCTGAGGGTAGGACTGCTACTGATCCACACAGAAAGAACATTCTTAGTAATATATGATAATATTCTAAATTATATCCAGGCAACATGATATGGGCCTAATTCACAAAACGTTATGTACACCTAACTGTCTCATAAGTGAGTACATTTAGAGTTGGGAATGCTAAATTCAGTTTCACAAGAGCAAGTTTTTCAGATTTTTTCATTCATATGGAATTTCCACTTCCAAGTTGACAAAATCTGAAAATAGGGCGTTTATTTCTGTGGTAATAAGTTTAGGAAAAGGGATGTGAAAAGGGCAGAGGAGAGGTCGTGCAAAATGCCTGGCACTTCGACAAATTCAGAACTCTTTGGCCATCTACAAATCCTCTGGAGACACTAATTGTATAACACTTTACATCTACAATGTTATGTTATGTTTTGTTAGTGGTGATTTGTAATGCGCTCGCCTACTCAGAAGAGTGTCCTAGCGCGAGCCCAGCAAAACGAGAACAGTGAAACGGGGATAGAGGCAGAAAAAAAAAACCAGGCTTAATTGAATAGGAAAGTTTTGAATTTTTTTCCTGAACTGAGTAGGGTTTTGAAGGCTACGAAGCTCCAAGGAAAGAGAGTTTCACAACTTAGCTGCCAAACATGACAAGGAGCTGCCCCCCTTTCTTTTCAGACGGATTTTGGGTATGGAGGCCAGGCACGTGTTCGAAGAGCGTAAAAGTCTGCCCGGAACATAAAACGAAAAACGTTTCCTCAGATACGCCGGGCCATATTCATAGAGTGTTGCATTGGCCGTAACTAAAGCCTTGAACAAGACCCTAGCTTTTATCGGCAGCCAATGCAAGTTGCGGAGATGTTGCCTCACGCTAATGTGTTTGGGTAAGTCCAGCAGCAGCCGCACAGCGGCGTTCTTCACCACCTGCAACTTATCCATTAGGTTGCCCGGGAGACCCACATACAATGCATTGACATAATCAAAGGTTGGGAGTAAGCGCGTTTCAGTCATTGGAAAGTATGGTTACACCGTGATATTTTATGGGGAAATATGATGGTATTAACTTTTCTGGAAAAATATTTTCAATGTAAAGATAAAAGGGGAAAATGTACAATACAGTAATGTGCATGTTCAGGTTGCCCGACTTGTTGAGTCCTGGTAGAGTGACAAGGAGAAGTCAGGCTTTACTAGAGAAACATGTGCTAAGCATTTCAGAGCACCAACATGGACAATAATTAATTGACACGACTTGCTAGAAATCCGACACCAACTTATAAAATTAAAGCAGAGGTTATATTAACTTAGACTCCAAAATGATTGTGATCAGATACATATAACCGGAGTTATGAATTTTAGAAGAAAACAAATCACAGCATATCACTACTGCAGAAATTTTGCTTTGTTGTCAGTGGGGGAAAAGTGGTAGTGAAAATAGTCCACTTCTAGGTCGAGTTGCGTGTAACCCCATGAGAGTAAAGGTGAAGCAGGTCCTAGGACTAAGCCACAATACTCATTTCAATTTTACCTGGCTCAAGAAGTCTGGTTGCAGAGTTGTCCTGGCTGTCCTTGGGTCTGAAGTGGAAGCCGCAGGAGGGCTGGTTTTAACACTTGCACGGTGCTGGTGGGGAAGAGGGTGCAAAAAGTCAACAACAAAGCCTCTGCTGTTGTCTGGTGAAGGTTTTGCGGAGTTCCCTCAAGGTGCAGCATCAAGTAAAGGGGGTGGTTTCTGGACTGACGGCCAACAATCCATGACAGGGGTAAGCACAGCAAAAAATTAACTCAACGTCTGAAGGTCCTGGGAAACATGGTAGCTGCCTGAAACTTCATGGCGATCAGGACTATGTTTCACACAGTGCACTGGACTATCTACTTCTGGGTGATCCCTTGGAGGGCCGGATGGCCAGCAATTTTTGTGTTCCAACAATTCTTTTTTTTTTAACCTGCGGTTGCAGGGGATTAGTGTCACTAGTCCAGGGGAGCCTGAGGCTGCTTCTGGTTCTCACAGGGGTACTACCTCTGCCTGGGGGAACCCATATTTGGCCTAAGATGAGTTGCAGCTGTGCAGTTCCAGGAGTGTTGCCACAGGTCCAAAGTAGCCCTCTTTTGGTTTGTGCAAAACCTGTTTTCGCAGACTTAGGTCTCTTCTTTGTCCTCTTTGATGCAAGTTGGTTCAAAACTGACGTTCTGGTGTCAGGGGCAGCCCTTAAACTAGATTTAGTGGTGTTAGGGGAATGGGTGAAGAGGCCAATGGGCTATTAGCCCAGCAGCTAATCCGCCTCTGAGGTAACTACATCCGGGGTGTAGGTCACATTTTCTACCTAGAACCTCCTATTCTACAACTTTTAAAAATGGAAGTAGTCTTCTCTAGGTCTACAGACCAGGTAGCCCACTGTAGAGGAGTGGCTATCTTTCTGGGGGTATACACCTACTGAATACCTAACTTTCCTGTCTGCCCGAGTGCTGTTTCTTTCTTTGTGAGGCAGCCTGGTTGCATATCACAACTTGTGCAGCCTTTGAAGCTCTCTGCCTTGATGTGTCAGTTCACTTGCCAGCCTGTCAGGGAGGGAGGTTAGACCTCCTTCCCATCCAGGCCATTGTTTCTGACTCCTGGGAGAGTTCACACCTCCAGGAAGAGGATCAGATTCCTGTCTTGGCAGCCGCAATCATGGGCTGGCAACCAGAGCACAGGAAAGGCTGGGGCAACCTCTAAGGTAGCCACTTGGGTGCATGCCACATCATCCTCGAAAAGTGATTCATGTCGGCGGTGATGAGGCATGTTGTTTGATACCAAACACAACATATTTAGGGCGGTACCATAATGGAGCTGCCATCATCGGGTATGCCGGATGCCCGCCCATGTTATCCTATGGACCATTCATCACTTATGGTGTGCTTTAATAGTAAAGGGCTCTATAGGGACTTATAAGATTACATTTACATGTCCACACCTTTACTATAACACACCTAAATTCAGGAGGCATTCCTTAGGTGTGACTGGCATACATTAAAATAGTGCCTTGACTTTGCCACACATGGTCAGGGCAAAGTTGAGTTTGAGCTGTTTACATGGCTCCTGCTGTCTGCAATTGCAGGCCTGCTATCAATAGCTTACTTGGGTCACTCAGGGTAGCACAAACTGTGCTTCATGACCAGGTGACCCCTTTAACACCCATGCCCTGGGTACCACTGCCTCCATATACTAGAGACTTATAAGGGTGTTAAAGTCCTTTGCCAACTGTGGGTTATCATTTCACACATATCAGTTTTAGGGAGAGAGCACTGGCCCTAGGACCGGGATTTGCATGCTTCAGTGAACAGTCAGAGTCGAAAACCAGCATCTAGTAGTCCAAATGGGGGCAAACAGTGGGGGGCATCTGCAAAAAGGCCTGGTTTCTTACAGATGAAATTGCAGATATTCTTTCGGTGTGGCACCTAAATTAGGTGACAAAAAAAAACATACCTAGCATATGCCGATGATTTAGTAATTTTATCCTTAACTCCTAATGGATTAAGCACCAACTGAACCAACTAGATGCATATAACAAAGTGAATGGTTTGATAGAATCCAATCGAGATAGTGGACCAATATAACTACCTCGGCGTAACATTTGACAAAAAGTTATCATGGCTAAACCATATGGTCAGTAAAAGTGTCAAATCTAAAACTGTTACAAAGTCAATCGCGGGATTTATGAAAATGTTCGGAGGGAATGCAATTATTCCATCACTTAAAGCTTTACAAATGAAAATGATTCAGTTTTTATTGTATGCCTCTCCTGCCATGAACAAGAAAGTAATTTTTTAGCTCGAAAAATGTTTTATGAAATGTGTACGCACCATACTCCCATCTACGACAGGCTACTCCACATTGTATGATACAGTTGGAATTTGGTCTAAAATCCCTAGAAATGCTGCATAAGAACAGCTGTGTTAACTATATTATTGACTGTGCTAAGGCCGATTCATGCACATTGGAACATCTAATAATGGTGGAACTCCGGAGTAAAAAAGTAAGAGATCTGCAACTAACTAGTATAATGATGGAAGTAGACTCCTATGATCTGCCTGATATACAGTAGATGGGGCGAATGACCAGGGATGTGCGGAAAAATGTAATATGTAAAACATTAAAGTAAACACAGTGGAATTTAGGACTTTTAAAAGCCGGGAAAAATAAATATGCTGGCTTAATAATTGAGACATACCTTGCAGACTCAAGAATACGTGGGATTGGATCTGACCAGTTATATTAAATGGTAATACCTAAAGTTCAGACAATCTTACATTCCGATAGGGGAGTTTGAAGGGACTTGGAATCAGGCTCTCATAGATACACAGGTTTGTTGGCTTTGTGGAATCGGCAAGGAAACTTTTGAACATCTAATATGCATTAGCCCGAGGCCGTTGCCTACACGGAGGACATATTTATGCCCCATGTTTAATAATGCCAAAATAAGAACAACTACGGACACTATACGTTATTGTTTTAGGCTCGCAGGGGAAAGTGCAATTAGAAGGATGGTTCAGTTTTTAGAACATGCCTGTAAAACATTAAATGACTAGATGGCCTTTACTATTGGATATGTATATAGATGCAAAAACAGGTATCATGATCTATGTATGTTTTCTTTTATAGGATACCACAAATGGAAATTATGTGATTTTTTTATTCTATTTTTATGATTGCTTATTCTCTATTATTGTAATGAAATGATTAACACAATAAAGTATTTTACTACTACTACAGTTGAAATTAGAAAAATGATTGTGGCAGAAGCCCCAGTATTTAGGGTATAATGATGCTAGTCAAGCATCCTTAGAACAATAAAGGACTATTTCAATAAGGAACCTATGTGGAAGGCAGAGGCATCATTGGGATTAAAGGATAGCCAACAGATTCCAGAAGCAGTGAAATACATGCACATTTTAAAATTCTTTTCTGCTGGAATGTGGAGAAAAGGAAGACTGTGTCAACAAAGGCAGGGTCCTATAGTTCCACAACAAACTGCCCCACCAAAAATGCATTTCTGTGAGATAGGAAATTAGTTAGTCACAAAACAGTTTAGTAGGAGGCTTCCCACAATTATACATCAACTTACTGGAAATAAGATATCCCCTTGCGTTAAATGATATCAGTAGATCTTGATCATTTTGAACATATCAAAATTTGTAACTCGGAGGCTCGGGTAGAGTGTGGATGATGGAATGGATGATGGAGCCTGAACTATGGCCCTAGTTAGTTCTAGAAATGTGAGATGTATTTTATTCTTCTCGATTTTACTCAGATTAATAAGGACTACCCTGATAAGATTGCGAAATTAAATAGCACTTGAGTATAGGAAAAGGAACGTAAAGTGAAAGAGGTCTCTCAAGATCAGAAAGCAGATAGATAAATAGTGGAGAAAAAATCTTGATCATAATTCAGAAACTAAGGGCCTTATTTAGAGTTTGTTCAATGTGCCCCTTTCTTTGCAAATTAGTTATCTCGCAGCCTGTGTGTGAGGGGTTTTCGTCATATCCAAGCTTTGTACTTGTATAGTTAGGTAGTATTAATCAGGTTATAAATGGACTGTTTAGTTTTGGTTGGCACTACACTCTTTAGGTACTTGTATGAATGATAACCACATTTAATACTTTGTAATGTTTTCCATTCTGTGTGGTGGAAGTATTTGTATGTATGATATTCACACTTAATATTTTTTATTCTTTCTATCCTGTTCTGGGCAAATGTTTACCTAAAATCTATTAACTCAACTTTACTTTTTCTGTATCCTATTTGATATTACTGGAATTGCTTCACTCTAACTATAATCTAGAATTTACATCCTTTTTAGAAAACCCGATGGCCAACCTACAGACCTTTGGATTTACAGATGAACAGTTTGCCGATATGGTAGGCAGTTCATCTAGTTTTGGAAATCAAACAGCAAGTAGTGAAAATAAAAATGAGGACACGACTACATTATTGTCCTTAAGAAAAAAGATAAAAAGTATAGAACTCCATGGAGAGTACATGTTACAATATCTGAAGGCAGGGGTCATCCCACAGGGTCTCAGAGTAAGAAACATACCGGGACTGTTTGTCCAAATAAAAAAATTCCTCGAACGATGGTCTCAAATTGCTAACCGGTGTTCCCGAGACTTTATGATGCTTATAGCAGAAACAGCCAAGGAAGTAATAGAATAACTGGCATCTGAGATAGCGGACCTAGAAGATAAAATAACATCATCAGGAGTACTAGAGGAAGCAAAAAAGAAACTAGAAGATATATACAGAGATCTATTCTCATATACCGAATATTTAACAAAAAGGAAAGTACAAAAACTAAAAAAAGATATTCGCTATTATAGTAAAGAAAATGCTTATCCCTATCTATCAGATAATTACTAGAACCAAACAGAAGGAACACAATTCGATCAGCAACCCTATAAACAATACGGCCTTAAAATTATGAACATTTCTGATAACTCAGACTCAGATAGTGAAGGTCCTAATTATGAGTCCAGAGGAAATGGCCGTAATATGAGAAGAACTAGATTCACTCAACCTTTTTTAGGGAGAAGTTTCAGCCGGAGACCAATTTGGAGACCTCAATATCAGCCCAGATTCCAGGGCAATCCTCAAATGGATCACAACCAGTACTTGGAGACAAGTAATGCCCGGTATTGGAGGGAATAGACTCTGTACCCATTTTCAATTTGAGCGAGACTACCCTATCAGTCCCAACATATACATTATTAACTAAGGGATTATCATTTGCCCCTCATTCGGGTTTAAACAAGTTTGAGTTGTTGAGAGACTTGATGGCCTTTTTTCGAAAAATTTGCTTACAAATTTTCTTTTCTAATAAGGACAAACAATCAGACACAGAGAATCAGTCAGGACTTTGTCCAAAATCTACCTTTACTCCCACTTTAGACCAACTACCAGTGGAAGTAGGTGTCTTTGAAAAAGTAGTATACAATAAGATCCTAAATATTACCAAACATGTACAAAAGACACCATTTAACTTAAATAGAGAGGAATAGCAAGTGCTTCAAGATCTGAAACAAACATCGACAATCACAGTTAAAACATGTGATAAGGGGTGCGGAATCGTTGTCTTCGGCACGCAAACATATGTCACCAAAATAGAGCATATGTTAAATGACGAATGCTACTATACAAAAATAACTAGAGATCCAACTAACCAAATTTCTATGAAAATCCAAAGACCAATAAATAAAGGACTAAGGGAAGGCGATATATGTGAGAAAGAGGCCTCCTTTCTAAAAGTTGACAAACCAAGGATGGCAAGCATCTATGGTATCTCAAAGATCCATAAAAATTAGGCTGATCCACCGCTGAGGCCCATAGTAACAACAATAGGATCCATTACTGAACCACTATGGAAATATGTCGATGCTATATAATGCCCACATGTGGCTCGCACTCCAGCATATGTCAAAGACACCAGACATATAATAAACCTGGTAGAAGATATACCCCTTTGTTCTGCAACACAACACCTAGTAACCATGGATATAGAAGCTCTATACAGTAGTGTCCCTATTATAGGAGCGTTAGAAGCTGTCAAATGGTTTATTAATACATTTAACATCCATTGCCCTACCTTATTTGTACTAGAATGTCTAAAAATAGTGCTAGAGCACAATGTGTTTGAATTCAATACTCAACTGTTCAAGCAAAAACAAGGAGTAAGCATGGGAGCTTCATGCGCACCGACTGTAGCTAATATATACATGTCATTTTTCGAAAAATCCTTCATCTACAATGAGGTAGCACCATTCTACAAATCAGTGACACATTGGTCCAGATTTATAGATGATGTGTTCTTCATATGGGTAGATACTTTGGACAAACTAGACGAATTCCTGGAATGGATAAACCTAAGTGATGAAAATATCAGTTTTACGCATAACATCAGTAATAGTCACGTTGAATATCTTGATGTAACCATCAAACACGAGGCAGTACGTCTCATGGTAGATCTGTACATAAAACCAAAAGCACGAAACACGTTGCTACATTATGACAGCTACCACCGAGAACACAGAAAGACAGTATACCCTTTGGGGAATTTCTGCGATTACGACGCAATTGTACGAACATCGTCAACTTTGATATTAAATATGAAAATATGAAAAAGAAATTTCAGGCTCGTGGATATCCCAAACGTCTCATTCGTGACTCTTACAAAAGGGCAAGAGTTTACGACAGGCAGCATTTACTACACAATAACAGACCTAAAACAAATACATCTATAGTTTTTGTAACCAGACATAGTAAAACAAGCGGTATGCTCAAGTTGGAATATCTTAAATATGAATCAATCGCATGCTTTACCGTCCATACCAAGACCTCTTTTTGCATACCGCAGAAATAGGAATATAAAAGACCACATAGTAAGATCAAGGATGAGACAGGCCACCTCTTTGACACAAAGCAGTATAGATGGCTTAAATCCAGTGGTAGGAAAATACAGATGTAATACCTGTAAATCGTGTGCCACAGCAATTGAATCAGTAACTGTAAAATTGAATGGCCACCAGATAGTATCAACTACGCTAACAAACTGTAAAACAACAGATGTAATTTATCTCCTAATCTGCCCGTGTAACCTAGGATGTATAGGTGAAACAGGAAGAGCAGTTAGTACCAGAATGACGGAACACAGATCGACTATTAGAATTCAGAAAATGACAGCTCCGATCCTGTAACATTACATTGAGAACAAACACACTCCAGAAGACATGCAGTGGTATGTTGTTGAGAAAATTAAAGCAAGACCAGGCATTACAACTGAATCCATTAGGAAATGTAGGGAAGTGTTCTGGATCTATACCTTAGAGACAGCTACCAAAGGATTAAATCAGAAGATACCCTGGGATCAGGCTATCAAACACAATTATTAAAAGATGTACTAACAGAAATAGCATATTGTTCCATCTGAATAAGAGGCTCTTCATCAATCAAGTTTGCAAATATAAATAGTTGTAAATCATACAAACATACTGCCACAGATCTCTCCATTAAGTAAGATACACATAAGAAATACACCCCAAAAACATCTACTTCACATTAAAGCGAAGCTGCAACCCTAAACTGCGTTATGTTTTAAATACCATTATTTTGAACAGAACTAAATTAGACCCCACCTCTATTCTATATTGAAACAAGTCCATTCCCAAGTTGTAATTTGGTTTAAACAACATCACTTTGAATGGAATAAACTATTAGATATATTATAAAAAAAAGTAAAGAATATTGGTAAAGAATGCAATAAACTGAAAAACCAATTTATTCAATATGAACAGGTTAATACCATTCTATATAATCGTGCTTTACGATATAATATAAAAAACAGTTTACCCAAACAAAGATGGCGACCATTTGGATTCATAGAAACAACACAGTACACGTACTTCCGGAAGCGATACGTGCACCACCGGAAGTATTTAACAAATGCGAACGTAAAGGCCATGAAATTTGTTTAAATAAGGAGACAAACATCGGCCATTTATCGAGGAGGAGACAGAGTAGGGGCGTTTATATTATCAGCTAAATAGGTAAGAAAATGACGGGAGCACAAAGTAGTGAACGGTTTAGCAACCGCTAGAGTTTGCTTACTTGCTAAAATTCTAGCCATGTGAGGAGGGTAATAGAAGTGAGTGAAATTACTATGGAGGATACGAGGCGGCATAACAAGGTACACGGAGTCATGAGGGAGGCGTGTGGCTCCCCTGGCTCGGCGGATCGGGACTCGACTTGGCTGGGCGCATGGACTCAGGTCCATGCCTAGTCTATCCGATCTCGGTTTCGGGCGGGCCAGGTTGAGTAGCGGGCCTGCTAATGATATCCAGTGATGCGTCGCGGGGCCACTCTCACCTGTATAATACCAAGTCAGAGCAACACTACAACAATGATACAAGCTTATTAAGGGCATGCAGAAACGCGCCGCGGGGCCACTCTCACTTGTATAATATTAAATTAAAAGTGAGACTATACAAATTAGACAATAGGGTTAAAATATCTATACATCGATACATTATCAAAAACAACTCTTAAAATCTTGTTTTTGATAATTTCAGGTTGAAATAAGAAAGTATATATCTTGATAAACCTTTTTGCTCGGGATGGAATAATGGCCTATACGTCATCATCTTGATATACGGGTAAGAAAGCCAAATGATATCTGAACATATTGAGAATTTATTCGAAAAAACGTATTCACAATGCCTAATTAATTTGAGATATGTTTTAGACCTAGGCATTGGAAAACAGGACAATAAAGTTATCGCTGCATAAAAGAACGAGAATAAAAATCTACATATAGCTAAGGTAACTTAAGGGAGAAATTCTAACATCAACCAAAACAGATATAAACAATTAGACAATAATGCTAAAATATAAGGAAAAAAGAACTGAGTAAACCAGAGCCATAACCATAAGGTAAAAAGAAATTAATAGAGTTTGTGAAGCATGAGAGTAACTTTTCTCTGGTGAAGGTTTTCACGGGCCTGTACATCAATCTGATATTAGGCTCTAACTATGCACATATTGTTTCAATCGTTTTCTGTCACATGAGTGTTTATTATAATTTAATCTGCAAGGTTTTAATGGTAGAGTCAACCCAAAGCACTAATAGTCGCCAAAATCACACTATTCTCTTCAAGGAAAATTTGTACGTAAATAATAAAATCAAGTAGGCACTACAATGTTCCTTTATAAGATTGAAAATCTTGAAAATCACTCTTTTAGAGAATGGATGTTAAAAATGTGTTAAATTGTTTCCTTTAAAGACTTTCACGACGGAGTCCTGAGGAAGGCGCAAAGCCGAAATGCGCATAAACAATCCGCCAGCATCTATCAAATCACAAACTGTCAAATCTCGTCATATTTAGGGAACATAAGGAATATGTATTGATATTTAGAGAGATTTATTGTGACAAATAGCATTTGAAAATGTATTAGTAAATGTATGTACCCTAAAGTCTGCATCTAAAGACAACCGGTTTATTCTATGTACATAAGGAGAAATGTCATTAAGCAGAACAGAAATCTGTCTAGAAAAACTATGTGTACTGTTTTTTAAAATAATCAACTAAAATATGTATCCTGCAAAAATATTTTTTGAAGATAAATATCTAAAAAAATAGAAAAATAAAAATATATTTTTGATACAAGGTTGTCTTGTGAAAATAATGAGGAACATGCTTAAAATAAATTGAAGCATTGTGATTTGTGCCTATATGATGTTGTGATCTACTCTTGCCAAGGGATTTTTTTCAAATAAATTGTTCAATGTGATACTCCATCACAAATGTGGCGGATGTGCTTTCCACCGTAGTGCAGTGCATTATATATAGCCTATGACACAAACCAGAGAAGTGACTGTTGATGACTGGACAATGCAGCTCTTTATGGACCGGTTGCAAATCATTTTAAGTAAAAGGAGTGTTAGGTAAAAGAAGTTCACTCCTGGAAATCTTAGAGAATTGAGGCGAAAGCAGATCGGATATGGTTGGGCATACTGTTTTGCATTTATGTTCCAATATGACTAAACTACATATAGTAAGGGTTGTGGAAGTAATTAGAGACATACTGGGTTTACCACAAGGCACCTCTCTAAAACGCGACCTCAAGGAAAATCACCCTCACACACAGTTGAAGCAGATGGGGAAAAATCAAAGTACAAAAAGAAATAAACAATGGAAACTGACTCAGATATAAGGTTTCTAAGTGATAACATTCTATGTCTCAACCACGCTATCTCATAGGAACCCCTGCGCCTTATAGCTGTGAATAGGTTCCACATATGATCTAAACACCAGTGACACGGTATTGATGGTTCTTAACCTCTGACAGGGGCCTCTAGAGGCATCTAGAGGCTGGATAGGGAGAAACATGGCCATGGGTATATTTCCAGTACCTCACCCGAGGTGTAATAAAACACTAGCCCAAGTTATAATTTTGATGTTCGAAGATACAAAAGGTAACCTAGAGGGATAACAGGATATCAAAGAGATAACACCACACCACAAAACATTATCCTATTTGCACTAATCCTTAAGAAGCAAGTACATGATTTTAATTCTAACCCAGGACATCCAAATACTTAGATTTTATCTTTGGTTAGATTTATAACGTGAATTGTCAGGGGCGTGATTTTTCCATTAAAGCATCAACATATATAAAAAGCACTCTTAAACATGCGCTTGATATAATATGCTTACAAGACACACATCTTCTTCCAAAACACACCCTTTTAATGAAACATAAATTATAGTAAACTCCATTCCACTCATCAGCTAAAGAAAAAGGTAGTGGCATAATAATAATAATAATAATGATACACCAAGAACTGCATTTTCACATAATAGAAACCATTAGAGATTAGGAAGAGAGCTAATACATCACAATAGTTGTGAAAATAAAAAATAGAGCCATAACTTGAATGGTATCCTACACTCCTACCTCCAACCGGGACAAAATCCTCTTGACCTGCTACAGAGATTTAATAAGAGATGAGTGGGTGCACAATCCGGCTGGGCTGCTTTAACCTAGCACACTCTTTGGATTTTAGACAGACACCCTAATAACAGCTATTTAAGAGGGGAAATGTCAAAAACATTGACGGGCGCACTAATCGAGAAAAACCTGTAGATATTTGGAGACAAACATACTCCAATGACGAGGAATACTCTATCTTCTCAAGTTTTCACAGGTAATACTCAAGAATACAACTGATTCGAGGCTCTCAAGCCTTGCTGGAAACCACAACACCAATAGATATATGTCTAATAGTGACATCTGATCAAGCACCCCTAATTTGAGACTGTGATATTGCCAAACTCCCTAAAAACATAAAACAGGGTGATTTATTCATACTGTCTTAAAAGACAAGGTATCCAAAGGACTTGCATAAGCAGGTAAAAGAAAGAGGCACTATAGAGGGTTGCTCCGACTTCTTTTCCCACTCTTGACAGCATGACTATTATAAATGATAACTCAGATAACCTGAGTAGAGGACATACACTTTGCAGGTGAAACATGTAACATTCACTTATTTGCAGATGATATAATTCAAACATTCAGCAGACCAGAGCACTCTTTCCTAACTATAGTAGAAATTCTGTGGAAATTCAGCAAGATCTCCGAATGGTGGGGTATACTATTAAGAATCTTCATATCCTCCAAGCAGCACACTGATGATACCATTCTGTTTGACCTTACGTTTTGAGACCTGCAGAATGCTCTAAATAAAACTCAGAAAAACGAAGTCTGTGGTGTTCAGAAGCACTATGAACTCATCTGAGTGTCGTGTTGAGAGTCCCATCTACCCACTCTGGTCCACCTGGTGCCATTTTCCTTCAGAGAGTGATACCCCGGAGCGCCGTACAACCAATACCACCCCAGCATCAACCACAGAAGTGCGCCCAAAATAAATCCCCGTGATACGCCATTTTCCAAGACCACATTCCGCTGTAATCCATCTTACTGTGTCTAATTCCCAGATTTTTTAAAGCGGAAACTGAGGGTCAGTTCCAGTTAATTGCTATCCTTCTTAGCAGTGTCAGTCCTAACTCAACTACTTTTGATAGTTAGAGTTATGCAGACAGCAGTGTAGGTAAATGTAGGCTGCACAAGTATAGTGATTCTCAATATATTTATTACTTGGTAATGCTCAACTTTCCGTGACCCCACCTCTTAAAAGTCACAAATATAAGAGAAGAATTTCTCTCCAAACAATCAAACAAAGAAAAGGAGCATACAATTAGACATAATTCCTTTGTGAATTACAAACAATTTGTCAGGATCCACAAAATTAAAAAAGTATTGAGCAAGGAGTCTTGAAGTTTCTTTTTTCAACTATTCTTTATTCATAGTGAAATGCGATATGCATATAACAGCCCAGCCAACGCGTTTCGTCCAACATGGACTTCCTCAGGGTGTGATATATGCTAGAGTTCACAATGCTGTACGTCTCGACGGATAGATATACAGCATTGTGAACTCGAGCACAGAACACAGCAGGCTGGATATGAAGGCAATAACCCTTTAAACTTGGATTATCCTGATGCTACGGGGAATACCAGCGTATGTCCACCATGAAATGTATAAGAAGATCGCTTCAGTTAGCTTTGAAAGATATATCCAACACTGAGGAAGTCCATGTTGGACAAAACGCATTGGCTGGGCTGATATATATTCATATCGCATATCACTAGAAATAAAGAATAGTTGAAAAAAGAAACTTCAATTCTCCTTGCTCAATACTTTTTGGTTTTTGTGGATCTTGGCAAATTGTTTGTAATTCACGAAGGAATTATGTTGAATTGTATGCTCCTTTTCATTGTTTGATACTTTTGATAATTGTTTGTCTTTTTTCTTAACTGTTATTATCCCAGACATTATTATCCTAGAGTACATAACAGTGAGTTTAGGACTAGAGCCCAACATGTCAGTTCAGCACTTTATTCCAGAATTTCTGTATATTGATACATGTCCACTATATTCAGTTGTGTGTGTATCATGTGAATTAGTTGTTTAGTCATATAGCTGGAGTATATATTTGAAATGAATTAATTTGACCCTAGCGTTTCTAGTCAGCAGTCTAGAGTTAATTTTGGTCTCTTAAGGTCTGTGGACAGCAACACCTGGAAAAGGTTGAGATACATACATTTCCCTTCTCCAACTGACGGTAATGCTTGGTTTAGTTTATCTGTGTCCAGTCCCTTTGGGCCTTTTCTACCTATTGGTAGCTCCTACTTAGCCATATGTGAGGATACAAACTTTGCCAATCCACCCATCTAGCACAAGTCAGCATAGCCCAGCAAATTACCATTCTCATGAACATGTTCTAGTATTATTGGGCAAGACCTTCTGGATGACTGTGCCATGAATCTTGGAACATTACGGCAAAGCATTATTCTCCAAATGGAAAATTGAGGAGTGTACATGTAACTGTATTGTATAGAAATGTGTGTGGATATTGCTTTGATCTTACCTCAAGGAAGTAGAGATAAAACTTGTATTGTCACTTTTCATCTGTGTGGCTTTTTCAAGTATCTAGTTGGATCAGTCATCTTTCCAGAGCCAGGGGACTGACTGCAAATTGCAAATGTGCTGCATAATAGTTTTTTTCAAAATCTGGGATAAACATGGCTTGTTTATCCTAGGAGCATAATGTTACAATTGTTATCCAACTTCTCCGATGTCACGCTATTTTTGCCTCAACATGCTGTTCAAATGTCAGAATTTTTTTTGTTATCTTGTTATCTTCATCGACATATGTTTCAAGATGTACATACTCTCGGGTTGTCATTTTACTTAGTGCAGTGAGCTTCATTAACAAAGATTGGGAATTTCAGCCATTTACCAATTGATTTGTCTTGGCCTTCAAGTAGTGGTTACACATTGTCTTCGTATATCTAAGTAGCATTGTAACTGAAGTTTATTCTTAGGTATTTAAAGAGTGTCCACTGTAGTCTTAATGGAATCTCACATAATGGTCTTCAGTCTGTACTGGAGAGAGGGTATATCACTGATTTTGACAGGTTCATTCTTAACCCAAAGGCCGATCCCACATACTTCAGTGTGTCAATGACCTTGTTAAATGTCCTGGCTTCACATATAAAAACACATTGTACTTATAGAAAGAAATTGTATTGGACAACTCACCGATTTCCCGACCATCTACTGAATGTCTGCTTCTAATTATATATACTAGTGAAGCCCTCCCTTGCCAGGGCACAGATTAATAGTGGTGGGACAATCCTGTTGTGTGCCTTAATCAGTTGTCAAAGACTTTTATGTTCGTCTTTACTCTTCCAGACCCTCCATTGTGTAGCAGTGGTGCCCATTGTAGGACAGTGTTTCCCAGCTCATAGCTCTTCAGTGCATTGCTGATATATTGCCTGCGGAAATTGTTAGTGGTGTTCTCGAACTTCCAGGTTAATAAATGCATATCTTGTCTGTACTCCACATGGATGCTCCAGAAGCAACTCCTGCCACCACACATCCTTTCTTGTCTTTGTGTAACATTTTGGGTTAACTACACTTGGCAGTCCTTTTGCAAGGATTTTACCCACTATCTTATTGTTGACATGTGTTACCGATAATCTACATATGCATCACATTCACGGGTGTATTTACAATGTTTTGACAGAATTATCAATAATGCTTCTCTGTGTGTCTGGTAACTTCCTATTAACCACTCCCTGCAACTGTTGATTATCCAGAGACTTAACTTAATGCTACAATTTAGTCATGGTTCATGTGAGGTCTTTCTTTATCGCTTATGTGGCACTCCTGCACATTCCCCACATTGTGACCCTGATACACTGCCACAGTATGCATGCCGAGCCAACTGATCACTGTTTAAGCGCATAAAATCTCTCCTTGATATGTTTAATTTCTTCCTTTTTGGTTCTGTCTAACAGATCTCTAGTCTGCTGGCTTTGCTTTTGCACTGGAGATATCCTATGTGTAGTTTCAGTGCTGCAAGGGAAGACAGAGTGAGTTGTAGATTCTCTATTCCCTGAAATGTGTTAACTTGTTCAGTGATCCTCAGCAAAATGTGTTTACAGGAATAGGAACAATGGGAAGGAGAGAAAAATGAGAAACCTCTAATATTTGCTTTGAGTGTTCACCATATCACCACGAGATTTAACCTGTCCATTATTGCTACTAATGTGGTAGAGAAGCGCCCCAAAGCTTTAGAGCTATTAAGTTAGAAGGCCAATATGCAATTAAAGTCACTCCATAAAGTCATTCACTGCCCTCACAAGGGGTCAGGAGCTGAGATATCAATTCCAAAAAAGTCAGTGGTTGTTATATGTGGTACATAGGTGTTGCACAGAACAATTTATTTCCTTCTGCGATAATGTATCTAACAATGTATCAACCATTAGCGCAGGGACACTCCTTTGGAGTAACCAGGTGCACGGGAGAAGGTGCAAACAGACACATGCAGGTTGCCAATACTCCACCATAGTCAGATAAAGTATTCACCCATAGTACCGTTGTTGTGGTGTGGGGCATTTGTGTTTTTGTACAGAAATGTCACAGTTTGCTTGACGCAAAACCAAAGGGGATGATGGATGGAGTGTTGAACATTGCAAGCACTCACCCCCAGTAAACTGATCTGGGTTTAATCCATCATCATTCTTTAGCTCACTTCGCCACCCCAGTTCAGACATGGCCATATGCAAATCAGTCTGACCCTGTGCCTCATGGGAACAGTCCAGCCCGAACTGCCAAGCCATGTCTTCCCTGGACCGGAAACAAGCATCCTGGGACCAGTTTCTGGCTAATCAGCCGTCATCAGCCAGGCTAGCTTGAATCCAGTGGCAAAGTGAGCAAGGGACCCACGTCTGGGCATGCCCTGCCAACTTAGGGTGAACAAAGCAAAACCAAAGGGGATGATGGACGGAGTGTTGAACATTACCAGCACTCACCCCCAGTAAACTGATCTGGGTTTAATCCATCATCATTCTTTAGCTCACTTCGCCACCCCAGTTCAGACATGGCCATATGCAAATCAGTCTGACCCTGTGCCTCATGGGAACAGTCCAGCCCGAACTGCCAAGCCATGTCTTCACTGGACTGGAAACAAGCATCCTGGGACCGGTTTCTGGCTAATCAGCCAGGCTAGCTTGAATCCAGTGGCAAAGTGAGCAAGGGACACACGTCTGGGCATTTGTCACCCCGAGTGGGACGGGTATGCCCAGACGTGGGTCCCGTGCTCTCCATGCCACTGGAATCAAGCTATCCTGGCTGAAGAGGGGTGGAACCCCGAAATCGGTCCTAGGATGCTTGTTTCCAGTCCAGGAAGGACCTGGCTTAGCAGTTCGGGCTGGACTGTTCCCATGAGGCACAGGGTCAAGACTGATTTGCATATTGCTGGGTTCAAACTGGAATGGCATGGTGAGCAAAAAAACGATGGATTTAGGCCCAGATCTCTGTACTGGGGTGAATGTATGACCTTGTTCTGCATTCTGTCCATCAACTTTTGTTTTTGCATGTGTCACCCCGAGTGGGACGGGTATGCCCAGACGTGGGTCCTGTGCTCGCCATGCCACTGAAATCAAGCTATCCTGGCTGAAGAGGGGTGAAACTCCGAAACAGGTCCTAGGGTGCTTGTTTCCAGTCCAGGGAGGACCTGGCTTGGCAGTTCGGGCTGGAGTGTTCCCATGAGGCACAGGGTCAAGACTGATTTGCTTATTGCTGGGTTCAAACTGTAATGGCATGGTGAGCAAAAAAACGATGGATTTAGGCCCAGATCTCTGTACTGGGATGAATGTATGACACTGTTCTGCATTCTGCCCATCAACTTTTGTTTTTGCATTTGTCATCCCGAGTGGGACGGCGATGCCCAGACATGGGTCCGAGTTCTCCATGCCACTGGAATCAAGCTATCCTGGCTGAAGGAGGAGTGAAACCCCGAAACCGGTCCTAGGATGCTTGTTTCCAGTCCAGGGAGGACCTGGCTTGGCAGTTCGGGCTGGACTGTTCCCATGAGGCACAGGGTCAAGACTGATTTGCATATTGCTTGATCCAAACTGGAACAGCATGGTGAGCAAACAAAACGATGGATTTAGGCCCAGATCTCTGTACTGGGATGAATGTATAACATTGTTCCGCATCCTGCCCATCAACTTTTGTTTTTACAGTTTGCTTGAGGGTCTTGCCAGTTAGGGTTGCACTAGAGAGTACCACCCCACTCAGGTAAAAAAAAAATGTGGAAATCCTCAAAATACAGTATTTTTTCCACCAGAAAATATAAACTGAGGGCAAAAAAGATGAAGACAAGTCAAATGTATTTTGAAGATGGTCAAGTTCAAGTTCAAGAATTTATATAGCGCGCTACTCACCCAGAGGGTCTCAAGGCGCTTGGGGGTGGGTTCATTATTTATCGAATAGCCAGGTTTTAAGTTCTTTTCTGAAGGAGATGTGGTTCTGAGTAAGGCGGAGGTGGGTGGGGAGTGAGTTCCAGGTATTGGCAGCCAAGTAGGAGAAGGATCTACCTCCCATGGTGGATCTTTGGATACGCGGAACCGCGGCGAGGCCTTGATTGGAGGATCTTAGTTGGCGGGTGGGTGTGTAGAAGGATAGTCGAGAGTTGAGGCATTTGGGCCCTATTTTGTAAAGGGCCTTGTGTGCGTGGGTGAGGAGACGGAATGTTATTCTCTTGTTGACGGGGAGCCAGTGGAGGTCTTTCAGGTGGCCGGTAATGTGATTTTGGCGAGGGATGTCCAAGATGAGTCTCGCTGAAGCGTTTTGGATGCGTTGGAGTTTTTTCTGTAATTTGGCTGTAATTCCGGCATAGAGGGTGTTTCCGTAGTCCAGTCGACTCGTGACTAGTGCGTGGGTGACAGTCTTTCTTGTCTCGGAGGGGATCCAACGGAAGATTTTTTTGAGCATACGAAGTACGTTGAAGCAGGAGGATGAGACGGCGTTGACTTGTTTGGTCATCGAGAGTGAAGAATCTAGGATGAAGCCCAGGTTGTGTACGTGATCTGTGGGAATGGGTGCTCTGCCCAAAGCTGAAGGCCACCATGAGTCGTCCCAGGCAGAGGGGGATGATCCTAGGAGGAGCAGCTCCGTTTTGTCTGAGTTAAGTTTTAGGCGGCTGTTTTTCATCCATTCGGCTACTTCTTTCATGCCTTCGTGGAGGTTGGTTTTGGCGGAGTTAGGGTCTTTTGTGAGGGAAAGGATCAGCTGGGTGTCGTCAGCGTAGGAGATGATGTTAAGGTTGTGATGACGCGCGATGGATGCGAGTGGACTCATGTAGACGTTGAAGAGGGTAGGACTGAGTGATGATCCTTGTGGTACACCGCAGATGACTTCGGTAGCTTCTGATTTGAATGGCGGGAGTCTTACTCTCTGGGTTCTTCCGGCGAGGAACGAGATGATCCAGTCTAGTGCTTTTCCTTGTATTCCGATGTTGTTGAGGCGTTGTATGAGGGTGCTATGACAGACTGTGTCGAAGGCGGCGGAGAGGTCGAGTAGAATGAGGGCCACTGTTTCTCCGTTGTCCAGAAGTGTTCGAATATCGTCTGTGGCTGCGATGAGGGCGGTTTCGGTGCTGTGTTTTGCTCGAAAGCCGTTCTGTGAGGGATCGAGGGAGTTGTTGGATTCGAGGAAGGCGGCGAGTTGGCTGTTGACGGCTTTCTCGATGACTTTTGCCGGGAAAGGGAGGAGGGATATTGGGCGATAGTTTTTGAGTTCAGAGGGGTCTGCTGTGGGTTTCTTCAGGAGGGCGCTGACTTCGGCATGTTTCCAGCTTTCTGGGAAGGTAGCAGAGTTGAAGGAGCAGTTGATGACATCACGGAGATGGGGTGCGATGATGGAGTCTGCTTTGTTGAAGATGTGGTGGGGACATGGGACGGTTGGTGAGCCGGAGTGGATGGAATTCATTAGGCGGATGGTGTCTTCGGTGGTGATTGGGTTCCAGGCGCTGAGATTGTTAGAGGGCGGTTTAGGTTCTGGGGTGGGCAGGGAGTCTTGTTCGTTGGGATTGTTTTCGAAGCTGTTATGTATGTCGGCAATTTTGTTGTAGAAGAAGGAGGATAACGAATCGCAGAGGTCTTGGGAGGGAGTGATGTCGTTTGAGGCTGCGGTGGGGTTGGTAAATTCTTTGACGATGTTAAATAGTTCCTTGTTGTTATGGGCATTGTTGTCGAGTCGAATCTTGAGTGCTGATTTCTTGGTGGATCGGATCAGCTGGTGGTGTTTGCGGGTGGCTGTCTTGAAGGTGGTCATGTTGTCGGCGGTTGGGTTTTTTCTCCATGTTTTCTCGAGAGTGCGGCATAGTTTTTGGGATTTCTTAAGGTCATCGTTGAACCAGGGGGCCTTTTTGCTGTCTTGTTTGGTGTGATCGTTTTTCAAGGGTGCTAATTCGTCAGCGCTGTGAGTGATCCATTGTTTGAATTTGATGGCAGCTTGGTTTGGGTCCGATGAGAGGGCGGGTGGTTTTTGGTTGAGTGATGTGAGGAGTTGGTCGGTGGTGATTTTATTCCATTTTCTTCGGGGAATAGGTTGTGGGGGGTTGTGGGTCGAGGTGGATTTGTAGCTGAAGTGAACACAACTGTGGTCCGTCCAGTGGAGAGCTGTGGTGCGATCGAAGGAGATGTGTTTGCTGGAAGTGAAGATTGTGTCTAGCGTATGTCCGGCTACGTGGGTGGGGGTGTCAACAAGTTGTTTGAGTCCGAGATTGGCCGGGTTGTCCAGAAGGGTGGTGGTGTTGCTGTCGTTTTTCTTTTCTAGGTGGAAGTTGATGTCTCCTAGTAGAATGTAGTTCTCGGAGGCGAGGGCATGAGGACTGATGAAGTCAGTGATGTCTTCGGTGAATTGTTTACGTGTTCCTGGAGGCCTGTAGAGGAGGGTGCCTCTGAGTGTGGTTCTGGGGTCCGTGTGGATCTGGAAGTGGAGGTGTTCGGCGGTGGTAAGGTTATCGTCAGAGCTGGTCGTGATTTTGATGGTGTTCTTATGGACGATGGCGATGCCTCCTCCAGTTTGAATGGAGCGGTCTTTTCGGATGATCTTGTAATTGTCCGGGATGGCAATGGCGATGTCGGGTGTTGATGATGCATTCATCCATGTTTCAGTGAGGAAGGCGACGTCTGGTGATATGGTGTCGACTAGATCCCAGAGTTCGGTGGCGTGTCTGTGGACCGAGCGGGTATTCAGCAGGATGCACTTCAGGTGGTTAGAGTCGGAGCTGTGTTTGGGGGTAGTGGATGTGGTAGAGGTCTTGACGCTGGTATATTTGCAGGAGTGGCAGGTGAAGGGCCCGTGAGTTCGTCCCGGGGCAGCTTCGTAGCATTGGGGTGTGCGTCCGGGGTTGAGGGCTAGGAGGGTGGCTGCGTCAAACTTAATGCGGCCGGAGTGTGGTTTGTGGGGGTCAGGGGGTCTGGCGCTGGGCGCGGTCCAGGCGCGGACGGGCGTAGACGGGCTTACCTTTGGCGCACCTTCGGCACGCATAGGGCGCGATCGCTGCGTGTGACCGCTGCGCGCAAAAGCATCTGTCATATGTGGATAGTGGGAGGGGAGGGGCGAGGGAGGGTCAGCTGGGAGGCGGGATCTGGGTGGAGGAGCGGGCTGGAAGGCACAAACAAACAAGATGGCGGCAAAACAAACTAACCAGGATAGGCGCTACAGTATGCAGCAGCACACTTTGATTGTCACAATGTGGGCTGAGCAGGGAATCGTGCAACTCTGAGTGAGGCAAATGCGGCAAGAACAGCTCAAGACACTCAATGTAGTGCGAGCGCAACTCTCAAAATAATATTAGTAATGCAGTGCGAGCACAATTCAAAATATCCTCAGCAATGCAGTGCGAGCGCAACTTTCAAAATGATACTAACAAAGCAGTGCGAGCGCAATTCTCAAATGATACTAGCAGATGATCAATTACACAGATAGCGCTACGATACCACTTGCTGGAGGCAGGGAGCTGGGGGAGCGACCGCTGCTGACTAAACTAAATAATGGATTTTTACACTAAATTCGGGATGAATTGCTATGTTAACAAGCATTTGTACTGCCAATAGGTCTTGGTTTAATATTTTAACACATGTAGCATTAGCACATTAAAGCGAGGTTTTTTTTAAGATGGAACCAGAAGGAGTGTGCAGAGAGGGCCATAGTTGTAAAGTAGTCCTTCATGCAGGTAAATGCAAGCACCAGAGTGGAGGCGGAAGAATACACCCAAAAAGCCCAAAACATTAGTTGAGAGACGATTACTTCACTGGGCACAGCCAAGATGTGATTGACAAAGTCTCCAAAAAGTGGCTGAAAGAGGATTGTTGAAGAAAGTCAGTGACTGAAAGAGGTAGGAGCAAAAGCCCACTCTATGTATATTGTTGACAATAAGTTTGTAAGACAGCTATGCTGTAAAAACCCACACCTAAAAAGAGTACTGAGGATTTTGCACAAACCTATTATTATGACAGCATTCTCATTATATCAACCCTCCAACAATTTATTGGATTATGTTAGGACCTATATTAAGGTTTCGATGCTAGCATTGCTCTCATTTCTTCACCTTTTCGTAAATCACAATACAAGGACTTCAGAGTAGGTGGGAAGCAATATTTCTAGGCCTGGAATGCCTTGAGTGTGCACACCCACAATCTAACACATTCATCAGTTCATCTTCAATCTCTTCACACACTTGAATGTGTTGAATATTTAATCCTTTTACAAACTCTTGCCGTTTCCTGAAAGTCGTAAATCTGCACCGATACAAGGACATATACTAGCGAGTGCATTTTTGTGACTTTCTTTCAAAATTGGGCCCTAATTTATTTTCATGTTGTCCATAATGATGCCCATAATGGCACTAATTGTCCATTATTAATCTTCTTATTTTAAATATTGGTATGCATCAAACACACTTTACTAAATGATGCCTCAGAGAAATGGTAAGGTATCACAATAGTTAAGCAAAACATTGCAAAGTTGCAGTTTTTTTGTGTGCATTTTGTTTTTAAATCAAACAATCACCAATGTTGATTATGAACTGGAAGCATTCTATGAGCATTATAAAGAGGCTTACATTGTTAAATTGTGAAAGCGTGTACATATTCAGTAATCCAAGTTGAGCTCATTGTAAACTGCATTTCCTTAAAGAACCCTCCCTAGTTGTAAAGGCTTGGCAATAATGAATCATATACACAGGTTTGAACAACGTTAACATAATAGACACAAACCTTGCCTTAGTTGAAGGCAGTGCTTTTTCACAGACCATACTAGGTTCTGTAAACTGGCAGTCAGTTCTGCAGGAGTTTGGGCCTCATGAAAATCCTGTTCTCCTTGACTCCAAACAATATGTCCTGGGCATCGGGCAACAGGATTTCCACACTTCTGTTGATTATAATAAGTAATTACAATTGTGTAATGATGCAGTTTTCTTGTCTGGGTCTTGTTACTTGTATTTCTATACCAATTATATGTGATTCACAATGGTGTCTCTACCACGTTACTGCTAACCAACTAAACTTGGTACACTTTATCAACCTGAGGAGGGTAAATAGCCACACAGGCGTGGCTATGAGTTGATGTATGTCGCCATTCACTCAGCCATTTTACAACTGAAAAATGTATTTTCTACTAATCAGAATCCAGTATCTTTATAATTCTTACATGAAGATAAAGTGCATTTAATATTCTATTTCTAGGTACGTATTAGATCAGTTTTACAATAAAAATAGTGATTTGTGTCATCTGCTATTTGCCATGCTGCACTGTTTTCACGCCATATGCCATGTTTTTGTTTTTCAGGAGCGAAGACAAAAAGAAAGTGGTGACTAACACAAAATCAAAAGGTAAGCAGAAACTGTTAACACATGTAAACATACCCTGTCAGCATTTTATGGTGCATTCTGGAAGCCATAGCTCCTCAAATCTACAGCAGAATTTATTGAAGGTTTTTAATGGTGATGTAGTAGAGTGGCAGTGTCCACGTGAACATTATATTTATCCCTTGCACTAGCACGTCACTTCAGTCGCTGCATCTTGAAACAAAATATGAATCACCCCAATACTCCTAATCATTCTAAAGAATACCTACTCTATTCTCTTGGGTGCTGATTTTTTCAGTATGCCAAGTGTATGGATTTTGTTGAGGAAGTTGAAAAAGCTAACACAGAGGTCTGCTTCTGTCCTTGTGATATCAGAGTGATCCTTTGACCGTAGAAAATTCTGAGGCTATTCTGTGTACATCATTATGTTGATCCCAGCATGTATTTACAGCAATAAACCCTTGCTGTTTTACTATTTATATATGTTTTGCCTTAAGGGTTTGTTGTCCCCTTATTTGGCTCTCTCCAATGATGGTATGCACATCACCTTCCAGTTAATTCATAGCACTAAGGATGTTGACAGAAAAATAGTTTCATGGAGGAAAAGAGAAAGGAAGAGTCCAGTCAGGTTAAGTGGGAACCAAGATCGATATTCTTCAGTTGGTACCATGTTCAGAGAAAAGTTCAGTTCAAAGCAAGTTTACATAAGTTAGCCTTAATACTTTCTGAACCACTTTTAAAGAAATGTAGTTGACACAATCTAAGCATTGAGTTCTCAGGTTTGGGTTTAGAGCATTTAATAATCGATGGCTTGTACTGCAAGAGATCTATCTCAATGTTTCAGCCTCAAATGTTAAAGTAACTGGGGCTTGTGTGCCAAGAAAAGATCTCCTATCGGCTCCACAGAGTTTAGCGTAGTCGTAGAATCTTTTCTAGAGAGTACTGTAAATTGACACCTTTGACCAATGCCTTGATTTTGTGACGTCAGTGTTTGGAGTCAAAGAGTAGCCCCAGGTTCCTTACTTGTAGGTTGGTTGATTGGGTGAAAAGCTGGTGGCTAGTTGAAGGGTAATGAAAAGTACTCTGTTTTCTCCATTACCAGAGTATTGGTGTTGGAGAGGATGTTTCCTTCTTCCAGTGGAACAAGTAATCCAAGCAGGAGATGGTGTCTGATTTATTTCGGTCTATTTTCAAGTGTATTTGGTTTTTATCCACCTGCATTACTAATTTCATTTGATACTGCTTAAAAGCAACACCAGGAGTCGCCACTCATAATACACAAGACAAAGACGGACGCGGGCGGCCGCTTCGCAGCGCTTATCGGTCAGTAGGAAGGACACCCTATCAATATAGTGATAGTTTATATTTCCCCAGCTCTACATGCGGTCACACTCCCGGCACTCAGTGACTTTCTCTTTGATCTCCCGGAAGGGGAACTGCTGATTGGGGGGACGTTAATGCCACGGTGGATGGGACTTTGGACCAGCACCCTGCGAGGGAGCAGACATCAGGGGTATCACATCTGGGGGGCTTTCTGGGTGCACTAGGGCTTACAGACGTATGGAGGTACCGCCACCCCACAGCGCGCAAATTAACTTTTCATTCTGGGGTGCATAACAGTTTATCCAGAATAGACTACTTTCTTGCATCCCCGGATAGTTTGAAAAATGTGGGCAAGATTGAGATTACACCTAGGGGCATTTCCGACCACTCTCCGATACTTTTAACATACACATATTACCAAAGGGGGCGGCAGCAAATATTTCCCATATTCCCTGGATACTTAAAGGTTCCCAAGATTAGGAAAGCTATGGTCACCACAACACGACACTATTTCCATGAAAATGTTTCGTCGGTCCACTCTCCGACCAACCTATGGGAGGCCTATAAGACCGTTCTGAGGGGACAGGCCATGGCCTCTATTACAGGTCATAGGAGAGACCAGCAGCGGGAGCTCACTACCATAGAATCGGAGTTACAGGCGGCTGATGCCCAACATTCTCGCAATCCAACTCTGGCCACGGCCCAATGCTTGCACCTTAAACAACAATTGCATAGGGAATATCTCAGGGAAAGGACTAAACTCAGACTATCGGCTACATGACATAAGATATACAAGACCAGCGATATAGCAGGGGAGCTACTGGCGTGGCTAGATAAAAAGGAGCAAAACAAAAAGTGGATAGCGCAGCTTCGGACAGGGGATAATTTAGTAGCGACTGACCCGCGCGCGATAGTACATATGTTAGCACAACACTTCCAGCAAGTTTACACATCACTGACAGAGATGTCCGTAGAGGAGGCGCTGACTTATATACAAGATATTGCAATGCCTAAACTTACACCGGAGGTGGCCCTAGCATTGGAGGCGGACCTTACAACTGACGAGCTGCAAGCGGTGATTGGCTCATTACAATCTGGGAAAGCGTTAGGGCCTAATGGCATTCCCATAGAACTTTATAAAAAGATGGCGGGGATAGTGGCCCCACACATGCTACATATGTACCGCAACAGTTTGCAAATATGTGAGCTCCCACCGGATCAGCGTCTGGCCACAGTGGTGGCAATCCCGAAGCCGGGGAAGTCCCCGGAGAACTGTACCTTTTATCGCCCCATATCCTTAATTAACGCTGAGACCAAAATTCTAGCAAAACTCCTTGCAATCAGACTGACCCCACACCTCGCAACCCTGATTCACCCGGATCAGTCGGGGTTCATGCCCAATAGAAACACGGCGTTAAACTTGAGGCGTCTGCATGGGGTGATGGCCCGCATACCTTATCTCCAAGAGCCAGCTGTTCTCCTGTCGTTGGACGCTCGTATGGCGTTCAATATGGTAGAGTGGCCCTTCTTGTTCGCTGTGTTGAAGCACTTGGGCTTTGGCCCTAAGTTCTGCGCATGGGTGCGTCTCTTGTATACAAAACCACTGGCGCACGTGCCGGTTAATGGTCATATATTCTATGACTTTCCATTGACCTTCCATTGAGCGTCAGGGCTGCCCACTGTCGCCGCTGCTTTTTGCCCTAGTTTTGGAACCGCTGGCGGCATGGATCAGATGGGAGCCAATGATCCGGGGTTTTAGTTGGACGGAAGAATGGGAAGACCGCATCTCGTTGTATGCTGACGATGTTTTACTATATCTGGCCGCCCCTAAACGATCCATTCTGGTACTCCTGAATATATGTGACCTTTTTGGTCAGGCGTCAGGGTACACTATAAACTGGTCCAAATTGATACTTTTTGTGCTCCATGGTCCACCACCGCAGCTCCCAAAGAACTGCCCGCTGCAGATCTCGGAGGATGCCTTTAAGTATCTAGGTATCTATATCACAGCGGACCCGGGCACATTTTTTGAAAGGAATCTAGCGCATCCCCTGGAGCGTCTAAAAAGGGATGCAGCTCACTGGGGGACATTGCCGCTGATGTTGCTGGGAAATGCAGCGCTTTTTAAAATGCTGGCGCTGCTTCGTTTCCTGTATGCGTTAGAAAATACCCCATACCCAGTGCCATCGGACTATTTTAAAAAGATAGCGGCTCAGGTTTCCGGGCTGTTGTGGGGGAGCAAACCTGCGCGCATAGCACAGCGCAAATTGACTAGAGGGTGGTATGATGACGGCATTGCA
Source organism: Lissotriton helveticus (assembly GCF_964261635.1). NCBI lineage: Eukaryota > Metazoa > Chordata > Amphibia > Caudata > Salamandridae > Lissotriton > Lissotriton helveticus. The sequence continues at coordinate 1,543,791,877 of NC_136067.1, read as the reverse complement.
CTCCATGACATACAGCTATATTACTGGGCGGCCCAACTGAAGGTAGTCAACCAGTGGATACATGCCCCGCAAGCAGAACCTGCTTTCAAGGCAGATAGGAACGGACTGGGGGTAGAGGGCATGATGTCTGCACTTTATAACAGGAATCGTACACCAGCAGTAATCGGACCCACAAGGCAGACGGCCCACCTATGGCATGAAGCGCACGCTAAATTAGACTGAAAGGGCGTAATAACTCAGCTTACCCCTCTATGGGACACACAACGTTTGGGCGGCATTTGCAATTACAAAGAATTTGCTAAATGGCACGCAATCGGTATATCCAAGGTGGGTGACATGTGGCACAGGGGGGAGGTGATTACATTTGAGAGTCTCCAAACACATTATGAGTTAGCGCCCTCTGAAATCTTTAGGTATATGCAGATAAAACATGCGTTGCAGGCGGTCTTACCATCCAGCTCTGAATTTCCGGAGGCCACCCCCCATGGAGGACAGACTGCTGACAGATTACATGCAGAATGCGGGCGACTTCCCTTACCTACCGCAAATTAGTAAACTATTTACCTGACCCAAACGTGACACTTAGAGAAAAGTGGTCCCAGGACGTGGGTAACTTCGAGTATTCCGAATGGCAGGAAGTCGGAATACCCTCAAGACTCAAATTAGTGCAGTTCAAAATTCTACATAGAACTTATTATACAAGACGCACCCTTCACAAAATAGGGACAGCATCGCACCCATACTGCCTAAGACGATGTGGGGAGGAGGGTACAAGCAAGCAAGATTGTACACAGTTCCCCTGGGGTTAGACAGGTAATAAGGTCTCTCTCCTAGTTAGCTGACAGTCAGCTAGAGGGTGTGGAATGCCAGATGATCAGCAAGTTCCTTGACGGAACTAAGGAAGCCTCACACAACTGATGAGCTGGATGACATGTCTCATTCAGCCTACTTGAGATGTTGTTTATATCATCGGCTTCCTGCTCCTGCGTCGGGCCGGCGCTGCAATGCCCGACGGGTAACAACGAGTGTCACTCTTTTGCGGAGGTCTTTTGTTCCTTGCCGTGATAAGTAGAAACTTGTGAGGCTTAAAAAAGTGAGGTAGTGAGCAAAAGGTGGATAATTTAAAAAAAGTTGGATAGTCCACAGGGAAGTCTTTATTCAGGTGGCTAGCCACTTTATTAAAAAGTGTAGGGAGGGGTACTGAGGACCAACGTAACTATTGGTGTGGCCTCATATCGACCCTCCACTTGGTCAACATGTTTCATGCCCAGCAGGGCAATTCTTCAGGACCGAAAAAAGTGCTCATATAAACCTAATGTGCCCAAAAGGTGAGCTACAGGCTATTGTTGATACAACCTGATAGGTCTAGGTCTAAGGCTGGCGAGGGCCACTGCATCACCGTCAGACCTAGGGATACAGTAAACATCACAATTGCTACATTGTCGTTATTGATTACACTGTTGACAAGCTAAGCTGTGACTTCACCCCAAAAGTCAATCAAGCACCCAGTTATACATGTTATACTAGGTGTCTATGAAAGGGGGCAAATGGAGTGCAACGTGGTGAGGGGATAGAGACCATTATTACATGTAACAGAACATGGCCCCGAGGGTATTCAGGGCATGTATGAGTACTACTCGTAGCAAGGGTGGTCAGTTGTTTAATTTAACAATACAGCCACTGGAAATAAGAAACAGTATTCATTACAATTAGAACGCCACTCAGCCACAAGGAGGGGGGCAGGCACACTGAGGGATGGTTGTGGTATCATGTGTTTAACATACCCTTAGGAGCCAAATGGCAGTCTGCGCGGCTAGTTCCTGTGGGGACTGCGCTAGGGATCTAGCCCTAAGGGAGGAAAAAGGAAGAAAGCATTTCAACGTAGGGTCAACACAGGAGGTTGTGATCAGGGATGTAGTCCAGGTAATGCATGGGGACATCGGTCGCCCCGCCTCGCCAGGCTATCAAGTGCCAAGGTGCTGTGTGGAAGTAGCGGTCTGAATGAACCCGCTCACGAACACCAGAGAAATGTGATATCCAATGAAGATACCAATAGTTAAGAACTAGCAAGGGATGTGGCTTGGGAGGCAGCTAAAAATTAGCTGAAAACGTAGCCTAGACAGTCTGGCGGTGCGGGGCGCCCTACGTGAGCCCTGGCCTGGGTGCCGTCATCGTGGAGCGGCGGCCAGTGAATAATCAGACTAGCGGGCTTACCTTAGCGGCGGGAGATTCGCGCCGATATCACCTACCCCCACACCGTCGGCGTGTAATTCACGCGGAACAGCCGGTCAGGAGTGAAGAGCACAGCCGCCATTAAGAGTAGGGCGTTCGAGTGCGAGGGGGGCGGGGCCGCGATGACAGAGACGCCGTGGGCGCCAATCAGAGGCCACTTCACGGTGCTCATGGGAAAGGTAGTTTGTTTACCTAGGCGACGGATGTTAGGGAAGCGCTAGGATGGGTGTGCAAGGGGGGGGGAAGGAGGGGGGGGCTGACGCAGTGTGGCTCACATAGTGCAGCGCGACTGCGCTGGAACGGGTCCTCAAGGTGAGAACCCAAATGGTCAAATGTAAACAGTGTGATCACTGTCATTGTTCGTTAACAGGCACCATGTTCAATAGTCAATTAGGGGGCTGAACCACCCGGGTGAGGTCCGCCTGTGATGTAGGGACTGCTGACTGACTCAGACGAACAATGGCCCAGTGGGTGGCGTGACAAGGCTGGAGTGGACAGAGTGACCCCAGACTGGTGCCTCAAGGCTGGGCGGGGAAGGGGATAGCTCTGGGGTAGGGTGATACTGCAGTGCCCATGGAACTAGTGAACCTATGGATTAGGTGAATAGTGTAATGGCCATGCTTATGTTAGGGACAGGGCCAGACAGGACAGGGTGACCCCGGGCGAGGTAGCTCAGGGGTGGGGGGGGGTTTTCACGGTACCCCTGGTACTCGAAACACCTAGGGTTAGAAGTGCCCCTACATCCGTGGGACTCGTGCGATGCTTTGGTGTGTCAGTATTCACGAGGGAGGATGACCAGTCTCTGAAGCACTAGGCGAATTTGTGGTGATCAGGAAACGCAATCATCTTGCTAGTTGGTTCCACGGGATGGAATCGTTCAGGCCACAAGTGTCCAATTGAAGACGGTGCACCCATCTCTGTTCCAGTCTATATAGTGCTTGTTGGTTGATGGAGGGATGACATTCCAAGACTGTCCATTGAAGGTTGTCTGCCCTGTGTCCCGCTTCTTTACAGTGTTCATAGAGCCTGGTGTGTGTCTTAGTACAGCGGATGTTACTGTTATGCTCAATGATCCGTGTTTTCACAGTTCGCATAGTCATGCCTATGTACTTCAGCCCACAGGGGCATATGAGCATGTATATACAGCGGCTACTGTTACAATTGGTGTGTTTGTTCATGTGCCAGGTGAACGTTGCTGTCAGCTTGATATCTTTGCTTTGTATGGTTTGTGGACAGACGATGCAGCTGCCACACCTGTAGTGCCCAACCACTGGTGGCAGGTCCCACAAGGGGTTCTCATGGTGGGTGCTTGACTTCTTGGGTCGAGTGTGGGTCAGGGTGTCCTTAAGGTTGGCAGTTCTTTTAAAAGCAAAGCGTGGGCGGGGGATATCCAGCCCAGCGGAGTTCAGAGTGCCCCAGTGTGAGTTGATTGTTTTCTTGATAAAGGTGGAGTTCCTGGTGTATGTTGTTACACAGGTAATGACATCATTTGTGGGTTTGGGGTTTGACTCCAGCAAAGCTTCTCTGTTGTTGTTGCGTGCCCTTTTAAAGGATAGATTCAACAGTCTGGTTGGATAGCCCTTATCCTGCAGTTTATGTTGGAGGGTAGAAGATTCACGTACAAAATCGGTCAGTGATGTACAATTTCTTCGGATTCGGAGAAATTGTCCGAAGGGGAGATTATCCCTCAAGGCTCGAGTGTGGTGGCTCTGGTAAGGGAGGAGACTGTTCCTGTCGGTTTCTTTCCTATAGAGAGTCGTAGTAATCTCTGAAGGATCCAGCCTGATAGTGAGATCCAGGAAGGGGAGAGAAATGGCGGAAATGGTACCCGTGAATTTTAGGTACGGGTTCTGCAGGTTAATCCAGGAGCAAAATGCCTCACAGCTCGTCCTGTCCCCTTTCCATAGGATCAAGATGTCGTCGATATAGCGACGCCAGAGGGAAAGATGTTCGAGAAAGGGATTGGTTGCAGCAGGGTAGATGACCTGTTCCTCAAAGGAAGCCATATAAAGGCAAGCCAGGCTCGGCGCAAAGGTAGAACCCATGGAAGTACCACGGATCTGATGGTATAATTGCGATTCATACCTGAAGAAATTTTCCGTCAGGGCTATACTCGCAAGGGCCATGATGAAAGAGATGGGGGTGCAAGATGTCCACTCCTCAGATCTCAAGGCATTCTCCACTGCTTCCAAGGTGGCTTGTTGGGGGATGTTAGTGTAGAGTGCCTCTACGTCCAGGGTCACTATTAGGTCGACGTTCTCCCTCCCGTCCATATCTTCAATAAGACGTAGGACATCTCTGGTATCTTGGAGGAAGGAAGGGATTTTCTTCACTAATGGCTGGAGGAATACGTCGCAAAATTGAGACAGGGGTTCCAAAAGGGATCCTATGCCTGACACGATGGGCCTTCCTGGTACAGGTGTGACCCCCTTGTGTATTTTGGGGAGGGTATAGAAATAGGGCGTGACTGGTTCGGTGGTGATGAGGAAATCTGCTTCCTTTTTTGACAGCCATTCATTGGTTTCACCCTCTATCACGAGGCTCATGATCGTGGTGGACAAGCGTTTGGTAGGATCTATTGTGAGGGGTCTGTAGTGGGAGCTGTTGGAAAGTTGACGTCTACATTCCAGGTCATATGCTTCATAGTCTTGGATGACTGTAGCGCCCCCCTTGTCTGCTTGTTTTATAACGATCGTGTTATCATTCCCATGGGCCTGGCAAGCCTGCTTCTCCAAGCTGGTTAAATTGTTGAATTGTTTACATTGAGGTTTGTTATTGAGGGTGTTGAGGACTGCTCTCTCAAAGGTCAGAATCTCTGGAGGAACCATCCCATCTGTGGGTGTAAAGGTGGAAGGTTTCCGTAGACCTGAATCAGAATTATCCGGTTCTGGTTTGTCTTGGAAGAAAGCTTTCAAGCGTATCTTCCTGAAGAGTTGTTTAATCTCAATCATTTCTTGAAATGTGTCAGGGATGGGAGTAGGGACAAAACCCAGTCCTTTTTCTAGGACTTGAATCTCAATAGGGGTCAGAACTTTCTTCGATAGATTTACCGTCAAACTCTTCTCCCCCTGGTGGTGCTCCTGGTTTCCACCGATGTCTGCGGTATTGGTTGGTCCTGCCACTGTACTCCTTTCTGTCCGCCTCGCTTTCGCCCTCTTCCTCTGCCCCAGCCTCTGCCTTGAAAAGGTGGCGGATTTGAGGGGAAGAATTGTGGCGGACCCTGTTGGTAGAAGGGGTATTGCCATGGGGGTGCCATATGCGAAGGGCCATGAAAGACCGGTCCTTGATGGTAACCTGGTTGCCAATTAGGATGTTGTGGAGCCCGGTTGTTCCTGGAGTTGTACCCTCCACTGGAGTCACTACTAGTGGAGCCTCGCCGGCTGTTATCCGTATTCTCATCAGAGGAGTAGGATGTCTTCTTATTCTTGAAGCCATCCTTGAGATAAGGATAGACTTTCTCCTTCTCGAACTTGGCAATGTCTTTCTGTAATTTGGCAGTTTTTTGATTAAGGAGATATTCGTGGTGATCTGCCATTTCTTGGTTGATCTCCGCTAGTTTGTTGGTAAAGTTGGCCTTGGTGTTCTTATTGACCGTGCTTCTCATTGTGGCTTCTATGGCTGAGATTTTCTCTTGTAGGGCCTCTGCCAATCGTTTGGATGTTTGTACAATGAGGAAAAGCAGGTCTTTAGTACATTTCCAGGAGACTTGTACCCACTCGACCTTGAACTGTTTATCTTCAAGAAAGAGTCTTGGTATAATATTCACGATAAGGCCCAATGGGGCAATTTTATTTCTCAGGTACTCGGTCATCATTATCCCATGCATCGTGATCCTAATGAGTTCTTTCTTTAGGGCGGTGAGTATGGTCCAGTCGTCATTGGTAGCACTCGAGGTAGCCGTAGCTGAAAGAGTGATTAGACTCGGGGCCGCCCGTAGGGCTTCGTCAATGGCATCGTCATCGAAACTGAGGCCTGGTACATCCTCCATGGTGGCTAGAGTGTGGCTAATTGTGGTGTCTGGAATTAGAAAATTTCCAAAATAGAACCGCGGGTGCGGTGTACTGGGGAACATTCTTCCATACTGTGTGGGAGTGTCCAAGGATCATGGAGTATTGGGTGAAAGTAATGAGGACCATAATACAGACTGTGGAGGTGTTGTTAACGCCGGAACCCCGAAGATGCTTACTAAACATGTGGGAGCCGAACGATCTTACACGCCCGGCTCAGATGTGGGCCACACTGGGGATAATGGTAGCGAAGCGCAACATCGCACAAAGATGGGGCGCGGGAGAGTCGCCAACACTCAATGCATGTTGTGGGGATCTGGATACTGCCATGATGGCCGAAAAAGCAATGTTTATCAATCGAGGCTTTCCTCAGGAGTGGAGCAGGGTCTGGGGGGCCTGGAATATATTCAGGGGGTACATCTGTGAGCCACCAAGGGCACAGGCGGAGGGGGACTCTGAAGATGACAATGGCGGGGAGATGTGAATTTACTGCATGGAATATTGTCCTCTGTTGCGATGTGTGTACTATCAATATGTCTGTTGCCAAACAACTGCTACTGTTTGGATATAATGTTTGTATGTGCTATCTGATCAACTTGTGCCTTGATTATAATTACAATAAAAAGTTTATTTAAAAAAAAGCAGCACCTGGGGTGTACATAGATGGTGAACACTAGGCTGGAGATGGATGATCCTTGGGGTACACCACATGGCATTTGGTAAATGGGAACGCCACAAACGTTATCGTACATTGTTGGCTTTAGTTAGTAAGGATCAATTGGAACCATGGCAGTGCAGAACTAGATACACCCCCTCCACCAGTCTTTTCAACAACATTTTATAGTCAACAAAGTCATAGGCAGTGGAAAGGTTGCTGAGTATAACAGCTGTTTTGTTTTCTTGATTCATTGAGAGATGATGCTGCGCTCTTTTGTTGACTAAGGTGAATTAAATGCCCTCTCAGGTCTGAACCTGTACACCTAATCTTGCTGTCACAAACCCTCCCTTTCTATAATTGTAATTAGGGCTCCCGGTTTTATGGTATTTATTTTTTTGCCATTTCCGTCTGTATTTATCCATATTTATTTTTTGGGCATTTTTTCTGTATTTATCCACATTTATTTTTGACATAAGCAAAAGACGACGCTACAGCTAGTATTTTTCCACGTTTATTTAAATTGACAATGCACACATGCGCTCAGTTGTTATTGGTCAACAATATACATTCATCTGAAAACTTTGCCATTTGCAAAATGTCCCAAATACGCTTAAAAGTGCTATCACAAGCCTTTTGTCTCAGAGACTTGCAGTTTCTGTCATCGGCAGAGTGCCACATCCTCTCCCCCACTGAACACCATACTGCCCCACTGAGAAAAACTCACACTGCCTTCAGCTGCAACCCAATTGTGCCCCACCAGCGCTAAAGCTGTCCCTGGCCATCACTATGAGGATTGATGTTTTGTGTGTGCAGAAGAGAACAAGCATTTGCAATGCAATCGGTCTCGCATTTACGCTAGTTTAAGCTATTTATCTATTTTAAAAACCAAAACATCCATAAAAGGCATTGTCATTTGCAATGCCAATAGCTCAAACTCAAGTAAATGCGAGACCTTTTGCATTGCAAATGCTTGTTTTTTTAAGTGAGTGCTTGAAGTAGGAAGACAGAAAAACAGACACAACAAAGAACAAGGTGAAGACCTGGGGTTGAAAGTGGGGATGGATGGAATGGGAGGCGGTGCCATTGAGTTGGGGCGAGTGCATGGTGGGGGGCCACGCTCTGGATAATTGTATGGGGGGGAGTGTTTGTAGTGTTGAGCAAGGGGGCCTTGGTTTGAATGGAAGGCTGAATGATGTAGGGTGTGACTAGAAACACCTAAATGGTGCTATTAGAAGTGCTGTCTCCATAACGCAGGATGTCCAACCTGAGTTTAAGAGGGCCGCAGTGCGCCAGACGCCTGCTTCTATGTGTCAGAAGTGAATATGTATTCACCCACATCGCTTATGTTTCGATTTCCCTCCCAGCTCACAGCCCGGTCTGCTGCCTGCATTCCAACGCCCACCCTCCTCTCTCAAGATGCCCAGCAGCGCACAGCCAGCAGCAGTGCAGCTCAGTGCTCCAGATCACACTGAACAGAGACATATCAAATATAACACCCAGTCTTTACCCCGACATACAACCACCATCAGTCACATTACACACACGAGTGACTGCTGCCCTCACGGACATTACATTACAGAACAGGGTAGCTGATGTACCCGCACGAGTGGGAAAGCGATCAGCTGTAGAGGGACCACGAGACAGGAAGAACAGTTATTGCTTGCCGTCTAGAAAGGGGGGCACTTTTTACACCCAGGTGTCAAGCACTGGCCCTGCATCCCCAGAGGCAGCTGCTGCCTCCCAGACCTGCTAATTCCATCAAGGAGCGGAGTCCCACCCAATGCTCCCTTGCTGTAATTGGTTTTTTTTGTCAGAAAAAAATCTTTATTGATTAGAATGACGTCCAGATGTAAATAGGATAAATGAAACCATGAGCTATATCAAAACATATATTAATATAATTTGTAATGCTCTACTATAATGAATATTATCTAGTGGGTGCAAATATATAATAGTGCATTGCAATAGTCTTTGCAACCACACAAACAAGTGAGCCAAGAAGGCAGCAATTGACTACAGTTCAATTATCCAATGTAATTTTTCACATACATTAAAACTATGAACCTTAGAGTCTGCAGGATCATGCGTAGTTTGTGCAATTAAGCCACTTCTAGGGTACCGTGTTTAGGCCCTGTTGGTGTTACTAAAATGAGGGTATAAGAATATTTAGCTTTTGTTGGCATCAATACCAGTTTAAAGAATTGCTTGAATTGCACTTTCCCCCAGCTGGAGGTAATAGCAAGCTCAGTTAGGGAATATACAGATGAAACATGCCAAAAGTGGATACAAATGCCGTTCTTAAGACTCATTTCTAATTTTTGGGCCCATGTGTATATCAGACTCGAAACTGGGAAAACCTGCAACCAAAATGTTAATTGCACTCGGTAATTTTTGCACAATCTCTAAATGACCTCCGGGGGTTATTTGAGTGTGACTTGCCGAGGGTCAAGTGGTAATTGAAGAAGCAGAGAAAGTATTGAATTTCTGCTTCTATACATTTCCCTTAAGCAGGAGGCCAGGGTTTCTCATGGCAGGCCATCAAAGAAAACCAGTTGTTTAATTTGGCTCCGTTGTAAACACGGCTAACATTGCATGATTCAGTAGAATCACTTCCCAGCAATCAGTTCTGGATTCTCATGCAACCTGTCGTTTATGGTATACAACCTTTACAACGAAACTTTTACAACGAACTACCATTACAACGCAACTTTTACAACGCAAACTATCACAACGCATTGCTCGGGGGGGCGCTCTAGGATAGGGAATAGGTTAATTTACTATCCAATAACCTTCCCTACTATCCACGGGGACTGGAGTTGGAATAGTAAATTAAACTATTCACTATCCAGCGCCCAAAAGCATTATGCGTTGTAATGGTATGCGTTGTAAAACTTACGATGTAAAGGTAGGCGTTGTAACGTCATACATCCGTCATTTATCGCTGCCGTGCATGAGTAGCACATGAGAGAGTGAGTGGGATGTTACAGTCCGATCCGACCTGCTCGCTGGGGATGCCTTTTCCCTGCATAAGCTCTTGGGCAAGACGTTCCAATCTCCAAGCACTACGAAAATGTAGAAATCCTACACAAAAAAAACATTGCCGTGGCCCTTCTGCCTCCTCGACGAGCTCATCACACAAACGTTTGCAAGGCGTGTGACGTCCCCTTGCTGTAATCATGCTCACAGCATGGTGCAAGAGCCGCAACTCACACGACAATGGTGTGAATACAGGCTCCAATCTGACTCTTTCACGGGCTCTAAAAGGGGTGAGAAATAACTACCAAGCCACATTAACAAAAGTAAATGGTATTTCAAAGACGTGTGAAACACTCGGGTGCGGCTGGCAGCTGCGCGTCTGGGAAGCTGTCACCTCTCAACCCTCTAAGGAGTGGGAGACACCTGATGACACACAGACACACACACAGACAGACAGAGACATCCCCCCCCCTAAAGCCAGCGTACGAAACTGCCCTTTAACCAAAAAACGATTATGTTGTAAAACGGGCATATTGCAGAAGGATGTCAGGGCGACTTATGTCGGAGTTACATTTAGTATGGTACTCCGTCTCCGCTCCGAATAAGACGAACGCACCGAGTTGTCATCCGTTTAAGTAACCGTGCAGAACATTTTCCATCTGCGGAAAATGCCTGCATACTCCCTTTCTTTGCCGCACCTGTCATGTTCATGTGCCTGTTGATTTAACTGGTCTTCAACATATGACGTTTTAACGAATTGTTAGTTTGACAGTACTGAGAAATGCCCAGCTGGCGGAAGTTATTAAATAAAAATGTATTTGTTTGGCACAGGCGCCAATCTTTGGCATTCGATACAGCGAATTCTCGGTCGAGGGCTACAAAAACATAAAAGATAAAACCTTTAAGCTAGTAAGTATGCCCCCAAAACTCAACCGTCAAAGAACACGTCCACTTAATCGTAGCTGAGAGGAAACAGCCGCCTGCGTGCGCGAGCGGAGGCCTCGCTGTGTTCTGCCCCATTGTTCTGTATCCTTTGCAAGGGATGGAGAGAGCCCGGGGGGGGGGAGTAAGAGAGCAGTGCGGGGCGCGCCGCGAGCAGGAGTCACCGTGTGCGGAGCCAGCGCTGCTGGCATTAATCAGTGCTGTCGGAGGGGTAAGCCCGCGAGGCTATTTATAGCTTGTGCAATACTAGGAAGCTTTGTACTGCTAAAGGTCGCAATAACTACCCACTGACAGGGGTGGTGCCCAAGCACCTCACACTTTGTCATCAGACTGCTGCCAGCTTAGGGGGTAGAAAAAAGGTGGCCAGTGTCCCTAAGAGGTACGTGGTCAGAGGTGTGTACTTAAGCCGCATTAACAAGTAAATGGTATTTCAAAGACATGTGAAGCACTCGGGTGCGGCTGGCAGCTGCGTGTCTGGGAAGCTGTCACCTCTCAACCCTCTAAGGAGTGGGAGACACCAGATGGCAGCACAGCAAAATGTAGTAGTATTTTCCCGGAAAGTAGTAGTATTTTCCCGTTTTTATATATAAATACAAATAAAGGAAAACTTGTTTTCCGTCTGTATTTATATGTAAAAATCCGTAAAAACGGAAAACCGGGAGCCCTAATTGTAGGGAATGGGTAGGTAGACTGGTAGTTCCACAGACTCTTCTGTTTCTTTCAAGAGGGAGGTGACAATATTGTGTTTCAGAAGGTTTGGGATAACTCCAGATAAATGGGATGCATTTATCATGTTAGTTGTATCCATCGGAAAAAAGGGCAGAATTGTTTGAAGCATACATCTGAGTTACAAGTCTATAGGGTAGAGATGTACTCTTTTTGTCTTGTGGGCCAGCCTTAGCAACTTGTCAGTCGACACAGTGTTTTCATGATCTAGAATAAACAGCTTTTCTAAGCTCCTTAGTGGTATATGTATAGTAAAAGTTTTCTTCAGTTGATTGGAGGCCTTAGGATTGTCTTTAGAGAAGTATGCTTTTTGGTTCTTTTTGTGGTGTTGACGTAAACTCTTTAGTGGAGAAGTGTGGCTCACTGGTTAGAGGAGGCAGACCTGGAAGCAGAGGTCAGCCCAGGACCAGGGTTCAATTCCCGGCTCGGCGGGGTCTTGAGTCCTAAAATGTCCATGGACTCGACAATTCTCGCTCCGGTGCCTACTCGATTCATGGGTTCACACTCTGTGACTCTGGGCAATAGCTTGCTTAATCTCCACAACGGCCCCTCGCGGCGGGATGCCTGGCTTTCACCTTGCGGATACCCTGCCGGGGTTATCTCACAGGGGAATACCAGGACGGGTTCCCTAAGCAAGCGCTTAGAAACCGCTTGGTGATTTGCGCTATATAAATTCCTGTACATTTACATTTACATTTACATTTAATGTTTTTCAGGCTGCAGCTATTGTTTTTTTTTAGTCATAGGCTTTAACCATTGCTCTTCCCGGTTGTGATTGGCACATTTCAGCTTAGCTAGTTTCCCACTGAATAATGTGTTGGTTGATGTGATGCCCAGCATGTGTTGTTATGTTTTGGTTGGTGTTAGGATATTGAGATCAGATTCTGTTGAGGTAATGGTTGTCGAGTAGAGTTGCGGATTTATAGAATCTGAATGGTTGGTTTTAACACTGCTGTAGGTTGCCTCAAACTCCTCTGTAATGATGGGAATGGAAGGAGTGTTGTGTTCGATGCATGTGGGCTGCTGAATTCATATATGTGCATAGATCGGCGCCTAGTGTTGGGTCCGGTTGATTGCACTTTGTTGTCCTGGAAGAGTCTTCGAAGTATCACGAGATAGGTGACTCCTCCCCTGGACTACAGTGCGCATGGGCATCCTTTCCATGCTCAGATTGTTTTTCCCGCCATTGGGTTCGGATGCAAACTCCTTTTCTCCAACTTGGAATCGAAATAAAACTCTTCTAAAGGCCAAAAGGCCTTCGACTTCGTCGGTATTGGTCTCGTTCGGTACCTCTCTACTCCATACAATCTTCCATCTCAAATCGGTCGTCGACGCGGGCCGTTGGGCCTTTTCGACGTCACGTGAGCCGACCGTCGATGGTAAGAAGCCCCGTCAAAACGTGCCCACAATGCAACTCAAAGTTCCCCCATACTGAAAAACACTCAGTATGCAACAAGTGCCTTTCCCCAGACATTAGAGAAGAAACCTGCCCGGACTGCGCCCAGTTCCGGTCGGACAAAAACATACGGATCCGACGGGCCGCTAGGCAAGAGATGCAGCGACAGGCACCGGAACCCGACAACATCTTCGATGATGACCAGGACCTACCGGACGCTCTGGACGCGGACCTAGAGATCGTCACAGTCGAGGACTACTCCGACTCCGAACTCCCATCGGGCCAAATCATGAGTACACTGCCCCCCGACACCTATTGACCCCTCACCAAAGGCTCCGGTTGAGGCATCGCCATCAGGCCTTAGCCAAGATCATAAAAAACTTTCAACAGCCCCGCCTTCAGGCTCGGCTCAGAAAACGAAATCGAAACCTTCAGACACCCCAGGGCCTAGTAACGTTGCCCCGAAGAAGGTTCCAGAGCCAAAAAAGGTCACCGACCCGAAGGGCGTCGATCCAAAAAAGGCCGTACAGCCAAAGAGCGTCGAGCCAAAAAAGACTGTCGACTCCGCAAAGGCCGCTCAGCCAAAAGCCGTCGACCCCAGAAAATCGGTCGAGCCGAGCAAGGGAGCGCAGCCGAAGAGCGCCGAACCAAGGAAGGTCGCCGACCCGACCAAGCCTGCGGTTCCAAAAACCGTCGACCCGGCATCCAGTGCCGTACCGAAGCCATCGAAGCCGGACAAACCTGTCGACCCAAAAGTAACAGCTCCGAAGACACCGGTCGATCCAAGAAAGACCGTCGATCCGGTGAAAGACACTCACCCTAAGAAGCCTACGGAGCACAAACAACGTGTCGACCCGAAAGTTCCCGTCGACCTGAAACCACGAGTCGAGCCTAAATCAGGGCCCGAGCCGAAAAAATCAAGCAAAACACCAAAGGTCGTCGAAAAACCTGCCTTTGTCGACCCGAAAAGGTCCAAACCTAAACCCAGGACTGTGGAGGAAGTACTATTCCACCCAGATCCATCCGAGGTCCAAGCAAAAATTTACATTAACCCAGACACTGGTAAAGTTACCATCCTGCATAGGAAAAAGAGACCTTTGCACCTGATTCACCTATCCCACTCAAGAAAAAGGACTTTGGCACTTCGCCCTCTAGACCCTCACTCCCTTTTCAACCTATTATGCCCGCCACACCACTTGCACCTACCTCACCTTCTAACCACGATGAGGGGGACACAGAGTATGAACCACAGCCCCTATATGACTTTCCTAAAGAGTCCAAAATCCTAGAGGCATCGGGCAAAAGGGTAGCGGCACAGGCATCCAATTCTTGGAGAATTGCTAACACACAGGCACTACTGGCTCGTTACGATAGGGCACATTATGATCAGCTCAAGAGCCGTATGCAACATTTGCCCGAGCCGTTTAAAGCACAAGAAAATGATCTTATTCAGGAGGGAAAGTTCATCTCCAATGCCTCCATTAAATGTGCGCTGTACGCTGCAGACACCGCAGCTCGATCCATTAATACTAGTGTCCTCCTCCGCAGACATGCATGGCTGCAGGTTTCAGGTTTTAAGAATGAGGTGCAGTCCACCATTCTCAACCAACCCGTTAACCCAGATTTTTTATTTGTCCTGCGGTAGACCCCATCTTGGACAAAATGAAAAAGGACACAGAAATAGCAAAATCCATGGGTGCACTGCAATTTCTGCAACATAGGGGCTCCTTTCCGCGCTCCTCATACAGAGCAAACACACGAAGAAATGCTTCACAAACATCTACCTCCAACAAAGGTAACACACATGGTTTCTTCACAAAGAACACCAACAGAGGTGGTTACAGAGGTAACAATCCTAAGGGAAGAGGGCGGGGAGGCAATAACACCAGAGCCTCTGCCACCACAAAACAGTGATTTCATTACGCTGCCTCCGGAACACTTAACACCAGTCGGAGGCAGACTACAACAGTTCCTACCTGTCTGGCACGCAATCACCACAGACAAGTGGGTAAGAGAAATTATCCAGTCTGGTTATTGCCTAGAACTGACTTCTACGCCACCAAACATACCACCCAGACATCGTCCTATGTCCATAGAGCACATCACCCTACTTCAACAAGAGGTGACAAGCATGCTGGAAAAGGGTGCCTTGGAGCCAGTCCCTTTCCACCAGCAAGGGACAGGAGTATACTCCCTATACTTCCTTATTCCCAAAAAGGACGGTTCCCTCAGACCAATATTGGACCTCAGACCCCTAAATCAATACATACTGTCGGAGCACTTCCATATGATCACTCTACAGCAAGTGCTCCCGTTGCTACAACAAGGAGACTTCCTAGCAACACTGGACCTCAAGGATACGTACTTCCACATACCCGTCCATCCAGCCCACAGAAAATACCTCAGGTTCACAATAGAAGGGCAACACTACCAATTCAAGGTTTTGCCCTTCGGGGTTACCACGGCTCCAAGAGTGTTTATAAAATGCTTAGCGACAGTAGCAGCGCATCTCAGGAGGCAAAACGTCCATGTGTACCCTTATCTGGACGATTGGCTAATACAAGCAAAATCGTACCAAGAGTGTGCAGCACACACGTCCCACACTATCCAGTTGCTACACAGCCTAGGCTTTTCAATCAACTACACAAAATCGCATCTGCAACCTTCCCACTTACAGCAATACCTGGGAGCCACTATAAACACCTCAGTGGCAAAGGCGTACCCAAACACAGCAAGGATAGCCAGCATGCAGATACTCCTCCGCAAATTCCTGCCACAGCACTCCCTGCCAGCCCAAGTTTTCATGCAGCTCATAGGCATGATGGCCTCCTGCATATTCATTGTCCCCCATGCCAGACTTCAAATGCGCCCGTTACAGGAATGCCTAGCACGGCAATGGAACCAGGCTCCTGGACACCTAAAAGACCTAGTGTTGGTGGACAGTCGCACACACAAATCTCTGCAGTGGTGGAACCCACAAAACCTTTCACAGGGGCGACTCTTCCAAGAGCCGGTTCCACAACTAGTACTAACAGCGGACGCATCACTGACAGGCTGGGGAGCCCATCTCCTTCAGTACACAGTACAAGGGCTCTAGACACACAAACAAAGAAGGCTGCATATCAATCAACTAGAGTTGCTAGCGATCTTCCTAGCCCTAAAAGCCTTTAAAAAATATGTGTACAAGACGGTGTTGATCTGGACGGACAACATGACCGCAATGTACTATATCCAGAAACAGGGAGGAACCCACTCTCCACAGCTGTCCCATCTGGCGCAGAGCATATGGAAGTGGGCAATTCAAAAGAACATCTTTCTCCTAGCAGAACACCTCCCAAGGAAGGACAATCAGATTGCCGACCTGCTCAGCAGGCACAGCCAACAAATACACGAATGGGAGATTCACCCCCAAGTTCTCCAACCATTCTTCGAGGAATGGGGTCACCCAGAGGTAGACCTCTTTGCCACAAAAGAAAACTCCAAATGCCAGTACTTTGCCACCAGATTCCCACATCCGTTGTCACTGGGCAATGCGATATGGATGAACTGGTCAGGCAGATTTGCGTACGCTTTTCCCCCAGCACCGTTGATCCCGCTGGTGGCACGCAAACTGCGACAACACTCACTCACCCTAATCCTGGTTGCTCCCACATGGGCGAGACAACCATGGTACACAACGTTCCTAGAACTTTCAGTAGTTCCTCATCAAAAACTATGCCTTGCTCCACATCTTCTAACTCAGTACCATGGAGAAATAAGACACCCAGATCCCAATCAAATTATCTTAGCGATCTGGCTCCTGAGGTCTTAGAGTTCGGTTACCTTAACTTGCCCCCAGACTGCATGAACATCATTAGGGAGGCAAGGAAACCAACCACACGAGCGTGCTATGCAGCAAAATGGAAAAGATTTGTTATTTACTGCAACAATAACCAAATCAACCCATTAGACATTTCCATACAAAACATGATATGCTACCTGCTGCATTTACAAAGATGTAACTTAGCATACTCTTCCATTCGACTACACCTCACTGCTATAGCAGCATACCTTCAGAACAGGCAACACCTTTCGCTGTTCAGGGTACAAGCAATTAAAGCATTTATGGAGGGATTAAAAAGAGTGATCCCTCCAAGACACCCTCCTTCCCCAGTCTGGAATCTAAATGTAGTGCTTACCAGACTCATGGGACCTCCTTTCGAACCTCTACACTCATGCGAATTGCAATTCCTAACGTGGAAGGTCGCATTCTTAGTTGCCATCACCTCACTCAGAAGAGTGAGCGAATTGCAAGCACTGACAATTCAAGAACCCTTCATGCAGGTACATGCTAACAGGGTAGTTCTTCGAACAAACCCTAAATTCATGCCTAAAGTCGTATCCAACTTCCATATTAATCAAGCAATTGAACTGCCAGTATTCTTTCAGAATCCACAATCAGTAGCTGAAAGAGCCCTGCACACACTAGGCGTTCGAAGAGCTCTACTATACTATGTGGACAGAACTAAATCCTTTAGGAAAACAAAGCAACTGTTTGTTGCTTTTGCACCACAGCACAAGGGAAATCCTATTTCAAAGTCAGGAATAGCCAGATGGATAGTTAAATGCATTCAAATATGTTACCTAAAAGCTAAACGCACTTTAACAGTCCCCCCTAGAGCACACTCTACACGGAAAATGAGGGCATCCATGGCTTTCCTAGGAAATATTCCCCTCGAAGACATCTGTAAGGCAGCCACATGGTCCACCATACACACTTTCACTAAACACTACTGTGTAGACGTGCAAGCAAAACAGCAAGCTGCTGTAGGCCAGGCTGTCCTCAAAACTCTTTTCCAAACTGCTGCAGCTGGCACAGGTGGCCACCGCTAGAGGAGATACTGCTATTCAGTCTATGCACAGATATGAATTCAGCCCACATGCCTCGAACGGAATATGCTACTTACCAGTATGCATCTGTTCTTGGCATGTAGGGCTGCTGACATTCATATCGCCCGCCCTCCTCCCGGCGCCTGTCGCAGCTGCAGCATTATCTCTAGCATGGACATCTCTTACTTTCCTTTCTCTCCCTCTGCCCCAATGGCGAAAAACAATCTGAGCATAGAAAGGATGCCCAAGCGCACTGTAGTCCAGGGGAGGAGTCACCTATCTTGTGATACTTCGAAGACTCTTCCAGGACAACAAAGTGCAATAATCCGGACCCAACACTAGGCGGCGATCTATGCACAGATATGAATGTCAGCAGCCCTACATGCCAAGAACAGATGCATACTGGTAAGTAGCATATTCCTTCTGATACAGGTGATGGTTTTTTAGGTCCGTTTTGAAAGGTTGCTGGAGATGAAACAATGATCCTATCAGATCTGTGGTTACACCACCTTGTTTGAGATTTCATAATTTGTGTAAATAGTAAATCCAGTGTGTGTCAGCTCTATGCTTTGGGAGTCTCCCGACATCGTTGAAGCTGAAGGCCTGCTTGTTGGTAAGAAAGCCAGACGCAGGTTTTGAGTCGTCTGTCAACTCACATGATAATAATTTTCTTGGCTTTCCTCTGACAATGCAGTGTCATTTGAAGCAATATGTTGGATTGTGTCCAAGAGGCAGTAGACCTCTGCTGTTATGATGGACTTATTTGGATTGCGAGTCACTCAAATGATGGGTATAGTGTGTTAGGCATCGCTATGCAAGACAGCTAGCTTGTATAAGTTACATTTATATGTCGGATTATGGAGTGCTAAATATATAGTTGTCAAGGTACATATATTCTCTATATACTGACTTTGTCAATATTTTTGTTCATATTTTTGCTACAATTATTTGTAGCACAATATTTTGTACTCAAGATTTCAGTCCCATCTGCTGGCAGTGAGCAGTGGGGCCTCCTGATCACGGCAAATGATGTGCCCAGATAAGTGAACACTCGCTTAGATATTTCATGTACTCCACATACTGATCGCCCATACAAAGGGTATAATGCCAGAAATGTAATGCAGTTCATTATAATGTGTTTTAGGTTTCATAGATAAAAAGACTCACGGGATGCGGGTGTTGGGAAGAATATCTCGCGGCGGGCTCAGACTCATGCAACGATTAGTTGCAAGTAACGAGTAGGCAGCTCTGACCCCCTCGCGTGAATCGCATAATTCTTGACATTGTATAATTTTTTGATGTTTTTTTTTTCTTAGGTTGTATGGGGATGTATTGCAGTATACTTTGGGGGATGTCTCCACTGAGGTTGGAGCTGTGGAGTGGGTGGGGGTGGTAGGGGGGTGTTAGTACTGGCTATTTCTGGTAGGCTAAGGCTGACGCCAAAGCCAGGCAGAAACCACCATTCTAGTCAGGGCAAGGGAGTCACACGCCAAGATAACCCCTGCTCACCCCCTTGGTAGCTTGGCACGAGCAGTAAGGCTAAACTCGGAGGCAATGTGTAAAGCATTTGCGCCAGCACACAACAGCAACAACATCCTAGGCACACCACAAAAGGAACTCCACACAAGGTTATATGAAAATAACTTCTGTATTGTCAAAATCACATCAGATAGAAATCACACATGTACATTGTGCCAACTGGCACGGGCAATATTCACAAGGGATTATTCACAAGACAGGGCCACATGGGCCACTGTCATAATCAGCACTTAGTAGAAATAGAAATACTGTCAGAAATTAGAATAAAAGGATATAAAATCACTGTAGCACAAATTAGCAAGAATAGCACACAACCAGTAACTACTGGTAACAGGTAAATACCACCTACGCAACCCTAACCACCTTAGGAGAATGTCACGCAGGGGACCAGGACCTCTCTAGGACCACCTGTACTAGAAAGAACAACCACCTAAGAATAAAATACATTTAGGGGTATCAGCAAGAACACATTACACATGATGCATCAAACATTCAGAGGTGCCAGAGCACAACTCACTAGCGCAAAAACACATAATGCCTAAAAACATTCAGAGGTGTAAGATCAAGGTGCGTAATCATATTAAATGCATTACATTTCCTAGCACCACATCACATTGCACAAAACTCACATTAGACAATTACCATCACATAGATAATCACATTGCGCCTAAATAGAATCACATACCAGCCCCCATCTAATAAAGGTACTGAAGAGCCCTGTGTCCAGAATGTCAGGGCGCGCTGCCAATGCAGCGCCAGTCAGGGGTGCGCCACTGGCGCAAAACCTAAACGTTGCAGGTGCCCACTACTTGCTGGGCACCTGGGAACATCCCAAGACCTAAACGGTGCAGCTGCCCACTAATTACTGGGCAGCTGGGAGTTAAAACTGTGACAGGGTCCTCACTGACCCTTCAAGCAATTTGCGCCCACTGCTGGAGCCACACAGGCTCTGACGCCAACATGCCCATCGTTGGAGCTCACAGGCTCTACAGATAACATTGCCCCAGGGAGCACACCGGCTCCTTAACCAATCATGCCCCTCATCCACCAGACATTGGCAATACTGGCCGTGGGGACCCCCACTGGGGCTCTTAAACAAAAATGTGCCCCAATGTTGGAGTCCCTCCTGGACTCAAGAGAACAGAAATGCCCCTGGGAGCCTTCTAGGATCTAGGAGCAATGAGGGAGGTCAACAATAGCTGTGGGGGCCCGGGGGCAGGCACCAATCATGTGCCCCGACATCACCCCCTTTGTACAACAAAGCCTGGGCCCCTCTGGGCCCGAATCACTATGGCGACCGCGTCAGAGCAGCCCCCCTTCTATGCAGGCTGCTCGAGAGCGGTGCACCGGCAGGGTGCCTCGCTCAACTTCCCCCCCAGCCGGCCTTTACTCACCGGCTCTGGGGCGATCTGCGGCTCTCTTCCTTTGGCGGCGGTAGCGCATGGCGGGGCTCTCCCTCCTCATGGGAGCCCCGCCTTTACAAAGCGCTCGCTTCGCTGTCCACCCGGTCCCCCATCTCGGGACCGGGACTCGAGGTGGAGCCTTTGTGGCTCCAAGGCAGCCCGTCTCCTCTCTCGGCCGCTCAGCTTCCTCTCGTCGCAATCGCGGGGCTCTCTCTCGAGCATGGGAGCCCCGTGCCATAAAAAACGCCAGCCTCTTCCGGCCACGCTCTTCCTCCCGCTTACGTCCCGCTGGCCCCGCCCACAACCAGGCGGGCCGCGGAGAGTTTCCAACGCGGCTTGGGCAGCGGCAGCGAAACGCGGGGATGGCACCCGCTTGGGTCATATTTAAAATAAGCGCTTCCAGGCGCTAGGGCAAGACAATAAAGCGCTTCGAGGCGCTGGGGCAAATGCAGCGCTCGAAATACAAATAAAGCGCTCTCCCAAGCGCCAAGGCCAAGGGATCGTGAAACAAAGGGGGAAGCCTTTTCAGGGTGCCAAGAAGACACCACAAGGTCCTGGGGCAAGGAAAAGGGAGCAGGTGTTCCCAGCAAAGCAAGTCCCCCAGTCCATCAGTAATCCAGGGGCTGGGCAGGGCCCAGGGAGTCCCCTGGTCCCAAGCAGCAGCACGCCTCTGGTAGGATTCAAGTCAGAAACAAGAACCTTTTGTAATATGACACAGCCCCTTTTTATACAGAGAAATCCTTTGTCAAAGGGTGCAGGCAGTGTGAGAACCAGCTAGAACTGGTTATAGGGAACTCCTTTCAGTGTGAGGGGCAGAGGCGACAGTCGCCCAGCAGGAGGTGGAGCCTGCATTGTGGCAGGCAGGCACAGCCCTATTCACTCCTAGGTGCTATGTCCTCCCACTTCCCTGGCAGCAGATGCAGCCTCTCATCCACGGCCTGACTCAGACAACCTCCTGGGGGCTCTCCAGCCCCTGTCACCCTCAAACCAGACAGTCAATCCACAAGCAGGCCCAGGCACTTTTGGGCCAGGCTCACCAGCCAATCACACGCCAGGCACGAATTACACAAATATGCCAACTTCTAGAAGTGGCACTTCTCCACTAGACACAATCATGCCGCGTATACCATTGCGCAGCATTCAATCTCACGAGTTCGCACATACCAAACTCGACCATGCACTCCCCACACATCAGGAACTACCATGGGCATACATATTCCCCATTCATTCCTATGGGAGGGCAGGTCACTCACCACACATACACAGAGAGCTCACGCACTTTACACTGTACCACAGTGACAAAGTGCGCAGAGGCCTAAAATCACCAACACCAGGTCACAGAAACAGGCTAGGAAAAAGCAAAAAGTTTCGGGGTGAACCTGCCAAAAGGGCCAGGTCCAACAGGGGGGCACAGAAAACTCTGACTAGCAGATTAACAGACAACACATTTGGCGCTGATAGTTTCAGAGAATGCACACATGGGGGCTGATGCTAGACACACACACACGACATGGGGGGATCACTTAAAGATTACAGACCGCTAAAACTCCTCACCTGGAATGTGCGCGGGCTCCATAACCCACAGAAAATACGCAGGATGATAGCATACCGAGATAGACATGGAATTGATGTAGCCTGCCTACAAGAGACACACCTCACAGACGCACGGGAACACAATATTGGCAAACGTTGGGCCTCATACCGGTTGACATCCTCCTACTCGTCCTATGCCAGGGGGGTCTTGATATGCGTAAAGCGTGCTGTCCCTTGTACACGCCTTGAGTCGGTGTGTGACGACCAGGGACGGTTCGCGATACTACAAGGCAATTTTGGACGCTCGATATTGACCATAGTAATTGTGCATGGACCAAACACTGACGACCCCGTTTTCTATGACAAATTGTGGTCGACATTGAGAGACACACAGCCTGGCACAATAATCTGGGGGGGTGATTTCAACACCTACTTAGACTCAACACTAGATAGATCCTCAGGTCAGGATAGATACGGCAAACGCTCGGCCAAGATCTTACGTGAAGGGATGTCCGAATGGAATATGTTAGATATATGGAGGCAGAGGCACCCAAATACACTGGAGGGCACATGCTTTTCATCCACACACCTCACGTGGTCTAGACTGGACTACTGGTTGGTAACACAGGACGTTTGCACCTGGACCACGGCGATGGCCCACATGCCTAGGACATTGTTGGATCATGCCCCGGTTATGCTCACGCTGGAAATGCCGACACACATGCCTAGACAGTTTACCTGGAAGCTGAGACCCACGGCACTGCTAGACCAAGTATTTCATGAGGGACTGAGGCAGGCCATAGTGAGTTTTTTTGAGAATAATGCTGGCTCAGTTACAAGCACCTGTACTTTATGGGAAGCCTTTAAAGTAACCATCCGGGGCTACTGTATTAGTGCACATGCGGGTATATTGAAAGAAATTCAGAGGCAACTAGAGAAAATTGAAAACGATATTAAGGCATTAGAAATTAGATTTGCGGCTGACCAATCTGACTCCATTCTAGCAGAGATAAGGAAACAAATCGACAAATATGACGAGTTTGCTGCAGACGAAGTAAAATACATTTCCCGCAGATATGTAGCGCGTTCCTATGGTGAGGGCGGATGGCCAGGGAGAGCACTGTCATTTAAAATTAAGCCCATACAGACAACGGCGCACATTACTGAGTTGAGGACGGAGACGGACGTGCCCGTATATGATACGCCGTCTATATTGAATAGCTTCACTGAATTCTACACACAATTGTACACAGCCCGTGAAGTGCCTCCAGACCAAGATATATGGCAATATTTAGATGATATAGGCCTAGCTTGGCTCTCTGACACACATCGTAAATACCTATGTCTCCCAGTATCCAAAGACGAATTGATAGAGGCCTTTAATTCACTACCTAACAACAAAGCCCCTGGCCTAGATGGTCTCCCAGGAGAATTTTATAAGGAATATCGCGAAATACTCATACCCTACTTTGCTGAAATGCTTGAAGAAGCTTATGAGGAGGGTACACTGCCGGACACCCTAACGGAAGCCTTATTGGTAGCGCTCCCGAAGCCGGGTAAAGATCCCCAGAAATGTGAATCCTATAGACCCCTATCCTTAATTAACATGGATGCAAAGATCCTAGCGAAAGTAATAGCAAACAGGATACACCCACTTCTTTGCAACCTGGTGCTGCCGAATCAGGCTGGCTTCATGCCAACGAGATCTACTGCTCAAAATTTACGCACAATCTTCTCACTTTTTCGCCAGCTGGATCCGGAGGTACCGGCGGAGGCCTTGCTAGACGCCGCAAAGGCATTTGTTTCTGTGGAGTGGAGGTTTGTGAACGTTACATTGCGCAAAATGGGGTTCCCGGAACCCTTCCTGCAATGGATCTCACCCTTGTACACAGTGCTCAAAGCAAGAGTACGCATAAATGGTCTAACATCGGATCCAATATCAATTACTAGAGGCACAAGACAAGGGTGCCCTCTATCGCCCATGTTATTTGCTTTGATACTTGAACCTTTGGCCTGCAAAATTAGGCAGAGACACTCTGCCACGGCCCTGCAATTCACTCTTAGACCAATCAGCATCTCACTATATGCTGACGACATGGTGCTATACACCACGCACCCGAATAGACACCTTAACCCGCTCATAAGGGAATATGTACAATATAAACGATATGCCGGTCTTGGCATCAATTGGGACAAATCGGTGATTATCCCGCTTACTGTAATACCTGAGAAGCCGGAGTTAGACTACCCCTTGAAGTGGAGCACTGACCCAGTCAAGTGTCTGGGGATATGGATTCACATAGACCCTGAAATAGTCCTAAGGGAAAACTATGGGACTATGGGACGGCAGTGACCAAACTGGAGGAGCAGACAGAATAGCCCTCCAAAAGATGATCATACTACCCAGGTTTCTGTATTTGTTCTGGAATGTGCCAATATGGCTGACAAATGCTTTCTTTAATAAACTGCGTTCTGTGCTTCAGAGATTGACTTGGGCGGGCAAGCAGGCCAGAGTGAGCTAGAAGATCCTAACCCAGCCGTATCGCCTGGGAGGATTTGAGGCGCCGGATCTACAATTATATTATATCTGTGCACAAGCCCAACATGTGCACTATTGGACAAGACCGCATGCATTTATACCCCATGTTGCAGTGGAGCATGACAGCATCTTCCCAACGCCACTACTGACATTGCTGGCTGAACCCATAGCCTACACATCAACAGACATAATAAACACTGCAAAAAACACCTCGAGAGCGTGACATGCACTGGCGCACAGGGCGAATAAACCCCAATATACGCAAGAGCCCTACCGACGGCTAAGCACCCTAAACTCTCAGTGACGCAGGAACCCAGAATGCAGGCTCTACTGGAAGAAATGGGGCAAGCGTTCCCACACGCCATGTTTCTCCGTTGGTCAGACCCCGCCCTGTGCGCACACCAGACCCCTATGAAAATGTTTGCATACTTGCGTTTTCGAGCGGCAATGAAGACGCTGTACCCCACATTCCCTAACGAACCGGAGCAACTGGCGACGCTACAGGCGCTGCTGATGTCCCCGACACGAACACACTTGGTAACAAGACTCTACACCACGGCACAACACGAACAAGCCACAGAGAATGCCCAACCAAAATGCAGGTGGGAGAGGCTGCTAGGTGCACCACTAGATGACCAGGACTGGCAGTATAGCTGCGCACAGCTCACAATCCTCACTTCCAATTGTAATCTCCGCATAATCCACTTCAAATTCCTGCACCAGGAATACTACACACCCGCAAAACTGTATAGATTAGGGCTTAGAGATAATGACTCATGTTATCGATGCAATGCACCTGGCGCAGACTTTCTACACGTGGCGTGGTCCTGCCCGGGCCTGCAGCATTACTGGCGCAAAGTTACAGAAACACTGCAAACTATGCTGAGGGAACTTATCCCGAACACACCACAGATCTGCCTTTTGGGGATTAAGAAACTCAAGCAAGCTAGACAAAGGAAGTTCCTGGCAGTGTCACTGCTTCTGACAAAGCGCAGAGTAGCGATAAGATGGGGTACTAAGAGACCGCCTAGGTTAAAAGAATGGATAACCGACATGACTTATTGTAAAAAGGCTTTAGAGGCCTATGCTGAGGAACTACCAATGGCGTCCAGACCCAGAGATTTTTGGGAGCCGCTGACGTCATACTTGCAGAACACCCCTGAGTAATCACGATATGTGACCGATGTTCAGGTCCCGCACTGGCGTGGGGGCTATACATATATGTTACTATCTACGGAGGAGACAATTAGCCGAGTTTGGATGGGTGAGGGAGGAGTTCGGGTGCTGTATTATGCAATTGTTGATAAATGCCCCGTTATGTGTGCTTCGAAATGCTGAATTTTATGTACAATACGATTTTGATTTAAGAATGTAACCTGCCATACTGCACTATTTGCTATACGAACATGTAACATGTGTGTCTGCTGGTCAGAATAAAAAAATAAAAAATACTAAAAAGATTTCAGTCCCATATGGTGGTTCCAGGCAAGGAAAAAAATTGAGAATGGAGATTTTGTTGTGTCCAAACCTTATCTCTGTATTCGTTTATATTACATTTGGTTTCAGTAAGTAGAAAGTAGGTGTACCAAGTAAGCTTTGGGTAGTGCGGATATTTAATGGAACTTAGTTTTGTTTAAGGGCTTCATACTCGTGACTGGTTGGGCCAGACAGCAGTACAGAAGGAAATAACAGGATGCTTCAATGCCTTTATTATTTTGGGGTGGATGCATTGGTAGCAAATGGTGGGGGTCAGTCTGTGTTAGAATGAAGTCATCTTGTGGGGTGTATGTGCTTAAGTGGATAACTGAGGAATGCGAACGTTAGATCATTGTCACTGTGAGAATGGGGTTTATGATACCAGTACATTGTGTTGACCTTTGGCAGTGGCATAGAAAAAGGCTTGGAAGTAGATAGCCCGAAGAATGTCTTTGCTCATACAGCATTGAGCAGGTGTAAGGAGGCGGTAGGATTTGGAGTAATGGCTATTTATTTTTTGCACCTTTGAGGCTCTGTTAGATCCCTTCAAAGGACAACGGATTTCAGATGTTGGCATGGATCATAATAGTATTGTCTGTGTAAATATTGGTAGTGAGTTTTCGATGGCCACTGCAAGTAATGCCCACTTTAATTCTGTGGCCTCTTGTGATTTTCAATTGCTTATTCTCAATGGAATGTATCTCGCCACATGTCAGAATGTTCATGTAGAAAGGAGGTCGGTCAAGAAATTTCTTGTCCAGAATTAACGAATTTACCAATGGGGAGATTTTCAAAGTTTTGAGTGCCAACTACAATAGGAAGATTGGGGATGTGTAAAATATTTATTATTCAAGTCAAGTATTTCTTTATTCGATCAGGATTGATTATAAAAGTACATGTAAAAAGCTGCAGCAGAAAGCATCTTACAACAGACAGCATCCCTAGCATATGTTCAAAATGTTCAGTATATGAAGTAAAGGTGCAATAGTGCATAATCAAGACACAACTCTGACAGCATTGGCAAAAAGTGGAAAGGGATGTACTCTTAGCTGATACCTATAGACAAAAAGCACTAAATATATCTGCTCTGTTGGCAAATAGAGTCATGGGGTCACCACTACGCCAGTAGGATGTCATCATGGGAAGGTGGTAAAAACTTCAGTGAGACCGCCTGAAAAGCTAGGGTACATAACATTTGCGAAACCTTCACAATGAACCATATAATTTTACACAATATTGAAAAGGATACTAAAAAGATTTTTTTCTAAAATTAAAATACTAACATAAAAATCTTGATCTAGATAACAAGAAGTAATATTATACAAAAAAGTTTGATGTTATTCGACTTTATTATTGAACCAAGTCAGAGGGCTATATAAAAAGGGAGACTTGAACATTTAAGTCATTCCTCCCTATATTTCATTCTAATCTTAAGCGCCCAGCGAATGTAACTAATCACAGCAAAACGTACAGCTTGTGATTTGAGGCACTGAAGGAATAACATACCATGTTTATACGATAAAAGGCCCTTATCACACAAAATTGGGTGCAGAAAATGAAATCTTGTGTTACTATATAACTTGCAAAAAAAGCATAAAATGGCTTGTTGGTTGTAGGGAGGTAGAGTCACAGGGGCAGCAACGAAGCCAAACCACCCTCACAGGGAAGGCCACTAAGATGTGTACGTTGTCCAATCTTGAGCGGGTTAGGTAAAATCTATATTCGAGGTTTGATATCCACGTAATGTAGGGTTCCAATCCTTGTGTGCTCGTAATGAGGGCATAACAGAATACAGTTTTTATGAAATGTGTGCAATATGGTCTTAACCTCTTCCTTTGCTTTGATATTGATGTTATGGAGTAAGTTAAAATCGGAGAAATCTTCTTTAATGAGCCTTTGATGTTCCAGGGTAGAATAGCAGCTAGGGCGTAAGTCATAGTAATGCATGTCCCCTTCATGACTGGCAGTCATGCCTGAAAAAGATCATTCACCTATAACGTTACAGATGTGAACTAATAACTGTGCCAGGTGGCAATCTAGGTGACAGATTTCTCCCCATCCCCAATTTGTAAATCATTGAATCCGGGCACAATATTATTGACTGTGGAGCTTGTTGTATCATTGTTAGAAGTGGGATTTCTGGTAAGCTAGGGTATGCACCTAAGCCAGGCAGAATCCACCATTCTAGTCAGGGTTAGGGAGTCACACACCCAAGATAACCCCTGCTCACCCCCTTGGTAACTTGGCACAAGCAGTCAGGCTCATACCAGATGCAATGTGCAAAGTGTTCCTGCAACACACACACACATCATTAACACTGAACACATCCACACAAGGTTTATTAAAATATATATAGTATATTATGCATAAAACAAAGACCAAAATGAAATGTATCAATAAGTACTGTGTGAGCAATGCAAGCTGTTCAGGTAGATCACATCAATTGCAGTAAAAACATAGCGCTCAGAGCAACTGGACTTCTGTTATACACTATATGGTAATTTTCTGTGTTATAATCAAAAGAGGGCCAAACTAATAACACTCACATGTGTATCCTTGGAGATAGATTACCTTTACCAAAGATCACTTTAAATGCATATAAGGCGTTTTCAATATATACCATTTCAAATACGTATCACATTAAGGGCTAAAGTAACCATTGGGTATAGATGCAACTGCACCTCTATTCGGATCCATGTAGTAACTTCAGTGAAACCCCAACAGCATCCAGCAGTTTAAAATGTGGGAAATTATATATCTGACAAGATTTTGACTGGTCCGGCAGTC
Source organism: Lissotriton helveticus (assembly GCF_964261635.1). Taxonomy (NCBI): domain Eukaryota; kingdom Metazoa; phylum Chordata; class Amphibia; order Caudata; family Salamandridae; genus Lissotriton; species Lissotriton helveticus. Next base: position 1,543,762,794 of record NC_136067.1, on the reverse strand, counting down.
CTGCAAAGCTGCCAAGGAATGCCCCCAAAATACAAGACAAGTGTCACTGAGGTATGCCAAAATGGGTGGGGGGAGGTCTCGTTCAGTCCTCTCGCCATTGAAGTGCTAAACACACAGCTGCCCGCACACGGTGCAGCTGCCATCGTGCTGTACCCTTTCTATCTCTTCTCGGCCCTTCACTCTGGATTGTGGTGGCAGGGGCGGAGAGAAAACACTGTGTCCCACAGACAGGAACACCCTCATGGTTCTGCGCCGACTTTTCTTTCTCCTGGTTGCTCCAGCAACACGAGGGCGTGGTGGGGAAACTGCTTCAGCAGGGGATCCCTTCGGAGGCTGCGCGTCTCATCCGCAGCCACTTAGCTGAGTATTACGAGCCCGGGCATATAGACAGTGAACAGTCCCCAAATCAAAGAACCTGTCAAGGGACGCGAAGGAATTGCTCCCCACGTATTGTTGTTAGGACACCAGGCCAAATACACAGCTCTCCTCATGTGCTGATTGATAGATTTGAAAACAGTACCCGCACTTCAGATAGGGGCAGCACAAAGCTCTTCACAAGTGCTGTTTAAAAACCACAAGGGGCAATCCATCATAACTCATTTTTAGAGCATGCTGTTGCCGAACTCTCCAGAAATAGAGTCCCACAGCAGAGGTGCTCGGGGGCAATTGTTCTGGCCCTGCGATTGCGGTAGAACAGGGGAACACACCAACAAGCCATTGAAGAACACTTGGGGCACCCTGGGAGCAGAAGGCAGACCAGCACAACAAAGCAAGTAGTCCAGATGGTAGTTCCACCTGGCAGCACATTAGTCCCTGGCAAAGTGCAGCATGTAGAGCCAGCAGCACCTGTTTACAAGTCCACCCTAGCTCTGGCTCCAGACATCAGTAGGGGGTAAACAAGCCCTTTCTGTGAGGGCAGGGCCCAGCCTTTACAAATGTAAGTGTGTCCCCACCTCCCTCTCTCTCAGCCATGGAAAACTATATAGTATACAGATGCAACCCTGTTACACCCAACTCTTCTTGTGTGATGGCTCTTTGGAAAGTATACACAAGCACAGCTGTCACTCTACCCTAGACGTGGATTGGAGTCAAGCTGCAAAGTACAAAGAGTAATAAGCACAAAGAAATGCCCACTTTCTAAAAGTAAACAAATAGAGACCTAGGATGGTTGTTGTTAAGGGACCAACCCTGCAGTATTTCACTTTCTAAAAGTGGCATTTCTAAAATAGTAATGAAAAATCCACCTACACTAATTATCCCCACTATTCCAAACATACCAAACATGGCATGTTTAGCATTTGCCACTGAAAAACATTTCAGGGATTTCCCAATGCAAACCTCTGAGAGGAGCAGGCCTCACAGCAGTGAGATACCAAATGGGCGGTTTGTCATTAACAGGACATGCCACACAATTAAGGCACATGTCCTACCTTTTATGTACACAGCACCCTGCCCATAGGGCTACCTAGGGCTTACCTTAGGGGTGACCTATATGTAGTAAAAGGGGAGTTTCAGGCTTGGAAAAAACTTTAAATGCCAAGTCAGTGTGGCAATAAACTGCGCACACAGGCTTTGCCGTGGCAGAGTCCTGAGACAGGTTTGAAAAATTACTTCTGTGGGTGGTGCAAGCAGCGAAGCAGAGCGCTAGTAGCATTTAATTTGCAGACCCTGAGTATATGGGATACCTCTGTATAAGGGACTTACAGGTAGATTAAATATGCCAAACAGGTGCAAGCCAATCATACCATGTTTAAAGGAGAGCACCTGCACGTTAGCACTGAATAGCAGTGGTAAAGTGCCCAGAGTCCTAAAACCAACAAGAACAGGTCAGGAAAAATACAAGAGGAAGGCAAAACGTTTGGGGATAACCCTGCTTAAGGGCCAGGTCCAACAATCATGTGATATTTAAAACAAACTAGTCCCATCAGTAAACTGTTTGTATGGGCCAGTAGGCATTGAAAAGGGTGGCAAGCAAGGAAGCATGTTAAGAATACAGAGTTCTTGCATGCCTAAACGTGCCTGCATGAACATGACAAAACTTTTAAATAATTAAATACATTTGCTTGAAATACAGTGAATGGGATGAGGAAATTATACTTGGATATTGGCTGTTGCATACACGAAGATGTTGGTTGTCTACAAGAAAATTGAACACATCAATACAGAAATGCAAAGTGTGTAAATAAGCACGACAAACCACTATATCTTTGCCTACTTGCTTAGTGCTGGCTTCAGTTTTTATGTTCAAGTATGTTTTCTAAATCTTATCCAGGCCTGCTGAGGACATTTTCAGAGATAGTTCATTAATTGGCTTAGTGTTTCGGGTTTTACAGTTTTATTTGGGGGGTTTTCTGCTTTATGGGATCATATCATTTGTACTGGGGAAAGAATAGCCAGGGCAGTAGGCGGTGTAATATGTGCTTTTCACCCAGCCTTTTTGTTCTGATGCAATTTACTTTCTCATCTCTTGGTGCGAAGAAGGGGTTGGGTTTACTTTTCTAATTTCATTTGTAAACATGATTGGCGTAGCATGTTTTCTGGCTGTTGCAGTTGTGAGAGATGCCTCGGCAGGGCTTGCGTTGATTAGCTGCTCCTACTTTCAGGTCTAAAGTTGTTTCAGCAGTTGTTCCTTTGGTGTACAGTTGCAAAATTGCCTCCTGGAAATCCGTGCAGTTGTATTTGTCGGGCTCTGCATCTGTTTTCGGAACTAGGAGCGTACTACATTTTGCATTTCCATCCGGCTTTAGTCGTTTTCTGTTGCAGACAAATATTTCTTTCGCATTAATGCCCTCCACCCATCAGATGAGGTATTACATTAGTAAATATTTATTGTGGCCACACAAAGTCTATTTTGCCTAAAAATACCAAACTCAAAAAGCACAGACATTCCTTGTCCCCACAGTCTATAAAGCTTTTGTTGTCCACGTAATGCTTACACCTCTTTTTGGCTCGCAACTTCCCATCTCTGACATTGCCCGTTTGCATCCAAAGGGCGGCAGCTGCTATGTTCCCTGTGATACCAGATTATTGTTCTGTGCATTGGAACGGAGCAGATTTTACTAATTATTACCCACATGGATCTCCTGTCATTTCAGTATTTGAAGACTGAATTTAACAGGGCCAGCTCCAGCTATGTTCAGTGTTCCAACCAATGAGGTCTTTCTTTTGGAATCTGAATTAATGGGGAGCTGGAAGGCGCGTAGGTTTGGAACAAGGTCAGAGAGCCTTTTTTTGCTGTAGTGAGCCATAACTGTAAGTCATTACCGTCTAGCAGCTGTCCCCTGGGCTGATTGAAATGAAATGGAGGTTTCACCCAAGTGCCAGCGGGCTGCTGCCCACATCAGAAATACATTAAAAAAAAACTATAATTGTTATGTGCTTTGCCATCCTCAGTAGAGTCCAACTATGGAATGGGCTTAACACTAAAATACCCACACAGGTGGTTCCCCTCAGGCTTGGCTAAAAATGAGTAGATTTGTAGAGCATCATGATGAAGGATACACTGTACCCAGTGTGTGGATGCATGAAGTGCTGAACGTAATAGCATTCTCAGTCGATTACCTTTCATAAGGCCCACATTTGCAAACACAGAAAAGTATACCAATATGGAATTTCGAAGCATTAGAAAACATTTATTTTCCCGACCGCAATGGCGTACTGTTTTAAAATATGTTTGAAATTGCTGGCTTTATTAAAAATAATCTATAAATATATGTATTCCATTGGTGAAACGATGGAATAATGCTTCCAATGGAGCGAAATGTGTCTCGCCTCCTTGGTCACATTTACAAATCCCAGTAGTCCACTAACTGGGAAAAAAACGGTTGTAACAACCTTAGGGTATTAATTAAAACCCTAAGAACCTGAAATTTGCCCGTCATGTTATGCCATGAAAACCATAACTCACACCAGCCATGCTCTGCTCACTACATCCACCGTGACGGCATTAAATATATCTCAAATCACATCACAGATTAGATCAAATGTGACAGCATGAATAGCATCAAAGCTGTAACGAAATTTCATTTTACAGAACACTTTCATCTGATTTCAATTCTAATTTGACAATGTTTTGAAGGCACAGTTCAGAACTGTATTCTTCTTCTGCCACCCACTCCTACTGTATGTGCAAAGTATGTTGCTGGCCTCCTTACAACATCATGTACATTGATAGTGTACATTCTTTTGCCTTTCGCCGCCTCCTGTACGTCAACTACCTTTGATAACATCTTCCACTGAGTTGAACACTCTCTCAAGAATTAATTTGCTCGCAATGTATCCTCTACTAAATGTACATTCTCTGACACATTTTAGGTTTGGTTAATTGCTAGCATGATACACCATTTACCAAACCAAGTTTTTCTGACCAAATTTTATGTACTATCTAAAATCTCATTATGTGTGTGGGAAAAGACCTTAATCTGATCCTCGGAGCTGAGGATCCTGGTTCGAGTCTCGGCAGGGACGCTCAACATTCTGTGATTCTGGGCAAATCAGTTAATGTTCCCGTGCCTAACAAAAATGAATGTGTCTATCTGTAACGTAACTGGTGTTCATGTAAAGAGCTCTCATACCTTCAGGTCCAGTATGCGCTATATAAAACTCCACAAAACAAAAACTTATTAGTAATACATGTAGACTTCAAACACCCTATTCATTGTCACTTTATCTCTGCATTTTGTTTACAATGGTACATGCCTACCCCGTCCATCCTGAAGAAATCTCTCTGAAATAGATGCAGGAAAACCTTTGCTCGAGCAATACCCTTGCGCACCGGTAGGTGGCGTCAGTCAGCTCCGTGTGACATTGCTGGCATCGTCTGCGCCGGAAGTGACATCCGTGTCACCAATATAGGTGCCTCCTCGGCGTGCTGATGTCATTTCTTTCCGCGCCAGCTAACGCAGATCCGTGATAAGCCTTCCTCTGTCACTTTTTGGCAGGCTTTTTTAAACATTTTTGTTGATTATTTTTGGTGTGTAGGTTTTCCAACATGTTGAATAAGACTTTTGGATTCAAACCATGCGGCGCCTGCCATCACAGCATGTCGCTGACGGATCCGCAATTGATTGTTCTCTGGTGCCTGGAGATCGACCACAACTCAAATTCGTGCTCCCTCTGCCTGGCTATGACTCCGAAAATTTTGAGGGAGCAATCCCTAAAGCTGCTCGCAGCCCGGAGCTTAGCACTACACCATTTGCTACAGAGGTCTTGTTCTTGGTCGACAGGAAGGTCCAAGCACCGCTCTGGGAGTCGTACGTCCTCTTCCTCCCACTCATAGTCGTCGGTCAGGTAAGAGGCCTAAGAAACACAACTTCTCCCCGTCCGTCGACCGACATGACAGGTTAACCTCAACGCTCTAGGGCTCGTTCTGCAAAACGTGCACCTGGGTCTGCTTCCTGCTTCTCTGCCTTTCCAGGAGCCAGAGCGTCCCCCGTCCAGATTAAAGAATTTTATGACACCATGTTCCTCATATTTGAGCAACCTGGCTCGCCTTTGAGCCCCGGAGGTTCAGAGTGGGCTCCATCGGGTTACACGCTGGCCGCTCCGGCCCAGCTCCTGATCCCCCCCAGCTGGTCGTTGATCCAGAACGGTGCTGGTTGTGCCACTGCGACGTGCACCGGCCGCTGCGCTGAGAATCCCAGTGCCAACCTCAATTTTTATCCCCTATGACCCAAAGCCGGACCAGCGCCTACCAATGTCGATTCTGGTGCCAACATCACCCCTTGGTCCTAGGTCAGTTCCTCAGCCTTATTTTGAAGGGCTATGAATGGAGTAAAGATTGGGAGAGGTCATTGGCCCCTATACAAGACCAGCCTGAACACGAAATGGACTGATATGAGGAATTTAGTGAGGCCAATTGACCGGATACCTCTCCAGTCTCTGGTCTGCTTTCTCCCCCTACCATGGCTATGGAGGAGGGAGCTTCATATACTATTGTGGTGAGTAGGGCAGCTGAGGTCCTGGAGCTTCAGCTCCCTTCCGTGAAAGTAAAGACGAACATCTTGACAGAGGTCCTGGAGACGGGTGTCTCCTCCTCGGAACCCCTCCTGCTATTCAACGAGGCCTTGACTGATGTCCTTCTGGGAACCTGGTCCAAACCCAGCACAGGGGCTTCTGGACTGGGCGACCCAACATTTGTCACTAACCACCCTACCCCTATGAGCTTGGTAGTCCAAGCTTCGATGTCACAAGGCGCGTTCCCTTCTGCACACCCGGACAGGGAATCCAAGTGGCTGAATAGTTAGGGCAATACATTTTTTTCTTCCACTCGCCTTGCATTGTGGTAGGTAAACACCGCATGCCTATTTGGCTATTACTCCCACTCCTTGTGGGAAACAGTTGCGCAAGTGTTGCCACAGGTCCTGGAGGAGGCCCGGGCCATTCTCTCCCAAGCAGTATGAGACGGGAGAGACGCAGAAAAGTTTATCATTCTTTGTGGGCTTGACACGACCGACTCACTGGGCAGGGCAATATCATCGATGGTGGCTGTTCGATGCCATGCCTGGCCGAAAACGTCTGGCCTGGCTTTTCTGTGGATGTCCAGGCTTCCCAAATGAACATGCCCTTTGATGGTACCCATCTCTACGGATACAAGTCAGACATGACCCTGGAGCGCTTTAAGGACTCTCAGATTACGACCAAGTTCTTGGGCCTCTCAGTGGTCACACGTCCCCGTCTGCCTTTCGTGGCCACGAAAGGGGCTTTCAGCCATGCCAGTTATATCCCAGCCGCAAGACCACGCAAGTTCAGCAACCTCTGCGCGGCAGTGGGAGTGGTACCTTTCGAACCTGTGCGTCGGGCGGCCAGAGGTTGGGTCAGTCCACTCCTCCCCCTGCCGCCTCCAGACTTCTTAGTCAAGCCCTTCAAGATCATGGTCCACCAGTTGATAGCAGGATCAGCCATCACCTCCACCGCTGGCAAAACCTCACTTTGGACTGGTGGGTCCTTCAGATAGTCCTAAAGGGCTACTCCCTCCCTTTCAAGACTACCCTTCCCTCCATGCCTCCACCTTAGGACTGGCTGACGGAGGATCACCTGACTTTGTTTCAGGAGGAAGTCATGACTCTCTTGGCTACGAGAGCCATAGAGAGAGTTCTGGCACCAGAAGTAGGCTGTGGTTCTTATTCCTGCTACTTTGTGGTCTCCTGAGCGTGGGTCCATGATATTCAGCCTATGATACCGATGTTTCAACCTTTATCCTGGATTTCGGGGAGAATGACTCTGAGTCTGCTGGGCCTTAGGGCCTCCTGAATCCTGCTAGTGACATACGTGCCAGATGGCATATGCAGGCTCTGCATGGTGAACTGAAGTTCCAGTGGGCGCAGCATCAGGGGAATCTCTCCAACATGGTCCAGATCTCAGAGGAAACTGCACAGGACCTGAAGTGGTGGCTGACCAACCGTGAATGGGTCAGACGCAGAACCCTCTCCCTTCACCAACCAGATCACACAGTAGTCACAGATGCATCACTCCTGGGATGGGGTGGCCATCTGGGAGAGGTGGAGATCAAAGGACTCTGGTCTCTAGCTGAATCTGGACCCCACATCAACTTGCTGGAGCTCTGAGCAATTCGCTTGGCATTGAAAGCTTTCCTTCCTTCCATCAAGGGAAAGCTGGTTCAGGTCACGAACAACACCACCCCACTGTGGTACTGCAACAAACAGGGCGGGTTGAGGTTGTGAACCCATTGTCAAGAGGCCCAGTGTCTTTGGACATTGCTGGAACAGCAGGGCATATCCCTGGTGGTTCAACGCCTGGCAGGTTCCCTGAACGCCAGGGCGGACAAATTCAGCCGTCAATGCCTAGTGGATCACAAGTGGTATCTCTCTCCGGAGATGGCACAAGGTCTCTTTCAGCAGTGGGGAGAGCCTTGGTTAGATCACTTTGCCTCCACCAAGAATGTGCAATGTCAGTAGTTCTGCTCGTTGGAGTTTCCAAGGCAGCTGTCGCTCAGAGATGCTTTTCTTCTCGAGTGGAGTTCAGGCCTGCTATATGCCTTTCCGCCCATACGACTCCTGCCCTGAGTGCTCAAGAAGATCAGGAGCAACAGGGCCCAAAGTAGTTCTTGTTGCTCCAGACTGGGTAAGGAGAGTCTGGTATCCTAAGCTTCTCCAATTTAGCATCGATCCTCCGATCACGCTGCCCCTTTGGGAGGATCTTCAGTTGCAGCAGCAGGGGAGGGTCCTCAACCCGAACCTATCAACTCTACCCTTTTTTGCGTGGAGATTGAGTGGCAGCATTTGATAACATTTGACCTTCCTCCCGAAGTCTTTAATGTCATTTTAGCAGGCAGGCATCCCTCTACCAAGAACGTATACGCCTGCCGGTAGAACAAATGTATAAAATATTGTACAGAAAGCTCTATTGATCCTATTTCTGCTCCCTTATCTCAAGTCTTATTGTTTATTTTGAGCCTTGTCCAGCACGGCTTTGCTCTGGGCACTCTTAAAGGGTCACCTTTCGACCTTGTCTTCCTTCCTGAGGCTGCCAGACCAACCATCTTTATTTAAATCCCCTATTGTAAATAGGTTTCTTCAGGGTCTTGTATATATGTTCCCACCTGCCCCTTTCATCATGCCTCAGTGGGCCCTTAATTTGGTTCTCACCTTCCTGATGTGTGCTCCTTTCGATTCTCTGTACAACACCCCCCTCCCGCTGTTTACCATCAAAACATACATTTTAATGGCAATAACTTCTGCATGGAGGGTGAGTGAATTACAGGCTCTGTCATCCAAGTCTCCTTACCTGATCATCTTCCCTGATAAGTTGGTGCTTTGCACTAAGACTTCTTTCTTACAAAAAGTGGTAACACCATTCCACGTGGGGCAATCTGTCACCTTATCCACTTTCTACACTCCTCTGCACCCCTTCAAAAGAAGAGGAGCAACTCCACCCATCTGAAAAGGAAACGTTAGTATTAGATTCCTTACCTTAGAATATCCCCAGGCGTCAGACTGGATCCGGAATTTTTTTGCGTAGCAGTACCCTTGCCCGTCGGTAGGCGTCGTCTGCGGCTCCGCGTCCTTCGGCGGCGGCGTGGGCGCCGTGATGACGTCGTCGGAGTACTTAGACGCCGCCTCTGCGTGCTGACGTCAGTTTCTTTTTTGCGCGCCAGCAGCGCAGATCCGGAAAAAGTGGTACCTTAGTCACTTTTTGACTAAATCTTTTTTGGTCTCCTTTTTCGAGTCTTCGACTCCGAAACGGTGACGGTAGGGATGCCTGGTTTTAAACCCTGTGAGGATTGCGACCAGCTGATGTCGGTCACGGACCCTCACCGTCGGTGTCTCTACTGTCTCGGCGTCGATCACGACGACAAGGCCTGCTCCGACTGTCGGGCCCTGACTTCGAAAGCTAGGCGGGAGCGGTCCCGCAAGCGACTCGAACACCGGCAGTCGGCCCCGCGCAGAGAACGGTCCCGGTCCGGACGGAGGTCGAGGGACCGGTCGCGGAAGAGGAGCCATCGGAGCTCCGAGAGTCGACATCACACCTCCGGGTCGAAGTCGTCAGGTAAGCACAAGGAGTCGAAGAGACGTCATCGCTCTTCCGACTCCCCTCGACGCTCGCACGACGTGGCCGGGGGTTCTGGTGACATTGCCCACGCGGCTCCGTCGGAGTCGCAGGCGCCGCGTCCGACCCCATACCCTTCTGTCCCTGGGCCTAACGCGACGCCGGAGGAGATCGAGCGGTTCCTCATGGCCATGAGGTCCCTCTCTCCTCCGACGGGCTCCGCGGCGCCTCCGGGCCCAGCGGACCCGTCTGGGGGCCCTAGCGGGTCGGGGGCTTCGGTCCCGACGCCGTCGGGTGGTTCGGCTCCGATGCCGCCGGCGCCTTCGGGCCCGGCGCCGCAGGGCCCCATTGGATACGGTTCCGGGTCGCCGCGGGTGGACTTGACGACCTCCCCGGCGCCGACCCCCCAGGTGTCACCCCCGGCACCGCCCGAGGGCGGCGCCGTCCCCAATGCCTCCCTCGACCCGGTTCCGGCGCCGAAGCGGCGCCGTTGGGCGCCGCTTCAGACGCCGTTCGGAGAGTCTACTTTCCATGAGCCGGCCCCATCCTTTTCTGACCCTGAGTACCAGGAGATGGGTGATGAGGAGTATTGGGAGGGGTCTGAGGACCCTCTGACACGTGAATGTCAGTCCCAGGAGGACAGGACAGGTGAACTTGGGGATGCCAGTGGTCTGGACACTTCGCCCGACACTGGCTTTGTCTCCCCTCCTACCGTGGCTACGGAGGAGGGGGCAACCTATAGTGTGGTGTTGATGAGGGCGGCCAAGGCCTTGAGCCTTGAGCTCCCTGTCGCGGCCGTGAAGACTAACCTCCTCACCGAGGTCCTTAAGCCGCAGTCATGCTCAGCCGAGCCTCTGCTGCCGTTTAATGAGGCCTTAACCGGCGTTCTTTTGGGCACCTGGTCCAAGCCCCCTACGGGTTCGCCCGTAGATAGGAACGTGGCCAGACGCCACCGCCCGGCCCCGGGCGACCCATGTTTCCTGTCCACCCACTCCACCCCCGAGAGCCTGGTTATCCAGGCCTCCAATTCCCAGACCGCGTTCCCGTCGGCTCCGCCGGACAGGGAATCCAAGAGGTATGAGCAGTATGGTAAAAAGATCTTCTCATCCCTTAGTCTGGGACTGCGGTCTTCCAACACCGCATGCCTCTTGGGCCGCTACACCCACTCTCTGTGGGATACGGTTGCGGAAGTGCTGCCAGAGTGTCCGTTGGAGGTACGGGCCAAACTCGGCCAAGCCCTTGTGGAGGGCCGGGATGCAGCCAAATATTCTATCCTGTGTGGGCTGGATACCACCGACTCACTAGGTAGAGCGATGGCAACGACAGTGGCGGTCAGACGTCACGCCTGGTTGAGGTCCGCCAACTTTTCGGCCGATGTCCAAAACACACTGATGGACATGCCGTTTGATGGCCGTCGCCTTTTTGGCGACAAGGCAGACCATGCACTTGAGCGTTTTAAGGACTTCAGGGCTACGGCCAAGTCCTTGGGCCTCTCGGCCCCGCGCCAGCAATCGGTTGCCTTTCATTCCTTTCGTGGCCACGGAAGGGGTGTACCCACACGTGCTACCAGCCACGCTCCGCAGGTTAATACCCAACGCGGTGGCGGCCGTGGAAACCGCCGTGGCGGCGGTCGGGGACAACAGCGAGGTCAGTCCACACCTTCCCCCGCAGCATCCGCCTCAAAACCCTCCTAGTCCGTGCTTTCAGGCCCATGTGACGCCAGTGGAGGGCAGGGTTCGCCATCACCTCCTCCACTGGCGCACCGTCACGTCGGACAGGTGGGTGCTGCAGATCGTCCGAAGGGGCTACTCCCTCCCCTTCGAGGCGACTCCTCCAGCCTTGCCACCGCAGAACCACCGTGTATCGGGGGATCATTTGCGACTTCTGCAGGAGGAAGTTACGGCCCTCTTGGCCAAGGAGGCCATCGAGCGCGTTCCTGGGCCAGAAGTAGGGTGTGGTTGCTACTCCCACTACTTTCTGGTACCCAAGAAGGGCAAAGGGGGCCTACGCCCTATCTTGGACCTACGGAACGTCAACGGCTTCCTCCGGAAGGAGAAGTTCAAAATGCTGACACTGGCTCAGGTCTTAGCTGCCCTGGACCCAGGAGACTGGATGGTAGCGTTGGACTTGCAGGACGCTTATTTCCACATCCCCGTCCTGCCAGCCCACCGGCGCTACCTGCGGTTCACGGTTGGCCACGAGCACTTTCAGTATACCGTGCTCCCCTTCGGCCTTACCAGCGCCCCACAGGTGTTCACAAAGGTGATGGCGGTGGTCGCAGCTCATCTGCGCAGGTTAGGGGTTTCAGTCTTCCCCTACCTCGACGACTGATTGTTGAAGGCGGGCTCGCCCCGAACAGTCGTCAGCCACCTCCAGACAATGGCAGACCTCCTGCACCAGCTGGGGTTCTCCCTCAATGTGCCGAAGTCACATCTGTGCCCCTCTCAGAAGCTCCTCTTCATCGGAGCGGTTCTGGACTCAGCGCAGTTTCGGGTTTATCCTCCCGAACAGCGGGTCCGGGATATTCAGGCTCTGATTCCACTATTTCAGCCTTTATCCCGGGTCTCGGTCAGGTTGATGCCACGGCTTCTGGGGCTGATGGCCTCCTGCATCCTACTGGTGCATCACGCCAGGTGCGGATGCGGGCTCTGCAGTGGGACCTGAAGTTTCAGTGGGCCCAGCATCAGGGCAACCTGTCCGACCACGTCCTGATCTCAGAGGGCACTGAGAGACAGCTGCAGTGGTGGCTCACGGACCGCGATTGGGTCAGCGGGAGATCCCTCTCCCTTCCCCAACCGGAGCACGTAGTTGTGATGGACGCGTCCCTCCAGAGCTGGGGAGGCCAAATGGGAGAGGCGGAGATCAGAGGCCTCTGGTCTCCGGCGGAGGCCCGGCTCCACATCAACCTGTTGGAGTTACGGGCGATTCGTCTAGCACTGAAGGCATTCCTCCCCTCTGTCTGGGGGAGTGTAGTGCAGGTGTTCACGGACAACACCACCGCCATGTGGTACTGCAACAAACAGGGCGGGGTGGGGTCGTGGACCCTTTGCCAGGAGGCTCTGCGCCTCTTGCAATGGCTGGAACGCCAGGGCGTGACCCTGGTGGCTCAACATCTGGCAGGTTCTCTGAACGCCAGGGCGGACGAGCTCAGCCGTCGGTGCATGATGGATCACGAATGGCGTCTGAACTCGGACGTGGCGCAAGACCTCTTTCCGCGATGGGGGTAGCCTTGGTTAGATCTATTCGCCATCGAAGAGAACGCGCAATGTCATCAGTTCTGCGCGTTGGAATTTCCAAGGCGGCACTCGCTCGGAGACGCTTTTCGTCGCGAGTGGAGTTGTGGTCTGTTATACGCCTTTCCGCCTATACCACTTCTGCCCAGAGTGCTGAAGAAGATCAAGCGCGACCGGGCCCAAGTCATCCTTGTGGCTCCGGACTGGACACGAAGGTACTGGTATCCAGAGCTACTCAGTATGTCAGTCGATCCCCCGGTTCGTCTGCCTCTTCGGGAGGACCTTCTGTCGCAGCAGCAGGGGACGGTCCTCCACTCGAACCTGTCCAGTCTCCACCTCCATTCTTGGAGATTGAGCGGCGACAGTTTAGGCCATTTGACTTGCCTCCTGAAGTCTGTACTATCATTCTGGCTGCCAGGCGTCCCTCCACAAAGTCGGTATATGCCTGCAGGTGGAACAGATTTGTGGCATGGTGCACAGCAAAGGCTGTGGATCCTCTCTCTGCCCCTCTTTCTGAGGTTCTCCTCTTCCTTCTTTCTCTTGCCCAGCAGGGCTCTGCTCTGGGCACTATCAAGGGCTACCTTTCTGCCCTTTCAGCCTTTCTGAGGCTGCCTGATCAACCTTCTTTGGTCAAGTCCCCCATTGTAAATAGATTTCTGAAGGGCATCACACACACGTTCCCTCCTGTTCCGTTTGTGATGCCTCAGTGGGACTTGAACCTGGTTCTTACGTTTATGATGTGCGCTCCCTTTGAGCCACTTCACAACTGTCCTCTCCGCCTTCTTACTCTGAAGACTGCTTTCCTGGTTGCCATCACCTCTGCCAGGAGAGTGAGTGAGCTCCAGGCCCTTTCTTGTACTCCACCTTTCCTTTCTGTCCATCCGGACAAAGTGGTGTTGCGTACTAAGCCATCTTTCCTGCCCAAGGCTGTCACGGCCTTCCACATCGGGCAGTCTATCACCTTGCCAACCTTCTTCCCGCCACTGCATCCCTCTAAAGAGGAAGAGCGGCTCCACCGTCTGGACCCAAAACGTGCGCTCTCATTCTACTTGGATCGCACACGCCAGTTCCGGGTGGATGACCAACTCTTTGTTGGTTACGTGGGCGCTAAGAAGGGGAAAGCGGTGCCCAAGAGGACCATCTCCCGGTGGATCATCTTGTGTATCCAGGCATGTTACTCCTTGGCTAGAAAGGAGCCCCCTGTTGGATTGCGGGCTCATTCCACCCCAGCCACGGCGACTACAACTGCCCTGGGCCGTGCCCTTACAAGACATCTGTCAGGCAGCTACGTGGGCATCGCTGCACACGTTTGCAAGACACTACTGCCTGGACAGCCAAGTCCGGAGGGATGGCTTCTTTGGCCGTTCTGTCCTCCAGAACTTTCTGGTGTGATTATTGGTTCGCAGACCCACCACCGGGGTTGGTATTGCTGGGGTATCTATTCTAAGGTAAGGAATCTAATACTAACGTGTCTCTTTCAGATGCACAAGTTACTACTTATGTAACGATATATCTGTAAGAGACATTAGTTAGTATTAGATTCCTTACCGACCCATCCATCCTCCCCGTTCTGCGAACCGATATCTAGGGTTAGGGCTACCCCCCTTTCAGGGCCCTAGTTTCAATGGCACCAGTGTTGGTTTTTAACATGGCTCAGCGCTTCTGGCGCGGAAAAGCTGTGTCTAAGAACTAACGTCAGCACGCGGAGGCGGCGTCTAAGTACTCCGACGACATCATCACGACGCCGACGACGGACGCGGAGCCGCAGACAACGCCTACCGACGCGCAAGGGTACTGCTACGCAAAAAAATTCCGGATCCAGTCTGACGCCTGGGGATATTCTAAGGTAAGGAATCTAATACTAACTAATGTCTCTTACAGATATATCGTTACACAAGTAATAACTTGTGCGTCTAGACCCAAAACGATTGTTGTCGTGCTACCGTGACCACACTAAAGAGTTTCGGGTGGTCGACCAACTCTTTGTGGGGTACGTTGGATCAAAGAAAGGTTGTGTGGTGGAGACGAGGACTATCTCACGATGGGCCGTCCTCTGCATCAAAGTTTACTGTGCTCTGGCCTAAAACCAGCCTCCTGGATCCTCAAGCTCTCATTCCACCAGAGCTAAGGCAGCTACCACGACATTGCAACGTGGAGTTCCAGTCGTCAACATTTGTCAGGCAGCAACGTTGGTATCCCTACACACGTTTACCAAGCACTACTGCCTGGACAGTTAAGTTTACAGGGAGGGCCTTTTTTGCCACTCTGTCTAGCAGGACTTCCTGGTCTAACCTTGTCCACAGTCCCTCCTTCGGGGACGGTATTGCTTGGGGATCTATTCAAAGGTAAGGAATTTGAAGCTTGATGTCTCTATCAGATGGTTAAGTTACTTACCTTCTCTGGTAGAGCCATGATCTAGCCGCTGGTTCCTTACCGACTCACCCATCCTCCTTTCACTGCTGACAGGTTTTTAGGGTCAGGGCTATTCCCTTTCAAGGCCCTAGTTGTTCTAAACACATCAATGTCAATGCACTTCATAGCTCCGTGCTCCTAGCATGGAAAGTCATGAAAAGTAACAGACGTCAGCGTGCTGAGGTGGCAACTGTGTAGGTGACGCGGACATCACTTCCGGGGCGGACACTGCCGCCGACTACGTTATGCGGAGCCGACCAATGCCACCTGCCGGCATGCAAGGGTATTGCTCGAGCAAGAGTCGTCCGAACCCAACCTGATGCTTGGGAAATTCAATGGTAGGGAATGTGCGGCTGGATCATGTCTCTACAAGATAAGGCATTACCTAAGGGAAGTAACTTATCTTTCACGTGTAGATGCGGGTGGGTGAAATTTTAACTGCTTCTTCCTCAAGTTTATTTTGAAAATGTGTACACATTCTTAGCTTAATGGAGTTTTAGGAATTAAAAAAAAATTACAAAACAGTCCAATAAAAGTGGGTTTATGGAAATTAAAAAACAGTACAAAACCTATTTATAGCAGGAAAATTATCTCATCCAAATAGTTTTTGTAGGAAATTTCCGGTTAAAAAACTAGTGAAGCACACAGATTTTGCAATTTTGTGAAATGCAAAATGTAGCCCAAATTTCCTGGTGAAATTATAATTTTGCACACCTCTATCCTTCTCTACCACTGCCTCTTTAATATTGTTCTGATACTTGGCCAGTCTGGGATTGAATTATTCTGGTCTTCTCATTTTCAATACAACTAATATTCCAAAGAAACTATCATGTTTTCATATAGCTCATCCATACATCATCAGGAAAAACATATCTGAAATATATTCCTATAGTGTCACACCTACATTTTAAGGAAATTATAGACTTTATCAGAATTCCAGGAGACCTCCTGAATATGTACATACAGACCCCTTGGTACTCAAATGCGTATGTATTTCAGCATCTCACATTTTTTATTGTGTTACCATACGGGAACTCACAATTGTGACTACACCTGATTTCTAAATGGTACTTGCTAGCATGTTTTGTTCAGACCCTCTCAAATGTGGCGTCTGATTTTCACACATCAGTTGGAGGTATGCAAGCCAAAGATGTATAAATGCTTATTTTTGTCTGAGTTCAGGATTAGTCATTGAGAATTTAAGAATGTGGGATTGCATGATCACAATGTCAAAATAGAGATAGTGTATGGGAAAATAAAATATACAATGCGACTTTCTCGTTTGCATTATGTGACTTTATATTTAGGTATGGTAATAATATCATACTTTCCATTAAAATCTATAAATTGAAGGAAAAAACAAAGGTTAAAGTGACGGTATAGTTAGGTGAAAATGTCAGTTAAAATGTAACATTTAAAAAAATGAAATTCACTAGTTCTAGTTAAATAAAAATGTACTATAACTCGCACCCTACCTTGCACAGTTTTGTCATCAGTAATGTAATTTCATATGTGTTTGGTGATGTTATCAATGATTTCATAGAACACGTCATGAGATATGTAAATTATGAGGTCATAAGCAGTGCATGGTGAGGGCAAGAGTTATAGTGAATTTCAGTGGTGCAAACCTACACAAAGAATACAATGTATGTATATAAGGCCATCCTACATGGCATGTGACCACCGAAGTGCCACACAGCGTAGCACATTGGGTAACCCAAGTGTGGCATGCAACCTCCAGAAGTGGTGCACAACTGAGGGGACCACAGTGCTGAAAAAAACTACATTTTTTAACGTGCTGAACCCCCTCATAGTGGTGCAGCAACAGACAATTCCCACAAAGAAAGTGCACCACGCAATACACAGCCAAGTACAAGACTGCTGTCTTTGTACCTAACAAGCAACAGAGCAGAGTCTGGATGAAAACTCAGTCTTACATGTTTTTGTCGACTCTGAAAGTGTTTTTTCAGAAAAGAGCAATAGCCTGTGAATTACTGAGATCCCTGATACCAGTATCGGGGATCTCAGTCATTCACAAGGATGCCCCATACCTCTGCTGGTCTCTAGGAAATGTGTGAGTGGGGTAATCTGTTGATAAAACTGCTGCAGGCCTTGTTTTCAGGGCTGTGTCTCTACCGGTCCTTCCTTTCTTCATGAATGTATATTACTTTTCCTCCCTTAGGTAGGCAATTGCCCTTGCTTTGCTGCTGAGCCCTCCCGTAACTCTCAGCCCTGATCACCCACTTTCCTTTCCAGTGCATGCCTCTTTTTAGGTCGAGCATTCGAGACCTCTTCTATATATTTAAGTATATACTTATATGTGTATGTACTTTGTGGGCTCTGGAGATCAGACCTAGGACTTGTCTGCTTCCACTTAGGGACTTTTTTTCTGTTCAACTGCTTCTATTTAACTGTCTTGATAGAAAACGACCAGTAGAGGTCAGTAAAATGCCAGAATTGCATTCTGATGAGGGACATTATTATTATTTTTTCTGGCGACTGCCTCTATTTAACTTTCTTGATGGAAAACAACTAGCAGAGGTCAGTAAAATACCAGAATCGCTTTAGCATTCTCTAGATTCCAGTCCATAGAAACAGTCTATTTTTTTCAAATCTTGTATTTTCAGTGATATTACCACCGAAGGCCCTGATTTTTTATTAAATATTTAGCTTTGGACTACACCATTTCCTGCTGAAAGGCAATATTTCTCTCCATATGTTCCCATACCTGGCGTATCACGCAGTTTGGTGCTAAAGTTCTCTCCATTTTAAAGAACAGTAGATGTTTCAGAACCAGGCTAATGTGTTGCATAGCTAAATACATATAAGGTCCCAAAGGCGAGACCGATTGCTTTGCAAATGCTTGTTTAGTTCATGGTGGCTCTGAGAGAACTTGTTTTTGTGTATCTGTGGATCTCGAGGCCATTTAAAAAAGTGGGACCGGGTTTCTCTTCAGTTAGATTAACTTACTGTGTTGCTAGAAGCACATTTTCAGAGGGAGCAGCTCGATCAGTCTGTTCTTCTCTTCTTGTGTTTATTGTTTTTCCTCCCTCAAGTGGATCTTTCCCTCTTCTCTGCTGCCTTCCACATTTCCCTCACCCGAGGCTCCATTCCCTGCAGCTCCTACCTGGCTGGTAACCCCTTCACACATCCATTCCATTTCAATCTTTATTTCGATCGATTATGATCATAAAAGAAGTGCAGACAGATTTTCAATAACAGTGCAGATGAAATACATTAAACATCATTAAAAAACTTTCCAAGAGCAAATTTTTAAGAACATTTACCATATGTTACAATTAAAAATCATTAATGCAATTCATCTATCCCGCATCTACCTCATCTTTAAAAGGTGGGAGCGAATGTGCCACATCGCAGTTAAACATTTTGCAACAGAAAAAACAGTCATAGGTGAAAGATCCGTCTTTAAAATTCTATATGCAGGAGGGTATCGGGTAAAGCATAGATTTTTAAGAAGGGGTAGAAGCCAGTATTTCCTAGATCTTTGGTAAGCCTCACAAAAAAATATAATATGCAATTCATCTTCCAAATTATGTGAGCATGGTGGGCACTGTACGCCAAAAGGAGACTGGGCCCAGTGGTTTGTGAATGCCCTAATAGGAAGTGTACCATAACGCCATTGCAAAAATAACTTTCTAGTGAGGACGGGAGCAATGCTATCTAGCACACATTCAAGTTGGTACGAGTCTTTGGATTTGATAAACAAATCTGTCAAAGACCCCTCCCGTATGTTCCCCTTTGTAACTGATAGCTTTAGTTCGAAAAAATCCCTCGTAAGGCGCTTACGTGGGATCCTACTACATGCATTACCTGGATCTAACCATAGTTCAGGTCTGCCCAATGTCTCACATGTTTGTTTAATGAACCTGAGCCAAGGGATTTGTCTTGATTTAGATAGACCAAGAATCTCCTGAAGCTCGTTCCTATAATTCGTAAGTTCCGGTGTACACCAGATACGGCGCCAGAAGATTATTGGTCTTAGTCCCAGCTCCTCCGAGATGGGTCTAAGACCCAGATCGAGTCTCAGTGGAAGAAGCGGGGTACTTACAGGTAATGCCGCCACCTGTCTAATGAATTTATTTTCGGTAGTTTGGAGATTTTGGACGGAAGTGTGACCCCACAATTCCCCTCCGTATAGCACTGCCCCTCTGGCCTGCATTTTGTAAATTTCGAGGGCGGCACCAAGTGGTTTATAGGTTGAACCGCTTGCCATCCTACAGATGCCACCGGTTAGCTGGGCCAGTTTCATATTAGCCTTGTTCCGATGGGCATCCCACGTCATGTCCTGATTAATGGTTACACCCAGATATTCGAAGGTAAATACCCTCTCTAATCTTAGTGAACCTATAGTAGGGTTGGGGCGTGTTGAGGAAGGGGGTTGAGTACCATATATTTGGGTTTTGTAGCATTGATCTCAAGCCCCCGCTCGACACAAAAGGCTGAAAACCCATCCAGGACCCTTTGTATTCCCATAGGGGACTTGGACAGCAGCAGGGTGTCGTCCGCAAACATAATGGCGGGCACCCTGCTGCCGTTCAACTTGGGAGCATCAATGTCACCCATCTTAGTCAAGTGAGCGATCACCCCATTGACAAAGAGGCAGAACAGGGTCGGTGCGAGTACACACCCCTGTCTCACCCCTCTGTCAACGGGGAATCTGTCTGAGAGTGCCCCATCCCTTCCACACCTGACACGTGCAAAGTTTCCCTGGTGTAGTTTTATCAAGATATTCAGAATGTCCTCCGGAATGCCCATCTCCAACAGTACGGTACAGAGTCTGTCTCTTGGTACTAAATCGTAGGCGGCTCGCAAGTCCACGAAAACCGTGTACAAGCTGCCGCCCTCGATTACTGCAGTCTTCCAATACAGAAGGTTCAAGCGGAAGATCTGGTCCGTAGTGGAGACCCCTCTTCTGAATCCCGCCTGATAGGGACTAAGAATAGTGAATTCCTCCATCCAATTTTGGAGGCGATTCAATATTAGCCTACCAAATAGCTTCTGGGGTACATCTGTGAGACTGATTGGCCTGTAGTTGGCTGGGAGCATCCAGTTCTGGTGTTTTTTTATGTCCTGCTGGCACTGACAGAACTTCTTTTGTACCTATGTTGATGTTGCGGCCATTAGGAACACTGGGAGTGTGCTGCTCTTCAGTTAGATTAGCTATGCTCTTTTGCTTAAGCTTCTAGAAGCCCGTTTTTAGAGGCTACAGCGTGATCAGGCTGTGCTTTTCTTCTCCTATGTGCATTTTTTTTTCTTTCTTCAGGTGAGACTTTTCCCGTCTCTGCTTTTGATTTCCTCCCAACTTCCGCTCACCCCACGCTCCACTGTACTCCTAGCCTCTGCTGCTCCTCCCTGCCCCTGTCATCCCTTCACACATCAAGCTCGGGCCTTCCTTTAGATCCTGGCAGCACTGAAATAACTTGTCTTTGTGCCTCTGCTGATCTTGAGGCCATGTGGAAATGTGGAAGTGAACTGCTCCTTAGGTTCGGTTAACTTTGCTCTGTTTCAAAAACTCCTTGTAGCCTGTTTAGGTAGAGCCTGGGCAGCACATGCGCTGCTCTGCGAACCATGCTGTATTGGAGTATGTACTTGAAGCCCTGCCAACTCTCCGCCCATATTTGTCATTGGCTTGTGTCATTGTCCTTCGTAAATGCTGGCTTCTGATTCCATAATAGGCTTGTTAGTCCATCCTTAGTACCGCCTTGTATTCATTTGTAACCTCACATGAGGACTGGACATTTTACTGTGTCTTAACTCTGGAGCTTTCATTAGCATTTTGAAGAACTATTTACTTAATTGAGGAAAGAGCACGAACGGTATGCCAGCTTCGGTAATGGCGGCCGCTTCCTAACCTACTTTGCATTTCTTTTAAAGTTTTAAGTATGCTCCATTCCTGCTGCACGGATGCAGAAGTCAGCTTGGATGCTTCCTCCTTTGTTCCCCCTTCAAAGCAGACCCATCCACTGTTGTATAGAATTTTAGGACCCTAGTGTAATTTTCCCGATTCATGCCCTTATATAGGTATAGAGAACCTTGACCTTATATAGGCGTAGAAATCATAACCATATTTAGACATAGCCCATGCAGTCCAAATACGGCATGGCTACTTCCACTAGTTCCGAAAATCCACAGCGATTTCTTGGAAAACTCGGCTTCAGCAGTTAGGGACTTCCCCTTGCTTGAATATTGATTTGTCCAAGAACTTATGAAGTTTTCAAACAAACTGAGACTCTTTGATGACGTTATTATGTCCACCTTTACGTCAAACTCGGGACCTTCAAGGTATAAATATGCCCACACTTGCCCAAGCAAACACACGGTGGTTTGGAGCAGTTCGACCATCTACTTGCCCAACGCAGCTCGCTACAGCAAGTGCCGAAGGAAGCCGACCCTCCAGCTGTCGCACTGAGAGAGACGCTGTCTTTTCTCTTGCCGAGAAATCCAGCTCCAGTGTTTCCAAGCTCCCCTTGCGGGGTGTTTGGAAATCGAGTCCCGAGACAGAGAGATACCAGAGCTCCTTCATTCTAAACCAAGGTACGGAGCTGATTAGACCCTAAGAGAAACCTTGGATAGATTCTTGGCAAAAAGAATAATAAACTTATGGTACACCACACTTACTTCTTCCCTTGTACTATACTTAGGTTAGGTACATCGGGATAGGCATATTTTAAGAAGCACCAGTCGAGTACTTTTTAGTCTTTATTTATTTATGTATGTATTTATGGCTTAGAAACCATACCATGCTTTTACAGTATTATTTTATAATACTCTGCTTGCTGTACGCATTATACTTTACAGCCAGTATTACGATTGTAACAGTTCATATCTTCTGCATGAGAAAAAAAGACTGTTCAATAAATACTTTTATTGAAAACGCCTGTCTCTCTATTTCTCTGCACCTCTGGTGAAACGAAGCATGCATGAATGACTAAGTAAAATATCTATCTATTGTTTCCACGACTCTGAAGATACGTTTTATCTTGGGGAAACAAAGTTGTCATGTTTATGCGGTTGTCAGAAACTAATCCCTTCTTGTGAATACGAGAAAGTTTCTAGTGACCTCTGAGCTAGCTGGCACTCACAATTAAGTTTAATATATTCGATAGCAACCTACTAGACATAAGTTCTATGTCACATCTATAGGATATATTATTCCAGTGCGCAGAGCCGATTGGGAATATAGGAACTACACTACATGGCGCCCAACGTTTGGTAAGGCACTAATTTAATGCTAGATACTAAAGTAACTCAGTCGTGCTTTTCACAGAGACCCCTTTTTTGCCATAAAATACTCCAATAGACGTCTGGAGTGGGTGAAAGGATAACATCCGCCATTACTAAGTAGGACGAAAATCCTATGTATTAGTTTTTAGTTTGTTCAACGTTGAAGGATACAGTGTTCCAAAATATTGTGCACCTTCTCTTTGTTTCCCTGAAACTTGCTCTGCAAACTTTCAGTCAACAAAATGTCGGATAGCGACACCGAGAACGGTGGAGCTGCAAGAACTGCAGCCCGACCAGGTTTAGACGTTACAGGTTTCCAACAAGACGACGCGGATGCTATAATCATCCCGGAAAATCTAAGGAAAACCATCACTATAAAGCTTATAACAAATGGCCTATCATCGGGAGGTGGTAGGGTGATATTTGTCATAGAGTTACATGAATATCGACAGACAGAGGTATTCTATTAATGGATTATCTTCCCAGAAGCAAATCCAACAACACATGTGTTCCACTTCTACAAGATAGAGCTGAATATTTTCCTTTCGAGGACATCGAAGTTCCACTAATCTACCAAGAGCATCAGCTCTGGTTTAAAGGCGCACTACAGCATCAAAATCACATTACCAGGCTTGGTCTACTAGGTAGACCAGGAGCAACATGGCCCTTACTAGCCAGCTATACACCACATCCTGACATTGAAAGAATGTCAAGTGAAGAACTATTAGCTCAGCTAAAACAATTAATTAAAATTCATAGACAATTGGTACAATATGTCATGCGGACTCTAACAGTCCATCCTGCTATAAGAATTCCACAGCACACCCCTCATCAGGGGAACACAAACAAAATAACACCACAGACCATACAATAGGTCATCGGTAAATTACCCACAAAAAGGGAACAAATTCTGTTCTGGTTAGCTCAAAAAATTACTCAAATCGAGGCAGTATTTCCCGGTAGTACACCTCATGAGAAACACAGAATTTTAACAATCTGTTTACCAATGGGGTACAGTCTTTGCTGCAATCTACACAAAAACACATGGTGTTCTGTCCATGGCAGTAATTCCAGACATCCTGAAACAGATTCAAAATGAATACGGGGCTGAGCCTGCTTTAAATCTTGGTATGAAGTTACTAAAGGATTTCAAACAGGTCTCAGCTACAATATTATCTAATATTAAAGGTGAAGCAGCATCCGTGGCAATCCGCCAAAAGCTAAAAGAACTTGATGTAACTGAGCAACCATATGAACTGGCCAGGATAATAGAAAAATCCTATGAAGAACTAGGTAGAGATAGTTTGGGTGGGAAACCAGTAAAGCCCGAAATAACGGAAAATCCTGAAAAAGTGTTTATTAAAAATACTCTCACTAATCCTAAAAAGAAATGGGAAAATAATAGACTGACACTTCCTAAAGAGAAGCGTTCTCAATCCAGAGGTAGATCTCCTCAAAAGGAGCCCTCTGAAAAGAGGTATAACCTCCGAAACAGGGATACTTTGAGAAAACCTGATAGATATTAAGAGACTGGTACACGTTCCTCTCGTACCTTTCAGACTTCCTCACAGAAAATGGAAAGAAGAGGACGATCTGAACACAAGAAAGAACGCGTGAACTCCAAAGATGATCAACACGTTCCAAAAAACAAGCAAACTCAATTCACCAAGAAGAAGGTAGCAAGTTTAAAAATCAGACATGCCGAGGATCTTGAGGACACAACTCAAGAACGCGGAATGGACCCAGACAATGCTGGACAGCGCAGCAGAAGTTGCCATAGCTCGCAAGATCTTGAAGGATCATGTGGAGACAGTGGACCTGAATGAATAAATTCGAGTTAAAACTGCTGATACCAGGGTTAGTGTACCCCATAAATTATATGAAGTAACACTCCGGATAGAGGGGGACATAACTAGAAAAATAAAAGCACTCTTTTGGGGAAAAACTATCTAAGGGTTATGACATCCTTCTGGCTGAGAAAGGCCACCTGAATTTGTCAGGGAGTGCCCACGTGGCGAAGAGATCATTATGCCAGCCTTCTCAAATCATATTTCTATTCATAAAAAATACACATATGCCAGAAAATGGGCTGTAGCCCAGGCTCTAGCATTATATAAAAATCATGTGGGATGGGATGAGGATTCTCCTTACCATAAGATCCAGTTACAAAATTAACCAACTGGTCAGAAGCAGTATCCAGTTAAGCAGGAATCTAAAAAACAGGTCACGGAGATCTTATAACAACTTGAATACCAAGGGGTGATTGAAACATGCACCTCGTCCATGAACAATCCTTTGTTTCCTGTCTCCAAACCGGACAATACATATCGTCTAGTTTTGGACTACAGACATTTAAATTATTGTTGCAAAACCTTTGCAGTACAAAATGCACAGTGCAGCACTGATGAAATAACATCGTGCGCAAAAAATATAAAACCACATTAGATATTTCAAACGGTTTCTTCTGTCAAAATATCGCACCTGAAAGCAGGTATTTGACCGCTTTCTCAATTATGGGGACACAGAGTCACGTCTGTCGTCTCCCCCAGGGATTCAAGAATAGTCCAGGGTTATTTTCAGTCAGAGTAACAGAGTTACTGCAAACGTATGATGATGAGGCATTATCGTATGTCGATGACATCTATCTTACAGACGATGACTTGGACAGGCACTTTAACAGGGTGAACACCATAATACTTGGCTTCGCCTCTGAAGGGTACAAATTCAATTTTAAGAAATCAAGAATTGCCCACCTCAACGTTCTATTCTTAGGATACGAACTTTCAAGTGAAGGCAAAAGCCTAGCAGTAAACTTTTTTCATAAAAATGTGCGCTGCTCCAACCTCCAAAAACGCTGAAAAACTTACATTCAATTCTAGGCTTCCTGAATTTCGTAAGAACTTACATTCTAAACTACGCAGAAAGGGTTAAACCTCTCTACGAACTAATCAGACCTGATTTCAAACAAACTAATTGGACTCAAAAACACTGAAATTTTGCGTTCAGTGCAAACAGACATGTTAACAACAACCCATTTACAGACACGCGTAAACGTACGCAACCTTGTAATCCGTATCATCCCAGGAAGATGCGGATTCACGAACCTAACCTTTAATGAAGGTGAAAAGATACCAATAACTTATAAATCACACTTGTACACACAAGCTGAAATGAAATTCACTTCAACAGAAAAAATTCTGACAGTGGTTCAAACTACAGTAGCAAAAGAGAGCTCTCACACAGGGAAAACGCATAAAGGTAGTTACTCCTGTACCTGCCTTAGAGGCAGTGACAAAGGCAAGCATTCCGAATGCAAAAGCTTTACATCCAAGGTGGATACAATGGGTTAATTCTCTTGCTGCAATAGACGTTGAATACGTTTTTGACCCCTACTTGAAAACTCAAGAATTTCTACAATACGAACAAGAATGTCCTCTACCCACTGAGATTCTGCCTCTAGAACACTACGGGTGTATAATTTATACAGACGGATCAGCACAACTTGCAATTGGGGGAAAAAAAGCTTATAGTGCTGCGTGTGCGATTGTTAAAGGTCGCTGGCACAATGGTAAATTCCGACCTATGGTCACAAAAACTCAATCTCTCGGAGACTGTACAGCTCAGCGAGCTGAACTACAGGCTTTCAAGATGGCGCTTGAAAATACCGATCGCAAATTCCCCACACTCATAGTGTGCGATTCGTATTATTGTGTCCAATCTTACAACGAATACTTGCAGAACTGGGTTCAAAATGGTTTCAAAGACGCAAAAGGTGGCACAATTAAGCATAAATTGCTTTGGGAACAAGTAGTTCAATTACAGAAGGAACTACAAAAGACTCACGTGATCCATACACTGAGTCATCAGCGTGATGGCGTTCACGTTGCAGGGAGTTCATTGGCTGATGAAGCCGCGAAGGCAGCTGTGCAAACGGCTTCCGTAGCTGCAATCACTCGTTCAAAAACAAAAATAGACGGTGAAACAATGCTAGCTGTCAATGCCACAAGCAGAGGCAGTGGAGCTGCGTACCTCTAAACTATCCTGTCGAATATTCATACATAATTGATGCCAACTCTGTTCCTTTTGCTCAAATCCCTGGAGTGGGGGATAGGGTAATTCCAAACAGGAATCGGAGAGGTGCTCTGATTCAAGAAGCACATATGGGAGAGGGTCTGATACATCAAGGGATCTCAAAATCTCTACTAGAATTAAAGAGCTGTACTGGTGGCCAGGGATGAATGCCCACATTTACGAATTTGAAATTAATTGCGATGTCTGTTACAGAGATCACAGCTTGGAGCGCCACCAGATTCCTGACTACAGTGTAGCCAGCCCGGTACAGACACCATTGTTAGATAGCATTAGACTATCCACGCTCAGACGTCCCTATGGACAAAAGCGGTCCCACAACTATTGGGACAAGATTCATTTGGATGTGGCCTCAGCGCTCGGCTGACGCCCGAACTGTTATAAAAGATTTGCGTGTCTTTATCGGCACATACGCAATCGGCACGCTACATTCTGACCAGGGTCCTGCGTTTAGTTCCAAAGCTTACAAGGAGACCATGGCCAGTTTGGGCGTTGCATTGCGGTACTCAAGTCCATTCCATCCTGAGGGAAATTCGGTTGTGGAAAGAAAAAACCGTGACATAAAGCAATCTATAACAGCTAGGGTATTAGGCTCGGGTGACGGGTGGGTCAAACATTTAATAAGTGTCCAAGGTAGTCTTAAAAATCTGCCAAGGAATTCTCTGGGTGGAATCACTCCATATGAAATCCTTTTTGGTACTAGAATGATGGTCGAAGATCTCGATCGTCCTACTTCAGTAGTAGAACAAAAACCCTTTGATATCAAAGACCGTTTGGCTGTTTTGCAGGACTTAAATGAAACAAGAAGAAGTCTAAGCAACACCATACAGAAGCCAACGACCACTGAAGAGAAACCACCTGTCCCAGCAAGACCTGTCTGGATTCCAAAGATTGGGGATCTGGTCAGAGAGAAAATAGCGGATAAGAAGGAATTTGGGCCTTCTTACAGAAAACCTGTACATGTCTTAGCAATCCGCAGATCAAGAACAGTTTTACTGCCGCCCCTTGCTGGAAGAAAGGAAAACCGGTTTGTATCCATCGACCTGGTAAAACCACACCATGTGGCCGGTAATAAGTAGTAGTCCCAGTGGACTCCAAAGATGTAGCAGACGACCAAATCTTGCTACTATCCAAGAGGTTCAAACTGAAAGACTCATCACCTTTGAAGAACCTGCAGTGAGAAAAGAAGGACTATGCAACACAGCCGTGGAACTTGTGCCTCTTGAAACCCAAATAACAGTTTGTCAAGAAACTCCCGTCTACAATGATGTAGGATCTGACTATACTCACATGTCAAGGGACCAAGCAGCTCCAGCGATTTCAAATAATCCGGATACAATACCAACAATTGGCAGAACTGCCTCTGGCTATTTCATCAACTTTGATAGCTTTTCTGAGGATCCCAGTGAACCTGAAACAACGCCAGCAAATAAAACTTTCAAGGAACAAGTAACAGAACTTTTTCACCAGCTTGCAAATACATATCTAGTTTCACCATGGGTTGAATTTTGGATTGTGTTAGGTGTACTTTTTCTCCTACTATGGCTCATTCTTGTTTTAAGTTTGGGAAAGCTGATAGATGGAAAATATAGTAAAATGGACACAGCAAGTAAGAACATCAACTTGCTCTTGAAGCCACACAAATCATCTCATTGTGAGCAAAGAGACCTGTCATCAGTAAACATCACAGCTGTTCCCCCTACCAGGTGGTATAGCTTGAGACAGAACTGATTGTGACATTTATGGTCCTGTCGAGCTGCTGAAGATTCCACACCAATTTAAGGTTTCCTTGAGTGACTTTGGTTCCCCCAGCACATTTTCCTATGATTGGGACTTTGAGACTGTTAATAACATGATGGCAGACTTAGAATTGTCAGCAAAATTTACAAAACATGAATACTTAGAAGGTTCATCAGGTTATGAACAAATGTTTTGTTTTAATCATTATGGTCATCATTTTTTGCACAAATCTGCAAACCCTAGAAATGTTTTAACTTATAATCAATGGGAACATTGTCCAACGCCACCAAAGGGTAGCTCAAAAACATTTTATGAAAAATGTCCATACTTCTCAGGTTTTAATGTCACAAATCCAGAAACATTTTACTTTAAAAATGTTAATAAGACAGGAATGAAAAGTATGTTGACCAATACTAAGCAAATTTATTCTGCAGCCTTTTATGCTCAATTGTTCACATTAGGTTTCGACTTTTGGAAACACGACATTGAGACACAAACTGTCTGGGGCACAAAAGACTGGTAGGTACAAGGTTTAGAAGCCTTATTCAGAGCCTGCATCATCCCAGAACAAATAATGTTTTTAAATGAAACTGTTCAACAGACATCTTGTCTTGGCCTTGCTAAGATAAAAGACTTAAACAAACCGTCCATACCTAAACCCACACCTGATAGTAATGAAACTACAGATGAGGAGGTAGACGTAAAATTTGTTTTAAATCAAAACAGAACTAATCCTGATGGGACAAAATGGTTAATCTGGCCCACAGATACGAATAATTGTGAACATAGATTCTTGAACAAGACACAAGGGTTTACAGTAACTAGGCCAGATCCAAGATATGTCAAGAGACAACATCCAGGGATAATAACAACTTACAGTGTAGGAAAACTGCCTTGAGTGGCTATAAAAATCCACACTCCCAGATATAAAACAACACTTATCTTTACTTAAAGATGGCGTTGACTTGAGAGACTTCTTACAAGGACCTCGCAAACCACGTCATAAACGTTTCATATACGCCGGTATATATGCTGCTTATAATGAGGCATGGAAAGTCACGCAAAGGGAAACTGCAAAACGAATACGAGAAATTGATCGTATTAATTTAGAGAAAGCTCTCTCTGTAGGTGACAATAGGTTAACGACTCTGTCATCCAGAATGTATACTTTGGACAGAATTGTATCCTCTGCCATAGACATAATGGAACAGGACTTGCTCATGCTACAACATGGACAGTCTCAACTGCGTTCTATAATGCTGCTTGGCTGGACATTACAATATCTTCGTTCAGGCTATGTGCCTTGGGGTCTAATCAACACCACGTCATTGTTTACCGGATTTAACCTTACAGATAAACAAATCTCTTTGGCACAGAGGGAAGCAGACTATACGGTGCTGAGCATAGAAAAACTGGAAAGATTACCATTAACCGTTTCTGAGAAAGCAGCCGTGGGATGGATAATACATGGCACCATCACAATACCAGTGACAATTTTCCAGTTTCAGTATTGCTTAAAACACATACCAGCGGGCCTGTATGAAAGGTTGGGTAAAGAATACATAAAGTCGACCTGGGATGCACCATACACACACAAATGTTGGAGTGGGGAAAAGGAGGTATTTCTTAGTGGTAAAAATTGCAAAACCACACTGAGCGGTACACTTCTATGTCAGGGTATTAATTTACATAGAGCCTGCGATGGTTCTTCAACCAACTTATTGTGCCACCTGCAGGGTTCCCCGGCAGCAGCGATAGATCCAATTTTTAGGCAAGTTTCCAATGGAAGCTACATAATGTTGAATGATCACAGCTGTTGTGGAATGATGCCAGGAATAGCCTATCTCGTTAGTGTGTCAGTCAGGGTCACTTGTTGTATGCAAGTATTGTTTTCTAAAACTAAGACAGTCGGGGAGTCGCCGCTATGGCCTTCACTGAACATCTCTTCTATTCAAATTGATACTTTAAGCAGAATGAAAGCCATTCTTTTACAAAAAACTGTGCCACTGACCTCGTCCAGAGAGACGTATGATCTGCAAGTTGCAAGGTCCTCTGTGGAGATACATGCCTTATTATCAACAAACTGCCTTATACATTTCGCAGAAATGTTAGGTCGTATTTAAAACATGTTTGATACCAGTGGTATTGTACATGTATTTAAGACAATTTTTTCGGGACTGTTAGCACCCTTTGAAGCCGTCCTAGGCATTTTTCCAAACTTCGTGCACTGTGTTTGGAGGCCTGCCTCTCATTTTGGGACTCGTAGTAGGGATACTATTTTTGTTCCTTCTGCTTCGTTATGGCAAGTTCAGTCACCAGCGATACCCAGATTACCATGGAGAACACTCTTCTGGCAATGCAGTATTGTGAGCGCATAACACAGATTCCTGGCTTGGCTCGTTTGAGAGATGTGAATACCACGTGGTTCCTTTCGTTCAGATCAATCTGGCAAGATTGCATCTTACCTGTTCTACGATGCCTGTTTGTGGAGAGGAATGTGTGTTGGATATCTGTCTAACACTTCCATCAGCACTGCCAATGGATGTTGACGCTTTGCTTGGTTCGGTAACGGCTCATGCATTGTGTTGCCCCCAACGGCTACCAATCCTGATGACGGCATTCATTGAGGTCTCACCGGCAATTTCAGCTGAGGGTGAGACAGGCACACAGGTACCATCTACTGGGAACATTGCTAATGCGACTGATGCTGACAGCGATGCTTCCCATCTGTGTACGATTGATCTACTTAATGAAGTGGTTCAACTTTCACCTACTGTGGTAGACGATTTCTTTGCCAGCTTAGAAGATTTAATGTTTTCTCCTGACACCGAGAATAACTTTTGAAATTAGCACACAGCGTTCTATCAACTTTGAATTCGACCTTCGTTTTCCAAAAACAAAAACTTCTAACTTTGGAACTCTATTTTTCTTCTTTGGTTTAACTTTTTCCTAAAATTGAACTTTGGCACAAAATAATCTGCTTAAAGTAGAACTATTCTTAGAGAACAAGAATTCTTTGAATATTTCCTAGAAACAATATTGACATTATCCACAAACCAAAACAGTTTATATATTCTGCTATGGGATGGTCTCGAACCTTTATTCTTCTGTATTCAGTGCCATTTCATAAATATAATTTTCATGATTCATTCAGTTTGCATTTCCAGTATCATACGCTCATATATGCTTAAAATGGAATCAATGCTTTTAAATGCGTACAGTACAAATGCTCATTTTCGTGTACAACCATTTAAAATGTATTTTATGTATTTTTGGGTGGGATTGTAAACACATGCTTATGATATGTTTTAGTGCTTAATTTTAGTAATGTTGAACATAATAAAGTGGAGTGGGTGTTGTATAGCATTTTAGGACCCTAGTGTAATTTTCCCGATTCATGCCCTAATATGGGTATAGAGAACCTTGTCCTTATATAGGCATAGAAATCATAACCATATTTAGACATAGCCCATGCAGTCCAAATATGGCATAGCTGCTTCCACTAGTTCCGAAAATCCACAACGATTTCTTGGAAAACTCGGCTTCAGCAGTTAGGGAATTTCCCTTGCTTGAATATTGATTTGTCCAAGAACTCATGGAGTTTTCAAAGAACTGAGACTCTCTGATGACGTTATTATGTCCACCTTAACGTCAAACTCAGCACCTTCAAGGTATAAATATGCCCACACTTGCCCAAGCAAACACACGGTGGTTTGGAGCAGTTCGACTATCTACTTGCCCGACGCAGCTCGCTACAGCAAGTGCCGAAGGAAGCCGACCCTCCAGCTGGCACACTGAGAGAGACGCTGTCTTTTCTCTTGCAGAGGAATCCAGCTCCAGTGTTTCCAAGCTCACCTTGCGGGGTGTTGGGAAATCGAGTCCCGAGACAGAGAGATACCAGACCTCCTTCATTCTAAACCAAGGTACGGAGCTGATTAGACCCTAAGAGAAATCTTGGATAGATTCTTGGCAAAAAGAATACTAAACTTATGCTACACCACACTTACTTCTTCCCTTGTACTAGACTTAGGTTAGGTACATCGGGGTAGGCATATTTTAAGAAGCACCAGTCGAGTACTTTTTAGTCTTTATTTATTTATGTATGTATTTGATGGCTTAGAAACCATACCATGCTTTTACAGTATTATTTTATAATACTCTTCTTGCTGTATGCATTATACTTTACAGCCAGTATTACGATTGTAGCAGTTAATTTCTTCTGCATGAGAAAAAAGACTGTTCAATAAATATTTTTATTGAAAACGCCGGTCTCTCTATTTCTCTGCACCTCTGGTGAAACGAAGCATGCACGAATGACTGAGTAAAATATCTATCAATTGTTTCCACGACTCTGAAGATACGTTTTATCTTGGGGAAACAAAGTTGTCATGTTTATGCGGTTGTCAGAAACTAATCCCTTCTTGTGAATACGAGAAAGTTTCTAGTGACCTCTGAGCTAGCTGGCACTCACAATTAAGTTTAATATATTCAATAGCGACCTAGTAGACATAAGTAGTAAGTCACATCTATGGGATATATTATTCCAATGCGCAGAGCCCATTGGGAATATAGGAACTACACTACACCACATGCCCACACGCCTTTATTTCTTTATTTATTTAATAGCTGTCCCTTGTGCTTCAGATCGCTCCTCTCCTAGGCTGACTCACCTTCCTCCTCCCCCTGCTTCTTCTTTTTTTTTTTTTTTGTCAAATCTGTTTATTGGCATTTTAAAGAAAGATATCACATTGCATGAGATGGTTCAACAATGAGTACATAGTGAGCTGGCATGCCAGGTGTCCTTTAATAGCCCAAACACCATACACGTAGGCGTTCTAGTCTCTGATCAAAATGAGAAAGTATTGTCCCGCACACTACTGGCAGATCATATGATGTCAGCGGCCCCGCCACTGGGCAAGCCCGCGACTGTCCGTACGTCAAGCTGGTGTATTTTAGCAAATTATCGGGTGGATCTTGACTACACCAGTGTTATGCACATCTTTGACATTTATACAATAACAGCAAATCAACAGTAATGAAAGTGCATGAGACACAACAGCGGCATGAGCACTAATACAGCTACCTTATGATACAGCTCCCATCCCCCCCTCTGGCACCTTCCCCCCCCACATGCGCGCTCCCCCTCAGGCATTGCTAGGAACACTCTCTGGTCCTGTGTATCCCTGGTGTACAGTGTTGACGTTCTGTGGAACCGCCAGGTAAGAGCTCATCGCATTGCACCCCCCCCTTTCGATGGATGCAGATTAATCTCCCCCTCCCCCTGCGTTCTGGGCCACTCCTATCGGTCTCAATGCTCTGAGCATGCCTTCCCAGCGGTCTGCCATTGGTGTCATACGGAGCCCCACTGTTTCCTCCCTGCGCAGGGCCGTCCACTCCACTCCACTCGGGCCCACGCCTGAAAGGATGAGGTCCACGCCTG
Source organism: Lissotriton helveticus (assembly GCF_964261635.1). Lineage (NCBI taxonomy): Eukaryota > Metazoa > Chordata > Amphibia > Caudata > Salamandridae > Lissotriton > Lissotriton helveticus. The sequence continues at coordinate 1,543,729,128 of NC_136067.1, read as the reverse complement.
CACACTGGGCGGGTCGCTCGCCTTCCAACGCCTTGTGAGCAGTCGTGTAGCTACCACCATCCCTAGGTCCAGGAATCTGGACGTCACCTTATCTTTGGGTGGTCTCCTGAATAAATGCAGACTATACTCCGGCCAGTCAAGGGGTATGATGCGCCCAGTGCATTCGCGGAGTTGCTCACCAATCACACTCCAGTAGGAGCCGAGCTTGGGGCAGCTCCACAGTATGTGTAGGATTCCCGCATCAGATTCCCCACATCTGGTACAAGTCGCATCCGTGCGCTGGAAATATCTGTTGATGAGCGCAGGCGTGAGGTATGCGTATGCCCTGTGGATAACATATAGTTGTATCTGGAGGAAGCGCAGGTTTCTAGAGACGCGCACCGGGCTCTTGAGGACTCTGTCCCATTCCCTATCTGTCAGTTGCCTGCCCATGTCGTGTTCCCACTTAACTCTTAACGGAGCCAGACTAATCGCTGTGTGCGCCCTCAGTGACCCCGCAAACCAACGCACCAGGTGTCTGCCCCTCCCCATGACGTGCAGGTACTGCATGGTTAAGTGTTTGGCAGGCTCCGAAGACATGTCCCCCCAGCGGGCTGCCATTTTTGCCACTATGGCTCGGTGCAGGAGGAACCCCCCGGGCGGGAGCCCATCTTCTGTAACCAGCGTCTCATATGCCACCAGCATACCGTCCCTAAAGAGGTCCCCCAGTGTCTGGATGTCCGCCTCCCTCCAGCGCTCCAGCATCGGCCTCGCGAGAACTCCGTCTCCGCCCATAAAAGCCTCCAGAGGCACCGCGGGCGCATATGTGTGAACCCATCTGGTAAGGAAGAGGGCTCTGCGGTAGCATTTGTACGGTACTGCCAGCAGCAGCGGAGCAGGCCTTGTGGGCGTCTCCAAAGGGTGAAAGAGTCTAGTGACCCTCTCCAGTGAGTACGGCGGCTCCGCCGTGGCGGTATCCTCTCTTCCTCTGTCCGCCAGCCAGCAAGCGATCCATTGCAGCTGCGCGGCCAGGTAATAGTGCTCGAAGCACGGGGCGGCCAGCCCACCACTTTCCGTTGGCAGATAGAGCTTTGCAAGCGCCAGCCGATGCCGGGACCCACCCGAGATGAAATCCCGCAACATCGCATGTAGCGGCGAGAAGAACGAAGGCGACACATAAAGGGGCAAGTTAACAAAATAGTACAGGAGCCGGGGAAGCATGATCATTTTGGCAAGGGCCACCCGGTCTGTCGTGGTCAATGGGAGGGATGTCCAGAAGCATAGCTGGGACCTAAGTGCTGTCACCGCTTTGCCCAAGTTGCCGTCCAGGAGATCCGCTGCCTGCCGGTAGATCTGGATACCCAGGTACTTAAAGGTGTCGGCCTTCCATTGGACCCGTGTGCCACCTAGGCAGTACCCCGGGTTTTCGACTGCCGCGCTGAAGGCATAGAGGCCAGACTTGGCCGCATTCACCCGGAGCCCCGAAACAACCGCAAATTGCTCTAGCAATTGTGCTAAACGCTCTGGGATACACGCCACGTCCCGGATGAACACCAACAGGTCATCTGCGTAAAGCGAGACTTGGTGAGTTGCGTCCCCAGGGGTTACCCGCCCCCAGCAGCTCCCGCATGGCCACCGCCAAGGGTTTCACAGCCAGTGAGAACAATAGCAGGGACAAAGGACAACCCTGGCGAGTGCCCCTGCTCACTGCCACCGACTCAGAAATGTATGGACCTAGCCGTACCCTGACCACAGGATTTGTATAGAGGAGCTGCACCATTTGTAGGAATCCTTCGCCCAGGCCAAATCGGGTAAGCACTTCGGCTAGGTACCCCCACTCCAGGCAATCAAAGGCCTTTTCCAGGTCTATTATCAGGCATCCCGCCCTGGGCCACTCCACAACCGCTTCAGTTGCCACCCTGAAGAATCTCCTACGGTTCAGAGACGTGGATCGCGCCGGCACGAACCCGTTCTGTTCAGGGTGCACTAGGTGAGGGACCACTGCCGCAAGGCATTCCGCGAGAATTTTCGCAAAGATTTTATAGTCCGTATTGAGCATCGCTAGTGGCCTGTATGAGACTAGAGCCGTGGGATCTCTGCCTGGTTTGGGCAGGGAAACTAGGAACGCTTCCCGTAGGGATGGGGGGAACGAGCCGTCGTCGACAGTGGCGTTATACAGCTGTAGGAGGAGGGGCGCCAGTATGTCCCGATTTGCCTTTTAATATTCGGCGGGCAGGCCATCCGGCCCAGGGGTTTTCCCAGTCGCCATGTCTTTAATTGCATCTCCCACCTCCTCCAGTGTGAGCGGGGCATTCAGTGCTCTCCCGTACTCAGACACCTCAGGCAGGGTAATGGTGTCCAGGAACGCAGCCAACGCTTGCCTTGAGCCCGTGCCGCGAGATTTGTACAGTTGCCTGTAGTGGTCTGTCAGGGCGCAGTGAATTTCCCATTGCGTGTATACCAGTACCCCTCCCGCCGTCCTCAGCGCTCCTATAGGGAGTCCGCGCCCTTCCCTTTGTATCAGCCAGGTGAGCAGCCGGCCCGCCCTATCCGCCCGAGCGTGTGTTCTGGCCGTGTGTGCCGCGTAGTTGTGACATCGCAGTTGTTCCATAAGTGTGGCATGTTTATCGCGCAGGGCATTTAGTTTACACGCATGAACCCCAGCCCCTTCGCCTTCCCGCTCATAGCGGAGGAGTTCCAATTCTAGCCCTGTCAGGGAGGCCTCCAATGTTTTGCGTATGTTCAATGTGGCCCCCATGCAGTGCCCTCGAATTGCTGCCTTATGTGCCTCCCACTCCACCAATGTGCTGCTCGCCGTACCCGTGTTGGCCTCAAAATAAGCTAGGATGGCCGTGCCCAATGAGGATCTAAACTCAGCGTCTTCAAGTGCAGCAGGTTGCAGCCTTCACGTGTGTACAGGCGGCCGGTCTGCCTCCCAGCTGGTCTTGAACCACAGGGGATTGTGATCTGAGTGCGTCCGCCCAAGGTAATCTGACTGAACTAGGAGTGGAAACAACAACTAGGTGCCTATTATGCGATCCAAGCGGACGTGCAAATCATGAACTGGGGAGTAGTAAGAGTAGATTCTATCTGCTGGATGTTGCACTCGCCACAGCTCGCATACCCCCCAATGCCTGAGCCAATCCCTGAACACTTGCGCCATGGACGCTACTGTTGTGGCTCTAAGAGGGGGGAAAGACCTATCCAGATGAGGGTCCAGCACCATGTTGAAATCCCCTCCAACTAGCCAGGGAAGTCCAGCGTACGGGTGTAGTATTTGATTCAGGATCTCTAAATAAGCAGGTTGATCTGTGTTTGGTGCATAGAGGGATCCCAGTAAAAGTTCCTGTCCATTCAGCAGCCCCGCACCAGGGTATACCTGCCTGCAGGGTCTACCACTGTTTCCATGCATCTGAAAGGGACACCCGCCCGCACCCAGACCAGTGTGCCACGTGCGTGGGCAGAAAAGGTGGTTCCAAATAGCTGTCCCCTCCAGCGCCTACCTAATTTGTCTAATTCAGTCAAGGTCATGTGCGTCTCCTGGAGCAGGGCAATCCCCACCTCATGCCTTTGAAGGTAGGAGAACACCGAGTAACGGCGGGCCACGTCCGGCTCCTCCCCTGCGTTTTCTCGACCTTTGCACTTGCCATTCACCCTCTCCCTCTGCGTTTGCAGGTCGGGCACCCTTCCATTGCCCCGTTTCCTCCAACCAGTCCCATACATCTGACGGTGTGTCAAAGAAGCGAGCCCCTTCCTTGGAGATCACTCGGAGCCGGGATGGGAACAGAAAGGAGTAAGGTAGTCCCAAGTCTCGTAGCTGTTTTGTAACCACCAGGTACGTACTCCGCCGCCGCTGCACCGTTGCCGTGTAATCTGGGAAAAACATCACCCGGCTGTTCCCCACGATCAGATTGCCCAATTTCCTGGTTTCACGCAGCACCACGTCCTTATCTCGGTAATTGAGCAACTTGAAGAGGAACGGGTGAGGACAGGCTCCCGGTCGAGGATTTTGCGCCGGCACCCTATGGGTCCTTTCCACGACGAAGTGGGAGGACAGCACCTCCGGGGGCAGGAGGTTTCTCAGCCAGGATTCTGTGTAGCACTCTGGGTCCTTCCCTTCTTCGCCTTCCGGCAATCCCACCACACGAACATTGTTGCGCCGGGAGCGCACTTCCGCATCGTCCATGCGATCCTCCAACACCTGGACCCTATCTAGGACATCTTGCAGCGCCGCAGTATGTTGTTGCACCGCCGGCTTCAACTCCTGGAATGACTGGCGCTGCTCAGCAACTGACTCCGCCAACTTGCGGTGGTCAGCGTGGAGTAGAGTAAAGTCGGACGTCACCTTGTCGATGCGGGCCTCGAGGGAGGTCTTCGTCAGCTCCAGTGTGGTACCTATGCGCTCCACCGCCGCCAGTACCGAGTCCATCTTGGCCTCAAGGGCCGCCGTCAGGCCCTGTCCCCCGCCGCGCGAGCCATGTGACGAGCCCAGGCCCTCCGCAACCTGCTGTCTCTGCTGGGATCTATCTCGAAGTTTGCCCATTGCAAGCTGCTGCGCGGAAGGCATCCACTCCCTTGTACGGCCGTCCGCTACTGGGCGTCCGGCCCCTACCAAGGTTTCTACGGGATGAGCACCCCACCAGCCCTATGTCACCCACCACTGTCAGGGGAATCACCAGTCCAAACCTAATGACAGCACAAGTCAATTCCAGTGTGCAACAGACCGTTCTCGTCTCTCAAATGTACGCGGCAGCGGACCAGCCGGCACGCCGCAGTCCAGTGGGAGGCGCCCGTTCGGCCCTCCAGCGGTCTATTCCTTTCCTCCTAGTATCTCCAGCGGCCAAAGTCCCCCTGCCAGCACTCCCTTCCCGGACAGTCTCCGTTGGCATACCCCCTCACCTCTGGCGGTGTAGGCCGCAGTCGCTCAACAGGCATACGTGCGTCATCTCCAGCTGTCCTACTCACTCAGCGACGTCTCTAGTCGCGGCGACAGGTGCTCAACTGTTGCGGCTGCCTAACCAACACCGATGGCATGGACGGCGCCCGCGTCAACCAGCAGCAAAATGGCGCCTCGGCCTCGCCTTGATGTTTAGGGCCAACTGTCCGACTCCAGGCGCTACAGAGCCCCACAGGGCACACAGGTTAATGTCACTCCAGCGCTCTGGCCGTTACCCAGCTCCCAACCGACGTGCGCTCACACTTCAATGTCCTCAGCTCTCTCTTCTCGGTCCCCAGGCTGCAGGTCAACTTTCGGCCTCCGCCAGCCTCCCCCGCTTATGCTCCTCACCTCCAGGGGAATGAATGCAGCAAGTTGCTGCTCTAGCCGGGCTCCGGCCGCCTAGAGGCCGGCTTCAGCAGAATTGGCGCCAACTCCAGCAGCAAAATGGCGCCCAGGGGCCACCGCGCCCGGCCGCAGGAGTGTGTCTTGATTCCAGTGCTCGCGGTCTGGGACCGTCAGGAGGGGCCACTCAGTCAGTCACAAGCACCATCCGGCGTTGCTAGGGGGCTCCCAGCCCCCGATCCGGTCCCGGTCGGCAGTCACCGTGGGGCTTCCAGCCGGCCGCACTTTGGGGTCTCCGCCTCACGTCCTAATCGGTGCGCTCTCTGGCCGTGGGCCGGGTCACAGGTGCCGGCCGCGCCCTGCACTGGTGTCGCGAGTGTCGCGCGGCGCCTCCGTGCCCCAGAGTCGCCGCTGCATCCGCGCACACCCTCCGTGTAGGCCTCAGTTTCCCCCGGAGGGTCCCCTTCGGATCCGGCCCCTCCTCCGATCACCCTCCGGGCCCCCTAGACCTCGCTCAGCACCTTCCGGAATGGGGGGGTGGCTGCTGTGCAGGTACTCGCCGTCTAGCAGCTGCTCCCAGTTCAATGAGGCGGAGAGGCCTCGCCCAACGCTCGGGGCACCAGTTGTCGTCACCCGGCCTCGCTCTGTCACAGCCCCAGGTTGTCTGCAGTCTCCGGTCGCCACTCACACCTCGCCAGCCTCCTCCGACCTGCCGTGTCTCTTCCGCTCGCTGGTTGCAGCGCCAGCACCAGCGCGCTCCTTTTGCAATGTCCGGGGGGGCCCAGGGCAGCATTGCGACCCCCTCCATTGCGGCCGAGCATCCCAGCGGCCGTTGATTCCCTGTGCGCCACTCGGCCGCGCCGCCGCCGTCCGCTCAGCGTTCCGTGATTCCGGGGCTAGATCCACTGGGCTCCGGAGACTCCAGCCGTCTCCTCACACCGGCCCCCAGCAGCACGGGTCCAGCACACACTCTTTGCAGTGGAATTTACAGGATAATTAGGGGCTTTTCTGTGGAGCTCTATTCCAGTGCGTCCGCCATGCTCGTAGGCTAGCCACACACCCCCCCCCCTCCTCCACCCTGCTTCTTATTTGAAGGAGCTCGCTTTTAACTCTCCAGCTTGCTCATCTTCTTGGCTGCCTCCTCCTACCCCCTGCTTATTATTGCAGGGAATGTGCCTTTTAACAACGTTCAAGAAGGGCCTGCACACAGCTGCCGCTCGCCTGTCTCCTTGGGTGCCTCTTTCCAGTATGTCCAGCATAAAGTAGCAACCTAGCCTGGTGACATGTGACTTGCAGCCAATCAGGGAGAAACTCTTTCTTTCACATACACTTAAACATGCCATACATCTTTGCATTTTGCTCATGCTTGTTTTTATTTGATCCCTATATTTCACATTTTCTCTCCATGTTCCAGAAAAGAAAACTTATATTTTTCCATAAACTCTGCACTTCGCTTACTTAGTAAACAAAAGGTGATCAGGTTCCAATGCCTACTGACCTTTCAATAACGTCATCTTGTCGGGACATCTTCCAAATGTCTAACAAGCATTTGCAATGCAATAGGTCTCGCATTTGCGAGAGCTTAACCTGTTAGTATTGTAAATAATAATGCCGTTTATTTATGTTTTAAACCCCAAAACATAAATAAAAGGCATTGTCATTTACAATGCCAATAGTTCAAACTCGCGTAAATGTGAGACCTACTGCACTGCAAATGCTTGTTTTAGGGATTGTGGCTCCACCTGTCTGTCCTCTTCGTTCTGTAGGTGTATTATTTTTCTCCCTCAGGTGAGCTTTTTCCCCTTCTCTGTTGATGGTTCCCCCAACTTCTCATTTACCTCAGGCTCCTCTATACCTCCCCCCGCTGCTACTCTCTTCCTGGACACCTCTTTTATATTGTGGTCTGACAACACCTTATGCTGCATGTCTAGTTGAAACAATGGAAGCACCATAGGTCTCCTTTAATCACAGTGTCTCTTTTTCAACCTAAAATGTCATTCCCCCCTAATAATGAGAGTGCAGTTTGTCTAAGAGGAAATTATAGAAGGGTAAGAGTATGTCTCTACTCATCAAATTAGCCCTCCATTTCCTTCAGTGGCAGTGCAGTCATCCCGGCTGGGAGTGGCCGGATTACGTCTTTCCACAAGATGTCCCCCTGCAAGGACGCACTCAAAGACAGGCAAATCCTGCAAGTTGTAGCAGCATTTTAATTCCGAAAACTCCAGACATCACTTGCCAAATTTAAATAAAACGCACTACACGTTTCGGAGCTGCTGCTCCTTGTTCACGGGCTCCATGCATAGTCCTTCGGCAGAAAGAGAGTGAAAACACAAGTCACTTCATTACCCTTTTATCTCCCTCTGTTGGGCCAATTAGTGATTCATGCATTCTATAATTCATCCCTTCGGTGGGTTCTGCCAAAAAGACAAACAATAAGTGCAATATTAACTCTCTCCGTTGAGCCTCAGTCAAGTAGACTCCAGTTTGATTTCTTAAAAACCTGTCTTATGGTCTGGGGCTACTGACCACCCCCTCCCTGTCGTGTGCACCACCACATCAACCCTTAAAGTAATTAGTCATGCGAGGAGTTTTCTTTGGAAGGCAGGGAGTCTCACGACCCCCCGGCCGTATTTATTAAAATATGAAAACAAATTAAAATTTACAAATACCTGTAATGCCAGAAACCGGTCCTGGGAAGCTTGATTCCGGTCCAGGGAAGACATGGCTTGGCAGTTCGGGCTGGACTGTTCCCATGAGGCACAGGGTCAGACTGATTTGCATATGGCCATGTCTGAACTGGGGTGGCGGAGTGAGCTAAAGAACGGTGATGGATTAAACCCAGATCAGTTGGCTGGGGGTGTGTGTTTGTATTGTCAACGCTCCGTCCATCACCACCTTTGGTTTTTCTTTGTTCGCCCTAAGTTGGCAGGGTATGCTCAGACGTGAGTCCCTTGCTGACTTTGCCACTGGAGTCAAGCAAGCCCAGCTGAAGACAGCTGTAATGCCAGAAACCGGTCCTGGGAAGCTTGATTCCGGTCCAGGGAAGACATGGCGTGGCAGTTCGGGCTGGACTGTTCCCATGAGGCACAGGGTCAGACTGATTTGCATATGGCCATGTCTGAACTGGGGTGGCGGAGTGAGCTAAAGAACGGTGATGGATTAAACCCAGATCAGTTGACTGGGGGTGAGTGTTTGTATTGTCAACGCTCCGTCCATCACCACCTTTGGTTTTTCTTTGTTCGCCCTAAGTTGGCAGGGTATGCTCAGACGTGAGTCCCTTGCTCACTTTGCCACTGGAGTCAAGCAAGCCCAGCTGAAGACAGCTGTAATGCCAGAAACTGGTCCTGGGAAGCTTGATTCCGGTCCAGGGAAGACATGGCTTGGCAGTTCGGGCTGGACTGTTCCCATGAGGCACAGGGTCAGACTGATTTGCATATGGCCATGTCTGAACTGGGGTGGCGGAGTGAGCTAAAGAACAGTGATGGATTAAACCCAGATCAGTTGACTGGGGGTGAGTGTTTGTATTGTCAACGTTCTGTCCATTACCACCTTTGGTTTTTCTTTGTTCGCCCTAAGTTGGCAGGGTATGCTCAGACGTGAGTCCCTTGCTCACTTTGCCACTGGAGTCAAGCAAGCCCAGCTGAAGACGGCTGTAATGCCAGAAACCGGTCCTGGGAAGCTTGATTCCGGTCCAGGGAAGACATGGCTTGGCAGTTCGGGTTGGACTGTTCCCATGAGGCACAGGGTCAGACTGATTTGCATATGGCCATGTCTGAACTGGGGTGGCGGAGTGAGCTAAAGAACGGTGATGGATTAAACCCAGATCAGTTGACTGGGGGTGAGTGTTTGTATTGTCAACGCTCCGTCCATCACCACCTTTGGTTTTTCTTTGGGTGCAACAAATTATTCAGTCAGGTTACTGACTAGAACTAACATCTACCCCCCAAACATACCACCCAAACAGCGCCCAATGTCACAAGAACATCTATCACTGTTAAAGCAAGAAGTAATATCTCTGCTAGAAAAAAGTGCAATAGAACCAATTCCTCTGCACCAACAAAACAAAGGGGTTTACTCCCTATACTTTCTTATCCCAAAGAAGGACGGCTCTCTACGGCCTAATCTGGACCTCAGACCGCTCAACATATACATACAATCAGACCATTTTCACATGGTCACACCAACAAGTCCTTCCTCTCCTGTTACAAAATGACTTCCTTGCTACTCTAGATCTCAAGGACGCCCACTTCCACATTCCCATTCACAAGGCTCACATGAAGTATCTCAGATTTGTAATAGACGGGCAGCACTATCAATTCAAAGTACTCCCATTCGAAGTCACAACAGCACCAAGAGTATTCACCAAGTGCCTAGCAGTAGTGTCAGCACATTTACGAAGACAGCACATCCATGTCTTCCTGTACCTCGACGACTGGCTCATAAAAGCCAACTCATACAACCAGTGTATGGAACACACTCATGCCACGATCCAACTGCTCCACAACTTGGGGTTCACAATAAACCACACCAAGTCTCATCTGCAACCATCAAAAGTACAACAGTACCTCGGTGCCACAATAAACACCTCAACAGCGCTAGCTTATCCCACTCCAGTAAGGATAGCCAGCATGCAAACTCTTCTCAAAAAGTTTCAGCCACAACACTCCCTTCCACCACAAGTGTTCATGCAGCTCATAGGGATGATGGCCTCTTGCATTTTCATAGTGCCCCATGCAAGACTTCAAATGCGTCCTCTACAAGAGTGCCTATCACGTCAATGGAACCAGGCTCAAGGTCAATTAACAGACCTAGTGTTGGTAGACGGTCGGACTCATCGCTCTCTGCAGTGGTGGAACACCAAACACCTTTCCAAGGGACGACCGTTCCTAGAGCCAGTTCCTCAGATAATCTTGACAGCGGACGCATCGCTCTCCGGCTGGGGGCCCACCTACTGCAACACACCATGCAAGGCTGGTGGACACTGCAACAAAAGTTACTCCACATCAATCAATCAATCAAGAAATTTGTACAGCGCGCTACTCACCCGGAGGGTCTCAAGGCGCTTGGGGGAGAGGGGTCCGCTACTGCTCGAACAGCCAGGTCTTGAGTTGCTTCCTGAAGGAGAGGTGGTCTTGGGTAAGACGGAGGTGGATGGGGAGGGAGTTCCAAGTCTTGGCTGCCAGGTAGGAGAAGGATCTTCTTCCCATGGTGGCTCTTCGAATGCGTGGAACGGCGGCGAGGGCGTGGCTGGTCGGTGGGAGTGTAGAAGGTCAGGCGGTTGTTGAGGTACCTGGGGCCCAGGTCGTGGAGGGCCTTGTGTGCGTGGGTGAGGAGTCGGAACGTGATTCTCTTGCTGACGGTGAGCCAATGCAGGTCTCTCAGGTGTCCGGAGATGTGGCTGTGTCTGGGGATGTCCAGGATGAGTCGTGCGGAGGCGTTCTGGATGCGTTGGAGTCTTTTCTGCAGTTTGGCTGTGGTTCCGGTGTAGAGGGTGTTTCCGTAGTCCAGTCGGCTGGTGACGAGTGCCTGGGTGACCGTCTTCCTGGTTTCGGTGGGGATCCATCGGAAGATCTTTCGGAGCATGCGTAAGATGTTGAAACACGATGATGAGACGGCGTTGACTTGTCTGGTCATCGAGAGGGAGGAGTCCAGGATGAAGCCCAGGTTGCGTGCGTGGTCGGTTGGTTTGGGTGCGCTGCCCAGGGCAGGGGGCCACCAGGAGTCGTCCCAGGCAGAGGGTGATGATCCAAGGATGAGGACTTCCGTCTTGCCTGAGTTCAGTTTCAGGCGGCTGTTAATCATCCACTCGGCTACGTCTTTCATCCCTTCGTGTAGGTTGGTTCTGGCGGTGGCTGGGTTGTTTGTGAGGGAGAGGATCAGCTGGGTGTCGTCGGCGTAGGAGATGATGTTGAGGTTGTGTTGGCGTGGGATGGCTGCGAGGGGGCTCATGTAGACGTTGAAGAGGGTGGGGCTGAGTGATGCTCCTTGTGGTACGCCGCAGATGACTTCGGTGGCCTCGGATCTGAACGGGGTGCGGCGGACTCTCTGGGTTCTTCCGGTGAGGAACAAGATGATCCACTCCAGTGCCTTCTCTTGGATTCCGATGTTGTTGAGGCGTTGTACTAGGGTGCCGTGGCAGACAGTATCGAACGCTGCGGAGAGGTCCAGGAGGATGAGGGCCGCTGTTTCCCCGTTGTCGAGCGGATGTCGTCAGTGGCTGCGATGAGGGCGGTCTTGGTGCTATGGCTGGCTCGGAAGCCAGACTGCGAGTGGTCGAGGGATCCGTTCGTCTTGAGGAAGGCGGCAAGCTGTCTGTTGACGGTCTTCTCGATGACTTTGGCAGGAAATGGGAGGAGCGAGATGGGGCGGTAGTTCTTGAGGTCGGTGGGGTCTGCTGATGGTTTCTTCAGGAGGGTGCTGAGTTCGGCATGCTTCCAGCTCTCCGGGAAGGTGGCGGTGTTGAAGGAGCAGTTGATGATGTCCCGGAGTTGGGGTGCGATGACTGAGTCGGGCTTGTTGAAGACGTGGTGGGGGCATGGGTCGGTTGGCGATCCGGAGTGGATGATGTTCATCGTGTGGATGGTGTCTTCGGTGCTGACCGGGGTCCAGGCGCGGAGGGTGGTGGTGGGGGGCGTTGGTTCTGTGGTTGGGAGCGTGGTCTGTGCGCCGAAGCTGTTGTGTATGTCTGCGATCTTGCTGTGGAAGAACGAGGCGAGTGAGTCGCAGAGGTCTTGTGAGGGAGTGATGTCGTTGTTTCCGGCGCTGGGTTTGGAGAGCTCATAGATAATGCTGAAGAGTTCTGTGCTGTTGTGTGCGTTGTTGTCTAGTCGATCCTTGAATGCTGTCTTCTTGGTGGTGTGGATCAGCTGGTGGTGTTTGCGGGTGGCGTGCTTGAGGGCGGTCATGTTGTCTGTAGTCGGTTTTTTCACCAGGCTTTCTCGAGGGTACGGCAGTTCTTCTTGGAGTTCTTGAGGTCGTCGTTGAGGTCGTCGTTGAACCAGGAGGTTTTCTTGCTGCTGGGCCTGCTGGGGTAGTTTTTCAGTGGTGCGAGGTCGTCAGCGCAGTTGGTGATCCACTGTGTGAGGTTGTTGGCTGCTTGGTTGGGGTCCGTTGATCTGGCGGGAGGGTTCTGGTTCAGTGATGTGGTGAGCTGGTCGGTGGTGATCTTGTTCCAGCTCCTGCGGGCAACCTGTTGCGGGTGGTGGTGAGTCGTGGTCCTTCTGTGGTATATAAATAAATAATACCGGATCTATTTTTGACTGGACATAGTAATAACAGATAGCTCAATAAATAAGAGTCAGGATTCGAGGTAGTAGGAGTTTGCAGGTTTAATACAGCATAAGGACAGGAACAGGACAACCTGCACAGGAATAGGATGGCAGCGCTGCCGGGGGCAGGATCGGTATCGGCGTAACATTTAATAACAGTGCACAAGTATATATACTAAAACAATTGCATTATAATACATACAATAGGCGGAGCAGTGGGTGTGGTCAATAGCAGTCGCGAAAGATAAGGGTGAAAGTAGGTGTAACAAGAGGCGTGAACATAGACATGTGATGTAAACGTAACAGAATATGTCATAAATGGGGCGGAGACATGGAGGGGGCTATCTGAGGAGCCGGGACCTCTAACCTAGTGGTGCGCGCAAACTGACAATGACGTGTTACTAGGAAAAGCTGGGAGCTATGACTTCTGCGCTAGGAGCAGAGACTGAAGTCTGGAGAGTCAGGGCGACATATACCTAAACACTATCTAGTATCTGATGTTTAGAGAACATGTTGATAGAATCCAAAAGTTATCGGGGTAAAGGCTAACAGACACTAAGACTGGTGCATGCATTATTCTACATGTAGTGCGTGTTGAAGAATATGAAATGACCATTAATACAGTATTTCTCTTACATGGAGACGTAAAGGCTAGACGATGACTGAAACTATTGATGCGATTCAGTAGCTTAGGAATGCAGAGAAGGAGGGCTGGACTGATAACTAGAATCATAACATACTCTTGGCAGACTAGCAGGCAGAGCCAGGCTGAGCCGGGCACTGTGAGGCAGGAAGTAAGTGAAGGGTCAGGAATACAGGTGGGGGCTGTATCGCTCCTCAGCGAGGGCTCAGGAGACAGGAGCTGAATCTGGTGTCCGGGCCCTTTTGAGGCCTAGAAACGGGGACTTTACAATGAAATAACGTGCACACTGAGAAACGTGGCAACGTAACTTTACATAGGCCTGATACTCGTAGCTTTCACGAGAACTGGAAACTGGCATACTAGAGATGGACGCAACTGTAATTGCGTCTTTAATCGAACATGGGGAATACATATGCATATTAATCATGCACACATAACATAAGATGGGGGACACGTAGGGACACAGAACATGGCAAAATTTACTTTTCCACATTCCCTCCTTGTCACTACGTTTCCATCAGGAAACATCAATATTCATGATACCATCTATTATTTCATACAGTATCATTTGCTCGTCTCGAATTTTCTTGGAACTGGATTTAGAACGGGACTTGGGACTAGGAATACAGGATGTAGCACAAATGCCGCAAATCGCAGGGCCACATTGTATACAGAGGCAACAACTGAATATGATCGCTACTGCAATACCTAGAAATGACAACACTTTCCATCCCCAGGCGGAAATTATATTCCAGAACCAACCGGACCATGTCCAGGTGCCTGGATTTTGGTGTAACAGATGGGCAATTTTATGGAGTCTGGTTATAGCTGAATAAACAGACGGCGCGTTATTAGGAATGAAAATGCAGCAACTGGATCCGATGACTCTACATGCCCCGCCTCTATCGGCCAGTATGACGTCAAGAACGAGACGATTCTGGAGCACGACAATTCTCATAAAAGATTGCTCTTCGGTTAAGTTACTTAGAGCAGAGGCAGTATCAATCACTACTGCTTCAAGTGTTCTGGTTAATCTACGTATCAGTTTACTATTCACGACAGTACCTAAGTAGGGAAAGACACCTTTATTGATATCTATGTATTGTTCTAGAGCAGTTTCAGTATAATCAACAATCGGGAGATCTCTCTTGTGTCTAGTATGTACTAGGTGGGAGTTCCTATGATAGTCAGGTGGGGCTAGAAAAACTGGTGGCAGTAGGAAGGCAATGTAACAGGTTCCCTCCCAATCGAGGGGCAGACGAACATATGCGGTCTGACCACAAACAAAATAAGAATGACGTGAAGCTTTGAAAATAGATTTCCCACTGTCACTATACTTGACAATAGTAGTACAATCACTATGTCCTACATGTACGGAACCATTCTTTCTGACACATAATTCACCTTTGACTGGTAATACTAACATAGCAGGTAAGTCTGGAGTAGTATCAGACTGAACATTCAGGACCATGAAATTCGAAGAATAATTACCCAAATTATAAACTTCATTTTCTAGATCTAACCCTGTTCTGTGGGGAAGACCTTGCTTGTCTGGAAAACATGTACTGTTAAGAAAGGACATATCATTTGAGGATGACGTTAACGTGGACCATGCTCCACATGAACCGTTATGTGAAAATGGATAAGGAAAGAGTGGCAGAACTCCCTTCGGTGTCTGGAAAGGGGGGAGTCGACCACACACCCAACAATTAGTGGCATTGCTGGTCTGGTGTGAATAATGTAACATGCGGATAAAGGAATTATTTTGCATAGCAAGACGATAAGATAGTTCATGAGGAGGCAGATCACTAAACGTATGCTCTACTGTAGTATTAGAAGACTTATTTACATGAGAAACTGGAAAATATAAATACAATGCATAACTTATGCAGGTAATCATAAGGCTGAGATATAGCAGAAAACATAAAATAATAATGCAACTTTTAGAGTTTTCACTAACTCTCTCTCTATGGGGGTCTATTTTATACATGTCAGAAACCGGTCTAACCGTTTCACCTAGGGGAGGACTTAGACAATCAAACTGGCTGACTTATTTTACTAGACCTTAATTTTAACTTATACTCCTGCTGCGGAGTTTTCTCTAACAGGGAGGGTTTCGTATCAATGTCATTTGCGGGACAGTCCTTGAGAATAGTACTTTGGCAGTCTTTAAAATCCTCGGAATTGTTCTTGAAAACAGTCTTTAGTCCATAAAACTTCTTTACATGCGACAAATGTACCCAGCCCTTCCTGCCTTCCAGCTTGACGGCAGTACGGGTGGCCAGGAGGACTTGCTTGGGCTCCTTCCAGCGGGGCTCCAGCGGACTTGAACGATCAAAGTTCCTTACAAGAACCAGACTTCCGGGAACGATTTCATGCGGTGCCACCTCGGTATTGTCTGGAAATGCGGCGGCAACCTGTGAACGACAAGAGTGTAGGGCAGACATCAAGGAAGCTAGGTAATCTGTCAGCATATTACTTGAAACATCTGTAATACTTCGAGGTCTAGGTGTACCCCACATATTAGGGGGGCGGCCGAATACGACCTCGTACGGGGACAGACCTGATCTGGAATGTGCGACCATGCGCATATAAAACAGAGCGACTGGCAGAGCAACTAGCCAATCTACACCTTTTTCTTGACAGATCTTAGCAATGCGGATTTTCAGGGTTTGGTTATGTCTTTCTACTAGACCGGCTGCTTCAGGATGGCGTACACAATGGAACTTCCACTGGTACCCTAACAAAAGGGAAACGTGTTTCATCAGTTCAGATGAGAATGGCTGGCCGTTATCAGAATATACGACCCTAGGGAGTCCATAACGGGGGAAGAATTCACGAACCAACTGCTTGGCAGTGGTCGCGGCTGTGTAATCTGGAACTGGATATGCTTCTGTCCACCTGGACAAAGCGCATACAACTACAAGGACATACTTGAAACCTCGACATCGCTCCATCTGAATATAATCCATCTGGAGAACCTCAAAAGGGTGGTCAGGGGGTTGGAATCCACCTTGTTCCACCGGGACACTTTTACCTGGATTAAACTGGCAACATATCATACAGGTACGGACTTTCTGCTTGGCTGCAGCTCGTAAATGCTTGTTGAACCAAATTTTCTGGATACTGTCTAACATAGCTTTTTCTCCTAAATGTGCTGGACTATGTGCGGTATTGATAATGACTTGAACCATTGAGTCGGGGAGAAACCATGTGGCTTTTCCCTTCGTTACCCATCCCTGATCTGTCTGGACCCCTCCTTGTTCAGACCACTTCTTGATTTCATCGGGAGTAGCATGTAACTGGATATCTATGACATCTTGAGTGGGGTCCTTAACTGTCATACTAGTAGTTGGATCTGGAGTATGTGTCTGTGTCGGATTAACTGACATGTCTGGAGTCTGTGCTGTAAGCTTGGCTGTGCGATCTGCTAGATCATTACCTTGGGAAATAATGTCTGTAACTTTCGTGTGTGCTTTGCATTTCATGATGGCAATAGATGTCGGTAAATGTATTGCATCTAACAGAGCTTGGATAAGGAGACCATGCTGAATCTTGGTTCCATGAGAAGTCATGAAACCTCTCTCCTGCCAGAGCACTCCAAAGTCGTGTACGACTCCGAATGCGTAGCGTGAATCTGTGTAAATATTAACTTTCAGGTTCTTGGCACGTATGCAGGCTTGAGTCAGAGCAACTAGCTCTGCTGCTTGAGCAGACAGGGTGTCAATACGGTGTGTTTCAATAACTTCAGTGTCAGTAGTCACTGCATACGCGGCTACTAGTTCTCCTGTACTCGTTCTCATACATGAACCATCCACATAAAGTGTCAGGTCGGGATCTGGTAATGGAATATCTGTTAGATCTTGTCTTGGCTTAGTCATAGTGTTAACTACTTCCACACAGTCATGTGTGGCAGGATTTGAAGTAACTGACGGTAACAGTGTAGCAGGATTTAGAACGTTGCAGCGTCTGATTTCTATGTGTGGCTGGAATAGTGTCAGTTCATAACCTGTTAAACGTGCAATTGTCAAGTGCTGAGTCTGTGTTCGGTTTAAAAGAACTTCCACAGAGTGTGGAACTTGTACTGTCAAGGAATGTCCTAATACTATGGAATCACTTTGTCTGATAGCCAGTGCTGTGGCTGCAACTGACTTGAGGCACGCAGACAGAGCCTGGGCTACTGGATCTAATGTGCTCGAAAAATAAGCACAGGGCTTGTATTGTCCTGCTTGATCTTGCGTGAGAACAGATAATGCTGTACCATCACGTTCTGTGACGAAAAGTGTAAAAGGCTTACTGTAGTTCGGTGTAGCTAGAACAGGAGCTTGGCATAAAGCTTTCTTTAACTCATTGAAACTAAGTGTATGTTCAGATGTCCAAGGGAGGACAGTCGATACGGCTGCCTCCTGTGTCGTTAACTGTATCAGTGGCTTGGCTAGAAATGCATACTGAGGAATCCATTGTCTGCAATAAGAAGTAAGGCCGATAAAAGCACGTACCTCCTTCTGGGTCTTGGGCTGAGGAAGACTCGCTATTAACTGGATACGGTCTGGTGTCAACTGCCTACCCCACTTGGACAGTAAGTGGCCTAAGTAGATCACTTGCTGGACACAGAATTGAAGCTTTGAAGGGGACACCTTGTGCCCCATCTCGGCAAGGAAATACAAGACTGTAAGTGATGCCCGCTCGCAAGCACGTTCAGAACGGGCTGTGATCAGTAGATCATCGACATACTGGAGCAGGGCAGTGTCAGTTGGCATGTGAATGTTGTCTAGTTGTCTCTTAAGTGCTTGACTATAAATACTAGGACTTTCTGTGAAACCTTGAGGAGCTCGTGTGAATTTATAGCTCCTTCCATTTAAACAAAAACCGAAAAGGTACTGGCTGTCTGGATGAATTGGAACACTGAAAAACGCGTTCTTGAGATCTATGACTGTGAAAAATGAGGCTTCGGAATCAATGGCTGTCAATAGGGAAGAAATATCTGGAACAACTGGATACTGGGGAATGATACATTTATTGAGTTCTCGAAGATCAATCACTAATCGATATACTGGGGGTGCATTTGGATCAGTACGTTTCATGACTGGAATGATCGGAGAATTACATACATTGGAGTCAGTTTCTACAACTACTCCTTGAGCCATGAGCTCGTCAATAATTTTGGATAAGGCTGCTACAGCCTCAGGTGGCAATCTATACTGTCTGATTCGTGGCAGGACTATACCTGGTTTGAGAGTCACACGATGGGGTGTGATTTGCATAAAACCAACATCAGTTGGACCTTGCGCCCATAGATGCTGCGGAACATTAGACAATCTTGGATCAAAATCTCGTAATACATAGTGACCCTTGAAGTCACGTAAAAACAAACGTATTCCCTCGGGGGAACAACATATAACTGCACCTAATTCTTTCAGTGTCCTAATGCCTAACAGATTTTCTGGACATGACTTCGTAAGTAATAGATCAGTAGTGCGGGACAATGGACCTACTTCTAGAGTAACTGGCTTTGAAATCTCGTTTACAATAGGCTTTCCTGAAAATCCAAGGGAAACATTTCTAGAGCCTGAGAGCGGAGCCCCTGGAACTTCGGCGTGACTTATAGTAGTCCTACTTGCCCCTGTATCAATCAGAAACTTTCTGTCTTTCCCTAATACTTGACTTTGAACATAGGGACCCTCTTGATCTACAGGAATCTCGATGAGAGGCAAGCCTACCTCCCTCTCTAGGCTGTTTCATGAATACTGTTGATACTCTGGATACTCTGTCTGAGCATACTGGTACATCTGCTGTGTAACATGCTGTGTTGCAGCAATAGGCTGCGGTGCTGGAACTGTCTGTTGTGCATTCTGTGGCTGAGAAGTCTGTGAAACTTGTTCTTGTCTAGGCGGACGTGGTCTTTCTTTAGTTTTACCAGTAGCTATATTATGTTTCAGAACTGCACACTCGTTTATGAAATGACCTGGCTGTTTACAATAATTGCATGTCCCTTTAACGGGAGCTGCAGGATGACTGGCTTGATTCGGACCCCTCTTCTGACTGTCTTGTGGAATAGATTGTGCAACTAGTACTTTCATTTTCGTGTCTTTCATACGTTTTCTCTCGTGTTCTTGCTCTTCTCTGATTCTATTCTGATGATACTGTAGCATCTGTAACATCTGGGACGGGGTACTAGCTTGCCATGTACTTTCGACTTTCAAAACTCGATTCTTAACTTGTGGACTTGAATTCTCGACTAATTTAGTAACAAAAAGATGAGGGTATGACTCGCTACTCGTCTTCAAGCCACTGTTTATAATGAAACATTTTTCAAATCTAGAATAAAAATCACTAGTATCTTCATCTTGTTTCTGTTTACAGGCTGAGATTGCATCCCAGTCTTCCTTTTTAGTGGCTAACAATCTGGGCAAAACTTGTATTAACAGTTCTGGTAATTCTTTACATTTCTCTCCAAGACCGGTACCTGGTACTCGTATCTTATCTTCAGCTTCTAGAACTGCCCAATCGATCTTTTTCTCTCCCACCTCCCATTCTTTTTCCTTGAGTTTCTCATATATGCCCGCAGGCAACAGGACTTTTAACATTTTAATAATATCTGGATACGTATATTCTCCCATACGGAGCATGTCCTTTAATTCTCGGTGGAACCCTGCTGGATCTTTGTCATGACAAGGAATTAATTTCTTCATCTCTAAGAGTTCCATTTTTGTAATCGGGGTGTAAACAAATACTCGTTGCATTTCACCATCTGCTGTCCTGACTGGGTGTACTTCTCGTAACGGATTCTGTCTATCTATGTAAAACGGTTTACTTTCTGGAGGTGAGACATGAACAAAATGCGGGTTCAAAAACATACTATATTTGTAGCGCTGTTCTAGAATGACATTAATTAAATCGGTACCTAAACCTTTCCATCTATACTGGAGTAACTCGTTCAGGACATCATGTAACGGACCTGGATCAGAATGTTGACCCTCATACAGAGTGATGAGGTGCTGGATCATATACATACCCACCAGTCGTTGCTCGGCTGGGGGCAATTTCAGAAACATTTGTGCCACTATTTCGTCTGGAAAAGTGGTAGAATCAGTAATCCATCGGACTGCTGATCGGGCTAGTTCTTGTTCATGCATAGTACTTAATTCACTATAACCGATTCGTGATTTCAAAATGTGATCGGTAGCTTGAAATACTTGTTCCAGAGAACCTTGTTTCGGTGCTGGATGATGAAAGACTTTCTTGTGTTCTAGGCGTAAATGGCGATCTGGAAATCTAGATTTTCCTACATACGCTATTCTGGCGGTATTCTCGTCCTCTACCTCTTCTGTAGGAGAGTCATTCTCTTTCTCGCTTACTTGTGCTGCTTTACGTTGTTCGTGTAACCTTATTATTTCCTTACGAATTTTCTTGTACATACTCTCTATACTACTGATAGTTCTGTGCTTACCCTCGGCTATATTATCACTCCACCTTGTTAGTGTTCTCATTTCGGCCGGATCTTTGGTCGGATAATCTTGTTCTCTTATTAAACAATTAATCAGAAACTTTAATATCATGAGCTGGATCTCAGCTTTCCTTTGAGACATGGCTTCACCAATACTTTCTGGATCATCCCCTGTACGGATGAAACGATATATTCTGTCTAGATCTTCTTTCATATCCGGTAGGGTGTCCAAATACCCGGTCACCCGTCTTACACGTATGGAATATATAACCGTACTATCATCGCCTGTGACTGGATCATAGCGGCATTCAGTAAGAGCTCGTCGGATGTCTGCAACGGACTTATATTTGGGCGTACGCTGTAACGCACGTTCATGTAACTCGACTAACGTTACACGTTGGTGTGGTGGCGGGGTACCAGGAGGACCTCCTCCTGCGACCCCTAAACTAGAATCGTCGACTGATACTCTTCGTGCTGGTAGAGTGGCTGATGTGGCGGGAAGTTGTACTATGGGCTGGACCGGGGGTACCGTAGCAGGTACTGCAAAAGGTGCCCCGGTGTCTGGAGGAGCAGGAACTACATGATTTACAGGAACTGGCGGAACAGGATTTGCATATTCTGGGACTGTGTCGTCCAAATAGGACGAGATAAAAATATCAGCTGCGGTCGGTTTGTGACGTAGCTTGGTCGGAACTAATGGTGGCGGAAAATTACTGGATGCCTCCGGGGTTGCTTTTGGCAAGCCCTCGGCAAGAAGAGGATACATACCCTTAATAAGGGCATTCCTCTGTCTGTCTGACTGTTCGGTTTTAACTCGTTCACCTATCTCGATCAGTTCCCTTTCTTGGGCTCTTTCTAAGGATTCTCTACTTAACTCTGACTTCCTGATTTCTTTTTCGGTTCTTTTATGAGATTCTTTGCGCCATAACTCGATGGCATCTTTCTGTGACTGTCTGGCTTTCTTTTTCCATAATGCTTCTTCTACTCGCATGATGCACTCGGCATCCCACGTACCTGATACGGGCCATCTATACTTTTCTTCTAACTCTTTGGTGTACTCCACCCATAAGTCTAGATATAATATGGCACTTATGCCATGCTTCTGATACATAAAATGACCTGGACTGTCCCTAGGCGGGACAGGAACTGCTTCTTCTAACAGACCTTTTCTAGTTCTTAACTGACGTAGTTTGGAAAACAAAGGCATGACTGAACTGTAATCTAGACACAATACAATACACAATGAACACGATAATTACACCACTTTCATACCACGACATAAAAAATACATGAATGACATTTTAAAATAACAGTCTTGACAAAATACTACCTGGAATACTGAAAACAGAATACATGAATTATCTCGAGAACAGAACTGACTAGAACAGAGACTAGATGCACTGCTAAAACAGTACGAAACTTACCGGTCTCATAAAGAGACACGTCAGGACCCGCATCCACCGGAGTGGACACTTCGTGTTGGGTCTGTGTACCACCAAACCCACGGACCAGAGTCAATTAGATTGACCCTGTCTAGATACTACCCCAGCAACGGTACTCACCGGGCAGCAAGAACGGAAGGCCTCGGACTGGACTGGACTGCTTCGACGCCGGACGGACGAACTTCGGACTTCTGTTACGGGTGGGCCTCCGGATACCTCGGACCTTGAACTCTCGGCTTGGGCTCTGGTCGGGACTCGCCGCGTTCCTCCACCGCCTCGTCTGGATGCTGGACCGCAACCTCCGTCTCCTCCGTGGGCCTGAGGGATACTTGAAGCAGAAATATCTGCACGTGGCCGGTATGGTTCCGTCACGGCTGCAGAGGATCAGGGGGCATACGTGGCTTCACCGGCGCGTGGGGAAAGGGCAAGTCCCTATTCGGGCGCCATTATGTGGTATATAAATAAATAATACCGGATCTATTTTTGACTGGACATAGTAATAACAGATAGCTCAATAAATAAGAGTCAGGATTCGAGGTAGTAGGAGTTTTCAGGTTTAATACAGCATAAGGACAGGAACAGGACAACCTGCACAGGAATAGGATGGCAGCGCTGCCGGGGGCAGGATCGGTATCGGCGTAACATTTAATAACAGTGCACAAGTATATATACTAAAACAATTGCATTATAATACATACAATAGGCGGAGCAGTGGGTGTGGTCAATAGCAGTCGCGAAAGATAAGGGTGAAAGTAGGTGTAACAAGAGGCGTGAACATAGACATGTGATGTAAACGTAACAGAATATGTCATAAATGGGGCGGAGACATGGAGGGGGCTATCTGAGGAGCCGGGACCTCTAACCTAGTGGTGCGCGCAAACTGACAATGACGTGTTACTAGGAAAAGCTGGGAGCTATGACTTCTGCGCTAGGAGCAGAGACTGAAGTCTGGAGAGTCAGGGCGACATATACCTAAACACTATCTAGTATCTGATGTTTAGAGAACATGTTGATAGAATCCAAAAGTTATCGGGGTAAAGGCTAACAGACACTAAGACTGGTGCATGCATTATTCTACATGTAGTGCGTGTTGAAGAATATGAAATGACCATTAATACAGTATTTCTCTTACATGGAGACGTAAAGGCTAGACGATGACTGAAACTATTGATGCGATTCAGTAGCTTAGGAATGCAGAGAAGGAGGGCTGGACTGATAACTAGAATCATAACATACTCTTGGCAGACTAGCAGGCAGAGCCAGGCTGAGCCGGGCACTGTGAGGCAGGAAGTAAGTGAAGGGTCAGGAATACAGGTGGGGGCTGTATCGCTCCTCAGCGAGGGCTCAGGAGACAGGAGCTGAATCTGCTGTCCGGGCCCTTTTGAGGCCTAGAAACGGGGACTTTACAATGAAATAACATGCACACTGAGAAACGTGGCAACGTAACTTTACATAGGCCTGATACTCGTAGCTTTCACGAGAACTGGAAACTGGCATACTAGAGATGGACGCAACTGTAATTGCGTCTTTAATCGAACATGGGGAATACATATGCATATTAATCATGCACACATAACATAAGATGGGGGACACGTAGGGACACAGAACATGGCAAAATTTACTTTTCCACACTTCTGAAGCTGAAGTGGACGCAGCTGTGGTCTGTCCAGTGGAGTCCAGTGGAGTGGCTGAAGGAGATGTATTTGCTGGAGGAGAAGACTGGGTCAAGCGTGTGTCCGGCGTAGTGGGTGGGGGTGTTCACCAGTTGCTTGAGTCCGAGGTTGGCGAGGTTGTCTAGCAGGGTGGTGGTGTTGTTATCGGTGTTGTTCTCCAGGTGGAAGTTGAGGTCCCCTAGGAGGATGTAGTCAGCGGAAGGGAGGGCGTGTGGGCTGATGAAGTCTGCGATGTCTTCGCTGAATTGTGTGCGGGGTCCTGGGGGTCTGTAGATGAGGGTGCCTCTGAGTGTGGTCTTGGGTCGGTGTGTATCTGGAAGTGAAGATGTTCGGCGGCTGTGAGGGTGTCGTCAGAGTTGGTCGTGATGCGGATGGTGTTCTTGTGGACGATGGCGATGCCTCCTCCTGTCTGGTTGACGCGGTCCCTCCGGGTCATCTTGTATCCGTCCGGGATGGCGATGGCGATGTCAGGCGCTGAGGAGGCGTTCATCCAAGTTTCCGTGAGGAAGGCGACGTCTGGAGATGTGGTGTCGAGCAGGTTCCATAGTTCCACGGCGTGTCTGTGGACGGAGCAGGTGTTGAGCAGGATGCACTTCAGGTGGTTGCTGCTGGTGCTCGGCTTGGCGGGTGTCGTGCAGGTCCGGATGCAGGAGAACTTGCAGGATTGGCAGGTGAAGGGTCCGTGGGTGTGACCTGGGGTGGCTCGGTGGCAGCCGGGGATCCGGCCGGTGTTGAGTGCGTTGAGGGTGGCGGCGTCGTACGTCCGGCGGGTAGGATGGCATCTGCGGGGGCCAGGGGGTCTGGCGCTGGGCGCGGTCCAGGCGCAGACGGGCTTGCCTTTGGCGCGCCTTCGGCGCACAATGGGCGCACCCGCTGCTCGTACGCGCGGACTCTGCCATAAATGGTGAGTGGGGGGGCGGAGCGAGGGAGGAGCAGCTGGGAGGCGGGAGCGGGGTGGCGAGTGGGGTGGGGAGCGGTGCGGTGATGCTGGAGGGAACGGGGGTGGGCCGCGGGGGAGCAGCGGCGGGGAGCGGGGTGGAGCAGCGGGAGAGAAACGGCGGTGGAGGCACACAAAAGCAAACAGGGGCACAACAGAGGACGAGAGAAATACAATTACTGGCACAGTACAATTACTGGAAAAGTACAATTACTGGCACAATACAATTACTGGAAAAATACAATTACTGGCACAATGAGATCAGGGGCACAACAGTGAGGCAGATACGAACGGGCAGCGGCGGCCTCAAACGGAGACCGGGCACACTAAGGATGGGCCACGCGGCGGGTGGAGCGACCGGCTCTGACCAGGTCAAGTCAGGTCACAGCCCCCCGCCTCGCGGACACCACCTTATGTATCCAGTGGGAGGGAGGAGCAGCTGGGAGGCGGGAGCGGGGTGGCGAGTGGGGAGGGGAGCGGTGCGGTGATGCTGGAGGGCACAGTGGGGGGGGCCGCGGGGGAGCAGCGGCAGGGAGCGGGGTGGAGCAGCGGGAGAGAAACGGCGGTGGAGGCACACAAAAGCAATCAGGGGCACAACAGAGGACGAGAGAAATACAATTACTGGCACAATACAATTACTGGAAAAGTACAATTACTGGCACAATACAATTACTGGAAAAATACAATTACTGGCACAACGAGATCAGGGGCACAACAGTGAGGCAGATACGAACGGGCAGCGGCGGCAGCAAACGGAGACCGGGCACACTAAGGATGGGCCACGCGGCGGGTGGAACGACCGGCTCTGACCAGGTCAGGTCAGGTCACAGCCCCCCGCCTCGCGGACACCACCTTATGTATCCAGTGGGAGGGAGGAGCAGGCGGGAGCGGGGTGGCGAGTGGGGAGGGGAGCAGTGCGGTGATGCTGGAGGGAACGGGGGTGGGGCCGCGGGGGAGCAGCGGCAGGGAGCGGGGAGTGGGGTGGAGCAGCGGGAGAGAAACGGTGGTGGAGGCACTCAGGGGCACAACAGAGCACGAGAGAAATACAATTACTGGCACAATACAATTACTGGAAAAGTACAATTACTGGCACAATACAATTACTGGAAAAATACAATTACTGGCACAACGAGATCAGGGGCACAACAGTGAGGCAGATACGAACGGGCATACGAACGGACATCAATCATCTGGAGTTACTAGCTATATTCCTAGCACTAAAAGCTTTCCAAAAGCAAGTATCAAACAAAGCTGTGTTATTCCGCACAGACAACATGACAGCCATGTATTACCTAATGAAACAGGACGGAACACACTCCCTGCAACTCTCGCAACTAGCACACGACATATGGCGGTGGGCTATACCTCAAAACATATTCCTTCTAGCCCAGCATGTTCAAGGAGTACAAAATACCATAGCAGATCTGTTAAGTCGTCAGACACAACAGACCCACGAGTGGGAACTTCATATGCAAGTTCTTCAGCCATTCTTTCAGATGTGGGGACAACCTCAGATAGACCTCTTTGCCACCCAAGGAAACGCCAAATGCCCAAGCTTCGCCACCAGATATCCACACCCACTGTCCAAAGGCAATGCGATATGGATGAACTGGTCAAACAGATTTGCGTACGCTTTTCCACCTCTACCACTCATGCCACTAGTAGTAGGCAAACTACAGCAACATTCTCTGACCCTCATCCTAGTTGCTCCAACGTGGGCCAGACAGCCGTGGTACACCACACTGCTACAACTGTCTGTAGTACCGCACCAAAAATTATACCTGTCTCCACACCTATTAACACAGAACCGTGGAGAGATCAGGCGCCCAGACCCAGCTCAACTCAACCTTGGGATCTGGCTCCTGAAATCTTAGAATTTAGATATCTTAACCTTCCTCTAGACTGCATGAATGTTATAAAAGAAGCTAGACGTCCAACCACTAGAGCATGTTATGCAGCTAAGTGGAAACGCATTGTAATATATTGTCACAACAACAATATTAATCCACTAGATGTGTCTATTCAACACATCATAGGATACTTACTGCACCTGCAAAGATGTAACTTAGCCTACACGTCTATTAGACTGTATCTTGCTGCAAAAGCAGCATATCTGCAAAACAGACAGCATCTATCTCTGTTTAGAGTGCCTGCTATTAAACAGACCCCCCAAGATATAGCGGCATGGATTAGCAAATTTAGCGGCACAAAAATGGAAATTTAGCGGCACAAATATGGAAATTTAGCGGCACAAATATAGAAATTTAGCGGCAATTTTGCGGCATTTTATGTGCCCATTTTTCCTACAACAAACACAGATATCTTAGTTTTTTTTGTTAGGGCACTATGCCGTTTCAACTCCTTTCCAGGCCAACTAAACTACAGTGCTTCTCTGGGCTCTCTTTGCTCTTGTTCTTAGTTCATTTAGACACAGGTACTATACCCATCATTGAGCATAAGGCTTGCATCAAGTGTGTCTCAGCTAATTTGCCATATTGTCATTCAAGTTTTGGCTGGTGACTTTACACTCCAACTGGTATATATGCTCCGTGTTTGATGAAGGCATGCAGCGTACAGAGTACGGTGGCATTTCCAGGCATCTCCCTCCTCCGTAAGCTCTCGCACAGCGTATCAAACAGACAGCGTTCACCACGTAAAAACCCCACTTGTCTCTCACCACAGGTCCGCGCGTCCGGCTAAATGGCAGAGCTCCCGAACTTCCGTCCATGGCTCCAGCGGTAAAACACGGCGGAGCATCGGACCACAACACTTGCCGCAGCCCAGGCCTCGGCTCCAGGACAGAAGACCAGTTCCCAGCCCCATGCTACTCCACTCAGAGTCCGCCATCTCCGCTACATCTATAGCAGAACGGTTGTATGTTGCAATTTTTCAAAGCAGCACGCTAAGAAATGCTTCCCATTTCGCCTGCCCCCACCCACTTCAGCACGTGGCAGGGGCACGTGTGTCGGCAGCAGTTTGCATCGTCATTGCCCAGTGACCTCATTCACTGTACGTTATCGTCCCAGTGATGACCTCTGTACGCGTTTAATGGGTTACGGCCACGTAGACTGTCTACGCAGTGCCTAACCGATTCTCACTCAAACGACATCCTTGCTGCAGCAGGCCAAGTATGTTTTAAAAAAAATACCGTTAGGGTCCCGATTACGGTCAGCTACGTTAATTACAATATGTCCCGTGATTCCTGTTTTCACATACAATAAAACCAGTGCATGAGTCAGAGTTTTATTTACACTGCAGTGTGAACATACCTGACAATAAAGTCCATTTACATGCCTCTTGCTATCCCAGTGATGTTTTACAAACAATGCTTTTCCGCGGGACAGTGTGAGTTGGTAGTGGGGTTGCGCTGCTTTTTCCTTTCTCATTTTAAATGCATTTTGAATTGAGATTAAAGAAACCCGAACTGCGTTTACACTGTCCTCTATCCTGCATCGATATGACAATACAGCATGTGACAATTGCTGTGGAGGTTTTTTCCTGTTCTAAATAAAGAAGAATGAGATTCACAGAGACCCCCCAGGATATAGCGGCTTTTGTAAAAATGCTGCGATTTCTACAAAAGTGCCGATTTCGCGGGCACTTTTGTAAAAATAGCTGCATTTTTACAAAAGTGCAGATTTTGCGTCAAACCGCGAAATCGCGAAATCCTGGAGGGTCTGATTAAAGCCTTTATGGAAGGCCTTAAGTAAGAGAATAATTCCTCCCAGAGTACCACCTTCACCTGTGTGGAATTTAAACATTGTTCTCAAACGGCTAATGGGACCTCCCTTCGAACCCTTACATAAATGTGAACTACAATTTTTAACATGGAAAGTTGCGTTCCTAGTAGCTATTACTTCTCTGCGGAGAGTTAGTGAACTACAAGCACTAACCATTCAAGAACCCTTCTTGCAAATGCATCATAACAAGGTCGTTCTCTGTACTAATACAAAATTCCTGCCCAAACTCATTTCTCTCTTCCACCTCAATCAATCTGTGGAACTGCCCGTTTTCTTCTCGCAGCCACAGACAGTAGCAGAAAGTGCTCTTCATACCCTAGCTGTCAAAAGAGCATTGCTTTACTACATCGAGAGAACACAACCCTTTCGTAAGACCAAACAACCTTTTGTGTCTTTCTCACCATCTGGGATAGCTAGATGGATTGTCAAATGCATACAGATTTGTTACCACAAAGCTAAACGTACGTTATCTGTTCCTCCTAAAAGCCCACTCTACAAGGAAAATAGGGGCTTCAATGGCATTTTTAGGGAACATTCCCCTAGATGACATCTGCAGAGCAGCTACATGGTCTACACCGAATGCATTCACAAAACACTATTGTGTAGATGTGCAAACCAAACAACAAGCTAATATGGGCCAGGCTGTTCTCAAAACATTATTTCAAACTACTGCAACAGATAGGGGTGGTCGCCGCTAAGAGGGGGTACTGCTATACAATCTATGCACAGTGTGTAATCTGCAGCTCATATGCCTCGAACGGAAAATGCTACTTACCAGTTTGCATCTGTTCTTGGCATGTAGAGCTGCAGAGTTACACACGCCCACCCGCCTCCCCAGCTACCCTTGTCTGTTCCAGCATTATCTTAATTAGATACAGCTTACATGGACATCCTTCCTTTTCTTGCAAAGCTCCATCATTTCACTAATGGCGAAAAACAATCTGAGGATGGAGCCGATGCCCATGCGCAATGTGGTCCTAAGGAGGAGTCACAAATCTCGTGACTTCCAAAGAACTTTTCAGGACAAAAACAAACTGCAAACATCTGGGCCCAACACTAGGTGGCGATCTATGCACAGTGTGTAACTCTGCAGCTCTACATGCCAAGAACAGATGCATACTGGTAAGTAGCATTTTCCTTTTCAATATGTCCTTACCTTGTGGGCTTATATGGCTTACAAAGGGGTGATTTACACATTTTAAAAGGGAGGATTTTACATGTCAAAAAGAGTAATTTTAACAGGTCGCCCTGCAGGTTTTACACTGCAGCTGTTGAGCTACACAAGCAGGCCTGAAGTCATGTTTTCTTTTGTCACACTAGTGGATACCACAATAATTGTTGCAGTCCACAGATGACAGTTAACATTTCATGCCAACGTGCGTATTTCGGTGCCACATGCTATGGCCTTTAAAAAAAAGTTAAATACGCCAATCAGGAATAAGCCAATTTCTCCATGTTTTAGGGGCCAGATCACATATTCCGGGCACTGGACTGCAGTGCCCCTATTTGTAGAGTCTACAAACCCGCAATAAAATTGGGCCCAGCAAAAGGCCTTCATGGACTTTTATGCTCAGGTGGTAGAATGTGTACAATTTGCTGCTTCTGCAGTGGCATCTGTCTGTTTTATACCCTTCTGAACCTACCTGTACCCCTCTGTCAACATCTTCCATAGTCACTAACCCTGTCCATAGGGAACCTTTCTCCTCACCTACAGGCTCCACCCGTGAAGCACCCACTCCTCGCTTGATCACGGAGCATCCCAGTAGGCAAACAGTGCCATCATGGCCATTAGAGATATGTGGTACATTTTGCCTCCTATATCAAACATTTGTCTTCAACTCAGGGCAGGCTCTGCCCAAAAGAATACAAATCCACAGAGGCCACTGACAGCTGACAGTGTTATGAACCAGACCTCTGGCCATTCACTGTGAGGTGGAGACTCCAATATGGGGCCTCGAATAGGCCTCACCTTTAGCCGTGGTGCTGGCTAAAGGTGTCCCTTTAGCCAGCCCCAAGGAGGCCCTTACTTGCTCCTGAGGTTACTTTGACCTTTTAGGTTTCTCATAGTGGGGGGGGCTACAGCTTTGGATTGCAGATACCCCGCTTTCACTCTTACTTCCATCTCGGGTGACACCCTGAGATTGCTGGCTCCTCAGCTCAAGGTCTGTACACCAAGTCTGAACATGTTCTTGGCAGTTCAGATTTTTCCGGGCAGACACACAGTCCCCTTCAAGGGTGGCCCACTCTGGAGGTGTAATGTAAGGGTCTGCCTGGTGCAGGTCTTCTGTCCCCTGTCTCTGCAACTGCACAGGCAGCACCCCCAGGTCCAAGGTGGCCTAACCAGGGTCAGTCTTGGGGAGTTTTACTTCCAGAGAAGGTAACCCCTCACCTCCTGGTTCTCCCACTGTGCATGGCATCCACATCCTACACCTTACTTTTTGTCTGAGCCTCATTACCCTCCGTTTAAGGAAGGTACCCCAAGAAATCTGTAATTTTGTGGCAACCTGAGCTGCCACACCTCTGACACTTTTCTCACCGGTGGAAACTCATTGCCAAGCATGGAGTCAGTTGGCATCTGGGTTATGACAATGACCCTCCTCTGGGCAAATACCATGTTCCATTCTAAGGATACCTTGGGCAGAGTGCAGACGTGATCCAGCCCATGGGGCTGCATTGCCCTACAGACCTGCCCTACAGAAATTGTTCTGGGAAACCCAGTCTTGCTACCACCACCATCGTCTGGCTGGCACAATATCCCGCTGGGCAGTGATATGAATCCTATTCACTGAGATCCCCTGGAAATTATGTTAACCACTCTCAAGGACCGCCAGCTTGCCGTTTTGGTCCACATCCAAGGTAAGGTTAACTAGGGCATGCACTTCCCTCTCCTCCTGGTAATAATGTACTTGCAGGGCTACACTAGCCTCCCATGCTGAGTGCGCACCTGTGGGTGGTGTTGGAGTGCTTACAGAGTCCCCGTCCCCCTCTTGTGCCCAGTCTGTAGTCTTATCACTGAGCCTAGTCGATATGGCACCATGGACTTCTTCCCACCAAAACTCCCCTTCCTCAGCTCAGAAATGGTTTGGGAAACCCCCTTGCAAAACTGTTTTTGGAGCCCTTTGGGGTACTTTAATTTATTAGCCTGGTCTTCCCCTTCGCTCAGCAAAAGAGAACATGGGCTGCCGTTCTTGTGGTCTCTCCCGTGCACCTTCCTGGACACTCTGGTGCTGAGCTAGAGGTCAGAATCTTTCTCAAGATCTCTGGGCACTGTGAGCTTGAAATCTATCAGGTTCTGGCATAAATCTGTAAAAAATAACTTTTTACGTGCTCCCGCATAATTAAACCATACAGCCCGTCTTTGTCATTCACTTTACAGCCCTTCACCCAACCATCTAATGCCTTGGTAGATGAGCCCACAAAATCGTCTCAAGACTGGTGTGACTGCTTATGGCAATTCCTGAACTTCAGGCAATACTTTATGGGGTTAATCCAAAGTTGCATATGAGAGCCTCCTTCATGGGGGCATACCTAATCTGCATCTAGGACGAATAGGGTATCCCTCCCCACAGTGGGCATGTCCTTGCAACAGGCTGCTCCACCAGTCCGCCTCCTAGACTCTATGCATACACAAGGCCATTCCATACACAGCAAACCATTTAACAATGTCATCCCCCACAATATAACTCAGCACCGGGTCTTTTGAGATGTGAACTCTTTGTGTATCTCTCCAAGGCACTTGTAAATCACTGCCACTATCCTCACTAACTTGGATGCCCTTCTGGGCTTCACGTCCATCTTACGCTGACTCTTCTCATGGGCCAGCAGGGGCTTCTTCTCTTATGCGTCGAAGTAAAAGTTTTCTCTTCCAGAGCAACGGTTGCAGATACCTTCTTTCCCTCAGCAGCCAGGACAACTTTTTCTCCTCCAGGGCAAGGGTAGCAAGATGCAAATTCAAGATCCTTTCTATCTGACTGTCTTCTTGCTCGGATGAGGACAATCTGCAAGAAGTCACACAGTTCCCTGCCTTGTACAACGCAGGTGATGAGGCTCCATGGTGAAAACTCACCTATGGCAATGGCAAGTCCTCAATGTCAGCCTTACTTTCCTCTTCAACTTCATCCTCATTCTCCTCTGAAGTGGACTGTAGCTGATGGACCTCCTGCCCGGCCCTGAGGGCAATGTGGTAAACCTCCTTCAACTGTTTGTTCATCTTTAGCCCTCATTGCTTTCTTATGCTTCTCAGCTCTGCCATGCTAAGTCTGCCCACATTAGCCAGACCCACCTCTATCTTACCAAAAACTTAAGGTGCTAAAATCGAGTGCAAGTGTGAATATGTAGAAAATCAAAATTGACACAATTAAAACTAAAAGCCAATTAGAAATACAAAAAGCCATTTGTTGCTGTCAATTTAGAGAGGTTTTGTGAATTGCAACTTAAATCACTGTGTGGTACTGCAGGATCCAACCACTGAACATCAGTGTAAGACGTGATTATTTTTAGGGTTGGACACCTCCGTACTTCAAGTTATAATCACAACCATTGTCAAGTTGAATCCTCAAAGTCACTAAATTAACCTGAGCTCAACCCTGTGATAGCTTAAGCACAGAGCTGACAGGCTTAACTTAGGATACTGTGTTTAAAGTATTTATGCAGAAATAAAGTCAAAATATCAAACAATAAAAAAAGAATTAGAAGAATACAGTAATATTTAATAAACAAAATGTCAAAAGTCCAATAAGGGAAAACACAAATATGATTAAAAAACTTTTTAAAGTAGCAATTGCTCCAAAAATGTTAAGTGTCAGTGATGGTCGCAGTAGACTGGGGACCTAAGAAAATTTCAGGCTGACCACAATGGCACGCGGGTCATATACACTAACCAGGATCGTCCCGGTGAAAGGTCTTACCTTTTGACTTCGTATTTTACATTCCAAGTATTCAGGGTTTCTGGAGCAGCTTCTGAGTCAGTTCTAAGGCACCCAGGAACGCAGGGAAAGCACTTAGGGGCTAGGAATCACTCCAACAGAGGCCACAGGTAAGCTCCAATTTATACAGGTCAACTGGTCACTTGAGAAAAAAGGCCTCTTGCAGCTTGATGTGTCTCTCTAGCCTCTCAGGAGATCAGTCATCCAGCTTACCCTTGGAATACCCTTCTTTGTCCTGAGTGCAAAAGAGAGCATGTCCAGTCCTCCATAGCTCCTTTCAGGTCACAGACAACAGGTCCAGTCCTTTTCTGATTTTCAGCAGTCCGGAATATATTCTAAAGAGGGTTCCTTGGGGTGTGCCACATTTATGGTTGCCACTAGCTAGTGGGTTAGGAGGACTTCTGGCTCCTCATTAACCAATGGGGCAAACTTTCCCAGAGGTAATTTACCCACTTTTTCAGCAGTTCCTGTTTGCCCTACTACAAACAATCCCACTTTGCAGCTCACTCTTAAAATCCAAAATGGAGGAACTGTTTCTCCCTTGTGCAGAGCTCTTTTGGCCACCTAGAGGTGTGGCCAAGAAAATTAGCAGTCCTCTCCCTTCTGCCCACTCCAAACCAATTCTGGGAGTAGCTTATTCCCCACCGGGTTCAGAGCCTGTCTGGCCAGTGTGGGCCTTGGAGACAAAGGCTTTCTGTTCTTCAGGTCTCTTCTTACACCAAACTATGAATGGACAGGCCTTTCTTCCTTTCAAGTTAAAGAAGTTCCTGGTTCACCCCAAGTGTCCTTCCTCTGCTGATAGGGATGAAATGCCCCACCTTCAGTTTATCCTGTCACCAGGCCTAAGCCACTGTTCTACTCAAGGGTCAGTTTCCGCGCCCCATTAAGGACAAGCTCTTGCTGAACAACTGCTGACAGGCTAATGCAAATTTCCCTCCAGGATCTTCAGGCAGGGAAAAAATAACTTTCTATACATTACGTCTCCTAAATATTTATAAACAATATAACGTCCCCAATGAATTAGACTTTTAATAACAGTGAAAAATAGTCTTTGAATTACTATTTTAGTTGTTTCCTATCAAAAGGTACAGATTAAAGTTTATAATCTGTACTTTGACATTTTCTAGGATCCAGCGATAGCTCTGCCAGTGAAAATGCATTTTTTTAATAAAAGGCCCCCGATCTTGCGGGTGACAATGTGTGCATAGGAATGGCATTAATATTTAAAAACAGCTTTTTTCTTAATATTGTAAGGGTTATTTTAACTGGTTTGACAGCAGGTTTAAGGCTGCTGCAGTCAGGCTTTGCATGGTAGGACTGAAGCCATGCTTTGCAACCAAGTCGTGTGCAGGGCACCAGAGGTGCTGCAGTCCACAGGTGGCTTTAACTCCCAGGCCCTGGATGTATTTCCTACAAAATAAACTAGAGATGTATAGGCAAGTGGAATATATCGGTCAGGTATAAGCTGATTTAGCGATGTTTTAAGGCGAAGCACAGGCACTTTACTCCTGTTTAGCAGGGGTAAAGTGCACAGAGTTCAAAACCAAAAACAATCGGGACCATTAAAAAGGAAACAATTCTAGGGTGATCATGCAGAAAAGGCAGATTTGCTACAGAAATACACATTGCCCTTAACAGTTGGCGATATACCTCTCTCTCTTTCTTCTCCTCACTCCACCTTAATCCAAGTACAGTCCATGTATTGGGCTTCTCACTTAGAAAAACAATAAAATGATCGGTGGAATGTTTTAATTAATCTCAGCCATTGATGATTACAAGGGCGCCGGCTGGTCATCTTGTATTGGGCAATTTAAATTCCGCAACAGGGATGTATAATATCACATTTGTAATCAACATTTAAAACCATTGCAACTTCTGAATGAATGCCTGAATACTTGTATAAGAAATAATGGCACATAACCTAATGTAGACTATCTGTGCAAATAGAGGAACTACACAGTCTCTTTAAACGGTGTTAGCACAGAGCCACAAGAAGCTCATACTCAAGGAACAGCTTGTAACTTTACACCAGTCCCGAGTTGAGTTTTGAATGGTGTCTTCGGTTCCTGAACTCCAGGCAAGTACCTATGTAGCCTACTGAGAAATCCTGATATTGCCCCATTAAAAATTCAGCAGTTCAGGTCAGCGAAATTGATACTGTCACATTCATATTATAGAAACTGAAGTAGGCCTGTTGCAGTTAGGGTACTACAGCAACAACAGAGTGATGGATAGAATGCTTTAATTGATCTAAGTCATTAGCAGTCGCTCGAGCCGCATTCCAGGCCATTGTTTTTCACCCACCATGCTACTCTAGACAATGGTCTACTTTATGCAAATCAATACTGACCCTTCTGCTCATGGGAACAGTCCGTCCCGAACTGCCTGGGGAGATCCCTCCAGAAGGGACCACAAGCAACTTCAGACTGGTTCCACCCTACTTGAGACTCATCAGTAGGGTGTAACTTGACTCCTATGGCACACTGAATACGTGGCCCGCATCTGGGCACACAAGTAGCACTTAGGGTATCACCTGCAACATCAAGGTGATGGAATGCTTGACTCATTCTCAGCCACTGGTAATGCTCTGGCCGCATAGCAGTCCATTGTTTTCTTTCCACCATTCCACTCTAGGCACTGGTCCACCTTATGGAAATCAGTACTGACCCAGCTCCTCATGGTAACAGTCCACCACGTGATAGAGGCTAAGGGCACAAATCCCTTCTCGAAAATTTGGCCTCTTTCACTCTGAACGGCATAGGAGAAATCTGGGCCTTTAAACCTCCTCTGATGAGCCTCTCGTCTGCCTTGCCTGTGGCCCTTTAAAGCACATTTTGCCACTTGGATTGCTCTTCTACTTCCTTCTCCACTTAAAGTGTATTTGTTCATCAGTAGGCAGTATCTTTGCCTTTAAAAAAGGTGCATGTCTACCGCTCATCTTCTAGCTTCCCTTCATATCCATGTGACATCATTTTACTCATTTGATTTCACATCTGCCATGCATGTGTTACCATATTTATTATTGAGCCTCTTCTGATTACCCTCTTTTTGTGGTGTACGCGCGCATGGCACCCCGCTGCCACTCTAGCTAGGTTGGTGCTGTGTAACTGCCTATATAAGCCTCCACCTTCATCTCCTTCCTCCCACCCACCCCTGGCTCGACTACCTACAAAGTAGGCCATCAAGGTAGCCCCCTCAATTCTCCATCATGCTGCTAGAAACTGCAGTCCATGCCTCGAGAAAAGCAACACTCTTGTATATCATGGACGAAACCAAAACTCTTGTCTTATAGGATCGTTACAAATACAACACTGTAAACCACTCACTGCCCCACAGTGTAGTGTGCTACTGGTTAAATAATTCTCTTCAGCACCACATAAAGGGGTATGAAGTGGGTGAACAATGGCAAAGCAGTGCATGTCGTTCTTGCTGCCGATCCTGCCACCCAACCCATCCTTCACTCAACTCCTGCAAATGACCATGATTTAAGCTATCCAGGGAGTCACCACACCAGTTACTTTAGGAACACCTCCCTGGAAGATTTGGAAGTAAAATTGGCTTTGCAAGCAGAGAAACACTTGTCTAGGTTTTGAAGGATAGAAGGCACGTGCAGAAGTGTAGGTGTAAGACCCCTGTAGGAAATGTCCACCCAGGAGAACCCCTCAACAAACATGACACTGTAGAACAGGATTTTTTAGATGCATCGAGCTTCTTTGTCAGCATCAAATGGGAAATGGAAGAGTCTAGTCGAATGTGTTGCCTTACAGTTGTTCATTTAATGCATGTTTTAATTTGTTGCAAGGGACATTTGAACTATTTCAGAGGGATTCTATTAAAACATTTCAAAGTGATTGTTCTTTTTTTCCTTAGCGTTCTGGGGAGAGTCTGAAGACAGTGCTTCAGATATTGAAGACGTGCTTCGCCCACAAATTGAAACTACAGATGGCGATGATTTTGACGACTTCTACGACTAACTGAGTGGAGATATGTTGTTCCATTGTAATTAAATATGCCCGTCAATTTACTGAATATATACTTTTTTTCATTTTGTTTGCCTTAAAACAGGTTAATTGATATCAGCAAATATAAACTTCTCACAAACCTATAGACGACTCGTTCTTTTTCTAAACTACTTTAATATTTGATTCTTCCTCTGAGGATATTGACAGAGAATGTGCTTACTTCGGGAGAATATACTGCCTGTAGCTAGTAAACAACATTTTCTCATAAATATAATTTGTGTACCGCATTCAAAACATCTTGAATTACCTACTGGCTCCAAAGAGAGTGTGCAGTGGTCAGTCGATCAAGAATAGCTTGAGTGCAGACCATGCCACTTAGTGGCTGTTTACTAGGTCTGGTGTTAGAAAAATATTTTATATAATCAGTGGAAGTCGTTATATCTAGGATTGTTTTTCCATAGGAAATGCCTGTGTTACCAATTACTTTGGCGCGTGTGGCCGGGACACCAGCTTCCTGAGCGGAGGAGCGGAGGCACTTACTCTGTGGCGCCCCCCATTCCACCAGTCCCAGACCCACCTCACCGGCGGCTGCATTCTGTGGGGGGACACTCATCTAGGAGGGACAGTAATAACCGCAAGGAGCCCCCAACTCAGGGACCCTGGCTTTCGCTGCCCCCCTACACCTGGTCACCAGCTGCGACACGAGCCCATAATCGCACTTATCTGCAGAGGAGCACGGGGCATTCTGCGGCGGGAGACCTGTGAGGGAACTGGGTAGGGCAGCACAGACTGCATTTCCAAACGGCGGGACGGGTGAGTCCCTGACATCCGAGATCATTCACAAGAGCTGTGGTAGCAGGCGGGCGGAGACTGCACCCCACCTCGAACCATGGGGCGATGACTCACTTCCACGGTCTCGGCCCCGAAACCTAGAGGATCGCCCTCGCCGACCCCTTCAGGAACAACCCCATTGGAGGACTCCACGCAATCGCAGGCCATGTCGGCCAAACTAGACAAAGTCCTGGTGGCAATAGAACTGTCCCGAGTAACTATGGAGAATAAGTTTGGGGAACTCGCCACAGACATCAACCTACACCGGGATGATCATAGGAAGCTCGCGGAACGGGTCACACAAGGGGAGCGGACGCTGCGGGAGTTGGAACCACAGGCGCAGACGCAGCAGGAGGCTGTCAAGGAGCTGCAGGTTAGAGTGCAGGCCCTGGAGCGCAAGACAGATGATTTGGAGGGTCGCTCCAGACGTAGCAATATACGTATCCTTAATCTGCCGGAGGGAGTGGAAGGGTTGGACCCCGTACAGTACATGGAGACATGGATCAGTACATTTACTCGTGCGCAAGATCTCTCACCCTTCTTCTCCATTGAACGGGCGCATAGGGTCCCAACCCGAAGACTCGCTTGAGTGCCCCCCTCGACCATTCCTCCTGAAATTGCTTCACTATCGTGACAGGGATACAATACTACGGGCAGCCAGACACGCAAAGACGCTCAAAGTGGAGGATAAACAGGTGATGCTATTTCCGGACTACTCGCAAGCAGTACAACGAGAATGCGCCACGTTCCTAGCAGTGAAACACACCCTCCGCACCCATAACATTCAATATGCATTGCTGTTCCCGGCTCGCCTGAAGATCATCTACAACGAGTCTACAAACTTCTTCGATACTTCGGCGGAAGCAGGAGACTGGGTGGAACGACATATCGGAGATCTCACTGCCGCACCAGCTTCACAGAACCACCCATCCCGTAGAGGGCGACGACGGCAACATAAACGAGTGGCCCTGAAACAACTCCACCGGCCCTCGGTTCCCACCACTAGAAACTCCCCTGGTCTGGAACAGATAATCGCTGAACGTAGGAGGGCTCTGCGGGGGGCATCGGAGGCCAGGCACACGGGCGAGGGCTCGGACGAAGATAGAGGCCCACACATCTTCTCATCTGAGGAAGAACTCAGCGAGACACATACCTCCCGTGAGGGCTCCTTGACGCCACCCCTGGTGACCCCGCAAACGGCAGACACTCTGATATGACGGATTGCGACTGAACGATTGGCTCCGAACAAAACGCCTCAGGTTGGCAGGGCTTCTGCAGTACCACTGGTCAGTCATGAGCTGCGACCGCGGCGACAGGCATCATCCCCCTTTTTTTGCAGCTTGACATGGGCAGCGACGGCACCGATCACTGGTGGTGATACGCTAACACCCCCCACTGTAACAAACTAGAGACACTGCAAGATGCACAGTTTGGACGTATTGTCTTGTACAATAGGCCCTGTTAGTTGGGACGGTTCCCCGAACACAGTTACAATGTTTCCCTTGTTACCCTACTTTCCTATGTTCCTCGGGGGGACACTGACGAGGATGAAGAGAACGATGAAGCAGGTGAGGACACGGATGGGAAGAACAGAGACGATAACTAACGACACTCATGACAGCGAGGGTTCCTAACACTGACTTTACTCTGCTTACACTGAATGTACGGGGTATGAACACGGCAAGTAAGCGATACGCAGTGTACGCCTACATAAAAAGACAACAGGCACACATAGCTCTCCTACAGGAGACCCACCTGACAGCGGCGGAGGTTGCGCGTCTTCAAAGAAAGTGGAGGGGTACTTTATGCGCCACAGGGTACTCAGCGTTCGCTAGAGGAGCACTAGTATGGATTAGGCCAGGCACCCCCTTTCAGTAGCAAGTGCGTTACGCAGACAAAGAAGGCCGATTTGCGATGATAGGGGGTCTGTGCTGATAGGTAGCATATACGCCCCGAATGTAGAGCAGGCCACCTTCTGGGACCGTCTCACGGGAACACTATCCCAACACACACTTCTCCCCTGGATCCTAGGCGGGGACTACAACTGCGTCTTGGACACTAGTCTAGATAGGTCCCGCCCCCCGCCGGCACATTCACCAATCTATAAACAGACAGACCTCTTTAAAAGATGGGTGGAACACTGGTCACTTGTAGATGTGTGGAGGGCGCGCCATGCTGACACCAGGCTTTACTCCTTCCACTCGGTTCCTCATGATTTATGCTTCCGTCTGGACCGCTTCTTATGCTCCACGATCATACTCCCCAAAGTACGGCATACAGATTATCTGGGTAGGGTCCTTTCGGACCATGACGCACATATCCTGACCATTACATGGAAACCGCCTCACCCCCCTATACCCACATGGAAACTGCCACGTGAGTGCCTCACGGATCAGGTGTTCAAACAAGAACATGGAGACCATATTCGTGATCACTTTACATTGAACAGGGGAACAGCTTCCTCGAGATCACTGGAATGGGATGCGCATAAGGTAGTAGCGAGAGGGCACTGCATACAGATGGTAGTGGGAGTGCGCAAAACACTTGAGGGAGCGCTACACACCGCAGAACAGACCCTGGCAGCTCTCACCAAAAAAGAGGACACGGGGAGGCCACCATTGAGCAACTGGCCGAGACAAAGACGGCCTATGCTACGACCCTGAGGGACCTCCGTAAGTATAACTTCTGGTTATATGCCGCCAGGATGCACCGTGAGGGCAACAGAGGAGGAACACTCTTGGCGTGGCTGGCTAAACAAGACCTGGAAATGAAACCGATTACCGAAATTAGGGATCAGGCGGGCAGACTCCGACAGTCGCAATCTGACATACTAACAGTTTTTCACACCTATTACGCCTCGGTTTATCGCTCATTGTGCCAGAAAGATCCACACGCGGTTGACGCATTCATACACCCACTGACACTTCCGCAGATTCCATCGGTGGATCAAAAACAGCTAGATAACAAGGTGACGGCCGCGGAGGTCAAGCAAGCGATTAGAGAGTTGGCCGTAACAAGGCCTCGGGTGTGGACGGCTTTCCTCTTGAATATTATAGCGCATTCTCGGTCCAATTGGTTCCACATATGGTTACCATGTACAATGAGTCCCTTGACAGAGGTGAGTTGCCAGGATCCTTGAGGGAGTCGGTGATAGTTACATTCCTGAAGCCAAATAGGGACCCCACTGCCCCCTCTTCTTACAGGCCCATTACACTGCTTAATGCGGACTGCAAAGTATTGGGCAAAATACTGGCTGATAGAGTGGCTCAAATATTGCCCCCGCTGGTCCATCCAGATCAGTGCGGTTTTGTGCCGCGGCGCAACACGTCACAGAACATACGCCGATTATTCCATATACAGGACACCGCGGGAGGCCGGTTCCCCAATGCTGCTTGCCTAATTTTAGACCTTGAAAAGGCGTTTGACACCCTGCTGTGGCCCTATTTATTCGCAATCCTCCAGAAACTCAACATGGGACCGAGACTACTTGCATACATTAGACTCCTCTATACCAACCTTACCACCCGAGTCAGACTGGGCAAATACATCTCCCCGGGGTTTGCGGTGGAACGAGGGACCAGACAGGGGTGCCCGCTGTCTCCCCTACTTTTTGCCCTGGCGGTGGAGCCCCTGGCGATACGCCTGAGACTAGAGGGTGCGAACTGGGGACTTCCGCTTGCAGGCACAACACACTGTGTCTCGCTGTACGCGGATGACCTCCTCATATACATTCGCGATGCCACCCAAGACTTAACAAGTATCTGGGAAACGCTGGAAGATTTCACGAAGGCGTCCGGTCTCAAGGTGAATTGGGACAAATCCACACTCTACCCACTAAGTCCCCATTTAGCCCCATTCGAGGTACGGATTGGATCACACTCACTTGCATGGAATGGAGACGCCCCTAGATATCTGGGAGTACGCCTGTACCATACCCCGGAAGATCTGTATGAAGGGAACCACCGTAAGACGTTAGCGGGGCTTAGAACCGCGGTGGGGTTTTGGAAAACATTACCCCTTGCTCCAATAGGACGAGTGGCCATCGCGAAAATGATCATGGTCCCCCGCCTGCTATATCATTTCACTAATCTCCCGGTGATACCGCCATGCTCCTTTTTCAAAGAATTAGATCGCCTTCTCACAGAGTTGATCTGGGGAGGCGGCAGACACAGAGTAGCATTAACAACACTCTATCTGCCCACGACAGAGGGAGGTCTAGGTGCCCCGGCCTTTGAGGCATACTTTTTGGCAGCACAATTACAGTGGCTCTCGTATTGGACGGCGGGGCGGCACATGGGGGAATCGGTCACTGCGGAGGGCCCCACGCCATTGCCAGCACTGCATAGACTGTTGCTTCCTGGAACCAAACCGATACGCTCCCGGCCGCGCCTGGTTTCCATAGCTCGCACCTGCATGATGAGAGTGCACCGTCTGTCGAAGGACACGCCCCTCTATTCCCCCCTACTGCCACTAGTGGGTTTCCACCAGAGGGGACGTGTACTACACGGAGGGCTCCCTACGCACCTGGACGGAGCTAGCAGTTACGGAAATGGAGTCCATGTTTGAAGACGGGCCCCTTAGACATTTGCTCAAATGATGGAGCAGTACGACCTCCCACCCGGGCAGTTCCTGCTTCATAGACAGCTTGTAGACAGCAGTAGACGGTTTTGGAATCCCGACGTAGAGGAGCCCCCAACACATCCAGTGATTCATACTATCTTACACATGGGGATGGGTTGTCATCTAGTCACTTGGCTCTACAAAGCGGTACGTACACTGGTCCTCCCGACATTGCAGCCGCTACGCCAGCAATGGGAGACAGACATAGGAAGGGTGGTACACGACAAGGAATGGGACACTGCCTTAGAATACCCCAAGAAGGTCTCCAGAAATGCACGATTTCGAAATATACAATTTATTATCCTTCATAGGGCGTA
The DNA here is from genome assembly GCF_964261635.1 of Lissotriton helveticus. Lineage (NCBI taxonomy): Eukaryota > Metazoa > Chordata > Amphibia > Caudata > Salamandridae > Lissotriton > Lissotriton helveticus. The sequence continues at coordinate 1,543,686,063 of NC_136067.1, read as the reverse complement.
CCTCACACCACATCGTCTTCAACAATTCTACCCTGACACGCAATTTACATGCCCCCGCTGCCACGCTCCTGCGGCGGACTTTAGACACATGTTCTGGGACTGCCCCACCATACAAGGGTACTGGGATAGAGTGCACCGAACATTGAGGGACACGGCCCAGGTCACAAATATGACGACATGGGAGCCTTGTGCTCTGGGGATATTCCGCAGGGAAAAAACTGAGAAGATACAATACCGTTTTATGTCCTTAGCAATCTTGTTGGCGAAAAGGGGGATAGCCATGCACTGGAGATCCCCAACGGGCCCACCAGAGGCAGCCTTGATAGGTGCGGTAAAAAAGTGGGGGAAGGCAGAGGAAGAAACACTTCGGGAGGAAGAACTGAAAGGGACCCGTAAACGCCCTATTTCCTTAGAATGGGCGCAGTTGCTACACACATTCACATACGAGACGGACCCCCCCCCGAGCCCCCACCTGATGGACAACCCCAAACTCAGCCATCCTCTTCGGCCCCAGTCACTGCGGGACACATCTGAGGGCCACCAGACACCCAGGAGCACGCCTGTTCGGGAGCTGACCCTAGACTACCCCCTAGCTCACACCACGTTCGAAACAGTATTTGTGTAGCTACTCCCCCCTCATGCGTTCCGACGCAGCACCTATGCCCCGTCGAGCTCCTACGCCTATCCGAACCACAGAAATCCGACAGAACCATAGTCAGAACCCCCCCGACACCCCACTTCCCCAGTTGCTGATTCCCCACAGTTGAGAATCGTTGAATAATAAACCGGCAGACAGCCCGGGCGCAGTTATATACTGAACACACACATAGCATTGATAGTCCCAAAGAGAATCTGGGATACACCTACATCACTGGCCCCACCTAATATGCCTGTAGTGCTACCTCACACCCCCCTGAGAGTTACTATCGGAAAAGGACCGACGATGCGGTAGGAAACACATGCATAGCCGTTTACTGGCGGGTGACACACTGACACCTCTCCGATACATCATGATGTCTCTGCGATGAGTCACATACTGAGCACACAAGGCTTTGACACATGAAAAGAGAAAACCTGTGGTCACGAGACATGCAATTTTACCTATCTGAGGTAAAACTGTGGTAATGTATTGCGATTATTGTCTGTTCTTCTTTTTGTTATGTGATGATTCAGACCCAATAAACAAATTTAAACAAAAAAAGGTAGAAAGCCCCCAGTGTACCAAGCACTATTTAATCTAGCTCAAACTCATGGGCTGAGTGACGTTTGGTCTAAAATAAACTCCACTCAACCTGGCTACACCTACTTTTCTGCCCCACATCGGACACTTGCCAGACTAGATTACTTTTTAATTTCATCCTCTTTACTAGGCAAATGCACCATAGACACCGCTCCGTGATTCATGTCGGACCACAATCCACTTATTTTAAATATCGGGGGACTGGGGAACTGGTAGGAAGCACCGAGATGGAGCTTCGAGAAAGCTCTATTGCAAGATGCGGGCTATTGGTCTCCCATTCAAGCTTAGATCCTGGAGTTTTGGGAAATAAACACTGAACGGCCCAGACTATGGTAGTTTGGGACACACTAAAAGCAGGTATTCGGGGAGAGACTCTAAGGTTCTCAATCAGGAAAAATAAGAAAGAAAAATTGTTAATGGGGGATCTCCAGGAAAAACAAAAAAAAGCAGAAATGAAACTAGTCCAAATGGTTCAAACTGGAATGGACACTGAGAACATTCAAAACGAAGTAATACTGACAAAGGCGGAAATAGGGGCAGTATTTGCTGAAAAAAACCGCAGCCAAGTGGGCGGCAATGCGCGAAAAAAACTATGAGTGTAGCGACTGCATTGGTCATCATCCTGCTATTAAAACCAGGCAGCAGACCACAAGCAGCGAAATACTTGCAATTTAATTGTCAACAGGGATAGAGACCAGTGACCCTATTAAAATACAGGAGGGTTTTTGAGAATTCTACGCTGAGTTATATGCAGAAGAGAATAGTAGGTCAGCCGACTCAGGAGAAATCGATTTCACCAACTATATAAAAGTTAGACCTTAGGCAGCTTAGCCAGGATAACTGCGAGCAGTTGGATGTTACCCAGACCTGGGATGACATCACAAAAGCCTTAGCCAGCCTGCCAGATGAGTAAGCCGCAGGAATGGATGGCATTCTTGTGGAATTTTATAAAAATCTTCACTCCCCAAATAAAATCTACCTTTCTTGCTCCAGTAACCGCCATATTTAATGGGGCCTCCCCTCCTGCCTCCTGGTCTAATGCCAAAATCTCTATATTTCCCAAAATAGACAAATCACCCTTAGAGATGGGCTCATATAGGCCAATCGCACTCATAAATTGTGACTCCAAAGTCTTTTCCAAAATCCTCGCAATCAGAATATCTTCAATAGTTGAGTCCCTGGTGTCAGAATGGCAACACAGATTCATTCCAAAGAAAAGTACCACTGAACACATTAGGCGGGCCATCACTTTGTTTGACGCAGCACAGGTAGCAGGAGACCCGATGTCACTGACGCTAAAAAAGCATCTAATCGGGTCTCCCGGCGGTTCCTGTGGTGTGTCATGAGGAGTATGGGCTTCGGGCCAAAACTAACGCAGGCTGTACAAGCTCTGTACCAGAGCCCGACGGCCTGTGTGTCGATTAACGGGAGGCTAACTGAGCAATTTAACATCTCCCGGGACACCAGGCAAGGCTGCCCTTGCTCCTCTTTGCTTTTTGCCCTCTACAGTATAGATACCCTAATTAAGAAAATCAAAAAGAATCCAGAAATCTTGGCAGTAAGCAAGCAGGGAAGTGACACCAAAATTATGGCCTAATCCTCAGACCTGGCCATAACCACCCCTGAACCAGAGAGTGCCATTTTGGCATTGGAATTGGAGACACAAAAATTTGGAAAAATCTCGGGTTATGCATTGAGTAAAAAGAAAACTCAAATAATAACGAACAAAGAAATTAATTGGATTGATAGCCGGATTGTCCCGAAGGCCAAATATTTGGGGGTAACTATAACCGATAATATAGATGAAATTGTAACCGAGAACCTATCCCCTCTGGCCACTGAAACAAAGAAAGCCCTCACACAAATTGACAATTTACACCTGACTCTTGTGGGTAGGTGCAATGTAATCAAAATGACCTATTCCCCGATATTGCTCTACTTTTTCCGTGCCATACCACTGGATTCACCTAAACTAAGCTGCAGAAATTTCAGCAACTATTCACAAAATTTATTTGGGCTCATTCACAATCTAGTGGGCTCTAAATCAACTGTCTCTTCCCAGGGAGCGGGGTGGCTGGGCTTTTCCTAACATAGGGCTTTATTACTGGGCTTCAGTGTGATGCTTGTCGCGAACGTTGCCTCGGAAGTACCAAGGAAGTGATGCTCGCTCCCCTACTTGCCCTAACCGGTTCACCATATACCAGAGTAGAATAACTGGACACAAATAGTGATGCCCGTCAGGGGAAAATAGGGAAACAAAACAAGGTAAGCAGGGGAAAACACAGGTTTCTTCATACACAAGTGGAGTGACTGTCAATCCTGGGGAACCCACGAACCTCTGTAAAAAATGTCTCCTATATGTGAGAACAAGGAACAAAAGTTAGTGCAGTTCTTGTTGACATGTAGTAGAGAATGTAGGAGGGTTGAGAAATCTGCGTACTGTTTAGAGTGTAGAGGGTGGTATAAACATAGATAGGAAGGACTGGTCTGGTAATCAGGAATGAAAGCTCTCCGTGTACCCTGCAACAGTTCCAGAATGATTATCCTCGCTAATTGCACTATACTCAACAATGTAGAGGATATGGTTCTAAGCCTACCTGTGTATTTGTTAGGGGAGATCCTAAAAGCTGGAACTAGAATCAATACTCCTCTAGTTTCAGAAAACAATAAACCTAAGCCGGGACTAGTATCAATACTCCACTAGTCCCAACGAATATAACAGAAAGAACCTCAGTATTCCTATAGGAACATATACACAAAGCACGAACCGCGTGGTCCGTAGGAAGGGATTCACAATACTTAATCCAAATAACTGCCGATCTCTTATTTAATCAGGGATTAGCGTCCGACACTCTGACTAGAACAAGTACTGAGAAACAACTAAGACTGCCGATATATATCACAAAGCTTGGTACCTGATCGGTAACGACCCAACGTCAGCCGCAGACCCGACGGGACCCGCTAAACGCCACGACCGTCATACGGACTCGAAAACACAGGACCCCGGAACCGGAATGGAACGCGAAGCGTTCTGGGAAGGGAAGGAAGTGGCTAAATGCCGGAAAAGGTGCTCACGCGCATGCTCGGCTCTTCGCGCATGCGCCTCACACATTGCCAACCAACTGGAGGCGGTTCTTGCCAACCACGACCTCGGCTACAAGCACGACATTCAGTTCTGCAATACAGTACTGAACTGGTGAAGGAACACTCCTTCTCTCCTTCAACCGGGCTTCCTTCACCACTTCAGCTCTTACTGGAAGAGGAGACTGGCTTCTCAGGCAGGTATCCTTTGGATACTACAAACTCGTCAGATTCAAGACACTGATGAGCTCCTTTAAGGTTTTTAGCAATATTCACAGAACATACGGGCTGGGAAGACTACACTACTATTCCCCTATCAGTGCAAACTGCAATCCGTCCGCTATCTTTGGTAGGTCCTATCTACTAGATTGGTATAAAGCTGGAATCACAAAGCTAGGAGACCTAATTTCCAGCGAAGGAGTTAAAGCCTTTGCAGATTTACAAAGCAAATATGGTTTGAAAAACCAAGACACCTTTAAATACTTTACTATACTTGACTTTCTCTCTTTCGAAAGGTTGGGGGACCCGCAGGGTTTTCAGAAATTGAATTCATCAAGACATTACGGCCCCCCGTGACCCCTCGGATAGGTCTTATATACTTTGCACTAAATAGCCAAACCCCAGATGATCTACCTAGAATAGCGGACAAGTGGCTCACAAAACTGGAGGCCCCACACAGCTAACTACAGGTGCAACACTTTAAAACCATCTTCTTTTTATATATTACCCCCAGTAAAATTCACAAATGAGGAGCAGGAAAATGGACGCTGTGCCCTCGGTGCTCGGAGTTTGGCGCTGATGCAGTACACATGTTCGCCACCTGCCCAAAACTTACTCCAGTCCTTCTTAAAGTACAGGACTTTCTGGGGAGGGTAATTTCTCAGGCTATAGTGTTGACTCCCATAACCATCCTGCTGGAGGCCAACAGGAAAAAAAGGTGGAGCACTTAACTTCGTCGCTATGACAGTGTGGAGGATCTGTGTTTCTTCAGCATGGATAGAGACCGACCCCCCTCCTTTCTCACAATGGTTGGCTAGGCTAGTTGAGACCTACCACCTGGAAAAGGCTGTATATGCCAAAAAAGGGTGCAAAGGGCGAAAGAAGGGGCTAGACCTCTGAGGACTTCTCACTACCTGGCTGGAACAGCCTGGTTCAAACGGCTAATCCGTCGTCTTTCACTTGAGGGACACCCTGTCTGATAAGGGACAGTTCATGGTCAGCCAAAGGCCGGATGGCGCTCTCTTCTCTTTTTCTTCCTAAGTTTTTTATTTCTTCCTACTTTTACCTTGTATCTTTCCTTGTCATTTCTTCTCTTTTACCGTATGTTCCTTTATTGGGTGACTAAGAACCCAATTCATATAACAGTATATATATTTTTTTGTGTCCTTGAAACGTAGTAATTTTGAACAAAAACTGCTTGATTCTTGTGGGGTTGTACGCGGTGCCTATTCTGAACGGCCGCTCAAGTTCCGAAGTGCGTGTGCTCCCGGGAGGTACTAAACGGATTTGATGCAATACAATAGGGGAGTGCAGAGGCCGCCATTTGCCTAAACTGCAGAGTCAACAACAAGAGCCTAGGCAATAGCTCCCCCATAGCGTGCACCCATTGTCACGTTAACTGACTCGTGTGCTGGGTTGCCTGACGCAACTGCCAACGTCGTGCTCGACCTAAATAGAGCACATAAATAAGGGGAAGCCCCGTCCTGAACCCGGAGGAGAAAGATTAAACCCCTGATTGGCAAGGGATTCTCCCCCCTCCCCCATCCCCATTTCAACATACCGGCTTCAGGAAATATCCAATCCAAAAGAACCCAGAACAAATTGCAAGGCACAGATACAGAAGTCTAAGCTGCCCACTTAGAGGAGAAACAAATCCTGAACCAAAACCCTACAACTGTGGGAGGCTACGTGATTGTGAATGTGTGGCGATGTAAGGAGGGCGTTGAGACCGCCCCATTCCCAAACTGCATGACATCCCCAGCAGAAAGAGGCTAAGCAAGCTTGCAACATAAATGCCAAGCATAAAAGGCCAAGACACCACGAGGGGAGCCCCGGGTGCTGCTCTGCCTTGCCAGACCATGGAGTGGCTTGGGAAAGAACTACACTGTGAACATTTTAGAAGCTGGATCCTTTCCTGGGTTTCGGGGAGACAGACAGAATTTTCTATTAGTGGGGAAAAGCCCATCCCCCCCACATCTGCGAGTTGAGGATAAACTTCCCCCACCCTATAAATACATCAACCCAAGGAAGTTCCAGATACAAGACCATCTGCTACCACTTTGACTCAGCAGATAAAGACCTCCACTTAAAACTTATCATTACCCACAAACCTGCCACTGCAGAAATGGGCAGGACAGAGACAAAGCAAGCTAAACTGCCCTTTGAACCCCGTAAATCTGCGCGAAACCCCAATGGGGAAGATTAATCCAGCATGTCAGAGACACATCAGCGCCCCACCCTGTCAGACAATTTGGACATGAAAACCTTGCTGCTTACAATGAAACAGAGCCTCACTTCAATAGAATCCAAGATGGATTCCATGAACATGAGAATGGACTTCATTACGCAATGTTTGGACGCATAACTGAAACGGAACAGAGAATATCAGATCTGGAAGATGAAGCCACAGCAAATGCAGGGAATGGAGCGCCTTTTGAAGATCCTCTCCACAAAAAACGAAGATCTGGAATCACTCTTGCCATGAATAATATTCGTATTCTTGGAATACTGGAGATCACAGCGACTGGGCGCATGGAGAACTACATTGAAAACATGCTAGTGAGCTTATTCGAAGCGAACTCCTTCTCAAAACAGCTGGTAGTGGAACAAGTCCATTGTGCATTGATGGCAAGGCCGCCTCCTGGCTCCACCCCAGGCCAATTATTGCCCAGATTCTGAATTACAGAGACCGTGACACAATACTGAGACTGGTACAAGAGAAACGCAACTTAAACCATGATGGCAACTCCATCTCTTTCTACTCAGATTTCACGATTTTGCATGTTAACTCAAACTCTACACCTGTGGAAAAGATGACTATATAAAGAAAACTTAAATTTATAGAAGTTAAGAGGAGGGATTTTAGACCGGTGACTTCCCTTCTGCGGGAACGCAACATCGCATATTCTTGGGGGCACCCCTTCAGGATCATCTTCAGGTGGCAGAATCGACTGATGCAGATACGCTCCCTGCAGGAAGCGAAGGAGCTCTTGGGTTTGGATGAGGCTGCCCCGTCCCAGGGGTCGAGTGCATCCCCGTCTCGGAGGCGACGTCGGACATCTTCATGGCATAGAGTGGGGTCCTCTCCGACGCGGGGGCGCCCGGACCGCGATGCCAGCCAGCAGGAGAGAGGGAGTGCAGTGGCTTCAGTAGCTTCAGCGACGGTGCCGGCGTCACAGGCCAGCTCCGGAGCGGCGTGACGGTGACTTGATAATGCGGATCGGCGCTGGAGGGGGCATGGACCCCCCCGGTCTGGGTGACTGGAAGTACTTTTGGAGAAGACTCCCCAGACCGTGACCTTGGGAGGAACCGAGATGGTCTCCCTACCCTGTCCCCGGAGTGGTCGGTGCTTTGTGACCTGTGGACCACTGGGACTGATGAGTATAATTTTCACTGTTTCTGTTCTGTTTACACTTTCACTGTTCCCCTTTTCTTCAGGGGGCGGTTGGTTTGAGGGGGGGGAGGGGGTGGGAAATGTTGGTGGCGACTGGAGTGATTCTTGGCATGTACGGTGGGTCTGGTGTGGTATGGAAGTGGCGTGTGGGGGGTTGACTATGGCGCTGGGGGATCTACGGGAGGCGGGGGGTCGGGATGGGGAGGCGCGGGAGGGATCTAGGGGTCGCATGTCACTGTTCCCCTTGAGCGGAGGATGGCTGACTGTAGGGCGGGGGGGCCCGATGCTGTTTATAGAGAGTGTTGGGTTGTGGGACCATCATGCCGCTTAGTATAGGGACGTGGAATGTTAAAGGCCTGAACTCGCCGCAGAAGAGGCAGAAGGTGTGGAAGTATGTAACTGATCATCAGTTGGATGTTGTGGGGCTCCAGGAGACCCACCTGGCGCGTAAGGACGAGCTGCGCCTTCGTCATAAGGCGTTTCCCATCATTTATAGGTCTTCGGCGTCCACAAAGCATAGAGGGGTGGCTCTCCTGTTTCGTTCTACGCTGCACTTCCAGCCCCACGATGTCTGTAGTGATAAGGATGGACGCTGGCTGCTGGTGAAGGGGCTTGTTCAGGGGAGGCTTTGTACGTTTGTGGTGGTGTACGTCCCTAACGCTGGTCAGAATCAGTTTTTGCAGGGACTGTTGCAGCGGGTGGGGGACTTTGCGGAAGGGCACTTGTTCCTTTTAGGGGACTTTAACCTGGTATGAGATGCGAATGTGGATAGCTCTGGGGCCCGTAGGGTACATACAGGGGTGTTTTCCCCCTCCTCGCAGCAGGTGGTTGGGGATCTGGGTCTGGTCGACAGTTGGCGCTTCTTCCACCCTGCCTCCCGGGATTACACCTTTTTTTCGCATGTCCATCAATCATACTCCCGACTGGACCACATTTTTATTAGCCAGGCGCTTAGGGGGGATGTCCTTGACTCCGTCATTCTTCCACTCTCGGTATCTGACCATAGTCTCCTGGTGCTTAGCCTCCGGTGGTCCTCACCTGGTGATGGGCAAAGGAAATGGTATTTCCCGGCATCGGTAGTGCGGGACGATGTCTCTAGTAAGGCACTGCGTAAGGCCATCAGGGACTTTCTCGAGCTGAACCCAGTGTCGGACACGTCGGTCTCCAACACTTGGGACGCTTTGAAGGCTTCCATCAGGGGCACTTGCTTGGGACTCAATGCAAATCTTAATAAAGCACGGCGCAAGGATAGGGAAGCTCTGGAGGCTGAATTGGCGGTCCTTGAGCAGGCTCACAAGCTTAACCCCTCTAGAGTTACCCTCCGGCCTTTGACCGCGGTTCGTGGGAAACTGAGGGCCCACTACAATAACAGGGCCGAATTGACGCTGTTGCGGTTAGGCAGGCAATCTTATTCCTGCGGTAACAAAGTGGGCAGACATTTGGCGAGGCAGCTGCGAGATAGGCGGGAGCGTGAGTATATCGGGGGGATTAGGGACGCTGCGGGTGAGCTACATCACCGGGACGAGCAAAAGGCAGCCATTTTTGGCCGTTTTTATGGAGACCTTTATACTGGAGACGAGCTGGACGCGGAGTCCCAGAAGCAGTATCTGCAGCGCTTACCCCTTCCCCAGGTGTCCAGAGAGTGGAATGAGGTCCTGGAGGCTCCAATTACCAGGGAAGAGGTACTCGGGGCTATTAAGAACCTGAAACTGCACAAGGCCCCTGGGCCGGATGGATATACTGCCGTCTTCTATAAGACGTTCGCCTCTGACCTTTGCGACTTACTGGTGACCCTCTTTAACGACATGGCTGAGACCGGCTCTTCGACGGGCTCCCTGGCCGAGGCGGTTATAACGGTCCTGCCGAAGCCGGGGAAAGATCCCACCCAGTGTGCCTCGTTTCGCCCCATAGCGCTCCTTAACTTGGATGCGAAGTTATACTCGACAATCTTGGCGCGTAGAATGCAGGATCTGTTACCTGCGATCATACACCCTGACCAGTCCGGGTTTATCAAGGGGCGCCAGACTCACGACAATACCCGCAGAGTTGTGCATCTCATTGAAAAGGCGGACAGGTTTCGCATCCCGGCGGTCCTGGTGGGGTTGGATGCCGAGAAGGCATTCGACCGTGTGGACTGGCGCTTCCTGTTTCATACGATGACGGCTTTTGGCTTTTCGGAAAAGTTCATTACCATGGTGAGGGCTAATTTTTGCAGTCCTAGATCTCGGGTGGGAATCAATGGCCACTTGTCTGCATTCTTCCCGCATTCCAGGGGTACTAGGCAGGGTTGCCCCCTTTCCCCTCTCCTGTTCGCGTTGAGCATTGAGCCCCTGGCGGTGGCGATTAGGGAACATGAGGGTATACGGGGCATTCCGTTCGCGGGAGAGCAGCACAAGATCACGCTCTTCGCGGATGACGTACTTCTTTCCATTGCTGATCCTGAACGCTCGTTGCCTTGTGTTAGGGAGACCCTGCTGGAATATGAAGTGGTCGCAGGCTTCAAGGTTAATTACAGCAAGTCGCATGTCCTGAATCTCACTCTATCGCCTGCGGATGCGGAACGTTTGCGCACTTTGACGCCTTTGGCCTGGGCTGCTGACTCGCTTGTCTACTTGGGGGTCCGCTTGACCCCCACTGTGGGCGGGCTATTCGCGGCTAATTTCCCTTCTTTGCTGGCAAAGACTAGAGCCGATTTGGACAAATGGAAACCTAAATTTTTATCATGGCTGGGTAGAATCCATGCTATAAAGATGGTCCTCCTTCCCAAATATTTGTACTTATTTCAGGCCCTCCCCATCTCTCTGGACGGCGACTTTTTTCGGCGCCTTAGAACGCAGATCTTGCAATTTGTGTGGCAAGGGGGCCGAGCGCGTTTGTCCTTTGCCTTACTACGTAGACCGAGAGTCGAGGGCGGGGTGGGGCTTCCTGACCTCCAGCTTTATTACAAGGCGGCGCAACTGCGAATTTTAGTAGAATGGTCGCAGCAGACGTCGGAGAAGCATTGGCTCCATATGGACCGGAGTGTGGCGGGAAGGTCGGTTTGGGACCTGGCTTGGAAGCCTAGGAGGGACCGCCCTTTAAATGCGTACATAAGTACGCCTACAGGTACTGTCCTGAAGGTGTGGGATGCGCTGGTTGGGGACGATCGTTGGACTACGTTCCCCTCACCCTTCACGCCCTTGCACTTCAACCCGGCATTCCCGCCGGCTCAGCGAGAGGGGGCCTTCGATGCGTGGAGGGAGGGGGGATGTAGGGCTTTGACTCACCTGTTCCATGGTCAGGCCCCCCTCACTTTTGCGAACTGCGTGAGGGACTATGGGGTTCCCCAGAATGACCAATACCGTCATGCGCAACTGCTCCACTGGGCCACATCGCCGGGGGTACGGGAGGCAGCCACGCGGCCACCCTCCACTTTTGAGGCCTTCCTGCTACGGACGTCGGTGATGAAAGGGGCTATCTCCTTCATATATCAGCTCTTGCTTCGGTCGGCAATCTCGCCTAGACCTAGGTATATGGACCAGTGGGAAGAGATGCTGGGGAGAACTGTCTTGGATGCTGAGTGGACAGCGTTATGGCGGGATATCTCGAAGTTTAATCATTCACTTCACCTCAGGGAAGCCCACCTTAAGACTCTTATGCAATGGTATTTATGTCCGACCAGGCTTCATCGCTTCTATCCGGCCGCCTCCGATAAATGTTGGAGGGGTTGCGGGTTTCTGGGGGACTTTCGCCACATCTGGTGGGACTGTCCGGTGATTCGGCCATATTGGGACGAGATTCTCTCGCACATTAAGGAACTGCTGCAGTATCCCATTGAGGACTCAATGGCCTCTGTTCTCCTGGGTCTCCGAGACCCCGGCCTAGAGCATCAGACCAAAGCGGACAAGAAGATTTTGTGGCTGTGCCTGGGTGCTGCCAAGCTTACACTGGCAGCTGCCTGGAAACAGAAGGAGGCGCCGGCAATCTCGCTGTGGCACGCGCGCCTGTGGAAACTTCTGAGTTTGGAAAGAATGGCGGACGTCTTCCTTGGTAATTATAAGAACTTCCAATTCCAGTGGGGTCCGTTGGTGAAATTTCTGTCCAAGGGCTTACCATCCGCGGTCTGTCCCGCGTCCCTGAGGTCACTTCATTTATTTCAGGTCTAATTTTGTTGTCTGGAGGAGGTTTGGTTTGAGTGAGTCGCCACCGTGGGGGGAGGGAGTGGGTGGGGGGGGGAGTTCTGTTTACTGGTATGTGGTTCACCGAGGAGCATGGCAAGGATGTCTGGCCTAGCTCTTTGGCCCTGCCGGACTATGGACATGTTGGCCCGGCTATATGTTGCGCTTGTTGAGAGACTACCGCCATGGGCACATGCCGAGCACTGACTTTGCTTCTGTTATCACGAATTTGATGCTCTGTGCTTTTGTTTTGCTCCCGGAAGGGTCTATCTCGAGAGGTACTGATTGCTTCCTGGTGAACTTCATATGTCTACTGTTATTTTGAAAATGAAAAATAAAAATTTTACAAAAAATTTTTTTTATAGAAGTCTTCCCTCCATCTCCTTGTACGTCTTGCCTGCCATAGACTATCTTTGCCCATGCCACCTTATCATTACTGATCTCGACCCCAGAGCAAAGTGGCAGGATCACTAATCGAATCAGGACTGCTTTGAGACAGTCATGAGGGAATCTGCCAGGAGCTCTGGCGAGCACCATTCCAAACGGGAATTCCCCCTGAGACTGATGATAGGTGGAGTGGTGTGGCTCACTGGTTAGAGGCGACAGACCCGGAAGCAGAGGACGGCCTGGGACCAGGGTTCAATTCCCGACGCGGCAGGGTTGTGGGTCAGCGGACTCGATAATTCTCGCTTCGGTGCCTACTCTAACCACGGATCACACTCGGCAACTCTGGGCATTAGCTTGCCTCATCTCCACAACGGCCCCCCACATACACCAGGGATGCCTGGTTTCACCTTGGAGATACCCAGCAGGGATCATCTCACAGGGAAAGGCAGGACGGGTTCCCCAGTGGTCTACAGCGCTGGGACGCCCCATTGCTGGGGTAGCCATGCGCTTTACAAGACAACATAACATATTAACAACTGATACAAAGCTAAACATTATTTTACTTTCTGTTTTCTTAAGGAGTGAACCCCCTTCTAACACCCCATACTCCAACTATCCCCCTTACCTCTGTTTTTTCTACTGCACACACTCAGTGCTTATATTACTTTGTCTCATAATCTCTAACGGGCCCATCCACAGATATTTATATGTGGAGATGTTTCTAACTATAACCCCTGTCAGAAAGTTGCCTGAACTCTTTTTCTCTTATGGGACATTAGGGTGGGTGCTGATTCACCAGCGGGACTGGGTGTCTGGTGTAGGAGGTAGGAGGGAGGGTGTTGACAAAACTAGAAGCTGAAAGGTACTACAGTCTTATCCATGCCCGAATGTATACTTATTTCTGCTGTAGCTGAGGTACTGGGTTTTAAGAACCGGCACAGAACCGGCAACCCAGCGGTGTCAGGGTACACCCAGAGACCTCGGGTTCTTCCTGATTCAGACCACAGAAACTCAGAGTCTTCTAGGTGAAGTCAAGGATCGATTTTATTGGCTGCAACCAAAGTAACAAGTGTCCTAGAAGTACAACACACAGGAAGTATGTTCTCAGGAGACTGCTCGAATTTACAAAATCGGGCTTCTCTTCTTATACAGAATTTTAAGCTTCAGGCAGAAATTCTTGGTTTTACAGTAAATCATTAACATATTTTAAATACAAAGAAAAAAGCTGAATCATGATGACATGTCCATATTTCACTTTGTGCTGCCTACAACAAATCACCCGGCAAGGCCCAACATTTCATCAGATATCGGTGGACCCCCAATAAAACAGGCACCTCCCCACCATAAAGCAAGTGAAGCAAAAGAGTAGAGACAGATGCGAGCAAGATACGGCAGGTGTGGGTGCGCTGAAATGGTTTGATGGCTTGTTGAGCCTTGATGCTATCTTGTTCGGCCCCTGGGAGGGGAACTGACCTAACGAGTTCGGCCTGGGGCAATGGTTCCAACTTGCACAGGTCATAGGAAAGTCGATTAAGGAGTATGTGTCCTTGTGGAATTGAATTCAGCTGGATTAAGGCCTATGTAAAGGGCAACACACAAGATGGCTGTCGTATATAAAATGGAAGCCAAGGGTTCAGAACGCTGATGACGATTTCGAGGTGAAATCGTCACTCAAATATGCTGAAAATATTTATACATGGTGTGCTCGTCATTCTCGGTCTTTTGATACCAAATTCGTCATGTTTCGACGAAGTTTAATTCTCGAGTCCAGAATAATTACACGAGTCCAGAAGTTTCAGAACCACAAACCCTCCTTTTGCCCTTACATAGGCAATTAATCTGTCCTCATGCTAATCTGAGTCCAGATCTATATTCCTAAAGTCATTGAGATGTTGCTGTAACATCATTCTAGTACTTAGTTCGTCTCTTGATACAGGTTTCCTTACACATGATGTGACACAGAGGCCACATATTGCAGGAGCACACTGCACGCATAGACAGAACAGGAAAAGAATGGCTAAGACCATTCCAATGACCATCAGGATTTTCCATCCCCAGGCGGATATCAGTTCCCAGAACCATCCCATTACCGACCAATCTCCTTTATCCATATGAATAGATTCGGAAATCTTATGTAGTTTGGAGATGGCCTGGTACACTGTTGGAGCGTTATCTGGGATGAAAACACAGCAACTCGATTGGATCAATCTGCATACCCCACCTCGGTCTGCAAGTATGACATCTAAAGCGACCCTGTTCTGAAGGGTCATAAGTCGATCCGACTGGAGCTCAGCAGTCAAGTTACTAAGGGCACCAGCAGTTTCAATAACGGTGGACTCAACTACCCTTGTCAATTGCCTTATGTTTCTGCTGTTAGCCATGGATCCCCAGACGGCAGAAAACCCTTTGCAAAGTCCCCAAATTCTTGACCTGCAGTGTCTTCTGTACTCAAGACACCTCTAACTATCCTTGTCCTGTGGTAATCTGCCGCTGCTGTGTAGGTGGGGGGCAACAGAAATGAAACAAAACATGAGCCCGAAAAGTCAGGGGGCAACCATGTATAGGCTCTATCATGGCAGATGAAATAAGTACCCTTAGCTGCGAAAAACGCGGGGGAAGTCTGGGCTGCAAAAACATACGTTTTAGTGCAGATACTCTTCCCTAACTGAGCCCTGGGATTCGTGCCATTACCTTGCAGACACAGATGACCCTGATGGGGTACAATCCAAATCGGGGACGATCTCTTAGCTTGCTGTTTCTCACTCAGAGTAGCTCCATATCCAGTCATGTTCCATCCTATGTAGACTAGTGTCTCATCTCTCGGGATAGTCTCATAAGAAATACCTTCCTTAATCATGTCTACTATACCCTTGACTAGAGCACTTTTTCTAGGATTGTCTGTTACAGAACGTAGGGGGTAGATTTCGTGTGCATATATGAACATTGTCCTATATGCCCATACAGAACCATTGTGACTGAATGGCAGGACCAGATAAGGGATACCTTTATCCGTGGTGTGAGGCATAAGACCGCACACCCAACAGTTAGTTGTGTTCATTATGAGTTGGTGTTGGTGCTAGAGCTGAACAAAGGAGTTATTAATGAACTCCAATCTCCTGTTGGATTCATGGTCAGGAAGAGGGTGGAAAGAGTGAGAGGAAACAGTAGGGGGAGGTACGGGTGATGTAGTGGGTGCAAAGGTTACACGAAAAGAGAATAAAGCGTAACTTATCAAAAATATAATCATACTGAATAACATACAAATGCACAATATTAAAAAGCTTTTCTTTGTCATCACTGTACATAATTTGCGTTTAAGGTTCGCTGGTTTGGCAGGTCTCTCCACATCGGGAAACTCCATCCTCTCTAAAGTGCTGCCCGCGGTGGGAGGTTGCCTCTGCTAAGGGATGCTTCTGTCAGTCTAGGGCAACTCCCTTGGACCAACCAGAACTACCGACCTAACGTCGTCAGCTGCACCCCAAAGACTTTAATCAACCGCGGCCCTAGCAGCGGAACCCGGATGGCGGTTCGAAAAACAAAAATGAGCAAGTTTCTCAGATGGGAGAGCTGCACTTTCAAAAAAAAAATGGTGTTTGGAAGGAAAAATAATTCTTTATTTGTCCATAGGTCTCGGTCTCAAATTGCAAAATAAAATCGTTTTCATTAGTTCGTTTTTCTTGGTCTCAAATTATACCGTTGTCTTCCAGGTACGGTTTGATCCTGGAACAAGAGTTCAGGCTCTGTGGTGTTCAATAGCTTGGATGGCGGCACAGCCTTGTGCAAAATGTTTTCGTTTTCTCGTTCAGAGTCAGTTCCTTTTACATGCAAATCATTAAAAGGGATGACATGTGGCACTGTTTTAGGTTCTGGGTCAGCGACACCCTTCTGGACCCACTGGTCATGAGGCAGAGGAAAAGGGATTTTCTTACAATGGATCCCGTGGCCCCAGTTGGCCTTCCCCTCCACCCGAACGGCTGATCTTGTGGAAAGAAGGACGAGATGCGGTCCGGTCCACCTGGGCTGGTCGTTCTTGGTTCTCTGAAAATTCCTGACCAAGACCCAGGATCCAGGGTCTATCTTATGTCCCGGAGTCTCAGAGCCCGGAGGCAGGGTGTCGTGAACCTGTTGATGCAAAACACGCAATTTAGCCGTCAATTCATACAGATAATCGAGCAAAACAGGGTGTTCAAGCTCACTGAATTTTGTGGGTCTAGGCACTCCCCATATGTTGGCTGGCCGGCCATAAACGATCTCATACGGGCTAAGTTTCACTTGTGAATGCACAGTCATTCTGGTGGACAGGAGTGCTAAGGGTAGAGCATCAGGCCATTTAAGACCTGTGCTCGCTTGGATTTTGGCCAGTTTAAGTTTTAAAGTGCCATTGTAACATTCTACTAATCCAGCTGATTGGGGGTGATTTGCAGCGTGGAACTTCTGCCGAATACCTAGCCCCTCGCATACTCTCTTCATCACACGACCCACAAATTCACTTCCATTATCAGACCAGACCATTCTAGGCATTCCAAACCTGGGGAAGTACTCTTTCACAAGGGCTTTTGCTGTGGACAAGGCAGTGTTGTCTTTTAGGGGATAGGCTTCCACCCATCTTGAGAAGGCACAAACAACAACGAGTACTTATTTTAAATTGTTGCACCTCTCCATGTGAATGAAATCTAGCTGCAAAACCTCGAACGGATACGTAGGAGGCGCAAAATGACCAGCTGGAGTTGGGGTTCCCCTACCAGGATTGTGCTTCAGACATACCATGCAATTCTTGACAACATTCTGTGCACACTTGGGAATCCCTGAATTTTGCCATACAGGAGCCAACAACTCGCAAATCCCTTTTACGCTCATATGAGCCATTCCATGAGCCATTGTAACCACTGCAAGCACATATGCATCGGGTAACAACCATCTCTGATGCTCTGATAATTCAATCCAGCAACCATTTGCATCCATTCTACCCGTACTATCTCTCCACCTGCTCAACTCTTTCTCTGTGGCCTCAGCTTGGATGGACTTCACACTCTATCGTGTCTTCACACACTCCAACATCCCCAGCCCATCTTGCAGGGCCTGCAACATACATTCGGCTCATTACATTCTTTGCCGTTTCTTTCGCGATCTCATCAGCAAATGCATTTCCACGACCAACATCATCAGTCACCTTCTTGTGAGCACTACATTTCACAATCGCCATCTGCAGAGGCAAGGTCAGTGATTCAAGAAGCTCATTCACCAACTGACCATGCTGAATCTTAGCTCCATGCGAAGTCAGGAACCCACGTTCTCTCCACAATCGTCCAAAACTGTGAGCCACTCCAAATGCATACTGACTATCGGTGTAGATAGTCACTTTCATCCCTTTAGACAACACACATGCTCTTGTGAGTGCGATTAATTCTGCTGCTTGAGCTGAATTATGTGGCACACGTGCAGCTTCAACAACTGTATGCAAAGTCGTGACGGCATATGCTGTAGTCGTGTCACCACTCGGGAGCTTGAAGCATGAACCATCCACCCATAATGTACCATCACATTCAGCAAGAGGAGTATCGGATAGATCTACTCTCCCTTTCGTCTCTTCCTCTGTTCTAAGAAAACAATCGTGCTGTTCTGAAACACCTGCTTTATCTACAATTGGCAACAATGTGGCTAGGTTTAAAGTACTGCACCTTTTTATGTGCACATGACTCGCTAGTAATGTTAATTCGTAACTGGACAATCGAGCACTAGTTAAGTGCTGTGTCTTGGTTCTATTTAACAACGTGTCTACTGCATGTGGGACCATCATGACTAGTGTATTATTCATTACTAGACCAGCAGACTGTCGAATAGAAACAGCTGCTGCTGCTGTGGCTCTTAAACAACTTGGCAATGCTTTAGCTACCAGATCCAAAGTCGACAAAAAATAGGCACATGGACGCTGCCTACCTCCAAATAACTGAGTCAATACTGACAATGCACAGCCCTCTTTCTCGTGAACATACAATGTGAAAGGCTTACTGTAGTTGGGAGTACCTAACACAGGAGCTGAACATAATGATGCGCGCAATTCGAGAAAACTTTTCTGACACTCTTCAGACCAAGGAATGGGATTGGGTGTATTTTTACACGTTAATGCCACCAAGGGTTTGGCTAATAACAAAAAATTTGGAATCCATTGTCTACAGTACGATGTAATGCCCAGGAAAGCATGCACTTCTCTCTGTGTTCTTGGCACACTCAATTTCGCTATTGCCTGTATTCTTTCTGGGGTCAGTTTCCTTCCCTCCTTCGATAAGAGGTGACCTAAATAGGTCACCTCTTGTCGGCAATATTGTAGTTTGGAAAGTGACACCTTGTGATGTAAATCACACAGATGACGCAATAATGACAGCGTGGCCTTTTTACAAATGTCCTCAGTATCTGCAACAATGAGCAAATCATCCACATATTGTACAAGAGTAGCACCTTTAGGTAAAACAATTGTATCAAGCTGTGTTTTTAGAGCTTGACTGTATATTGATGGACTTTCACAGTAGCCCTGTGGAGCACGTTTAAAGCGGAAGCTGCGACCTCCTAAACTGAAGGAAAAAATATCCCTGCTCTCCTCAGCAATCGGGATGCTGAAGAAAGCATTCTTCAGGTCAATCACCGAAAACCAAGAGGCAGAAGCTGGAATCATAGTCAATAATGTGGTAATGTCGGGGACAACTGGGAATTGTGGCACAACTGTTTTATTCACCTCTCTCAGATCAATTACGAATCTGTACACAGGTGGCTGAGAGGGATCAGTTCGTTTTAAAACAGGCATAACAGGACTATTCCAAACGTTGCCTCGTGTTTCTTCAATCACATCTTTTTCAATCAATTCGTAAACGATCGCTAGCAAAGCTTTTTCACCCTCACTAGATATCCTATATTGTGGAATTCGTGGCATTTGAACATTGGCTTTCAATGTTACAACATATGGTGGAATTTCTAAAAGGCCCACATCATTAGGACCAGTAGCCCAAAGAATATCTGGAAGAAACGACAATTCTGCTGGAAGTTTATCCCTCGACAAATACATGGGAGAAACCACTTTCTTACCTAAAGTAAGTTGTACTCCTGAAGGAGAACAGTACAAAGTCGCATACAATCTTTTAAATAAATCCAATCCTAGCAAGTTTTCACCACAACCTGTTGTCAGAATGAGGGGTGCTTCGAATTCGCAAGGACCAACAGAAAGAGACAAAGGGTCAGAAATCGGATTTCTAACTGGGGCGCCAGAAAAACCTACAGAAAAGTTCATTTCGCCAGACAAAGGTGCGCCAGGGAGTTTGGAGTGCATAATAGAACTCTTTGTAGCACCAGTATCCAACAGAAAAGGCTCTGACACACCTGATGTAATCACCTCAACGTAAGGTCCACTCTGATCTACTGGAACTGAAACAACTCCCTCTCTTTGTCTATGGCTGTCCTAGCAATCATTACCCTCCAAATACTCATCTTCCGTATAGTAATCATCAATATAGTATTGAGCTGTCCTGTCAGATGCGTTGTTCTGCTGATCGAACCTATTCATAGAATTTTGGGGTGGAAGGGGACGTGCGTTGTGGGGGACGTTTCCACGTCCTCTACCTCTAGGCGCTTGCTGAACACCACGACCTCTTACACCAGAAGCACCATTTGCACGCTGTAACAAAATAGGACAACTATACTTGAAATGACCTTCTTCCTTGCAATACGAACACTGGTTGGGGCCTACAGGGACACGTGGCTGAGTGTACTCGGCTCTTTGCGAGTTCCTCTGATACTGTTGAGGCTGCTGAAATTTATTCTGGTAGTGATTCTGGCCACTATTATTTTGATTACCACCACCACGTGGCGGATACGCTTGCTGTAACTAAACCTTCGTTTTCAACTCCTTAGTTTTCTTTTCTGCTCTATCTTTCTCGTCTTTGTCTCTATTTTCGTAATATTGTGCGGTAGCTAATATCTGCGCTGAAGATGAGACTGCCCAAGAACTTTCTGAATCATTTAACTTTTTACACAATTCTGGAAGCAGATTGTGCACAAATTTATCGACGAACAATCTCTGACCACCTTCTGTGGTCATATCTTGACCGCTGTGGTCGACAAATGTCTCTTCAAACCTGGTGAAGAAATCTGAGACAGTTTCTTCTTTCTTCTGCTTGCATGCAGACAACTTATCCCAATTTACACGTATTGCAGGCATTATCGTTTTCATGTAATCAACTATTTTACCAGGGAGTTCTGCTATCAAAGGCTCAGGCTTAGCACCACCAACTTGTCGGGCATCTGCAGCGGCAATATTAGCCCGTGAGTCACCTAACTCCTGATCATGATCTGTATGACGGATTTTACCCCATAAAGGCTGTGGAACAACATTCCCAAATAGCATATCGATATCGGCTAAATTCATTATACATGACCCAGCAGTTTGTGACAACTCTTTGTAATACCCTGCAGGATTTTTACGCGGATCAGGTAATGTCTGTTTGAGGGCTAAAACTTCAGCTCGCTTCCATGGGACATGTACCCATACACGCTGAAAGTGTGGCAGAATAGGTGGGTCAACAGATGTGTCGCCCTCTCTCCATTGTGGGGGAACTTCTCTCATGGGGTATTGTCGCGCCTTTTTCCTACTAGATGCATTAGGCTCAGATTGTGACCCAGAACTGCTCCCCTTACTCCGATATGATAACAGTATTTCAACCGCTTTCCCTACATCGGGACCTACAATCATGCCCTCTCCAAACTTAAACCGTACACGACACAACTCTTGCGGGTTGTATTCCAGATCATTGTCTTCCAAATCCTCACAAAGGAAAACACACATCTGTTCAAAAACATATCTCTGCGTCGGTGCTTCCCACTGATGGAAGACTTCCATGACAGACTCTACATCATACTTTACAGTGTCCATAACCCATTTCCGTGCTAAACGATTCAATGAGTCTCTCTCTTGATAGTCAGGCAGTCGACTTCGCAACTGTCTTCGTCCCATGTTAGGGGTCGTAGTAGGCGACCCAAAAAGAGGTGTGAAAAGGTTAGTAACAGTGCTGGCCATTTTCTGCCGAATGGAAGGTGAAACTGAAGGAAGAACGGGTGGAAAAACGGGGTGAGATAAGGCAGGGGCAGAGACAATAGCAGAGGAGGCATCAGGAGAAATAGAAGGAGCACTAGGCAAAATCGTAGAGGGAGCATTAGGAGAAGTAGAAAGTACAGTAGGCAAAATCGTAGAAAGCACAGGTGGAGCAGATGTGGTCAGTGGGCCTGGAGGAGGCTGCACCGTAGGGACAGGAGTCAGCTGAAGAACAGCTGGTGGGTGCTGCGGAGGAACAGGAGGCGTAGGTGGCACAACTAAAGGTTGCGGGGGTGCCGTGGCATTTTGCGCATAGGGGGGTGGCGAATTTAATAAATGCGACATTAATGGATCTTTTTCACGCTCTTTTGCTGCCTCTTGCTGAAGAGACGGCAAAACTGGATAACATTTGTCCATTGCCATTTTACGTTGCCTGTGCAACTGCTCACTCATCTGTTCTTCTTCATTGTCTTTAAACTTCATAGCAGCTTGCATTACTGAAAGTCCCCCTTCTCTCTTATTTTTCTTAGCTAATTTAATTTCTTTTTGTTTGGCCTCCTTACGCCATAGGCGGAAAGAGTCAAACATCGCCGGCCGGGCTTTCTTTTTAAAGAGTTTAACTTCAAGGTTGTCTAAGATTTCGGTATCAAAACTACCATATTGGGGCCATTTTAAAACACCATCTTTCCTGGTGTATTTGATCCACACTTCATTGTATGTGATGGGGCCTACCCCATGTTTCACATATAGCTCGTAAGTCGGAGTTCCAACCGGAGGAACCGGACATGAGTCCTCCAATCGGGAGTCCCTATTATTATAACCAGGACAAAACAAATTTCCAAGTCTAAGACTAGGCATCTTCGCTCTCTAGTCTAGTTCCAAACTTCAAAGGATTATCGATTACGATATTTCTCGTGAATACACGAATCCTTCGGTTTTGGTGCTTGCAAGTACCAACAAATTATCCCAAAGGATACCCAAGACTAATACCAACTAAGGACTGGGAGACACTCCACTTATACTTAACTGAGATATCGATGACGTCACCAGAAGACTCGTCTTAGTGTTTCGCTCTACCAAACTTCAAGGGTCCAAATCAGGGCGATAGCCAGGGCAGCAGTCCTTCGTAGCCGTCGGGAAGTGGGGAACCTCGCAGCACAGACCTTCGGACCACGTCGACATGCAGGGGTCGATGAAGTGGTTGGCCGTCCTCCAGAATTTCCACACGAAGCTCCTCACGAACCTCTGGCTGACTGGTACCACTGGAATCGCCCCAAACGTTGGGTGCCAGCTGAGGTACTGGGTTTTAAGAACCGGCACAGAACCGGCAACCCAGCGGTGTCAGGGTACACCCAGAGACCTCGGGTTCTTCCTGATTCAGACCACAGAAACTCAGAGTCTTCTAGGTGAAGTCAAGGATCGATTTTATTGGCTGCAACCAAAGTAACAAGTGTCCTAGAAGTACAACACACAGGAAGTATGTTCTCAGGAGACTGCTCAAATTTACAAAATCGGGCTTCTCTTCTTATACAGAGTTTTAAGCTTCAGGCAGAAATTCTTGGTTTTACAGTAAATCATTAACATATTTTAAATACAAAGAAAAAAGCAGAGTCATGATGACATGTCCATATTTCACTTCGTGCTGCCTACAACAAATCACCCGGCAAGGCCCAACATTTCATCAGATATCGGTGGACCCCCAATAAAACAGGCACCTCCCCACCATAAAGAAAGTGAAGCAAAAGAGTAGAGACAGATGCGAGCAAGATACGGCAGGTGTGGGTGCGCTGAAATGGTTTGATGGCTTGTTGAGCCTTGATGCTATCTTGTTCGGCCCCTGGGAGGGGAACTGACCTAACGAGTTCGGCCTGGGGCAATGGTTCCAACTTGCACAGGTCATAGGAAAGTCGATTAAGGAGTACGTTTCCTTGTGGAATTGAATTCAGCTGGATTAAGGCCTATGTAAAGGGCAACACACAAGATGGCTGTTGTATATAAAATGGAAGCCAAGGGTTCAGAACGCTGATGACGATTTCGAGGTGAAATCGTCACTCGAATATGCTGAAAATATTTATACATGGTGTGCTCGTCATTCTCGGTCTTTTGATACCAAATTCGTCATGTTTCGACGAAGTTTAATTCTCGAGTCCAGAATAATTACACGAGTTCAGAAGTTTCAGAACCACATAACATGTCATACAAACCCTCACAACTAGGCGCGCATAGCCAACACCGGGGACCAAAACCTCAAACATACACAGCCAGACCTCCTTTGAAACCCTTGATAAACTTACTGACTTAGAATGTGCACAGGCTGAGAGACCCTCGCAAACGCAGACACATTCTTGGATATCTAGACAGAAACAATATTCTGATAGCCATGTTACAAGAGACACATTTAGATCCAACTACGCCGACCACAGTCGCCACAAAATGGGCAGCGGACTTATGTTTTTCTTCTTACTCCACCTATGCTCGAGGGACAGCTATATTGATTATATCCACTGTACAATATGTCCCATCTGGCACATTATCGGACCCACAAGGCAGATACTGCATAATTTGCGGACACATAGCTATGCAATCTATCATGCTCATTAATTGCTATGGAAAAAATATTGATGATGCAGATTCCTTCAGCAAGCTGTGGGGAATAATTCTCTATATGGATTTGACATGCATATGGGGAGGGGACTTTAATACCACGACAGACCCTGATAGAGACCTATCCTGCGGAACAGTTGGCCCCAATGCCAGGGCTGGAAAGCGACTAGCAGACATTATGACGGACCATTACCTATTGGATGCTTGGAGGACACTGTACCCTATGCGACAAGAAGGCACATTTTACGCAAGTGTTCACTCCAGCTGGTCCCGCATTGATTATTGGCTAGTATTGTGAGGACTAAGTACATGGTTAATAAACACCGAACATTTAGTCCAAACCTATTCGGACCATTCCCCAGTGTTACTACAGATCTGACCCCCTCAGGAAACACTCTCCTCTACCTCTCGTGGAGGCGCCAAGCACTGCACTTTTAGATGACAGCTTCCGCACAGAACTTGGGCAGGAAATTAAAGAATTTTCCCCAAAAAATCTTGACACGGGTCCAACAATATCATGTGTCTGGGAGTTTACTCAACAGCGCCCTCTACTGTGGCTGTGTAGATTCCTCTCTCTTTGAGAGAGGAACCTACACAGCCACAGTAGAGGGCGCTGTTGAGTAAACGAACGTCGAGCGAGGAGCGAGGAACGAGACGAGGAAGACGCCGACTGCAGCAACTGGCACCCGGCACCCGGCATGGATAAGCCTGTAAACCGCCTGAAAAATAAGGCAAGCAGGCAAAAAAAACGCAGATTGAGGCCACCCCGCTGCAAGGATATACCACGGAGGCCGAAAGCGTCCCGGACGCGGTAGGAGCAGCGAGTCGTGTCCCGGGTGCGGCCGGAGCCGCGAGAGCCCCCCGGACGCGGCTTTCGCCGCGAGTGGTGTCCTGGGTGCGAGGGCTCCCCGGGTGCAGCAGGAGCTGCGAGGATTTGTGAGCTGTGAGCAGTATTTCGGGTGCGGCCAGGCGCGTCCGAAGCTGTAAAGGTAAAGGCCCCCAGGACGCGGCAGGACCTACGAGTGGTTCCAGGTACGTGGTTAAAGCCGCGAGGATTAACCTTTTGGACCTGCAATTCCTACTTTTTTACTACAGCAGAGCACGGATGTTGTGAAATTACCGTAAGGAGCCCCCTAAAACCTCCTATAAGTGACCACTCGCATTCACTATACAATCTCATCTAAGTGGCCACCTATATTCACTGTACGGTTTCCTAAGGATCGGGTTGTGTACTAAAAACCCTCATTAGGAAGCAGGCCTTAACCTTACAGGATTTCTTCGCAGAAGGAGTAACGAGTGGTATTAATATTATAATAATCAAGTAATGAATGACTGGTAACTAATGTCTGACGTCTGTGAAAACTTTATAATTTCAAAAGAAACGGAGTTAGTGAGTGGGAACTGGGTGCTAGTTTCGGTGTTGCATGTGCGGTGCACCGGTTTACTGGCCCTTGGAGCTTTTCCTCTCTGACTGTGTTGACTGAAATTGGGCAAGAGTATCTTCTCTAACGTTGGATCAAAAGTAGGGGGCAGCAGGTGATAGCATATTAAGCATACGGCTGGTTAAGACCCCCAGGTAATAACTCCTAGCTATAAACAGGACGACTAAAATTACAACTAACACAATACTAAGTGATCTACTATACTGTAATGGCTTATAAAAAATTAAGATCAAGAAACATCTTTATGAAGAGGATGGGAACGGAAGAGGCAATTAGAAAGAGTACTAGCAAGACGGTAAGAACTGGAAAGTCTGTAGCAACTTCTGGGATTATAAAGTATTTTGCAAAACTAAAACCAGATGATCAGGGGCAAGCACCAAAAGATCAGATAATCAAGGAAAAAAAAGGGAATAAAAAGGATGGAAAGGATGGAATACATCAAACTTAAATTCAAAATCAAAGAACACCTGATATTCCTCAAAAAAGTACCTTAATCGACTGGGAGGACTCAATTCCGAATTTAATGGTATCAGGATCAATAATACCGGAATCATCCAAAATACAACAATCTCAAGAATATAATATCACCTGTCCAGATATTAACATCAAGGACCTAATATTGTACATAGGACCCCAAAAGCAGACCCAGAATATTCAGAACAGTACTCCACAAAAACCATCAGATCTAGAGGGATTCCTTGAAAAATCGCCAGATCTCTCTCTTTTTAAAACTACAGGTCTTTCTAACAACTACAACCCAGTATCCAAATCTTTGTTTACCCTGCAAAATATCCTGGAATCAGTTCTCATCTATCTAGAGAACATATTGAAAAATTCTGACCAAACGCTTGATACTCAACTAGGAATACTAAAATTTCTAGTAGAGAAAAAAAAGAAGAAAGAGCAAATAAAATCAACAATAATAACAGGAGTCTGTAGTAAATGTAAAGGGGAAAACTCTTACAATTCAAAAGTTGAAATAAAAAAAACGCCTCTCCCTCTAAAAAAAGAAACTGCAACTCAAACCGGAAGGAAACTATCTATGGAATCTAAGGGTAATCAGGATTATAACCTGACATATTCTCTCAGAAACCTTTTCAAGGAGGAAATCAAATCAGTGCCACACCATCCGCCTGTAGCATACTATCCAATTTTTACAAAAAGTAAACCTAAATCTACTTTGAACAGTCCTGTAATATCTCATCTTAAAGCAACTGCCGATATTGAGCTAACTAATGATGACATTCAGGGCCCAGAAAGTATAAATAAAAGAAAAAAACAAAAGATGACCAAACTGAAAAGAAGAAAGGCACTAAGAAGAATTGAGAAAAAGAAAGCCCATAAAATTAGATTTCAGAATAATCCCCCTTTACCAATCGGATTATTAGGTAATGAGGAAAGAGCTGAATCGCCCCGGATACCGAAGATAAAGGAGCAGAAGTCGCCGGCGAAAATCCAAAGTGATAACTTTAACCAACTAAGTAAACTAAACCCAAAGGCAATACATTTTGTTCTAGCACCACACGGCCCTACAAGCCCGGCATTAAGAGAGATCCCAAAAAGAACTTCCTCTATTCAGAAAAAGGATCCACAAGCAGAGGAGATCAGGTCTAACTATCTGCAAATCACAGAATTATTTCCTACAGATGAAGCTCCTCTCAATCGCGACCGAATTATTAGTCTGCTTCATAAGATTCAGCCGTTACAATCCCTAGCGCGAAATGAAATAAAATTAGTTATGTTCCCGGAAAAAACAAAAACAACGACTGCGATTGTAGAATTTTGGTCTCCAGTAATACCAGGAATTATATTGATGGAGAGTGAGACTCTCCACAAATACGGTTATGATCTGATCCCAGTACTAAAGCACGAAGTTCAAAAGAAACATATAACAGAAGAATCTCTCAAAACGCAGCGATTGAAGCAAACCTTTAACACCATGATCAATTCCCTAGACCATGTTGCAGAAAACATATTCGTTTCTATAAAGAATGGCGAAAGAGAAATCTGGAGTAAAAATACCCCCAGTAAGGAAATAACAAAGAGGGATCATTCATGGGCCTGGATCTCGGAGACCTTGAACAGTAATAAACAAATTAAGGATAACAAATTCTCTTGTTTAGCACAGGCTTGACGATCTCCTCTTGGAATATAGCGGGAAAAACTAAAGAAAAAATGGCTGAAATAACAAAAAACTCTCCAGCTATAGTGGCTCTTCAGGAAACTTGGACTACACAAAATCAAGAGAAATATTTTGTATATGATATTCCTGCAGAGCAGGTTGATCGGGGTCATGCGAAAGGTGGGATAGCGATCTTATTAAACGAAGATTACAATTGGGCCCAAGAAATAATTCCAACTAACACAAAGAATCATCAATGTATTAAGATCAAGTTTGGGACAAACTTTCCAGAAACCTTAAAAGATCTACTAATTTTTAATATCTATATCCCCCCTGGAGTAAAAATGGACGTACTTGCTATAGAAATCTTAAAAGATATTGAACAAACAATTGAAAGTCAAGGTTATCCATCGCTTTTTATTATGGGTGACCTTAATGGAAAAATATCTAATGAGGTATTACTAAAATGGGCAAATTGGCACAAAGAAGAGGCCCTGGGAATCTCCATTCCACTCCTGCCTAAAGAAAATAAGGCGGATAAAAGAGGAAAAATCCTAATAGCATCACTCCCCATGTTAAATGGAATAATACTAAATGGCAATGTAGAAGGAGACATTCCTGCCTCAAATACAAGACAGGGAAACTGTAGTTCCTCACTGCTGGACTACATGATCTCCAGCTACGATTTGTTTGCATCAGTCTTACAACTCAAAACTAATTTTGTCCAAGGTAGTGACCATGCTATTTTACAAGTAACTACAGAGTGGAAAACACAACTTTCCCCGTCAAGCCAAATTATGTACAGCTATAGCACAGTTTTGGCAAACCCAGTCCAAAGACGGATTCATTGGAATTCAGCTACACTTAATAAGATAATTACCATAATCGATTCAACGCAACTCCTACAAGTAATACATTCTAAAAATCCGATAACAAAATTTGAAATGGTTATCAAAAAGTTAACACAAAAATTACAGGAAAAGTTGATTCAACCGAGAACAACAAAGAATCAAAACAAAAAGACAAAGTCAGCTACCAATACAAAACTTCTAAATAAACTGATAAGAGAACAGTTTCTAGAAAGCTCAGCATCCAAACAGTTAGAAATTAACAAATTGAAAAACCAACGTAGGAGAGAAAAAGAAAAAAATAAGAGATAAAAACTGGGTAGACCTGCAGATAGCTGCGAAACAAAACAACCAACGTGCCTATTGGAGTATAATTGCCAAAGAAACGGGTACGAAAAAAGCATTACAAGCTATCCCGGTGCCTCCAAAAGAATGGGAACTCTACCCTGCCAA
The DNA here is from genome assembly GCF_964261635.1 of Lissotriton helveticus. Classification (NCBI taxonomy): domain Eukaryota; kingdom Metazoa; phylum Chordata; class Amphibia; order Caudata; family Salamandridae; genus Lissotriton; species Lissotriton helveticus. Next base: position 1,543,657,040 of record NC_136067.1, on the reverse strand, counting down.
TTTATATCAATTAAATACCAATTCAGAAATGAGCCATCATTTTGCTGGGAATTCAGAAATAAAACCCTTAAATACCGGAGTATCTAGTCCATTTTAAATTGAGATACATATAAGAAAGGCGAGAACGACAGGAGAAACAGGTCCTGACCAAATCTCGATCAAGGTCCTCCAATGCAACCCCAAAGAATGGAGTAAAATGTTATCTCCCCTCTTCAACCATATTTTTAGTACTGGGGAAATCCCAAAATCTTGGAAGGGGAGCATTGTAATACCCATACATAAAAAGGGTACAAGGCTGCATCATGGCAATTACAGGCAGATAGCCCTTCTGGATGCAACAGGAAAAATCTTTACAGCAACAGTATTAGATCATCTTAAGGACTGGGCCTTTTCATCTGGACTAATTCCCCTATACCAGGCTGGATTTAGACCAAAGCATTCGGTCACCGACAATATTGCTGTGTTGCAAACTATCCTAGATAAATACGTGACAATTAAATCCCAGGTTGCATATGCTGCTTTCATCGATTTCTCCACCGCATTCGATAGAGTGGATAGAGGAAGTCTCTGGAGAAAACTTAGTAAAATGGGGATCCCGGATAAACTATTACATATATTAACATCACTACATACAGATACCTGGTGTCAGGTTCAAATGGGGAGGGAAAAGGGTCTTACTAGTCCTACCCCGACTCCAAACGGCCTTAGGCAAGGATGCCTTCTTGCTCCCCTATGTTTTTCTCTTTATCTTAGTGATATGCCTCAATGTTTTCAGCAAGTATGCAACTTTCCACCACAAATAGCCTTCCACAATATACATACTATGTTATATGCAGACGATGTAATTATATTAGATCTAACCCCATTTGGTTTACAAAGAAGCCTCCAGGCACTTCATAATTAGGCGGAGGAAAATTATCTAATACCTAACATCGCGGAAACAAAAATAGTTTCATTTTCAGGAAGGAAAAAGAGCACCAAATTCAGCTGGTCCCTAGGGGGAAAAATCGTGGAAGTGGTAAATGAATATACCTATTTAGGTCGAATTTTCACCAAGTCTTTACAAAATAGGCCCCATACTCTGAATTTGACCCGGAAATCTGATGTGCATGTGGGAGCACTTTCACGGTTATACGCAGCATCTGGACAAAGACACTTTTCTTCCATGCTTAAGGTATACAGCGCCAAGATTCCACCAGTATTGTCATACGCTCTCGAATATATACCAATAAGCCAATGGAGTTTTTTAGACCTAAAAGAAGGAAAGATCCTACAGCAACTAACAAAGCTGTCTCAGGCGGTACCAGTACAAGCTCTCCGCCTTGAGTACTCATTAACCAGTTCCTATGCTCGAGGAATTGCCAATATCATCAGGTGGGCGTACAATCTCCTCCACGCGGAAGAAGGAACGTTTCGATCTCTGCTCAAAATAGAAACATTTGAATGCGATTCGTCGAAACATGTATTTTCAAAAAAATTTTAATCCGCTTTCAAGTTATCAGAGACTAACATCAATCTGTTACTATCTTGGTCACCTGCCCAGTTGAAACTCTTCTTAAAGCACTTTACTCCAAGACTTAGTTTTGACCTTGACTCTCAGTACTGCTTTAAATTACCTTTATATAAGAATGTTACAGAAACTATAGTTTTTAGGAAACCTCAGCAGTATATTAACTTTAATCTAAATCATGGGGTCAGGAGATCGATTGTTCTGCTCCGATTTGGAATACTTCCTGTAAAAACCGTCACATCTAGGTGGCACCTAAAAGAAAGCACTATTTGTAGTTTGTGTAATGGTGGAGAGCAGGACTTGGAACATTTGTTGTTTATCTGCCCAAATGCGATAGTGGTAAAGGCAAGAAAGAGGTTTTTACAACCAGTTTATACCAAATGTAGAATTAATTCAGTACAGGAACTGATTATTTTATGTAAAGCTCTGCCAAACGAATTTGTTTGCTACAATTTTTACAAATTTTTAAAACCATTTTTAACTTTGTATTAGAATGAAAATTTAAAAAAAGGTGTAAAATTGAATACTGTGCATTAAAATTTGTGGTTCTCAGTGGAGAACCAAATCAAATAAATAAAAATAAACTTGAAACTTGTGTCTGGGAGTCCTTTAAGGTCATAATATTCACACTGGGAGCTAGGGATAGGCCCCACCCGGTACGTACTAATCCCAATATTACATGTAACTCACACTAAAGTATGCCTGGTATTATCATACAGAGCTGGCTGGAGGGAGACTAGTCCATAGCCCGGAGCTGTTACCCATATTGAGCAACATGTGCGAAATCAATTTACACAAATGGAAGATATACTTTTTGAGGACGCGAACCTTACTCACCTGAAGGTGACATGCTTCATCATTGGGTCCCCTCCTCACACCCGGACTGTGAGGTCCATGCTGTGGGCTACAACACCCCTAGTTGGGAGGAGCAGAGGTGTTTTGATGAGAGATGTAAATGAGGTCATTGAGGGACAGAGTGCTAGTGAAAATTTAATGGGGCATATTACCAACAAATAGCGATAATTATCGCTATGTTGGCTTAGCGGCAATATTTGTATCGCCGAGCTGCGGCGATTTTTATCGCTTAGGAACCTTGCTATTATCAAGGTTTAACTCCTAAGCGATAAAAATGGGCCGAAATGCATGAATATCGCTGAAAAGTCAGCGATATTCATGCATTACCGAGCTAAAGCTCTTAGCCATGTTATCCACCTACCATTGGATAACATGGTTAAGAACTGCTATGGGGCAGGTGTTAGCTTTTGGAGATATTCGCGCTTAGCGCGAATATCTCTAAAAGTTGGTAATAGGAGATAGCGATGTTAGCGACTGTTTCCAGTCGCTAACATCTTGGCACGCCCACTTTGCATGTCATTAGTGATAAATTTCACTGACATGCGAAGCGGGGCCCAAGATGGTCGCTATCTCCTACTAGCTGTCGCTAACTGGTGTTAGCGACAGCTAGGTAATAGGGAGATAATTTTATCTCCGCTTTCTTGGCGTTTAAAGCCAAAAAAGCGGAGATAAACCCCCTTGATAATATGCCCCAATGTTTGTTAAAGCTACCTACAGGGGTGCAAAATAACTTTATTCAGTAGGTCCACTGGGGTAGGATTAAAAAGAGGGCAGGTTGTAAACCAAATATACCCCTCTTAATAGTCAACATGTTTCTGCCTGCAGATGGTCCCCACACAGGGTTCCAGGGCATTCATCAGGAACCAAGGTGTTAGTCAGTCTGTTTGCAGTGATAGTAAAATTAAAAAGGTTTTTTATACTGGCCAATCAAGGATCATGATGGCCAAAAAGGTGGTGGCCCATGTGTGTGATGGGTCCACCGTCGTTCTTCTCAAAGAGTAAGTTATATCCACCCTTAAGCCACTGGGTACATCCAGGTGTGCCCAACTGTTGTGTTGTACTGACTTCCTGGCTGGAGTCGGACTTCTTTGAGAAGAACGGCGTCACTGTTCTATCTAGTTTTACAAAGTGAGGTGTAAGACATTTTGGCCCAGGTAGTACAGCTGGCCCATACCAGTGAGGACTTTATCAAACTGACAGTGTAACTGGATCACAGGTTACATGAAAGTAAGAGTGATAGGATTCAGGGGGCAGTGAAATATCTTGCAGCCCTTCCAAGAATTATCACTGAGTGTTCGGCCTGGCATCCTTAGCGTGGTTTTCCCTTATCTTTTAGCCTCTGCCTCCTGTACATTTTGCTGGTCTAGATGCTTTGGGCACTTTGCCACTGCTAATCAGTGCCAAAGTGCAAGAGCTCCCTCTATAAATTGTGAATGGTGTTTCCATGATTGGGTTGTTTGACTTACTACTAAGTCCCGAGTACAGTGCATTTTGTGTGCCCAGGGCAGCGAAGTCAAATGTGTGGGAAGCTGGGTATCTGTTGCAGTAACCCCCACACAAGTTTTGCCAGCCTAAGGATGCACTTTGACTTGATGTGCCCTGGGTCCCTACCAAACAGGTTCCCAGGGCCTGTATTCTTTACCAAACCTGTACCTTGTACCCCCAATTGGCACCTCTCTGGCCACCTGTCAGTCCCTTGTAAAAGGTACCATGGGTACCAAGGCACTGTGGCCAGGAAGGCCTCTAAGGGCTGCAGCACCTATTGTGCCACCCTTAGAGGCCCTGTACCTTTACACACACACTGCCAGTGCAGGCTGCCTGTTTTGGTGCAGAAAAAAGTGAAGAGTCAACATAGCACACATCACTGTGTATCATGCCTACAACCTACTGCCCCGGCATAGGTCAGCCACCCATCTAGCTTGGTGAACTATACCAGTGGTAACTGTACAGGTGCATGAGCCCTGTATCCCTACAGTGTCTAAGCCAATTCCTAGACATTGTAAGTGCAGTAATGCCATGATTAAGAGTATGTGGTGCTGGGAGTTTATCATTACGAACTCCACAGCACCATAATTGCTTTACTGAAAACTGGGAAGTTTGGTATCAAACTTCTCAGCACATTAAACCCACACTGATGCCAGTGTGGGATTTTAATGAAAAATGCTCAAAGAGGGCATCTTAGAGATGTCCCTGAGAAACAACCAGCCTCTGGTGGGTTCCTGACTGGTACTCACCAGCCTGTCACCACAAGCCATGTTTCTGGACACCCGGGGTTGGGAGCCTTCGCTCCCTGAGCCCAGAAACAAAGCCTTTCCTGGGCGAGGTGTTCACACCTCCCCCAAGCCAGGAAAAGCCTTATGGGGCAGTAGAGCTTCAAAGGCCTTGAAGCCTTTGCAATGGGACTCCCAGCCTCTCCTGCTATCAGGTGGGGGAGACAAGGTGAAGCCCACTCTTCAGTGCCTGCCATCTGACCCCCAATCAGGGTTAGGGATTGTACTCACTCCCCCACATGGGGTGAGCACACCAAGGATGTAGTCACCCTAAGTTCAGTATCCCATTGGCTATTGACCGCGAGACCCCTAAAACGCTCCCTAAATACAGTATTTAGGGGGCAGCCCTGAATCAAGACGGCAGACAAGAAACGAAAAAAAGAAGGACCGAACAGCCGTGCCGAAGCTAAGAAAAGGCGGACGCCCACTGACTTGGCCTCAGCCCTACCAGACTGTCCCCACCTCAAACCTGCAGAAGTAAAACTCCGGTGTGTCCTGCAGCAGGCAACCTCAAGAACCACGAGTAACCTGCCCTGCCTTCCAAGGAAAAGACTTTGTCTCTCATGAACACCGGATTTGTTCACCCACTGACTCCAGCTCCGGCAAAATCCACGAGTCTGTACCACTCTGCACCCGACGCCCACAGCCTGAGTTCAAGTGAGCCAACACCACGTGGAGGTCTCCCCGGCGATCCAGACCCGAGATCCAGTGATCCCTGACCCTCCTCAAGCCTCCAGCCGACACCTGCAGACTCAATCCAGAAGGTCCCCCCAACCGCGACCAGGAGCTGGTAAGAAGATCCCGCCCTAAATGACACCCCTGCATCCGACGCCCCACGGCCTTGGGTGGCCCAACCAACGGTGTCTAACCAACCCCCAGTATCCCAACTTATCGCTCCAGTTTGTTTGCAACCCGGAGACTCCCCATTGAAAGTAACAGGGCACCCGACAACAAACCAGCACCCCGCACCCGGCCGCCCTAGTGCCGCTGAGGGTGTACCTTTGGTGCTATCTTGAACCCCCATTTGCCCTAAGCTTAAGTCCAGGAGCTTTGCTCCCACAACCTTGTGGACTACTCGTAAGCAGCCACCAACTGGAGGCCCCCTAGTCCCCTTTGGATAACATTGGGCCTCAGCACTCTGCACCTGGCCGCCCTAGTGCCGCTGAGGGTGTAACAAGAGTGCATCCTTGACCCTAGGGGACCCCTGAGTCTAACCCTAGAAACCCAACTCCCACAACAAAGTACTTACCTGTTAACTGATAACACTTTCCTCTCATAGGATAACATTGACTGTTTTTCTGTGAAAAAGTTTCTACGTGTGGTGTTTGAAAATCTATAAAAGTCTCTAAAATTGTGCCCAAATAACCAAATCACTTTTACTTACCTGTTTACAGGAAATGTCCCAGTGCAGTATCCAGGTATGCTACACTGTGTAAGAAAAGTAATCTGTAAAGTAATCTACTTGACATCCTATTGAAAAGTCTATACAAAATATATGCACAATATATCTGATAGAGACGTCTAGTAGCAGATTCCTTAACCTAGAATATCCCCAGGTGTCAGACTGGTCCGGGAAACTTTGCGCAGCAGCACCTTCGTTCGACGGGGGCGGCGCCGCCCTGACGTTGTCCATGGACGTGACGTCAGCGGAGCCATATATGCCCTGCCACGCCAACATCAGCTTTCTTCTTTTCCGCGTCACAACGCGGATCTGTGAAACCAGCAGTTCCTGGCCTACTTTTGGGCCTGCTCGACACCATTGATGACATACCGGAAAAGTGTGCAATGCCCTCTGGGTTCAAAGCTTGTGAGGCCTGTGCGCGTTAGTTGTCTGGCACTGACCCGCACCTTATTTGCATGTGGTGCTTTAGTGTGCACCACGATTCCAAGCAATGCGCGACAGTCCGGGACAGTTTCTTCTCGTCGCTGCTCTCCCTCTCCAGAGGGGGCTCGCTCCCGAGGCCGCTCCCGCGACCTACTCCCTAAAAAAGGTAAGCAGAGCCACAAGCGTCCACTGAGGTCCACCTCGTGAAGGCATGCTGCTGGCGCCCACTCCTCTCGTAGGGGGTCAACTAAGGGCGCCCGGAGGTCCCTTCTACTTATCCTCCTTTCCCAGGAGTTGGAGCGACACGTGCCCAAATGGAGTCCTACTCCTGGGCTCTTCAGGCCTACTTCGAATCCCCTGCTCTCCCTGACGTGCCTTCGGGCCCCACAGAGGCGGAGGGTACTCAGGCAGGATCCTTCCCCGGCCAGGGTTGTGTGCACCGACTCCGGAGCCAAGGCGACGACATTGGGCTGTGGCCCAGACTGTCCTGGTCACTCTAGCACACTCCGCCAGTCAGCGCAAAGCCCTGTGCGGCTTCCTTCGCGGACTGCAGAAGCGACGTCAGCAACGCCGGTGATGCCAGGAACGCCGGGTTTGACTCCGGGCTCTCCCCGTCCGTCAGCACATAGCCCTGTGCGGCTTCCTGCGCGGGCGACGGAGGCGAAGCCGGCGATGCCGGGTTCGACGCCAGGCTCTCACCGCCAGTCGATGCATAACCCTGTGCGGCTTCCTGCGCAGACGGCGGGGGCGGCGTCGACTACGCCGAGCTTGGAGCTAGGACACAAGTGGCAGACAGCTTTTTGCTTCTTCTAGCGCGGCCATCTGCGCTTTAAACACTACATGCGTGTTTGCACATGCGTCCTCCGCACCCTGGGACTCCGTGGCTACCTTGCTCCCTTCTCTTCCGAAGAAATTGCACTCGGAATTACTCCGTCTTGTCCTTCACGGCAAGGAAATGGCTCATTTTACTATACGCTCCTCCCTGGATGCCACGGACTCTGTGGACCGTGCTCTTGCAAGGTCGGTGGCTTTGCGCCGTCATGCCTGGATGCGTAACTGCCGCTTCCCTGATAATATCCGGGAGAGCCTCCAGGACATGCCATGTGACGGAATAGACCTTTTTGGGTCCCACACTGACTCTGCGGTCTCCCAGCTTCTGACAGGGCTACCGTAATTATGCCGCGCCATTGGCTGGCTGACTTTTTCTTCTTGGTTGCGGTCTTCTTTTATGGCAAGTTTTTTATCTGAGACAGGTTGGGCCTCTATATTGTCGGTATAGCCGTACGGCTGAGTTGTTTTTGTTTTCAAGTCCTCTGACTGTCTGTTTTGCCAAGAGGACCCCTCTCCTTGCCAGGGGTTAACCCTTGTCCTATTTGGGGTATTGGATGGTGGCAGTTATCTGCCTTTGCCTTCGTACGCTCCTGTGGAGTTTTCATTGTGGGTATCCCTCTGGGGCTTAGGTGCCTACTTTTACTGCGTTCCGCAGGGTCGCATTGCCCTATTGTCTGTAATGCTTAGGCCCCGGGTCTAGGTCTCTTCTTTTGTTGCCAGCCCCACCTGGGTTGTTCTCCCCAGTAGGGAGTTGCGTGGACCTCTCTGTTGTGGGTTGTTATGGCCCTTGCCTTGTTGTCCAGCAGTTTTCTCCACATCCCCGCTGCTTTTGCGCAGGGTTTTCTACGTTCCACTTGCATTCTTAAATGTGGCGGATTCGTTGAGCTGGTTCTCCTTGTACTCCGCTCTTCCTGGCATCTAGGACCCGTGAGTTGGTCCTAAGTACTCCCTTGTTAGGCTTGTCTTTTCTTCTAAATTGTCCTGCGAGAGGACTGCTCTCCCTTCCGGACTGACGGCAGACGCTGCTTAGAGCCAGGTCTAGTTCTACTTTCTGTATAAGCTGCAGGTACTTTTCAGCGAACCTGAGTGCCTGGGGTTGGACGTGTTCAGCATCTTCTTGAGGCTGTTATGTGCCATGTCATTCCTCATGGCTTGTGCGGCCCGTTGCTTATTGCTATTGAACGCCTCTCGGCTGTTCCTGCTGTCTTAATTTCTGGTGTTACTTCTGACCGCGTATGACCGTCTTTCAGGTTGTGTATGGGCATTCTTTCAATGCTCTCCACATCTCTGTCGAATAAGGGTCTCCGCAGTGCTCTTCCTCTGTGGTACACGTGGGGGCGCTATACTTTCTCTCTACCATACCACTTATCCGGTCCTTTGGGTTGGTTTTGGCGACTGCCGCATCCTGCGGTTCCTTTGCGCCATAAGGTTCAATTCTACTCCCTGCGAAGTGCTGCACTTTCTTTTCTGGGTAAGAGTGGTCTGCTTAATTCAGGCACTCTGTTCATCACCACCCCCTTTTCTGAATCATTTTGTCCACCATAAGCGTGGAAGGGTATACTCAGATGTGAGTCCCTTGCTCATTGCACCATCAGGATTCAAGCAAGCCGGGCCGACGACGCCTGAAATGGCAGAAACCGGTCCCCGGAAGCTTGTTTCCTTCCCAGTATAAGAATTGGCTTGGTAGTTTGGTTTGCCCTGTTCCCATCATGCACTGGGACAGGAACAGACTAATTTGCATATAGCCAAGTTCTGAGCTGGGATGGTGCAGTGAGCTAAAAAACGGTGATGGATCAAGCCCTGATCTTTGGACTGGGTAAGAGTGGTCTGCTTAATTCAGGCACTCTGTTCATCACCACCCCCTTTTCTGAATCATTTTGTCCACCATAAGCGTGGAAGGGTATACTCAGATGTGAGTCCCTTGCTCATTGCACCATCAGGATTCAAGCAAGCCGGGCCGACGACGCCTGAAATGGCAGAAACCGGTCCCCGGAAGCTTGTTTCCTTCCCAGTATAAGAATTGGCTTGGTAGTTTGGTTTGCCCTGTTCCCATCATGCACTGGGACAGGAACAGACTAATTTGCATATAGCCACGTTCTGAGCTGGGATGGTGCAGTGAGCTAAAAAACGGTGATGTATCAAGCCCTGATCTTTGGACTGGGTAAGAGTGGTCTGCTTAATTCAGGCACTCTGTTCATCACCACTCCCTTTTCTGAATCATTTTGTCCACCATAAGCGTGGAAGGGTATACTCAGATGTGAGTCCCTTGCTCATTGCACCATCAGGATTCAAGCAAGCCGGGCCGACGACGCCTGAAATGGCAGAAACCGGTCCCCGGAAGCTTGTTTCCTTCCCAGTATAAGAATTGGCTTGGTAGTTTGGTTTGCCCTGTTCCCATCATGCACTGGGACAGGAACAGACTAATTTGCATATAGCCAAGTTCTGAGCTGGGATGGTGCAGTGAGCTAAAAAACGGTGATGGATCAAGCCCTGATCTTTGGACTGGGTAAGAGTGGTCTGCTTAATTCAGGCACTCTGTTCATCACCACCCCCTTTTCTGAATCATTTTGTCCACCATAAGCGTGGAAGGGTATACTCAGATGTGAGTCCCTTGCTCATTGCACCATCAGGATTCAAGCAAGCCGGGCCGACGACGCCTGAAATGGCAGAAACCGGTCCCCGGAAGCTTGTTTCCTTCCCAATATAAGAATTGGCTTGGTAGTTTGGTTTGCCCTGTTCCCATCATGCACTGGGACAGGAACAGACTAATTTGCATATAGCCAAGTTCTGAGCTGGGATGGGGCAGTGAGCTAAAAAACGGTGATGGATCAAGCCCTGATCTTTGGACTGGGTAAGAGTGGTCTGCTTAATTCAGGCACTCTGTTCATCACCACCCCCTTTTCTGAATCATTTTGTCCACCATAAGCGTGGAAGGGTATACTCAGATGTGAGTCCCTTGCTCATTGCACCATCAGGATTCAAGCAAGCCGGGCCGACGACGCCTGAAATGGCAGAAACCGGTCCCCGGAAGCTTGTTTCCTTCCCAGTATAAGAATTGGCTTGGTAGTTTGGTTTGCCCTGTTCCCATCATGCACTGGGACAGGAACAGACTAATTTGCATATAGCCAAGTTCTGAGCTGGTATAGTGCAGTGAGCTAAAAAACGGTGATGGATCAAGCCCTGATCTTTGGACTGGGTAAGAGTGGTCTGCTTAATTCAGGCACTCTGTTCATCACCACCCCCTTTTCTGAATCCTTTTGTCCACCATAAGCGTGGAAGGGTATACTCAGATGTGAGTCCCTTGCTCATTGCACCATCAGGATTCAAGCAAGCCGAGCCGACGACGCCTGAAATGGCAGAAACCGGTCCCCGGAAGCTTGTTTCCTTCCCAGTATAAGAATTGGCTTGGTAGTTTGGTTTGCCCTGTTCCCATCATGCACTGGGACAGGAACAGACTAATTTGCATATAGCCAAGTTCTGAGCTGGGATGGTGCAGTGAGCTAAAAAAAGGTGATGGATCAAGCCCTGATCTTTGGACTGGGTAAGAGTGGTCTGCTTAATTCAGGCACTCTGTTCATCACCACCCCCTTTTCTGAATCATTTTGTCCACCATAAGCATGGAAGGGTATACTCAGATGTGAGTCCCTTGCTCATTGCACCATCAGGATTCAAGCAAGCCGGGCCGACGACGCCTGAAATGGCAGAAACCGGTCCCCGGAAGCTTGTTTCCTTCCCAGTATAAGAATTGGCTTGGTAGTTTGGTTTGCCCTGTTCCCATCATGCACTGGGACAGGAACAGACTAATTTGCATATAGCCAAGTTCTGAGCTGGGATGGTGCAGTGAGCTAAAAAACGGTGATGGATCAAGCCCTGATCTTTGGACTGGGTAAGAGTGGTCTGCTTAATTCAGGCACTCTGTTCATCACCACCCCCTTTTCTGAATCATTTTGTCCACCATAAGCGTGGAAGGGTATACTCAGATGTGAGTCCCTTGCTCATTGCACCATCAGGATTCAAGCAAGCCGGGCCGACGACGCCTGAAATGGCAGAAACGGGTCCCCGGAAGCTTGTTTCCTTCCCAGTATAAGAATTGGCTTGGTAGTTTGGTTTGCCCTGTTCCCATCATGCACTGGGACAGGAACAGACTAATTTGCATATAGCCAAGTTCTGAGCTGGGATGGTGCAGTGAGCTAAAAAACGGTGATGGATCAAGCCCTGATCTTTGGACTGGGTAAGAGTGGTCTGCTTAATTCAGGCACTCTGTTCATCACCACCCCCTTTTCTGAATCATTTTGTCCACCATAAGCGTGGAAGGGTATACTCAGATGTGAGTCCCTTGCTCATTGCACCATCAGGATTCAAGCAAGCCGGGCCGACGACGCCTGAAATGGCAGAAACCGGTCCCCGGAAGCTTGTTTCCTTCCCAGTATAAGAATTGGCTTGGTAGTTTGGTTTGCCCTGTTCCCATCATGCACTGGGACAGGAACAGACTAATTTGCATATAGCCACGTTCTGAGCTGGGATGGTGCAGTGAGCTAAAAAACGGTGATGTATCAAGCCCTGATCTTTGGACTGGGTAAGAGTGGTCTGCTTAATTCAGGCACTCTGTTCATCACCACTCCCTTTTCTGAATCATTTTGTCCACCATAAGCGTGGAAGGGTATACTCAGATGTGAGTCCCTTGCTCATTGCACCATCAGGATTCAAGCAAGCCGGGCCGACGACGCCTGAAATGGCAGAAACCGGTCCCCGGAAGCTTGTTTCCTTCCCAGTATAAGAATTGGCTTGGTAGTTTGGTTTGCCCTGTTCCCATCATGCACTGGGACAGGAACAGACTAATTTGCATATAGCCAAGTTCTGAGCTGGGATGGTGCAGTGAGCTAAAAAACGGTGATGGATCAAGCCCTGATCTTTGGACTGGGTAAGAGTGGTCTGCTTAATTCAGGCACTCTGTTCATCACCACCCCCTTTTCTGAATCATTTTGTCCACCATAAGCGTGGAAGGGTATACTCAGATGTGAGTCCCTTGCTCATTGCACCATCAGGATTCAAGCAAGCCGGGCCGACGACGCCTGAAATGGCAGAAACCGGTCCCCGGAAGCTTGTTTCCTTCCCAATATAAGAATTGGCTTGGTAGTTTGGTTTGCCCTGTTCCCATCATGCACTGGGACAGGAACAGACTAATTTGCATATAGCCAAGTTCTGAGCTGGGATGGGGCAGTGAGCTAAAAAACGGTGATGGATCAAGCCCTGATCTTTGGACTGGGTAAGAGTGGTCTGCTTAATTCAGGCACTCTGTTCATCACCACCCCCTTTTCTGAATCATTTTGTCCACCATAAGCGTGGAAGGGTATACTCAGATGTGAGTCCCTTGCTCATTGCACCATCAGGATTCAAGCAAGCCGGGCCGACGACGCCTGAAATGGCAGAAACCGGTCCCCGGAAGCTTGTTTCCTTCCCAGTATAAGAATTGGCTTGGTAGTTTGGTTTGCCCTGTTCCCATCATGCACTGGGACAGGAACAGACTAATTTGCATATAGCCAAGTTCTGAGCTGGTATAGTGCAGTGAGCTAAAAAACGGTGATGGATCAAGCCCTGATCTTTGGACTGGGTAAGAGTGGTCTGCTTAATTCAGGCACTCTGTTCATCACCACCCCCTTTTCTGAATCCTTTTGTCCACCATAAGCGTGGAAGGGTATACTCAGATGTGAGTCCCTTGCTCATTGCACCATCAGGATTCAAGCAAGCCGAGCCGACGACGCCTGAAATGGCAGAAACCGGTCCCCGGAAGCTTGTTTCCTTCCCAGTATAAGAATTGGCTTGGTAGTTTGGTTTGCCCTGTTCCCATCATGCACTGGGACAGGAACAGACTAATTTGCATATAGCCAAGTTCTGAGCTGGGATGGTGCAGTGAGCTAAAAAAAGGTGATGGATCAAGCCCTGATCTTTGGACTGGGTAAGAGTGGTCTGCTTAATTCAGGCACTCTGTTCATCACCACCCCCTTTTCTGAATCATTTTGTCCACCATAAGCGTGGAAGGGTATACTCAGATGTGAGTCCCTTGCTCATTGCACCATCAGGATTCAAGCAAGCCGGGCCGACGACGCCTGAAATGGCAGAAACCGGTCCCCGGAAGCTTGTTTCCTTCCCAGTATAAGAATTGGCTTGGTAGTTTGGTTTGCCCTGTTCCCATCATGCACTGGGACAGGAACAGACTAATTTGCATATAGCCAAGTTCTGAGCTGGGATGGTGCAGTGAGCTAAAAAACGGTGATGGATCAAGCCCTGATCTTTGGACTGGGTAAGAGTGGTCTGCTTAATTCAGGCACTCTGTTCATCACCACCCCCTTTTCTGAATCATTTTGTCCACCATAAGCGTGGAAGGGGAATACTCAGATGTGAGTCCCTTGCTCATTGCACCATCAGGATTCAAGCAAGCCGGGCCGACGACGCCTGAAATGGCAGAAACCGGTCCCCGGAAGCTTGTTTCCTTCCCAGTATAAGAATTGGCTTGGTAGTTTGGTTTGCCCTGTTCCCATCATGCACTGGGACAGGAACAGACTAATTTGCATATAGCCAAGTTCTGAGCTGGGATGGTGCAGTGAGCTAAAAAACGGTGATGGATCAAGCCCTGATCTTTGGACTGGGTAAGAGTGGTCTGCTTAATTCAGGCACTCTGTTCATCACCACCCCCTTTTCTGAATCATTTTGTCCACCATAAGCGTGGAAGGGTATACTCAGATGTGAGTCCCTTGCTCATTGCACCATCAGGATTCAAGCAAGCCGGGCCGACGACGCCTGAAATGGCAGAAACCGGTCCCCGGAAGCTTGTTTCCTTCCCAGTATAAGAATTGGCTTGGTAGTTTGGTTTGCCCTGTTCCCATCATGCACTGGGACAGGAACAGACTAATTTGCATATAGCAAGTTCTGAACTGGGATGGTGCAGTGAGCTAAAAAACGGTGATGGATCAAGCCCTGATCTTTGGACTGGGTAAGAGTGGTCTGCTTAATTCAGGCACTCTGTTCATCACCACCCCCTTTTCTGAATCATTTTGTCCACCATAAGCGTGGAAGGGTATACTCAGATGTGAGTCCCTTGCTCATTGCACCATCAGGATTCAAGCAAGCCGGGCCGACGACGCCTGAAATGGCAGAAACCGGTCCCCGGAAGCTTGTTTCCTTCCCAGTATAAGAATTGGCTTGGTAGTTTGGTTTGCCCTGTTCCCATCATGCACTGGGACAGGAACAAACTAATTTGCATATAGCCAAGTTCTGAGCTGGGATGGTGCAGTGAGCTAAAAAAACGGTGATGGATCAAGCCCTGATCTTTGGACTGGGTAAGAGTGGTCTGCTTAATTCAGGCACTCTGTTCATCACCACCCCCTTTTCTGAAGCACTTTCTTTTCATGTCAGTTTCTTACTAGGTGTGTTTTTCTACCCTGTCGCCCTGTGCTGGGCAGGTGTCAGTGCCCAACTGCCTTCGTATTTTTACGGGAGCAGGTTTCACAATGTTTTACGCGGTTTGAGTGATTTAGCTGAGCTAGCCCAGGCTTCTTGCCCACACCTTGGATCCTGAAGATTCTTCATGCCTCTTTCGAGGTTCGGCATTTTTTTCACTCAGGTGCAAGCGTTCTGGCTTGGTGTTTTCCTTCTTCATCCCCTCTACATGTGAAGGTTTTCGTGTTATTTTGGATGGGCTGTGGGGCCCTAGCCTTCCCTTGATTCCTGCTCCCTTCAGGACACAGGAGTATGGTGGGTGGCTGCACTGTCATTTTGTCCCCACTGTGTTTCGTCCTTGGTAGACGACACTCCTTTAGTCATGTTATTGACTACTAGGTTCTTCTGGACCTTGGTGTGGTTTAGTCGCAGTCCTGCCTCCTCTATGGGTATGGCTTTGGTATCTATTCTAAGTTAAGGAATCTGCGGCTAGAGGTCTCTATCAGATGAACAAGTTACTTACCTTTGGTAACGATGTATTTGGTAGAGACATAGTCTAGCCGCAGATTCCTTAACGCCCGCACGTCCTCCCCGTCCTGCGACAACCTTTTCAGGTTGGGCTTCTTTCCTTCGCCTCCCTTTGGGTGGCTTTATTCCTCTGCGGAGTGATGTTTCCTCTTCATTCCAACTCACGAGGCTACATTCTGATTCGTGGCTTTGTTCTACCCATTCTTGTGACTGGACGGTATGCTCATATGACATGGGTCCTTTACAATCCTTACCCTGGGTTGTGCGATGTGAGTCTCCTTCTCCCTTCTGTCTTCTTCACCCGCTTGAGGTCTTTTGCCTTCCCTGTACTCTAAAGGTTGCAGTCTATGACAAGGCTGCCTTTGGCAGATCCATTATTTGGATTTGACGCCTCCTTTCAGGTGACGCTTTATAGTAGTTTGTCCTTGCTCCTGGATTTTGGACTGGTTGTCCTTCACTGTCATTTCTTATGGTTGCAGCCTTGCTGCTGGCTGCTGTAATGGTTCACCGAGGAGCTGGGGCTCAATGGTGGGTCTTGTGCCTCTGGTGGCACAGGCTCGCGCAGGCCAATGGTTCTATTCTGCCTATGCTGTGCATCTTCATCTGCCTCCGGGGGAGGTTTGGACTTTACACTTGCAGGGGCTCATCCCAGAGTGGTGCTCTGTACTTTCCCTACCTCAGTTTACAGTATACAGTGCTTGGCACTTTCCTTCTATGGTGATGTTTATTCACTATACTCTGTTTTTTCTTTTTCTGCACACTGTTCCCATATTTTGACAGTTTTTTCGTGATGGCTCCGCGTTTGGACGCAGAAAAGTCTTCTGACGAAAAACTGATGTCAGCGCACCAGGGCGGGGCATATATGGCTCCGCTGACTTGACGTCCATGGACGACGTCAGGGCGGCGCCGTATGGCGCCGGCGCACGGAGGTGCTGCTGCGCAAAATTTTCTGGACCAGACTGACGCCTGGAGATATTCTAAGTTAAGGAATCTGCGGCTCGACTATGTCTATACTAGATACATTGTTACCGAAGGTAAGTAACTTTTTCTTCAAAGCATTGCATTACCAGTGATTCTACTGTAATCAAACCAGAGTATATATACAACTGCAATTCTAACTGTATTATTACTGCAAAGTGTAAATCACTTAGCTGTACCAGGCTTGCTTGGTTCTAGAAAAATAAAATATCCATCAGGAGTTGGCCTGACGGCTAGGGCTCTCGACCTCGGACCTGAGGATCTGAGTTCGAGTCTCGGTAACAACGCCAAACGTCCTGTGATTCTGGGCAAATCACTTAATCTCCCCGTGCCCAACAAAAATTAATGTGTGTCCTCATGTAACGTAACTGGTGCTATGTAAAGCGCTCTGATACCCGGTTCGGTTTGGGTCAAGTTCGCGCTATATAAAACTCTGCAAAAAAAAAAATTGGTCTGAGTTCAGTCTTTGAGTGTGTGACAATCATTTGCTGATTGATTGTGTGTACAACAAATGCTTACCACTACTCTCTGATAAAGCCTTTCTGCTAACCCACACTATCACAAATATAGAGTAAGGTGCTATCTACTTTTACCTCTGCCTACCTTTGGGGTTCCATTGGACACGCTTAACCACTCCAGCAAAAACGCGCGCTAAAGCTGTCATTGGTTTTGAAACTGCTCATAAAATTCTTTTAAATTTGTTTACCATTTTAATATGTTTTAAAAGAACTGTGATCCTAACTGTTTGAATGTGATACATATATCTAGTGGAACTCGCTCGAGGCACCATTCTACACCACTTCCGCTGCTTCAATGCGGACTAGTGGCTGCGGGCAACACAGCTACTGCTCTGCAGGGCTGATTGGCAGCAGGGAGGAGCGAGGGATGAGTGAGAACATAACTAACACGCTGGAGCAGACGCGCGCAGCAGGCGCGCCAAAGGCCTAAGGCAAGTCTGTCCGCGACCGAACGGGACTAGGGGCTAGGATCCTTGGTCAAATCCAGTCCTACTCGTTGGAGGAGTCGCTGGTACATGAGCTCAGAGTTCTCCCCCGGAGGTGCAGGTAGAAGACACACTCATAGCTGAGAATTTGCTTAGTACGCAGGGGAGAGGAGAGAGTAGGGCTGCACAGCCACATATCTCTAAGGGCACAGGGTCAGTAAACCCCATGGATTTAAAGGCAGTAGTACTAAATTTTCACTCCTTCCAGAAGCATAGCCTAGAGAGCTTCACCCTCCTTCAGCAGGAAGTCCCTGACATCCTAGCAATCATATAAACCTGTCTTGATGACGGCTCAGGGCTGGATATTGTATCAGCACTACTCTTAGAGTATGATGCCCTATGGCACAACGGACAGGATGGGGAAGAGGGGGAGTGGTAGCACTACTCTATAACAATGGAATGGAGAATGGTACGAAGCTGGAGCAAAATTGAGGTAGGCAGCCTAGGGGACGCACTGCAAGACAACTCGCCAAGGAGATCACAGCTGGAGGATCTCGAGGAGGAGAGTGACTCCCTCACCAACCAGTTGAGAGCAGCCATCAATAGGGTGGCAACTGCACGTAGAGAAAGAGTGCAGAATAAGAGCAAGGAAGCCCCCTGGTTCTCGGAGAAACTAAGGGGACAGAAACAGACCCTACGCCAACAAGAAAGGCAATGACGTAGTCATATGACCCTGAGGCGCTCAAGGATTACAGGGCCAGGCTTGCCACATACAAAAGAGCCATTCTGGCAAGAAAGGCTGAGTACTTTGATGCCAAGATCTTGGAGGCAGATAACAAGCAAAAAGAAACCTTAAGAATTCTGAAGGAACTCAGGCAAAAGCAAGCACAGGAAACAGTTGCTAGCCCACAACACTATAACAGGTTCCTGACCTTTTTTCTAGATAACTTAAAGGACATACTTACTGCTATACACAACACTCCTACCAGCCAGAACCCCTTGGCTATGGATTAGGTACAATGTGAACGTAGGGAGCCTCTCGCCTCCTTTCCGAGGCTAGACCATGACACCTTGGCCCACATTGAGGCTCAAATTAAATCAGGCTCACCTGCGGACCCATGATCACCAAGGATATTCAAAATGGCTCTACCAGTGATTGAGGGAGAGATCCTCGCTCTGATCAATCTATCACTGGAAACTGGGAGGGTCCCCAGTAACTTCAAGGAAGCCAGAGTAACGCCGCTATTGAAAACGGCAGGGGCAGACGTCACCAACCTAAAGAATTATAGGCCCATATCCCAACTTCCTTTCTTGGCCAAAATCGAGGTTCGGCAGGCAGGATTTAGTTCCCATCACACAGTAATTTAAGGAAGAAACGGTTTCACATAATACGCATAAGTAAAATCATACACAAAATTTATGAGAGATGTTATTTAATCACATCCTCATTCCAGCAAAAACATCAGAAACATTATTTTGAATATCACATTATTATCGTGTCCAGAAGAGGGGAAGGAGTTGGTTGGGAAGGTAAGTACTTCAGTGAAGGATAAAGTGGTGTAAGTAATACAGAAGGAAGGTGCAATCACAAATTATACAGTTTGCGTCCAAAGGGCATGTTGCTCAGCCACATAGCAAATTGCGAACAGTTATTAGCCAGGCCCCTATATAGAAACACAGTATCAATCATCTGTTGTTGGTGGGCTGGTATGAATGAAAAAGTCAACATTTCGACCCCGAACAGTGTAGGTTAATTGCCACCTTACTATGGGATCTTCCTCAGGACTCAGGCGTGGGGGGGGGGGGGGGGGGGGAGAGTGAGGTGGGGCACTAAGGAAAAGCCCTACACAGAGGGCTAAGGTAAAGGACGGTCGGGCGCGTGGGCTCCGCGAGAAAGGAGAGCAAGATGAAGACACTTCAAAATGAGGAACAGAGAGTTCCCTCATGGATGGCCATTTAAATAAATCAAGCCAGGTCATTCAAAATAGAAACATCTGTGAAGTGTTAATCCAAATAATATTAGCACGAGGGCGCCAATCGCTCCACTGCAGTCCCAATCAGCTAATGAATGCAGCGCCGTGTATAAATCGCGGGGAGCTGCTGTCCGTCTCATAGATTCTGTCTCGCAGATTCTGATACAGAATCTACGAGACGGAGAGCAGCTCCTCGCGATTCACTGGGCTGTATTCATTAGCTGATTGGGACCGCTGAGGAGCAATTGACGCCCTTAAATGCAAATAATCGCAATTTAGCAATTTCTAAAGAAAAGAAATTCTGAGAATCTGCCCCTTTGCGAGCGGATTTTTGTTTGATGCATCTAGCTGTTAGTCCCCATCACAGCACAGAGCTGGTGATGCTGTTGGCGCTGGAGGAACTCAGGCTCACGGCCCCATGGAGCGTGTATTCCACATACTTTAGCTGGCATCGGCAAGGAATCAACACGCCGGCCGCTTTTCAGAAACTGTCAATCTTAACCTTGCGAGTGGACCTCTAGTATCCCGTAATAGCCAGTTGATCACCTGTTTACGACCGAGCTTCGTAGCGGACTCTAGCGATGCTCGTTGATAACCGCACACTGAAAGGGAGTGCGCATTCCTGCGCCTCCTGTTTCCTGGCCTCATTTCTTGGCCCTCAAGCTCTGGGACGAATGGCAGCTATTGCCGCCTCGCTACCGCACTCACAGAGAGCACGCTGACAGACGGAGCAGTGCTGTACAAATAAGTTTAATTCAGTGCGTGCGCGCATATCAGCTTAAACTATGGCATATTTGGCAGATAGGGTGACCAGATCGTGCGCCCCAAAAATCGAGACATTTTGCAAAAATAGAGGAGGGACAACAAATGTACATCAATAAAGTGGCAAAGAAAGACAGCCCTCATTGTCATAGAAACACAGAAGAGGGACTAATGGAATTTCTAAAACCAGCATCATACCTGTTAATTAAATGCTTACTCATAACAGCTGCTTACTAGCCCTGCTTTATAAAACCTAAAAAAGTGCCTCTCACTGTTTTCAGTTCACCCTCTCCGGGACATGAGCCAATTTTACTTAAATCTGCCGTGACAACTGTTGACAAACCGGGACGGTCCGGGCAAATCTGGTTATTGGCAAAGTATATCGTTTCCGAACCAGAGAGGTGGTATCTCAGGTGTGCTTGACTTTTTGTGTTATTTTGCTACATTCTTTTTAGGAGTTCTATCGCTACGGATAAATTAACCCTGTAGACACAAGAATCTTTGAGGTCCATCCTCAATGCCAGCCTAGACTATGTGAAATGGAGAAGGAGGGAAATTCCTGAACTCTTGACTCTGCAAACACAGCTGTCAGCCTATATGTGCATACTGAATAAGTACTGGAGGTGGGAGAGTGATTGTGTAAGGGTAAAAAGGTTGAGGAGAGGAGTGTGTGTATATTAATGTCTCTTCTGTCCCCTTCATCTTGACTGCAGGTTGCACCATTCAGGGTTGGAGCTTACATACGCTGATCATCGATATATATTCTGAAGACGCATCAAGAGGCCCAGCCAGTATTTCTCCACTCCCCTGTTATATTTCATATCAGTACCCTGATATAGATCTAGGGAACATCGTACACTTTCCCTACATCATCTCCCCTTCATATGAACGAGCCTTATAAGGACATAACTCCAAATAAGGACAGACTGCCTTTTATGGGCATAACGCCTTATACGTACTGTAGCCTTTTATGGACTAAACCTTTCACCTAGTTCCATACCGAGGGTGGGTTTTTCCCAATCGATATTGCTAAGACGTCATCCTTAGCACGTATGAATATATATATATTTTTTTTAAACTTTATTTTTGAGTTATATAACAAGTGGAACAATACATACCCCCCTAAATATGGCATCAAATAAAACTATTCAATACAGATCGTTGACCTCATTATGGCACTTAAGGGTACAGGTATCATCAGGGAGGCAGTGGTCATGGGAAAAGCAGCAACATAATAAGTCAGGAGATAAAGCATATGAATCTGAAGAAGCAGGCGTAATCAGCATCAAGAACAATCAAGTATAACAATCCTCTATCCCCTCCACCTCTCCATCATTCCCCGACCCCTCCGACGTAAACAGTTCCTCACTGGTACCCCCCCGAGTCATTCAGGGCTAGTCCCGCATTACACATGACCCTCCAGGCCAGCAGATCGTCTTGAGGCTTCTCACCCCTACGTGCGCACTGCATATGGGTCTCCTCCGCCAGGGACCACTCGCGGACATCCCTTAGCCACATGGAGATTTCCGGGGCTCGCCGCCCCATCCAGGTAATGGCCACCCTACGTCTCACCAAGACCAACATGAGCTGTAGTAGCTTGTAGGAGAGATTCCTCTTTTTAGGCTTAGGAACTAGAACCAGTAGACAGTGGAGCGGTGTCAGGTCTATCCTACGAGCGGTAGTGGCGGCTATACGTCTCACCACCTCCATCCAGAAGCGCTTCACCAAGGTACATTCCCAGGCCAGATGTAGGAACCCCGCCCCCTCCGCTCCACACCTGGGACGTATGAATAATTTATGAGTACACTCAACAGGAGGTCCACTTCACCTCTCGATGCACAAGGTTTAATCCCCAACGTCATCCTCATACTGAACAATGGGGAACATACGCACACAGACTGTATAAATACAGCAACTCTTGCTATTAGTAAGCAGGAGGGAACCGAGACTTCAAGGCCGACACACTGACCAGAGACGCTGCGGCTCCGACATGCCATTGCTCCAGCTGACAGTGGTCTGACGATCCCTTGTGGGGTGTCCAACTCAAGTCCAGGACGAAGTCCCACACTCTCACTATTCAGGTATGGGGTTTTGACTAAATCCTAGTGGGATTCTTGGCTCTTAGACTCAGGCTCTTAGACTTAGACTCTTACACTTAGGCTCTTAGACTTAGGCTCTTTCGCACCTACTCACATGCTAGGTACACTTAGGTACATCTAGGCAGGCATCTTATGAATGCATTTCATATTCATGTATGTGTTCATGACTATTGTAATATGGTAGAACAATACTATTCCTTATTCACTGTATTGCTGATTCTATATCTCTGCTACTGTGTTACAGTTGTAGCAGCACACTTATTTTACATGAGAAGAACTACGGTACAATACATTCTTATTGTAAACACGCTCAACTGTTTCTTCTGTGTATCTCTCTGAGAGCAAAACAATCAGCACAAGTGACTGGGTGGAAAGTAGTATATTGTTTCTCCGAGTCTGAGGTTATTATGTTCTGAAGTAGCAAAAACGAATCTCTCTGATAACGGGAGATTCTAGTAGCACTGCTAGCTACCTAATGCGAAAACATAAGTTGACATATTCAGTGGGAGTGGACAGACTTAGTTTATCGCCAAGCCCACAGTATATTTTATCCGTAAACAGCATAGGTCCTGCATGAAAGGGTACTATCGGAACTACACTACACCCCCTTTCCCCTGGGTGTTCGTCTTTGGAGGGCAGTTCTCATTGGTTCCCCAGGGAAGACACGAAAGTGAGTGGTTGGACTGTCTTCTCTCCATCACCCCCAACGGCCAGATCGACGAGGTTAGTGGTGACGATCTGATAATGCCAGTCTTCCCTTACCTTCATGACTTGCTGTTGAAGGTGGGCTCGTCCCAGCGAGTCAGTAACCACCTCCAAACTATAGCAAACCTCTTGTCATACATGGGGTTCACTGTCCGTGTGATCTGTCACATCTGACTCCTTCTCAGACACTCCCCTTTATTGAAGCCAATCTGAACACAGTTCAGTTACGTGCCATTCCCCCAGGAAAGTGTTCAGGAAATGCAGACTCTGAGCCCGATCTTGCAGCCTTGGAACTGGATTTCAGTGAGGTCAACTTTGAGCTTGCTGGAATTCATGGCCTCCTGCTGGTCAAGCACACCAGGTGGCATGTGAAGGCTCTGCGGTGTGGGATTTGAAGTCTTAGTGGGTACAACATCTAGGTGACCTCTCGACCTTGTGCAGATTTGAGAGGAGACTGGCCATATATTTTTAGTTGTGGTTACTGGACTGCGATTGGGTCAGTAACAGACCCATCTCCCTTCCCCACACAGCACATTCACTGGTGAGCGATGCATCGCTCCTGGGTTGGAGTGGCCATCTGGGAGAGGAGGAGATAAGAGGCCTCTTGTCTCCAGCTGAGTCCTGGCTCCATATCAACCTTCTGGAGCTGAAGGATACCAGCTTGTCATTGAAAGTCTAAGTTCCATCAATCAAGGGGAGCCTGATACAGGTGCTCACAAACAACACCACAGCCATGTGGTACTATAATAAGCGGGTGGGGTCACAGACCCTTTTCCAAGAGGCCCTGTGTCTCTGGAAATGGCTGGACAGCCAAGGACTTTTCCTTGTGATGAACCACCTGGCAGGTTTATTGAATACCAGGGTGGATGCCAGGGTGGATGAGCTCAGCCCTTGGCAGCTAGTAGATCAAGAGGTGGCATAAGGTCTCTTCCACGCATGGGAAGAATCTTAGCTCGATCTGTTTGCTACTGCCAAGAACATGCAATGTCAGCTCTTCTGCAGTTTGGAGTTTCCAAGTTGTCTGTTCCTGGGAGACGTGTTCCGCCTTCAGTAGAACTCAGGGCTCCTGTATGCCTTTCCGCCAATCTATAAAGATCAGTATCAAGTCATTCTAGGTGCCCCAGATTGGGCATGGAGAGTATGATATCCAGAACGCCTAGGATTGAGCATATGTCCTCCAATAAGGCTGCCTCTTTGGGAAGATCTGCTTTCACAGCAGCAGAGCAAGGTTCTGCACGAGGGCCTTCGTAATCTCTACCTTCATGCTTGGAGGTTGAGCGGCAACAGCTAAACACCTTTGACCAACCTCTGTCGGTGGATGATCTTATTTTGGCAACCAGGCATACATCAACAAAAACTGTATACGTCTGTCATTGGCACAAATTTGTGGCTTGGTGCTGTACTTGGCAGGTAGACCCCTTCCTGGCAAAGTTAGCTGAAGTTTTGTTATTTGTTCTGTCCCTGGCCCATCAAGGTTTTGCTCTGGGCACAGTTAAAGGGTGCTTGTCAGCACTTTCAACCTTTTTGTGGTTGGTGGATCAGCTCGCACTATCTAAGTCCTCAGTTGTTATGTACTTATTAAAAGGTTTACAACATTTGTTTACTCCCTCTTTATTTGAAATACCACAGTGAGACCTTAACTTGGTCCCAAAGTTTCTGATGTGTGCACCCTTCGACCCGCTTTACAGCTGCTTGCGGCCTCTCACTACCAAGACAGTGTTCCTCATCGCCATAACATCGGTCTGCTATGTGAGTGAGCTTCAAACTCTCTCTGTCACCGTGCCATATAGCATAATCTTCCCAGACAAGCTGGTTTTGCAAACATGGGCATCCGTCCTACCTCAAGTTGTGATACCCTTCCATGTCATCCAGAGCATCACTTTGTAGTTGTTCTATCCTGCGCCTCACCCCTATAAGGAGGAGGAGAGACTCCATTGCTTGGACCCTCAAGAGAGTGCTGAGCTTTTACATAGATCGTAATAAAGAACACCAAGGAGATGATCAGCTCTCTGTAGGGTTCTCATGAGCGGAAAAAAAGAAATGCTGTGCAGAAGACAAGCATCTCCCACTGGATGATGCTCTGCATTAAGTTCTGGTACGCTTTGGCTAAAAAGCAGCCTCCAGAAGGAGTGCGTATTCCATCTAACAGGGCCAAAGCTTCTACCACTGTGTTGGCATGAGGCTTCCCTGACCTGGACATTTGCCAGGTACTACATGGGTATCCCGCCACACGTTCACAAAGCAGTAATGTATGGGCAGTCAGATTCACTGAGAGGGGCATTTTACCTGCTTGGTCCTGCAGGGCTTTCTGGTTTAAGCCCATCTACACGCACACCTGCAAATAGGTAGAACTTTTGTACTTATTTATTTATTTAGTGTTTTATATAGCGCAAACATGACCTGAAAGGGTGTCAGAGCTCTTAGCAGAGATATAGGGATCCGGATTGCGACAGGAGCAAGCATCAAGAACTTACAAATGAAGAACAATATAAAACAATATACACAAACAGTGGCAGTAAAAGAACTCTGAGCTTACAAAGTATCTTAGACTGACCGATAATGTCAAAATAGAAATTTCCTTTTTATCCATCAAGGGACTCATAGTTCAAAGTTTACCTGAGTCCGCTTCTCAGTGGCATGCCGAGCAGAGGAACCTGGAAAAGTATCTATTCAAAAGGTGAATATTCTGCTGTTAGAGGTCTCTATTAGAAGAACAAGTTATTTACCTTAAATAACGCTCTTTCTGTGAGAGAATCTAGCTGCAGATTCCTCACCAACCCCCCCATCCTTCCTGTTCTGTAGTTGGGCCTTACCAATTATTAAGTCCCCTGCGTCTTGGGGTGTGGAACTGTCGTAAGCATGTGGGAGTGGGGGGCGCTAGAGGGCGCACGAGTTGAATGGCCGCCATTTGGTGAGGCTCCTACTCCCCGGACCTGATATCCTTAATTAATCCTTCTGAACTGGGCCGAAAACGAGCTGCTTTGCACCGCAAATGTTGATTCTACTGTGAACTGGACTCGCTGAAAGTTTTGTGACGATCCGACGCTGTGGGACTGCTGGCAAAGGCTCTGAAGCTTTTCCCGACTGTGGAACTGGAGCCCAGGAGGTGGCGCTGACCTGCAGCTGCAAGCAGGAAAGTCCGCGGCTCGCCACGAGAACGGTAGGCCCTGTGGAGGTGGAGGGCTGCCATGGTGAAGTGCAGATAGAGAGGCGGCAGAGGACGTGCGGATTTATCGGCGCCATATCGCACACTGACATTTCTTGACCCCCCGCTTTGGAGGCAGTGTGAAGCTTGGACCCCCTGGGCAGGAAAGTAATCTTGGTGATCAGATGCCGGTGGAACTGCTGGCGGGACCCGGGCTTCTACGGAGTGCATTTGTGTTGCGACCTCCCCAGATTGAGAGTTGCGCCGTTCGGACAGCTCCAGCCTCACGGGGTGCAGTGCTGGGCAGTTGTGATATCGACCCTGGGGCCCCGGGACTAACACAAGGCATGTAAGCGGACTGAACACATCGTAAGTCCCTTGTGATACACAACGTGAATGCGGACTATTGTGAAATCTGCTGGTGAGTTTATTAATTGCCCTGCAGTGACCGGAGTGTGCCGCATGATTGCCTAGAAACGTCGCAGTGACATCGTGCGAGCGGCCTGTAGTGGTTGGTGATTTGCGTTGAGAGCATACGGCGACCGCCTAGTTCTACGCACTGGGCCATTGGGGCTGCTACTGGGGTAGGGAGGTGCCCCCTGGAGGCTTGCTACGACTGCGCTGGGACTGACCAAAGCGCCTGGGAAGGACCATTGGCGGCGGACTGATGATAGAGAAGTGCATAGTGCCACTCCTGAACAGGTGTATCTGCAACTGGTACCATCGCTGAATGTGCCACTGATGTGTTGAGCGGTACAGGGCCGTGAAACCACGTGGACGGCGCTTTGCCACTCACTGCTGGGGATTGGTGCGGAATTAGTGCAGCTGACAGTCGTTTTGTGCGACCGGTGCCGTCCTACTAACCTGCACCCGGACATCGCGCACGATGGGGAAGCCGGACACGCGACAGCCAAAGCGGACCTTTGAGTCGGCGAAGAAGGGAGCTAACATGCCGGCCGGAGCGGGCGCCTTGGACAATCCGAATTTACAAGGTGGAGGCGATGGTACCCCGAGACTCGACATGCGCCAAATCCTGCAGGAAATGCGGCAAGGATTTGCAACTGTAGTGGATAAGGTGGATTGTATGTCCTCCAGGATGGATGCCTTAGTTCATAAGGCGGACCAACATGATGACCGAATTAAGGAGGCGGAGAGGAGAATCTCGGAGGCGGATGACACAACGGCTGGCCACTCCACACAACTGACGAGAATGGACAAACTCCTGCGGGATATAGCTGCTAAGAATGAGGATTTGGAAGCCCAGGGGCGACGCAATAACATCCGCGTCACGGGACTTTATTGAGAAGGTGCTGCTTGCCTCTATAGGTGCTGAAAAGTTCTCTACGCAGTTTATAGTGGAGAGAGCGCATAGACCTCTTGGCCCCAAACCCAAACCTGGGGCTCCCCCAAGGCCTATTATTGCAAGATTATTGAACTATAGAGACCGCGATGTGGCATTGCGAGCTGCACGAACCAACAAGGAGCTGACATACAATGGTGTTTCCTTTTCCATCTTTCCGGATTTCACCCCAATGGTGCAGGAGCAACGTCGCAAATTCATTGAGGTTAAGAAAAAGCTGCGCGGGGCACAAATTGATTATGCTCTGTTGTACCCTGCCCACCTTCGAGTGACACACCAGGGCCGACAGCACTTCTTTACGAACCCTCAACAGTTGGAGGACTATCTGCGAATATTGCGGAAAGAGACCAGGGGCGGATCGTGACGTGATGCTGCACAGCGAGAACAGGGGCAGGGCATGGACAATGAGGACTGATCTCCGCTGTTAGACTACTACTGGCATTTTTGACTGTCACTAACACCCCAGGCGATTACAGGTTATGGCCTCCTGCTTCAAACGTGTACAGGGTGCAGAGGACAGCAGTCTTGCAGTAGGCCCAGTGGTAAAGGATTCCGGGGACCGCTCTCCCTCCTCGATAGACACCTGGTGGTGGTACAGGTCCGAAGGCGTGAGGGGGGAGGGTGGTTGTGTTGCTCTCTGGAGGATCCCTCAGAGGGTGTTCCCCTATGGGGTATTCTGTTCTTATTGATGATGTTGGGGTGGGGATCGGAATGGGGGTATGGGGGGTGGTTACACGTACTGGCAAGTTGGGGATGCTTCAGTGGGAGGGGGTGGTATTTCAAGGGATGCGAGGGGGTGGGGAACGGTTGGCCAATGTGGTGAGGGCACAAAACAGGCACAATACGAGATGGTGAGAGATAGTGGCGATGCTGGGATGATCCCGAGACTGATGATATTGCTGATGTGGGGACCTAACTGTGATAATAGGTAGTCCCGGTGATACTAGAAACAAGCTGTTGACGATACTATCATGGAATGTTCGGGGCCTCAATAATCCCAGAAAGTGTCGACAAGTACTGTCCTACCTCGATAGACATGGGGCACACCTGGTGATGTTACAAGAGACGCATACCCCCCACAGGTCACTCCCCCATTTGTAAACCGATGGGCAGGGGGCAGATACTTCGCGTCCTATTCCTCAACAAAAAAAAAAAAAAGCATGTGGGAGTGGTGTCTATTTAGACTCTGCCCGTCATTTTCGGATTGAATGGCATCATTGTGGAGCCACCAGGTGCCACATACTGTCATGCAGAGGTACTGCTGAAAAGTATATGGGTCCAGTCTGATGCTTGGCGCATATTCGAAAAGTGAGAAATCTGCGGCTAGATAAAGTCTCTGCCAGAATGAGTGTTACGGAAGGTAAGTAACTTATTCTTTAGGTTTACTTTGCAGTGAATGTGGTGGAGAGGGTTAGATCTACACTCACCTAAGAGACCACCATATCTCCAATTTTCTAGCACGCATTTTACTGATCTTCAGTCTCTTCAGGATGACTACAGTTCATTTCTGCAGTTAAAAACACAGACCACTACAAATGGTCGTATATGGCTCCTGTGGCAAATAAGATATTTTACTTTCATGGTTTTTTTCCAGTGGGATTTGTTCTACATGTTATTGCAGTTCTCTGGGGTCTGTCTGCATAGTTTATGAGTAGCTAATTCAGGGAAACTTGTGATTATTTACATTTCTTGACTATGCCAAGGCAACAAAGTGCCTCTTTGGGTCCTCTAAAAAACATGTGGATTAAAAAAATATCTTTGGTATTGATGCACACGCACTGTTTAGGGAACATCCCAAGCATGTTCCCCAGGATTGTAATTTTGACTAGTCCTTTTCGGCTGAAACATTAACAGAAAACGGAAATTGATTTTTGGCCTCAGACAGGCCCTTTTCTCTGGCAAAGAATCATTCACAAGGGTAACTCTTACTCTACTTAAAAACACTCTGCAAACATGCAAATTCAATAATTGTTAGGTATGAAACTTTTTTAATTGACCTGGCATCCTTTGTGGAATATGTGATTCTATTGTGCCAGCTTTGTCTCTTCCACAGTGCCAACCCCAACTCAATTGTCCCCGTCCATGGAGTCAGACACTTCTTCAGCCATGGTTTGCTCTGTGCTATAGTGCACTACTAAAAAAAGTGGAACCTTCCCTTGATGTTGTGCTCCATTGTGGCTCCACTACCACAACGCCAGATGTTTACCAGGATGGAGACCGTATTTGGGTATGAGTCAGATGCCTCTGTTCATCAGAGGAAGAGAATAATCTTCTCTGCCTTTGTTATACTGATGTAAGACTTTATCTGGACACCTCACCTAAGTTGACCCTGGAATCACTTTATGGTTCTCCTACAGAGGAGAGTGCTTCCCTTGCTGTGGATATCCACAGAGTTCTGGAGATTCCCTCTCCCTACAGAGCAGGCCAACGCCAACTTGCCAACAGAAATCGTGCAGCTTGGGCCCTGTTCCTCTGATGCCATTGTGGGACCGCACTCTGTTGGTTTGATGGAAGCCTCTTTCCACTCTTGCGGGAAGCTGTCAAATTGCTAAACATCATAGGCTGACTCTTGGGGACCCTGTGTTCATAACACAGGACTCTTTGCTGGAAAGCGTGGTGGTGTAGGCTTCATGGTGTTACTTAATCCTAATATCATTCCTTCCACTCCCTGGACAAGAAGATGAAGTAAAATTATGCCATGGGCATAAAGGCCTTTTGCTTTGGTAATCTAGCACTGCATTACTTGAATGGCTTCTGCCTACTTATATGCAACCGTCACACTATTTAGAAGTTGGTACTTGAGGTTATTCATGCTCTTCCAACGATCTCTATGTTTTACATTCACAAATTTTTCAAAATGGTCAAGAAGTGGTCGAATACATGCTTGGATGCGCTTATCGGGAGATGTCCAGGCCACTTTTAAGAACATTGCACACAGCTTTTTATTTACAAGGCTGATTCTGCCCTAGAGAAGTTTACACAGAGCCATGCATCAGTGCGGTCACTACACCTTGTTTACCCTGTGCCCCGTTTCACCAATAGTACCTGGATTTATGTGGCTACTCTTAAGGGCCTCCCCTTCTGTCAGTGACAGCTATCCCACCACATACAACGGTCCATATAAAACTTTCAGAGATGCAGAGGTGGTGCACAATGTCAAGGGAAGCAGCAGTCTTTCTTTTCCTCTAGCTAGCATTCCAGTACTTTGGAGCCATGGATGCTACAGATTGTTCTGCCTGAGAGTGCCTTGGTCCCAAGTGAGCAGCACAGCACCAAATGTGAGAGCAGCGGGGGGGTACTGACCGCTACTCCCCCACCCCTCCGGCTTGCCTCCTGCCTACAGGGCTAGAGCGGTGGGTGTGGCCGAGGCCGGGAGCCAGACGAGTGCCTGCAAATTACCCGCACCCACGAGTGAGGCGAGTGCTGCATCTAGCCGGGCCTTCCCACATAGTTAAACTCTACTCCTCCCCATTGGAGAGACTCCTACTGCTTTGGCGGCTGCACAGGCGAGTTCAGGTGGGGGCCACGCAGAGAGATTTTGACTCGATACAGCAACGATTCATGTGGCACAACCCACAGACTGCAAGCGGCCTGCCACAACAGTAACATTTCGGCACGAGGACCCATGACGGCTGTCATCTACTCAGGTATATGCAACTGCTTTGGGAAGAGTAGAGAGGAGGGAGCGGTATGAAGCACCATTGCACGAGGCCTGCAGGGCGACCTTCATAATAGGGGCCCGGACTGTAACTCACTGACAGGCTACTTACAACGCAACCCTTAGAGAGTTAGTAGCGGCGAGCAGGGATCCAGAGTACGCGCACGTACCTGGACACTGGTGATTAGCTGGGAGCTGTATACTTGCTGTGTGCAATGGCCCAAAGCTCACACAAGCATTGGGACGCACAGAGGTGAACTGAACACTGATACCCTGAAGCAGCCCAGAGGAACACAATACTATTGCCGGCTCAGATGGGCACACCACACGTATAAGAACGATCAATAGCAGTCTCGCATGCCATACACCAGCAGCATTTACCAAGGAGGCGACCGACATGAACCATGGGGCGACCTAAAGGGAAACTACCAGAGGCAACCTTCATCAATAAGCAACACACAGAAGAACCAGAACACTCTACACACCCGCTCTCGCTCAACTTTATACCACCCACAAATACAGAGACGCCCCTGGACAAGCTAGATGTATTACTCCAAGAGTTCAGGGAGTCTCGCAAGGCCATAGAGCGGGCAGATTGGTTTGCTCATGACGGGCTTCACGCTACTCAAAGCTGACCACTCCAAACTGGCAACTGCAGTGACGACCAATAGTCTGACATTGGAGGAGATCTTACCTCAGCATAAAGAGCATGCATTGCAAATTGAACTACAATAACAAATTACTGGCCTACAAGATAGAGTCGAGGATGCAGAAGGCAGAACCAGGCAGAATAACATGCGCGTCATTGGGCTCCCAGAGTGCAGTGAGGGCTCCAACGCTACCAGCTTTATGGAGCAGTGGTTCAGCAAATATATAGCCCCTGAAGGTCTATCGGACTTCTATTGCGTAGGAAGAGCCCACAGAATCCCTACCGGCAGACCCATAGTGGCCGCTCCACTGAGGCCATTGATAGCCAGGATCCTAAACTATAGGGATCGAGATGTTCTGCTCCAAATGGCACAAGAGCGGTCCCAGATACAATTTGAGAACCACGGCATATCACTGTAACCCAACTACATCCTCATGGTCCAACACCAAAGGTCTTCCTTTCAATCAGTCGAAAATAAATTCCAAACCATGGACCTCAAATATGTACTCCTCTACCCTGCCCATTTGAAAATCCTCCACAAACAAAATTTTTTTTTTCAACAGCCCGAAGAAGTAGAAGAATGAATAGAGGTAATGGACCCTGCCCCAACGTCTGGCACTACTTCCCAAAGCCTACCAAGCAGCTCCAAACGCACGCAGGAACGTCGGTCGCGCCACCACGTAATAACTGCCCACAAACCGCAAGTACTTAGCCCTGCTCACGAGCAGGCCCACCGGAGCAAAGAAGAGGCTCTGGCAGCAGCAAACACGATCAGAGAATGCGGCCTCCATACAGCATCTGAATTCTCGGATGGAAGTACTGTGCACTCCCACTCTGAGAACAGCATTGCTTTGTTCCCCACAGTGACGCCTCAGCCTGCGGACGATCTGCTGGGCTAGCGAGGCCCATGGGAGGCAGCCTCGCCGATCACACAGACATAAGGCACAGCGGAGGTGGCACATATTGTCGCTGTCATGTATATCCTTTTATATGGCTAGTTCGGTAATGTAATGATGCAATTATGTGTCCCGGGCACTGTAGAGCCCGTATA
Source organism: Lissotriton helveticus (assembly GCF_964261635.1). NCBI lineage: Eukaryota > Metazoa > Chordata > Amphibia > Caudata > Salamandridae > Lissotriton > Lissotriton helveticus. Next base: position 1,543,624,461 of record NC_136067.1, on the reverse strand, counting down.
CATGGGTACAACACCATGGATGGCGTAAGCAACAACTCCCTAAATGCGAACGCACCATATAAATGTAGCAATGTTTACCCAGTTGTGTTTTTTGTTTGGACCAGCATAGTACAATGGCTGGACCTTGTATTCACAGTTCAGAAGGGGTTCAGGGGTTCTGGCACACAACTGATGACGTGTCCTAAACTGAGGTGCTTGATAACTACTTTGGATTGACACCTCACTACTACCACCAACCACACATGTTTGGCTCCTATAATTTAGTCACCTGGAACGTGCGGGGGCTAGGCTCGGTGCAACAACGATATAGGGTACACGCACAACTGGTTAGGCAAAAGTCTCAGATAATGTTTCTGCAGGAATCACATCTTACAGAGCCAGAGGCGGGGAAAATACTAAAGAAATGGAAGGGACAGATATTCTCTACCAATTATTAAGCCTTTGCTAGAGGCGATCTGGATTAGGCACGGGGTCCCGTTTGAAGAGCTAGAAAGGCATATAGATATGCAGGGCAGGTACATACTCCTACATGGGATACTTGATGGCTTGCACGTAGTACTAGGTAACCTATATGCCCCAAATTTTGACCAGGATAAATTCTTCACAGGTTTAAACATGTGGATGGGAGGCGTACCCATGGATCCTAGGGGGAGACTGCAATGCGGTCATTGATACATTACTGGACCGATCGCACCCCCTCTCCACGGAGCAGGAACTATTAAACAGGCGGAGGCTCTCTGTAGATGGGTGGAAGGGTGGGCACTGTGTGATGTGTGGAGAATGATGAATCTGGCAAGCAAGGAATACTTCTTCTATTACCCAGTTCACCAATTGCATATGTGAATTGATAGAATACTATCCTCGCTACCCATAGTCATGCAAGTGACTCATGCCACTTATTTAGCAAAAACCTTCTCAAATCACAACCCCTTAGTGAGCTCCATTACCAGGGGCAGAACCCCCTACACCAGTCCCCGCATGGAAGTTATGGCCCCAAATGTTAGAAGACGCCACATTTCGTACTACTCTGTCCAATACCATCAGCCACTACTTCACAGACAACAGGAACACTGCCTCCTCGATCCTAGTCAAATGGGACGCATCCAAAGCAGACATAAGAGGCACAGTGATCAGTGCCACAGTGGGCCCAAGACAGGAAGTACATAAAAGCCTAAAAGCGGTGGAGAATAAAATGAACACGTTGGAGCAGGAAGCAGCGAACGACCCTGCAAAAATGGCTCCCCTTCAAGAGGCACACATGCAGCATGCTGAGCTGCTAGAGACCCTCAGGGTTATCGACCATAAGGCATACACCCTGATAAAGCACACAGATGCAGACAAATCGGGCTTACTCCTAACTACGATACTGAGGGATGATCCACATGCTACTGTAATGTGCGACAGTGCCACGACGGGGGAGACACGGTACATACCCAACAGGGCATATATGAAACCTCTGCTCATACTATGGTATGCTATACAGTAAGCCACTCCAAATAGATAACACACTCATAGATGCATTTCTAGCTGACCTGACCCCGCTCAATGCAGAAGCACAAGAAAACCTGGCAGGCCCTATCATGAGAACCGAAATAAAAGCTGCCATCAGGGAGCTTCCACGCAACAAAGCGCTGGGGCTGGATGGTCTACCTATAGAACTTTTTGACACATATTCTGAGGCATTAGTTCCTCAAGTGGAGGAATTGTACAGCAGGTCACTAGAGATGGGCCACCTCCCCCCTACTACCACGCAAGCACTAGTGGTCTCACTTCCCATGCCAGGGAGGGATACGGCAGACTTAACGAGATATTGCCCACTATCACTACTGTCAAAAGAATATAAAATATTAAGTACAATACTGGCAAGTAGGCTTCTCCCCAATTTAAACAAGCTTATACACATGGATCAATGTGGATTTATACCAGCACGCAGCACATCGTTAAACCTTAAAAGACTGCATAAAATAATGGCAACTACCCACGAGAATTATGTAAATGCAGGATGCGTCCCGCTAGATATGAGACAGGCATTCAATACCCTTACATGGGAACACATGTTAAGGCCTTAGAGAAATTTGGCTTGCCTCCTGAGTACCTCTAATGGATATGTCTACTATACGAGGTTCCTATTGGGAGAGTCAGTACTGGAGGCCACATATCGCGTGAGGATCCAGTATGCAGGGGTACAAGGAAGGGGTGCCCCCTCTCCCCACTGTTATTTGTGCTAGGGCTAGAGCCACTGGCACTTAGGTTGCGTCAGGAGGCAGGCCAAATTGGGATTCAGCTGAGCAACTCAACACATCTGATATCAGCCTACGCGGACGACATCATTATATATCAACATGACCTAACGGATACGTTGGAACCAATCCCTAGAATTTTCTCCCGGTTCGAGTGCATATCGGACCTAGCTATCAACAAGGCAAAATCGAATGCCTTCTTTTTCCGAGACAGTACACACCCTGATGAGATCAGCTTTGGCCCGTATACCCTATCATGGCACAGCATACTTTCAAGTACCAAGGCATACATATATATAGATCTCACGCAGACATGCATGAAGGCAATCTTACTAGAGCGATCAGGGCAATACGATGTAAAGTAGCCTTCTGAACTGCGCTGCCTCTGTCGGCAATGGGCTGTGTAGCTTTGTCTAAAATGGTGGTCCTCCCCCATCTTTTATATTACTTTGCCAATCTGCCAATAATAGTCCCTCCTTCTACCTTTCAAATCCTGGACACGATACTCCTGGACCTAATTTGGGGAACTGGGAGAGGAAGGGTGAGCATAAAGTAAATGCAGCTAGAGACAAGCAGAGGGGGATTGGGGGCGCCTGATTTCAGAGCGTACTATTATACGAGCCAACTACAATGGCTGTCCAACTGGACTACGGGCCGCAATCTGCAAGAGCTAGGATACACTATGCAAGACATCAGCCAGGGGACCCTGCACACATTATTACTACCAAAGAGCAAATTCTCCACAGATGCACCACCTTTACTCCGGACAGCGTTGATATGCTGGAAAAAAGTGCTGCAGTACACGTCCCGCTGCCTTCCAAACGCTGATAACATCCCACTGTTGGGGATCCCACTACCCAGTGGTAGGCTCACCAGACGCAGGATTTCGGCCTGGTCTGACAAAGGGGTCGACAAGGTCGGGGCACTATTCAGAAATAAAATTCGACTCGACCATGAGAATTTTGTACCGGAAACTGGGGTGCCAAACCATTTGTATATGTTGCACGCTGTTATATCACAGTACGCTAAGAAACCCTGGACCCCTCAGAGGAAGGAACCCCGACACACAAATTAGTTTGATCACTATACCACATGAGTGAGGGACGCCATCTCATTACATGGTTATATGTCGGTAACCGGGCACATGCTGCGGTGCCTCTCACCGACCTACAAGCCAAATGGTCTGGGGACATAGGACGGGAGTTATCCACAAGGAGTGGGCCAGTATCTTAGAACGCCCCAAAAAAATGACCCGCAATGCAAAAATTAAATTTATACAATACATGGTTCTCCATAGGGCCTACCTTACAACACGCCACCTGCAGTGAATGTTCCCAAATACACAGCATTATTGCCCTCTTTGCAAGTCGGAAGACGCAGGCTTAGTCCATATGTTATGGTCCGTACCTCAGAGGGTACTGGGAGGAGGAACGACGTGGCATAGAGGCAGCCACACACCTTCACATTGGGGACTCCGTCTCTGAGTGCCTGCTGGGCCTCCGCAAATGTACTGCCCCCCAGAAAGTCCAACTCCAATTCTTAGATCTCAACCTCATTATAGTCAAACGGTCCATAACCATAAGGTGGAAATCAATTAAAAAAAATGAATGTACACCTGGCACAGTGAAGTAGTACGCTGGGGCGGAGCCGAAAGCGCAGCTATAAGACGGGAGGAGGCCCAGGGGCTGTATAAAAATTAGATCTCAATGGAGTGGGATGTTATGCTAGAGGCCTTTAAAGCCATAGTCACTGATCCCCTACCTAGCACCCCAAATGCACAGTAGATACACGTTGACTACCCATAGCGCCAAGAGATGCAGCCTAAAGTTGGACTAGTCAGGGTGCACCAGCGTTATGCGCATAGAACAAGATAGCCTAGGACACAGCACGATATCTGAGCATTGATAAGATGGGCCAGAATGGGGGAGGGGAGTGGGGGAAGGGCAGTTGTTACCTGTTAAATACCAATCTGAATATTGTAGTATGTGCAACTACATAGATGTACTGTGTATATGATTGATAAAATGATAACTGCATCAATGCAACTACTGAATATGCTGTACAGGCAACCAACTACTGTAAAATACCAGGATCGAAAGAGATGTAATGTTTAAATGTTCTTAATCAAGTTCAAGTTCAAATAATCTTTATTCGGATAAGATATCCATAAAAGTACAGATCATCACCTCCAATAGGACATAACATACAATCATCAGAAACATGTAAATACATTAAAAGTAGGAGAATAGGGTTGGGCATGCCAGATCTAACATCATTTTTAGCATAAAAACAAGATGCAAAAATGTCAATAGAGTACAAGTAAAGTGCTATACGTGCATTTGTCAAGCAGCAAAACCTTAGCAGCAGCATGGTGCAAAATTACAGATTACAAACTTTAAGCTAATGTGCAAAATAAGCAGATGTCTATAGATTAAGTCCTCTAAAGGGCAAACTATGTGCAAAAACAGCAGTGTTCTGTAAATAAAGTGCTACAGCGTGCAATGTATCAATCAGCGGTACACATCAAGGTGTGGGGTAAACAGGCTGAAACATTGTTTTAATTGTTGCTAAATCTATTAGCCATGAGCAATAAAATTCTTTTAAATACCAAATAATACACATATGCGCCATATAGGCTGATTAAAATGCAATGTGTAAGTATATTATATATTTAAATGGTATTCATGGAGGCTCGTGAGCGTACCACAGTTTGCAGAAATGAGCTTACTCGAGAAATCATCTCGTCACTTCCTAACCGCAATATTTCATGGTATGCCAGCTTAAAATCAGTAATGACATGTACCTTAAAATAGGGAATTAAATACTGTTTAGTGTATCTCACATAAAATTTACAAAAGAATAAAAAATGTAACAGTATTTGTTTACTGCCAATACCGCATGGACGAACAAAGCGATACAAAAGGGGATGATGGATGGAGCGTTTGAGCAAATCAAACACTCACCCCCAGGCAACTGATCTGGGTTTAATCCATCACCATTCTTTAGCTCACTCGGCCACCCCAGTTCGGACATGGCTATATGCAAATCATTCTGACCCTGTGCCTCATGGGAACAGTCCAGCCCGAACTGCCAAGCCATGTCTTCCCTAGACCGGAAACAAGCATCCTGGGACCGGTTTCGGATTCATAATCCTCATCAGCCAGGCTATCTTGCATCCAGTGGCCAAGTGAGCATGGGACTCACGTCTGAGCATACCCTGCCACACTTAGGGCGAACAAAGCGATACAAAAGGGGATGATGGACGGAGCGTTTGAGCAAATCAAACACTCACCCCCAGTCAACTGATCTGGGTTTAATCCATCACCATTCTTTAGCTCACTCGGCCACCCCAGTTCAGACATGACTATATGCAAATCAGTCTGACCCTGTGCCTTATGGGAACAGTCCAGCCCGAACTGCCAAGCCATGTCTTCCCTAGACCGGAAACAAGCATCCTGGGACCGGTTTCGGATTCATAATCCTCATCAGCCAGGCTATCTTGCATCCAGTGGCCAAGTGAGCAAGGGACTCACGTCTGAGCATACCCTGCCACACTTAGGGCGAACAAAGCAATACAAAAGGGGATGATGGACGGAGCGTTTGAGCAAATCAAACACTCACCCCCAGTCAACTGATCTGGGTTTAATCCATCACCATTCTTTAGCTCACTCGGCCACCCCAGTTCAGACATGGCTATATGCAAATCAGTCTGACCCTGTGCCTCATGGGAACAGTCCAGCCCGAACTGCCAAGCCATGTCTTCCCTAGACCGGAAACAAGCATCCTGGGACCAGTTTCGGATTCACTTTGCCACTGGATTCAAGCAAGCCGGGCTGAAGACGGCTGGAATGCCAGAAACCAGTCCTCGGAAATTTGTTTCCGGTCCAGGGAAGACATGGCTTGGCAGTTCAGGCTGGACTGTTCCCATGAGGCACAGGGTCAGACTGATTTGCATATAGCCATGTCTGAACTGGGATGGCAGAGTGGGCTAAAGAACGGTGATGGATTAAACCCAGATCTTTTGACTGGGTGTGAGTGTTTGGTTGATTCAGATGCTCCGTCCATCACCACCCCCTTTTGTACCACTTTTGGCTGCCATAAGTGGGGCAGGGTATGCTCAGACGTGAGTCCCTTGCTCACTTTGCCACTGGATTCAAGCAAGCCGTGCTGAAGACGGCTGAAATGCCAGAAACCGGTCCTCGGAAGCTTGTTTCCGGTCCAGGGAAGACATGGCTGGGCAGTTCAGGTTGGACTGTTCCCATGAGGCACAGGGTCAGACTGATTTGCATATAGCCATGTCTGAACTGGGGTGGCAGAGTGGGCTAAAGAACGGTGATGGATTAAACCCAGATCTTTTGACTGGGTGTGAGTGTTTGATTGATTCAGATGCTCCGTCCATCACCACCCCCTTTTGTACCGCTTTTGGCCGCCATAAGTGTGGCAGTGTATGCTCAGACGTGAGTCCCTTGCTCACTTTGCCACTGGATTCAAGCAAGCCGGGCTGAAGACGGCTGGATTGCCAGAAACCGGTCCTCGGAAGCTTGTTTCCGGTCCAGGGAAGACATGGCTTGGCAGTTCAGGCTGGACTGTTCCCATGAGGCACAGGGTCAGAGTGATTTGCATATAGCCATGTCTGAACTGGGGTGGCAGAGTGGGCTAAAGAACGGTGATGGATTAAACCCAGATCTTTTGACTGGGTGTGAGTGTTTGATTGAGTCAGATGCTCCGTCCATCACCACCCCCTTTTGTACCGCGAATACCGCATGGACAGCACAACTTCTCTAGTTTATTATTAAATCCAATCGGAAAACAAAGTGAGTATTTTATGCTGCCAACCCTGAGACGGGAAAGTAGACTCCTATTCCATCTCCCGATATTTTTCCTGAGATATTCCTCTGGCATATGATATTCATTGCCTGATGACACCAAAATAGGGATATATCTAATAATCAATGGTCTGCAATACTCAGTGTTTCCTCTTTCCTTACGGTATAGGTCGTACAATGCCCCCCTCACTGTTTTTATACTTATGCCGTCTGACGCTAGTGGACGGAGGAAGGTGTGCTCGAGCTTCACACTGGCTAGGCTATTGTTTACTGCACCAAGCCAGGGTATGCTGCTACCCCTATCACACTTAAGACAATCTGCAATTATCTCTTGTGTTAAAATCGCAGCGGGATTTCGCCATATCTTTAGCCAGAATACTGCTGGCCGGGATTTAATAAAATCCTCCACATAATGTAAATTCAATTCTTTGTGGCATATATAATTTGGAGATGAGATTTGTGCCCCGAGCACTTTCCTACAAAATCTATTTTCCTCATTTTGGATCCCACTGCAATTCACATACCCCCACACTTCGGCACCATAAGTCGCAGTTGGTACACATTGAGATTTATATATCTGTAATAGGGGTATCACCACCTCTACCTGCTTAGGCAGTCGCAGGCTGATGATAGAATTAACCGCCTTTCCAAGTTTATTTCTGGCATGGGCTACATGGGCTTGCCATGATCCTGAGTCTGAAAAAACTAGACCCAAATAAGGGAAAGTGCTGGTGCATTTTAGGGAATCATTTCCCGAGGTTATATGATTAATGCAGCATTTTTTTGGCCCACAGGACATAATATAAGATTTTTTTGAATTAGTACAAAGGTCCAAGTCTGCCATGAAGGATACAAAACCCGTAATTAAAGTGCGCAGTGCTTTTGGTGTGCGCCCCATAAGGACAGCATCGTCCGCATATAATAGTACGGGGAGCAGTTTGCCATTAATTTTAGGTACATCACATGTCAGTTTGGACAAGGAATTATGTAGTACATGTATATAAAGGATAAAATGTAGAGGGGCTAGAACACAACCTTGTCTAACCCCTCTACCATTAGAAATGTCCCCGAAAACCTCTCCTTTATTGCTTATCCTCACCCGTGCTTTCAAGTCTCTGTGCAAATACGTCAAAAAATGAACAAGTGCCTCATCCAACCCATAATTTAAAAGAATCTCCCATAAACGTGATCTGTTAACAAAATCAAAGGCTGAGGTCAAGTCCATAAAACCCAAGTATAGTGGAACTTTTTGAACAATAGTATATTTACCCAATATAAGATTTAAGTTCAAACATTGTTCAACAGTTCCAACATTACTCCTAAAACCCAGCTGACAGTGATTTAAAATTTGATTGTCTTCAGCCCAATTCCTAATCTTATTAAAAAAAACCCTACTCAAAATCTTCAGGGTGTTATCTATCAAAGATATTGGGTGATAACAGCTGGGGTTCGTTCTGTCACCCTTCTTAAAAATGGGCACAATAATACTAGTTTACCAAGTTTTTGCAATTGTAGTATTGGTCAAATTGTTAAAAACATTACATAAAAGAGGGGACCAGAAGTCAGGTTCAGATTTGATAAGATCAATTGACAATCCATCAGACCCTGGGGCTTTATTCCCTGCACTTTGATGTATGGCATCTTCAACCTCAGTTATTGATATGGCAACCTTTGCAACTGGGCGATAGCTATTAACGGTCATTATGGGGGCTGTGTATATTCTTGCAAAATGCTCCTCCCATGACTCGCTAGATATATTGCAACTTATGGGAGTGATATTCAATCCCATAGACCTCATGGCTTTTACTTCAGTCCAGAGCCCAGTTACATCTTTAAGGGCCAGATGTAGGTAAATCTATTTTACCACTTCTTAAATACCGAATCATACCGATTCGGTATTTAAGAAGTGGTAAAATAGAGGGGGGGGGATGTAGGTAATACAGACTCGGTAAATACCGAATCGTTTAGATTCGGTATTTACCGATTCTGTAAATACCGATTCGGTAATGCCCATTGATTCCTATGGGCCTTGAAGCCCATAGGAATCAATGGGCATTACCGAATCGGTATTTACAGATTCGATAAATACCGATTTCAGCAAGGGTGCAGGGGGTGTCACTTTGACACCCTCTAGCACCCCAAATACAGGCATGTGTACCATGTGGCACACAGACATGCCCTAAGGGCATGTCTGTCTGTCACATGGCATAGGTGTGCATGCACACATGTGCATGCACACCTGGATTCGGTATTTTACCACCCAATTGAATTGGGTGGTAAAATACCGAATCTGAAAGGCCTTTGGGACTCAGAAGAGTCCCACCTACATCTGGAAATTACCAAGTCGGTAAAAATACCGATTCGGTATTTTACAGATTCGGTAAATTTACCGATTCAGTAAATTTACAGAATCTGTAAAAAGATGCCCCTACATCTCAATCACCAAATACCGGTCGGTAACGGCCGAATTCGGCCGTTACCGACCGGTATTTGGGCTCCTACATCTGGCCCTTAGTGAGGCAGCACAAGCGAGGGAATCCCACCGTTCCTTCAGTATCTCCTCTGAGCGTAGTTTGGTTGCTCTCTTATAACACACTTTCAGTGCTCTAACCAAAGTCATGTCCCTGGGTTTCTCAGCTAATGCTTCACGAAGTTCTCTATTGGCCCGGGAGCAGGTGCCATCGAACCATCTAGGGTTCTTACTCAGGTTCATGACGGGTTTTGAAATTTCATGTTTAATGCCGATTCATAACCCGGTGAAAGCCTGAACAATCTCTGTGCCTGAACAGCTACTAGACAAACACGTCTCCACCAATAGTGGGTAAGATTTTATCATACGTGCAAGTAGGGCTTTATTATCTAGGCCTTTCCAGATCACTTTAAGTTTGTCGGTTGATGCCACCAGGTTCTTAGCCCCTATTTCCTTCCGGATTATAAAAAATTTTAAAAATCTAATAGTTGTCAAAATTGGGTTATGGTCACTATAACTAGTACCTAAAATCTCAGCCTTGACTAAACAATTCTCGAGGGAAGAGTATATAAAAACGTAATCTATGATAGATGAACAGCCACGTCCTCTGTAGGTAGGCAATGGGCCTCTGTCTGACTCACATCCAGCCTTATCCATGACATTGATTAGATCTCGGGTGGATAGGCGATTATGCAGTTCTTCCCCTCTTTTGCACGAAGTTACCCGGACAGGGGTAACAACAGGGTTATCGGTTCCATTGTACAAATGTGCATTGAAATCCCCCTTAAACAGTTTCCGTCCAATTTGCCATACCTCTGTTCATCTACCAAAATGTCAATAAATTCAAACAAGTTAATAAAATTACTATTGGGTAGTGATGTAAAATCATTATTATAAAAATGTATTAAACATATCGTAGTTCCATGTGAATAGATTGTAGCCTGGAAGTTTCAATCGTTTGTCTCCAAGGGTTTTATGCTACTCCCAGCTGTAATCTTTATCCATGTGGATAATCCCCCACTAGGTCGGCCTATTTCAGGGCTGAGTACAATATTATTGTAACATACAAATCCCTCAAGAAACAAACCACTGGTACACCATGTCTCTTGGAACATTAGGATGTCATAGTTACTAACCAAATTAATCCACTCCGCTATGTTCAGTTTAGATTTTAGACCTGCGATGTTTCAACTAAGTATATTTAGATTTTGGTCTAAAGGTCTAGATTCAATAACAGCCGGACAAACTAATAGCGGTTCTACCGGGATAGCTTTTTGAAAAGTATCTATGGTCCTGGGTTCGGTGTCAACCGGACGGGCCATTGGTAATTCCATTGGCCCTACTACAGTAGTCAATGGTTTATTCAGTAGTCAATCCTGTCTCTCCAGGTCAGACAGGGCGGTGAACCGGTTATATGTGGTATATGTTGGGCTGGCTAAGTTACAGGCTCTCTGGAGGGGTCTGTAGAAAAAACCCAATGGTAATAAAGTTATAAGGGTTGGAGTGCTATTATGGTTGGTTTGGCCTTTCAATAACCATTTCACCAGGGAGGGGCACCTAAAGTTCACAACTATACAGTCACCCATGATGTTCTTAACTGAAGCTCCCACCCATCCCACCCGTCTCACCATCAAGATTTCGTTAGCAATCTCCATCCCTATACCCTTGTACTTAGATAACCAATCAATACACTTGTTTTTAAGTTGGTCCCAAGACTCAATTTGATTTTTCTTCAATGGAGGTACACCAGCTAAAATTACGGCGTAGGGACATGCTTCAGGGGGTAGATGAAGAACAACCTCAGCGGATTTTTTAACCTGTGTATCAGAAGTGGGATTAATGTTTGAGCCAATAGCCAATTTCGTAGGGGCTGGGGCAGGCAATACAGGGGTGGCTAGTGTGGATTTGTATGATGGATTATTACTAGAAGGCCTATTCTCAACAGGTGCATTTAGCAAAGGCATCATGCTAGCCATAGGACTAGACGTTAAATTAGATAACAGGCTGTTCTTGTTATTACCACACTTTTCACATGCATTATTAGTGCCAGAAGGTATACAATTGTCATTTTCCCCCGCAGTACCCTTATTAATTGCTTCCATAATTTTTAAAAGCCGTTCACCCCTAATTTGGTCAATAATAGTAATCCCTTTTCCTTTGGCATCCTCTTTCTTTACCAAGCTTTCTAATCTATCTAAACGTTTAAAAATAGCATTAAATTGTTTATCCATTAGATTTTTCAAACAATCAAAAGTAGAGGCCACTATAGTATATATTAAGTTTCCATTTGGCCTTCCTTGTACGCCGTTTACAGGTGTTATCTCAGTTTGGGTGCAGGTGGAATTAGATACAGCTTCCGTTGTAGTCAGATCTGCGGTGCTGTCAAGTATTTGCACAGGAGGATTAGCTGATGCCCCACTTGTTCCAGCCGCTCCACGTGACCACATACTCAAAGGGGTAGGTTGAGATTTTTGGCGGGGTGGTTGTTTCCTCTTACTCTCCGTCATTTTTGATGGTCCTCTCTTCCTTTTCTCTCCCACGGGTTTTGTAGTTAAAACTGGGTTGATAACACTAGTATTAACTTGTAGCCCCTGTTGGCGATCTGAGATTTCTATTACATTTTTATCGGTCACAGAGCCCACAGGTAACTTTTCATAATGGGTAGACTTCTTAATTAATACAGTAGGTGATAACTGGAGAGGCACCGTTGGGCTGCCCCTCTCTAGCCCATCAGACATGTGCGGATGGGATAACAGTTGACCCATAGAAAGTCTCCTCTCGGTAATTTCAATTTCCGAGGTGACCATGTTAACGGCGTTTTCAAGTATACTTTCAAAGGTGGTTGTAGTGGAAGTCTTTTGGGCCGTAATGGCTGTAGTTGCTGTAAGTTTCCCCATAGTACTTGTTTTTCATCAACCTCACTCAGGAGCTAAGGAAGTGAGGAAATTCGATTCCGACTCCATTTTGTGTTTCACCGCCATTTTGTGTTGCCCTCACTCAGGCAGCGCGGCGAACAGAAAACTCTTGCTCTTCGTACTGCCACGTATCAAATAACCCCTCTATCCTTGAGGTGAAGTCGATTCCAGGAATCAGTCCGACTCACTAATCCTTATCCAAACTGCCTGTTGGCCTTCAGTATTCTTGTCTCGACTCACTAATCCTCGTCTCAAACCAACTGTTGGTTTTCATTGTCATTCTTCCCGCCTTATCCTGCCTTGTAAATTGGCCTTTTCACAATACACAAACATATCTACTACTGTTGATTAACTCGGGGACGCCATTATTGAATCACCTGTGGGGTTAGTCAAAACATGACCCAGGGGGTGGATAATGTAATCATGTGACGTCTTGTTTTTCCCAAAAAACATATCTTTTCATTGGTTGAAATTTTGCGCATTGGGAGTGTTCTTATACAGGTGTAAAAGAATATAAAAGATGGTGAGCCCCGGAGTAAAGGGGCAGTCTCCTGAGAACATACCATTGGTGTACTTCTAGGATCACTGTGCATAGCTGCAGCTAATAAATCCTGTTGTCTACGCTTAACAGAGTGTCCCGTGTCTCTGTATAACAAAGCAGGTGAACTCGGAGACTTAGGCATGCCCTGCGCCGCTAGGCCCTTAAAAGGCCTAGTTCTTCAACTGGCGCCCTACGTGGGGTGGTGTCAAAGGTCGTGGTCAAGCCCGAGGGTCGTGAGGAGCTACGTGAGGAAATTCCGGAAGATGCGCACCACATAAGTGACCCCTGCATGTCAGAAGTGGACCGAAGGTCTTTACAACGCGGCTTCTCCTTTCCGACGGCTGCTGATGACTGCTGCCCTGACCACCGCCCTGCTTTGGTTCACGTTAGTGATGACTGGCATCTCGAGACGATAAACGGGCCTCTGATGGCGTGGGACAATACTTAGTTAAGTAATTGTGGGTAGCTCTCACATCTTTGTTTTTGATTTTGCTTTGATTCGATTGTTGCAATAACCGTAGCCGAGGGGTGAGTACGTTTGTACTGTGTTAAATTGGTTAACCCCTTGATGTTAGTAAGAGGCCAGTGAAATAACGATGCCTGGTTTCAGTAAGTTCAAGAGATGGTGTTGTTGTTGTTGTTCAAGAGATTCCCGACTAGAAGACACTTGTCCAGTGCCTTCAGTAGGGACTCCAAAATATGAAGTTTATTCCAAACATGGAACTGGTCCTATCATCTTTGTTGACCTTTGGGAAAAATACACTAAGAATGACGGTATTTTACAATTGCCGAAGGATGGTAGTTTTGAGCCATGTGTGTTGGATAATTTAGAGGAAAGACTATTTAGGAGAAAAGCCCGGCCAGCAATGTTTGACTCATTTCGCATTTGGCGAAAGGAATCAAAACAGAAAGAAATTAAACAAGCGAAAAGAGATAGAAAAGAAAAGGAAATGTCAGTTATACAGGCTGCCCTGCAATTTAAAGACAATGACACTGATCGTGCGATTGAGGTTTTAGATAGACAACATAGTATGGCAATAGATAAGTGTTATCCGGTGTTGCCAACTTCCCCTGCAGACAAAGATGTTGACCCCGAAAAGGATCCTATAATATCACACCTTTTGAGATTACCCCCGCCCTATGCACCGGGTGCTAATGCACCCCTACTATTGCCACCCGCTCAGCCACTTGTTGTTCCCCAGCCGGTCCCTGCACCTCTGCCCTTGCCCCTTCCTGTAATGCCAATCCCGCCACCTCCTTTGCCTCAGACTCCCTTTATTCCTGTCACCACCTCTTCTACCCCCTCTTCTGCCCCGCCTAATACCTTGTCCCCTGTCCTGATGTCGAATTCCCCCTCAGATCGTAAGCGGATGGTTGACACTGTTTCTGGCTTTTTGTCCCCTTTCTTTGGGTCATTCAACAAGACTCCTGTTCTTCCTCGTAGGCAAACCCGTAGTCAGCTTCCAGGTCCCGAGGAACAAGATAAACTAGACCTCTTTGCCCGTAGGTGGATTACGAATGGTTCCCAGTATGATGTACAAGACATCATGGATACTTTTCAGCAATGGGATGCGCCAACACAAAGATATGTTTTTAATGCCATGTGTGTTATTCTTATTCAGGAGTGGGAGGATACAGGATTAGGACCAGCCCCTCAGGGTCTGCTAGACGTTCAGGTGGAATTTGGCAAAGGGACAATTGTGGGTGCTGAGGTTGAGGATGTTGTACAGACGCTTGTCACCTTTAGAACAATGTTCACTTGTTGGTCTCTGCCTGAACACGATTCTTCTGTTCGAAGAAAACTAAAACACTATCCTATAAGACAGGTCCCTCCAGTTTGGAGAGATGCGGTATTAGTCCAGGGCGCTAATCCTGCTATACCCGCTCACTTTCAACATGTATGGGTACATGTACCTTGGAAGAGGTCTGAAGTTCTGGCACTGAAACAATCCTTACCAGACCCCCGTAAAAATCCTGCTGGTTATTACAAAGAGTTGTCCCAAACTGTTGATGCATGCATTATGAATTTAGCCGATATAGACATGTTGATGGGAAGTGTGGTCCCACAACCATTATGGGCTAGGATTAGGAAAGAAGACCATGCTCAAGAATTGGGGGGTGATTGGGCTGCTATCCTTGCTGCAGATGGACTCCAAGTGGGTGGTGCTAAACCTGATGCTTTAATCGCAGACCTTCCCACTAGGATCATTGCTTTGATGAAAACTATGATGCCCCCTCTGCGAGTTAATTGGGATAAGTTAGCTGCCTGTAAGCAAAAGAAAGATGAAAGTGTTTCCGACTTCTTTACTCGATTTGAGGAAACGTTTCTTGATCACAGTGGTCAGGATATGAGCACGGAAGGTGGCCAACGATTGTTTATAGATAAATTTGTGTTTAATTTGCTCCCTGAACTTTGCAATAAATTGAAAAATTCTGAAAGTTTATGGGCCGTTTCTTCTTCTGCTCAGATATTGGCTACTGCTCAGTATTATGAAAATAGGGATAAAGAGGAAAAGGATAAACTTGATAAAAAAACTAAGGAATTAAAAATGAAAAGTTCTTTTACAACAGGCTTATCCCCCTCGTCCTGCTCAGCGTCAGTTTCAGCCGCTTCCCAAATTCCAAAAGCTGTTACAAAAACCTGAGCCCTTTGGTCCCCGGCCCCCATTCGGTCCAAATCAATGCGCTTATTGTAAGGAGGAAGGTCACTTCAAGAATAGTTGCCTGGTTTTGTTGCAGCGTACTGGTGGTATGCCTGGGCCGCGAGGCTGAGGTGGCTACCAGTCAGCACCCACGGGTAGGGGGCGAGGTACATCATCTCAAGACCAGCGTGACCAGCGTTCCTTTCCCCCTCAAAACTCCATGAATTATTTTGATCAGCAGAATGCTCAGTCTGCCCATTATTACAATGATGATTATTATACCGAAAATGAGAGTCAAGGTTTTCATACTAGCTAGGACAGCCATAGACAAAGTGAGGGAGTCATATCAGTTCCAGTGGACCAAAATGGGCCTTATGTTAAAGTCATTGCACTAGGTGTTTCAGAGCCATTTCTATTGGACACTGGTGCAACAAAGAGTTCTATCATCCACTCTAAACTCCCTGGAGCACCTTTGACTGGCTTAACGAATATTTCCGTAGGATTTTCTGGCGCCCCAGTTAAAAACCCAATTTCTCAACCTTTGCCCATCTTGATAGGTCCTTATGATCTAGAGGCTCCACTTATTTTAACAACTGGTTGTGGGGAACATTTGTTGGGTCTGGACTTATTAAAAAGATTGTATGCAACCCTACATTGTTCTCCTTCTGGTGTACACCTCACTTTGGGTAGGGAATTGATTTCCCCAGTGTATCTGTCTAAAGACAAACTTCCCCCTGAGTTACATTCTCTTCCTACTACTCTTTGGGCTACAGGTCCTAATGATGTTGGCCTTTTGCAAATCCCGCCTTACGTTGTCACCCTCAAACCCAATATTAAGTTACCACGCATCCCCCAGTACAAAGTTTCCAGCGATGGTGAAAAAGCTCTTTTGGCTAATATTTATGATCTGGTATGAAAGGTGTGATTGAAGAGACTAGAGGGAATACATGTAATAGTCCTGTTATACCTATTCTTAAACGTACTGATTCTTCCCAACCCCCTGTTTATCGCTTTGTGATCGATCTCCGGGAGGTCAACAAGATCATGATACCCCAATTTCCCGTTGTCCCAGATATCACTGCCCTATTGACAACGGTACCTGCTTCTGCTACTTGTTTTTCTGTAATCGATTTGAAGAATGCATTCTTCAGTATCCCCATTGCCGAAGAAATCAGAGATATTTTCGGCTTCTCTTTAGGAGGCCGAAGCTTCCGATTTACACGCTCTCCTCAAGGCTATTGCGAGAGTCCCTCAATTTATAATCAAGCTTTAAAAACACAGCTCGATACTCTCACTTTACCTTTAGGAGCCATTCTTATTCAGTATGTAGATGATTTGTTGATCTCTGCTGATTCTAACGATATTTGTAAACAGGCTACTATTAAATTGCTACGACACTTGGCTGATCTTGACCACAAGGTTTCACCCTCTAAGATGCAATATTGCCAACAAAAAGTTACCTATTTAGGTCATCTATTATCAAAGGAGGGAAGACAATTAACTTCAGAGTGTATCCAAGCAATTGCTCAAATGTCTGTCCCAAGCACACAAAAGGAGGTACGTGCCTTCCTAGGCATTACCTCTTATTGTAGACAATGGATTCCGAACTTTTCTTTTTTAGCCAAACCTCTATTGGCACTCACTCTTAAAGATACACCCCAACCTCTCCCTTGGACTGCAGAATGTCAGAAAAGTTTGAATGATCTACGCATTGCCCTGTGTTCTGCTCGTGTGTTAGGTACTCCTGATTACAGTAAGCCCTTTACACTTTACGTCCACGAGAGAGAAGGTTGTGCATGGTCAGTTTTAACACAACAATTTGGGGATAAGCAACACCCATGTGCTTATTTTTCGGCCACATTAGACCCAGTGGCCAAAGCGTTACCTAGTTGTTTGAGAGCCACAGCAGCAACGGCAGTATCCATTCGACAATCTGCTGGATTGGTGTTAGATAATGCCCTTATTGTTATGGTGCCGCATGCAGTAGATATTCTTCTGAATAGGACAAAGACTCAGCACCTCACTAGTGCTCGTTTGTCAGGGTACGAACTGACACTTTTGGCTCATGTGCATATTAAACGATGCAATACCCTAAACCCAGCCACATTGATACCGATCCCAGAAGAAACAAATACTCAAGAACAACATGATTGTTTCTTCCGTACAGAAGAAGAGACAAAAGGTAGAGTTGATCTAAAAGATACTCCGCTCTTGAATCCAGATGGAATCTTATGGGTTGATGGCTCTTGTTTTAAACTCCCTAATGGTGAGATGACCTCAGCCTATGCAGTTACGACTTTGCATACAGTTGTAGAAACTGCACGTATTAGATAAAATTCAGCTAAGGCAGCTGAATTGATAGCTCTTGCTAGAGCTTGTGTATTGGCTAAAGGAAAAAGAGTGAATGTGTTCACCGATAGTCAATATGCGTTTGGAGTGGCCCATAGTTTTGGCCGCTTATGGAGGGAGAGAGGATTTCTCACCTCCCATGGTGCTAAGATACAACATGGCGAGTTGGTGAATGACCTTCTCGAATCACTTACCTTGCCTACTCAGATAGCAATCATCAAGTGTAGTGCGCATAAGAAGATTACTGATGATGTAGGACAAGGAAATGCGTTTGCAGATCAGACAGCGAAAGAAACAGCTAGAGATGTTACAAGCCGCATGTATGTTGCAGGCCCTGCTAGATGGATCAGACAAGGAGGGATGTGTGAAGACACAATAGAAAGTGTGAAAATGATTCAGGAAGAAGCTACAGAGAAAGAATTGAGTGAGTGGAGAGAGACTACAGGAAGATTAGACGTAACAGGGTGTTGGACAGAATTGTCTGAACATTAGCGCTGGTTGCTATCAGATGCCTATGTGCTTCCGGTTGTTACCATGGCACATGGTCCAGCTCACATCAGTGCTAAAGGAACTCCTGTATGGCAGAATGAGGGTATTCCGAAATGTGCAGACAATCTAGTTAAACACTGCATTGTTTGTTTGATGCATAACCCAGGAAAAGGAACACCAACCCCAGCAGGTCATTTTGCTCCCCCAACATATCCTTTTGAGGTGTTGCAAATAGATTATATTCACATGGAGCGGTGTAATAAACTCAAGTATGTCCTTGTGGTGGTATGTGCCTTTTCTAGATGGATTAGAGGCCTACCCCTAAAGGACAATACTGCTCTATCTACAGCCAAAGCCCTTTTGAAGGAGTTTTTCCCGGGGTTCGGCTTGCCCCGAATCCTCTGGAGCGATAACGGAAGTGAATTCGTAGGTCAGATAATGCAGAAAGTATGTGCAGGTCTTGGAATAAGACAGAAATTTCATGCAGCAAATCACCCTCAGTCAGCAGGCTTAGTGGAATGCTATAATGGTAAACTCAAACTAGCAAAAATACAGACCAGCACGGGTCTTGCCTGGCCCGATGCTTTACCCTTAGCACTATTGTCCACTCGAACAACTGTTCATTCCCGTATGGGACTCAGTCCCTACGAGGTTGTGTTTGGACGCCCAGCAAATGTTTGGGGAATCCCAAGGCCAAAGAAATATTCTGACATAGAGTACCCATTGTTAATTGATTATTTACATGACCTCACCACTATATTGCGTGTCCTTCACCAACAGGTACAAGACGCCTTGCCTCAGGCTTCAACTGATCCTGGACATGGCATACACCCAGCGGACTGGATGTGTGTGAAAAATGTTCGGCGATCAAAGAATTTGGAACCTCGCTGGAGAAGGCCTTGTCAGGTCCTACTGACAACACGTATAGCTGTAAAAGTGGTCGGCAAAAAGAACTGGATCCACTGTGTGCATTGCAAGAAGGTACCCTTGCCTTTACCTTATGACCAGTGGGTTCGCGAAGGTATTGGTGATTTTGAAAGCGAAAGGATTCCTCAATTTTACCTTTTAGCGATGCACACCTGTATTGGACTCAATCTGAAAAAGAAGATGATGACGTCTTGCAGGAAGCTGTCCCATCACATCTGAGGTTGAACACAACTAATCCAGAGACACTTTTTCAGAATCAGACTGTACCGAATAAAACTAGATACAATTTGAGATCTAGAGAAACTAAGAACAATTAAAAGATCTATTTTGTGTTTTTGTGATATTGACCATCTAATTAGGTTGCAGGGTCGTGGTAAGAGCCTTAGTTAGTGACCCGAGTAGTGACAATAGGTCTGCGGGACTTGCAGTGTCATAGGACGGCTGATAACCACGGCTAAGTGAAGAAGGAAGACTGCCACGAGCGACATCTAGAAGATGGATTCTGTTATATTAGAAAAAAATTATGAAAAGAATATAAAGTATTGTAAAATATTATATACCAGATGTGGTATAACATTGTGTATTTTAATTTCTTTATGTATTATATTAGCATGTGTGGGTTGGATTGTTCACGTTATACACCACAAACATATATCTACCTCCCAACCCATACCTTTTCGCACTACTGCTTCCCCGCACCAATTTCGTACACTACCGGAGCATGAGCAAATCAGGAGAATGGAATATCTCAACAATTCATTCATTCAATTGTTACACCAGCATCAATTGGTAATCAATACCACCGACTGTTGGGTTTGTGGACTTCTTCCCCACAATACAGATAAAGGAATGCCATATTTAGTTCTACCCTTTTCCCTAAAAGGATCTGCTTGGGCTTTTCACCTCTATGTTTGCCAATGCCTATGAGAACCAGCATCGACATCCTGTTAGTCCATATAGGGATGGAGTTGACGTTAGTCATGACGCGCTAATAAAAGGAATAGTGGCTATGTCAAAACACTACAACAAATTTAATGACTTCCCTACTGACAAACGACAAGCATACATTGATTGGAATGTGACACATTACGTCACTAGTCTTACAGACAGAGCTAAAAAGAAAAGATCCCCACCTATATATACTGTACCCCACCAAGGTCACCTATGTCTCCAGGGAAATGGTCAGAGTCCTAAGGCCCAATTGGGAAAGAGCACTTGTAACATTACATATACCTATGCATCCCAAACGTCTCCGCCACTGGTAGCGTCTCAAGGAACATACTTCGTTTGCCGTGATAGAGCCTATACAAGGCTACCAGCCGATTTCTCAGGAACTTGTTATATGGCTTTTCTCCTCCCTCCAACATATACCGCTCCTTCAGGACATCATAGAAATAAGTACAAGAGAGATGTCTTTGATCAAAAAGACACAGCAGGACAAGAGGGAGGTGACTTCCTCAAAGGATTCCTCCCATTTTGGGGCCCTATGGCCAATAGTAGAAATATCAGACATCTCATTCGAGTGGTTGAAGCAACCATAAATGAAACTGTAGGAGCACTAAGTAACATAACCGCCGAGCTTCAGGCGGATCGCCTTATGACATTACAAAACAGAATGGTGTTAGACATCATTCTTGCAGACCGTGGTGGAGTCTGTAAATTGATCGGATCCAGTTGTTGCGTTTACATACCTGATAACGCACCTACAGTATACCAGGCCATCTCTAAATTACACCACATTGCTGAGTCCATCCACCAGGACGAAGGAAGTTGGTCTCTGATGGAATGGTTTTGGGGGTTACTGTCCACATAGGGATGGAAAATATTAACTTTTATTGGAATGATTCTAGCCATTGTCTTTTCATGTTGCCTCTGCATACAATGTGGTCCCACCATCTGTGGACTTTGTGCTACCATGTGTGTGCCAAGACCCATTTCGCAGCAAACAGACAACATACAAATGATGTTGCAACAACAGCTTAAAGATATTATGGCTATTGAAGTAGACTCAGAATAACGTGAGTTTATGTATTGCCTGCGTAATGGCAAAAGGAGGGCCTGAGGAAATTCGATTCCGACTCCATTTTGTGTTTCATCGCCATTTTGTGCTGCCCTCACTCAGGCAGCACGGCGAACAGAAAACTCTTGCCCTTCGTACTGCCACGTATCAAATAACCCCTATCCTTGAGGTGAAGTCAATTCCAGGAATCAGTCCGACTCACTAATCCTTATCCAAACTGCCTGTTGGCCTTCAGTATTCTTGTCTCGACACAATAATCCTCGTCTCAAACCATCTGTTGGTTTTCATTGTCCTTCTTCCTGCCTTATCCTGCCTTGTAAATTGGCCTTTTCACAATACACAAACATGTCTACTACTGTTGATTAACTCGGGGACGCCATTATTGAATCACCTGTGGGGTTAGTCAAAACATGACCTACGGGGTGGATAATGTAATCATGTGACGTCTTGTTTTTCCCAAAAAACATATCTTTTCATTGGTTGAAATTTTGCGCATTGGGAGTGTTCTTATACAGGTGTAAAAGAATATAAAAGACTGTGAGCCCCGGAGTAAAGGGGCAGTCTCCTGAGAACATACCATTGGTGTACTTCTAGGATCACTGTGCATAGCTGCAGCGAATAAATCCTGTTGTCTACGCTTAACAGAGTGTCCCGTGTCCCTGTATAACAAAGCAGGTGAACTCGGAGATTTAGGCGTGCCCTGCGCCGCTAGGCCCTTAAAAGGCCTAGATCTTCAGAAGGGGGCCCAGCCCAGCCCAGCCTCTGTCTGCCCCTGACCGCCACAGATGGCCCGCCCTTTGCCCGGGCTGAGCCCGGCGCCGCCCGCGAGCGTCCCGCGGGACGGGAGGCGTTCAGCTGTTAAGTAGCGCCTCCGGGCGCAGGCTGTGGCGTCACCGGTGCGCCGGTGGTTGTGGGGGCACCTGGGGGATGTGTTCTTCTGCCGTTGCCCTCATGGCGCTCGGAAAACCGCAGTGCTGCCCCGCCGCCGTTTCCCTCACGGCTTGAGCTGTCAGGGATTCCACAGTTCGCAGCTTTTTGCCCCCCTGAGCACTCGGCGCTCAGCTGTTAAGTGGCGCCTCTGGGCACAGGCTGTGGCGTTACCGGGGCGGCGGTGGTTGCTGGGGCACCTGGAGGACGTGGTCTTCTGCTGTTGCCCTCACGGTGCTCGGAAAACCGCAGTGCTGCCCCGCCGCTGTTTCCCTCATGGCCGGAGCTGTCAGGGATTCCACAGTTCGCAGCTTTTTGCCTTATAAATGTTCTTAATGGATGCACTGGATAAAAAAGAAAATTAATAAAGTATGTTTTAAAAAAAAACAAAAAACAAGCAACTCCGGTGATGCAAGGTGGGAATGGGTTCCCACAACAAGATAGAGGTTGTGGTGTTCCAGTTGACCCGAGTACTGGGATTGATGTGGCAACTTTGAAGAGAAGGAATCCTTGTCATTATTGCAACAAATTCAGGAATTGGAAGTGGGAATGTAGTCTTAATCATAAAAAAAAACCTCAGAATTCAGGGTTTGCTCAACCCGATACTAATAGCCCCATATAGTCACAAATGTACAGAGTCCAAGAATGCAGAATTTTAATGTGCCTCAAGTTCCAGTGATACAGGTTCCACAAGCCATGATGCCACAGAAAGTACAAATGGCCCCAGATTTAATTCCTACAAAGTCCCCAACGTGATTCAGATTTTTTTCCAAAATCAGGGTATGCTTCTACAGTTTCCTGTGTTTAAACCATTTGAGGATTACGGATCTCACCAGTCATTGTGACGGTGCCTGATAGGGGAAAGAAGATTGCATTCTTGGTGCAGTCTTAGTGGTAGATAAGGGTGTTCCATTTGTAGAAAGTGAGGTGAATGGCCAACCCTCATCATTTTTGATTGATACTGGTGCTACCCGCTCTACAGTTGAAGTTCCAAACCTACCCCTCTCCTGAAAAAAGATCCATATTGTATGAGTTGCAAATAAGCATATGACAAGCCCTGTATAGAGTTAAAATAGGGTCTTTTGAAAAGAATCACCAATTTTTAGCGTGAGATTCGAGCCTTGTGAATCTATTAAGTCGAAATCTGTTGTGCAAATGCACAATTTACTGCAACCCAAGGGGTGTGGCGTTCCAGACTTATGATGAAGATGTTGTCTTCATATAGGCAAGGCATGGGCCAGATATTAGATTGTATCCATTGTTGACAGTTGATGAGCTACTACCTTATCTTAAAGATACAGTGAAATTAGAAGTCTGGGACTTTTCAGAAAAGACAATGAAAGTTATGACAAGCACTGCCAAAGTGTTCCAAAATTTGTGTCAATGTAGCGTGCTGCTGGGGATTCACTTTCCAATCCTCAAAGTGTGTCGTGAATCAAAATATCAAAGGTGCATCTCCTAATTAGTGGATGTCCCCCAGTGCACAGCGGGTTTCACCTCTGGGGGTATATTTTAGAAATGAAAGTAATCTTGCCAATGATATTGGTTGTATGTTGACGTGTCTTCACATCACTTCAAAACATTAAACTTCTTTAAAGTATCTTGAGTTCAGATAATCCATTTACATTTCAACATCAATGTACATCATTCCTGAGAACTTTCTGTGTTGTCAGCGGCAACAACTGGGAAGAATGCATGCAAGACTACCTGCTCTTCAGAGACCAAGTGACACTTGACAGCTGTCACACTTGCTCCTGTGTCTCTGAGAGCCTCCACTCTATGGCCATTGATGGTCACCCACTGCCTGTATTTCTTAGTGTTATCAGGCAGCTGAGTTCTAGGGACCATCTCAAAGTCTCCTAATGAGAAAAGGGACATTTCTGCGGGACCCCACCTACCTTGGGCACCCATCTCCTCCTCACCCAGGGCTACACTGCCATCTGATGGGGTGGTGCACAGGGTGGCACATACTGTCCTTTCTGAGGACACTGGGGATCATACCAACGGTGTTCCACCTGCTTACATTGAAAGCTGGTAACAGGCCCCCTATGAACATGTTTACCTGTCGGGGGTCCTGACTTCTTCTCAGGGGGAGGCTGGGAACCCTTACCTTGGTTCCCTTGGGAATTACTTTGGAGACCTTTTTGGAACTCCCTCTGTTTACCCTTGTCCCCCCCCCCCCATCTTCTGCTGGGGACCCGGCCCACCTTTGGCAGAGTCTCCCACAAGACCCTTGTGGACCCTGGTACTGACCCAGTGTTCCGCCTCTTCAGCAAGCTTTCTAGGATTAGTCAACTTGCTTTCAATAAGGTGCTGGCGTAGCTCTGGAAAACAGTTAGCAGACAAGTGCTCCCTAGCAATCAAATCATAGAGCGCTTGAAAATTATGCAAAAGAAAGACACATTTTCTACCCAAGTGGTTCCCTCCAGTTTCTTACAATTCCTGAACCTCTGTCTATAGAGCTCTGGAGTTAACCCATACCTTGTCATCAGTGCTCCTTTCATGTGGTGATAAGACATCCTATGCTCACTGGGTAGATCTAACAGAGTATCCCTCCCCTCAGTCAAAAAGCAGCCCCACAACCCCGCTCCCCAATCCTTCTCAGGGCCCCGGTGGGCCAACATTGCTATCTCATAGGCTGCAAACCACTGACCAATATCTTCACCTGACATCCTTGGGAATATGTACCCTGCCTTCTGAAGACACAGATGAAAAAGCATGTTTGACATCACATTTGGAACCTCGTTGCTATGGTCCTTTCCAAGTTATTTTGGTGACAACAATTACTGTAAAGTGCGTAGATCTCCCCAACTGGGTGCATCCTGCTCATAATCGCAAGTAGAGTGTCCCCTTGATGATGTGATAGCACCTCTCCCAGAAACACCAGTGGTGACAAAGAGACCGCGGGAGCAGGTTAGCCAAGCTGTCAGGGACTAGCAAGAGCTTGAAACAGCACATGTTTGGTCTGAAGGCGGGTCTTGATGTATCCACAATTGAAGTAGAGGCTGAAGAGACTCGTTCTGTGATGTTGCCTGAACCATATTTAGACCCCGACAAAGGGCCTTGTGCAAGTGGGAGCTGAGTAACATTGGCCACGAAGGCAGGAAAGAGAGAGCAAGTTTGCCAGAGGAACATGTGCCACCAACTATCCCATAGGATATATAGGATTCTGACCTGAGTGACAGTAAAGGAGAAGGGAGGTGAGCTAGAGTGCCTTGTTGAAGGTGCTCATCCCCTGAATGGAATACCTTGCAGCTAATGAAGGGGAGAGAGAACTTTGAGATCTAGAGGATAAAGGTGCAGCTCCGACTGAGCCTCCGTGAATATATACTTGTGCCTGAACTGTGTTTGACTTTACCTTGCCACGGAATAGATTGACACAGATTATCCTTGTTAGACCTGGCATTATTGGCGTGAGTCTTCCTTCCATTTTTGAAGGATAGCCTCCTCTGTTTTGATATATTTTTGCTGGGTATATGTTTTGGGCACTGTGCCACTGCTAATCAGTGCCACAGTGCAAGTGCTCCCTATGTTAAATTTATGTACTAATTGGTTACTCCATGATTGGGCTATTTGATTTATCTGTCAGCCCCTAGTACAGTGCACCATGTGTGCCCAGGGCTTGTAAATCAAATGCTGCTGGTGGGCTTGCAGCACTGGTTGTGCCACCCAGAGAAGCAGCTTGTAAAGTGTGTCTCAGACCTGCCATTGCACGGCCTGTGTGCAGTGTAGCACTGCCATGTCGACTTGGCCAAGTGCACCCATTTGCCAGTCCCTAAACCTTCCCTTTGCTTCATGTTAGACACCCTATGGTAGGCCCAATGGCAGGGTGCATTGTAAGTATAAGGTAGGACATGCTCATGTGTGTAGCATGTTCTAATAGTGAATTACAGCCATTTTAGTTTTTCACTATTGAAGGCTACCTGTTCTCATAGGCTAGAATGGGCATGTAGATTATTACATTCTTTCAATCCTAACTGACTCAGGGAACATGGTAGAAATTCGAATTTAGTATGCATGAACTATAATAAGAATAATAAAGTAAATCTTTTAGTAAGGTCTATTTTAATATTCTGTATTTGCCAATACCACTTTTAGAAAGCAGGTATTTGCTTGTATAACCATCCAGGCCTGCCTCTGCTGGGTTGTGTATTCCTTGTCTGGGTTTGTGAGTGACAGGGATGGGGGATTCCAGGAGACAGGCTGGGGCAGCCCAGTGGTGAATAGAGAGATCTGCATCTAGATGGGCGGGAGGAGTTGCACCTGGGACCTGAATAGGGCTGGGCCTTCCCTCTACAATGCTGGCTCCGCCCCCTGTGACTTGGCTGATGTCTCTGCCCTGCACTGTGAAAGGAGAGGAGGAATCATGTCAACAGAGTGCTCCAGAGCTGTATCTTCCCTCCCCTGTGCTGGCTCCACCTCCTGTGGGGTGGCTAATGTCTCTGCCCTGCACAGTGAAAGGAAGAAGAGAGTCATGTAAACAAAGTGCTCAAGAACTGGTTTGGACTAGGCAGTGGCCTCTCTGCCTTCAGAGAACAAAGGATTTTGGGGTATAAATATTGGGACCCTGATCCCAAGAAATTAGATCACTTCTGGACAAGAAAACTTTCTGCCAAGGAGAAGAACCAAGGAAGCTGCAGGAGTTGTACTGCCCCTCTGCCAGTGTGCAGTTTGCTGGGTTGGTCTGCAGTGGTTGCTTCATTGCCAAGGGAAAGGAGAAGGAACTTTGTAAGGACTTTCATCTACAGAATATTCTCCAAGAGCTTGAACTGTGCTTGCCTCCTGCTGAAGTCTCAGGGACAAAAGACTTCACCTCCAGCTCCCTCCTGAATTTCCTTGCCGGGAATTCTAACTCCAGACACTTGTGTGCCGCTGGGAGCGGGAAGGCCGACGCATCGAGAAGAAGAGTGTCGCCGCTGCAGCTGAAATCGTCGCATCGCCGGAGAAGCGAGCCTTTGCCACATCTCCCTGGAAGCATGTGTTCATCGAAGCTGTCGCATCAGGCTGCCAGGGCGTCATCGCATCGTCATCGCATCTCCGCATCAAGGGCGCCATCTTCTCGCACGCAACTGGATCATTGCATCAAGGTGCCATCTTGCGCACCGCAACGGTCCCGCAGGCTGAGAATCTATGCATCAGCTCCGCACCAGTAAGGCTCACGACGAGTCCCCTACTCTGCGCAAGCATTGAGGAAGGACGCAACCGTTCCCCCGGGTCACGGAACTGACGCATCTCCCCTTTTGCGAGCCTTTTGTTCACTTTACATTACGTATCCAGGTACTTTGTTGAGAACTTTGTCGCATTTGCCAACTTGAACTAAGAGACTTTAGTCATCTTTTAAATAATCTTAAGTGTAGTATTGTGGATTTTTGTCGTTTGTGGTCTTGTGTTAAGTCTATATAAAGAATATTTATTTTTATAAAACTTGTGTTGTGTCCATTTGTGGTGTTTTCACTGTGTTACTGTGTATATTCACAAATGCTTAACACACTGCCTCTGAGATGGTGTACAGTCATAATATCGAGTCTTTTATTTCGACTGGACAGAATATCGAGTAAAAAATATAGAATGGACATAATATCGACTAGACATAATATAGACAACAAAAATATCGACTAGAGAAAATTAATATCGAATAGAATGGACATAATATCGAATCAAAAATATAGAATGGACATAATATCGACTAGACATAATATAGACAACAAAAATATCGAATTTAAGGTAAGTTAATAATAATTTTAATTTTTTGTGTAATATAAGTCTGTAGCGGGTTGTGGGTTTATAGGGGAATAGGGTGGGAAGTAATTTAATTCTAATTAATTAAATATGTTAATTTATTTATTAATATCTATTTAGAATTAATTGTTAATTAATTATTAATTGGTAATTAATTAAAATATAATTGGTAATTAATTATAATTGATTAATTGATAAATATTTTAATTTTAGTAATTTATTTTCTGTAGCGGGTTGTGGGTTTATAGGGGAATAGGGTGGGAAGTAATTTTATTATAATTAATTAAATATGTTA
This sequence comes from Lissotriton helveticus, assembly GCF_964261635.1. Classification (NCBI taxonomy): domain Eukaryota; kingdom Metazoa; phylum Chordata; class Amphibia; order Caudata; family Salamandridae; genus Lissotriton; species Lissotriton helveticus. Next base: position 1,543,596,081 of record NC_136067.1, on the reverse strand, counting down.
ATTTATGTATTGATATTTATTTAGAATTAATTGTTAATTAATTATTAATTAGTAATTAATTAAAATATAATTGGTAATTAATTATAATTGATTAATTGATATATATTTTAATTTTAGTAATTTATTTTCTGTAGCGGGTTGTGGGTTTATAGGGGAATAGGGTGGGAAGTAATTTAATTATAATTAATTAAATATGTTAATTTATTTATTGATATTTACTTAGAATTAATTGTTAATTAATTATTAATTTGTAATTAATTAAAATATAATTGGTAATTAATTATAATTGATTAATTGATAAATATTTTAATTTTAGTAATTTATTTTCTGTAGCGGGTTGTGTGTTTATAGGGGAATAGGGTGGGAAGTAATTTAATTATAATTTATTAAATATGTTAATTTATTTATTGATATTTATTTTGAATTTATTGTTAATTAATTATTAATTGGTAATTAATTAAAATGTAATTGGTAATTGAAAATAATTTATTAATTTTTAAATTGTAAATTAATTTATTGTTAATAGGTAATTAATTAGTATGAGTAGGCAATTTTTATAATTAAATATTTTTTTTTGTATTTATAAATAAATATTTAATATTTTTATACACTTTTTTAATATTTTAATTATTTGTAATTGGTATTACTATTTATGTTATGTATATATATTTGTGAAGTATTTACTTTCCCTACTATTGCACTCTCTGAAGTTGGAATAGTAATTTTAACCCCTACGCTATCCAACACTTTCCCTACTGTTGCACCCACTGGAGTGGGTATGCAACGTTTACAACGCTACTTTTACTATGCACTACCATTACAACAAAACTTTTAAATTGCACAAACTTTTACAACGCATACATTTACAAAGCATGTTTTTAAAACGCAGATACCGTTACAACGCATACTATTACAATGTAAGTATTAGTAAGTATATAATTATTTTAAAAAGGTTATATGTTTGGGATTTTGGGTAAAGGGGTATTTTTAGGGTTCAGGGTCAGTTTTCAGTTTTTGGGTAAAGGGGTATTTTTAGGGTTCAGGGTCAGTTTTCAGTTTTTGGGTAAAGGGGTATTTTTAGGGTTCAGGGTCAGTTTTCAGTTTTTGGGTAAAGGGGTATTTTTAGGGTTCAGGGTCACTTTTTAGTTTTTGGGTAAAGGGGTATTTTTAGGGTTCAGGGTCAGTTTTCAGTTTTTGGGTAAAGGGGTATTTTTAGGGTTCAGGGTCAGTTTTCAGTTTTTGGGTAAAGGGGTATTTTTAGTGTTCAGGGTCAGTTTTCAGTTTTTGGGGTAAAGGGGTATTTTTAGGGTTCAGGGTCAGTTTTCGGGTAAAGGGGTATTTTTAGTGTTCAGGGTCAGTTTTCAGTTTATGGGTAAAGGGGTATTTTTAGGGTTCAGGGTCAGTTTTGGGTTTTTGGGGTACAGGGGTACTTTGTAAAAATAAAGTAAAATTACATTTAAATTAAATTTATTTAATAAAATTAAATTATATTAAATTATATTATAATATTTTTTATTAATTTATATTCAAAAAATTATTATATACTTACCAATACTTACGTTGTAATGGTATGCGTTGTAAAGGTATATGCGTTGTAAAATCTTGCGTTGTAAATGTATGCGTTGTAAAAGTTTTTGCGTTGTAAAAGTTTTGTTGTAATGGTAGGCATTGTAAAAGTATGCGTTGTAACGTCATACATCCCTGGAGTGGGAATAGTAATTTTAACCTCTACGCTATCCAGCGCTTTCCCTACTGTTGCACCCACTGGAGTGGGAGTAGTAAATTTGACCTCTACGCTATCCAACACTTTTGCTAATGTTGAACTCACTATAGTTGTAACAATAAATTTTAAACATTTTCTAAAATGTTATATATGTTTATTTAATAATATGTTTATATATATATATATATATATATATATATATATATATATATATATATATATATATATATATATGTGTGTGTGTGTGTAATTTTTGGTGATATAATTTTTTTTAATTATATAAATTATTTATTAAAATTACATTTTTTATTAATTATTTCTAAGTTTATATTAAATATATTTATTACTATATTAGTTTTAACTTAATTTTAAGACATTTAAAAAAATCGATATTTTGACAGTCTATATTTTTGTAAGTCGATATTTTGGAGTCGATATTTTGGTACTTACCTGTTTGAAGATAGGGAGTCGATATTTTGTCAATCGATATTTTTGACTCGATATTTGTGTATCTCGATATTTGTGTCGTCGATATTATGTCAGTGATCCCTCTGAGATAAGCCTGTCTGCTCGTGCCAAGCTACCAAGGAGTTGAGCAGGGGTTATTAAGGAGTGTAATCCCCTTATCCTGACTTAGAAGTAAGGGTCCCTATTTGGACAAAGGTGAATACCATTGCCAACTAGAGACCCCCAGATCTAACAATCCTTAGCTTGATTTCTAGACTGAAATTCTCTTTCGAATAGAGACAATTTAATAGACGTTACAAAAAGAATTAAGAAGAGTACCTAGGCCTCAGTCTGCTGAAGGAGCGTAAGGGTGTCATTTAAAAGAATATGAAGTGGGGCTAAGGAAGACTCACAAAGACCTTGTAAATAGCTTCATTTCACATTGCTGAACTACTTTGTTTTGCCAGTTGCACAGGTGGAATTGGCAGAGAAGGTACTGATGTTGGCACTTTCCCTTCAACGGTCTGTCCTACAGAAGATATGGAAACTAATAACCATAGTAGACATAGGTACATAATAGCAGGTGTGCAAATGATTGTAGTTGTAGTACTGACTTTATTGCTTGTAGGGTTATATTTACCCAGTTACAGGGCTGGACTGGTGGGGCCCAGTTTTCAACTGGTAGGGGGCCATTTTTGTTACTGGGGGCCAGCCTCTTGTAACAAAAGCGTGTTCTGCCAGCACCCACCCTCGTGGGGGTGTCAGATGTAATTGCCAGGGTGCCAAGGCTGGTTTCCTACATCAGTTCGGCCCTACCCAGGTCCTTGAGTTGAACTGAGATTAGAATTGGGCCTACCCCTAGTACACCGAGATCTACTGATAGCAGTTTTCATTAATTAATTTATGAGAACATTGAAACAATAGATGCAAAGGATTGCTACGTCTGTGCGCAATTACCTGCATCGGCTGCAGAAGGCATACTGTACCATCATATTCCCCTGCCTTATGGTGTTACTTGTAGCCTGTTAATGAGTCTTTTGTATGGACAGGATTACTTTTAGTATTATGTTTCAAATTATGATTTGATTTTTTCAGAAATTCCCATACTTAAGCATTTAAACCATCACCCGAGGCTAAAAATATAGCCACACCATGACACTAGACACTGTCTGTGCTCATTGAAACAATTTGACTTGCATTTTAACAGATGTTGAGAAGACATTCCTCAATTTAGTTGAGGGCAGAAAAAGAGCAATGGAATCTAAGTTAAATAAAGTTAAAATTGGATTACAGTGGATTAGAGAGGAAAGCATCAAGTGGCAGGGATTCAAGCAACATTGACTTTAGATTGGCAACATAAAGAAAATTCTGCATATCTAGAGACAAGTCACACTTCACACTAAATTTATGGGAAAGAGTGAATGGGACCACACAGTTGAAGCTAGAGGAAATAAGGAATTATTTTGGCAGGTCAAGACCCTGCTATTCTGGGAGTTTATTATGTTTGTGGAGGATGCACATATTTTAGGTTGCCTAAAGGATGATATGGTGCATGTTACTTAGGTATCATTTTCCTGAAAATGTATCATGTGGAACAATGTAATGATCCTGTGTGGGAGCAAAAGTCTAGGCCCAAAAGAGGAGCTGGTGCTGGAGAAATAGTGGGAGATATTTTTGGTGCAATGATTTTACCTGTGGGTGTGATCTTGAATGACATTAAGATTAAAAAGTTGTTCACCATAGATGATAAACTACCCACAAGTACAGCAGGAGCCTTATTAGTTGTAGATACTGAAATGATTAATGTGAGATCAATAGTTTTACAGAATCGCCTTGCTTTAGATATCCTGCTTGCAAAAGAGCGCGGAGTCTGTTGGATGTTAAAAATTCAACAATGTTGTACCTACATACCTGACAAGAGCAAGGGCTTGCAGAAGTATTTCAAGAACATTACTGATCTGAAGGGAGCTTTGAAGGAGTTAGAAGCAACGGATGCTTGGGAAGCAATTGGAAATGGATTTGCTGCAGTAGGAAGATGTTTTGGAGCTTTGGGAAGTTGATTAGTGGAATATATCTTGAAGTCCCTTTTGATAATTGCTCTTTGTGCAACATTCCTGATTGTGGGTTTTAAGGGATATAAGAGTATACAGTAAAGAGGGGAGTGAAAAGAAAGTTAACAGATATAGAATTAGGGGAGAGTCAAGTAAACACAATGATGACATAAAACGTGTGGAGGAATCCAAATGTAAATATATGGAGCCAGACCTTTCCACCCACACTGTGCCACCGTGTGACACACGATATCAGCTCCCATCACATGGTCACCCGGTAAGAAGCCGGTGTCACACTGTGTCATGGAAAAAGGCTGAAAACCACTGTAAATAGTAGAGATACAGCTAGTTTTTCAAGGCTTTGAACTGCCGACGTCCATTGATACCCCAGGACATCGGTACCAGCCTCAGCAAGATTTTATTGGGAAGAGGAGGAGGGGAGGGGTAGGGGGCAAGGAGGGGACAAAATTGCTTCTTAAGAACTTCTCCCCACGAGGCACCGCCCCTTCCGCACACAGTGATATTTTTGTTCAGGTTGGCAGGTTTGATGAAACACATGACGTTTTGACTGGTCCATCTGATAAGATCTGGATCTTGATTGTAATGGCTAGATTCACCATCAGAGGGGGGATTGGAGAAGAACAATATTGATGTGCACTTAGCATTATATACTCTGTGTGTGTTAACTTTATTAATGAGAAGTGAAGTATTCAAATGTTCTATTGAAATGCTTCCACTGTAGAACATTAGAGATTTATAAACGTGTGCATATTAATGCTTAGCCTACCTGTAAAAAAATGTAGTTTTTGCACACATTTGCACATTTCGAGTTATGCTGCATTTATTTCAAAATGCATTGCACATGTAACCATGACTTACTTACTCAAGTGCATTTGTGTTGCTTTAGTTAGTTTGAAGTTATATGTGCACACATAAACATGTAACCAAAGTGCACATTTTAGTGTTTAACAAAGTTAATTTAACTAGGCCTAAATTTTGAAATTTATTTTCTTTTTGCCTTGCATCTTCTCTCCTCTGCAAGTGCTGTTTCAAGGCTTCAGTAGTTGGCGAAAGGAGCATATGTGTATTAGAGATAGTGAGGCCTGAGAATGAAAATCGTGGCAGAGATGTGGCAAACTAATACATTGAAGAAGCCTCTTATTCATCACGGATCATGAACGGTGGGATACTCAAGGTTGTGTGTGCACAGGGTTCTTGGGATGAGAAAACCTACTGATGTTGCCATCACATAATGTGAAGTACAACACCACTGGTCCCTGGAGGGGTGGTGTGAATTCTGGGGGAATGATGAAGCATCTGTGTGTTTTAATTAGTGCTCATTTCTGTTAGGCGTTAGAGACGAGAGGAGATCTCCCTTGAACTTTGAGAGGTACAAACCTCTCTGCTTCCCTTCTATTACGAGTTTGGCTGTAGGCTAACACTTGTTTATGTGTCCCTGTTTAGAAGACTTTTACTGGAGTTTCCACTATGCTGACATCTTCCTGCATTTCTAAATTCCCCTGAAATCTTTTATCTTAAACCATCCTTGATTTAGATTTAGAGCTAGAGTAGATGTCTTTAGAAACTATTCATGTTTAAGAGGGAGGAACGGAGTAACTTTATAAAGAACTTCAATTACAAATTCTTGGCATCTGTATTGTTCTCTTATTTCTCTATGCTTATGCTATCAAGACGGAATCTGGTTTGATGGTTTAATTTGCTGGTCTTGATTCTTTACATTTATAACATGTTCTTGATTTTTTCATCTATCAGATTGATCATTAATGTGTACAAAAACCACTAAACTTTAGTTATTGATTCTTGGTCGTTATTGTTTTGTCAAATGGGCCACACAAGTTGAATTGTTTATTTGAATGCAGACTCCCCTTTGCTTCTCGGTCAACCAGAAAGGTTCATCAGGTAAGAAATTGTAACCACTTCCTGGGCACCAGGACCACCACAACATAATGCCTTGTTTACGCAAAAAACTGTTTTATCTGAAAAATGCTAACTACTGGCTTCATCGGTGTTGGTAATAATCATTAGTGCCACAATAATCAAGAACTCTCTACCTACCTCCCTCTGCCTAACCACCTCCTTAGTCACTTTCAGAAAGGATCTCAAGTTCCTCCTATTTGACAGAAACCTTAGTTCAGTAAACTCACCACCAGGATCTGAGGGAAATTAGATAAAAAATATAAATTCGACTTGCAGACCATGTTAAGATTACATGTTAGAATGCATTTAAACTGCTGCAGAAATGTTTTCACATGGAAAAACAACATGAAGATGACAGGTGCACATCACATGAAATGAGTAGAAACTTTGTAGATGCTGCGGAATACATTAATTAATCCCATGTAGGGTTAAGAGTGCTCATAGAATGTTTACAAATTAATGTATGTGTGTAGGAAAGTGCACTTTTTTGCATGGTTACCCCCCACACTTTTTGCCTGACACATGATGCACTTTGACTTGGTGTGCCCTGGTTCCCTGCCAATCAGGTTCCCAGGGACAGTGTTCTTTCCCAAAACTGTACCTCGGTACCCACAATTGGCACATCTCTGGCCGCAGGTAGGCCCCTTGTAAAAGGTACCTTGAGTATCAAGGGCACTGTGACCAGGGAAGGCCTTTAAGGGCTGCAGCACCTATTGTGCCACCCTTAGAGGCCCTGTACCTTAACACCCACACAATGCCTGTGCAGGCTGCGTGTTTTGGTGCACAGAAAAGTGAAGAGTTGACATGGCACACATCCCTGTGTACAACCCACTGCCTGTAGCCTAGGTAAGCCACCCCTCTAGCAGGGTGGGGAAACAACCTTTACAACACAACTTTTACAACGCACTACCATTACAATGAAACTTTTACAACGCAACATCCATTACATCGCATGCTATTACAATGCAACCATTACAACGCATGACACTACAACGCATACCACTACAACGCATGTCATTACAACGCATACCATTACAACGCATAACATTACAACGCATAACATTACAACGCATAGTACCCTTACACTATCCAACACTTACCCTACTGTTGCACCCCATGGAGTTAGAAAAGTAATTTTTACCCCTACTCTATCCAACACTTACCCTACTGTTGCACCCCCCTGGAGTTAGAATAGTAATTTTTACCCCTACACTATCCAACACTTACCCTATTGTTGCACCCCCTTGGCGTTTGAAAATTATTTTTTACTCCTTCACTATCCAATACTTACCATACATGCAATGTAATGTTATGCGTTGTAATGGTATGCGTTGTAAAGGTAGTATGCGTTGTAATGGAATGCGTTGTAAAGGTAGATTTAAAAAATTTGTTGTAATGGCATGCGTTGTAATGGAACGCGTTGTAATGGATGTTGCGTTGTAAAAAATGCATTGTAAAGGTATGCGATGTAAAAGTATGCATTGTAACGTCATACATTCGCAGGGTGTCCTAGCCCGCAAGGGTATAGCGGCATGAGCCCTGTACCCCTACAGTGTTTAAACCCATTCTTAGACATTGTAAGTGTAGTAAAGCCATAATGAGTATATGGACTGAGAGTTGGTCAATATGAACTCCACAGCGCCATAATGGCTTTAATAAAATCTGGGAAGTTTGGTTGCAAACTTCTCAGCACATTAAGCCCACACTGATGCCAGTGTTGGATTAAATGTAAAATGCAATCAGAGGAGATCATAGAGATGTCCCCTGAAAAACGACCAGCCCTGGTGTGGTTCCTGAATGGCTGCCTGCCATTTGCCACCACCAGACAGGTTTCTGGATCTCTGGGTAGAGAACCACTGCTCTCTGGGTACAGAAAGAGAGCCCATCCTGGCCAGAGGTGTCATGCCTCCTCCCCCAGAATGGGCTGGGTCCACAAAGGAGAAGCTTCAAAGCCTGCCCCCTTTGTAAGCTGTCCCTGCCTTTTGCTGACCCCAGCAACTGGCTCCCACCGGTTCTGTCCCCATTTTGGACAGGAAAATCGTCAGGAAAACTAAGCTTGGAGGAGAGGTGTGCCCACCTTTGCCAACCCCACCCCTCATGTGGGGGAGGCGAGGTGAAGCACAAGTCTCAGTCCCCTCCATTTTGAAGATGAGGGGACCCAGACAATTCGGGAGAGGCTCATGCCCTCTCCCACTCGAGGGTGGCATAATAGGGGGCGTACCCAGCCCAAGGAAGGGACCCAATGGTCCTCACCTACACATTTCTATAATGCCTCCAAATCTAGCATTTGGTGGCAATCCTGAACTTGCCTCCTCAGATTCGAGGAAGAAAGAAGAAGGACCGAAGAGCCATGATGACCCAGGAAGAATAAGCCAGTATTTGTAAAGCGCAAACTAATCACCCTTAAGGGTCTCAAGGCACTGGGAGCCTTCAGGGAGATTAAGTGAGCTATTGCCCAGAGTCACTTGATGCTGAGCTGATCTGCCTCCGGCGCTGGGAATCGAACTGTTAGCCCCATGCTCCAGAGTCAGCTGCGCTGGCATGACAAACTGCTTTGGCCCCAGCACTACCGGCCTGCCCTGTCTCTGACCTGCCTACAGTGAAGAATCAATGAGGCCAGAGACCTCAAACTTGGTGCCACTAGGAGGGTGGTAGTGCCATAACTATATAGGGAGTTTCCACTCACTCAAGCCCATGACATCCCCCTAGCTGGACATCTGGGTCAGACCAACACTTGGAAAAGATTGGTCACTGTTAGAAATGGGAGTCTCTAGTTGGCAAGGGTTTGCACTTTTGTCCAAATAGGGACCCTTCTTCCTAGTCAGGATAAGGGAGCTACACTCCTAAAATAACCCCTGCTCACCCACTTGGTAGTTTGGCGGTTAGGCAAGAAAATACCTACTTTCAGGCATACTAAATTTGTTTTTATTCCATTTTCCCTGGGTCAGTTAGGGTTATAAGTTGTTATAATCAAACTGCCCATTCTGGCCTATGGGAACAGGTAGCCTTGCAATAGTGAAAAACAAAATTGGCTGTAATTCACTATCAGGACATACCACACACACACCAGGGCATGTCCTACCTTTCACATACAATGCTCCCTTCCCACAGGGGTACCTTGGGACTACCTTAGGGGTGACTAACGTAGAAATGGGAAGGTTGAGGGGCTGGCAAGTGGGTGCACTTGCCAAGTTGACATGGCAGTCCCAGACTGCACACAGGCTCTGCAATGGCAGGTCAGAGTTACACTTTATGGGCTGTTTGCGTGGGTGGCACAATCCAGTGTTGCAGCCCACCAACAGTATTTGATTTATGGGCCCTGGCACGTGCAGTGCACTTTACTAGGGACTGACACATGAATCAAATAGGCCAATCATGGAAACACCAATCCATAACACATTATTCTACAGGGGCACTTGCACTTTACCACTGATCAGCAGTGAGAAAAGTGTGCAGAAACACTATACCAGCAAAAACAGAGTCAAAACCGTGAGGCCAGAAAGCCAAAATATGCCAAGTCTAACAGTAACCCACTTCTATTGGCCCCAGGTGTCCCAAAAAGTGAAGGAGTTTGTAAGCTCCTGTGTTACCTCTCAAGCTAGTGGCAAGACAGGAGCATACCCAAAGACCCCGTGTGATGAGGCGATGCATCTTGACCGCCGGGAGAGTGGCGACCTATCCAATGTGGCCGTGGAGATGCACCAAACAGGAAGTAGTGTAGGCGGCCCATCCTCCCCACCACGACATGAGGACGTACCGCCCATCAACGGCAGACTAAAGGCAGCAGTGAGAGGAGACGCGGAAGACTGGCGGATGGCGCGAGAGGTCCCGGAGCGAGAGGAGGACGAAACTAGCTCAATAGGAGAGGACGAGAGGTGTCGAGCCGGCGGGGAAACCACATAAGAGGCCTGAGATTCAAGGACGACTGCAGAGAGACAGAGGGAATCAGGATACCGGAAAACCGCTCCCAGAGCACCGGGAATGAGACCAGCTCCCCAAAGGGAATCGAGGGGGAGGGATCTCACCTTACCACGGTCCCGGAGGGTCGTGGATGCAGGCAAGTGCCAGCTGCGTGTGCATTCTCGTTAAAGGGCTGGTGGGCAGGGTTAAGGGCCACACCAACTTCAACACCATAAAATCCCTCACCTTAGACACTACACCGTTAGGGTCACTGGTGAAGGTGCACAAATCCCAACCCATTTTGTTGACAAGAAAGGCAGTAGCCTGAAATTGTTCCTTTCTTTTCTTTCCTTTCACATAACCTCCTGAGTACTGCAACCCGGACGGAAGCAAGCAGCAAAAAGGAGAAGAAGACCTCGTACTCAACTGGAGACTGTATAAAGACGTTCTGTTGAAAGAAATAAACGAGGAGTTGTTTAAACTTCACAGTAAAAAATAAATGGTCAAAACCCCAAAAACGCCTATGATTTTTTGTGACACAGGGAGTGTTAGAGACATCACCTATGGGACCACGCTATAACACTTTCCCTTAATCCCACAACCAGTGGTTGGGGTGCCCTTTGAGAGGGTAGGAGTGGATATAGTGGGTCCACTTGAACCTCCAATATTCGCGGGAAACAGGTTCATACTAGTAGTAGTAGTGGATCATGCTAGTAGGTATCCTGAAGACATTCCTCTTAGGACTACCCCTGTGGTAGCCAAAGCCCTCATTGGTGTCTTCGCCAGGGTAGGGTTTCCTAAGGAGGTATAATCAGACAGAGGTTCCAACTTCATGTCTGCATACTTACAATACATGTGGGATGAGTGTGGAGTGATCTACACATGCACAACACCTTACTAACCACAAACCAATGGCCTTGTTGAAAGATTCAACAAGACACTGAAAGGCATGATAATGGGACTCCCTGAAAAACTCAAAAGGCGATGGGATGTTCTGTTGCCCTGCCTTATTTTTTTCCTACAAAGAGGTGCCTCAGAAGGGAGTAGGGTTTTCACCCTATGAACTTCTATTTGATCATCCTGTAAGGGGACCACGCTCTCTTGTGAGGGAAGGGTGAGAGAAAGCCCAACATGTACCATAACAATCTGTGGTAGACTGTGTAGTAGGTGTTTGTTCCTGGATGGCAGAGTGCCTGCAGAAAGCATCAAGGCCAGCCAGGAGCTCCAGAAGCTCTGGTATGACCAGAAAGCTGTACTGGTAGAATTTCCACCAGGGCAACGGGTGTGGGATTTGAAGACAGTGGCACCATGAGCTCTCCAGGACAAATGGAGTGGCCCTTACCCTATCGTAGAAAAGAAGAGTGAGGTCACCTACTTGGTAGACCTGGTCACTAGCAGGTCCCCCTAAAGGGTGATACATGTGAACCACCTCAAACTCTATTGTGACAAGGCTGATATGACGATGCTGATGGTTAATGATGAGGATCAGGAAACAGAGAGTAAACCTATCGCTGACCTCCTCTCTTACAGCCCCAGGATGGGTCAGTAGATGGCGTTATCTAGTCAGACACCCTCTCTGCCCAACAGCAGGCTAATTGCAGCCAAGTTCTGCAACAGCATGCACAGCTATTTTCCTTAACCCCTGTCAGAATCTCTGGTGTACCCATGATGTGAACACTGAAGACAGCTTGCCTGTCAAAACCAACATCTATCACCAGTCTGATCAAGTTAAGGAAAGCATCAAAGCTGAGGTCAGCAAGATGCTGGAGTTGGGGTCATTGAGCCTTATGGGAGTCCCTGGGCTAGTCCAGTGGCCCTAGTCCCCAAACCTCATCTACAGGGTGGAAAGAAAGAAATTCGGTTTTGTGTGGACTACAGAGGCCTCAATGCTGTCACCAAGAGAGATGCACACCTCATTCCCAGAGCTGATGAACTGATAGATAAGTTAGGGGCTGCCAAATACTTAAGTACCTTTGAATTAACTGCAGGGTACTGGCAGATTGGCATGGTCCCTGGAGCAAAATAAAAGACAGCATTCTCCAGCCTGATGGGCACTTCCAGTTCACTGTGATGCCCTTTGGTATAAAGAATGCCCCTGCCACCTTTCAGAGGTTGATAAATCAAGTCCTTGCTGTGTTAGAAGGCTTTAGTGTAGCTTATCTAGATGATATTGCTGTGCTTAGCTCTTCCTGGCACGATCACCTGGTCCACCTAGGGAAGGTGTTACAGGCCCTGCAAGCTGTAGGCCTATCTATCAAGGAATCCAAATGCCAGATAGGGTAGGGAACTGTTGTGCACTTGGGCCACCTTGTAGGTGGAGGCCTAGTCCAACCACTACAACTCAAAATCCAGACAGTTCTGGATTGGGAAGCTCCAACCACCCAGACCCAAGTCAGGGTATTTCTTGGCTTGATTGGGTACTATAGGAGGTTTGTGAAGAGGTATGGATCCATTGTGACTCCCCTCACAGAGCTCACCTCCAACTAGATGCCCAAGAACGTGAGCTGGACAGTTGGCTTGCAAAAGACTTTTGACACCCTCAAAGAGGCAATGTGCTCAGCACCTATTCTCAAGGCTCCAGATTACTCCAAGCAGTTCATTGTGCAGACTGATGTCTCTGAACTAGGGATAAGAGCAGCCCTATAACAGACCAATGATGATGGACAAAACCAACCTGTTGCTCTCATAAGCGGAACGCTACTCCCCAGGGAGCAGCGTTGGAGTGCCATTGAGGGGGTGACCTTTGCTGTGGTTTGGTCCCTGAAGAAGCTGAGACCATACCGGTTTGGTACTCACTTCCTGGTTCAAACTGACCACAGACCTCTCAGATGGCTAATGCCGATGAAGGGGTGAAAATCCCAAACTTTTGAGGTGGTCCATTTCCCTACAGGGAATAGACATCACAGTGTAACATAGACCCGGGACTGCTCGTGTCAATGCAGATGGCCTTTCCAGATTTTTCCACCTAGACAATGAAGATTCTCTAGGGAAAGGTTAGTCTCATCCTCTTTGTTTGGAGGGGGTTGTGTAGGAAAGTGACCCTTTTTGCATGGTTATCCCCCCCCTGCCCTTTTTACCTGGCAGTTTGACTTGTGCCCTGGACCCTTGGTAATCAGATTCCCAGGGACTGTCTTCTTTCCCAAAACTGCTCCTTGGCACATCTCTTGCCACAGGTAGGCCCTTGTAAAAGGTACCATGGGTACCATGGGCACTGTGACTAGGGAAGGCCTCTAAGGGCACCAGCACCTATTGTGCCACCCTTACAGGCACATGTACCATAACACCCACACACTGACATTGCAGGCTGCATTTTTGGTGCAGAGAAAAGTGAAGAGTCGACATGGTGCCATGCCGACAACCACCTGCCTGAGGCCTAGGTAAGCCACCCCTCTGGCAGGGTGCATTAGCCCTCAGGTGAGGATACAGTGGCATGTGCCATACATACCCCTATAACGCCCCCTAAATTTAGTTTTTAGGGGTAACCCTGAACCTTGCCTCCTCGGATTCGAAGAAGAAAGAAGGACTGAAGAGCCATGCTGACCCAGGAAGAAGGCACCTACTGCTTTGGCCCCAGCCCTACCGGCCTGTCCCGTCTCCGACCTGTCTACAGGGAAGAAACTGGCATGTGCAGCAGTCAGCATCCCCCCAAAGCCCGGAGGACCTGCACTACCGCCATCTTTCAGACTCTGTCTCCCGTGAGCACCGGATTTGCTCAAACAAAGGTTCACTCACAGAATCAGGATACAGGTGGCTCAGCGATTCTGCACCACTCTGCACCTGAAGTCCACGACCTGGTGTTTGAGTGGCCCAACACCACAAGGAGGTCTCCCCAGCGATCCTGACCTGGGATCTGGTGATCCCTTCCCTCCCTCAAGCTTCAAGAGGACGCCTGCAACCTCAACCTGAAGGGTCCCCCAGACCGCGACCAGAACTGGTAAGAAGACACAATGCCAGAATACACCTCTGCACCCAACGCCCCATGGCCTTGGGTGGCCCAACTGACGGTGTCCAGGCATTCCCCAAGAACCCAACATACCTCTGCAGCCAGTGGTTGCCTTCAGGAAGTCTCCTTGCCCGAGCCCGTAGCCTCTTTGTCAAACCGGAGGTCTCCATTGGAATCCACAGGGTCCCCGATGTCATCTTGGCACACTGCACCCGGCTGCCCCTGTGCCACTGGTGGTGCAGCTCCTGTGCTGATGGTTGGCCCCCTGCAGTGCCGACCTTAACCCCAAGAGCTTTGCTCCCACACCCGAGTGGCCTGCTCGTAAGCAGTCCATGATGAAGGCCCCCTTAGCCCAATTGGCTAACATTGGGCCCCTGCACTCTGTACCTGGCCACCCCAGTGCTGCTGATGGTGCAACTTGACTGCCTACCTAGATCTTGGGAAACCTTGGTCCTAACTCCCAAACCTTTCACTCGTAAACGTTTACTTACCTGTGAAACTGATAACCATTTTTCTCTCATAGGACCCCATGTTATGAGTTTTTGGGCCTAAAATATTTTGAGTGTTGAACTGCTGTTTTGTATGGACGAAAAAGTAACTAACTTAAACCAAGAGAACACTTACCTTCTATTGTGAGATCCTTGCCTAGCACTAGCAACTCGTGTAGGAATGTGCTGATTCTAACCTTGTGTTTATTCAGCTTTTCACCCCATATTAGATCATTTATTCAAATACAATGAGACTTGCTGTGGCTGTTATAATAAATAATGATTTAGATATTTTATGCACACTACATCTGAATATTATTGATAGTTTGCCTCTGCAGCTCTGGTAAAGCCTTTGTATTCATGCTGAGCTCATAGCGCATCTTTTAACTTGGGTAAGAAGGTTTTCATGAGAACTTTCCCCCATGTTACAAAGTCTTGCAACAATGTAGAATCATATATCAACATGAATGTTTACTGTGGGAATTGGAAGATTGACAAAAGCGTTGGATAATTTGTCCCCATTGGACAAGGAGCGTTAACAGCCTAATAATGCTTGATACAATTTAAGTGACTTTATATTAATGGGTGTTCCTAGCCAGTTAAGAGAATTAGTATTGGGATTACTATTGAGAAGATACTGCTATTCTATCACTTTGACAACTACCTTTGGGAGATTGATGCCTTCGAACTGCTGATCTTCCTCTCCTTCCCTGGGACTCTTCTTTATAGAAAGTTGATTCTTTGCTTGTTACAGACAGCTACTGCTAAGGTGACTTACCTTCTCCTATCTATTGTCTTTTCTTCTGATCCATGCTACTGCAGAGATTTTTCTATTGCAGACAGTTGCTACAGCAGCTCGAGGAGACTTGGCTGAGTTTCTAGAATGGCCCTTCATTAGTAGTTCATCTCACTCATTTCCTTCCTTTATGTAACACTGTGTATTGATTTTATACTGTCTTTAACCAATCTTTTATTGAGATTTCTGTAAAGCAACTAAACTGAATAAAGATGACAAAGACCATATTATTCTTTTAATATAAATAAAGGTGTTGAAACATTCTCCAAATTCTAGTAATTGAACTTAAAAATCCTGAATGTCGATGATATATGTATGGTAAGATTTTGTTCGAGCTCCAATTCTTTGTACGGTGGAAAAGGTCCATCTGATCTCTCAAGAGCCATATGATTTCCAAGGACGATATTTGGAAGTAGGTGTGTAAATCTTGAACCATACTTGGCTAATCTTTAGGCTCCTGCAGCTTCTAGTAACTGATATATGGTTCACACCCCGAATGGAGATTTAAAATTAGTACCCAATCTATTTTAAATAATCTCCGATTCCAGTTATCAGTGTCCAGATCCAGACAGGGTAACAAAGCAGTTGCGGTCTTGGAGGTGTGAGTATTAATAGGGAGAAAATGTTGTGGTTGTAAGAGTAGTGTTTGGATGTGTCTTTTCCTTTTCAGGTGGTTTGAATGAGTAATGAGAAATATTCAGAAGTCGATGTTGAATAGAAGTTGATTTCAGGCTCATTGAAGTCAAAAGATCCTGGGAAATTAAACTTCTTTGCAGGAAAAAGTTGATGTGGAGTGTGAGGTACCATCATTTCCATTGGTAACGTTAGGGACAAGCTTTTGTGTGTAATTAATCTTTGTTAATGTTGGTGGAACCTAATTGCACAAACGTGTAAAGGTAGCTGCATTATTTGTGTGAATTTTCATTGGTCGAAAATTCACTTGCGAGTGTAGAACATCTTGAATGATTGTCATACTTGATTTCTTTAGGAGAGAATAAAAAAGCTAACAAGGAATTGTTTATCAAATTAATCTTTTATTCGTTTTCACAACATCATAACGTCAAATATGCCCCTAGACACTGGTTAATTTTAGAATAATATGCATATGCAAAAGGACACAGCTATGCGCCTTCAACCCCAGGAAGCGGCAGCGATTTCAAAGATAGCAGTAGTATGTGTACTAAGTTTCGTGCCAGTGAAGGGCAAACTGCCATGTTTATGCTGAATCCTGTAGAACCTGGAGAGAGAGCAATAGGAGTAAAGAAAAGCAGAAGCAAACAAAGATAAAGGACCCAGAATTACAATTATGAAAATAAATCCAACAAGCAACAAAGGAAAACCCATCCCTCTGGCCACACCTCCCCCCCCACATCTGCCCCGCACCTGGCAACCCTCCCATGTCCGACTAATAGTGTTTATCGCCGCCTAGGACTGTTACCCATCACTTCTGCACATGTCCTCTTCCTGGGTGGTGCAAGTGAGGCAAAGGATTCGTAAGAACCTGGGACACATAACCTCCCTACATTCTTCGCTTAGTATTGTGATGAATGGAGCCCAAAGATCTGTGTATGTGTCGGCTTTGTTATCCACCATCATAGATAAGCACTACATAGCTTGCACTGTCCACTGCCGCCTCATCCATGCTGTGTAGTCAGGGACCCCAGCTGAGCCCCAGTGGGCAAGTATCTCTAGCTTTGAAGCATGTAGGGCTAGGGCTATCTGCCTCCCTCTAAGCGAGCGCAAGGGAAAGGTTAGGAGATTGGGGTGACCTAGAAGTGTATAGTCCGGGAAGCGCAGGACATCAGTATTGAAGGCTTTATTTATATCCTGGAGAATCTGGTCCCAATATCGTACTCATTGGGGACAGTGCCAGAGTAAGTGCACCAGTGAGCCCTTCTGTCTGCTTACGCGCCAGCAGGAGGCTGGGCGGTCTCTAGTCCAGCAGTTTAGTCGGACTGGCATTAAGTATTAATTGGATGCGACTTTGTATGTTGCTTCTGTGCCTGGGATGTCATGTGCTGTATGATGGGTTCTGTAATGAATGTCCGCCATTCTTTATTTGTGAGTGTTCTGCCTATTTCCTCCTCCCACCTCACCTGCCCCTTAGATTTTGTGTAAGTGTTCGCTGCTGAAAGAAAAGCATACAGTTCTGATATGATACGTTTATAGTCCTTTTTAGGTGGAGGACCTTCGCACTGTGTAGCAGTGGGCGGAGCCGAAGATTTTATGTTTCTTAGAGGGGGCTTGGAACCCGCCCCTCTTCTCCATTGGCTGGCCTAGTAAATGCTGGCCAGCCATTGGAGGAGAGGGGCGTCACTCCCTTTAAGCCCCGTCTTTTGGAGATTCGGGGGCGTGTTTTTTAGGTTCTTTCTATCTGTGACATCATCCATCACTCAAACCTAAAAAACACGCCCCCGAATCGCAAAATGACGGTGCCTTTCTCCGAGGCATTTCTTCTTGACCTCCGAGAAAGGCGGATGTGCTTTCCCTCACTCTGTGCCCCCCGAACATTCCAGCAGCAAAGCAGCGCTGCAAGGCTCCTCCTGGCATCTTCTTCACGATAGCGGCCACTGATGTGATAAAGACACCTCTTTAAAATATACGAAGAGGCTGTGCTCGTCCCAGTATTATGAACATGAAGACGCCGACGCGTGAGTGCCCTAGGTTGGCTGAGCCGTGTCCCGTCAAGCAGCGCTGCTCAATTCTTCACCTGTTCATCCATAATATCTGCTGCTTAAACCCTCCACCACCCTACCCCC
The DNA here is from genome assembly GCF_964261635.1 of Lissotriton helveticus. Lineage (NCBI taxonomy): Eukaryota > Metazoa > Chordata > Amphibia > Caudata > Salamandridae > Lissotriton > Lissotriton helveticus. The sequence goes on along the minus strand of NC_136067.1, from coordinate 1,543,578,036 downwards.
ACATCACCCCCCACACGGGCAGTGGGCCAGAAATTCAATTAGAAATTAATTGAAAGACTTCCCATCATTCCGCCGCCCTGCATCGCCATTGGCAGAGCGGCGTCCTGCTATCCGTGCCTCCCCCTCCGCGGCTCCGTTGAAGGAGAGCCCCGCCCGCGGCACCAGGAGAGCTCTCGAGAGCCCCGAAGCAGAAGTCGTCGGTGAGGAGAGGGAGGACGGGAGCCCACCCCGCCTCCCAGGACGTCCCGGCAGCCATAGAGCCCCGCAGCCCAGCTGCCGAGAGGAGCAGCCGCCGCTGTGGGAGAAGCCGGTGAGTGTGAAGGGCGGAGGAGAGCTCCGGGCAGGTTCAGCGTGCCAGAGAGGCACAGGGTCCTACCTTGCGTGGAGCGGCACCGGTTGACAGAGGGCTGCTCCAATGACGACTGGGGCATTCTTCTTAAGAGCCCACGAGGGCTCCAGCTGCCATTGTCTTTCTGAGTCCCCAGAGAAGCGGGACTCCAACGAGGGGCATAATTGTTTTAGAGCCCCGAGAGGCTCCCAGGCGCCATTGTGATCACGAGTCCTCCTGCCAACGAATGGAGTGGAAGCTTTATTCCTGGGACGAGAAATGCTTGTGAGTGCTGCAACATGAGCAATGGAGGGTCCCGTGAAGGTGGTGAGCAGGTAAGACGAGCGGAATGAGTGAAAGCTAGGATAAATAAGGGTAAAGTGAAGGGACGGGTGAGAATCTGGGAACGTGGGACAAATGGCTGCCAAGGACAAGTCGGTATGGAACAGGAGGCGATGTATGGAGCTGCTGAGTAGGGGCCGTGGAGATGGGGAGCTGCTGAGTAGGGGCCGTGGAGATGGGGGAGCAGCGTGCTGGAAAGTGAGCCAAGAGAGCGAAAAAAAAGTGAAGGTAAACAATACGTAGGTTTGGGTGAGTGTGAAATGATGTAATTGATACAATAGGGTTTTTTAAAGCTGAATACCACCAGGGAAGCACACTAAAAGTGTATGAAGAGATGAGTCTTCAACTACTTACTGAATTTTGTTTTAGCTTCCCTGCCGCCTGGCTGTGCTTGCTTCCCTGCCCCCTGGCTGTGCTTGCTTCCCTGCCCCCTGGCTGTGCTTGCTTCCCTGCCCCCTGGCTGTGCTTGCTTCCCTGCCCCCTCGCTGTGCTTGCTCTCCTGTGTGTGTATGTGGCTCTCCTGTGTGTATGTGGCTCTGGGTGTGTATGTGGCTCTGGGTGTGTATGTGGCTCTGTGTGTGTATGTGGCTCTGTGTGTGTATGTGGCTCTGTGTGTGGTTCTGGGTGTGTGTGTGGTTCTGGGTGTGTGTGTGGCTCTGGGTGTGTGTGTGTGGCTCTGGGTGTGTGTGTGGCTCTGAGTGTGTGTGTGGCTCTGAGTGTGTGTGTGGCTCTGAGTGTGTGTGGCTCTGTGTGTGTGTGTGGCTCTGTGTGTGTGTGTGGCTCTGTGTGTGTGTGTGGCTCTGTATGTGTGTGTGGGTGGCTTTGTGTGTGTGGCTCTGTGTGGTGTAAATGCAATAGGTCATGCATTTGCGAGCGATTAAGCTATTGACATTGTAAATGACAATGCCATTTATTTAACGATTAAGCTATTGGCAATGTAAATGATAATGCCATTTAATTATGATTTAAAAAAATGTCATGAGCAATGCCAATAGCTCTACCTTTAAAAATGCTGAGACCATTTCATTGTAAATGCTTGTTAGTAACTAGCCACTTTTCAAATTACGTCAGGTGTCGGGAGGCTCCCGCTTTCATCTCCGGGGAGGTTACCAAGTGAAGGGCCTCGTTGTAAGTGAACAGATCAGATGCTGGGATTGTGTAATCTTCCCGAAGCTGGTCGAATGGAATGATCCCATCCTGATCATATAGCGAGCCTACCCTCTTGCATCCCTTCTCCCGCCAAAGCTAAAACAGTTCTGATTCACATCTCAGGGGAAAGTCGGGATCGTCCACCAATGGGGTAATCGGTGAGGGAAACCTTGTTATACCATGACAAGTCGCTGTTGCATCCCAGATTTTTAGGGTAGTCGCCGTTATTGGGGAGGAGTAGACTCTGTATGCCCAATGTTTACGCGGAAGACAGATCTCCCTCCATATAGTCACCCCTGCAATAGCTTGATCCATGAATGACAGTGTTTCTCTTAAAAGGGTGATTCCATTCCAAAATGAAACGTAGTTGGGACGCTTGGAAGTATTGTGATACCACCAGGACCCCCATACCCCCTCCCTATTTACATTTTGCAATCTGTTGATGACTGAGTCTTGGTTGTTTCCCACATGAAAAGATTGATGGCTCTCTGTAAACTTTGTATACAATGTACGTGGCATAATGAAAGATATACAATATACCCAGCATAATAAAAGATATACAATATACGCGGCATAATACAAGGAATTGTTTAAAGTTAAGAAGAGTGTGCAAATACGGAGAAAATTGTGAAGGAGGGTGAATGCTGTGAGGAGTGAGTCTGACATAATGCTTTGCTCTGGGATTGGACGGTTGGTGAACTTTCGCACTGCCATTGGTCACTTAATTTTCTGTGTCGCGCTGTGATTGGATATTGTTGTGTGAGATCTGTTTCTGGATTTGGCAAGGTATAGTAAGGAAAATTAAAGCTGTCATTTAATTGGTGAACGAAATATGACATATGCAAATCAATACATTTAGGTTTACATGAAATTTTGAAACTATGACTGTAATTTTGAAATGTTTTAAGGATTTTAAAAACCTTTTTGGGGTGCAGTCACTATTCCTATACGAAAAGGTGAGGAAGGGTACTCCAGCATGCATAATGACTACTCAGCTTGTATTAAATTCATGTTGATGTCTAAAGCAATGGGAGAGAATTACAGAAGGTGAAGGTGTAGTACGTTTTCCGAGATAGAGGACTTTTAATACCAGAATCCTAGATCATTTGAAGGGAAAATTGTGTGAGCTGAAGCCAGTGGCGGCTGGTGTCAGGGTAGAGAGGCAGGGCGCAGGCGAGGGGGAGCACGGCACAACTAAGCATGACAAATATTTAAAAAAATTAAATGCAAATAAGAACGTACCTGCTGCTTCGCCGCCCTTTCGGTCTTCAGGCTCCACTACACGTGGCACAGGCTCCCCGACTCGCCTGTGGCCAATCCTGACATTGCATTCATGTCATGAGAGCAGCATCAGGATTGGCCTGAGCGCCCTCGATTTGCGCTCCCAGGGAGACTGGCAACGCAGCTCGGGTTGGAGACAGTTTTTTGTGCTTATGATGGTTTGGCCGGTCTGAGACGGCTGTCCAAACCGTCATGCACACTGATAACAGTGCCCACCACCCCCCTGTGACACCCAACACTCCCCGTGATGGCTCCACCCAAAACCCCGGCTCTAAGAGCAAAAATAAAATGACAATAAACATGTTTTATTATTGTTTTTTTATACCTTTTTCAGACTGCTGACGGGGTGGGTGGGAGCGATGCTCCTGTACCACAGCAGAAGAGCCATCGCTGGATGAAGCTACCACCTCATCCTATGCAAAATGAAGCATTTAATACAAGGTAAAAGGTTGCGAGGGAGAAAGAGAAGGAGAAAAGCCAAAGAAGAACAGGGCGAGCAATGAAAAATTATGCAAATGCCCTATGGCATAAAGAACAGCATAGAGCAAGATAGGCGATTATTGAAGAAAACAGATTATATCCAGTCTTAGCATCAGCAGGAACAGGAACGGGTAATAATGTGCAATGAGGGGATGACTCAGATACTGATTCGAGAGATGAAATATTAGAGCAAACGTTGTCTTCCCGACCACTACTATCTGTAATGTATTCAGATCCAGAAGAATTAAGTGTCACTGCCAGTCAGACTGTAGCTACTGTTCCAGTGGTTTCAAACAGCATTCTCATTGAACGACTCTTGCAGGTTTTAAAAATTGCCTAACCAGTTGTGAGACGACCAATAGTTGCGGTTCCCACCGATACTGATCCAGTTACACCTCGAGTGGTCCCTACTGCACCACCTCAAATTGAGAGAAGTCAAGAGGTCTTGACGACACCAATAGTACTGACAACGCAGAATACACAGTTAGGGGTGTGGAGACCCCCCACACAATTTTTAGGCTCTACTAAAAGAAGGTGGAACCTTAGTCTTTACGACTCCTTTGGGTTCGAATTATTTGACTGGGAATGGAGATGGAGATTTACCATGTTAATTGAGGAAATAACTAGGGAAAGAGGAGCAGACGTTGCAGAACCCCCAAAAGACATAGAAGCTAAGAAGGATAAACCACTGGACATTCCTAGATTAAAATTCGATTTGGAAGAATTGATCAGAGGGCGCTTGGATTTTGATCATTTAGATCAGAGACTTGCGTTGACTTACCTGTGTAAGGAGATTACTCGAATAGCAGCTGCAACACATAGTAACAAAGAAATATGATGTGAACCTCACTAACAATGTGAATCTGCATCCCATTTATAGAGTCGAATTGGATGATCAGGCAATTGAACATTTTAGAATTACAGGAATGAGAGTGCATATTATGGAACTGATTAAGTACATACGCAAATGGAAGGATGTGAAAATGTTGGACCGTAGGTGGGCAAATAAGCATGAGAAGAAAAAGGGGGAAGCCAAAGGGAAACAGGACAAGTTAGATGAAGCAGCAGCATATCCATTGAGGGACATAGTTGTAGGTACCTATATATATGTTCCATGGAATAGAATTGATTTGACTGCATTCACAAACAATTTCCCAAAGCTGCAGTGGTATGCTCAGGTGGAGAGGTTTATAAAGATGTCAAAGGTTTTGTGGAGGGACTTAGACACATTTCTTGACATTGTGGTTTCATCCAATTTATGGGCAGAATGTAAGGTAGCAGTACAGTGGCCGAAAGCAGAACCTCAAAGAGAGAAAGGAACAGGTGCACTATCACCAGTGATGATGGAGGAATACAAAGCAGTGATGACTTTCCTGAAGGGAGAAATACCTTCCAGACATACTGATTGGTTAAAAATTAAAAGAACTACACAGGAAGTGAAAGAATAGTTCATTGATGTTATGAAAGGGGATTGCAGGTGTTCAAACAGCACAGTGGATGTGAGTATCCTGAGAAGGATATGGGAATTTTGTGCCACAGTTCGTCTTGGGTTTAAAACCATGAAATTAGAGCGTACACATCATGCAAAGTGTTATCTCCTGGACGAAAACACTAGATGAGATCTTGTGTTATGCAAAGTTTTGCAGTGATGAATTGGAGACGAAGCTGAGGAAAATAAAGGAGAAAATGTATGTTGACTCAAACAAGATTGCCTCAGAAAGGGGGGCGTGGCCAGCCAGCCAACATGGCGGACGCGAGTTGTTACCGCTCCGGCTGAAGACCCCTGATTATCCTGCCATTTCTCCTTCTGAGGTGCATTTAAAGTCCACATTGAGCAGGACTGGTGCGGGGACACAGAAGGGAGTCTGTGCAGCCCGGTGGTTGCCGATCGTGAGGCACTCGAAAAGGGAGTTGCGGCCCGGATGAGCAGAGCGGCTCGGGAGGTGAAGGCGCGAAAAGTGCTCCGTGAGGTAATGGCCGGTGCCTGAGGCAGAACTGCGAGACTGTCAGGGGCGCTGAGGATCAGGCCCGGTGTTGCCCCGGCGAAGCATGTCGCCTTGAAGAGACTGCACCGGTGGTGCGTTGCTGAGGCCTGATAAGTACTGCAGACCCATATTGCCTGTCGCCGCTATCGGGCTTTGTGAAGAGAAGTGAGGCCCGAGGCAGGAGGCGGACTCACAACGGTAACGGGGCACGGGTGGAGGCGTCCTGGTCTGTGGCCCGAGAAGCCTGCTACGGACGCTGCTGAGAGAGGAGGACATTTGCGGCCTGGGGGTCGGCTGAAGGCTGAACGCCGGAGGGGAGCTGCGGACCTGCCGTGCAACGAGGCCCAGGTGGGGAAATCGCGACTGGTGCCCCCGGATGTAATGGCTGATCACACGGCCTGAGGCAGGGGCTCTGAGGATCTGGCCCGGTGTTGCCCCGGCGAAGCTGTCGCCTTGAAGAGACTGCACCGGTGGTGCGTTGCTGAGGCCTGATAAGTACTGCAGGCCCATACTGCCTACCGCCGCTATCGGGCTTTGTGGAGAGAAGTGATGCCCGGGGCAGGAGGCGGACTCGCAACGGTAGCAGGGCACCAGTGGAGGCGTCCTGGTCTGTGGCCAGAGAAGCCTGCTACGGACGCTGCTGAGAGAGGCAGACATTTGCGGCCTGGGGGTCGGCTGACGGCTGAACGCCGGAGGGGAGCTGTAGACTGGGCATGCAACGAGGCCCAGGTGGGGTAAGTGCGCCTGGTGCCCCTGGAGGTAACGGCTGATCCCGCGGCCTGAGACCACAGCGTAGGACTGCTGGAGGAGAGCTGGAGCTCGGGCCCTGAGCCAGCTCGGTACAGTGCAAGAACTCCTGAGAGACTGCGCAGGGGACGGGCCCAAGAGGCCCGCGACGATTTGGAGACCTGTGGGGGTTGGCGCAGCCGGTGGACAGCGCGATGAGGACAATAGTCAACTGCCCGGCCTGTGTTTCGGGTGGACTACCAAGGACATTGCCTGCAGATAGCTCCCACAAAGCGCGGGCTTGTGCACTCCACGAGCGGGGCACGAAGAGTGGAGTGGGCGGTCATCCCCCGCTAGCAAGTAAGTGGACTGCTACGCTGCGCCTGGCTCAATAGTTAAGGAGCAGCCATCCAGTGCAAGGGGAGCTGAAAGTTGATGTGCCTGGAGTGCCAGAGGCGCGGGAGACCGCCGAGGAAACATCCATCGCCTGGGCCTGAGACGCTGCGAGATGGAGAGTTAAGGCGCCAGCGCCATTTTGGGGGCAGCACCATTTTGTGTGGGGCTGCAGCCAGGGTGGTGCGCCCGAGACAAGAGAGTCAAGCCTGGCCCCTGGTGATAAGAGGTGACTTGGGAGATTGCACCAAGGAACCCAGTGGACTCAAAGTGAGCGCCTGTCAGGCGCGACTAGTGAGGTTGAGCCGAGCCTGTCCTGGACCCATTGGATAACACTGGGAATACAACGGGAGGCCCTGTTGAACGGTGCGTCAGAGAGGCAAGGGCAGTGGTGTGACGCCTTGGGCAAGAGTGGAGGAGTAAGGGACATCCTGCGATATCGAGGAGAAACTGACTGCATGAAACAACCCCCCTTTGTCTGTGGCTGGCGCAAAGTGACTGGTTTCCCCGACTATAGGGACAGGAGGTCGGATTGCTGGGGATCTGACTGCAGGCTTCAGGCCGTCGCTTGTAGAGGGGGTCCTTCCATTGAAAGCTCTGTTAACAGATTGGCACGACACACTTTACACTGGACAACAGGGAAAGGCCCAGGTTTCGGTAGCCCGCAGCTGATCGCGTCCGCTTGAATTGCGGGCTGCTTGCGGATGCCAACGGCACAACAGTTAGCGATGGGCCGGCTGCGGGAGAAATCGCAGCATGGGCAGTCGCAGACAGAACACCTGGACTCCTCACAAGGGCGCCCTTGTGGCGTCATGGAACTGCAGGCGGCGGCCCTTGTGGCCAAAATGGACACAGTGCTCGCAGCGGTGGAAAGGATTGGCACCACCTTGGAGCAGACCAAGGAGTCCCTGGAGACGCGATTGACAAAGTCACGACAGACTTCACCCTCCTTCACGGGGATCATCATAAATTAGCCGAGAGGGTTGCAACACAGAGTCAAACACTTCAGGAGCTTCAGCCTGTGGTCCAGAACCATACTGTAGCGCTACAAGACATGATTGATCGGGTCCACCCGCTTGAAGACTGGATTGAATATGCGGAAGGGCTCTCTCGGCACAATAATATCCACGTGATGGGCCTTCCGGAGGGCGGGAAGGGCAGAAACCCGGCGCAATATGTCAAGCGCTGGCTACGTGATCTCCTGCCCCAGGGGGCGCTGTCACAGCAGTTTGTCGTGGAGAGGGTGCACAGAGTGCCGGCGCAGAAGCTCAGGCCCGGAGCCAGATCCCACCCCTTCCTCTTTAAACTCCTCAATTAGGGATGTGGTGCTACGTGAAACATGAAAAGCAGGCGACCTGAGTGTAGTTCTTCCCGGACTAAAAAGCAACTGGGCCGAGACGGAGAAGCAACTATATAGCGGTGAAGCGTCAGCTCAGAGAGCTGGAATTGCCCTGCTCCTTGCTGTTCCCGTCCCGGCTGAGAGTGGTCACGAAGGAGGGAACCCGTTTTTTCGACTCCCCGTCGGAAGTGTGGGACTGGTTGGAGGAGTCAGGGCAGTGGTCGGGAGCAAGACCTCCAGGCTCGGATGCCGGCGGCCGGCCGGAGAGGAGATCAAGACGGCGTAGACGGTTGGGGACACATCCAGCTGCGAGGCTGTGCCCAGTTGCGCCCAGCCCGGAGGAAATCAGGATGGAGCGCCGGGCAGCTCTTGAAGTGGTGGCAACCCTCGGGACAGCGCATAGCAGTGACCGCATGGAGACCTACATGCGCAGTGCGCCGGGAACCAGTGGCTCGTCATCTCCATCCACCGTGATCTCGGAGGACTCGAATTTGCCTGTGGTAACGCCCCAGACTGCTGACCAAATTATGTGATATCACGGCGTTGTTGCATCTGCACATGATTAACAAACGCACATAGGCCGAGAACTGCTTTGTCTTTTTATATGCCTGTACAAACGCTGTTGAACTGCACTGTACACCGGAGATACCCTCGGAAGTTAGTAGGGCGCATGCGCAACACCGGGGGACAGCCTGCTGCGCGGCGGTGGGATACATGGTGCAGGCGATACACTCGCAGGCTCCCTATCACAGTGGCTTGCACCGTACCTGCGCGTTAATCTAGACCACGACACATTGCGCACCTCACGCAAGCACAGGTGACATGAGCGGGGGAATAGTGCAGACAAGTCACCGTCATCACACACGCCCCACCAGGCAATATACTGGAATAGCTCACCACTACCTGTAATCTTAGAGGTTTGGACGAATGCCCGTTGGGGATACGCCCCAATAGTTAACTTGTTTGTGGTTGTTATCTTGTTTGCATTGCAGCACACCACTATGCTCCCCTCGGACCACGGCCCAGACCCCTCGGTGCCCCATGCCGCGTTGGACCACCCAGATTCATGATGAGGCGCACTAACATCGTGACCTGGAACATATGTGGTATGCACACACGGTCATAGCGTTAGTCCATCTTTTCCTACCTGCAGCGACACTCTGTGGGGGTTGCCCTCCTGCAGGAAACTCACATGACCCAGACGGAGCTTGACAGGCTTCGCAGACATTGGAGGGGGCAAATATATGGTACCGTCTTCTCGGCGCAGGCGCGGGGTATACTGATCTGGGTGTGGGCGGGCACTCCCTTCATTTGCGAAGAAGTGAAGGTGGACCGAGTAGGCAGGTATACACTTGTGCGGGGGAAATTGAACGGACAGGAGATGTTACTGGGATCGTTGTACACCCCTAATGTGGACCAGCCGACCTTTCTTGCGCAGCTGACCCAGGCCCTTCCCCCCCTATGCTGGGCTCCCTTGGTTGCTAGGGGATTTTAATGTGGTGTTGCGGTGTCCAACGCACAGGCGCTTAGGGATTGGCTCTCACACTGGGTGCTACAGGACTTGTGGCGCATACTCCACCCAACTGACAGAATCTATTCCTATTACTCAGCAGTTCATGACTTGCATGTCCGGTTGGACAGGATAGTGGGTTCCCAGTCCGTGCTCCTGCTTATTACACATTCAGAATATTTTGGGAGGAGACACTCCGATCATAACCCCCTGTGGTTTCAGATCAGCTGGGAGGCAGATCGTCCGCCTGTGCCCACGTGGCTGCTCCACCCAAGCGCGCTAGAGGACCCAGAGTTTCGCTCATCCCTGGGCAAGGCTGTTCTCACATACCTTGAGGTCAACGAGGGGACGGCGAGCAATGTAATGGTGGAGTGGGATGCCCACAAAGTGGCCGTCAGGGGGCACTGCTTGGGGGCCACATGGAATATACGCAGGACTTTCTCAGCCTCCCTGGCGCGCCTGGAAGATGACCTGCTGCAATATGAGCGGGAAGGAGAGGGGGAGGGCAGGCAGTCACACCAGCCGGGGGACCTCCGCGGCCAACAAGCGGAGCTTCTGGAGCGGCTAAGATGCCACAATTACGCAGCGCACATGGCCAGAACACACGCCAGAATAGATAGAGTGGGCCGCCTACTTGCCTGGTTGATAAGGCAGGAGGAACGCTGTGCCCCGATAGGAGCACTTCACACAGCGGGCGGAACGCTGGTATATACGCAGCGCGAAATCCATCGTGCCCTAACAGATCATTATAAGCAGCTATGCAAGGCCAAGGGAATTGGCCTCAGGCATCTCCTAGAGGGGTTCTTGTACTCTATTCAGCTGCCCACAGCCTCCGAGGATCAGAAGGAGGCGCTTAATGCGTCTCTCTCCTTAGAGGAAATCGGGGAGGCGATACAGTAAATGGCGTCTGGGAAAACCACGGGACCGGGCGGCTAGCCTGCTGAGTACTACAAAGCTTACCGCGAATCCCTGGCTCCATTACTTCATGGGTTATACACTGCAGCGGTGGAGGAAGGATCATTGCCCCTTCCATGCTGGAGGCGTTCCAGGTCTCCCTGCCTAAGCCCGATAGAGATCCCACAGCTTTAGGATCATATAGACCCCTGGCAATGCTCAATGTGGATTATAAAATCCTCGCTAAAGTGCTGGCGGAAAGGTTGGCGCCGGTGGTCCCCCACTTAGTTCATGCCAACCAGAATGGGTTTGTCCCTGCGAGGTCCACGTCGTTGAATCTCAGACGGTATTTCAGGGTGGCAGCCGAGGCCGCACATGAGTGGCCCAGGGCGGGATGTCTCATCCTGGACCTGGAGAAGGCGTTTGACTGCCTAGAATGGGGCTACTTGTCGGCGGTGCTGTTGCGCTATGGGTTGGACATGGGATTCCTCCATATGGTCGACCTACTATACAAAAATCCCACAGTCTGAGTGCGACAGGACCCCTACATCTCTGAAGCGGTACCGGTGGACCGGGGCACCCGGCAGGGGTGCCCCTGTCCCTGTTGCTGTTTGCACTGGCAATTGAGCCCCTAGCCGTAGCTATACGGGCGACTCTCGGTGATGGTATATCGTTGGGAGACACAGTTTGTTGTGATTCTATCTAGGACCCTAATCAAGATATCCCCGATTCATGCCCTTATATGGTTATAACAAAACATATCCTTATAAAGGCATAGGAATCATGCCCATATCTAGTCATAGCCCATGCAGTCCAAATACGGCAAGGCTACTCCCATAGACTCCTAGAAAGTACAACGCGTTCTTTAAACAAACCAAGCCTCCAGCAGCCCGGGAAATCCCCCTGCTTTTGTTTTGATTTGCACAAGAACTCCTGGAGTCCAGAAAGAACTGTTAGTTCTTAGTGACGTCTTATGTCCAACCTTACGTCAAACTCGGCACCTTTCAGGTATAAATATACCAACGTTGCCTTAAGCAAACACACGGTGGTTTGGAGCAGAGCGGCTATCTACTTGCCCGACGCCCAGCTGATGCGAGAGCTGAAGGAAGCCGACCCTCCCACTTGACGCACTGAGAGAGACGCTGTCTTTTCTCCTGCCGAGAAATTCCAGCTCCGGTGTTTCCAGTCACCGTTGCGGGTTGCTGGGAGATCGAGTCCTGAGAGAGAGATACAAGACCTTCTACATTCTAGAACTAAGGTACGGAGCTGATTAAAACTTTAAGAGAATTCTTGATTCAGATTCTTGGCAAAAAACCAACTTAACTTAAACTACAACTTACTTACTCCTTCCCACGTATTAGGCTTAGGTCAGGTACACTGGGGTAGGCGTATCTTAGAAGCACCAGTTGAGTACGTTAGTCAATGTTTTTATGTATGTATATATTTTATCCGTTTTAAAGTATCATATGGCTAAGAAACCATATCAATGCTTTTAAAGTATTATTTCATAATACTACTTTTACTGTACGCACTTTACTTTACAACAAGTATTGCAATTGTGGCAACTCACTCCTCTTGCATGAGAAAGAAGACTGCTCAATAATTAAGAACTTTTATTGAAAACGCCTGTTTCTCTATTTCTCTGCACTCCTGGTGAAATTAAGCATGCACGATTGACTGAGTGAAATAGCTGTCTATTGTTTTCACACGACTCTAGAGATATACTCTTTATTCTGAGGGAGCAAAGTTGTCATGTTTGTGTGGTTGTCAGAAACTAATCCCTTCTTGTCTAATCAGGAAAGTTAACTCCTTCCTGTTCATTCGAGAAAGTTTCTAGTGACCTCTGAGCTAGCTGGCAAACCTAATTAAGTCTAACATAGTCAGTAGAGACCTAGATGACCTCAGTCCTACGTCTAAACTGCTGTTTATGTTATTCCAATGCGCAGAGCCTATTGGGAATATGTGAACTACACAACATGGCGCCCAACGTTTGGTAAGGCGATAATCTAACGCAAGACACTAGAGTAACTCAGTAGTGCTTTTCACACAGACCCTTTTTTCCTGTAAAAACTCCAAAAAACTCCGCACTCCTCCCAGGAGGTCGAGCGTGCGGAGCCATTTACGAAGCCTGCATTGGCTCCCATTGCCACACCGAATTTTGTTTAAAATTCTTGTGTTGGCATTTAGAGCAGCTCATGGCCAGGGACCGACGTATTTGCAGAAACGGTTCTCATTCTACATTCCCAATCGTGCCCTACGATCGGCCAACCAATGCCATTTGGCCATTCCCAAATTCAAATACGCCCGACTGGGCGGCCAATCAATTTCAGTTAAGGCAGCTTCTGCTTGGAATGCCCTCCCCCTATTCCTCAGAGCCTCTACGACGATTACTGTTTAACGTTCGACACTAACAGACTTGCTCTTGATCTATCACTCTTGCTGTTAAACTACTCACCGCGCCAGGATACCCCGTGGTAATAGAGCGCGCTATAAAAGTTTTTAATAATATTAATAATAATAATAATAATAATAATAAAAGACGTCTGGAGTGGGTAAATGGTTAATATCCGCCGGAACTTAGTAGGAAGAGATTCCTATGTATTAGTTTTTGGTTTAGTCAACGTTGAAGGATACAGTGTTCCAAAATATTGTGCACCTAATCTTTGTTTCCTTGAAGCTTGATCTGCAACAAAAGACTTTCTGTTAGTAAAAAATGACGGAAAGTGACGAAGAAAGAGATGCATTAGCGTCTCAACTGTTGTTAGATGACACAACTCTCCAACAGAATGACCCGAATGCTATAATCATTCCAGTCAATGTAAGAAAAACTATGACTCTTAAACTTATAGAAAATGGACTATCACCAAGAGGTGGTACAGTCATATTTGTGGTAGAGGCCCATGATTATCGGCAGACAGAGGTATTCTATTCATGGATACATTTTCCAGCAGCACACGCTGTGACAAAGACTTCCACTATTACAAAATAGAGGAACCTCCTGATGAATACGCTCCTTTCGAGGACGTTGAAATCCCACTAACTTACCAAGAGCACCTGCTCTGGTTTTATGGCGCCCTAAAACATCAAAATCACATCACCAGGCTCGGTCCACTAGGTAGACCAGGACCCATGTGGCCGGTTCTAGCCAGCTACACACCACATCCCGACATTGAAAAAATGTCAGACCGGGAACTTTTAGCTCAGCTAAAACTACTAATTAAAATACATAGACAATTGGTCCATGTCATGCGGACTTCAACAGTCCAACCAGCAATAAAAATTCCACAGCACACCCCTCACCAGGGGAACACAAATAAAATTACACCACAAAATATACAATCAGCAATTGGCAAAATACCCGCAAAACGGGAACAAATTCCATTCTGGTTAGCACAAAAAATCACTCAAATAGAGGCAGTATTTCCTGATACTACACCTCATGAGAAACACAGAATTCTGACTATCTGCCTTCCAATGGGGATTGCACCACATGTGGAGGACTGTGACACTTGGGGCACAGTCTTTGCTTCGATTTACACAAAAACACATGGTGTTCCGTCTATGGCGGTTATACCGGACGAACTAAGACAGATTCAAGATGAATACGGTCCAGAACCTGCTTTAACTTTGGGTATGAAATTACTAAAAGACTTTAAGCAGTTCTCGGCTATATTATTAGCCAACATAAAAGGAGAAGCAGCATTTGTGGCGATCCGCCAGAAATTGAAAGAAACAGATATAGCAGAACGACCATTTGAACTTGCTAGAATCATACAAAAATCCTATGAAGAACTAGGAAGAGATAGTTTGGGTGGGAAACCAGTAAAACCCCAACTAACTGAAAATCCTGAAAAAACTTTTATTAAAAGTAATCTGAACACTCCAAAAAAGAGTTGGGAGGGTAATAAACAATCCACTCCCAGAGAAAAACGTTTTCAGTCCAGAGGAAGGTCTCCTCAATGGAGAGATAGATCTCCAGAACGAGTAAGCAAGTCTCCCCACAGGGAGCCCTCTGAGAAAAGATACAACCTTAGAGATAGGGATAAATTGAGAAAACCTGACAGATATCAAGATATTGATACACGTCCCTCTCGATCTTTTCAGAATTCCTCACAGAAATCGGAAAGAAGAGGACGGTCAGAACACAAGGAAGAGCACGTCAAGTCCAAAGACAAGGAACCTGCTCATCAAAGTAAAAAATTACAATATCCAAAGAAGAAGGTAGCTAGTATTAAAATAAAACATGCCGAGGATTTTGAGGACACAACTGAAAAACGGAGAGTGGGCCCAGACAATGCTAGACAGCGCAGCAGAAGTAACCATAGCTCGCAAGATCCTGATGAATCTTCTGGAGACAGTGGACACGAATTAATACATTCAAGTGGAAACTGCAGACACCAGAGTTAGCAAACCCCATAAATTACACGAAATAACATTGCGTATAGAGGGGGATAAAACTAGGAAAGTAAGGGGTCTCTTTTGGGATAACTTATCTAAAGGCTATGATATCCTGTTAGCTGAAAAAGACTGGCCACAAGAGTTTGTCAGGGAGTGCCCTCATGGCGAAGAAATGATTATGCCTGCCTTCTCAAATCATATTCCAATTCATTAAAAATACACATTTGCAAGAAAATGGGCAGTGGCCCAAGCTCCTGCATTATATAAAAATCATGTAGGATGGGATGAGGATTCTCCTCCCCACAAAATCCAGTTAAAATGTTAACCTACTGCACAAAGGCAGTATCCTGTTAAGCAAGAAGCTAAAAAACAAGTCAGGTAGATCTTACATCAACTTGAATATCAGGGGGTGATTGAAACATGCACCTCACAAATGAACAATCCTTTGTTTCCTGTCTCCAAGCCAGACGATTCATATCGTCTAGTTTTGGACTACAGACACTTTAACTCCTGTTGCAAGACATTTGCAGTACAAAACTCACACCGTGCAGCACTAATGAATAACATTGTGCGCAAAAAATATAAAACGACATTAGATATCTCTAATGGATTCTTTTGTCAAAACATTGCACCTGAAAGCAGGTATTTGACCGCTTTCTCAACAATGGGATCGCAAAAACAATTCTGTCGACTCCCACAGGGATTCAAGAATAGCCCAGGATTATTCTCAGCAAGGGTAACAGAGTTACTACAAATATATGATGATGAGGCATTATCTTATGTCGATGACATCTATCTCACAGATGATGACCTGGAGACTCACTTAAAAAGAGTGAACACCATAATACTTGGGTTTGCAGCTGAAGGGTACTAATTCAACTTTAAAAAGTCACGAATTGCTCACATAACTGTCCTGTTTTTAGGATATGAATTATCAAGTGAAGGCAAAAGCCTAGCAGACAACTTCTTAGAGAAGTGTGCTGTACTCCAAGCACCAAAAACGCTGAAGAACTTACAATCAATACTAGGTTTCCTGAATTTCGGAAGAACATACATTCTAAATTATGCAGAGAGGGTTAAACCTCTCTATGAATTAATAAAACCTGATTTCAAACCAATTAATTGGACTCAGAAACACACAGAAATTTTAAGATCATTACAAACAGACATGTTAACTAAAATAAAATTGCAAACACGCGACAACATACGCAACCTTGTAATCCGAGTCATCCCAGGAAGATGCGGATTCACATACCTGACCTCTAATGAGGGAGAAACGGTACCAATAGCTTATAAATCTCACTTGTACACACAAGCTGAAATGAAATTCAGTTCTACTGAAAAAATTCTAACTGCGGTTCAAACTGCTGTAGCAAAAGAAAGAGCCCTCGCACAAGGTAAACGAATAATAATCGTTACACCAGTACCTGCCCTAGAAGCAGTAACAAGAGCAAGCATTCCAAATCCTAAAGCTCTACATCCGAGATGGATACAATGGGTTAATTCTATTGCTGCATCAGGCGTAGTATACAAATTTGATCCTAATTTAAAAACACAAGAATTTCTCCAATATGAATATGAATGTCCTCTGCCGACCTAAATCCTGCCTCTGGAACATTACGGCTGTATAATATATACAAACGGATCAGCACAACCGGCAGTTGAGGGTAAACAAGCATATAGTGCTGCGTGCGCGATTGTTAAAGGTCATTGGCACGAAGGAAAATTTAGACCACTGGTCACTAAAACTCAATCTATAGGAGATTGTACAGCTCAGCGAGCTGAACTACTGGCTTTTAAGATGGCGCTTGAAAATACCGATCGCGAATTCCCCACACTAATAGTGTGCGATTCATATTACTGCGTTCAGTCTTACAATTAATACTTGCAGAACTGGGTTCAAAACGGCTTCAAAGATGCAAAAGGTGGCACAATCAAGCATAAAACGCTTTGGGAACAGGTAGTTCTTTTACAGAAAGAACTACAAAAGACTCATGTGATACATACACTGAGTCATCAACGTGATGGCGTTCACGTTGCGGGAAATTCATTGGCTGATGAAGCCGCGAAGGCAGCTGTGCAAACGGCTTCCATAGCTGCTATCACCCGGTCAAAAACAAAAATAGACAGCGATATAATGCAAGCTGTCAATGCTTCAGTAAAAGATGATAGAAAAACACTCCCGAAAGGCTTTCCAGTAAAGTACTCATACATAACTGATGCGAATAATGTTCCTTTTGCTCGAATCCCTGGAGTGGGGGATAGGGCAATTCGAAACATGGAACACAGATTAGGATTAATTTTAGCGGCACATGAAAGGCTCGCCTTGGCACATGCTGGTGTTTCCGCCACAGTATCATTATTAAAACAGAGATATTGGTGGCCACACATGAGGAAACAGACTAGAAACTATGTTCTAGAATGTGAAATATGCCAAAGAATGAAAGTATCAACAGTGAAACGACCGGCACAGACGCCCCTTCTAATCTCAGATAAACCATTAGCATGTGTTTACCTGGACCACTGTGGTCCCTTACAAAGGGATGGCAACTATAAAAATATCATGGTCACAGTGGATTCCTGCACGAGATTCATTTGGATGTGGGCCCAATGCTCGGCTGACGGCAGACTGTTATAAAAGATTTGCGAGTCTTTATTGGCACATAAGCAATTGGCATGCTACATTCTGACCAGGGTCCTGCGTTTAGCTCTCGGGCTTACAAGGAGGTCATGGGCTGCATGGGCATTGCATTGCGGTACTCTTCTCCCTTCCATCCTGAGGGAAATGCGGTAGTGGAAAGAAAAAAACGTGACATAAAGCAATCTATAACGGCGAGGGTATTAGGTTCGGGTGATGGGTGGGTCAAAATTCTAACAAGTGTCCAACGTAGTCTTAACAATCTGCCAAGAAATTCTCTAAAAGGTATCACTCCTTACGAACTATTGTTCAGTACTAGAATGCACATCCAGGACTTAGATTGTCAGATTTCAGTGGTGAATAAAAAAGCCTTTGATATCAAAGACCGTTTGGCTGTTTTACAGGACTTAAATGAAACAAGAAGAAGTCTAAGTAACATAAAGTTAAAGCCAACGACAACTGAAGAAAAACCACCTGTCCCAGCAAGACCTGTCTGGATTCCAAAGATTGGGGATCTAGTCAGAGAAAAGATCGCGGTGAAGAAGGAATTTGGGCCTTCTTACAGAAAAGCAGTACCTGTCTTAGCTGTCAGCGGAACAAGATCAGTAGTACTACCGCCCCTTGCTGGTAAAAAGGAGAACAGGGTTGTATCCATCGACCTGGTAAAACCACAATCATGTGGCCAATAATAAGTAGTAGGCCCAGTGGACTCCCAAGAAATAGCAGACAACCAAATCTTGCTACAATCCAAGAGGTTCAAACTGTCAAGTCAAGTCAAGTCATAAAATTTGTATAGCGCACTACATACCCAGAGGGTTTCAAGGCGCTTAGGAAGGGGAGGAGGATTATTTGTCAAATATCCACGTTTTAAGCTGTTTTCTGAACGCTAGGTGATTCTGGGTGAGGCGAAGGTAAGCGGGGAGTGAGTTCCATGTTTTGGCAGCCAGGTATGAAAAGGATCTGCCTCCCATGGTGGTCTTGTTGATGCGAGGTACAGTGGCGAAGGCTTGGCTGGAAGAGCGAAGTTGGCGGGAGGGGGTGTAGAAGGACAGTCGAGAGTTGAGGCAATCTGGTCCGATGTCGTAGAGTGATTTGTGTGCGTGGGTAAGCAGTCGGAAAGTGATCCTCTTATTGACGGGTAGCCAGTGGAGGTCTTTAAGGTGACCAGAGATGTGTTTGTTGCGTGGGATGTCTAATATGAGCCTGGCTGAGGCGTTTTGGATTCGTTGTAGTTTCTTCTGGAGTTTAGCGGTGGTACCTGCGTAGAGGGTGTTTCCGTAGTCCAGTCGGCTCGTGACCAGAGCGTGGGTGACTGTTTTTCTGGTTTCGGAGGGGATCCAGCGAAATGTTTTTCTGAGCATGCGAAGAATGTTAAAGCAGGAAGAGGATACGGCGCTGACTTGTCTGTTCATTGAGAGTGAAGAATCCAGGATGACGCCAAGGTTCCGTGCGTGGTCTGTCGGGATGGGTGCTTTTCCGAGGGCTTCCGGCCACCAGGAGTCGTCCCATGCAGAGGGGGATTTACCTAAGATGAGGACTTCTGTTTTGTCTGAGTTCAGTTTCAGACGGCTTTGTTTCATCCATTCGGCGACTTCTTTCATTCCTTCGTGTAGGTTAGTTTTGGCGGTGCTGGGGTCCTTTGTGAGAGAAAGGATCAGTTGAGTGTCATCCGCGTAAGAGATGATGTTGAGGTTGTGTTGGCGGGCGATGGCCGCGAGGGGGCTCATGTATACGTTGAAGAGGGTGGGGCTGAGTGAGGATCCTTGTGGTACGCCGCAGATGACTTCAGTGGCCTCTGACTTGAATGGTGGAAGGCGGACTCTCTGGGTTCTTCCGGTGAGGAACGAGGTAATCCATTCAAGTGCTTTTCCTTGGATTCCGATGTTATTGAGGCGTTGTAAAAGGGTGCTGTGGCAGACTGTGTCGAATGCTGCAGAGAGGTCGAGGAGGATGAGGGCGACTGTGTTTCCATTGTCCAGTAGAGTTCGAATGTCGTCTGTTGCTGCGATGAGGGCGGTCTCAGTGCTGTGTTTGGCTCGGAAGCCAGATTGTGAGGGGTCGAGTGATTTGTTGGCTTCGAGGAAGGCGGCGAGCTGGTTGTTGACAGCTTTCTCGATGACTTTGGCCGGGAATGGAAGAAGCGAGATGGGGCGGTAGTTTTTGAGTTCGGTGGGGTCTGCTGTTGGTTTTTTCAGAAGGGCGGTGAGTTCAGCGTGTTTCCAGTCTTCAGGGAAGGTAGCGGAGTTGAAGGAGCAGTTGATGACGTCTCGGAGGTGCGGAGCTATGACGGAGTCTGCTTTGTTGAAGATGTGGTGAGGGCATGGGTCTGTGGGGGATCCAGAGTGGATGGAATTCATCAGGCGGATGGTGTCTTCAGTGGAGATTGGGTTCCAGGCGTTAAGGGTGTTGACGGGGGGAAGATGGTCAGCAGATGGTGGGGTGGGTTGGCTTCCGGGTTGGTTGTCAAAGCTGTTGTGGATGTCAGCAATCTTGTTGTGGAAAAAAGAGGCTAGGGAGTCGCAGAGGGTTTGAGAGGGGGTGATGTCGTTGGAGTTGGCCGAGGGGTTGGAAAATTCCTTGACGATGTTGAAAAGTTCCTTGCTGTTGTGGGCGTTGTTGTCAAGTCGATCCTTGAATGCTGTTTTCTTGGCTATTCGGATCAGTTGGTGGTGAGTGCGGGTGGCGCTTTTGAAGGCGTCCTTGTTGCTGGTGGATGGGTCTTTTTTCCAGGCCTTTTCAAGGGAGCGGCACAGTTTCTTGGACTTCTTGAGGTCATCGTTGAACCATGAGGCCTTCTTGTTGCCAAGTTTGTGTTGACGTTTTTTCAGTGGTGCTAAGGAGTCGGCGGTGTTGGATAACCAAAGGGTGAGGTTGGAGGCGGCTTCGTTGGCGTTAGAAGAGAGGGCTGGGGAGGTTCGAAGGAGCGATGTGGAGATCTGCTCCGTGGTGATTTTGTTCCAGTTTCTTTGTAGAGTTGGTTGGAGGTGGATGATGGGTTTTGGCTTGTTGTAGGTGAAGTGAACGCAGCTGTGGTCAGTCCAGAGGAGATCCGTAGTGTGGCTGAAGGAGATATGGTTGCTGGAGGTGAAGATGGGGTCGAGTGTGTGACCTGCGATGTGGGTGAAACTGAAAGACTAATCACTTTTGATAAACCTGCAGTGAATAAAAAAGGACTATGCAACAAAGCCATGGAACTTGTGCCTCTTGAAACCCAAATTGCAACAGTTCGTCAAGAAACACCAGTCTACAATGATGTAGCATCAGACTATGTTAATGAAACAAAGAAAGATCCAAAAGCAAATGAAAATCCGGAAGCAATTCCAACAATTGACAGAACTGCATCTGGCTACTTCATCAATTTCGATGACTTTTCTGATGATACAAGTGAACATGAAGAAACGCCAGCAACAAAAACTTTTAAAGAAAAAATGACCGACTCTTTCATCAACTAAAAGAAACATATCTGATTTCACCATGGATTGAATTTTGGATTGTGTTAGGTGTACTTTTCCTGCTGCTTTGGCTCATCATGGTTTTATGTTTGGGTAGATTTATTGAAGGAACATATAGTACAATGGACACAGCAAGTCAGAACATCAACTTGGTCCTAAAGCCTCACAGATCCTCACACATCGAGAAAAGAGAACTGTCATCAGTGAACATCACAGCCAATCCAATACCCGGTGGGGTAGCATGGGACAATACTGATTATGAAATCTATGGCCCGATTGAGCTCCTGAAATATCCACATCAGTTCAAGGTTTCATTAAATGACTTTGTGACACCAGGTACTTTCTCTGATGATTGGGACTTTGAAAATATTAATAATATGATGTCAGATTTAGTAATGTCAGCTAAATTCACAGAACATGATTATTTACAGGGTTTATCAAATTATGAAGAATTATATTGCTATAATCATTTTGGTCATCACTATTTGCATAAATCTGCTCAACCTAGACATGTTTTTAATTATAATCAATGGGAACATTGTCCAACTCCGCCAAAAGGCAGCTCGAAAACATTTTATGAGAAATTCCCATACTTCTCAGGGATTAACAACAGTGATCCAGAAACGTTTTATTTTAAAATGTTAAATAAGACAGGAATGAGAACCATGTTGACAAATACTAAATTGATTTATTCTGAACATTTTTATGATAAAATGACTACATTTGGTTTTGAATTGTGGAAAAACAACATTGAAACAAAAAACATCTGGGGTACAAAAGACTGCCAGGTACAAGGTCTTATAATCATTATTTAGAGCCGGCATGATTCCAGAACAGATAATATTCCTGAATGACACCATTCAACAAACAACCTGTCTTGGTTTAGCTAAGATAAAAGACTTAAATAAACCATCTATTCCAAAGCCCATACCTGATAGTAATAGCACTACAGATGTGGAGATAGACGTATCCCATATTTTACACCAAAACGCATCGAATCCTGATTGGAAAAAATGGTTGACATGGCCCACAGACACAAATAACTGTCAAGATAGATTCCTGAACAAAATACAGGGTTTCAAACCGAACAGGCCAGACCTATGATATTCCCAGAGACAACATCCAGGGATAGTTACAACCAATGTTCCCTCTAATTTTTTTCCTCTGTGTGCGGCAGTGGAGGGTCTCTGTGCGCTGCAACCATGGCTATGTGCGCCAGGAACCAAACCGCGCGTGTCTGCGGCGCCAAATGGCACTCCAAAATTTGTCTTTAAAAAGCTAAAAGATAGTGCATTTTCACACATACAGCGCCACAATAAGGGTCTTAAGGGCAGTTTGCAATATTGGATAAGCACGCCATGACATGAACTGGTTACACTAGCAAGTACACTTCAAGTTTAGAAAAGCACAAGACTTCAATGGTGGTACCATCATTAGATTTTAATAAATATTCTTAACTGGAGCACAGTTCATTGGGTGGGGAAATGCTGCGAGCCTATACAATATCATATACACAAGAAGGTAGAGGACTGTTCAGACACGTCAAGTGGCGTCACTAGATGGGTGACAGGGTTGCTTCTCACGGCGATCCTTGCCATTTTTCCAGTGCTGATAAACTCGGTCTAGGTCAACTTTCCCGTTCAGGAGGTAGGCCTTTGTCCTCATCAGCATGTCCAAATGCTTCTGCTCTAGTCTATTCCTCAATTTGCTCTTGATAGTATTCATGAGGCTGAATCCTCGTTCACAGTCTGCACTAGATGCTTGAAATGTTGCGCAGACATCAACAAGCTGAGACACGACACTATACAGAGAAAGGAATGTTGCATTTCATTCATTTCACGCAGAGCCCTCCCTGCCCCTGTCTACTGTCCTTAAAGTCGAATTCCTTCAATAATCTCCCTGCCCACGTCCAGACAAGTCCTGCCCTGGAGACCCTGTGTCTATTCAGTGCGCTTTATGCCCCAGTGTTTCATTCGTGCCCCCCGCACCCCCCCAGGCCTCTCTTCCTCCCATGTGCATTCGCTGCCCTCCCTGTACCATGATGCATGAGGGCGCTCCTGTCCCACCCCCCAGCTGCTCGCCCTGCCTCATCTACATACAGTACCCTCCCTGCCTCCAAGTGCACTACCCTGTCCACTCACCAATGTCCGTTTGATGCCATCCCTGCCCCAGGTCCATTCACTAATCACTATATACTTATAAAACGCAATTCATGGAAATCTTAAATGTGCTTAAACAACTTGCTAAAATAATGACTTTAATAAAAGTGTAAGGACGTGCATGTTTGAAAAGCTGACCTCAGCTCAGCCTTGTCCTTTAGCAGCAAAGATTGCTTGACACTCTAAACTGATTCAGTTAACAGAGAAAGGAATGTTGCATTTCATTCATTTCACGCAGAGCCCTCCCTGCCCCTGTCTACTGTCCTTAAAGTCGAATTCCTTCAATATTCTCCCTGCCCACGTCCAGTCAAGTCCTGCCCTGGAGACCCTGTGTCTATTCAGTGCGCTTTATGCCCCAGTGTTTCATTCGTGCCCCCCGCACCCCCCCAGGCCTCTCTTCCTCCCATGTGCATTCGCTGCCCTCCCTGTACCATGATGCATGAGGGCGCTCCTGTCCCACCCCCCAGCTGCTCGCCCTGCCTCATCTACATACAGTACCATCCCTGCCTCCAAGTGCACTACCCTGTCCACTCACCAATGTCTGTTTGATGCCATCCCTGCCCCAGGTCCATTCACTAATCACTATATACTTATAAAACGCAATTCATGGAAATCTTAAATGTGCTTAAACAGTCAGTGCGCTTTATGTCTCTCTCTTCAGGTCTCTCTTCCTCTCCTATACCGAAAACCAAATGCTGCCAGAGAGGCTCCTCACCCGATATGAGCACTCCCGCCTCCCGCCGTGGTAAATACATTCTCCTCCCGCCTCCCGCCTCGGTAAATACATTCTCCTTCCGCCTCCCTGTCCATTCACTGCCCTTCATGTCCCTGGTCCATTCACTACCCTCCTGTCCCTGCCCCAAGTCCATTCACTGCCCTTCCTGCCCCACGTCCATTCACTGCCCTCGCTGCACAGCAAATTCAAAGTAGCATTTGTGAATGATGAAAGTAGCTTGGAAGGGTGGACTGGAAGGATCTTGTGTGTTATGTGTGACCAACAAGAGAAAGGGAGAACATTCAGGTCAAAAGCTGATTTTGTGATGAATGAACAAATTGGTAATAAATTCGGGTTGCATACACCATTATTTCGCAAAGTATATTTTACTGACACTGACCTGATGTTGTGTTACTACACAAAGACAACAATCCGGTTGATTATCTCGGGGAGTCTAATAACACCATGGAGATTATATCCTCTACCACTAAGTTTGAGGGGAGAAAGATTGACGGTAAAATGTATGTGGCAGTCAACCTATTTTAGTTTTAGCTTGGCGTTACAGGCAGAAACAAACCTCCGTGTTTAAATTTGCCAAAAGCCTGAAACCAGGAGAAAGTGGTGCGCACTCGTGGCGGCAGCACCTTCAAAATGACTTGTACGATGGCATCGGTCTATGAATCTCCGTGCCCCAAGTCCATTCACTGCCCTCGCTGCCCCAGGTCCATTCACTGCCCTCTCCTATACCGAAATACAAATGCTGCCAGAGAGGCTCCTCACCCGATAACAGCATTCCCGCCTCCCGCCTCCCGCCGTGGTGAATACATTCGCCTCCCGCCTCCCGCCATGGTAAATACATTCCCCTCCCGCCTCCCGCCGTAGTAAATACATTCGCCTCCCGCCTCCCGCCTCCCGCCTCGGTAAATACATTCTCCTTACCTGCAACTTCTCACGCCCGCACCGCCGCCAACCGCCGCCACCACCACTGGAAATGTGCTGCATGACATGGTCGCGCCGCTCGCTTTCTAAAAGCGGCGGGCGGCGCGAATCTCTTGCGACGGCCTGTGTGCGCGCTCCACGATAGGTGGTGCGCGCTGACGTCATTGAAGGTGCGCGCGCGCGCGCGGCCTAGAGGGAACAGTGGTTACAACATACAGTGTAGGGAAACTATGCCTTGAGTAGCTACAAAAATCCACACTGGCTGAAATTAGGCAACACTTGACTTTACTTAAAGACGGTGCTGACTTGCGAGATTTCATACTGGGACCTCGCAAACAGCGTCAAAAACGTTTCATATACGCCGGTATATACGCTGCTTACAACGAGGCTTGGAAAGTAACACAAATTGAGACTGCTGAAAAAATACGAGAAATTGATCGTATTAATTTGAAAAAATCACTTTCTCTAGTGGACAATGGGTCAACGACTCTGTCCTCCAGAATATATTCATTGGACAGCATTGTACCATCTGCTATTGATATAATAGAGCAGGACTTGCTAATGTTACAACATTCTATTATATAGCTAGGCTGAACGTTGCAAAATCTGCGTTCAGGCTACGTGCCATGGCGTCTAATCAACATAACCTTATTATTTTCTATCTTTAACCTTACTGATAAACAAATCAGTTTGGCACAAAAAGGAGCAGACTATACGATTCTGAGCATTGAAAAACTTGAGAGATTACCATTGACAATGTCAGAGAGACCTGTCATTGAATTGATAATACACGGAACAATTACAATTTCGATAACAACTTTCCAGTTTAAGTATTGCCAAAAATATATACCATCAGGCCTGTATGAAAGGTTGGGTAAAGGATACATCAAATCAACCTGGAATTTACCTCATACACACAAATGTTATAGTGAAGGGAAAAAAGAGGTATTTCTTAGTGGTAACAATTGTAAAAAATCACTAAGCGGTACACTTCTGTGTCAAGGTATTAACTTGCATGGAGCCTGCGAAGGTTCATCAAATAACCTTTCATGTCACCTGCACGGCACTCCAGCAAAACAGATAGAGCCATTTTTCAGACAGCTTTCCAACGGCAGTTATGTTCTAATAAGTGACCACAGCTGTTGTGGCATGGTGCCAGGAAAAGCCTATCTCATAACCGTTACTTCCAGGGTCATTTGCTGTATGCAAGTATTGTATCCAAATAGCAATCCAGACATGGAGGCGGCAATATGGCTTTCTTTGAATATCTCTTCTATTCGAATTGATACTTTAAGCAGAATGAAGTCTATTCTTTTACAGACAACTGTGCCTTTAACCTCGTCCAAAGAGACGTATGATCTGCAAGTTGCAAGGACAGCGGCAGAGATACATTCCCTATTATCTACAAATTGCCCTGTGCATTTCGTAGAAATGTTAGATCAAATCTTAAACATGTCTGATATCAGTGGCATCGCACATGTATTTAAGACAATTTTTTCGGGACTGTTAGCACCCTTTGAAACAGTTCTGAGCATTTTCCCGAATTTTGTGCATTCATTATTAGGCGGCCTGCCTCTTCTTTTGGGACTCGTAGCAGGAATTTTATTTTTGATCCTTCTGCTCCGATATGGCAAGCCAAGCCACAGACAAAACTCCAGCTACAATGGAAGAGACGATCCTAGCAATACGCTACCGAGACCGAATCACTAGAGTCCTCGGATTAGCCCGGCTAAGAGATCTGAGTACAACCTGGTTTCTTTCATTCAGACCAATCTGGCAAGATTGCATCTTACCTGTGCTTCGATGTCTGCTATGCGGAGAAGAATGCGTGTTGGACGTCTGTCTTACACTACCATCAGCAGTACCAATGGATATCGATACTTTGCTCGGTCCGGTAACGACTCATGCAACGTGTTGTCCCTAGCGGCTACCTATTCTGATGACGGCATTCGTTGAGACTTCACCATTACGAGTAGGTGGCGGTGAAGTACAAGATGAAAGCAGCACTACACAGGTACAACCTTCTGTGAGCATTGCTGATCCAGACACCGATGATAGCAATCATTCTCACATTTGCACAATTTCAACGTTTTCAAACTTGGTTGAACTTTCACCTGATGTTGTAGACCAATTTTTTGCAAGCCTGTCTGATATGATGTTCTCTCCCAACAACGAGAATAACTTTTAAAACAAACGAGCACACAGCGCTCCCTGCACTCTGAATTCGGCCTTCAGTTTTTGATAAACAAAACTACTGAAAACATTTGGAACTATTTTTTCCCCTGAAAGCGAAATTATTTTTTCCACTTCCAAAATATTTACTTTTTTTTTTGGCACATGGTACTCTGCTTAAAGTAGAACTATTCTTAGAGAAAAGAGCTTCTATTTTTAAAAGATAATAGAGACAATATTTTACCTCAGCCTCTAGCACATGTACAGTATTGTATAAATATGTGATGAAATGGTCTCGACCTTCTTTTCTGTATTCAGAGCCATTTCATAAATGTAATTTTCGCAATTCATTCAGCAGATATTTATATATGCATTTCCTGAATGATAACACTGCTTGAAAAACGTACAGTAAAAATACTCATTTTCGTGTATTTACCATATACCATTTCAAATGCAATTATGTATTGTGGGGTGGGTTGGAAAACACACATGCATCGTTATATGTTTAGTATTACTTAGTATTTAGTAATGATGGACATTAATACGTGGAGTGGGTGTTGTGATTCTATCTAGGACCCTAATCAAGATATCTCCGATTCATGCCCTTATATGGTTATAACAAAACATATCCTTATAAAGGCATAGGAATCATGTCCATATCTAGTTATAGCCCATGCAGTCCAAATACGGCAAGGCTACTCCCATAGACTCCTAGAAAGTACAACACGTTCTTTAAACAAACCAAGCCTCCAGCAGCCCGGGAAATCCCCCTGCTTTTGTTTTGATTTGCACAAGAACTCCTGGAGTCCAGAAAGAACTGTTAGTTCTTAGTGACGTCTTATGTCCAACCTTACGTCAAACCCAGCACCTTTCAGGTATAAATATACCAACGTTGCCTTAAGCAAACACACGGTGGTTTGGAGCAGAGCGGCTATCTACTTGTCTGACGCCCAGCTGATGCGAGAGCCGAAGGAAGCCGACCCTCCCACTTGAAGCACTGAGAGAGACGCTGTCTTTTCTCCTGCCGAGAAATTCCAGCTCCGGTGTTTCCAGTCACCCTTGCGGGTTGCTGGGAGATCGAGTCCTGAGAGAGAGATACAAGACCTCCTACATTCTAGAACTAAGGTACGGAGCTGATTAAAACCTTAAGAGAATTCTTGATTCAGATTCTTGGCAAAAAACCAACTTAACTTAAACTACAACTTACTTACTCCTTACCACATATTAGGCTTAGGTCAGGTACACCGGGGTAGGCGTATCTTAGAAGCACCAGTTGAGTACGTTAGTCAATGTTTTTATGTATGTATATATTTTATCCGTTTTAAAGTATCATATGGCTAAGAAACCATATCAATGCTTTTACAGTATTATTTCATAATACTGCTTTTACTGTACGCACTTTACTTTACAACAAGTATTGCAATTGTGGCAACTCACTTCTCTTGCATGAGAAAGAAGACTGCTCAATAAATAACAACTTTTATTGAAAACGCCCGTCTCTCTATTTATCTGCACTCCTGGTGAAATTAGGCATGCACGATTGACTGAGTGAAATA
Source organism: Lissotriton helveticus (assembly GCF_964261635.1). Classification (NCBI taxonomy): domain Eukaryota; kingdom Metazoa; phylum Chordata; class Amphibia; order Caudata; family Salamandridae; genus Lissotriton; species Lissotriton helveticus. The sequence goes on along the minus strand of NC_136067.1, from coordinate 1,543,549,580 downwards.
GCTGTCTATTGTTTTCACACGACTCTAGAGATATACTCTTTATTCTGAGGGAGCAAAGTTGTCATGTTTATGCGGTTGTCAGAAACTAATCCATTCTTGTCTAATCAGGAAAGTTAACGCCTTCCTGTTCATTCGAGAAAGTTTCTAGTGACCTCTGAGCTAGCTGGCAAACCTAATTAAGTCTAACATAGTCAGTAGAGACCTAGATGACCTCAGTCCTACGTCTAAACTGCTGTTTATGTTATTCCAATGCGCAGAGCCTATTGGGAATATAGGAACTATACTACAGGTTCATCAGGTGTCGCTCTATGCTGACGACCTGCTGGTGTTTGCGAGGGACGTGGGGCGCATACCCGGGCAGCTGGCCCAGCTTTTGCACACCTTGGCCACCATCTCGGGGCTCCGAGTGAATGCGAGTAAATCCAGCCTATATGCTTTTAGTGCGGGGAATGTGGAGCCAGGATACTGTCTCTAGGGTACACGAGTTCAGTGGCAAAAGGATACCTTCAGATACCTGGGGATACCGATCTACCGACACCCAACCGACCTGTTTGATGGGAACCTGGAGAGGGCAGTCACGGCGCTTAAATCACAGGTACGCTTCTGGACCACACTCCCATTGACGACCACGGGTAGAGTGGTGCTTGCCAAAATGGTTATGCTTCCCCGCCTCCTGTACTACTTTGTTAATCTGCCATTATTTATTCCGGCCCCCTTTTTTACCATGCTCAATAAGTTGTTAAGGGACTTCATATGGGGCGCTGCAAGGCATAGGCTGGCGCTGGCGAAATTATACCTGCCGACGGACCGGGGAGGCCTGGCTGCCCCTTGTTTCGAACACTACTACCTTGCCACTTAGTTAGAATGGGTTGCTTGCTGGCTGGAGGATAGGGGCAGGGACGATACAGCCGCATCCTTGCTGCCATACTCGCTAGAACAAATAACCAGACTTTTCCACCCTACTGCTGCGATTGCGAAGCCAACGCCGCTCCTCTTAGCAGTGGCATACAAGTGCTCTCAGAGGGCTCTATATCTCACCCGGAACACTGTCCCTTATGCGCCGGCCATACCTCTGGCGGGCTCGCCCAGTGGTGGAGGGGTGCTTACAGCTTCTAGCTAGTGGAATGGTGGGAGGCTGATATTCATATACTTGGAGATTTATACCGGGATGGGGAGCTCATACCATACGAGACCCTCCCGTCTGTTTTTTTTTTAGAGCACTGCTCCCTGATAGCGAGACTGACCGCCAGTTGGGGGGACATGACCACGGAGCCGGGCCAGCATCTCACCATGCAATACCTGCATGTCATGTGGAGGAGCAGGCATCTGGCTCGCTGGTTTGCGGCATCGTTGAGGGAGCACATGGCTGTTAGTTTAGCCCCACTTCGATGCAAATGGGAGCTAGATCTGGGGCGGCCACTGGAGGATAAGGAATGGGAAAGGGTACTTAAAAGCCCTGTGAGCATCCCCAGAAACATGCGATTCCACCAAATCCAGTTTTTCATTGTCCACAGGGCTTATCTCACGCCCAAGGTGATTAACAAGTATTTTCACTGCACTGATGCACTGTGTCCTAGGTGTAACAAACTGGGGGCGGCGTTCCTGCATATGCTGTGAAGCTGCCCTGGGCTGGGCACCTACTGGCGCACAATTAGTGGGCTGCTGCAGGGTTGCACAGGTCAGACCATACCCTTCGACTGGCCCGAGTATATCCTACATCACTTCAAGAGGTCCCCTAAGGACAAGGTGACGTCCCGGTTTTTGGATCTGGGGCAAGTGGTAGCAAAACGCCTCCTTACAAGGAGATGGAAGGCCCACGTCCCACCACACACACACACGGGCATGGAGTTCCTCATTTCAGGCATGGCACGGGCGGAGGGGACTGCCATCCGAAAGAGAGGAAACACTGGGGCTGCGGAAGGAACCTATGGAGGCCCATTGGGAGCAGATGTTTAGTGCGTTACAGCGGTCGGACAGGACACACGGGCCGTACGTAGGGTGCGGAAGATGACTGCATGGGTGGGCACACGTCACAGGTCGCTTTGCTGACGGGATAATCTGGTAACACTTTAACCCTGCTTTACCATGGCACGGAGACACCACACCAGCGCAGCCGCAGATGAGGAGCGCACCAGCGACCCCGGGTGGGGGGCGGAAGATGGAGATAGAGAGGAAGGGGAGTTTAAATGTGCATATGGTTTATGCTGCCACTGTTATTGGTCCTTGTTTCATATATATATCATTTGTTTACGTGCCCAAGTTGTACAGTCAGCATCGGACCGCATAGGCTACCGAGAGGTTAGCACACTTGACTTCCATGGTAGCCTCAGAGACTGCATCAGGACTGCCGGAACGTAGTAAAGTTAGCTCCTGGGTGAGCACCTTTTGGTTTATTCATAGTAAAGCTCAAATGCATGTAACGTATTGTGGCCATGCGCTAGTACACTGACAAACAATCTGTGCATGATTGTGAGCTTCTATATGAGATGCCTGTTTTGTCAACTTGTAATCTTAAACCAATAAAACAGATGTGACAAAAAAAGATTGCCTCAGAAAGGTTTTCATAATCCTTTGTTTGTAGGAAATCAAGAAATGATGCAGGGAGAGGTTTCTACACAGGCTAAGTTTTCAGAATCCTTTGTTTGTAGGAATTCAAGAAATGATGCAGGGAGAGGTTTCTCCACAGGCTAGTTCTGCAGGAAATCCCAAGACAGAGGTGTTCCCGCATGGGTGGGATCTGTGACAGATGTTGCTGCGTTGAAAAAAGTTACTACTTGTCACATCTGTAATCGGATGGCACATTGGAAAAGAGAATGTCGATTTAATCCTGAAAATGCTGCTGGGTTGATGCAAAATCCCCAAGGTATGACAGGTCAGAGAATACCCGCACAGCAAATGCAGACCCCTATGCAGAATCAAGGCCAATTGATGCCCATTGCTCCTATGCAAGTGGGAAACTCTAGAATTAATTTTAATCAAATGCAAGGCTTAATGCAAACCCATTCCAAAATGCAGTACCACAATTTTAAAATCAAGACACTTTAGGACAATTTCCTTTGTTTGAGGCTGAGGAATTCACTTCTGATAATTCCCAATTATGGTGCCTGAGAGAGGATAGGATTGCTTACTTGGCACAGTCTTAGAGGTAGACCACAGTAGCCCATATGAAGAGGCAAATGTTTTTGGTTATGACGTGTCATTCTTGATTGACATGGGAGCTACCCGATCCACAGTTAGAACAGTCTTGCCTCTCCTGGGAAAAGCGATCCAAGTAGTTGGAGTTACAAATAATCAAATGTCAAATACGATCTCAAAAAAGGTTCCAGTAAGAATAGGGTCATTTGAAGAAACACACCAATTTATAGTCTATAATTCTAGCCCAGTAAACTTGTTAGGAAGGAATTGATTGTGTAAGTTAATTTGCACAGTTTACTATACACTGAATAGTGTAGTGTTTCAGACTCAAGATGAGGATGTTGATTTTAAGTTAATTAAACAAAATGCTGAAACAGGGATGTTTCGTTTACTGACAATTTCTTATTTGAGGAGGATCTTAGAACCCCTGTAAATGCTGAAGTCTGGAATTTAACAAGGTATTACATTGGACTTATAAAAGGTGTAGAACCAGTCCGAGTCGAAATAAAGCCAAATGCTGTCTTCCCAAGAATACCACCTTATACTTTGTCCCCAAAGAAGGTTGCAAGATTACAGCCAGTGATTGAAGATATGCTTCAGAAAGGCATACTAAGAGAGATGATTGGAAGCCCCTGAAATTCACCCATAATGGGTATCCAAAAGCTGAATGGCAAATATAGGATTGTTCAAGACCTGAGGCGGATCAATGAGATAGTGGTGCTTTGTTGTCCTATAGTACCAATTACCTCTACAGTGCTTTTCCAAATTCCGTGTACTGCAGAGTCGTTTACAATCATTGACTTATGCAGGCATTCTTCTCAGTGCCCTTGCATGAATATAGCCATGTTTTATATCCTTTGTCTTCTAGCAGAAGACAATCACGTGGCGTTGCATTCCTCAAGGGTATACAGAGAGCCCATTGATTTTTAACTAAATTCTAAAGAAAAACCTTGAGTCACTACAGATGCTTGTGAGTCTAACCATGTTCACTATATGGACAATTTATTGGTAGCCTCAGATACACATGATGCTTGTAAAAATGACACAATTGCATTATTAAATCAGATAATGGACACAAAGTGTATCCAGGTAAACTGCAATACTGCCAAAAAGAAGTTCAATACCTTGGACACATCATTATAAAAGGAGTCAAGAAGGTGTCACCAAAGAGAGTGTAAGCCATCTTGCAGATGAATCCACCATGAATGCAAAGAGAGCTCAGGATGTTTCTGGGAATGGCTGGCTACTGTAGACAGTGGATACCAAACTTATCCTTAACAACAAAGCCCCTACTAAGGCTGTCAGATGTGTCTGATCCACTCCCCTGGGACAATGAATGTACCAAAGCATTCCTAGAGCTGAAACAGAAAGTGTGTCGTGCCTCAGCTCTAGGAATGCCAGATTACACAAAAGAGTTCACTTTGTTTTGCAGTGAAAGATATGGGTGCACACTCTTAGTTTTAACGCAGACACATGGAGGAGCCTATAGACCTGTGGCATACATTTCTACCACCATTGACCATGTGGTGTCAGGACTCTCCAGCTGCTTGAAGGCAGTGGCCACGGTGAGTACTAGTCTGGAAAAGAGTGAGATCGTAGTGATGGAACAACCCCTACTTGTTATGGTCCCACACTCAGTCAAATTATTGTTAACTAAAACTAAGACTCAGTACCAAACCACAGAAGGCTCACAAAGTATGAGAAAGCCACACTTGCCTCAGAAAATGTTTCTATTAAATGTTGCAATGTGTTGAATGTTTCTGCTCTGATGCATGTTACAGAACAAAATGACAAATGTGAAGAGTTTGATCATGATTGCCTAAGTGTCACTGAGCTATGTATTAAACCTAGGCCGATATTAATGATTAACTACTAAATGAGCTCTATCATGTCCTGTTTATGATGATTCATGCCTAAGAGGAAACGAAGGCACACTAAGAGCAGCATTTGCTTTGTGCTCCATAAATGATGTGATCAAGGCCTCCTGGCTTCAGTCTGCTTTCTCCGCAAAAGTTTCTGAGTTAATTGTCCTCCCTCGAGCTTGCAGTTTTGACTGCCCAGATGAGAGTCGCCAACTTTAACGATAGTCAGTATGGGTTTGGCTTAGTTAATGATTTTGGGCAATTATGGATGCAGCGAGTATTTTTAAATTCCACAAGAACTCCCATCAGGAATAGACGAAATGTGAAGGATTTGCTTGAAGCTTTACAGTTACCTAAAAAAAATTGCTGTTGTAAAATGTCCAGGATATCAAAAAGGCAGTGGATACATTGCCATGGGCAACCAATACGCTGACTTTGTGACCAGGTACTGTGCATTGCTAGCTGCACATTTAAAGGTTTCAGAAATGAATCTGAGAAAGAAAGTGCTTTTGCAATGATGATGGAAATAACAGATACATGGGAAGAACTAAAAAAAGTGCAGGGAAATGTGTCAGAAGCAGAGCAAAATGGGTGGATCAGATCAGGAGGCACAAATGACATGGATATCAGCTGATGGACAGCCAGAGTTGCCGGACAGCTTGTTGTTTCCAATGAAAAGGTATTACCACAGGTATACACAATTAGGGAGAGATGCCATGATATGACTTTTTCAACAAAGTTGGTTCAACCCCAGGTTTCGCATGATTGCTCATGAGAACTGCAGACGGTGTCGTATGTCAACAACTAAATGTAGGAAAGAGAACATGTTAGAAGCACACATATAGGGAGATTCTATTGTCCCTTTAACAGACTACAGGTGGATTTTATTGAGAAGCCTGTGAATAATGGGTTGAGATACATCCTGGTGATTATTTGTTTATTCTCAAGATAGGTGGAAGCCTACCCAACAAGGAAAAATGACAGTCTCACTGCTCAAATTGTTATTACAAGATATCATACCAAGTTTCAGGATGCCGATCCTTCATGAGTCAGATAGAGGAACACACTTCAACAATGAAGTGATAATCATGTTATATGCTGCACCACAGGCATAGTTGAGCAAATAAATGGAACAAAAAAATCCAGATTGGCAAAGGTATGCGCTTCAACCTCACTGAAATGGCCACATGGTTTACCATTGGTGCTAATGAGTGTCCAAAGTATTTCAGACAGGAAGACAGGGTTGTCTCCATATGAGATACTCACGGGGAGGGCCATGAGATTACCAGTCGTACCCGCGAATGCCCTTGTGAACATCATAGATTACATGGTTTTGGACTACTGGAAGGCATTTGCTGATGTGGTTCATTCGGTTTCTTTTCAGTTATCGGCTGCTGCATGAGACCCTCATCAAGAACAGTGCCATGACCTTAATCCTGGTGATTTGGTTGTGATCAAGAAGCACATTTGGAAGACTTGTCTAGAACCCAGATGGAAAGGTCCCTACCAAATTATATTGATGGCGAACTCTGCTGTTAAATGTGCTGGAATTCCAAACTGGATTCATGCCTCACACACCAGGAGAGTGAGTAATCCAGAACAGGCGTCTTTGGTCTATGATCAAGAGAGAAGAGAACTAGAAGTTGAGTCATCAGTTCGGAGACCACTTAGACCTGCAGTACCAGCACACAACAGGGCACCAGAAAAGGTGCAAGGAAAAGTGCAAAGTGAAGTGCAGAGAGAAGGGTGAAGATTGTCAAGTCGAAAGACAAGTACAAGTGCTTGAAGTATCACAAAGTGGCATCAAGGTCTCAGAAGGAGTGTTGTAAGTCCCATGCAGGCCCATTGTCATTTTCCCTATGTCAGCATGAGCATGTTGCTGATTGTCCTCTGCTTAGTACACGATACCTTACAGATATATTTTTGCTTTGTGCCACATTGTGCTTTCACACAGAACACGTTGTTGTTTTTACACTCGGTTCTTTCATGTGATTTAGTCTGAACATGTAGACAAGGTCGAACAACAATGCCTCTTGTTATTCTGTTCTGGTCAGGCCCCAGCACCTAGACAAAACATGCAACTGCAGCTGTTGTTTGGGCACATGTACTTGGTCATACAGGTATGCATAGATAGGTAACACACATTTGGAGAGGGACCTTTACAGGGGAAAGATCGTGACAACGTCTGGGATATAGAACTTTCAAATGTGTATACTGAGGTACGGGGATTTGCTGCGAACACCTAGAGATATTCTGATATATAACAATTTTGCTTCTGTAGAAGGGGAGGGAGGTTAGTCTACGCTGTCGTATATAATGACAGATCCATGTATGATTTACCGACTACTTGCTATGTTAACCGTATTTGTGTGAGGCATTTTCCTACTTGTTGTGGCACATATACTGCATACTAGAGCACAATAGTTAAAATAAACAATTCAAACTGTTCTCGTTCTCTGTCAGAACTTATTGTGGTCTAGTACAACTGTGTGAGCGAAAGGGTGTGTCCTGCAACTGCAATTCCTGAGAGGGTCGGGAATGTTGTGTTCTGGGGTGTCTTGTCACTTGTTCCTCTGTGAGTGAGTAGGAGGGCAAGTGAGACACTATAGTTAGTCGGTCCAGGGCTCATGGGTACTCAGGAGATAGGATGACTAAATCCTTACCTACTAAGGTCCCATAATCCCAAGCATAGTTCTGTGACTCCACAGAATCCCTGCAACAGAAGATGTAGCAGAAACTGAACGGCATGCTGAAGAAGTCTATGAAAATGCACAAAGAGAAAAACAGGACCCCATTAAAGGAACAGGACCCGGGACGAGAAGAAGCTGTTGTCAAGCAAAGTGGCCAAGCAATAACAGAAAAGAAGGTTTCAAAAGGAGCTCATCAGCTATGGTCCATATTCTTGTCACCGTCACTCTTGGTGGACCCGGTACCTGAGGGAGTTAACACACTATTGTGACTAAATACTTACAGCGGTAGGCCAACTTGAGTTTCAATTGAAAACTGTTGGTAAGACAGGACTTCATCTAAACGGTATAGAATTTGTCAAGAGCCTGAAATTTTGCCGTAAGGAAGTCTGCTGTGACAACAACAGCTTGAGCTGAAACATGTATTGGCAAGGGGCTCCTATAACAATTAAGGAATATAAAGAACTACTGAAACCACAATCTCAGTTTATCTCTGTGTGCCTGGAGAACAGTATTGTATGATGTGTGTGGGTTTTTGTAGTAATAGTAATAATAATTGTAGTAGAACTAGTAGGATTTTACCTAATGCCCGATTCAGAGCTCTCTAGGATGAACATGATACATACACTTGCACAAAACTAGGGATAGGGCATTTTCTAAAATGTTTGTGAGTTCCAAGAAAGAAGATTACTCAACTAATGTATACTCTAGATTAGTGCAAGAGTACACTCATGCTTTAGATGTTAAGGAATGTTATGTTTGTGCACACTTGCCGACTTCAGTTTCAGAGCAAGCCACCTATTATCACATTAATTTGTCATATGCATTCTCCTGTAGAATTTTGCTTTGAATAGTGTATAGATGATTAAAAGAATTATATTTGTACTCCAGATATGATTTTGTGCTATCTAGCGTACCCTTAAGAGAAAGAACGAATTTACACCTGCATGCTAAAACTATGGATACTGCTTTGTATTATTTCTTTCTACACTTGCCCATAGTGTAAAAGCTTACAAGCAAAATGTAACCTGCTTATTGCGACCTGAAGAGAAGGCTTATATTATGCCTTAAGAAGAAAGATACATGAACATGACAAGGACAACGGACAGGAAGGGAGACGTTCTTGAGAATGTATGGAAGAAGGAAGAAAATGAATTTAGAAAGATGGTCTACCTGAAACTCAGATTAGACAGCGGACACAAGGGGAAAATTTGCTTTTACAAAAGAAGGATACAAAAGAGAACAAATAATGTAGGCATCAGCAATCGCGAACACACATTTGAATTAATGGAAGGGTCATGGCAGATCTTACAGGGAGATGAAAACGCAATACCAGGATGGTACTATATATGTGAACAGAATGCTTATTTCTTGTAAACCTGCTGATTGGGAGGGAACCTGCTACTTAGGCATACTAGTTCCTAAGATGTACCATGTCATACGCATAGACGCATTAACTTGAGCACCATCATGCAGACAGAAACGTAACATAGGGATAGGAGCTTCATTGGTAGGAGACATATTTGGAGCAGTGAGACCACCAGTGGGAATCATATTAAATGATGAAAAGATTAGAAAGTTAGCTACTGCAATTGACAATGGCAACGAGCACATCAGGAACTTTACTCTTGATTAACACTGAACTAATTGCTATGAGGTTTATGGATTTGGAAGACTGTCTTGCTTTAGACATCCTTCTCGTATTGAAAGGGGGAGTCTGTCCCATGCTGAAATTAACCCACTGCTGTGCATACATACCAGACGAAAGCAAGCATATACACGCTTTTGCAAATAACATGTCAGGATTAGAACCTGAATTACATGAATTGGAAACCCCAAGTTTATATGAAAATTTTGGAAAAGGACTGACCACAATTCGTTTTCGACAGCTGGGAAGAGAATAATTAAAGCTAGACTAATGCCTAACTATACTGATAATAGGACTATGCTTAATATTACTTTATGTACTATTTCTGAGCTGTAAATATTTTATCCACAAACGACAGGATACTTTCCAATGAAAAAAGATACAAAAAAGACATGGGTTTAAGGGAATAATGAATGATGACTACATGTAATCACTTCAGCTTAACCGGGGAATATAAGAAAAAGACAAGATTTATCTGGAGAAAAAAGTGCTTTCTAGACTTAAGATTTGAGTGTGAAACCTAAAATAGTGTGACGGTTTACAATCATCAAAAGAGAGGGAACTGAGGGATTTTAGATTAAAATAAAAACGTGACTTGCAAACCATGTTAGAATTACACCTTAGAATGTGTTTAAACTGCTGCAGAAATATTTTCATATAGAAAAACGACACAAAGATGACAGGTGCACATCACATGAAATGTGTAGAAGCTTTGTGGATGCTGCAAAATATATTAATGAATCACATGTATGGTTAAGAGTGCTCATAGAATATTTACTAATTAATGTATGTTTTAATAAAATTCACACTAAGCAGTAATTCTTAATTGTGCCCGTTTATCTAAGGCCCAAAAAGCCATTTTTTCTTTTGGACTCTTGCTCATACTCCATAGACATTGTTTGGTATACTCTGCCTAACACTAACAACTCATTTAGGAATGTGCTGATTCTAACCTTTTGTTCATTCAGCTCCTCAACCCATGTTAGATCATTTATTCAAATACGAGACTTACTGTGACTGTTATAATAAATAATGATTTAGATATTTATGCGCACTACATCTGAATATAATTGATAGTTTGCCTCCGCATCTCCGAAAATATTCCCGCTGAGCTCATAGCGCATCCTGTAGCTTAGGTAAGAAGGTTTTCATGAGAATTTTTCCGCATGTCACAAAGTCTCGCAACAAGGTAGACTCATATATCGACGTAAATGTTTACTGTGGGATTCAGAAGGAGAAGCATCAGAAGATTGACAAAACCATTGGATGATCCCTCCCCATTGGACGAAAAGCATTACCATCTAATAATACTTGATACAGTTTATGCGACTTTATATTAATGAGTGTTCCTAGCTAGATTGGAGTATTAGTATTGGGATTCTTATTGAGGAGAGGTTGCTATTCTATCCCTTTCACAACTGCCTTCTGGGAGTTTGATGCCTTCGGACTGCTGATCTTCCTCCTCTGCCCAGAGACTCTTCTTGATGGAGAGTTGATTCTTTGGTTGTTACTGACAGCTACTGCTAAGGTGACTTACCTTCTCCTATCTATTGTATTTTCTTTGATCAATGCTACTTCAGAATACTTTCTATTGCAGACAGTTGCTACAGCAGCTGTAGGAGACTCGGCTGAGTTTCTAGAATGGCCCTTCATGGAAATTTCGTCTTACTCTTTTCCATAAAGGACTCGTTATGGGTACTACCATAGGCTAGGTTAGGTCCTTTAGCTAGGTTATCAATCCTTCCTTTACGGAACACTGTGAATCGATTTTATGCTGTCTCTAACCAATATTTTATTGAGATTTCTGTAAACCAACTAAACTGAATAAAGATGACCAAGACCATACTAATCTTGTAATATAAATAAAGGCGTTGAAACCTTTTCCAAAATCTTGACATTGACTGACCTTAAAAATCCTGAATGTTTATGATACATGCACGGTAATATTTTGTTTTAGTTCCAATTCTTCATCAGTGGAGGAGGTCCCTCTGACATCTCAAGAGCCACATGATTTTCAAAGATGATATTTGTAAATGGGAGTGTAAATCTTGAATCATACTTGCCTAATCTTTAGACTCTCACAGATCAGAACTACCTTTGTTATGTGACCCCACCAGCTAAATTGATGCTTTAACTGGTACGAGCTTTGCTCAACTGCTGCAATTGTCTCATGTGGTAACTCCTGCTCACATCCACCAATGCCAACGTCCAAGTTTAGTTACTGGAACTGGAACTCGTTGTAACCAGTGGTCGAAGTGGGCAGGATCGGCAGGGCATGGAGTGCTCCTACTTTTTAAATGCGTCCCAGTACTCCAGAAATAGCAAAGGTCTATAGATAAGGCTTGACTGCTCACTGCCGTTCGGGGCGAGCGGGGTGGGCAGAGAAGGAAAAGGACTCTGTCTTTTCCTTCTTGCCGAGAGAAGTCAAGGACAGTGTCTACTTCTCCGAATCTGCTGCTGGCAACTGCCTTCCCCTCTCTCTCTTTTTTACTCTTATTCCCTCTCTTTCTGTCTCTGTCTTGCTCCTCCTCACTTGCTGAATGAAAACTGTTACTTCAAGGAACAGCTCTTAGCCTCTCTTTCCTCTCCTTTACCCAATTTGTTCCACTCAGTGCTTGAAATGGTAATACAGAACTACAGGTACTCTGAACCAGAGTACCTGCTTGTTTCTGAGCAGTGCTGGTACTCTCCAATTAAAGGTATTATGTTTTCCTTGAGAAGTGCAGGTACTCTCCCCCTCAAAATTAAAAAGTGCTGTTACTCAGTACTGAACAGCAGCCCATTTAAAGTACTGGTTCCCCTGTGAAATGGTTCTAAAAAAGAAAGATAGTTTTGTAAAGAACAGGGCCCCTGAATCTAGGATGAGAAGCCTGGACAGGGAAATTGCACTGTGGGAAAAGGGAACACCTAGGCAAGGCGATTTTTAACACATTGCAGGTATATCAATTCCAGACATACATAAAACCAAAAACATTTTATTCACTGTTTTTCTTGTGATAAAAGTATGTATATATATATGTTATCTTTTTTTTCCTTACTTACAAAAATATATCTTCATCTATTGTATTTCACAGTTGTCATATTTCTCTATTCCTTTTTATTTACAAGCCCTTGATGTATTCTAACCGAATGAAATACAGCGTTTGAAATGGCAGTACACAAAAGACGGTTGCTGATAATATTCACAATCCATAAAAAAAGACAAGTAGGACAAACTGAGCTCACAGTTGCCCTCGATTAACCACTGTGATGGAGTCCTGATGAAGGCTTTAGCCGAAACGTATGTTGTCTGTCAACAAGCCGCTGGTTTTATGATACCAGCATAAAGAAAGATGATGTCATTTTTGATTGTATGATTAAGGTTAAAGAAGACTGCTAGTCTCTTACATATTGTCAAATTGAGGAATGGTGTTATTTGATGAGTTTATGAATACAAAGGTGACAATAAAGTTGTTGTAAATAAAAAAGAATAGAGAAATATGACAACTGTGAAATACAAGAGATGAAGATATATTTTTGTAAGTAGGGGAAAAAAGATAACATATAAATACATATTTTTATCACAAGAAAAAAAGTGAATACAATTAAATATTTTATATAAATAAAAAATTGTTTGTTCTTGGGTTTATGTATGTCTGGAATTGATATACCTGCAATGTGTTAAAAATAGCCTTCCCTAGGTGTTCCCTTTTCCCACAGTCTAAAAAAGAAAGAAACACTTTAGCTGGAAATGTCATCTTTTGCCGACATTTTCCTATTACAAAGTGCAGTCTCGGGACGGAGAGAAAAAAAAGGTTCAAAATATGAACAATAAATGAATAAATAAAGAAAGAAAGACAGAGTGGACGTAAAGTGGCCAGATTGGTTTTATTCACACCCAAACACATTAGCACCACTTTACAGAATTTGCCAGTGAAGCGCTACTTTGATTTTCTTGCCTTTCTTTGAGCAGCATTGTTTTCCTCAGTGGGGAAATGCACTATTCCTGGAGGTACTGCAATATCTGGGTAATGCTTGGAGTGGAAAACGTTTAATGTGATCCTTATCAGCTGTTTTCCTTCTTTTAGTTCATAAAATGTATACTACAGCTTTATGTTCAGAGATGTGATCTTTCTAAACCATACTGCTTATGTTTGGTAAGGATATAATGTAGTGTAGTTCCTATCTTCCCAATAGGCTCTGCGCATTGGAATAATACCTACAGCAGTAAAGGCCTAGGCCAGACGTTAACTAGGTCTACTACTGTCGATACTAGACTTAAGTTTTGGGTTTGCCAGCGTAGCTCAGAGTTCGCTAGAAACTTTCTCGAATGTTCAGGAAAGAATTAACTCCCCTGATTAGACAAGAAGGGATTTAGTTTCTGACAACCATAGAACATGACAACTTTGCTCTCCCCTAATCAAGAGTGTATCTCCAGAGTCGTGTGAGCACAAGGCAATTATTTTACTCAGTCAGTACGTGCATTCTTAGTCTCATCAGATTGTAGAGAAAAGGAAGAGACGGGCGTGTTCAATAAAAAGGTGTTGTTTATTGATCAGTCTCTTTTCTCGTACAAGAGAAATGGATCGATATTATTGCAATACTTATAGTTAAGTAAAGTGCATACATTAAAAGCAATAGTATAAAATAATACTATAAAAACATTGATATGGTTTCTGAGCCATATGATGTTTAAAATGATTAAAATATATTTACATTCACATATACATTTGACTAAACGTACTCAACTGGTGTTTCTAAATACGCCTACCCCGTGTACCTGACCTAAGTCTAATGCGTGGGCGGGAATAGAAAGTTACAGTTTAAGTTAAGTTTGTTTTTGCCAAGTGAATAACTAAAGAATTCTCTGTGAGGGGTTATTCAGTTCTGTACCTGGAAGTTAGGATGAATGAGGAATGGTATCTCTTTCTCTGGTCTCGATATTCCAGGCTGCCTGCGAGGGCTGCCCGAAAGCGCCGGTGCTGGGTCTCTCGGTAGGAGATAGCAGCGCGTCTCTCAGCGCGTCAGGAAGGCGGGGCTGCTGCCAGCGGGGTCTGCTCTGCTTCTGGGCTTCGGCAAGTATGGCTGCTCCGTCTCGTCACCACGCGTGTGTTTGCATAGGGCAAGATCGGCAATATTTATACCTTAAAGGTGCCGAGATTGACGTAAGGATGGACATAGATGCGTCAATAAAGATTTCATACGACTTGCTCGTTAGCACATTCTTTTACTGAAGTTCTCTGTGAAATCAAAACAATGGCCGCACGGATTTTCCAGGTTGTCATAGGTTTGATTTGTTATGAGAACGTCGTATGCCTTATCAGGGGCTGGAGGAATGTCACTTGTCTAATTAGATCTCAAGCGTTATGACCTAATCAGATAACACGTTCCTGTGCCGTAGTGTGACTGCGTCAGATAACGGTATCTGCATCATGGGGGCTTTTCTTGCCTCATGGGCTGACTGTTAGTTAACTTGATAGTTAGTTTAACCAGAATAGGGTCAGGAATAGGGGGATTGATTCAGAACCTATAGGAATACATGACACCCACTCCACGCTAACTATGGTCATATTTACTAATCTATGCATAGTATAACATAGTACAACATACTATAGAGTATAGTGTATACCTCACCACCCCAAAATACATAAATGCATTTTGAAATTTTCAAATATACTGAAAAATTGCAGTCATATATATTGTATGCACTTAAGCTATGAATTAAACGCTAAAGTAAACACGCATTTGTAGACATTATTGCTTATTTGGTATATGAGAAATACACATGAAATGGCTCTTAATATGGCTATACAGAAAGAAAGTTCGAGACCATTTCATCACATAATAAAATATTTGTGAACATACCAGCGGGCAACTAAAGTTTATAAAGTATCTAAAAATAGAAATCTTAGTTCTCTAGGAATAGTTTCTTACTTTAAGCAGAAGATAAGTGTCCCGAAAATTTTGTAAAAAATAAATTGGGGCTGCTAAAAAATTGCTGTCCGTGAACTGGTGGGAAAAATTGTTCATGTGACTTTATTTTTAAAGTTGAAGGCCGAATTCAGGGAACGCCGTGTGCGAGCTTGCTCAAAAGTCTCTATTTCTGTTCCGGAGAGAACATCATATCATTAAGGCTTTCGAAAAAACTGTCAACAGCTTCATGGGAAAGTTCCACTAAGTCGAAAATAGGTGTAACCATGCATTCGTGCGCATGATTTTCTCCATTGACATTCTGATTCGCATTGCTGACAGAAGGTCGTACCTGATTAATGCTGCTTTCATCTTGAACTTCACTACTCTTCAATCGTAGTGGTGAAGACTCCACGAATGCCGTCATCAGGATTGGCAGCCTTTGAGGGCAGCACAAAGCGTGAACCTTGGTAGGAACCAACAATGTATCTGCATCCACTGGCGCATCCGATTGTAGCGTCAGACAGGTGTCTAACACGCATTCTTCTCCGCATAGCAGACATCTCAATACAGGTAAAACACATCTTTGCCACATTGGTCGAAATGATAGAAACCAAGTCATGTTCAGGTCTCTAAGCCGGGAGAGTCCCAGGATTTTTGATATCCGGTCCCGGTATCCAATGGCTAGGATTGTATCTTCCATTGTCGCAAGAGTTTGATCTGTGACATGGGTTGCCATAACGAAAAATAAGGACTAAGAATAGGATTCCTGCAATTAGTCCCAGGATCAGGGGAAGTCCGCCAAAAATCGAATGGACGAAATCTGGAAAAATACCCAGTATGGCTTTGAATGGTGTTAATGCCATCGAAAATACTGTCTTAAATACCTTTGAGACCCCAGTGGTATCAGAAATATTTAAGATTTCGCTCAGGATTTCCGCGAAATGTACGGGGGAATTAGTTGATAATAATGTATGTATCTCTGCAGTCGTCCTTGCGACTTGTAGATCATACGTTTCTTTTGATGACGTGAGCCTTGTAGGCGTCTGAAGAAGCACTGTTTTCATTCTGCTTAAAGTATCTATTCGAATAGAAGTAATTTTCAAACTGGGCCATGCCCTTGCCTCCCTGTCTGGAAAGGAGCTGGGGAACAAAGAACGTCCACAGCACTTGACCTTCGCAGTCGTAGTGACTAGATAAGGAGTCCCGGGCATAAGACTACAACATTTGCGGTCTACAATAAGAATGTAACTCCCATTATAGAGTCTTTGAAAGAATGGTTCTATTTCAGTTGCAGGTGCGCCTTGCTGGTGACATGAAAGGTTGTATGAATTCCCTTCACAGGCTCCATGCAAACTAATTCCGTTACACAGAAGCGTGCCGCTTAGTGACATAGCACAATTGTTGCCACTAAGAAACACTTTCTGTCCTTTATTACTGACACATGCATGTGAATAGGGCAGGTTCCAAGTTGTTTTAAGGTACCCCTTTCCCAATTTCTCGTACATGTCAGCCTGTACATATTTTTGGCAGTATTGAAACCTGAAGGTTGAGATTGGAATATTTATGATTCCGTGGATTATCCATTCACTGACAGGTCGTTCTGACATTGTCATTGGTAATCTTTCTAGTTTTTCAATGCTCAAGATTGTATAATCAGCACCCTTTTGCGCCATACCGATTTGTCTATCAGTAAGGTTAAAGATTTGGAATAGTGACGTTGTGTTGATTAAACGCCAAGGCACATAGCCTGAACGCAGATTTTGTAACGTCCAGCCAAGCTGTACAATAGAACGCAATTGTGACTGACCATGTTGTAATAACAGTAAGTCTTGCGATAATATATCGATTGCTGAAGACACAATGCTGTCCAATGAAAAAATTCTGGAGGACAGAGTCATTAACCCATTGTCCACTACAGAAAGTGATTTTTCCAAATTAATACGGTCAATTTCCCGTATTCTCTCTGCTGTTTCAATTTGATTAACCTTCCAGGCCTCATTGTATGCTGCATATACAGAGGCTGCTATGAAACGCTTTTGACGCTGTTTGCGTGGTCCCATTATGAAATCACGCAAGTCAGCACCATCAGTAAGTAAAGTTAGGTGTTGCTTAATTTCAGGCAGTGTGGAAGTTTGTAGCCATTGAAGGCATAATTTGCCCACACTGTAGGTTGTTATTATCCCTGGGTGATGTCTTTGGGGATATCTAGGGTCTGGCCTGGTCATTTTGAACCCCTGTGTTTTATTCAGGAATCTGTCTTGACAGTTATTTGTATCTGTGGGCCAGATCAACCATTGTTTCCAATCAGGATGTGTTCTGTTTTGGTTTAATATATGGTTTACGTCTATCTCTTCATCCGTATCAGAGCTATTGCTAAACATTGTTGGCTTTGGAATAGACGGTTTATTTAAATCTTTGATTTTGGCTAGGCCAAGACAGGTGGTTTGTTGAACAGTGTCATTTAAAAATATCATTTGTTCTGGGATCATGCAAGCTCTAAACAAAGCTTCTAAACCCTGTACTTGCCATTCTTTTGTACCCCAAACACTTTTCAAATCAACATTTTTGTCCCAATAATTAAATCCTAAAGTATTCATTTCTTCGAAGAATGAATCTGAATATATCAACTTTGTGTTGGTTATCATGGTTTTCATCCCTGTCTTGTTTGACAATTTATAATAAAATGTTTCAGCATTACTTGTGTTAAAACCTGAAAAATATGAATATTTGTCGTAAACGGTTCTTGAGCTCCCTTTTGGAGGTGTTGCACAATGTTCCCATTGATTATAATTTAAAACATTTCTAGGTTGTGCAGATTTATGTAAAAAATGGTTACCATAGGGGTTATAGCAGTACATACTATCATAATTTGTAGAACCTTGCAAATAATCATGTTTTGTAAATTTAGCAGACATTACTAAATCAGACATCATGTTATTAATGCTTTCGAAGTCCCAATCATCAGCAAATGAGTTTGGTTTTGCAAAGTCACTCAAGGAGATCTTGATTTGGTGTGGGTATTTCAGGATCTCGACCGGACCATAAATTTCATAGTCAGTGTTGTCCCAGGCTACCCCACCAGGTATCGGATTGGCTGTGAAGTTGGCTGAAGAAAGTTCTCTTTTCTCGACGTGTGAAGATGTGTGTGGTTTGAGGATCAAGTTGATGTTCTGACTTGCTGTGTCCATTTTAGCATATTTTCCCTCAATGAAGCGTCCCAAAGTTAATACCATGATGAGCCAAAGTATGAGGATAAATGCACCAAAACCCACCCAAAATTCAATCCATGGAGAAATCAGATATGTTTCTTTCAGTTGGTTCAAAAGTTCCTTAGCTTTGTCTTTAAAGGATTTTGATGATGGCTGTGTCTTTGATTCACTGAGGCTTTCAGAGGAATCATCGAAGTTGATGAAGTAGCCGGATGCAGTTCTGTCAATTGTTCCAATTGCTTCAGGATTTTTGTTTCTTGCATTTTCACTTGGTACTTCATTATAGATTGGTGTGTCCCTGCTAAATGTTTTTATTTGGGTTTTCAGAGGTCTGAGTTCTATTGCATCGTTGCATAGTCCTTGTTGTTCTTCTGTAGGCGTTTCGAATGTGATGAGCCTCTTCGTTAGGACCTCTGTACTGGTAGCAAACCTTGGTGTTCTGCTACTTATTGGGAGTCCACTTGGCCTACTGTTTGTTATCGGCCACATGTTGTGGTTTTACCAGGTCGATGGATACAACTCGGTTCTCCTTTTTACCAGCAAGTGGCGGTAGTACAACTGATCTTGTCCCGTTGACAGACAAGACAGGAACTGCTTTTCTGTAAGAAGGCCCAAATTCCTTCTTTACCGCGATCTTCTCCCTGACTAGATCCCCAACTTTTGGAATCCAGACAGGTCTTGCTGGGACAGGTGGTGATTCTTCAGTGGTTGTTGGCTGTTGTTTCAACTGTATGTTGCTCAGGTCTTTTCTTGTTTTGTTTAAGTCCTGCAAAATAGCCAAACGGTCTTTGACATCAAAGCTTTTTTCTTTAACCACTGAAGTCTGACTGTCGAGGTCAGAGATAATCATTCTAGTTCCAAATAATAATTCGTACGGACTGAATCCCTTCAGAGAATTTCTTGGCAAGTTATTTAGACTACGTTGGACACTTATTAGATGTTTGACCCACCCAGCTCCCGAACCTAATATCCTTTCCATTATAGATTGCTTTCTGCCTTGGTTTTTTCTTTACACCATCCCGTACCCTCAGGAAGGAAGTGAGAAGATTCCCGCTGGGCTGTGCTCATTTGGCCATGTTTCCCCCCCGGCCGGAGGGCTAGAGTGAAGACAATGGTCAAACGTAACATGCTCTTAGCGTATATGCCATTTAGACTCGCAAATCTTTGTATAACAGTCCGGACGTCAGCCGAGTGCTGGTGATCTACATTATAAGTGGAAACTAGCCTGTATATGTTAATCGCAAGCCCTGCTTTTTATTGGTCATATTATCTGCCTTGATACGACGAGGTATTAAACTGTTTCTCTCCCCACTGCGATCTCTGTTGCAGTTTGGGCAGTTTTTTACAAACATGGTGTAATGCAGGCTCATGCCTGGCCACCAGTACCGTGATTGTAATTCTTCCAGAGAATCTTTCAGTTTGAGGTGTCTGAGACCCTCGCCCATGTGTGCGTCTGCGATTAACAAGCTTCTCCTGTCCATGTTTGGAATCACTCTATCCCCCACTCCAGGGATTCGAGCAAAAGGGACGGAGTTTGCATCGATTATGTATGTATAATTGAGTGGATAGTTGATCGGTAACGCTGAGCAGTCGCCTTTTGATGACGTTTTCACCGCCAGCATTGTTTCACCGTCAATGTATTTTAATGTACGCTTTTTTCGATCTACGGGAGCCGGTTTAGTGGCTGCCGCTGCGGCTGTTTCAGCCAATGAATTCCCTACAACGTGAACGCCATCACGCTGATGACTCAGTGAGTGTGTCACGTGAGTCTTTGGTAGTTCTTTTTGTAAAAGAGCTATTTGTTCCCAGAGCAATTTCTGCTTTATTGGTGCATCTGTGTCATCTTTGTAACCGTTCTGAATCCATGTCTGCAAATCGCTGTTATATGATTTGACGCAGTAATATGAATCTGACACTATAAGTGTCGGGAATTCGCGATCCGCATTATCTAGCGCCATTTTCAATGCTATTATTTCAGTTTGTTGTTCTGAATTAGTTTCAACTGAGTGTGTTTTTGTTAATAGAGGTCTTAGTTTACCTCCGCGCCACACTTCTTTTGTAATCTCACATGTGGGGTTGTATGCTTGTTCTCCCCAAACGGAGGGTTGAGCATGTCCGTCTGTATAGATTACACAGGCGTAATGTCGTAGAGGCAGAATGTCGATTGGCAGAGGATACGTCTTTTCATATTTTAGATTTTTTAATTCTTCTAGTTCTGGATCAAAGTAGTAGTATACTTTGTCCGTTGTGATTGAATTCACCCTTTGTATCCATTCCGGATTCAATGTTGTTGTTGGTAAATTACACGGTGTTGTTAGTGCCTCAAAGGCTGATTCTGCTGTTCTGACTGTGATATGTCTACCGTCAGCTATGTCTTTTTCTCTAGCTATTGCGGTTTGAACTGCACGAATGATTTTTTCTGTATTACTGAATTTCTGTTCAGCTTCTGTATACAAGTGTGATTTGAATGCAATTGGTACCTTTTCTCCCTCATTAGAGGTCAGGTATGTGAATCCGCATCTCCCTGGGATGACTCGAATCACAAGATTGCGTGTGTTATCACGTGTTTCTAATTTTGTTTTAATTAGCATGTCTGTTTGTAAGGATCTCAAAATTTCTGTGTGTGTTTGAGTCCAATTGGATCTTTTAAAGTCTGGTTTAATTAGATCATAAAGGGGTTTGACCCTTTCTGCGTAATTTGCAATGTATGTTCTTCCGAAATTTAGGAAGCCTAGAATTGACTGTAGGTTTTTTAGTGTTTTAGGAGCTTGGATTACCGCACATTTCTCTAGGAAATTGTCTGCCAGGCTTTTACCTTCACTTGATAACTCATATCCTAAGAACAGGACTGTCAGATGGGCAATTCTGGACTTTTTAAAGTTGAATTTGTAACCCTCTGCTGCGAACCCAAGTATTATGGTGTTCACTCTTTTCAAGTGAGTATCCAAGTCATCATCTGTTAAGTAAATGTCATCGACATAAGATAATGCTTCATTATCATATAGTTGTAGTAATTCTGTTACTCTCGCTGAGAATACCCCCGGGCTGTTCTTGTACCCCTGGGCTAACCGACAGAATTGCTTTTGAGTGCCATTTACCGAGAATGCAGTTAAATATCTGCTCTCTGGTGCTATGTTTTGACAAAAGAATCCATTGGAGATGTCCAAGGTTGTTTTGTATTTTTTGCGCACTATGTTATTCATTAGTGCAGCACTGTGTGAGTTTTGCACTGCAAAGGTTTTGCAACATGTGTTAAGGTGTCGGTAATCCAAAACTAGACGATATGAATTGTCTGGTTTGGAGACCGGAAACAAAGGATTGTTCATTTGTGAGGTGCAAGTTTCAATCACCCCCTGGTATTCTAGCTGATCTAGTATTTCATTTACCTGTTTTTTAGCTTCTTGCTTAATTGGGTACTGCCTTTGTGCAGTAGGTTGTGATTTTAACTGGATTTTGTGAGGAGGAGAATCCTCATCCCATCCTACATGATTTTTATATAAAGCAGGTGCTAAGGCCACTGCCCACTTTCTAGCAAGTGTGTATTTTTTATGAATCGGGATTTGATTCGAGAAGGCAGGCATAATTACTTCTTCGCCATGAGGGCACTCCCTGACAAACTCTGGTGGCCAGTCTTTTTCAGCTAGAAGGATGTCATAGCCCTTGGAGAGGTTATCCCAAAATAGTCCCCTTATTTTCCTAGTCTTATCTCCCTCTATACGTAATGTTATCTCGTATATCTTGTGGGGTTTGCTAACTCTGGTGTCTGCAGTTTCCACTTGAAGATATTCATTCGTGTCCACTGTCTCCAGATGATTCATAAGGACTTTGCGAGCTATGCTCACTTCTGCTGCGCTGTCTAGCATTGTCTGAGCCCACTCTCCGTTTTTCAGTTGTGTCCTCAGTATTCTCGGCATTGTTAACTACCTTGATACTGGCTACCTTCTTTTTTGGAAATTGTAATTTCTTTTTTTGTTGAGCAGGTTCCTTGTCTTTGAACTTGGCGTGCTCTTCTCTTTGTTCTGATCGTCCTCTTCTTTCCGATTTCTGCGAGGAAGTCTGAAAAGATTGAGAGGGACGTGTATCAATGTCTTGATATCTATCAGGTTTTTTAATATTATCCCTATTTCTAAGGTTATATCTTTTCCCAGAGGGGTCACTCTGGGGTGACCTGTGTCTCTGGTTCGGAGATTTCTCCCTTCGCCTAGGAGACCTTCCTCGGGACTGGAATTTCTTTTCTTTTGGATTGGATTGTTTGTTTCCATCCCAGTTCTTTTTTGGTGAATTATTATTAAAAAATATTTTTTCTGGACTTTCAGTCAGTTGCGGTTTTACTGGTATTCCACCTAAACTATCTCTACCTAGTTCTTCATAAGATTTTTCTATGATTCTGGCAATTTCAGCTGGTTGGTCTGCTATATCTGTCTCTTTTAACCTCTGGCGGATCGCCACGTTTGCTGCTTCACCTTTTATGTTGGCTAATAATATAGCCGAGACCTGCTTGAAGTCTTTCAGTAATTTCATACCAAGAGTTAAAGCTGGTTCTGGACCGTATTCATCTTGAATTTGTTTTAGCACATCTGGTATTACCGAAATGGATGGAACACCGTGCGTTTTTGTGTAGATTGAAGCAAAGACTGTACCCCAAGTGTCACAGTCCTCTATGTGTGGTGCGATTCCCATTGGGAGACATATAGTCAGAATCCTGTGTTTTTCTAATGGGGTGGTGTCAGGAAACACCGCCTCTATTTGGGTGATTTTCTGTGCCAACCAGAATGGTATTTGTTCCCGTTTAGCCGGAACTTTACCTAGGCAGGATTGGATGTTCTGTGGTGTAATTTTATTTGTGTTCCCCTGGTGAGGGGTCAGCTGTGGAAGTTTAATCGCTGGCTGAATTGTTGAAGTCCGCATTACATACTGGACTAATTGTCTATGAATTTTTAGTAATTGTTTTAGCTGTATTAACAGCTCTCCTGTAGACATCCCTTCGATGTCTGGGTGTGGTGTGTATCCGGCTAAGACCGGCCACGTTGCTCCTGGTCTACCTAAAGGACCGAGCCTTGTAATGTGATTGTTATGTATTAGGGCGCCATCAAATAAGAGCAAATGCTCTTGGAATTTGAGTGGTACTTCCACCTCCTCGAAAGGAGTGTAAATGTCGGGTGGAACCTCTATTTTGTAATAGTGGAAGTACTTTGTTACAGCATTTGCTGCTGGAAAATGTATCCATGTATAGTATACCTCTGTCTGCCGATATTCGTGTGCCTCAATTACGAATATGACTGTGCCACCTCTAGGTGTCAGTCCATTTTCTATAAGTTTTAAGGTTATAGATTTCCTTTTGGCGACCGGGATGAGTATTATATCCCCGTCCGCATCTAGTGCTGCAGTATCAGCTGCTACTATTTCAGCTGCTAATCTAACTGCCTCTCTTTCTTCATCACTGTCTCCCATTTTACCGACAGGATGGTATTATGTTTGTTTGCAGATCAGGTTTCTTAATGGAACAAAGATTAGATGCACAATATTTTGGAACTGTTTATCCTTCAACATTGACTATACCAAGAACCTTACATAGGAGTTCCCTCCTGCGAGGTTTTGGAGGATATTACCTTTCACCCACTCCAGACGTCTTTGGAGTATTTGGGAAAAGGGGTCTGAGTGAGAAAGCACGACTGAGTTACTCTAAATGTCTTACGTTAGTTTTATCGCCCTTTCCAAACGCGTTGGGCGCCATGTAGTGTAGTTCCTATCTTCCCAATAGGCTCTGCGCATTGGAATAATACCTACAGCAGTAAAGGCCTAGGCCAGACGTTAACTAGGTCTACTACTGTCGATACTAGACTTAAGTTTTGGGTTTGCCAGCGTAGCTCAGAGTTCGCTAGAAACTTTCTCGAATGTTCAGGAAAGAATTAACTCCCCTGATTAGACAAGAAGGGATTTAGTTTCTGACAACCATAGAACATGACAACTTTGCTCTCCCCTAATCAAGAGTGTATCTCCAGAGTCGTGTGAGCACAAGGCAATTATTTTACTCAGTCAGTACGTGCATTCTTAGTCTCATCAGATTGTAGAGAAAAGGAAGAGACGGGCGTGTTCAATAAAAAGGTGTTGTTTATTGATCAGTCTCTTTTCTCGTACAAGAGAAATGGATCGATATTATTGCAATACTTATAGTTAAGTAAAGTGCATACATTAAAAGCAATAGTATAAAATAATACTATAAAAACATTGATATGGTTTCTGAGCCATATGATGTTTAAAATGATTAAAATATATTTACATACACATATACATTTGACTAAACGTACTCAACTGGTGTTTCTAAATACGCCTACCCCGTGTACCTGACCTAAGTCTAATGCGTGGGCGGGAATAGAAAGTTACAGTTTAAGTTAAGTTTGTTTTTGCCAAGTGAATAACTAAAGAATTCTCTGTGAGGGGTTATTCAGTTCTGTACCTGGAAGTTAGGATGAATGAGGAATGGTATCTCTTTCTCTGGTCTCGATATTCCAGGCTGCCTGCGAGGGCTGCCCGAAAGCGCCGGTGCTGGGTCTCTCGGTAGGAGATAGCAGCGCGTCTCTCAGCGCGTCAGGAAGGCGGGGCTGCTGCCAGCGGGGTCTGCTCTGCTTCTGGGCTTCGGCAAGTATGGCTGCTCCGTCTCGTCACCACGCGTGTGTTTGCATAGGGCAAGATCGGCAATATTTATACCTTAAAGGTGCCGAGATTGACGTAAGGATGGACATAGATGCGTCAATAAAGATTTCATACGACTTGCTCGTTAGCACATTCTTTTACTGAAGTTCTCTGTGAAATCAAAACAATGGCCGCACGGATTTTCCAGGTTGTCATAGGTTTGATTTGTTATGAGAACGTCGTATGCCTTATCAGGGGCTGGAGGAATGTCACTTGTCTAATTAGATCTCAAGCGTTATGACCTAATCAGATAACACGTTCCTGTGCCGTAGTGTGACTGCGTCAGATAACGGTATCTGCATCATGGGGGCTTTTCTTGCCTCATGGGCTGACTGTTAGTTAACTTGATAGTTAGTTTAACCAGAATAGGGTCAGGAATAGGGGGATTGATTCAGAACCTATAGGAATACATGACAATAAGAATGGACATTGAAATGGGCCCTTTCAGGGCCCTGAAGTCATGTCATTAACTTTTCAGGCAAAAGCACTCATTGATTTCTGAATAACGAGTGTAAAAGCATTAAGGCAACTAAGTTATTCCTGCTTATATTTCACATGCTTTACTTAATCTTTCATTCCCTATGATTGCTTTTTCCAGGATGTCAGGCACAGTGCTTAATTTGTAAAATATGTAAAATATTAGGTGCAGGTGCTCTAATTTTTTTGGGAGGCCACACCCACTTCCCCCGGATCCTCCCACTTCCTCCAGTCGCTCCACCCACTTCATTTATTTGCTCCATCAACACCCATAAGCCTCAACCCATCAGAGCCGCTTCCTCACTTCTTGAGTTCGGCAAGAAGCTGAAGCCCTGGCTCTTCACATAAGCACTTATTAAGCACTGGACTCAGGCAGCATATTACTCTTGTCTAGTGACTAATATGAATTGAGTCACATCCAGGTGTTTATAGAGGGCACAATTGGGTTGTAGCGAAAGGCAGTGCGAGTTTCTCTCAGTGGGTGAGTATGTTGTTCGGTGGGGGAGAGGATGTGGCACTATGGCCAGAGCAGCCGAATTTGGAACTGGGGAACCAGGTTCAGCTTTCATAACCAGTCCACCAGACTACTCTCCTGAGTGAGCACATTCCCATGCTATACCTTAGAAGGCCCTGCTAGATCTTAGAAGCCCTGGTGCCTTAACACCAGAAGGTGGACCCTAGCGGTGGCTAGTGTTGGTTAACCTTGAAGGCCTGTCCACCACAATCCATACTGAAGTTCACCTCCAGTCTTGCGGGCAGGTCTACGAAGCCGCACACTATAGAGCAACAGTGACTCTTGAGGCCAGTCTGCCATACCTATTGCTACCTCCAGTGGCCTTATTTCAGCAGTAGTGGTACAACTCACCAGGGATTGGTGATGCAGGATATGCACTCACACCAAACTAAGGGGTTGATTACGATGGCGGACGGAAGGCCGACCGCCGTCCTGGAGTAGGCGGAAAATGCCTTTTGACAGTCCGCCAGCCGCGGCCAGTCCGTCCGCCATATTAGGATGGGAAGCACTGTCAAATGTCCGTACGCCGCGGAAGAGCACGCACCACCGCGGAACTATACCCGACCCCGCGGCGGACGTAACCAATCCAGAGACACCACCGTACGGAATGACGTCTCCGACCATCCTCTAAATCACGATGGCGGAAAACACACATCAAATCGCTGCGGAAAAACAACCTGCCAGAACACGGCGGATTCACCACAGCGGAGAGGCAAAACATTGCAGAGATACCCACCACAGGCAGATCGCCATCATGGACCCAGTGCTACACGCATTCCCTATACTCTTCCTGCTTCACCACCAGCAAGTCATGGACCGTCGCCGTCGACGACGCAGGTACGCCAACACACCAATTGCTGTCGGAAGGGGAGTGCCTTCCGGGGCCGTGACGTGGGGAGGGGGAGGGTCATGTTGAGGGAACAGCATTTACGATAGCACCAATACATCAACAATGCAAGGAGACAACCAGGAATGACAAAGACAAACCACTACACACGATTGACTTGCTTTATTGCACTTAATAGTGGTATAATCTGAGAGTAGCCAAGAGCATGGGCACTGGGTAGAACAGAGCAGGTACAACTGAAGCTGCACATGAGAGGGCACAATGCAGTATCAAAACAGCAACAGGGCAGTGTCCATAACAGAGCAGGTACATCAGAGGCAGCACATGAGAGGGCACAATGCAGTATCAGAACAGCAACAGGGCAGTGTCCATAACAGAGCAGGTACATCAGAGGCAGCACATGAGAGTGGCTAAGTGCATCAACAGTCCATGGCAAGGCACAGGTACATCAGAGGCAGCACATGAGAGGGGCTAAGTGCATCAACAGTCCATAGCAAGGCACAGGTACATCAGATGCAGCACATGAGAGGGGCTAAGTGCATCAACAGTCCATGGCAGAGAACAGAGCAGGTACATCTGAGTCAACTTATGAGAGGGGCTAAGTGCATCAACAGTCCATGGCAAGGCACAGGTACATCAGGGGCAGCACATGAGAGGGGCTAAGTGCATCAACAGACCATGGCAGAGAACAGAGGAGATACATCAGAGGCAGCACGTGAGAGGGCACAATGCAGTATCAGAACAGCAACAGGTCAGTGTCCATAACAGAGCAGGTACATCAGAGGTAGCACATGAGAGGGGCTAAGTGCATCAACAGTCCATGGCAAGGCACAGGTACATCAGAGGCAGCACATGAGAGGGGCTAAGTGCATCAACAGTCCATGGCAGAGAACAGAGCAGGTACATCTGAGGCAGCACATGAGAGGGGCTAAGTGCATCAACAGTCCATGGCAGAGAACAGAGCAGGTACATCAGAGGCAGCACATGAGAGGGCACAATGCAGTATCAGAACAGCAACAGGGCAGTGTCCATAACAGAGCAGGTACATCAGAGGCAGCACATGAGAGGGGCTAAGTGCATCAACAGTCCATGGCAAGGCACAGGTACATCAGAGGCAGCAAAGAGAGGGGCTAAGTGCATCAACAGTCCATGGCAGAGAACAGAGCAGGTACATCTGAGGCAGCTTATGAGAGGGGCTAAGTGCATCAGCAGTCCATGGCAAGGCTCAGGTGTACATCAGAGGCAGCACATGAGAGGGGCTAAGTGCATCAACAGACCATGGCAGAGAACAGAGCAGGTACATCAGAGGCAGCACGTGAGAGGGCACAATGCAGTATCAGAACAGCAACAGGGCAGTGTCCATAACAGAGCAGGTACATCAGAGGCAGCACATGAGAGGGGCTAAGTGCATCAACAGTCCATGGCAAGGCACAGGTACATCAGAGGCAGCACATGAGAGGGGCTAGGTGTATCAACAGTCCATGGCAGAGAACAGAGCAGGTACATCTGAGGCAGCACATGAGAGGGGCTAAGTGCATCAACAGTCCATGGCAGAGAACAGAGCAGGTACATCAGAGGCAGCACATGAGAGGGCACAATGCAGTATCAGAACAGCAACAGGGCAGTGTCCATAACAGAGCAGGTACATCAGAGGCAGCACATGAGAGGGCACAATGCAGTATCAGAACAGCAACAGGGCAGTGTCCATAACAGAGCAGGTACATCAGAGGCAGCACATGAGAGGGCACAATGCAGTATCAGAACAGCAACAGGGCAGTGTCCATAACAGAGCAGGTACATCAGAGGCAGCACATGAGAGGGGCTAAGTTCACCAACAGTCCATGGCAAGGCACAGGCACATCAGAGGCAGCACATGAGAGGGGCTAAGTGCATCAACAGTCCATGGCAAGGCACAGGTACACCAGACGCAGCACATGAGAGGGGCTAAGTGCATCAACAGTCCATGGCAGAGAACAGAGCAGGTACATCAGAGGCAGCACGAGAGGGCACAATGCAGTATCAGAACAGCAACAGGGCAGTGTCCATAACAGAGCAGGTACATCAGAGGCAGCACATGAGAGGGGCTAAGTGCATCAACAGTCCATGGCAGAGAACAGAGCAGGTACATCTGAGGCAGCACATGAGAGGGGCTAAGTGCATCAACAGTCCATGGCAGAGAACAGAGCAGGTACATCAGAGGCAGCACATGAGAGGGCACAATGCAGTATCAGAACAGCAACAGGGCAGTGTCCATAACAGAGCAGGTACATCGGAGGCAGCACATGAGAGGGCATAATACAGTATCAGAACAGCAACAGGGCAGTGTCCATAACAGAGCAGGTACTTCAGAGGCAGCACAAGTACGTGGGTCAAGCGCCCGGTCCCATGGACATTAATAATGCAAGGGTGGTTACAATGGACAATCTAGACACCAAGTCAAATGACATGTGAGTGATGGGAGCTACACCTCACAGCACAGAATCTGGTGGACTGCTTGACCTAGTCGCCTCGGACACACTGCCAGCACCAGAAACAGGAGTGTGAGACACAGCCACAGCTCTAGTGACTGACACATGAGCCATAGCCCCAGACACACTGCCAGCACCAGATACAGGAGTGTGACACACAGCCACAGCTCTAGTGACTGACACATGAGCCATAGACCCAGATACAGGAGTGTGAGACACAGCCACAGCTCTAGTGACTGACACATGAGCCATAGACCCAGACACACTGCCAGCACCCGATACAGGAGTGTGAGACACAGCCACAGCTCTGGTGACTGACACATGAGCCATAGACCCAGACACACTGCCAGGACATGTCCCTGTACAGTGACCAACAAATACCATGCCCGCATCTGAGACATGAGAGTGGTGAACACACACAGTGCCAGTACCTGAAACAGGAGAGGGCACAACTGACACAGTGCTACTACATGAGGCATGACATCGAACAACAGACACAGTGCCACTATCTGACACATGAGAGTAAACTGCAGCTGACCCACTAGGACCACTGAAATGATGAGCCACAGGGCTGTACGGGCCAGGAGGCAGGGTGGCTCTGGGAGCTGGGGACAGCTGTACTGGAGCGACATTGGGGTGGGCAGGTGTCACTGGTGTGTGTCTCCGTCTCTTTGGGATATTTAGGGGCAGCCCGGACATGACTGGACTGGTAAGTGGCGTGGCCTCATCAGAAACATCACCCATCAAAGGTGGATCATGTGCTGGTGGGGGTCTGCTCTCTGGGGACGTGCTGGACCCTGCTTGACGTTTGCTGTGGGCCTGCCTTCTGCCCTCTGCATCATGTGTAATGGGGGATGCAACAACAGTGTACTCCTTCCTCTGCTTCTGCGGGGTGTGGATGGGAGTAGAGGTATGGGGGGACTCCACCGCAGACACATGTGTCTTATGTTCCTTCACCAACATCAGCCTCAGGGCAGGCAGGGGTGATGTATGCCTGTCCTTGATGGAGCTCGTGTCCATGGGAGAACCCTTGGCCCTGGGAGGTGCCTTAGCCATAGGAGGTGTTGTGTCTCTGGAATTTGCCTGATCCGTGGGAGGTGCCCTGTCCCTGGGAGTTGGCTTGTCCTTTGTAGTGTCCCTGTCCATTTTAGTGTACCTGTCCTTTGAAGTGTCCTTGTCCTTGGGAGTGTCCCTGGCCTTGGAAGGTGCCCTTTCCTTTGTAGTGTCCTTGTCCTTGGGAGTGTCCCTGGCCTTGGGAGGAGCCCTTTCCTTTGTAGTGTCCTTGTCCTTGGGAGTGTCCCTGGCCTTGGGAGGTGCCCTTTCCTTTGTAGTGTCCTTGTCCTTGTCCTTGGGAGTGTCCCTTGCCTTGGGAGGTGCCCTTTCCTTTGTAGTGTCCTTGTCCTTGGGAGTGTCCCTGGCCTTGGGAGGTGCCCTTTCCTTTGTAGTGTCCTTGTCCTTGGGAGTGTCCCTGGCCTTGGGAGGTGCCCTTTCCTTTGTAGTGTCCTTGTCCTTGGGAGGGATGTATGACGTTACAACGCATGCCTTTACGACGCAAGTTTTACAACACAAGTCGTTACAACGACTTGCGTTGGGGGCGCTGGATAGTGAATAGTATAATTTACTATTCCAACTCCAGTCCCCATGGGTAGTAGGGAAGGTGTTGGAAACTATTCCCTATCCTAGAGCGCCCCCCAGCGCAAGTCGTTGTAAAAGTTGCGTTGTAATGTTTGCGTCGTAAAGGCACTTTGTTGTAAAAGTTGCGTTGTAAAGGATGTTCCCCCCTTGGGAGTGTCCCTGGCCTTGGGAGTACCTTTTAAGGGGTATGCCTGTGTTACATGTGAATCCCTGTCCCCCAACACCCCTTGAGGATCCTGTGTGTCAACTCCCGGGTAGCTGATGTCGTGTTCGGTGAAAGATTTCCTTGTCCTAGAGGATGGTGTCTGTGCCCTCCGTGCCCTGCCTTGCTGCCTGTGGCTGCTTCTAGTGCAATACCCAGAAAATGAGGCCTGGTCTGAAATGTCACTCTCCCCTGAGACATCAAGTGGTGTGGATGGGGGAACTGAAGTAGAACCTTGTCCATGCGACTGTAGAATGGCTGCAGACACAGTGTTTGCTAATGACTGAACTGTTCTGTGGAGACCAGCACAATCGCCATGCATCCCCTCCATGAATGCTACCACCTGCCCCAACTTCCTATCGAGGTTTTGGAATGCATTGATCATGTTGGTCTGCCCTACACACAGCTGTTGCAGCAGATCAACAGCCTCAGCACAAAGCGCACTTTGTGTCACAGGGGCAGCGGTGCCTGCACCGAAGGCAACTCTGCTCCCCCTACTCTGGCGAGCACGAGCAGTACTTGTTGCAGTTGGTGGCAGTGTGGGCCCTGTGTGCTGTGTACCGACTGAAGGTGTTGATTGCCCACTCCCTGTGTGTAACAACAGTGCTGACTCACCAACACTGTATGAAGATGAGGACGATGGTGTCTCCACATGTGAGTCCTCAGGGACGGTTCTGTCCCCCTCTCCGGGGCTGCCCTCTTCAGTGTCAGTCTGCGTCTGTGTGATCTCGGATCCGGATGCATTGCCAGCACTCATCTCAGTCGTCTGTGGGTCAGTGCCGTCGGCCAAATCTGAAAGAGAGAGAAAAGATGTTTACCTAAGTGCCACACTCACGTACTGAAGGTTACAAAATCGCAACTTTCCTTACAGTCGACTAACATGTAGCACCCATCCTGCACACGAACCACCCCTACCAGACATCCTCATGTCAAAGAACCAGGGGTGCCTGTGAAACATGTACATCAAACAAACAGGGCAAGTGCATGCAGACCACCACACATGTCATGCCATGGGACCACAGACCTCAACGGCATGTCCTAGGACCCTCCACTACAAAGCAACTGGTATGTCCACCTGGCGGACATGGATGCTAACGCTCACTCCGCTAATGGCACCAACATGCAAATGCAGCAAAACATACGCACCACGGATGTCACTACTGTGTCTGAGCACCAATACATGCATGCACTCACAAGTCACAGACACATACAGTCTGCTTACCGCTAGTTTGCTGTTGATCCCCTCTCAGCCGGGCGTACAGGTCAGGATGCGTCACAGCTATTATACGGTGCATTAGAGGGGTCATGGTGCGTCGTGCAAGCCGGGTTGATCTTGGAATCAGCCCCAGTGTAATCTCCGCCACATTCTTGCTGAGCCTGGATATGTCGGCCCAGCGCTTGTGGCAGTGTGTGTGTCGTGTGACCGGCCAGCACCCGGCAGTGGGTGACCGGCCAGGGCCATCCATGCCAGGGTCACCTCAATGCACAGGGCGCTCACCCACCGCCAGCACCCGGCAGTGGGTGACCGGGCAGGGCCGGCGGTGGGTGACCGGCCAGGGCCATCCATGCCAGGGTGACCTCAATGCACAGGGCGCTCACCCACCGCCAGCACCCGGCGGTGGGTGACCGGCCAGCATCCGGCGGTGGGTGACCAGCCAGCACCCGGCTGTGGGTGACCGGCCAGCACCCGGCGGTGGGTGACTGGCCAGGGCCGGCGGGGGGTGACCGTCCAGGGCCGGCGGTCTGCGGTGGGTGCTGCAATGTGACTGTAAGGGGGGTACCAACTGCCATTTCCACTTGCATATTCAAATGTATGTGTTAGCCTGCACCGCCCCCGTGGAATGCGTGCTCCGCCATTGCGATGCCAGTGAGTGATGATTTTCAAAAGATTTAACAACAAGGGGTGGTGATGGACAGAGTTTCTGAATTAAGCAGAATACTCTCACCCAGTCAAGAGATCAGGGCTAGATCCAACACCGTTTTTCAGCTCACTGCACCATCCCAGTTCAGAACCTGGCTATATGCAAATTAGTCTGTTCCTGTCCCAGTGCATGATGGGAACAGGGCAAACCAAACTACCAAGCCAATTCTTACACTGGGAAGGAAACAAGCTTCCGGGGACCGGTTTCTGGCATTTCAGCCGTCGTCGGCCCGGCTTGCTTGAATCCTGATGGTGCAATGAGCAAGGGACTCACATCTGAGTATACCCTTCCACGCTTAGGGTGGACAAAATATTTAACAACAAGGGGTGGTGATGAACAGAGTTTCTGAATTAAGCAGAATACTCTCACCCAGTCAAGAGATCAGGGCTAGATCCAACACCGTTTTTTAGCTCACTGCACCATCCCAGTTCAGAACCTGGCTATATGCAAATTAGTCTGTTCCTGTCCCAGTGCATGTCCATCACCACCCCCTTTTGAAATATTTTTGGCCACCATGAGTGTGGAAGGGTATGCTCAGACATGAGTCCCTTGCTCACTGCACCATCAGGATTCAAGCAAGCCGGGCCGAAGACGGCTGTAATGCCAGAAACCGGTCCCCGGAAGCTTGTTTCCTTTCCAGTGAAGAATTGGCTTGGTAGTTTGGTCTGCCCTGTTCCCATGATGCACTGGGCCAGGGACAGACTAATTTGCATATAGCCAGGTTCTGAACTGGGATGGTGCAGTGAGCTAAAAAACGGTGATGGATCAAGCCCTGATCTGTTGACTGGGTAGGAGTGTTCTGATTAACTCAGATACTCTGTCCATCACCACCCCCTTTTGAAAGATTTTCAAAAGATGCACCGCCGCTGTAGTGCGCACATGCGTTTGGCGGGATGTGACCGTGATGGTCCTTGACCATGCAGCATATGTCATGCACAATTGCAGTATCAAGGATCATCATCTGTGTTGGGGGAAGGCGTACCCGGATGGCGTGTGTACTAAGCATGGGCGAATTTTGCGAACTCGTGGTCCGCGAATTTGCGAATTTGCGAACTCGCGATCCGCAAAATTCGCGAATTCGTGCAAATTTACGAATTTGCTGTTTTTGCCAGTTCGCGAGGGTTTTGTACAAGTTCGGGAACGCGAACTTACTTGTGTGGTCGCAACGGTTGCGACCATGTTGTTTCTATGTGTCCAGCCTGTTAGCGACCCTGTTGTTCATCGCGGCCACCCTCTGGTTCATCACTGCCACCCTCTGGTTCTCCAATGCCACCCTCTGGATCATCACTGTCCCCCTCTGGTTTATCACAGCACCCTCTGGTTCTCCAATGCCACCCTCTGGATCATCACTGTCCCCCTCTGGTTTATCACAGCACCCTCTGGTTCATCACTGCCACCCTCTGGTTGATCACTGCCATCGTCTGGTTCATCCCTGCCACCCTCTGGTTCATCACTGCCACCCTCTGGTTCATCACAGCACCCTCTGGTTCATCCCTGCCACCCTCTGGTTCAAGGCTGCACCCTCTGGTTCATCCCTGCCACCCTCTGGTTCATCACTGCCACCCTCTGGTTTGCCACTGCCACCCTCTGGATCATCACTGTCCCACTCTCTTATTTGCCACTGCCACCCTTTGGATCATCACTGTCCCCCTCTGGTTTATCACAACACCCTCTGGTTCATCACTGCCACCCTCTGGTTGATCACTGCCATCCTCTGGTTCATCCCTGCCACCCTCTGGTTCATCACTGCCACCTTCTTGTTTGCCACTGCCACCCTCTGGATCATCACTGTCCCCCTCTGGTTTATCACAGCACCCTCTGGTTCATCACTGTCCCCCTCTGGTTTATCACAGCACCCTCTGGTTCATCACTGCCACCCTCTGGTTGATCACTGCCACCCTCTGGTTCATCAATGCCACCCTCTGGTTGATTGCTGCCATCCTCTGGTTCCTCCCTGCCACCCTTTGGTTCATCACTGTCCCCCTCTGGTTTATCACAGCACCATCTGGTTCATCACTGCCACCCTCTGGTTGATCACTGCCATCCTCTGGTTCATCCCTGCCACCCTCTGGTTCATCACTGCCACCCTCTCGTTTGCCACTGCCACCCTCTGGATCATCACTGTCCCCCTCTGGTTCATCACAGTACCCTCTGGTTCATCCCTGCCACCCTCTGGTTCATCACTGCCACCCTCTGGTTTGCCACTGCCACCCTCTGGATCATCACTGTCCCCCTCTGGTTTGCCACTGCCATCCTCTTGTTCACCACTGTAGATTATGGGGGGAAAGCAAAGCACACCTTCCCAGCCTCAACTGAGATGATTTAATTTGGGGCTGGTTAATGTGTCACTGAATTTGTGCTTCAAGTCTGGCACCTGCTTCCTTAGCTGTAAGACCTTCCTGTTGCAGTTTTATTTTTACAGGAGCGATGTGCCATACTTGTAATTATTCTCTGCCCCTGCTTTGAGGGTCAGAGCAGGGTCAGAGAATAGTTGAAAGTAGGCAACTGAACTCTGGAGGGGCCCCTCAGGAAGCACTACAGGGAATGGTTACAAATTAGTTTGAACTTTTGCACCTGCTAAGTGCTTTCAGTTTTCCAAAATTTGTTTTCCTTCCATTTCGCGAGATTTGCGGGACGCAAAATCGAACTTGCAATCCGCAAATTCGTGCGAATTTGCTGATTTCTCTTTTTTTTTGCATGTTTGGGCGTTTTTTCTTTTTTTTGCGTGTTCGGGCGTTTTTTTGCTTCTTCGCGGGCCGCTTGCAGCGCACCGACTCCGAGGTTGCCCATGAGGTCATGTACGGGCGCGGCCATCTTGTTTGCGTGACGTGTTTCCGTTTCCGGCCGCTCGTTGCGAGTTCGCGTCGTATGCGGTGCGCGATTACGTATTCGTGAGCGTTTTTGCGTGCTCGCGGGGGAAATATCGCGCGAACTTACCCACGCGGTCCTCTATGGGCGTGGCCATCTTGTTTTTCATTCACTGCTATGGTTTTGGGCATGCTACCTCTCTATCCACCTTACATCTTTGCAATCCTATGTTTTTCTGAATTTTTTTGTTTTTTTTTGCTTATTATCTCTCTCTTCAATTTCCTACATCTATATTTTGTGTTGTTTTTTACTTTTTGTTACTTTATTACCTACTTTATTTCTTTTGCTCTCTCTCTTATTTTTTTCACACCTATTCTTCTTTCCTTCTTCTTGTGCCCAGCACCATGGCTAAGGGAGGCAACAAGGGCAAGGGGAAGGGCCCAGCCCCACGTACCCGGCTCCCTTGCGGGCGTTGGAGGGGGGAGGAAGTGCAGCCCAGGGAGATCTTTTCTGCGGTGGAGGTGGCCGCCTTGCTGGTTTTTGTCCAGGTCCACCTTCCTAAGACCGTGGCAGCAGGTGGGCGGATTGCTTCCGGTTACGGCCTCCGGGAGCATCGCCAGCTGTGGGACACGGTGTGCCGGCGCATGCATAAGGAGTCTGGGGTCCGGCGCACCTACCACCAAGTGACGCACCGGTGGAGTGACATCTTGGACCGGGAGCATGACCTCGTCGACCTGCTTGGTGTGGAGATCCCTGGGCTTGGTAAGTAGCTATTTAATAACTACTTTTTTTCCTTCTGCTCTGTTATATTGCTAATCTATTTTTTTCCTGAAGAGTACGAATGCTGCTGATTAGATTACATTGCAGGTAAATTAATGTTTAAATAGCTTCTGTTATTGCAGGTGCTCGCCTGGTTATTGGCGTTGATACTATGCTTACTTGTCTGCATCTTTTTAATCATTTGAGAGCATTACTACGTAATGCTAGAGACACTAGACTCAAGTCTAGTCCTTCTTTGTACTCCTGCTGCTGTCACTTTGAAGAGATAGTGGTGGATTGATACATTGAGTATACTATTTATTACTTGTTCTAGGACATTTGTTAGTGGTCTGCAATCATGATGACGGACTGTGCCTGTCACGCGACGTCTCGTGCTGCTGAGTGATGGCAGTCGTAGTAGAACCTTTTTGTTGTTGATGTAGTTAGTGAATTACATAACTTTCCTATTAGACGGTCTGCGAATCCTGCAATACTGTACTACTATCCTCTTAGTTGACCAGATCAGATGCAATTGATGTTAATTTGTTTCCCCGACATAATTTTAGATTGAGTACAAAGAAATCAAATATTTCCCAAAAAACAATCATCCATGTTGTGTTTCTTTATTTCATGATCACCAGCAGAAACTCCCAGGGGCAAGGCGACGGCGACAGAGACTCCGGTGGCAGAAGTTGGACAGGAGCAGTCCCTTCCAGGCTCTTCTGCTGGCCCCAGTAAGTTGTCTTATTGTTATCTTAATACTTATACTTCCCTAACTTTTACAGCCCCTATTTATTATAAACTGGTTCCTAATAATTCTATGTTTTACAAAATAGTCTTGGATCTTCTTCTAATGTAGACTACTTTCTACATTCTTATCCTGCCTCTACCATCACTCTCTGTGCTACTACTATTTATAATTATGAGTCGGTCTGTGTAGGTAGCTAAGCTTGCCCATTCGGCAAACGGTGTGAAACAAAACTCTGATACAGCAATAGCTCTAGGCACTGAGTGTAGTCCTCTGGGTTGCCCTTGCTGTCTATTCCAGTCTTCTTAATATAAGTGCTTTGACAATTTGCAACAACAAAATGTAATTGTTTACACCAACTAAACGGTAGCAGTGTCCTTTTTGATTTGAGAGGAGCACATCCCATACCGCTAGTGTTTCAGGGACTATTCTGCACACAAAGAAGTATGGACAAGATGATAGGTGCAGTTCGTCTTTCAACATACCTCAGTCCGAACAGAAGTTGAACCCCCAATCCCCTGACAGACTCTCTAGAATGTCTGACCAATGATTTTTACGACCCAGAAGAACAGAAGAAGAGAGACTACCTCCGAGTCCCGGCCTATCTGAGTCACTGAAACATGACTGCCAAGTGCAGTAGTTCAAACCTTTCCGCTCACTCACTCGTAAACAAAAACCACACAGTGTTTGTTAGTTTTAAAGTTTTATTTTCAATAAAGAAATGAAAACACAGTACTGCTGGTGATGACTTACTGGTAGTTGGAGAATTGTCTGGCAGAAGGGCAATGTAATCTTCTTTCTGTAATGAGAAAAATGGAGCCCGTTAAGCAAGCATTCATCAGTTGTCATAAGAACAAGTGTAGCATTTAATGGAATAAGCATATAAAAGGTTAACACCCTCCCCAAAACCGTTATTTTGTTTCAATCCCAGTTATAAAAAAAAATGTGTTATGTAACATTTTCTTCTGTTACGAGACAAAATAGGGGGTTGGTTATGGCATCTGAAAATATGACATGTTTTTCCTAGACGTCACAACATCTGACGCGGCACAGATGACAACCAGTGCCGGGGCCAGCAGTGCGGAGGGGTCCACTCAGGATGGGGCGGCGCCAACAGGAGGAGCTGGGGGGGAAGACTCAGCGGCGGCGGACGGTGGTAAGTTATTATACTCCTTACTTATTGAAATATTTTTGAGTAGCCTCGCAAAGGAGTGTATGATGTTGTACTGTACAGTAGTACACAGTACACTAGTATAAGTACACTGTACTGTCAAGAACATTTACTAATTTAGAACTACTTTTTGGACTATCACGTAGAAGACAGTCAACCTTGACTGTTAATAGCATTAGCTGCGGTACTTCTCTGGTAACCAATGGCCCCCTCTATTTCACTTCAACTCAGCTGGCCAATTTTTATTGTGATTTGTGAAGCCAAGTCATATCAGATGAAGTTTAGGGATGTGAAGAACGAAAAGTTAAAGAAGGGTGAAACGAAGGACGAGCGAGTCTTAATATTTATGACTGTAAAGAATGGTTTTGTTGAATGCAATTCAACATAAGAAGACAGCGCTTTCCTAAATATAATGAAAAGGGTCTTAGTTGGTTTTTGAAAAAAATAAATTTTGGTACATTTGAGACATCAAGAAGAATCATGGACGTACTTTCGAAGCCTGGATATTATCTTCTTTATCCTCCTCGTCGATAGCAGAGGTGTATGATATAGTAGAGCAGACGCTGAGTGGAAGAAGTATGGCCAGTGGCAGTGCCACCCCTATAGAAAAGTAAGACATTCAGATCCCCACTTGCATGTACTGCTTAAAGTACTGCGAGTCTGCATCATCATGGCCTGTGTCTGTATTTCTTGGGTGAAAGCAGAGTGAGCTGCCATTATGGCGGCGAGCACAAGTTCACGTACCAGTGATTTCTTTTGCAACCCAAGAGAAAAAAAGTAAAAAAAAGGCCTTTTTTGAGTACTCTCTGACTATGTAAGTAGTAGTGAGTCCACCCATAGTGCTGCTAGTGGAATTCCTGAAACTCCCAGTAATGTCACAGGCTTACAAAGACGGCGGAAAGATACATGCCAAAATGTTATACTGTTACAACAGGTATCTGTGCACACGTCGCCTTTTACAGAGTAAATGCTGTAGGTAATCAAACACAACCAATAGACAAACAATGTGGAAGTAGTCTTGATAGAAGTGTTTCTTCAATTCAGATTTTATCCACCACGCCCAGCCAACACGTGTTTCGTCAGGGCTAGTAGCCCGCGACTTCATCAGGGCTCCCGCGGGCAGTGGTTCCAAAGCTATTGCCACAATGGCTAGGTGCTCTCAACCGCTTCCAATTCCGACCCGGCTACCGGGTAGTGTCGAGGTTCTCGCTGATTCGTCTCAGCCGTCTCAGCTTTACAGCGTCTCTGCGTGTAAACTGTAAATGACTTCCGCATTTACACGCGGAGACGCTGGAAAGCAGTACGTCTTCTTAACCTGCCGCTCACACGGATACTCCTATGGTGTGTCGCATCTTTGGTATTAACCATCACACGGACGGCTGAGACGAATCAGCTAGAACCTCGACAGTACCCGGTAGCCGGTTCGGAATTAGAACCGGATGAGAGCACCTAGCCATTGTGGCAATAGCTTTGGAACCGCTGCCCGCGGGAGCCCTGATGAAGTCGCGGGCTACTAGCCCTGACCAAACACGTGTTGGCTGGGCGTGGTGGATAAAATCTGAATTGAAGAAAAACTTCTATCAAGACTACTTCCACATTTTTGTCTGGTTGTGTTGTTTGATTACCAACAGCATTTACTCTGTAAAAGGCGACGTGTGCACAGATACCTGCTGTATCAATTATGTTTGGATATTGGTCCTAATTGGAGGTTTAGGTTCTTCCTCCTATCTGGGGCACCCTCAAAATAGTGGTTAGAAATTATAAATAACGTCACATACGGGAGGCGCCAGTTGTGGATCGACAATAAAAAAAAACCTGGTCCGTTATCTTAAAAATGTTATACTGTGTTTGCTACTTGCTGGTGTTACTTATGCTGGTGTTACTGAGTGTCAACTTTCTGTTGAATTATTTTGACTTTATGTTAAAGACTATTGGCTACAGTATTTTTCTTTCTTTTTTCATAGATGCTACTCCCAAAAAGCTCACCCGTAAGGAGATGGCTGTCCGGGCCAGGGCCTGTAAGCTGGAGGCTATTTGTGTCGAGTATCGACGGTTGTGGGCTCGGGAGCATGAGGAGGAAACTACAACAACAACCTCCACATCCTCCTCCACTGCCCCCGGGTCCACCAGCCACAAGCCTCCAGCCAAACGGAGCAGTGGCCTGACAGCCTCCCGCCGCCGCCGCACAGCAGCAAAAACACCAGCTGCCCCCCCCAGAGCCTGGATGGTACGCCAGCGCCGCCTCCGAAAGCGAGTGGACTACCTGGAGCGCCAGGTCCGGGACCTCCGCAAAGAGCTGCGGGACGTGCAGCACCAGCTCTCTAAAGTTAAACGCCACCGGAGGAAGTGACTGTCCCTTGTCCCTTTTTTAAAGACTGTTGGGGGGGGTGGGAATTGGGTTTTTGGGAAAGGGTACTTTTTGATTTTTGGACATTGGTTTGCTTAGGGAGGGGGGTGAGTTGGGGTAATTCTATGTTTGTGACGACAACAACATCCATAATTTATATTTCTCAATAATGATATTTTTCATTCAAAAACACAGTATACGCGCTCATATTATTTTGTGTGGGGGTTGGCGGTGGTTACTGGACGTTTGGTTTTTCAAACTTACCAGCATGAATGAAACATCTTGTCCCAAATGTACCAAAATGCAAGTAAACGAGTTAGTCAATTCAGTAGCCCTACTACTGTACTTTACTAGTAGTACTGTTAGTCTCTGCTCTCCTCCAAACTTAGTCCTAGCCCATTATTCTATATGCTTATCTTACCTGTGATTTGCGAATCACGGTTGGTGAATAAGGTTGGTTGTTGACTTGAATCCTCGGCGGATGCGATATCATTGTTGTGCTGGTAGCAGTAGTGGTACACACTGGCAGTCACCATATGAAAAAAAGAGGAAATTAAACATTGAGTGGCCTGAGCGTAGCATTAGAAACAGTACAATAGATAGTACGGTACAGAACAGTGCCCTAAATTGTAGCCTAAGCAGTTCCAACGTAAGGTAAGCATTAAGCATCATTGTTCACGTCGTGTAGGAGGAGGATGTTCTTATTATC
Organism: Lissotriton helveticus; assembly: GCF_964261635.1. NCBI lineage: Eukaryota > Metazoa > Chordata > Amphibia > Caudata > Salamandridae > Lissotriton > Lissotriton helveticus. The sequence goes on along the minus strand of NC_136067.1, from coordinate 1,543,507,847 downwards.
AATCCAGGATGGCGCACATGAACTTCTGGTTGCTTTGACCATATCCTCCCCAGCAAGTGTGTGGAATTTATTATTGTTGTCAGTCACACATCAATGAAATACCACACAGCCCGGGGGAAGAGGGTTAGGGTTTGAAAATCGGATGGGAATGGGTTTTTTTTTTCCGGAAAGTTTGGTAGAGAGGAAAAAAAACACAACATGGTCAGTAAAACAACAAAGGAAGATAAACAAATCTTTGGATTTGAAGATATCGATAAACCTTTAAAGGGACATAAAGAAAGTGCACTACTGCATGCGAGAAGTTGTTTGTTGGTAAATGGATGGTTAGCTTACTGAAAAGTAGTACTACTACTTACTGCAACTTACTAGTAACTACAAAGGAACAAGTTAGCAAACTTGGCAGTACAGGGCTGCAGTCATTACGCAATTCCACTTGCCTCTCTGCCCTCAGACAATAAACACTTAGAACATTAAATTAGTGCTAAACATAGCAAAGACGTATCAAATAGCTGGAGGGATGAATTTGAAGGAGAGATCAAACAAACGCACAGAGTCGCACTCGTAGAAGTAAGTTCAAGTTCACAAGAATATCATTGAAAAGATAAGGAGAATTTTGGATACTGTTACTGTTTTTTGTAGTGGTCCCGTTGAATTTGTGAAGTCGATTCATCCAGCCATTCCTCTTACTCGCGGTACTCCTTCATTCCATCGGATGCTCCGTCGATCAATCTTGGTGACCAGACAAACAGTCCAGTGTCCACTGCCTGCCTGATGCGGATTTGCGGATCGCTAATTGTACGCCTGAGTATTACATCGATGGCACAGGGTAAAAGCCTGCCTGTAATTGATGATGGAAAAATACAACAGTAAGTGTTAAAGACACCTCGGAGAAAAAAATATGTAAGGCACGCTGTGTAGTGCAAAAATTATACTGTCACTTTCAGAGATGACAATCCCCAAAATCTAGAACACCCCCATTACCCTCCCAAAAACGTGCAGAATACTGCTGCTACCTCACAGAGGCCTAATTTCAAATCGTGTCAAAACGCACTCAGAAAGTATGGCCAAAACCCCCCTTTCCCACCATGGATTATGTTCAAACGATTAGACATTACAACAAGTTTTCCAAGACCCCACCCAGTCGTAAAATAACCCCCGCCCAAACACATGCAATACAATACTGCTAACCCTAACAAGCCCTAAGTTAAGAATAGTGGCAAACGCTTTCTTTCACTAGGCAAAATCCACCCTTTCCCGCCATGGATTTTCTTCAAACCACTAGTTGCAACCAAGATTACACATTCCCACGAGTGCTGTAAGACCCCATAACCCAGTTGCAAAAATCTAGAACACCCCAAAACACATGGAATACTGCTGCTAGTGCTAACCCTAACGAACCCTAAGTTACAAAAAATGCAAAAGGCTTTTCAGCATGGATTTTGTCCAAACCACTTTTATCCGGTATTAGACCTTCCCAGCAATGCCCCAAGACCCGCCAACCCACCCGAAAAAAAGCACAACACCCCCAAACAGGCAAAAAGCAAAAATGGCAAATCTCATACTTAGAATATTTTTCGGCCTTCTTTCAATTCTGTCCAAACGCGCTGTGCAGCAAGGTCATAACTCTACTTTTCCACCATGGATGTCCTGGAAAACAAATGCAATCCAAATTAGACTGTGCCAGCGTTGCTACCAGACCCCAATAACCCACCCACAAACACCAGGAACCCCCGCAAACAGGCCACCGAAAACATGATAGTGAGCAAAAAGGCAAAAACTATTTTTGCTCCGATTTTGTCCAAACCACTTTTATCCGGTATTAGGGCTTCCCAGCAATGGCCCCAGAGCCGTCAACCCAGGCGAAAACAAGTAGAAGACCCCCAAACAGCCAAAAAGCAAAAGTACAAAGATGGGGACTTTGTCATTTTTTGGGAAATTTCCAAAATCACTCCGCGTGCGCTCTGCAGCTGGGCCCTAACTCCACTCTGCCTCCATGGATTTTCTTCACACCTCTTGCTATCAAAACTATCCATACCCAGCAGTGCTCCCAGACCCCGAAACCCACCCACAAACACCAGGAAGCCCCCCAAACCGGCCCCCGAAAACGCTACATTGAGCGAAATGTCAGAAAAAGCAAAAACTTTTTCCTCATGGATTTTGTCCAAACCAGTTTTATCCAGTATTACAGCTTCCCAGCAATGGCCCCAGGGCCGTCAACCCAGGCGAAAACAAGTAGAAGACCCCCAAACAGCCAAAAAGCAAAAGTACAAAAATGGGGACTTTGTCATTTTTTGGGAAATTTCCTGTAGCGATTCTGGACATCAGGCAGAGGGCGGGGCTACAGGGACACAAAGGCACTACAACTCCCAGTACGCTCTGGGCACAGGCAGTCCGAAACAGGCAATTGAGACAGGGTATTTAAGCGCCTCCCCGGAAGTGCATGGCGCTTGTCAATCATTCCTGATTCCTGGCCTGAACCCGATCTTAGTTTCTCCTACGTCACAGCAGATACCGCGGACGCTTTCCTTCCCGCTCTGGACGCCTTCGCAGCAGATACCGCGGACGCTTTCCTTCCCGCTCTGGACGCCGTCGCAGCAGATACCGCGGACGCCATCCTTCCCGCTCTGGACGCCGTCGCAGCAGATACCACGGACGCTTTCCTTCCCGCTCTGGACGCCGTCGCAGCAGATACCGCGGACGCTTTCTTTCCCGCTTCATCGTTTGGAGGTGAGAACTAGAAATAGACTAGCACGGCCGTGCTATACCAACAATTACTTTGTTTACGTTTTGTTCCCGACTTGGCTCATATAACCCACCCCGGAAAATACGTTAATGAGCCACAAGAAACTTAAGCCTGCCTTTAGTGGCATTCATTCGCTCCCTTCCCCGCCTACATGAACGACATCCCCCAGGTCTAGTGCAGTAATAACCTGAGGATTACTCTAGGCGTTCCACACGACTATACGATTCTTCACTGAGGTCCTGACTTCCACGCAGTGGGCAATTAGTGAGTACCCCAGCTCGCACCTTGATTGTACCTGTCTGGCTCCTCTGTTCAAACCGAGTAACGGTGTCCTTTATTTCATAGCTGTGCTGCATCTCAGAAGAATCGAGACCAGACCTAGAGGGGAGCCCCATCACCAACTTTTCCCGTCAATCCCTTCCCTTTTCCCCGGGTTGCGATTCTTCTCACGTGTGAGTTACACTGAGAGGGTTGGCAGTTAGGGGAATCGAGAGGTCTCTCTGCAAGCTGTGGTCCCTGCGGGCTTGACGAAGACAGGTTAGTGGCATAGGGCTATCTGTGTGGGTCACTGGCTGTCTGTTCCCGTGACAGATTGACAAGCCCAAGACAGTCGCCCAGCCCGGACCATGGATACCGGAGCTGTACTGGCCTCCTTACTGGAAAGCTTTAATACGCTGCAGCAAGAGGTGCATGCCTCTAGGGTAGAGAACCAAGAGATGAAAAGAGACATGAAAACTATGCGCAGAAAATTCGCAGGCCTAGCGCGCAAAGGCCCTGGAACAGGGTCCTATATTAGGGAGGCCACTCTTCTTCCACCAGGGCACCCTGCCCCCCCTTCACCATCCCCAAGCGCAACCGGGGGAGGGTTCTTTACCGCCACGACTGGTCCCTCGACCTCCGTAGATCATACCCCTACCGTTCATGTAATACAAAACAATGGTATCCCTTTGGCCCCTCCAGAACGGTTTTATGGGGATCCCAAGAAGTTTGAGACGTTCCTGAACCAGTGTAGACTCCACTTCCTTTGTAAGCCCACTGTGTTCAGGGACGATGCGGCAAAATCCGCGTTCATGATGTCCTACATGGGAGGGAACGTGGCCAGCTGGACCGTACCACTTATGGAAAAGAACGATCCTGTGCTACACCAATTCACCGACTTCTTTACGGCCTTGAGGAGACTGTTTGATCGCAAGTCCCACATGCTGTCCCTGGATAAAGAACTGCTCACCCTGCGGCAAGGATCACAGGACCTGATATCATACATCACTTCTTTTAATCGGCTAGTGGTCCAGACAGACTGGCCCCAGGAAAAGAGGACCTCTTTGTTCTACCAGGGCTTAAGAGGAGAGCTGAAGGACGTACTCTCTCAGGTGGTCCAACTTCCCGCAACCTGTGAGGAGTTGATCGATCTGACTGTACAGTTGGATCATCGCCTGCTGGAAAGAAGAGGGGATCGGAATAAAGGTGAGATACGAAGATGGTATCCTAGACCAAAACCCCTTGTGGAAGAAACACCCAAACTAACCGACGGGGCCGAGCCTATGCAAATAGGAGGACTCAGGGGCCCCCTTACGACAGAAGAATGTGAACGAAGGAGAAAGATGAAGCTCTGTTTGTATTGCGGAAAGAGCGGTCACTTTATTAGAGAATGTAAAGCCAGAGCCCAACAACCAGACAGAAATCCGGCTCCAAGAAGAAACGCTGCTCTAGGGATGAAAGAGGCGTCGGAAAACTAAGGAGTCCGAACCAGACAGAGATCACTGGGTTGGACGCAATAAACGCACCGATCTCCTCACTGCTTGCCAATACATTGATGCCAGCTGTTGCCCACATTAACTTGACCGTTTCGTTGTGGGGTACGGCAGATGATGCCACCCAAGTGGATGCCCTGTTGGATTCAGGGGCTACTGGTAACTACATGGATATTAATTATGCATACTCCTTGGGGATCGCTTGGGAAAAGAAGGGGGAACCTGAGTACGTGAAGGCGGTGGACGGCTCCGCATTATCCTCGGGACCTGTAGTAAGGCATACACTGCCTCTTCGGATGCAAATCAAAACCGAACACTCCGAGTACATCCAGTTCGATTTAATAGCTGCTCCGCAATTCCGCCTCATCCTCGGCATGCCATGGCTGACCTTACATAACCCCACGGTCAGCTGGACAGCTCGCACCGTGTCCCTGGACTCTGCTTATTGTAAGGAACATTGCAGTCAACCGCTCCCCTCAGAGGCAAGGGAGGAAGAAACCAACCAGGCGCACTTCCTAGCCGCAGCATGTGCAACGGAACTGACGTGTAGCGCCACCGCCCTGCCAGACGAATACGCGGAGTTCCAACCTCTATTCAATAAGCAAAAAGACACTCGGTTACCACCTCATCGGGTATATGATTGCTGCATAGAACTGCTTCCTGGTGCGGCCATTCCTTGCAGTAGGGTCTATGCCCTCACGGAAAAAGAAAACCTATACCTGAAAAACTATATAGACGAAAACCTGGCCTCTGGGTTCATTCGCCACTCCACGTCACCCGCTTCCTCGCCTTTGTTTTTTATCCCGAAGAAGGACTGTGCCGAGTTGCGAACCTGTCTTGACTACCGGGCCCTCAACAACATCACTGTGAAAAACCGGTATCCCCTTCCTTTAATCTCGGTCTTGATGGATCAGCTACACGGGGCACGCTACTTCACGAAATTGGATTTACGGGGTGCCTACCATTTGGTCAGAGTCAAACAAGGGGACGAATGGAAGACGGCCTTCCGGACACGGTTTGGCCTTTTTGAGTACAGGGTAATGCCATTCGGGCTTTGCAATGCCCCGGCAGCCTTCCAGTATTTCATGGACGAAGTGCTAAGAGGATTGCTAGATACCATCTGCATGGTCTACATCGATGATATCCTCGTCTACTCTCGCACCTTACTAGAACACGTAGAACACGTGAGAGAAGTACTGGGTCGACTGCAACAACATGACTTATATGCCAAATTGGAGAAATGCCTCTTTCATATGCCTGAAGTGTCTTTTCTGGGATACGTGATTAATGCCAACGGTTTTCAGATGGAGGACGGTAAGGTGGAAGCCATGAAGGGTTGGAAAACCCTTCAGTGCGTCAAATCCCTACAGAGCTTTCTCGGGTTCGCAAATTATTATCGGCGATTCATCCAAGGCTTCTCTAACATCATCCATCCCTTGTCCAGGCTGTTGAGGAAGAACGCACCCTTTATCTGGGGGGAAGAAGCTGAACTTTCGTTCCAATCATTAAAAGAAAGGTTCACCCAAGCCCCGATCCTGCGGCATCCTGATGCACAAATCCCCTACATTCTGGAAACCGATGCGTCCCAATACGCATTGGGAGGAGTCCTTTCCCAAAGGCATCCTTCTACGGGACAAATACATCCTGTGGCCTACTACTCGAAAAAACTAAGCCCCAGCGAAATCAACTACTCGATCACAGACAAAGAGCTTTTGGATATCAAGAGGGGATGTGAAGAGTGGAGACACTACCTGTTGGGAGCCCGTTACCCCTTTGAAATCTACACGGATCATAGGAACCTACTGTTCCTAAAGACAGCCAAGGCGCTGACACCGCGACAACTCCGTTGGACTCTCTTTTTCGCGGACTATGATTTTGTCATCCGGTATCGCCCCGGTCCACAAAACGGAAAGGCCGATGCTCTCTCCCGGAACCAGGACACCCCGGCACAACAGACAGCTGATGAAGCCGAGCCGCCATCCATCTTACCGGAACATATCTTTCCAGGGCCCACGATAGCACTGCTCACGAACCCGAATTTCCTCGAGGATCTCAAAGTATCAGTGGCGGATATAGACGACAAGGCCTGGCTCCAAGAGGAACCCCAGTGGCGATCATTGGTCAACGACCTCCTGTACTATCGTCATGCCATGTACGTACCTGAACCAGGGCTACAGATGCAAGTGCTGAACTGGGCACATGACTCCGTGTTGGGAGGTCATTGGGGTGTGTACAAAACCCTCGCCACTATAGAACGCTCTTTCTGGTGGCCATCAGTAAGAGAAGACACGAAGAAATACATCAGGAACTATTCAGTGTGTGTGCAGGGTAAAGCGCAACACAACAGACCGACGGGGCTCCTCCGTCCCATACCCATTCCACTCAAACCATGGCATACAGTCTCTATGGATTTCATAGTAGAAATGCCCTTGTGTCAAGGAAAAACAGTGATTCTAGTAATAGTAGACCACTTGACCAAAATGGGGCACTTTGTACCGTTAGAGAAATTACCGACATCTGCGGAACTAGCACTGGTGATATTACAACATCTCGTCAGGGCTCACGGTGTTCCCAGCGTCTTCATCACTGACAGGGGGACGCAGTTCACTTCCCGTTTCTGGAAGTTCCTATGTGATACTATGAATGTCGAGCCAGGCTCTCAACAAGCTACCATCCCCTAATGGATGGCAAAACAGAACGCCTAAATCAGACTGTGGAACAATACCTGCGTTGTTTTTCCTTGCAGAACTCCACGGATTGGGTCACTCTCTTATGGTTGGCTGAGTTCACGTATACCAACTCCGACCATTCGACCCTGGGTTGCTCCCTGTTCTTCTGCCTTTTGGGTTACCATCCGAACATCCTTCCCTTCGATTGGCCTGTCACTTCCAATCTACCCAGCGTTCAGGAACTTCATGCACATCTGCAAGCTGTCAGACTCGATGCTCAACACCATTTATCGGCTTCCCAAGAGAGACAGAAATGATTCGCTGACATGAAACGCAGCCCGGAACCGGTCTACCAAGTGGGAGACAAAGTGTGGCTTTCCACCAAGAACATACACCTCAAAGGCATTAACAAACTGAAGCCTAAATACATAGGCCCTTATAGCGGGGAAGAGATCATCAATCCTGTGGCCCTGAGATTGTCTATTCCCCAATCTTGGCACGTTCACCCTGCCTTTCATGTGTCCTTGCTCCAGCCATGCCCCTTAGACACTAGGCTGCCCGTCCACCCCCCCCTGTGCTGGTGGAGGGTTTGGATGAGTACGAAGTACAGGAATTGTTGGATTCCAGGATACATCGGGCAGAGTCCAGTACCTAATAAGTTGGAAGGGATACGGGGTCGAGGACAGGTCCTGGGAGCCCGAGCAAAATCTCCATTGCCCAGACCTACTGGCTCAGTTCCATCTGGCCCATCCGGGTAAACCAGGTCGACCGCCGAGTCGGCAGTCCTTGAGAGGGGGTTCTGTAGCGATTCTGGACATCAGGCAGAGGGCGAGGCTACAGGGACACAAAGGCACTACAACTCCCAGTACGCTCTGGGCACAGGCAGTCCGGAACCGGCAATTGAGACAGGGTATTTAAGCGCCTCCCCGGAAGTGCGCGGTGCTTGTCAATCATTCCTGATTCCTGGCCTGAACCCGATCTTAGTTTCTCCAACGTCACAGCAGATACCGCGGACGCTTTCCTTCCCGCTCTGGATGCCTTCGCAGCAGATACCTCGGACGCTTTCCTTCCCGCTCTGGACGCCGTCGCAGCAGATACCGCGGACGCCTTCCTTCCCGCTCTGGACGCCGTCGCAGCAGATACCGCGGACGCTTTCCTTCCCGCTCTGGATGCCGTCGCAGCAGATACCGCGGACGCTTTCTTTCCCGCTTCATCGTTTGGAGGTACGAACTAGAAATAGACTAGCACGGCCGTGCTATACCAACAATTACTTTGTTTACGTTTTGTTCCTGACTTGGCTCATATAACCCACCCCGGAAAATACGTTAATGAGCCACAAGAAACTTAAGCCTGCTGCATTATACCCACCCCACAAGCGGCATTACCCCGTCCTACCCTGCAGCATTTGTTTTGTTGCTGCCATTTTGATCTCGTTTGTTTGGCCGTCCAGACACACCTTCCCCCCACCTTGCTCCCGCCTCCCAGCTGCCCCTCCCACCCACAGAAACTACAGGGCGTCCGAGCCCTCGTGAGAGCTGTGACGTCCTGTCCTGGGCAGAAGCGGTCGCTCCCACCACCTCCTCCCTGACTTGGTATCGTACCTGCGAATCTCCTGCATTTGTAGCGCTTCTTGACCCGACTTTGTAGCGCTTCCTGAGTTCTCACTGCTTGTGTGCCATTTACTGTATTGTATTTAACTGTATTTGTAGCGCTTCTTGACCCATCTTTGTAGCGCTTCTTGACCCGACTGCGTGGCTGCCCAATCCGATCGCTTAAGGGAACTTTGCTTTGAAAATAGTGCCAATCATCCTAGCGCTCGTGAGCCCTCCATTGCGCTTTATTTTCGCAAACCCCTGCTGCATTATACCCACCCCACAAGCGGCATTACCCCGTCCTACCCTGCAGCATTTGTTTTGTTGCTGCCATTTTGATCTCGTTTGTTTGGCCGTCCACACACACCTTCCCCCCACCTCGCTGCCGCCTCCCAGCTGCCCCTCCCACGCTCCGCCCCCTCCACTTTCCACTTAAGTCAGATGAACCAATGCACAGCGTCCACGCGCTGCGGTCGCGCCGAAGGTGCGCCAAAGGTAAGCCCGTCTACGCCCGTCCACGCCAAGACCGCGCCCAGCGCCAGACCCCCTGGCCCCCGTACCACCAACCCCACCCGCATTACATACGACGCCTCCACCCTCTTAGCCCTAAACTGCGGCCGACTCCCCAACTGCGCCCAAGCCGCACCTGGACACACCCTTGGACCATTCACATGCAACTCCTGCAAGTATGACGGCACCAAGACCAACTCCTCATCCACTAACACCAAACAGAGATCTGACACCAACCACCTAAAATGCATCCTGCTCAACACCCGCTCGGTCCACAGACACGCCATCGACCTTTGGAATCTACTAGACACCATCTCTCCGGACGTCGCCTTCCTAACAGAAACATGGATGAACGCCTCCTCAGCCCCAGACATCACCATTGCCATCCCGGAAGGCTACAAGATCATCCGAAAAGACCGCACCTACCAAACAGGAGGAGGCATCGCTATCGTCCATAAGAATTCCATCCGCATCTCAACCAGCTCAGACGTCAACCTCGCTAGCGCCGAACACCTTCACTTCCAGATCCACACCGACCCCAAGACCACACTCAGAGGCACCCTCCTCTACAGGCCACCAGGACCCCGTGCATAATTCAGTGAAGACATCACTGACTTTATCACCCCACACGCCCTCCCCTCCGAGGACTACATTCTATTGGGCGACCTCAATTTTCACCTGGAAAAGAGCAACGACAGCAACACCACCACCCTTCTGGACAATCTCGCCAACCTCAGACTCAAACAACTTGTTAATACCCCCACACACTACGCAGGTCACACACTCGACCCTATCTTCACCTCCAGCAAACATATCTCCTTCAGTCACACCACAGCTCTCCATTGGACGGACCACAGCTGCGTTCACTTTGTCTACAAAAAGACCACAACCCACAACCATCCTCAACTTACTCTGCGAAGAAACTGGAACAAAATCACCATCGACCAGATCTCCTCATCGCTTCTTCAAAACCCCCCTGCCCACTCATCGAACCCCAACCAAGCAGCCATTAACCTCACTCAATGGCTAACCAACAGCGCCGACAACCTAGCACCTTTGAAAAAACGTCAAATCAAACTAGGCAGCAAAAACGCCCCCTGGTTCAACGACGATCTTAAGAAATCCAAGAAACTCTGTCGCTCCCTTGAGAAGGCCTGGAAAAAAGACCCAAACACCAGCACCAGGGACGCCTTCAAAAACGCCACCCGCATACACCACCAACTTATCCGGACTGCCAAGAAAGCCGCATTCAAAGACCGACTAGACAACAACGCCCACAACAGCAAGGAATTATTCAACATCGTCAAAGAGTTTACCAACCCCACTGCCAACTCCGACGACATCACTCCCTCTCAAACCCTTTGCGACTCCCTAGCTTCGTTCTTCCACGACAAAATCGCAGACATCCACAACAGCTTCGACAACCAACCCGGAGACCAACCCACCCAACCTTCTGCCGCACCTTCACCCCCCTTGAACATCCTTAATGACTGGAACACAATCTCCACTGAGGACACCATCCGCCTGATGAACTCCATCCACTCAGGATCCCCCACAGACCCATGCCCTCACCACATCTTCAACAAAGCAGACTCCATCATAGCACCACACCTCCGAGACGTCATCAACTGCTCCCTCAACTCCGCCACCTTCCCGGAAAGCTGGAAACACGCCGAACTCAGCGCCCTTCTGAAAAAACCCACAGCTGACCCCACCGAACTCAAAAACTACCGCCCCATCTCGCTCCTTCCATTCCCGGCCAAAGTCATCGAGAAAGCTGTCAACAACCAGCTCGCCGCCTTCCTCGAAACCAACAAATCCCTCGACTCCTCACAGTCCGGCTTCCGAGCCAAACACAGCACTGAGACTGCACTCATCGCAGCAACAGACGACATTCGAACTCTACTGGACAATGGAGACACAGTCGCCCTCATCCTCCTCGACCTCTCCGCAGCCTTCGACACAGTCTGTCATAGCACCCTGCTACAACGCCTCAGAAACATCGGAATCCAAGGAAATGCACTGGAATGGATCACCTCGTTCCTTGCTGGAAGAACTCAGAGAGTCCGCCTCCCACCATTCAAGTCAGAGGCCGCTGAAGTCATTTGCGGCGTACCACAAGGATCTTCACTCAGCCCCACCCTCTTCAACGTATACATGAGCCCCCTCGCGGCCATCGCACGCCAACACAACCTCAACATCATCTCCTACGCTGATGACACTCAACTGATCCTCTCTCTCACCAAAGACCCTAACACCGCCAAAACCAACTTACATGAAGGAATGAAAGAAGTAGCCGAGTGGATGAAGCACAGCCGTCTGAAACTGAATTCAGACAAAACAGAAGTCCTTATCTTAGGTACCTCCCCCTCTGCCTGGGACGACTCCTGGTGGCCAGAGGCCCTTGGAAAAGCACCCATCCCGACAGACCACGCACGGAACCTGGGCGTCATCCTGGACTCCTCACTCTCGATGACCAGACAAGTCAACGCCGTTTCATCATCTTGCTTCAACATTCTTCGCATGCTCAAAAAACATTTCGCTGGATCCCCACCGAAACTAGAAAAACAGTCACCCACGCACTGGTTACAAGCCGCCTGGACTACGGAAACACCCTATACGCCGGTACCACCGCAACACTTCAGAAAAAACTCCAACGCATCCAAAACGCATCAGCCAGACTCATACTAGACATCCCGCATAAAGACCACATCTCTGGTCACCTGAAAAACCTCCACTGGCTCCCCGTCAATAAGAGGATAACATTCCGCCTCCTCACCCACGCACACAAAGCACATTACGAACTTGGACCCGAATGCCTCAACACACGACTTTCCTTCTACACCCCCTCCCGCCAGCTATGATCTTCCAACCAAGCCCTTGCTGCTGTCCCTCGCATCAACAAAACCTCCATGGGAGGAAGATCCTTCTCCTACCTGGCGGCTAAAACCTGGAACTCACTTCCCATTCACCTTCGCCTCACTCAGAACCACCTAGCATTCAGAAAGCAACTTAAAACCTGGATATTCGACAAGTAATTCCCCACCCTTCCTCAAGCGCCTTGAGACCCTCTGGGTATGTAGCGCGCTATATAAATTAATTGAATTGAATTGAATTGAAGCCTGACTTTAGTGGCATTCATTCGCTCCCTTCCCCGCCTACATGAACGACATCCCCCAGGTCTAGTGCAGTAACAGCCTAAGGATTACTCTAGGCGTTCCACACGACTATACGATTCTTCACTGAGTTCCTGACTTCCACGCAGTGGGCAATTAGTGAGTACCCCAGCTCGCACCTTGATTGTACCTGTCTGGCTCCTCTGTTCAAACCGAGTAACGGTGTCCTTTATTTCATAGATGTGCTGCATCTCAGAAGAATCGAGACCAGACCTAGAGGGGAGCCCCATCACCAACTTTTCCCGTCAATTCCTTCCCTTTTCCCCGGGTTGCGATTCTTCTCACGTGTGAGTTACACTGAGAGGGTTGGCAGTTAGGGGAATCGAGAGGTCTCTCTGCAAGCTGTGGTCCCTGCGGGCTCGACGAAGACAGGTTAGTGGCATAGGGCTATCTGTGTGGGTCACTGGCTGTCTGTTCCCGTGACATTTCCAAAATCACTCCGCGCGCGCTCTGCAGCTAGGCCCTGACTCCCCTCTGCCTCCATGGATTTTCTTCAAACCTCTTGCTATCAAGACTATCCATACCCAGCAGAGCAGTGCTCCCAGACCCCGAAACCCACCCACAAACACCAGGAAGCCCCCCAAACCCGCCCCCGAAAACGCTACATTAAGCGAAATTTCAGAAAAAGCAAAAACTTTTTCCTCATGGATTTTGTCCAAACCAGTTTTATCCGGTATTACAGCTTCCCAGCAATGGCCCCAGAGCCGTCAACCCAGGCGAAAACAAGTAGAAGACCCCCAAACAGCCAAAAAGCAAAAGTACAAAAATGGGGACAGACATTTTTCGTTAAATTTCCAAAATCACTCCACGCGCGCTCTGCAGCTAGGCCCTAACTCCCCTCTGCCTCCATGGATTTTCTTCAAACCTCTTGCTATCAAAACTATCCATACCCAGCAGTGCTCCCAGACCCCGAAACCCACCCACAAACACCAGGAAGCCCCCCAAACCGGCCCCCGAAAACGCTACATTGAGCGAAATGTCAGAAAAAGCAAAAACTTTTTCCTCATGGATTTTGTCCAAACCAGTTTTATCCGGTATTAGAGCTTCCCAGTAATTGCCCCAGAGCCGTCAACCCAGGCAAAAACAAGTAGAAGACCCCCAAACAGCCAAAAAGCAAAAGTACAAAAATAGGGACAGACATTTTTCGTGAAATTTCCAAAATCACTCCACGCGCGCTCTGCAGCTAGGCCCTAACTCCCCTCTGCCTCAATGGATTTTCTTCAAACCTCTTGCTATCAAGACTATCCATACCCAGCAGTGCTCCCAGACCCCGAAACCCACCCACAAACACCAGGAAGCCCCCCAAACCGGCCCCCGAAAACGCTACATTGAGCGAAATGTCAGAAAAAGCAAAAACTTTTTCCTCATGGATTTTGTCCAAACCAGTTTTATCCGGTATTACAGCTTCCCAGCAATGGCCCCAGAGCCGTCAACCCAGGCGAAAACAAGTAGAAGACCCCCAAACAGCCAAAAAGCAAAAGTACAAAAATGGGGACAGACATTTTTCGTGAAATTTCCAAAATCACTCCACGCGCGCTCTGCAGCTAGGCCCTAACTCCCCTCTGCCTCCATGGATTTTGTTCAAACCTCTTGCTATCAAGACTATCCATACCCAGCAGTGCTCCCAGACCCCGAAACCCACCCACAAACCCCAGGAAGCCCCCCAAACGGGCCCCCGAAAACGCTACATTGAGCGAAATGTCAGAAAAAGCTAAAACTTTTTCCTCATGGATTTTGTCCAAACCAGTTTTATCCGGTATTACAGCTTCCCAGCAATGGCCCCAGAGCCGTCAACCCAGGCGAAAACAAGTAGAAGACCCCCAAACAGCCAAAAAGCAAAAGTACAAAAATGGGGACTTTGTCATTTTTGGGGAAATTTCCAAAATCACTCCGCGCGCGCTCTGCAGCTAGGCCCTAACTCCCCTCTGCCTCCATGGATTTTCTTCAAACCTCTTGCCATCAAAACTATCCATACCCAGCAGTGCTCCCAGACCCCGAAACCCACCCACAAACACCAGGAAGCCCCCCAAACAGGCCCCCAAAAACGCTGTAGTGAGCGAAATGTCAGAAAATGCAAAAACGCTTTTCCTCATGGATTTTCTCCAAAACCCTTTTATCCGGTATTACACCTTCCCAGCAATGCCCCAAGACCCGCCAACCCACCCGCAAAAAAGCACAACACCCCCAAACAGGCAAAAACCAAAAATGGAAAATCTCATACTTAGAATATTTTTCGGCCTTCTTTCAATTCTGTCCAAAAGCGCTGTGCAGCAAGGTCATAACTCTACTTTTCTACCATGGATGTCCTGGAAAACAAATGCAATCCAAATTAGACTGTGCCAGCGTTGCTACCAGACCCCAAAACCCACCCACAAACACCAGGAACCCCCCCAAACAGGCCACCGAAAACATGATAGTGAGCAAAAAGGCAAAAACTTTTTTTGCTCCGATTTTGCCCAAACCACTTTTATCCGGTATTAGACCTTCCCAGCAATGGCCCCAGAGCCGTCAACTCACCCGCAAAGAAGTAGAACACCCCCACAAGTGCAGAGTCTTTCTTCATTGGGCGTAATCCAGCCATCTGCTTTGAGGGAAATAGGAGTCTGGAGGAGGAGGATAGAGGAGCATGTTCTTGTGAACTTGTGAACCTGAGGAATGCAGACTGCGGCACCTTCAAATCAATAAGCAAATAAGTGAAGACAGTTCTGCTGATGGGCTTCTTTTTGTGATTGATTAGGTGATTAAAATGTTTATTTATATTGACTTTGCAAAACAAAGAAAGACATACACACAGGAATAAAAGTGAATAAGGACGAAAAAGAAAGTTATTGATTCATTGGCTCATTTTCAGGGTTCGGTGTCAGGGAAGCCGAGTTCGTCCTCATACTCTGTGAATTCAGGCGGGAGTAGGTCACCTAACAGAGAAGAAATTCCCTCATCTAAGTTGGTGTCCTCCTCGTCTTCTTCCGGCGTGTATTCTCGTACTTTGTAATCTGGTGGTATGAGGTGCTGATTCATCTTGATCATTGTTAACCTCTCCACATTTTTCGGCGAGAGGCGGGTCCTTTTACAAGTTACAATGCCACCAGCAGCACTGAAAACACGTTCAGAAGACACGCTTGCGAGTGGGCAAGACAAGTAATTTATAGCCAGGTTGGTTATCTCTGGCCACAATTCTCTTTTCCCATGCCAATACGCCAATGGGTCATCATGAATATAGACCTCTGTTGGGTCATTCAGATAGTCCTGCACCATCGACTCAAGGTTCTCCAGGGTTCCTCCACTTTGCTTACTTTTTGCTGGGACCTTTTCAGAAGCAAACCCAAGCTGAGTTAGCCAATTGTCTTCTTCACACAATGTTACTGTTGTGTCTGGTGCAGATGATCCGGTTGCTGGTGTCTTTATCGGCTGAAAGGTCACTTCTGCCACAGCCACAGGTGCAGGAGTGGATTCTTTGGGCTCCGGATGGCCTTCTGATGCTGATGTACTGCCTTTTCCTTCAATTTGCTGCCGTTCTTTTTCAAACCTCATGGCTGACAGACCTAGCCAACGTTTGTACTTTGAAACTTCTTCGTCACCAAAAGCAAACAATGCTCTGGCTGCCAGTGCCTTTTTGTAGCGTGGATACAGAATAGTAGCACAAATGTAATGCTGTTCTGTGTTGATCTTTTGAAGACGTTCATCGCAAAGTAGGCGCTGTAATAATTTCTCCGCCAAATCTAAAGCTTCTTTCTTTTCTTCATCTTTTTGAAACGTAGAAGACACCTCCTTCAGTTGGTGCTCTAGCATGCGCAACAATGGGATAGCGTTTCCCAAACTACAGTCCTCCCTGCTGACTGCACGCGTGAAGACCTCAAAAGGAAGAAGCATGTCTGTCAGGCTTTTAACTAGCTCCCATTGCTCCGCATGTAACCTCAGGTCCTTCGCAGCTGTACCCAGTGTAAGGAAATACTGATCGAGTACCATAAACTGCTCATACAGACGCTCAAGCATGTAGAAGGTTGAGTTCCAACGTGTTGCCACCTCTTGGATGAGTGCTTTCACTGGCAGTCGACGTTCATGTAGCAGGCCCCTCAGATGCTTCTGGGCCTTAAAAGAATGGCTGAAATGTGTGCACATTCTTCGGCAGGTGGTCAGTACCTTGCACGTGGCACGTTCTTCACTCAAGAATTTTTTAACAACCAGGTTTATACAGTGCGCCAAACACGGCACTCTGAAATAGTGACCCTTATCCATGGCCTTAACTACATTGGCGCCATTATCCGTGGAAACATAACCAATCATGCGTTTTTTGGGGGACAGACATTTAAAGACCTTTGTGTTAAACTCCTGCAAAATGTTTTGTGCTGTATGACTTGTCTCCATGCCAAACATGGCTAGTGTTGCATGTTTCCGAGCAGCTTTAAAAACGGTGTCCGTGTCAACACCTGCCCTTAGCTTTGCTGTAACTCCTGAAAAAGAGACCCAGTGTCCAGTGATGCACATGTAATCAGTGCCTGCGCCACTGGTCCACATGTCTGTTGTCAGATGTATAGTGTGAACAGCACTCTTCTTCAAAGCTGCCCCAATCGCCTACAGCACATCTGCATGTAGTGCTGGAACCGCAACTCTGGCAAAATAGTACCGGCTAGGAACCTTCCATTTAGGGCAGAGCGTTGCCACTAATTCAAGAAAACCAACCCCTTCCACAAAAGAAAAAGGGAGAAGGTCCAGCGCTAGCATTTTAGCCAGCTTAGTGTTATACAGACGCACCATTGGGTGGTTGCGTTCAAATGGCGCATCTGAAAACAACATGCTTCTAATGGTGGGCTGGACCATTTTTAGGTCTCGTCCTTTACCATTGCGAAGCAATGGGAAATGGGGGAGATCTATAGTGCTTGATCGGCTAGTGAAACCACTGGCGTTTCTTCCAAGTGCATGTGAGGTTACGTGGCCACAAAGCGGGTCACGTGACCACACAAGCACGAGCATCTCCCTAATCCGCCTGCCCCCACCAGGCTCGCATTCCCGCCCCCTCACCAGGCCGCACATCTGCCTGCCACACTTCTCCTCCCCTCGCACGCATTCCGCTGCCCCTCCTTTCTCCCCCCGCCACCCCCCCCGCCAGAAGCCTCGCAAAATCACCCCTCCTTTCTCCCCCTGCCCTGCTGCTCCCTTGCCCTGTAGCCAAAGCACGCACGTAAAAATACAAGTCAGTACCTACATTTTAATTTAATGTTTTTGTCTGGGCAAGCATATGGTGCGCTCTGCCTCAGGCATCTGAGCCGTCCCTACGCTCCCCACCCACCCCCATCCTTCACACCCCCTGCTTCACAGCCATCTGTTCCTCTCTCCCCGCACACAGCCTCTCCGACTTCCCCTCTCTGCTGCCAGCCTTAGGGCCGCCTCTGGGTTCCCAGCCTCGGCTCTGCTGGCATCTCGTCTCCTCTCGCTCCCACCGCTCCTTTCCCCCACTCCTTGTTGATTTTCCTTTCTGCAGTTACTTCTAAATCTTGCCTCCGTATCCCTGGACCCTTTCCTTCTCTCATTTCCTATTTTGCACGTCTTTTTGCATGCTTCACCCCTCACACCCCTTCATTATTCGCTTATTGTCTCGGTTGTTCCTTCTGCAGTCTTTCCTTATCTCAACACATCTTTCGTTGCTTTAAAGTTCCTCCCCGTTTCTCAGGCATCTGAGCCGTCCTTACGCTCCCCACCCACCCCCATCCTTCACACCCCCTGCTTCACAGCCATCTGTTCCTCTCTCCCCGCACACAGCCTCTCCGACTTCCCCTCTCTGCTGCCAGCCTTAGGGCCGCCTCTGGGTTCCCAGCCTCGGCTCTGCTGGCATCTCGTCTCCTCTCGCTCCCACCGCTCCTTTCCCCCACTCCTTGTTGATTTTCCTTTCTGCAGTTACTTCTAAATCTTGCCTCCGTATCCCTGGACCCTTTCCTTCTCTCATTTCCTATTTTGCACGTCTTTTTGCATGCTTCACCCCTCACACCCCTTCATTATTCGCTTATTGTCTCGGTTGTTCCTTCTGCAGTCTTTCCTTATCTCAACACATCTTTCGTTGCTTTAAAGTTCCTCCCCGTTTCATGCAGTTTCATGCTCCGTCTGCTCTGAAGTATAGTGCCGCGAGGGGAAGCAGTGTGCTCTATTTCAGTGTATGCAGTACACTCACTCTTTTCCTCTTTCCCGGGCTCCCTCACCCCTCCTCAACTCCCCGGACCCCCCCCCTCTCTTCAGACCCCTCCTCCCACTCTTTTCAATGAGCAGCAGTCACATTTCTCGTTGCATGGCACGAGCACTCTTTATTTTTTTGTATATTTTTTTTATTGATTTATGAATGTGAAGTATTTCAACATTTGATGGCAAAAAACAACCACCTATGAACAACAGAACAAACTGTTTGAGGCCTACCAGCTTGGTGATTGGTACAATATTTCTGTGCCGTACCACATACCAGTAGATGGGCGGCATGTGTCCTTACAAGGTTCTAAAGTGTAAGAATCAACTCCTCGCTCCGGCCCCGGTTTTACCTTTACTCCTCCCCTTTGCCAGTGAATTTACGGAACTGCATTCTCAGAATGCACTAGTCCATGGGCCACATATTTTCGCAAATGTTCTGGGCAATCTTGGCCAGGGCCTGGTTCACCCGTTTTTCAGCCCTCCTGCATGAGTCCATACTGGACTCCCACTCCCTCACCATGAGACCAGTAACACCAGGGCTTTAAGTGGGATAAAAAACTGAAGGTGTCTCTCAAAGGGGCGTGGCCAATGTAATTAAGGGCTTGGCTTACAAACACAATCAAAAAATCTGTGCTTGGCATTGTGTGCCACCCAAATTGTATTGTGCTGTTTCCGACATTGCATTTAGGTAAAGGATACAAGAAACATCATACCTACAATAAGTCAGGACTATTGGCTTTGTCAATGGTTGTTAGTTGCCTAAGATAAATAAGCTGCAACTATGGCTTGTGTTGTTTTCTTTCGGTTTCACGATGGGGCTCTGGTGCACTGTCCGCCCTTCCTTCTCTCGTTTAATGCTTGCCTCCTTCGTTCACTTCTGGCAGAGCCGCACTCCATAAACATACGAAAACCTCTTAAAACTGTAGCTCGTTTCTGACATCTGACGTTTTCGTGTGCAGACTGCAGCTCAATCGCTGGATACTGAACAGACACCCCCAGTAATATCTGAACTGCTGCAACAGGGAAGCACTGTGCGTGTGCACCGCTCTGTGTGTTGAAATGTCTCGAGGCACACTCTGAGCTGATGCTGGCTCTAATCTATCACAGCTATGTGTGAGCCGTCCTCCCGTAACAAACCATTTTCCACAGCCTGGCCTGTAAACGCACCTCCCTCCAAATGCTTGTTAGATAAACCATCAAAACTGCGTCCTTCAGAAACCTCTGGAAATGGTAGCCATCATGCGTGCAATGAATGGGCATATTCTGCGTAACCAGGTTTATGGTGCGTCCACGCACCCAATTAAACTGCGTGTTCATTATAAATATTACAAACCTAATGCGTGTGTGTGGGAACCACACAGCAATCGCAACAAAAAGGGCGCGCTGCTCGTGAGTCACGTGCTGTGTATGTTTACGCTCTGCGTGTGCATTGACTGCTTATCTCTCCAGCATATGTCACGGGCAGTGTTCCTTCTATGAATAGAGCTGGTTCATTGACTGAAACATTCCTCCTTTATTGGGATGGTTTAGCAGCTCTTATCACCATAACCCTCCCAGCTGTTCCTTCCTACAGCGCACTCGCGTCCCCTCCGCAAACCTTCCGGAAATAAATCAACGCTCCATTGAGGGGCGCTCTCAAACTAGGAGAACGCATAAATGGGACGCTGATAAGCAGCGCACACGGCAATTCACTAGTGGGCCAGCAGCACCACACGCCCATTGACGACAGTGATGACATCACAGAGTTGATCCTTTCTCCCACCCTTAGCCTCTCCCAGCCTTCTCTCCCGAGTGAGTAGGGCAGCCAGAGAGGGTCTACACAGAAAGCAATCGGGGATAGTACAGTTCTTCTGACTTCCTGTCCCTTGTGTGACCTACTTAATTTGGGCCGGGGCAGCTGAGGGACCGAAGTGCTATTTAGGGTTGGTCAGCCACCGGCAATTTACGCTCATTTTGATAAGGATGGGTTAATTAGTAGAATCCCTTCAACTTGGTTTCAGAGGCCGTTATTAAATTAGTGGACCCGCAGTCACATGACGTAATTACCAGCAGCTATTTAGCCTCATTGGGCTTCCCCAGACAGGGCGCATTTAACAGTGGTGGATGGGGCTGATCGCTTTCTTATTTGCGGTGCTCTCTTCTCGGCGAGGTGTCAACAGTTTCTACTGCAAACAAAAAGCTCGCTGGGGCCGGCGAACGACTCGGGCGGCGCTCGTTAGAGAAGTTTCAGTAGAGGCCCTTCTGAAAATTTGTTCAGCGCAGGTCTCGCCTATTACATATTACTAATATGTTCTCTCAATGTTTCACGCTTTATTACAAATCTCACAAAAAGATGTTAATATTTCACTTCTGTTCCTGGATTTTCGTCACAATAAAATACACTGAACATAATCTTAACAAAAGTTATTTACAAAAGTTTAAGCTATTGCCATTATAAATTACAATAACTTTTATTTAAGTATTAATTATTTAAAAAAATGAAAAACCATTGTTATTTGTAATATCAATACATCTAAGTCACGTAAATACAACACATATTGCATTACAAATGCAATAGGTGTCACATTTGCGAAAGTTAAAACTATTGGCATTGTAAATGACAAAGCTATTAATTTCGCTATTTTCAAAACCAACACATAAATAAAAAATGTGTCATTTACAATACCAATAGCTCAAACATTCCTAATGCGAGACCTATTGCATTGCAAATGCTTGTTTTACGGGCAGATGATGACTCCTTTGACCCAGTTACGCTCGGTAATGAAGTTTTTTGCATTGGTGCCTCTCCCACACTCTTAGTGTGGCGCACAGGGGGTGTCCTGCTGACAGGGGTACTGGGTGTAGGTGAAGACATGTTTGACGCTTCTTCCTCCTCGTCATCATCAGATGAAACATCAACGGATACAGTTTGTTGACTTCCAATTCGGGCTTCCTTGATCTCCTTTAGGTGCGCAAGCCATTGGACAGTGTGCTGTCTCTTAAGATGACCTCTCTGGCCTCCGGTACCATAGTTGGTACCAAGCTTACCACGACTAACTGCAAGCTTACAAATGCTACAAATGGCTATGTTTTCCCTTTTTGTGCAAACACTAAAGAAGTCCCAAACTGCGGACTTCAAATTTCTGTGGTGGGCGGAGGAGGCGATACTGCGGGTCATGCTGCTAATGGCAGATGAAGTGGAGGATGTGTGTTGCCGAACTTTACTACGTTGTGCACTTGCATCACCACTAATTGAGGTGGAGGTGGATGGAGGTCCCTTCTGGCGAGTAAATATGGAAGCGGTAGGTGGTGGTGTACTAGTTAACTGCATTTGTGGTGGTCCCGTTGTCACGTCGCCATCATCACGCTCAGCAGCATTTCGGGATAGGGTAAAAATGTCTGTTTGCTGCATGCCCGCTGAGGCTGGAGTGACGCCTATGATGACTGCGTCGTCGTCAGGAGAGTCTTCATCAGCAGGAGTATACGCCACTTCTTCTTCAGCGTCATCATCACACTCCATAACTCTGAGACTTTCGGGGACCTTCCTTTTACGCTTAGCTACCTTTGTCAGATCATGGTGTGCCTCACTCTCAGACGGCAGTGGTGGTTCCCAATTTTCATCCATATCATCAGAAAGAAGGGGGCTTGAAGAAGAAGTAGACACCATCCTTGATCTTTTCCTTGTTGGGTATCTGGAAGACAATGAATCATCAGGAGGAGTGGCTTCCTCATGTGATACCTTGGCTTGAATGTCAATTTCCTGATGTGCCCCTACTTCGGGAGGAACAACTATTGTGGGCACTTGTGCCGCTCCATGCACCTCTGCTTGCGCCTCTCCTTGCGCCGCCTCTCCTTCCACATGTACTTGGGCTTGTACTTGCACATGTGGTTGTTGTTGCGGCTGTGGTTGTTGAACACTCGTCAGATTAGTTACAACAACCTGTGTTGATTGAGGAACATTGCTGCTACTTTCTTGCGATGAGCCAACATCACTGGTCGATGGTGATTGAACAACTATACTGGCTGCCTCTGCAGCACTCAAGGGCTTGGACCTAAGTTGGCGTGGTGGTGGTGGTGGCGGCACTGAGCCCAATGGAGCGGAGGTGCTGCTCCCAGCTTGGTCCCCAGCAGACCCCGCTGCTGCAGGCGTACTTTTTTTTCCCCAAAAAATGTGGCGGTCGTCACACCAGTCTCCTTGGTAAGTGGCGCCAGTTGCTTCTTCTGCTCCTTACTGGTAACTTTCTTGCTAGAGGAGCTACGGGCAACTTTTTTTGGGGCCATCTTCTTCAGATGTCACTCAGTCAGAACAGCAGGCCGCAGTTGCACAAGTTGCAGAGTTGTCTGTGGCCACACGTGACGTTGTGCTGCACACACCGCAGCAGGACTTCTTCCTGGCACTGGTGGTTCTCTTGTGCACCTAAAAGCAATGGAAGACAGAGTAACATCAGTTATACACCCCAAAAAGTCGAAAAACACAATCCAATGCCATCCATGATGTTTACATTAAAGAGACCCCACAGACAGACTCAGTCCATGCACCACTCACTACCCCTGGGCAAAAGGCCCCAACAGCAGCCCAAAAAAATCGAAAAAAACCACAAAATTCAGCACAATCCCAGGCCATCCATGCCCTCAATGATGTTTAAATTCAAGAAGACACCCCACAGAAAGACTAGGCCCATGCACCACTCACTACCCCTGGGCATAATGGATGAAAGCTAGGCAAAATGGGTGCAGGCCTCAGAACACTGCCTGTCTTCAAAATGGCCCCTTGCACCCCAAACACATGGCCAGGGCCTGCCTGTACCAGCACTCAAAATGGCCACCACCCACCTGGCCAGTCGCCATCAACAGTACACCCCAAAGAAAACGAAAAACACACAAAAATCACCACAATCCAATGCCATCCATGATGTTTACATTAAAGAGACCCCACAGACAGACTCAGTCCATGCACCACTCACTACCCCTGGGCAAAAGGCCCCAACAGCAGCCCAAAAAAATCGAAAAACCCCACAAAATTCAGCACAATCTC
This sequence comes from Lissotriton helveticus, assembly GCF_964261635.1. Taxonomy (NCBI): domain Eukaryota; kingdom Metazoa; phylum Chordata; class Amphibia; order Caudata; family Salamandridae; genus Lissotriton; species Lissotriton helveticus. The sequence continues at coordinate 1,543,484,221 of NC_136067.1, read as the reverse complement.
AGGCCATCCATGCCCTCAATGATGTTTAAATTCAACAAAACAGTTGTATCATGCACCCATAACTAACCCTGGTCCTACTGGATACTGTGGCTACCCACAATATATTTTATTTAATGTTCTGAAAAAGTTCCAAAATTGTAGTTGCAGCAACTGTAATGCCCCAAACAAACTTACTTGTGAAAGTTGATTTCTAATCCAAAAGTGATCCAAAGAAAGTCAAAAAGGCCTCAAATCCAAATATCCAGCAGCATCCACAAAAAGTAATCCTACCAGGTCAAGATCCAAATGAAAGTGACCAGCACATGAAGAAAGCACTGGGAGGAGCCTGCTGGACAGGAACAGGAAGTTGGAGACTGTGGGGCACTTCCTTCCTCCCCCCCCCCCCCCCCCAAAATGGACTCTTTGCAAAAAAAAGTGCAGGCAAATGTCAACCTTAGGAGTTATTCTGATAAAAATCATCATTTTCAGAAGGTTTATGCTGCTTGCTGGTGGATTTCTTGTGCAGAATTGCAAATTTTGCAATTTCGCGAGTGCGAGATTGTTGCTGCCCGCCGCATCTACGTGTTCGCAATTGTTTACTCCCGCGATGCGTGATCGCGAGCCTTTATGACGTACTCGCGTTAACAAAATCTCGCTGTGCAAGGTGGCGGGCGTGATGACGTAATCGCGGTCGACAAACTCCCGCGGGATCACGCAGCAAGATCCAAAATGGCGCAGCACACTCTAACATGGAGAAAAACAACTCTTCAAACGCTGAATGACGGTAAGTGAACGCCGCACGCCGCAATATTGTATTTGTCAAGCGCGACCAAGCAAAAAAATCAGCTGTGTGCGAATTTACGAATTTTCGGCAAATTCGTGAGAGTTCGCGGATCGAGAATTTACCGAAAATCCGCAATTTCCTCGACCGGACGGATTTTACGTCCATGCTTAGTGTGTACACACACTGCATGTCTCCGCACACATGTAATGTTCATAGTTGTACATGTGTGTCAGGACATGTCCGGAATGCATCAAGAATCATTATGTCAAGTCAATGGCCCGTGTCCACGTGTGTCATTCATGTCCATTTGTTGCATGTGTGGTCATACTATTGACCTTGCCAGTGGTTAACAAAGGCCAGTGATGTGCACCCAAGTTGCGTCAGATGTGCATGGCGATGTGTTGACGTCTTGGTTTTGCGGACACACGTTTCCATTTGTACACATCTACACAGTACATCAAGGCTGTGTACCCACATTCAGAAGCTGTTGTGAGTGTGTGATTTGTGTGTGCAAGTACCAATGATGGGGGTATACATGCATTCTGTGTATGCGTATGTGTGTCGCCTGTTGTGTGCCCATGCATGTCATGTGAGGATGCCCAGCATTGTAGGTGGGGTCATGGGTGCATGAAGACAAGGAGGGTGTGTTACATGTTCGTGTTGTGTGTGCACGTCCATGTGTGTCTGTGGGGACGCTTGTCCACACTTGTGCCCTCAGTCATGTGTTGTTGGCAGTTCTTTCAACATGTGTGCACGTTACATTGGACATGTTTGCACACAGGATGTTGTTTGGGGGTGAACATTGTGAGTGTAGTTAGCTGTAGTGCCTTATATATCGGTCACGCCACACATACAATCAGTGTCTGAAACATGTATTATATGTATTGTGTTGGTCAAGATGTGATAGTGTGGCACCGCTATGCGGTGTTGGTCAATTGACATCTGCTACCATCTACTCCCACACAGGAGGGCTCCAAATGTGCATCGACCATACACTGTGCTGGAGGACATGGTTGACGAGGAGGTGATCCGCAAATTCCGGCTTGACCGACGTAGATTGCAGGAGCTTGTAGCCCAATTGGCACCTCATCTGCAGCCACGCAGGCCATATCCAGGAACTATTACACCCATAGCAAAGGTGATGGCAGCACTTCACTTCTTCGCAACAGGCACTTTCCAGTACACAGTTGGTCATGCCGGGGGGATGTCACAATCCATGTTCAGCATGGTACTGCGGGATGTTCTGAATGCCATGATGCATTACAAGGATGATTACATCCATTTCCCACGTGCGGCAGAGCTAGCTGCAGTGAAAGGTGACTTCTATGCCCTGGACCAGATACCACACGTAGTGGGTTCCATTGATGGCACACATATTGGTCTCATCCCACCCCAGGCACGTGAACCTGTATATCGCAATCGGAAGCACTACCATTCGATCAACGTGCAAGTGGTGTGCCTGGCTGACAACATCAACTCCCATGTGTGTGCCAGATTTACCGGGTCCGCACATGACTCCCACATCCTGCGGAGCAGCATTGTCCCCCAACTGATGGCTAATCTGTGTCCAGAACGTGCGTGGGATGTAGGTGAGTGTGCTGTGAGGGCTATTGTGTTGTATGTGTGCCATGGTGTTCCCACCAATCCTGGTAATGATGTATGTCAGTGGTTCCCAAACTTTTGACTCCTGAGGACCCCCATTGAGTCACCACTGGAAGCCGGGGACCCCCAAGCAATTTGTATGAGTTAAATTTCAAATATTAAAACAGCAAAAAAGCACAGATGCATGACGCATCTGTGCCGTACAGGTGCCGCATTGCTGGAGTTGCGTCGCAAGCGCGACACAGCTCCAGCAATGCTCTGGGGGGGCCGAATCTTGTTAATGCTGCGTCAATCCTTACACCTGCTTCAAGCAGGCACAGGGTTTTGACGCAGCATGGGCCCCAAAGTGACTGAGTGAAATCTTGTAGATTTCACTCAGCCACTTTTAGGAGGCGTTCCTGTGCCGGAACGCCTCCTTCTGGCGCTGGGCTTTACAGCGTGGCGCATCTCCCAGATGCGTCACGTTGTAAATACCCTGCACCATGGCGCATCTTTTGCGTCACCGCTGCATCACGAAAGTGACGCAACGGTGGCGAAAAAGAGGCGCAAGGGGCTTGTAAATCTGCCCCTAAGGATTTCGGGCCAGATGTTCGACCATTTCATTTAGCGCCAAGCAATTGGCGACACATTGCGAGTGGCAAATTGCGAGTCGCTAAATGAAATGTACAACAGTGTGTTTAACACTGTTTCGGATTCCCAATGGGGTCGCAAATTGGGAAGTTCATTAATATTAATGAGCCTCTAGCAATTTGCGAGCCTATTGGGAATGGAAGCCCTCCTAGGTATGCAGCCTGCTGGGCTCTGCAGGCCACCATGTCTGGGACTGCTTTTAAATAAAGCAGTTTAAAAAAAATGCAGCCCATTTACCATGCATTTTAAAAAAAAAAGAAAAAGAAACGTTTTCGTTTCATTTTCTAAGGGTAGGCAGAAGTCCCTGGGACCACTGCCTGCCCTTAAAAAATAATTTTGCATGCATTTGCAAAGGGGAAGGGGTCCCCAGGGGACCCCTTCCCATTTGCAAATGCATTACCATCTACTTGAAGTAAGTGGTAATTGCGAGTGTTTTGCGACCGCAAAACATTTGTACATGGTTTTAAGACTCGCTATTTGGAAGGAAATGCCCCTTCCAAATAGCAAGTTGCAAAACCTATTTAGCGAGTCGCAAACAAATTGCGACTCGCGAAATAGGCAATGTACATGGCCCAATACGTTTTTGCATGTGAAAGCGGGTTCACAAACCTGTTCATATAAAAACGGATCATACGTCTGGCCCTTAGTATTTTATATTGAAGTAATAGCCCCTCTGTCACATGCATTTCATTTGTTTTATAGCATCTCTCATACCATTGTAGGAAGTCAGAGCACTTTACATCACACACATATAGAGACATTGAATCGTACATGTAAATCAGTGTCTATATAAAATGTTTAAAGAGTGCTTGGTCTGGAAAAGCACAAACTCAGGATTCAGAACATAACACAGTGGCTAGCACTGACTTTAACATTAAAAATGTATTTCCACCCAAATAAATCTTTTTAGCAGCATCAGGATAATGAATAACTGGGAAAAACCAAAAGTTACTAACTGGTACCATGCAGTTTGCAAGCAGCTCCTTGATGACAGTTTATAGGACCCTCTGCTACATTACGATTGTCACTTATGAAGTGCACAGTCACAAAAGAATCTGTGACAAAAGCAGTAACCACAAACCTATGCACATAAAATGCTGCTTTTTAAAATGCATGTTACACGTTCTTTGCAGTAGCACATTTACCCTCTGTGCTACATTAGTTAAGTCAAAGCTGCCACTGAACAAAACTCTCCTCACGCTCCAGCAGGTACATTAATCACTGGCTTTATCTTGACATGTTTATTGCTGCTGGAAAGCTGCTAATTATACAAGAAACTTTTCTGTGCTTTCCTAACTGTTGCCTGCGGACCCCCTGGGAATGTGTCACGGTCCGCGGACCACAGTTTGGGAAACACTGATGTATGTGTCTGTCATCCCCCTACCTAGGCGACTCTGCGTACCCAAACCGGCCGTGGCTGCTGAGCCCCATACGGAATCCTACTACCCCTGGTGAAATGCGTTATAATGAGGCCCATGGGAAGACACGTCGTGTGGTAGAACATACTTTTGGACTGCTGAAGTCTACGTTTCGCTACCTGGATAAAACCGGAGGGGCCCTGCCATACTCACCAGCCAAAGTATGCAAAATCGTGATTGCCTGCTGCATGCTCCACAACCTGGCCTTGCGCAATAATATTAAACTGATCATGGACCCTGCAGACCAACAGGTTGCTCCGCCTCCCATCCCACTTATGTCCACTGATGAGGATAGTGGGGAGGAAGAAGTGTGGACCAGAGGCGTCAGCTCATTGATCGCTACTTTCCTTGATTGTGAGTAACTACCTCTTGTGCTGCTGGTCAATGCGTGATGTATGTTTGCTGGTGATGTGTGGATGTGGTGTATGAATGCTGCCTGTTCTGGTATGTTCTGTTCGCAAATGGGTGTGGGAGATGGTGTACATGCAAAGCTACCCTGATGTGTGTCCTGTGGTCCACTTAATTGGTGATGAGTGTGGTTTGTGGGATGTTGCAGTACGGTGTGGTGTGATGGGTGTGATTCAGTTTCCTGACCTGTGCTTGTTGTTCTCTCATTATCCCTAGGTCACTCCCACAGAGGCATGATTCTCAAGAACATTGATCCCTGCACCTGGTAATGACTACTTATAAGACAAACGTGATTAAAACATGGAGGTCACACAGCATTGAGTGTTTACGTGGTGTTTATTAACAGGTTGTGGATTGATGTTAGTGCATATTTACAAGTAGGTGTTGGGGGGAGAAGTGAGAGTTGAAGGTCATGGCAGATGAAAACACTGTGGGGACACCACATTGTATGATGTACACCTAGTCCAACAGACGTGTGCCAATGCTTGGCATTGTGGGGCAAGATAGTTCGCAGGGTGAATGGCAGGCTCAAGGAAGGGTGAAGTCAGTGGCGGCCCCTCTTCGAGCGGGTGGATGGTGCATTGCCACTGCTCTCAGCTGGATCCAGCCTCGGACGGCCCCTCCTTCTTGGAGCCGGAGCGGAGACAGCTGTGGGGGCAGGTTGGTCAGGGACCACCTCCCTGTCAGTGGCCTCAGGTGATGGTGGTGTTGGTGACCTGTCCCGCTGGGCACTTGGGTGAGGTGGAGGTGGTGTGGCGCGGGATAACCACTCCCACCAAAGAGCAGTTTGCTGCCCCATGAGGTCAACAATTTGGCCAATGCGGGTGTCCATGGACCGCAACAGCTGGCAGCTCTGTAGCAAGTCTTGGTGGGCCCGATCCGCCTGTGCCTGCGACCGCTCATAGGAGGCATGGACTCTGGCGATGGCATCCAAGGTCTTGGTCCCAGGATGGGGTGGGTCTCGTTCCCGACCTCGCCTAGCACCTGCACTTCTGTTTGTGAGCTGTGGCCTCACCTGTGTCCTCTCCCGTCCACTCTCCCTGCTAGCCTGAGATGTCGATGGACCATCATCAGACGATGGGTCAGGCAGGGTGGCACAGGCAGGAGTGGTGGTGGTGGTAGCTGCACAGCTCACAATGGCAGGTGTTGGTGTTGTGACACTGGCCAAGGTGGTGGAGGCCGGGATGTCCTGGGAGCCTGATGGCACTGGGAGTGTGCTTGGGCCAGCATCGTCCTCTGCACCCGAGGTGTCAATGGGATCGTCACCAGAGAGTCCTGGCTGTGAGGGGGGCGACTGGTGCTGGCGGTTGCTGCTTTCGCCCGTCAAGTTGCGATCACCTGAGGGACAAGAATTTCAGAATCAATGCTGTGAACATGACAGGTTTTTTGTTGTAACATTCAGACCCTCCAGGATATCGCGATTTCCCGCGAAATCGGCACTTTTTAAAAAATGCCGCGATTTTTACAAAAATGCCCGCGAAATCGGCATTTTTGTAGAAATTGCGGCATTTTTCGCTATATCCTGGGGGGTCTGCTTTATCCAAAGACATGCACCGGTTGCCCCACACCTGTAGATGATCTACAGACACTGGGGTCAGAGGGTTAAAGCAGCTCGGCTGCAGCTGGCAGTGTGAAGGTCTAGGCTCTTTGTCATTCAGAGCTGCCCGGGACTGCGCTCGTTCGCACCTCTTCCTGGCCCACAAGAATGACAATGGGAGCCCTCACCTTGCACATCAACAGGAGGGGAGGGGGGGATGGGTTGTTGTCACAGAGGATGGAGCAGGAATCGGACAGAGCAGTTCTCCTTCGAGTGTAATGTGAAAGGGTTTGCAGTGACAGGAATAGGAACTTCGAGTCTTAGGCCTGTGAGAAGGCTCATTTACTGACCTGGCAAATTGTTTTTAAACACAGTCAGCAAGTCAATTTGGGAAAGAAACGGAGAACAATTTAAATTGAAAACAAAAGACACGCTACCTTAAATCTGTTAATATATATTTTTTTAACTCGAATCTTGCATTGCTGAGAGATTATCTGCAGCATGCACACCCGGAACTGTCTATGTGCTTGCACTTCTACTCTAATGTGAATTGTATTAGCAAAATGTCTGACCTTGCTTTAAAGATGTTGCACTAAGTGCTCCATCCATGTACGATTTTTAGCATTGGATCGTAGCAAGCTTCTCCTTAAAGCTGAAGTTTAGTGCAAAAACGCTGGGCTCTCTATGAGCATACTATGAAATCATGATTTTATTCTATAGATTAAAGAATTAGCAGAGTATCAATTTTCCGATTTAAAAAAAGGACTACAGGCCATAGAAGGCAAACAAGCAATGGCACCTTTCAGTACTCCAGGATATGGGGTGAATGGATGAATGAAAGATTGAATAAATGGATAATGAGAGAGGATGGATGGATTGATGAGAGGGGAAGGATGGAGAGAAAATTTAAATAGCTGGATGTATGGGTGGAAGGGTAGCTGGATGATGGATGAGGGGAAAGATGGATGAGGGGAAGGATGATGGATGAAAGGAAGGATGGATGAGGGGAAGGATGGATGGATGAAGGGAAGGATGGATGAGAGGAAGGATGGATGGATGAGGGGACGGATAGAGGGGAAGGATGGATGATGAGGGGATGGATGGATGGATGTTTGATGAGGGGGTGGGTGAAAGGATGGATGATGAGGGGAAGGGTGGATGGATGGATGGATGATGAGGGAATGGATGGAGGATGAGGGGGTGGGTGAAAGGATGGATGGATGATGAGGGGAAGGATGGATGGATGATGAGGGGAAGGATGGATGGATGAAGAGTGGGTGGGTAGATGGATGGATGGATGATGAGGGCAAAGGATGGATGGATGATGAGGGCAAAGGATGGATGGATGATGAGGGAAAAGGATGGATGGGTTATGAGGGGAAGGATGGATGATGAGGGGAAGGACAGATGGATGGATGGATGGATGGATGATGGGTGGGTGAAAGGATGGATGGAAGGAAGGATGGCTAAGTGAAAGGGTCGATGGAGAGAGAAAGGGAGGATGGATGGATGACTAAAATAGTGGATGGGTGGAAGGATTAGTAAGTGAAAGGATGGCTGGATTGGTGAAAGGGTAAATGGCTGAATGGATGAGTGAATGGATGGATGGGATGAAGAGTGGATGGATAAGTGTACAGATGGATAGGGTGAAAGGGTGGATGGATAATGGAGACGAGTAAAAGGATGGATGAGGGGATGGATGAAGGGATGGATGAGTGAAATGATAGATGGAAGGATACATGATGGATAGGTTTGCAAACGGTTGAATATGTTTGGAAATGGCTGGGCTTACTTATATACTATTGCGCGACCTCTGATGTGTCTGTAAAACGTACCTATTGTCCTGAAGTTTTGTCCTGAATTTTGAGCTCCTGTCCTGAATTTGTGTCCTGAATTTTGACCCTTTGTCCTGAATTTTTACACTCACCGTCCTGAATTTGCACCAATGCCAGTTGGTCACCCTATTCGCTGGCTTGGAGACGGAGCGCCGTGCAGAGATGTTTGTCCCTCAAGATAAACAGACAGAACCACTCAGCCGAGAGAGCTGAGGCGCACACGGGACGGGGTATCTGCAGAGGCGCGCTGGACAAGGGATGAAGTCTGAGGGTTGAGCTCACCTATTGCAGACCATTTCCCCCTGGGAGTGAGCCATGGGAAAAATCCTAGAGGCGAGAAATTTAACACGGGCGTCAAGTGGCCCCATGTCATGGGTGTCAACTTCAACCAGTCCCCGCTTTTAAAGCGGAGACGATTTGCAGGCTGACATTTTGCAACGAAACTACAAGTACCAACATGCAGTTCGCTACTGTGTAACAAGTGACCACTTGGCGGTTTTGACTGCTCTTTCTCTAGTGGTTAGGTCTGTCGAACGGGCATCCGGTGGGATATCAGGTTGTGTTCAAAATACACTATACTATTTAACGTGCTTACTAATAAAAGGGGCGATAGGTATAGCCATCATTAGTGCAGCAGGTACAGTGGCACCAAGCTCAAAAAAGCAGCGCAAGGGGCTTGTAAATCTGCCCCAAAGTGTCTACATTGTAAAGAAACCAAATATACATAGCTTCATGTTGTTAAATAACTAAAAAAACTAAGATATCTGTGTTTGTTGTAGGAAAAATGGCCACATAAAATGCCGCAAAATTGCCGCTAAATTTCCATATTTGTGCCGCTAAATTTCCATTTTTGTGCCGCTAAATTTGCTATTCCATGCCGCTATATCCTGGGGGGTCTGAACATTACAAATCACTATGGAATCAGGACATGGTTGTTGTTGTCATCATGTTGTTGTGGTTGACAGTACTGGGCAATATGGTGGCGTGGAGGTGGGGAGACAATACTTGGATATGTGTGGTCCGGTTCTGCTATTGGATGGTGCCCCTGTGAAGATGTCTATCTACCTGTAAGTTTGAAGGAGGAGATGCACTGGTCAGCAAATAGTGGGCGGACGCCATCTTGCTCTGGGATGAGACATGGGGGCCTGTTGGGATTTGTAGTGCTGGTCTCTCACACCCCCCACCCACCTCTCTCATCCCCCCCACACACCACACCCTCCCTGTCGACATGGGGGCCTGTTGGGAGTTGTATTGCTGGTCTCTCACACCCCCCACCCACCACCACCCTCCCTGTCCACATGGGGGCCTGTTGGGAGTTGTGGTGCTGGTCTCTCACACCCCCCACCCACCACCACCCTCCCTGTCCACATGGGGGCCTGTTGGGAGTTGTAGTGCTGGTCTCTCATGTAGTGTAGTTCCTATTATCCCAATAGGCTCTGCGCATTGGAATAATACCTTCAATAGTATAGGCCTAGACCAGACGTTAACTAGGTCTTCTATTGTCGATATTAGACTTAAAGTTTTGGGTTTGCCAGCTAGCTCAGAGTTCACTAGAAACTTTCTCGAATAGGCAAGGAGGAGTTGAACCTCCCTGGATAGACAAGAAGGGATTTAGTTTCTGACAACCATAGAACATGACAACTTTGCTCTCCCCTAATCAAGAGTGTATCTCTAGAGTCGTGTGAAAACAAAAGACAACTTATTTTACTCAGTCAGTACGTGCATTCTTAGTCTCACCAGATTGTAGAGAAAAGGAAGAGACGGGCGTGTTCAATAAAAGATGGTATTTATTGATCAGTCTCTTTTCTCATACAAGAGAAATGGATCGATATTATCGCAATACTTATGGTTAAGTAAAGTGCATACAATAAAAGCAGAAGTATAAAATAATACTGTAAAAACATTTATATGGTTTCTAAGCCATAAGGTGGTTTAAAATGAATAAAATAGATACATACATATATACATTTGACTAATCGTACTCACTGGTGTTTCTAACTACGCCTACCCCAGTGTACCTGACCTAAGCCTAATACGTGGGCGGGAATAGAAAGTAGCAGTTTAAGTTAAGTTGGTTTTGCCAAGTGACTGACTCAAGAATTCTCTGCAAGGGGTTATTCAGTTCTGTACCTGGAATCTAGGATGAATGAGGGATGGTATCTCTCGTCTCTGGTCTCGATATTCCAGGCTGCCTGCGAGGGCTACCCGGAAGCGCCGGAGCTGGATTTCTCGGCAGGAGAAAGCAGCGTCTCGTTCTCAGCGCGTCAGGAAGGCGGGGCTGCGCCAGCGGGGTCTGCTCTGCTCTGGGCTTCGGCAAGTCTGGCTGCTCCGATCTCGTCACCACCGCGTGTGTTTGCTTAAGGCAATACCGGTAATATTTATACCTGTAAGGTGCCGAGATTGACGTAAGGATGGACATAGATACGTCAATAAGGATGTCATACGAGCTGGTCGTTAGCACATTCTTTTGCTGAAGTTCTCGGTGAAATCAAAACAATGGCCGCAGGGTTTTTCCCAGGTTGTCATAGGTTTGATTTGTTTTGAGAACTCCGTATGCCTTATCAGGGGCTGGAGGAATATTGCTTGTCTAATTAGATGGCAAGCGTTATGACCTAATCAGATAACACGTTCCTGTGCCGTGGTGTGGCTTCATCAGATAACGGTTTCTGCATCATGGGATGGCTGCTAGTTAACTTGTTAACCAGAACAGGGTCAGGAATAGGGGGATCGATACAGAACCTATAGGAATACATCACACTCACACCCCCCACCCACCACCACCCTCCCTGTCGACATCGGGGCCTGTTGGGAGGTGTAGTGCTGGTCTCTCACACACCCCACCCACCTCTCTCACACCCCCCACCCACCACCACCCTCCCTGTCCACATGGGGGCCTGTTGGGAGTTGTGGTGCTGGCTGCTTTGACAACATGCAAGCCTGGGAACGTAGGATGCAACATTTGTGTTTGGTCATGGTGGGTGCATTTGAGCCCAGGACTTCACATTTGGGTGACTATGTGGCCCACATGCATGGATTGGAGCCTGGGAGATGTGTCTTGGCAGTTGTGCAAGGCAGACCATGGCAGTGTGATAGTGGTCATTGGTTTGTACTTACCAGCCTCTAGTCCCTCTTCGATTCCTTCCAGGCTCTCAGGGTGCAGTATGCCCAGCACCTTCTCCACCCATTCTGCAAATGGTATAGGCTCCGGGGGAGTGCCGCCGCCAGTGTGGTATACCCGCAGGCGGTTCTTGGCCCTGATGCCTTTCACCCTTGCCTTGAGGCAGTGCCACCGCCTCTGGATCTCGTGTTTGATGCATGGCACGGTCCCTGACGCATTCACTCTGGTCACTATCCTGTCCCACATGTTTGTTTTGGTTGCCAAGGTGGTCTGCTGGACTAGGGTACCGAACAGATGTGGTTCGACACGGATGATTTCATCCACCATGACCTTCAACTCACTGTCTGTGAACTTGGGGTTTTTCTTGGGTGCCATGGTGTGTGATGTGCAAGTTGTTGGTGTGGTGGGGTGTGCAGGTGTGTGGTGTGTAGGGATGGTGTTGTGAATGTTTGTGTGGTGGGTGTGTTTGTGTGCAGGTTGTATGTGTGTGTGTGTGTGACTGCTGTTTGTGGTATTCTGCCTCTTTCTTGCAGCTATGCTGTGATGCAAAGGATTGTGGTAATGGGAGGGATTCATTTTATACTCTGTGTGGTGGTTGTGTCCCAATGGTTGTTGCCAGTCAGGTGTTCTGTGGGTGTGGTGACTTGGGTGCATTTTTCGGTGCTTGGGGGGTGTCATTGGGGCGTGTAGTTGTTGGGGGTGGGTGTTTCAGGTGGGTGTGTGTCCTGTTTAGTGTGTTTTCTATTTACTTCCGTCAGCCATTTTGGAATCGGTTTGACGGCAGGGATGTTGTTCGTTTGGTCCTTCCGCAGTCATGCTTCATTTGTCGAAGCGTTGTTTCCGCGGCGGTTGAGGGAGGTGGTGAGTTCCGTTGGGATGGCGGCGTTATCCTAATCGTGCGGCCGGACCCTCCGCGGGTATTGCGGCGGTTGGGCCTGTTCCCGCTGTCATATTCGTCCGCGGCGGAGGGTGTTTCTTTGGTACCGTCCGCCTACGGCGGTCTTTGGTGTGATCCGTCTGTCGCGGACGGTGTTTGAGGTGATCCGTCCGCCACGGACGGTGTTTGATGTGATCCATCCACCGCGGTCGGTGTTTCTTGACAGTAATATCCTAATCGCAACCGCGGATTATCCGCGGTGCGATTGGGAGTGTTTTTGCCGCGACCATGGCGGACGGGACACGTTTCCGTCCGCCATCCTAATAGGCCTCTAAGTTTGCATTCTTCACGGTATCTCTGCTTCGTGCACAAGCACTTTTAACATGTGCCTCCTACTTTGGGGCCACTGGAATTATGCAGCAATTGGCGGCAAAAATATATTGCAGTACTGACTAAATTATGCAGCGTAATGCGGTACATTTTCTGATACCTTATTATTTTTACATTTCTACATATAATAACAGTCTCTCCAAAGATTTTGCCTCAGTACCAGTGTAACATATAAACGCAGCACTGAGAAAGGTGACCAATCAACTTTTGCAAATAGCCCTCCACTTCGCAGCAACATAAGTCACGTTTTTTTTTCGTTTAGCTCATCAGATTATGCAGCATTTGATGTATTATGTGGCAAATATGGAGCCATAATTATGTGGGAAACATTTGTAAACTAGGATATTTTGCCATCTATGCTTGAACTGCTCTTGTGGAAAAAAGGTGAACTGCTGATGACAGAAACCGCATGGCTCGGAGACAAATAGCTTGTGATTCCACTTTTAGGCGTATTTTCGACATTCTGTGACTGGAAAAAAATCCCATTTTGTGAAAGTATTTTATTGTCAATAATTCATATTAAACCTTAAATAAACATATGTATCCATTGGTTGAATTAAATAACATAATAAGCTGTAACTCGTCAGTGAACGCCAAATAAAATCGGAATGTTTTGTTCTTTCTGGTCATACCTCTGACTACCCACTGACGCAATTATACCCGCCCTCTGATTCTCCGCCCAAAGATCCCGAATTTTCCCCGCCCACCCCGACTACTGGCTGTAACCCTTTTACCCTACTACTCTTTTAAAGCGCTCTGATGCCACGTCCGCGCTATATGCAATCCCAAAAATAAATAAACCGATAACAAGCAAACCTCAGGTTAGGGTAAATGTAGCAACAAAGGTACAAAGAAAAGTGACGTCGCACTCGAATCCCACTATGACTTCACGGGAAGTGGGTAGTTGCCTTGTGCAGCTCCTCCTCCTTTCTTTCCCCCGCCCCCTACACATGGGTGAAAGGTCGTGCCGCGCTTCTGCTTCCGGTATGCTGTACTCCAACCCGGATCTTGCTCCCTTCTTCCTCCTTCTTCTCAAAACTCATCGCGGCTAAGGTGGAACTCTAGCCTTGCCGCCGCCGCTTGAGTCTCCTCGTTCCCCGCCAGCGCCATGGGAGTCCCGGCCTTCTTCCGCTGGCTCAGTCGCAAATACGCCACACTAGTTACGCACGCTGTGGAGGAGAAGGTGGGTCTGACCGCCTAGGGGAAGCGGCACGCTTTTGTTTTGCATAAAAGGAAAACGTGTGCTCATTCTCGACTGGTATTAATATTTCTTCAGCTGTAGGAGTTTTTCATCGTATTCGTCTCAAAGAGCTGAGGCTTGCTTATCTATGTCTTTCTCCGAATTGTCAATGGTTAGACTGCTATCGCTTGAGTTTGCACCGCTTTGTGCCTGTGTTTACTGTTCTGAGCCTGGTTATGTTTTGAATACAAACGGGTCGGTTGGTGGGCCACCTGCCAGCTGGGGGTTAAAATAAACAGCTGAAGAGATTCCTATCTTCCTACATGTATTTCTTCAGAGTGCATGTAGGAGATCACAAAACGGACAACACGAGGGACATTGGGCAGTTCTTGAACTTTTAGATGTTAGTTGTGTCGCACAAGCCAGGTCTCGGGATGTTTTGTTGGCACAGCAGTGTTACTATAAATGACAAAGACTGCTTTGCCGTTTGATTACTGCTATCGGTGAATCGACATTTGGTTAAAATAAAGGGCATGCCAAGTGTATATTTTTACGCATTTAACTGCAATAGGGTTCAAACCCATTTGGCCATGAGCATGCTGACCTACATCGACATACCCACTGCATTTATGGAATTTGAATTTCTATCTGTTGAACAAGCTACCCTTTATTTTACAGCCAGATCCTTTCTTCCGAAAGTCAGGGTCCGTATCGCGATGCCTTAATCCCGAGCGAGTACATTAACTTGAAATATGTCCGAGTAAATACATTTTGCTGACAACCGAGCTCAAAACTACTGCCCTGTGTTTCCGAGCTCTGCTGCTAAAGCTTTGTTGAAATTTAATTTGTATATGCGCCTTATATGCCTTAAGTCTCAGGCCTGTGGAATTATGCGGCAAGTGAAGACCAACTTGGTCAACAAGGCTGACTACATTTGGTTAAAAAAAACGATTGTACGACATAATGTTGATAATTTTGAAGCAATAGTGCTTCACTAATTTGTCTCTTTGACGTATGTCATCGCTGTATGGGTGTAGGTTTCGCATCAATAATTATCAGCTTTTCGTTCGGTTGTTTGCCGTAATTTAGCGTTAAATTGATAATTATTAACAAGTTAAAATAGTATAATTTTTGCAAACATATTATGTGAGTGACTGTGGGTGTCTGAGTGCCGGTATGAGTGTGTGTGGGTGTATAAGTAGCTGTGTTGGGAGAGGAGTGAATGGCCGCGTGAGTGAGTATGTTGAGGAGTGGTTGTATGGCAGTTTCAGTGAGTGGCTGTTTGGTTTGGCAAATTGGTGTATAAGTGGCTGTATTGTAAAGTGTCTGTGTGAATGGATCTATGTGTGGGTGAGCAGCTGTGAGCGCTTGTATGGATGTGCGAATGTTGAATGGATGTATGGGTGGGTGAGCAGGTGTGAGTGCTTGTATGGATGTGTGAATGTTAATGTACGTGGGAGTGAGTGGCTGTGTTTAGAGGCTGTATGGGTGTGAGTGGATGTATGGGTGAATAAGTAGGTGTGAGAGTAGCTGTATGGTGTGTGTGTATGATTCCGAGAGTGGCTGTATGGTTAAGTGACTGGTTGTATAAGTCGTTTTATATGTAATTGATTTGTATGGGTGTGTGAGCTCTGGATGTGTGATTGGTGTGAGTACTTGTATGGGTCTGTGAGTGGTTGTATTGGGGTGTGTGTGCTTCTGTGGATGATGTCACTGACCAATTCGTGAGTGATATAATATGAGGGGGCATTAGTTATACTTAGCTCAGTTAACTATAACTGCTGTGGGGCACCTGCATTTATTTTCCCTGGCACGCTTAAGGCCAGCGGCCCTGCCTGCATACATATTGTGCCCTGGGGAGGTGCCGGTTCGAGAGGCTAAAATAAGCCCTTCAAGGGAGTTCCCAGTGCACCCCTCCTCCTTCTTTCACAGTTTATGGACATCTCTTTGTATTCAGTCACTCTTCAGAACTGGAAAAGGTGCAGTGCTCATACCATGGAGGGGCAGGCTACTAGATGAGTAATACCCCTGGGGAGGTAACTAAAGAGGGGTCCCTAAGTATTTTAAAAATTATTTAAATCCTCGCTAAATATGTCACTCATACTTGCCATTGTATCAGGGGCTGTTGCCAGTTTCGCCACACCACATTTCAGTCTGTTTTTGTTTAGCTATTTCAAAGAAGAGTCTCTGAGTCCCAGTAGGACATAGTCCATGGAATCTGGGAGTGGGTATCCCAACATATCTTTAATTTGTGCCAGTATCTCGTCCCAGAAGGGGAAGTTCGTTGGGCAAGCCCACCATATGTGTCGGAAATCGCCCAACATGCCACAACCCCTCCAGCATAGATCTGATGTATTAGGGAAAATCAGTTTTAATTTGGCATGGTAATGGTACCAATCGCAAAGTAGCTTGTAACGGGCTTCCCGAAGCGATTATGATGTGCCATATCCTTCCGTAGGGACTTCCAGAGGGACACTTTATTGCATGATTAATTAAAACCTTTGCAACATAGGTAAATGGCATCAAGTTCAAATTTACATACTCCATGAAAAGTTGCCTCTTTGTAAATTAAATTGCTAAAACAAATAGAAGTCAAAAATCATTGGGACATTGAAAAGTGGCTGGATTTACATTTCACTTACATGGTGGTGCTGTTATGTAAAGTGCATACATGAGTAAAATAAAAGAAGCCGAGGAGTTCACATCGTTGTACTGATAAGAGTGAGACTGGTTTAAGTAAAGAGGTTTGGATACTTTATTAGACACCAGCGCTTTCTGCCCCAGTGATGTCAGCTGGGAAGTGTCTAATAGTCTCTAGTGGTAAGGGGATGTATTTGGGGAGGGGTGGGTGTAATCGAAGGCAGGGAATAACAGGGCCTGGTAATAACCTATTCGTTTCTCAGCCTTTCACCTACATGATCCAGGGCCTATATCTTTCTGAATGAATTAGATCAAAGCACAGTTTTATGTGATATATGGGTCAAAACGGGTCAGCACTGCTTCCCTGCAGGATCTTATATCTTTAGCAATCCACCCCCTTTGTAACAAAGTTCTCCTATCCTCCAGAAGGGTAGGGCATAGACACAATACATGTATTACGTTCTCTTTTTGCTGATTGCAGAGCCGGCACATTACCTGTTCTTTGCCCCTTTTCCAAGCTGGGAGATGACACGAGATAGGAATTACCCCCATCCTCAACTTCATGAACTGTGACTTTGTCCTTTCATTGTAGGGGTTATTTAAGTAGCACGTAGTGTCATCTAGTCTTGTTTCTGGGAGTGGTGCGAGTACTTGTATGGGTCTGTGTTCGGGGTGTGTGCCTCTGTGAATGTCACTGACCATTTCATGAGTGATGTAATATATAAGGGGGCATAAGTTATAGTTAGTTCAGTTAACTATAACTGTTGAATTTCACTAGTTTTGTACGAGTTCTATTAAAGCCGTTTTGTGTTGATTTTTGCCATCCTTTTAAATTCCTGGTGACTGGTTGGTAGGTCCCAAGCACTTATCAAGCCAAATGTGCTGGGGGCTTGGGTCAAGTAATGGTTTCCCACCGACCTATGTTTTGTGGCCAGTTATGTCCATAAATGGTGGGCCAGGGTACCTTCCTTAGAGGCCCTGAGCGTGTGGCATCTTATAGCAAAAGCTGCCTTACTAGCCAGCGCCTGTTTGCATGTTCCTATTCCAGTCTTATTTGAGCTGGTGATGTGTGGAAGGGAAGCTGGAAAACTGTTCTGTAGATCTTCGTGATCATTTTGTCAAGTCACTCTCCTGTCCTTTAAGTTCTTTTCTCCTTTGTTAAGTTCGGAAGAACCTTTGCCTGAGCTACTCGGAGGACAGGCAAAAGTGTGTGGTCTTTTAGTCTTGTATATGTAGATCTAAGAGCGAGCGATAATGCAGTGCTTTTGAAAATTTTGATAATCTGGCTCCCGTTTCTACCATTGTCGTTAGAGGACTCCTACTTGTGGCAGTTTATTGCATCTAGTTTCTCCTGCTCAAGTGACCACGTTGGCTTTTGTGTTTTAGCAACTCGAACCGGAAGTGTCTTGGTTTTCTTTTTATTGATCAGCAGACCATTCCTAGTGGAAAATGTCATGGTTGCGTCCAGGAGAAGCTGCGAACCAATCTTTGTTTTACTGATAATGACTAGATCGCCTGTATTAAGTAGGCTTGAGAGGCAAAAAACACCCATTTTTGGCGGGTGAGAATGTACGTTAAGGATCAGAGAAAAGTCAGATAGAAACAAGTTAAATAAGGTACGTGCAAGAACGCAACCTTGCTTGAGGCCTTGCATAGTGGTTATAGGCCTTGACATGTGCAATCCTTCCCCAATTTTTATTCTGACCCATGTATTGTCGTGCAACAACTGTAGGGCCCCAAGTCTGGGATCCAGGATACTAAAAAGCACGCGTTTCTGCCAAAGCTTCCCCCGATCAGCCCTTCTAAAGGCAGACTTATCTATGAATTTTGGTAAAGAACTGGGGCCCCTGTATGCAGGATAAATATGCCCTGACAGGGAGTAAACAATAAGCGGTAAAAGAACACATATCATTAGACGTGGCGTATTGGGTTTAGGCTTGCCAAGTAGCACTTCTGGTTGGGGAGAGGCAAGAGGGACTTCACTCCATGTAAATCCAATATGCCTGCTCCGGTGCGCCAGCAAGCCTGGCCGGACCCAGAGGCCAGGACCCCTGTTCCTCTGGACACAGTCCCCACTTGGGTCTACCCAAGAGAGACCCTCTTAGCACTCTCAGGACAGGTTGTAGGCGATGAAACTCACTGTATTAAAGCTCATCGACGACACACAGACGGACCCTTTTCATGCCTCAATTGTAAATGGTGTAGTTTCACACAGTCAGAGCATTCTTCCAGAGAGATGGATGGCGGGGACAAACTGGGTTGCATCTACTTTAATGCCCGCTCTGTTCCCAAACACTCCCTCAATATCTGGGACACCATAAACTAAATTCGCCCGACCGTGTTTTCATAAAAGGAACATGGCTGGGTGAAAGTAACTCTCCTGACATTGGCAGTGCCCTACCTGTTAATTACAAAATCTTAAAACAAAACGGGCAGGGACGGAAAGGACGGGGTCTGGCCATACTTTTTAAAGACTAACTCACCTGCCTCCGCGTCGCATTGGCACAAGCAGAGAAGCACGAGTTCCTATCATTTCAAGTGGCAAGACATGACCACATATTGCTCGGAGGAGCTGTAATCTACAATCCCCCGGGACATCAATCCGTACTTAGCGCCCATCTACTAACTCAACTGTTCGCTCCTTGTCTGAAACATAGCCATTATTTGGTCATAGGGGATTTTAACATTCATTTTGAGAACTAATATCTCTGCTGCCCTGCATCTGGAGACCGATATGCAGATTCTCCAGCTAAAGCAGTGGGTCGAAGGGTCCACACATATTGCAGGCCACACTTTGGATCTGCTTTTCACAAACTTTGACTCAGTCTGTATCCAGGACGTCAAACTCCTGTCCTGTCCTGGACAGACCACTCACTTAATATACTTTGCACTCACTCTCCCAGCGAATCCCACTAAGCCTACAGGGGAAAAGGCGAACATGGAGGTTAGTCACCGAAGATTCCTTTCGGATTCACTTTAGCCCCAAGAACCCAGAGGCCTTAAGTACGCTTCAAGCCAACTGGGAAACAATGAATCTCGAAAAAGAAATCATTAACACCCTAGATTTACTTGCACCAAAGCTACCATTTAAAGATGTCGAACAAATCCCAACAAGGAAAGTGGTATACGCACAAACTCAAGGCACTCAAAAGAAAGTGCCAAACCTCAGTGCATCACTGAAGGCTATCTAAACTACATACAGATAGACAGCCATACAAGACAGAGCTGAGGAACTACAATAATGCCATTAAGAAAGCCAAAAAGTCCTATTTTGCCAGTAGAATTAATGAGAACTGCAACTCAAGTAAGGAGCTGTATAAAATAGTAAGGGAGCTATGAAACCCAGTAAGCCTATCCCAGACCTTTCCACCCTCTGAGGAAGGCTGCAAAGAATTCAGCAAATTCTTTTCAGATAAAATTAATAAAATATATTCCACATTTATCAGCACCTCGCTGCTAGCAACCAACCATGAAACTTCAAACCCCCCCCTCCACCTCTGATGCATCTGCTCGCATGAGCAACCTCTCCTCATTTCCAGAGGCAGAAGTTGCAAAAACAATGGCGGAAATTAAATCAGGTTCTCCCCTGCCCTCACTTTGTCTTCGCCCAGATCATACCTATAATCTGCCCATATGTCACCCAGCTACTCAACAACTCGCTGGATACTGCTGTATTCCCAGATACATGGATGCTGGACACATATTCTGATACTGTCCCTTCTAGGGCATTCCCATTAGACATTACTTTTAACTGTGGGGAGGTCTTAAAGGCCATTCGCGATAGTCCCTCAGGTAAAGCTCCGGGTCCCGACTGAGTCCCAATAGATGTTTTTAAAAACGCAATTGACTTGTGGGCTCCATTGTTAACAAATGTTTTAAATAAAGTAAACCAACAGGGGTTTATACCCTCTTGGACGGAAGCTATAGTGGTCCCAATTTTCAAAAACGGTAATATAAATGATCCCACCTGCTACCGACCAATTTCATTGCTTGGTGCACTAATGAAGGTAGCAGGTCGGATAGTTTTATACATGATTCAATCATGGGTAGAGGAGAATGACATTATATCAAATTTACAATACGGATTCAGAACGGGGAAAGGAACAATAGAGCAGGGATTAAACCATGCGTTAATAATATCGAAGTATACTCAGGCAGTCTGCTCTCCGTTTCTTGTGTGCCACCACAGGTCCCCTTGAATTTCCGGAGCGCATGACTTAACAGGTGCTTTAATGAGTATTAAAGGCAGCAAGCTGAATGCCCCCAAGGTATCCCCCTATACACTTCTTGGAGAGGGTCACTCTTTAGATCCTGAGTTTCGTATTCTTGTATGTGCGATTGCAGCTGGTCCATCCACCCCTGAGAACTAGCAGTTACAAGCCCTTGATGTTGTGGGAGGGGTTAGTGCATTGTGCAGTTGGTATAAGCCACACCAGCCTAATGCTGGTCACTTCCGTGCACCAGCGACCTCTACAGCCCCACCTACCTAGGTGACCTTCCCCTCCTTGGTCGTACTGAAAGCTAGGTTCTGTGGACTGGTAGGCTGGAGAGCCAGGGAGGCACTTAAGATGCTTCTGGGGCTGTGGTAAAAGGTGCCACAGTGCCTGCTGATCCCCATTACCAATACTAATGATAGGCCAAATGTTGAAGTCAGGGCAGTCATAATTCACGCAGGCGCTGGGTAATTGTTGGAGAGCGAAATGGTGGTGTGGTGTGGGGGAGCGAACGCTGCAAGTACAGTTGGCTATGCTCATCTTACTCTACGTACTCTGGGTGTGCTCTGGTCATGATGGGCTCCTGACTCTCCTCATGCCACAGTCCAACAGGCAAGCCACAGACTTCAGGATACCACCTGTCTCCACCCTACGCCACAAGCCTGCCCGGGAGGGGCAGGTAGCAGGGACTGGGCGATGACTTCGAACTTCAGTGGTGAGCCGGCAGGTAGCTGCCCCTCGGTGCTACTCCTTGGCTCAAGCAGCACCGCCAAACTCAAACACCCGAACCTGATGCGGTGCTTGCTGGCAGTGATGCAACCTCTTTAAACCGCTTCCTGCCCACAGACTTTCCGCTGCCTTGCAACAGCTGCTCCAAAACAAAGGACTTCAGTGCCCCTCCTGTATATCGTATCCTAGCTTGTGCTCCCAAATGCAATTGGTGTAGTCGTGGTTAGGCCAGTGTGTGGAGAAGTAAGGAGTACAATAAAGATATTGTGTCTATGTTCACTCTAACCCCTTTCACAAAGCCCTCCACTTGTGAGTTCTCGTGTTACTGCCCCCTTAATGTCTGGATGTAGTGCCCACTGACTCAATTTCAAATAATGGCAGTGTTCGGCCTCTTTGAGTGGAAGGTCCTGTTTACAGTGTTAAACAGTTAGGTTATCCCAGTTGAGAAATGGACCCTGTTGAAGCGCCGGTGGAAAGGCTGGATTGTAGTGTGTGGGAGTGAAAGGTGAGGGGTAACATCCATTCGGCCATCTTGACCACCTCCTCGTTGTAGTGACGTGACATCAGTCTTTCATTTATTAGTGTCTCCCTTGACACTCATGTTACCTCCACATAGCCACTGTGTATTCATGTTTGATATGCCCTATTGTTCGGGTTCCTTCTCCATGGTTGCAAACGTTGGACTCTTAACAGTTCAAATTGTGAGCCAGTGGAGAAGGACCTCCTGGACATGGGCTCCTTTGTTGGAATAAAGAAGAAAAACACTTTCAACCAAAAACCTTGCTTCCGTTTGGGTTTATTACTTTTTTTTCTCATTTTGGGTGGAAAAAACATTCCTCAGTCTTCCTCGTGGGTGTGGTTATGTATGCATTGGGTGGACGGAACGCCTTCGGTTTCCACAACAAGACCCATATAACTCACCCCGCTATCGCCAAGTCCATATGGAGGCAGTGCTCATCGGACTCTCTCTGGGACCATTCTGGAATGACACATAATTGTGCAGCTTTATAATCAAGATGAAAATCTGGGAGCGCTAGCCCCCCTTCAGCTCTTGGGCACCGAATCGGATTGAATATGGGGAGAGCTCTTTTATTTTGCCAGATAAACCTTGTCAGTCAAGTGCGAAGAGTTTTTAGGTAATCTCTCTCCACGGAAATTGGAAGACTTGTTGTAAAGCGCTCTGATATCTGCAAAGATCTTGTTCGCCCTATATAAAAATAAATAAGTGTAGGAACTTTGGCAGGACCACCATCTTGATCGTGTGTGTTCTACCTGGCCATGATAGATGCGTTGGGGCCCATAGCTTAAGATCACTCTGTAATTTGCGGGGAAAAGGAATGAAATTGGCCAAAAAAAGACTAGAAATCTTGGGAGTTAGTTTGATAACGAGATATGTAAGCTCCTTCTTTACCCACTGAAAGGGGGTTGTGATCACAAGTATAACCACCTCTGTGTCGGGTACTGTCAAATTGGTGGATTTAGATTAGATTAATACGAATGCCCACTATTTCCTCAAAGAGCTTGAGCTCTTCCTGCAGTGTGGACAGGGAGAGGTTCTAAAGAAAAAGATGGGGGGGAATGTGGGCACCCTTCCCCCATAGGAAACGGCTCAGAGCTTACTCCATTTACAATTCCTCTGGAGCAGGGAACCGTGTAGTTGGCCTGGACCATCGCAATGAAGGTCTCCCAAAAACCGAATCTCTTCAGGTTGCGGAAGGAAAAGGAACAGTCCAGTCAAATGCCTTCTCGGCATCCAGACCAAGCAGCACTGCTGGGACTTTTTTTTTGGCTGGCCTTTTTCAATTGAGTGTATTACCCTTTGTGTGCGCTGTCATGGGTCTTCCGTCCCTTAATGAAGCCAGATTGATCCGAGTGGATCAAATAAGCATCTGGTCCTCTAGTTGTGGCTGGGATTTCGGGGTATAGCTTTGCGTTGAGATTGAGGAGTGCTATAGGTGGTAGGAGCCAAAGCTCTTTCTTGCCATGTTTTGGCAAGACCACGATGACTGCCTCTCATCATTGGAGTTACCCTCTTAATATGAATTAAAGAGGGAAGTCCAGTGGGCCAGCAGTTCTGTACTAAAAGTTTGCTAAAATTGGGCAGTCTGACCGTCTGGGCCCAATGATTTGTGGGGCTTCAATGTGTCGTTGGCCTGTCTGTGATCCTGATTCCACAGATACCGGACTACCCTGGACTCACACGGTAGTCCCAACGTAGGCTACTCGGTGACTCTCTTTCCAACCAGTGTCCCCAGCGGGAATAGCTTTGATTTATTGTGATTAATGTGAAGTTCAGTAAGCCTGCCAAATTCAGATAAATTGTTCAACATGATTGCCACAGAATGGCTGGGGTGCCATAGATATAATCAATGCACCGTCTGTGTAAAAAGAGACCACATGGATGCTCTTCCCTCCACCGAATGCCCATGTCCTTCGGATTAGTTCTTAGGCGGCAGGCCAGAGGCTCTATGGCCATCGCAACCAGCAGTGGTGACAAGGGGCACTCCTGCAGTGTCCCCCTGCTAAGACCAAAACTTTGTGACAGTTTTTTTCCCTCTGAACACAAAGGAGCCTAAGGGGGATCGGACAGGGATTTAAACGGGCAGCCCCCACTCACTGCAGCAACAACTATCAAATGCCTGTCCCTATATAATCCAGGGGTGAAGCCCTGATTGTATTCAGAATTTGTATCCTTGAAACAGGGTGCATTACAGCCTACTGTGTAATAGTGCTAGGGGTGACTGTGCCTTTGACTAGGCCGGGTCACCCCTCCTGCTGCCGCCACCTTTCTGCCTGCTGCCGCTGCACCGAGCGACCCAGCCGCCCGGCTGTGCAGATTTCCCGCCGCTGCCTCCCTGCGGCCCCGCCCACCAACAGCCCATTGGATGACCCGCCCTCCCGGCTCCAGATTTATGACGCCCCCAGAGCGACCGCGCAGCGGACGCGCGCAGCGGGAGCACCGAATGAGCACCGAAGGTGCGCCAAAGGTAAGCCCGTCTGCGCCTGGACCGCGCCCAGTGCCAGGACCCCTGGCCCCCGCAGACCCCAGCCCACCCGCCGGACGTACGACGCCGCCACCCTCAATGCACTCAACGCCGGCCGAACCCCTGGATGCTACCGAGCCACCCCGAGACGCACCCACGGACCCTTCATCTGCCAGTCCTGCAAGTTCTCCTGCACCCGGACCTGCACTGCACCAGCACCCACCAAGCCGAACTCCAGCAGCAGCCACCTGAAGTGCATCCTGCTCAACACCCGCTCCGTCCACAGACACGCCGTCGAGCTCTGGAACCTGCTCGACACCACAGCCCCAGACGTCGCCTTCCTCACGGAAACCTGGATGAACGCCTCCTCAGCACCCGACATCGCCATCCCGGACGGCTACAAGATCATCCGGAGAGACCGCGTCAACCAGACAGGAGGAGGCATCGCCATCATTCACAGGAACACCATCCGCATCACGGCCAACACCGACGACACCATCGCACCCGCCGAACACCTGCACATCCAGATCCACGTCAACCCCAAGACCACCCTCAGAGGCACCCTCATCTACAGACCCCCGGGACCACGCACACAATTCAGCGAGGACATCGCCGACTTCATCAGCCCGCTCGCCCTCCCCTCAGCCGACTACATCCTCCTCTGGGACCTCAACTTCCACCTGGAGAACAACGACGACCGCAACACCACCACCGTGCTGGAAAACCTCGCAAACCTGGGACTCAAGCAACTGGTGACCACCCCCACCCACCTCGCCGGACACACACTCGACGCCGTCTTCTCATCCAGCAAAGACATCGCCTTCAGCCACGCCACAGGACTCCACTGGACGGACCACAGCTGCGTCCACTTCACCTTCAGAAGAACGACGACCCACCAGCAACAGGTTGCCCGAAGAAGCTGGAACAAGATCACAGCCGACCAGCTCGCCGCTTCCCTGAGTCTGCACCCTCCCGCCAGCTCAGCGAACCCCAGCCAGGCCGCCGACAACCTCACGAAGTGGATCAGCAACTGCGCGGACGAACTCGCCCCTCTGAGGACCCCGCCCAGCAGACCCGGCAGCAAGAAAGCCCCATGGTTCACCGACTAACTCAAGAGCTCCAAGAAGAACTGCCGAGCCCTCGAGAGTCTGGAGAAGGGAACCTACACCGGACAACATGACCACCCTCAAGCTTGCCACCCGGAAGCACCACCAACTGATCCGCGCCACCAAGAAAACTGCATTCAAGGACCGACTGGACAACAACGCACACAACTGCAAGGAACTCTTCAACATCGTGAAAGAGCTCTCCAACCCCAACGCCGGAAACAACGACATCACCCCATCGCAAGACCTCTGCAACTCCCTCGCCTCCTACTTCCACAACAAGATCGCGGACATACACAACAGCTTCAGCAGTCAACCATCGCACACAACAACCGCAGCAACGCCACCCACCACCACCCTCCGCGCCTGGACTCCGATCAGCACCGATGACACCGTCCGCATGATGAACTCCATCCACTCCGGATCTCCGACCGACCCCTACCCTCACCACGTCTTCAACAAGGCCGACGCTGTCATCGCACCCCACCTGCGGGACATCATCAACACCTCCTTCGACACCGCCACCTTCCCGGAGAGCTGGAAGCACGCCGAACTCAGCGCTCTACTTAAGAAACCAACAGCGGACCCCACCGAACTCAAGAACTACCGCCCCATCTCGCTCCTCCCGTTTCCAGCCAAAGTCATCGAGAAGACCGTCAACAAACAGCTGGCCGCCTTCCTCGAGACAAATGGATCCCTCGACCCCTCACAGTCTGGCTTCCGAGCCAACCACAGCACCGAGACCGCCCTGATCGCTGCCACCGATGACATCCGAGCCCTGATGGACAACGGAGAAACAGCGGCCCTCATCCTCCTAGACCTCTCCGCGGCATTCGACACTGTCTGCCACCGCACCCTAGTGCAGCGCCTCAGCAACGTCGGAATTCAGGAGAAGGCACTGGAATGGATCGTCTCCTTCCTCGACGGAAGAACACAGAGAGTCCGCCTACCACCGTACAAGTCAGAGGCCACCGAAGTCATCTGCGGCGTCCCTCAAGGATCCTCGCTGAGCCCCACCCTCTTCAACGTCTACATGAGCCCCCTCGCGCCCATCGCACGCCAACACAACCTGAACATCATCTCCTACGCCGATGACACCCAGCTGATCCTCTCACTGACCAACGACCCCGCCGCTTCCAGAGCCAACCTTCACGAAGGGATGAAAGATGTAGCCGAATGGATGACGACCAGCCGCCTGAAACTGAACTCCGACAAGACGGAAGTCCTCATCCTGGGCTCCTCTCCCTCCGCCTGGGACGACTCCTGGTGGCCCCCCGCCCTGGGCACCGCACCCACACCGACAGACCACGCACGCAACCTGGGCTTCATCCTGGACTCCTCCCTCTCCATGACCAGACAAGTCAACGCCGTCTCCTCGTCATGCTTCAACATCCTGCGCATGCTACGAAAGATCTTCCGGTGGATCCCCACTGAGACCAGGAAGACGGTCACCCAGGCCTTCGTCACCAGCCGACTGGACTACAGCAACACCCTCTACGCCGGAACCACCACCAAGCTCCAGAAGAGACTCCAGCGGATCCAGAACGCCTCAGCCAGACTCATCCTCGACATCCCCCGATGCAGCCACATCTCCGGACATCTGAGAGACCTGCACTGGCTCCCCGTCAACAAGAGAATCACCTTCCGTCTCCTCACCCACGCACACAAAGCCCTACACGACCAAGGCCCGAGCTACCTCAACAACCGCATCAACTTCTACGCTCCCAAACGCCACCTCCGATCAGCCAGTCACGCCCTCGCCGCCGTCCCCCGCATCCGAAGATCGACAACAGGAGGAAGGTCCTTCTCCCACCTGGCCGCCAAGACCTGGAACTCCCTCCCGACCGACCTGCGCCTGACCCAAGACCACCTCTCCTTCAGGAAGAAGCTCAAGACCTGGCTGTTCGAGCAGTAGCAGCACCCCCCCCCCCCCCCCAAGCGCCTTGAGACCCTCCGGGTAAGTAGTGTGCTATATAAATGTACATGATTGATTGAGTGCTAGTAACAGTCACTCTATTAAAGCATTATTGGAAATTTAAAAACCAATGTGTGTGCGCATACCATCATGTGTTAATTTAACTCACCTCTCTACCCTTCTCTAGTGGAAAAAAAGGGGAGGGAAGGTTGGCAGTGCCTCACGGGAGCACACCCGGGGAGGATATGGCAGACTGGTACTCGCCTGGATCCTCACGTTCTCATCATCAGCAACTGCCAACCTGAAAGAAAAGGGGATAAAAGGCAGTGCAAAAAAAGAAAACCTCTATGTGTTTGTGTAAGTGACCCAATGGTGTTGGAACCTACCTCTAGTGTATGAGGTCTAGTCCCCCCCACCATAAAAAGAACTAAGCTCTACTAGCAAACTCAAACTTTATTCTGTGCTGTATGCCCGTCCTAATTAAAAACAACCAACATGTTTCATCGCCGTGATTACTTGACTAGCGATTTCATCAGGGTTATATTGGGTCAGCGTGATTCCTGCACGTCTTGCTTCTCCCTTTATTGTACCTGTAGAAACACATGGAATATAAAAACACACACACACACACACACACACATATATATATATATTCATTGTGTCCGAGTCAACTGAATGTCCGCATAGCTCTTGGTCATATTTTTACCCATTATACATTACCAGGTAGCCCTGAGTGGTCCAGCCTACCAGGCTCCCGGAGAAGAATTGAGATGAAGGGACCATATGACTTTGAATGGGTTCCCTACACCGCCCTTCGGTCGGTATCTAGAGAAATAAATGCACATTAAGACACCATACCTTGCGCTTAAAACTAGCGCTCATACATGCCCCTAGTCTGTATCATTATACTGGAACTATCACTAGCTCTGTATTCATATCCGTTTCCCCCACCGAATGCCTTATCCAGGGGTATGCATATTGCTTGGCGTGACCTCACTCGATATCGTTATGGCTGCCACGTGCGCCGTTAGTCATACATTCGCGGCAAAGCTCCTATCGAGACACAGTTGGTGACCAAACATTTAGTGCTACGGAGCCCTGTATTTACGAACTAGTATGATGGTTATTTCGCAACTCGGCCCCTAGTCCAACATATTCTAAGCCATATTGTGGCGGTAACATGAACCTTTTATCGTACAGGTTTTTTTGCCCGCAGTTAATATCACGGGGGAACTCCTTACCGTGTAGCCGTGCAAATGTGGCCTCCGCTCACCCTGCCGCTAAGAAGTGACTGTACGCTGGTCTACTTCAAAACAACGTATCTCGGCCCGCCCCAGTCACGTGTGTCCGGCTACAATAAAGGACGTCAATGATGTATACGTCGAGAGTGGCGGCCATCTTAGAGTGGTGGAAAATCCTCGTTGTTACATACCACTTCGGCCAGCTAACACTGGAAGTCAAAGGATATGCGTGATGACCCGGTTCAATTCGAATCATTTCAGATATCATAGATGCCTTTATTCCTCCCTTGCTAATTAGAACAGCAATGGGTAGATTAAACCCCAATAGGTTTCACCTCCGAAACTCGTGGGGATAAGACAGTAATATACAGTAAGAGATGGTAACATAATTTACCTGTCATCCATCATTTTCTACACTACTAAAGTATAGGTTATGTACTCATGGCTTGGTTTCTCAATTCCCTTCGGGGAATGTTCATATTAGTAGGTAGGGTAAGATAACATCTGTATGTCTCCAGTTATTTGTGTATCTTTTTACCCTGCTTAGCTAGCTAACAGTCTGTTCCACTCAATAGTTTCATTAAGACCATATTGATCAGTGGCTTCTTCATAAATCCAGCGTGCCTCTTTTCTGTGGAGTGTTTTCCATATTGTACAGATCCCCCATCCCCCCCCCTCACTTTTTCAATCACTGTCCAACGCAGGTCCCTGGGTTGGTGTTTCTGACTGATGAATTGTTGTACCAGTTTGGTTGTGAGTTTACCGGCTTTAAGCGTGCTGAGATGTTCTTGGATCCTAACTATTATCCTTCTCGATGTGAGCCCGATATAATGAAGTTCACAAGGGCATGTAAGTCTGTAGATCACATTAGCAGTATTACAATTGCTAAAGGTGTTCAAGTGCCAGATCTTCCCACTGGTTCTAGTAATTGTTTTCAATTTGCTGGTTAGTCCACACACGGTACAATTCCCACAGGGATAGTGTCCCGGGTCGATATTAGTCTTTGGCCACTGCTACTGCACGAGAGTGCACCAGCCGATCCCTCAAACTGGATGAACGTTTGAAAGCAAATCGCGGTTGCGGCATCTGCATGGAGTTAGTGGTTAGCAAGTGCCAGTGTTTCCTGATTATTTGGCGGATCTTAGTTGAATGGGGGCCAAACGTGGTGACCACTGGGATACATTCCTTCTGTTCTTTTGTTTGTTTAGTTAGCAGGGCTTCCCTTGGGGTGTTCAGCGCCCTCTTGCGTGCTTGTCTCACTACCTTCTGGGGGTATGAGCGGGATGTGAGTTTGTCTGCTAATTCCTCAGTCTGTTCAAGATAACTGGTTGTTGTGGTGCAGTTTCTACGATATCTCATGAACTGTCCTACCGGGAGGTTATCCCGGAGGGCCCTGGGATGGAATGACTTGTAGTGCAACAGGGAGTTCTTGTCCGTTGGTTTTTGGTGGACTGTGGTGACCAGTTTGTTATCTAAGGCTTGTATATCCAAATCAAGATACGTAGCCTTGTGACAGTCCAGAGTCCAAGTAAATCGTAGACATTTGTCGAGACTGTTGAGCCATGTCAGGAACTGTTCCAACACTGCTGCTGGGCCCCTCCAAATGCACAGGGTGTCATCTATATGTCTCTTCCAGAGGACAATGTTCCCCTGGAAGAGATTAGATGCATGATAGATATAGTTCATCTAAAACTGCCCAACATAAATACACGCCAGGCTCGGGGCAAACGTTGCCCCCATCGAGGTCCCCGATGTTTGAAGGTACAGTTGGTCTTTGTAGGTAAAAACAGTTTTTTTTCCCCAACAAGTTTTTGACAACAGCCACAAGATGCCCGGCTATTCCAGGTTCCTCAACAATACAATCAACATATATACGGATAAGAATTTGACTTTTTGATACCAAACAATAAATAATTGAAAAACAAGCCAAAATAACATCATATAATCAACGTAAAACTGTAGTGTCCTGTGTCTGATATACAATATAGTACATGTCCACTTAAGCCACATTAGTCGAATACCTATGGAATTACAGCCACATTTATCACACATTGTCTCCATCTCGTCAACTCGTCAAATACTAATCTATGGAGACAGCTGGAATAGGTTCTAGATAAACTCCACGATTTTCTGCGCACCTCTTCCAAATCTTAGGGTGCTTTTGATGGCATCCTCTAGTCTTAAATACCGGCAGTTCTAGCCCAATGCAAAAGTCAAGACCCTGTTTCCAAACCCCCACTTGTGGCGGGGAGATATCTTTCCATGCTTTCGCTATGTCCCGCTTAGCTACTGTGAGCCCCAAAAACAATTAATGATGTTTGTAAATGTTGCCCCCAATGCCGTCAGTAATGTGGAGCAGGGCTAGACATGGTGAGTGTGGAATGTCCCAGCCCAAAACCTCCGACAGGCACGTAATGACACCCAACCAGAACCTAGAAACTATTGTACATTGCCATACGGTAGCATAAGGGTACTGTCTGAGGCTTGATATCGTAGGCAGAGCGGGGGCTCAATCAGTCCGGCTCGCCAAAGCTTGTATAGAGTGTGGTAGACCTTGTGGAGATATTTGAATTGGATATAGTGTAAGCGCGCCGCAATAGCAGCACCTCTCGGGGGTTCTAATTCCTCAGCCCAGTCTTAGTCATCTAGGGGACCCAAATCTTCCTCTCAGACCTGCAGAGTCTCATCTAGTGTAGTGGGGCTATTAGTTATCAGTGTACGGTAAATCTTAGTGATCGTATGCTCCCCCAGCTCACTCATTAATACTTTAGCTTCAGTGGGATTAAAGTCTGGCATATTTCACTGGTGTGAAAGTCATGGGCAGTGTATGAGGTTTAAGCTTGACCACTTCATCCGTCCAATGGAAAAAAGTCATTCGGTGATTCGAAGAAGTGTGTGTGTGACTTGTAGGACACCTGCCATTGCCCCTTGTAATCCGGAAATATCATGCCTGGATTTGAAGCACATTGGAGGGACTCCTTAACCCTGGCTTGCTGCAGAAAAACCTGTCCTTATAATTCATGAATCTGGTGATTATTGGTCTGTGGCGGCCCCATGCTGTGGTTTGTGTAACAAAGCCTGGTGTGCTCTTCCAATAATAAACCGGGGGGACAGAACTCCTGGGGGAAGTCAGTATGTCTGCCATTTAATAAGGAGGCCCTCCATATCACCACCTTCGCAACCTTCAGGGAACCCCACAAATTGGAGGTTATTTCTGCGAGTGCGCCCCTCCGCATCTCCGGTTCTAGAAATACATTATAAGCATACTTTTTTATTTTTTATTTTTTTAGATTCTAGTAAGCAGTCCGAAAAGTCTGCCAAAACGGCGGATTAGACACAGTTCATGTGATATATGCGCGTGCACAAATCAGCCGCGTCACAAATCACCATTTGTCTGTGGCTTCCATCAGACTTCAAAGGCTGCCGCTCCCCAGCCCGCCGCATTGGACTTCAAAGGAATGCACTGCCCCCGCAATGCCGAGAGCTTGTTCCCATTTGCCACTCCAGTTTTAAAACTGAATCCATGGCTTTCTATCTGTGAAATGTGGCATTTTGCTGCATAGTAAAACATCTCTCCAAGTCCTCTTGTTAACCCCTATTTGAATTAAAATGCTTCCTACTGATTGGCAGACCCGCCCCATTCTCCTCGTGTGCTATGGAGATGAATAATAAGACTCCACACCTCGTTAGCCTTCATTTTCTCCTGTATAGAGTCAGAATTCTACAAAAAAATCCTGTGCATCGCTCATCAAACAGTTCTTTGCTACTAACCCTGTTGTCTCCATGAAAAACTTGTGATTCTAGCTGCTTTTCACAGCACCAGAAGTAAATTCCCAATGCTACTTTAATCACTCAAAATAAGGAATAAAAAAAGCTTTCACCCGTAAAGCCGTAAGACTTTGAAACTGTTAGCATGCATCTATCGGATTGTCCCCAGTTCTCTCAGCAGGGCATCGTAAAGCTTTCTTTACAAGCCCTTCTTTGCCCTGTAATCTGCTAATGTGCATTTCTCTGTAAATCTCTTGGTTATGTTGCATGTTACCTCTGTATCTTTAATATTGCATCATGCTTTGCTGATCGTGAATCAGTCATGTTGGTTATCTAAGGCACATTGATGAATACAAAAATCAACAAACCTCTCACTCGCACAGCATTACTCACCCACAACATCACTGAAGGCCACAGCATTACTCGCCCACAACATCACTGAAGGCCACAGCATTACTCACCCACAACATCACTGAAGGCCACAGCATTACTCGCCCACAACATCACTGAAGGCCACAGCATTACTCACCCACAACATCACTCAAGGCCACAGCATTACTCTTCGCCACCACAACATCACTCAAGGCCACCACAACATCACTCAAGGCCACAACATTACTCTGCGCCACCACAACATCACTCAAGGCCACAGCGTTACACTGCGCCACCACAACATCACTCAAGGCCACAGCATCACATCAATCCATGCAACCATTCAACAACACCAGGTTCACATATGTTCTCTCAATGTTTCAAGCTTTATTACAAATGTAACAAATAGCTGTTAATATTTCACTTCTGTTCTTGGATTTTCGTCACAATAAAATACACTGAACATAATCTTCACAAAAGGTATTTACAAAACTTTAAGCTAGTGCCACTATAAATTACAATAACTTTCATTTAAGTACGATTATAGAAAAAATTAAAAGCCATTGTTATTTTTAATATCAATACAACGAAGTCACGTAAATACAACACATTGCATTACAAATGCTATAGGTGTCACATTTGCGAAAGTTATAACTATTGGCCTTGTAAATGACAAAGCTATTGATTTCGCTATTTTCAAAAACAAAACCTAAATAAAAAATTTGCCATTTACAATACCAATAGCTCAAACTTTCCTAATGCGAGACCTATTGCATTGCAAATGCTTGTTTTTTATACTTTACTACTTACCTAGTTGGTCTGGATTCAGTCTGTGAGTTTGTTCCAATAGTTGATTGAGTGAATACAATTAATGCTTAACACATCCTCCTGATAAGCCTCAATGCTTGACCACACAGCTGTTATCTAATCTAGCCTCTGCTATACGTCCGGGGATCCCCTGGACTCTTTGCACACTGTACCTTACTTTGGTGTATAATCTACAGAGCCAGCTTCCCTCACCTCTCTAATAAATGTTCTATAACTATGCTGGCTTGCAAGGCCAGAAATCATTTTAAAGCCCTCATTATTGAGAACCTCTTGCCCCAATCATGATTAGCTCCAAAGCCTCCCTTGTGTCACTAGCACACCCAGTTCTTAAAACCTGGAGCATGCAGACGGATGTGTTGAGACAGCACAGGGAGATTAAACCGCTGGTAAGTTACTGGGGAAAAAAAATGTTCGAGGCATGTAATCTGTGGATCCCATGCTTTGCATACTCCTGCCATCTAGTGTTGGGTCCGGATGTTTGCCCTTTGTTTTTGTTTGAAGAAGTCTTTCCAGTCACAAGGTAGGTGACTCGTCCTTTCGGTGATAGTGCACATGGGCATCGACTCGATTGTTAGTTTTTTTGCTGCCATCCGGTTCTGACATGAATTGCTGCTCTCCGGTTCGAAGCTGTTTCTCAGGTTACCCTCTGTGTGCAATCCACTTACTTTGACGCTATTGTTTTCGATCACTTGTACCATTTCGCGTATCGTCTGTTGCATGACCCGCAATTTTGATCGGGGAATTCGTTGAAGGCCGCCTAGCCATGTCAGTCCATCTTGCAGTTGCGGACTCCATTTAAATTTTGCCCTCGGTGCCACGTGACGTTACCTCGCACAGACTCACACGAAGTGTGCAACTTGTGCTTATCTCTGGCGCACCACGAACAGGACTGCGATGCGTACAGATCAGCTAGAAGGAAACACTCGCAGACAGTCTGGCTCGAAGTCTCGACATGCAGAGCCAAAACATTGGATCCTGTCCCGACCTCTTCAGAGAAGATTCCAAGCAGGAGGTGCATTAGAGGCTGAAGATCCTATATCTGTCTGACTCCGGCTCCGATTTGGACCACGAGGTTCCACAAGGTCAGCGTATCGGGAGTACAGATCCTCCCTTACCTCAAAGTCCTTCTCCTATACAGTCCAAGAAAAAAGGCTCTGGTCCCACCTCTGCCTTTGGGCCATGATCGGCACCAAGGGAATGTTTCCAACGCCCGCATTCCGGCTCGTCACAGAAACACATACTAAAGCCTACCGGCTCTGACTCAAGTTTTCGTTTCACATTCCTTTGAAAAGGAAACATGTTGGAACTAACCCCTTCTCCTCCACCATTGCCTCCTTCCCAACAACAGCGGCCCTTACTAACTTAACCTGCTTAATTTGCCCCCACCACAAATACCCGATGATTGGGAACAATGATCCGTTACCTACCGACCCTTGGGACGATTATAATGCTACCTCAACCACACATAATGATCCTGGCCTTTACCCTACTAAGCCTCCCCACCAGTTGACAATGTAGGTTATATAGAGCTGTTCAGTAGAGCTGCTGAATACCCTGGGATACAATTACATAATGAATCCCAGGAGGAGGACTTTCTCTTTGAAACCCTCAGTACCTCTCAAAGATGAACTCTCACACTTCCTATACTGAAAGGCATGTTAAGACATGTGGATGACATATTTAAAGAACCGGTTAGTGCATGCATTCTCACCCCCAGGATAGATTAAAAAAATATATATAAATCCTGCACCATCTGATCCAGTTTACATTCCAGGCCAGTTACCTTTAGACTTTTGTGGTTGCTAACGCCTGAAAACTGGCCAATTCACAAACATCAGGGGACGGCCCCCCTCCCCCGGACACAGTCTAAACTGATAGACGCTGCCGGAAAGAGAGTAGTCTCCCAAGTTGCAAATTTCTGGCATATTGCTAACACCCAGACCCTTTTAGCCAGGCACGATAGAGCACATTGGGATGAAATGGAGCAATTGTTCCAATTTTTGCCAAGTGAGCATATATCCAAAGTTCAAGATCTCATACAAGAGGGAACTCCTCGAACTCTTTGATTATGTGTGCTTTAGATGCCACTCACACTGCAGCTAGAGCAGTCAATACCAGTGTTTTACTAAGAAGACAGGCCTGGTTATGAATTTTTGTATTCAAACCCAAATTCCAGGCTTCTTTTCTCAACACACTATTCGACGAACAGCATGTCTTTGGTTCTGTAGTAGACATGTCCCTAGAGAAAATGAAAGGACACAGACATTACAAAGTCCATTGAAGCCCTCCAGTCCCCTTCCATCCGTGGTTCCTTTCGGCTAACCTTCTATCGTGGGGGGGTCCAAGAATATCTCCTCAGACACTGCCGCTATGCCATATAAAGGCAACAATCAGTCCTCTTTCTCAAATGGCTGCTTTAGAGGCGGGTACAGAGGTAGAGGTTCCACAACACTCCCTCCCTCAAATAACAAAAAGTGACTTGCTCATACTCTTACCACCCCCGATCATCCAACACCTGTCTGATGTCTTTCCCGATTCCTCCTTGTCTGGCAATTAATTACTGCAGAATTATCCAATCCTGTTATTCCCCGGAGCTTGCTACAAATTCTCCAAACATTCCCCCAAGTTCACTCAGAATAACACAAGATCATCCGCACCTCCTCAAACAAGAAGTTCAGTCTCTTTTTTTAGGTTTAAAGCATTTTATTGCATTTTTGTGAAAAACAGTACAAACAAGTGCAGACAGTCGTCTCAAAGAAATAGTGCAAAGTTCACACTCCAGGAGCGCCTTCAGTAGTCAGCTAGTGCAATCATAACAACCTTCAGAGCATAGCGCCAGGTGAATACGTGACAACGACAATTACCAAAAACAAACAACCCCTGCCTCAACTCCCTTCCCCCTCCCCCTGTGCTGTGCGAATGTTCTACCCCTCTTCCTCTCCTTCGAGGCCTCCTCCTCTCACTTCAAGCAATCCTCCTGAGTATGCTAAGTAGGTAGATTGGACAGGGATGTCGCAGTAGCCTGAGATATCGGGGACCAGTAATTTCCTTGAATTCTGACTGTAGTAAGGTATGGAAAGGCTGCCACAGCTCCTCAAACTTATCCACCTCCCCCGCCACCGTGAGGGACAACTTCTCCATTTCTAGAACGTGCCATAATCTATGCAACCAGCCAGTAGTAGTGGGGAGTGTGGTAGTGCGCCAATAGATGAGTATGTTCTGAATCGCTGAGCCTAAGGCAATCGCTATCAGCCTACCCCTTCTGGATTTCAGAGGATACATCAAGCCATTGGGTAGCCCTAGCAGGACATAGGCCGGGAAGCGGGGCAACTCCATGTCAAAGCACTGGTCTATCTCATCTAGGATCTCCTTCCAGTAGGGATTCAGTAGCGGACAATCCCACAGGATATGTGTAAGTGTGCCAATCTGTCCACATTCACGCCAACAAGTGTTTACAATGTTGCGGTTCATTTCGTGCAGTCCCTGAGGTGTATAGTACCAATAGGTAGATATCTTAGTGAACGTTTCAGTGAGCCCAGTGTGGTATGCAGAATAGCGCCCGATAGGAGATGTGGTCCCAGTCCGTGTGACTCAGTTCCCTTCCCAGTTCTCGCTCCCAGTGCTCCCTCCCGGGGTTGTAAATGTGGAAAGGGGGGGGTTGCAAAAGTCTGTAGAGATCGGAGATGAGTTTGGAGTCTGAGGAGCACGTCGCCAGCCACATCTCATAGGGTGTAAGCTTCCGGTCGGCCAGGTCCTGCACCTGTGGCTGAAGCGCCCGGTGGCGTACTTGCAAATACCGCATTCGTTCAGTCTCGGGCAGGCGGTATTCCTGTCTGAGGTCCTGAAATGATACGGCGCCTTCCGGGCCGTAAATGTGGAACAGAGCGCTGCACCTAGCCGCCCGCCAGAGCGCGAATGCTCCAGGCTCCATCCCGGGCTGGAAGTCTGGATTCTCGGCCAGTGGAGTAAGCGGTGACGGAAAGGTGGTGAGTCTATGCACAGCAGTCAGGGCATCCCAGACTTTCAGCGGGACCTGCGTGACAAAGGATGTGTAGAGGTTGGGGGGACGGTGAACCCGGCGCATGAAAGGTATCTCCTGCAGCGTCCTGCCCGCCACTGCTTGGTCCTGGAACAGCCAATGCTTATCAGATTCCCACTTGCTCCATTCTACGTACCGCAATTGCGCAGCCTGATAATATTTGTGTAAATCTGGAACGCCAAGTCCTCCAGATTCAGGTGCCAGCGTGGAAAAGGCTCTCTTGAGTCTGGGTTTGCGGCCCTGCCAGACAAAGCGTGCGATGTCAGCCTGAGCCTGTCGAATCCAGCCCTTCGGCGGTTGAAGCGGCAGGGCTCTAAACAGATATAATACCTGCGGTAGAATAGTCATCTTCACCGCGGCAATCCTTCCCAGCAGCGACAACGTGCCTTTGCTCCAACGGGACAATTCTTCCTTAATTTTCCTACTTAAGGCCGTGTAGTTGGCTGTCACCATGGTAGGTAGAGAGGATGCAAGTAGTATGCCCAAGTAAGGGACCAGGTCTTTAGACCAGCGCATGGGGAAGCGTCCCTGTAACTCAAGTCTCGTGGCAGTGGTCAGCGAGATGTCGAGGGCCGCAGATTTCCCCATGTTCATCTTAAAACCCGCCACGTCGGCAAAGGAGTCCAACTCGGCCACGCAGGCGGGAAGCGCCTTTCTAGGGTCTTCAAGCATTAAGATCACATCATCCGCGTACAAACTAATGGTGTATGTATACCTTCCCATCCGGATGCCCGTCGCCTCCGGATTCTGACGGATCCTCTGGGCAAAAGGCTCCATGTAGAGAGCAAAGAGCAGCGGGGACAACGGGCATCCTTGCCTGGTGCCCCTCTCGCTCGCGAACTGTCTGGAGCTGCAGCCGTTCACTCGCACCGCCGCGGACGGCAGTCTGTAACAATTGAATATGAAGGTGCGAAACTTCTCACCTATACCCAACTTGCAAAGCACTCTCTCCAGATATGGCCAGTGTACACGATCGAATGCTTTTTCCGCGTCAATTGAGAGAAGCGTTCGTTCCCCCGGAATACGAGGGGCTTTCTCCAGGATGTGGACCACTCTTTTAGTGTTGTCCACCGTTTGCCTGCCGGGAACAAACCCCGCCTGGTCCGGGTCTACCAACCCCGGTAAATGGGGTGCTAGGCGCGCCGCTAGAATCCCAGTGTAGAGCTTGAGGTCCACATTTAATAAGGAAATCGGCCTGTAGGAGCCGCATTCCGTTCGGACCTTCCCCGGCTTGGGGATAACCGAAACCGTCGCCCGGAGGAGGTCGGGAGGGACAGCCCCCGGCTCAGAAAAGGAGTTAAAGAGCCGCGTCAACAGCGGTGCCAGCGCTGGGCAGAGCGCTTTATAGAAGAGTGGGGTCTACCCGTCGGGTCCCGGGGCTTTCCCCGGCTTGAGTCGGGAAATAGCCGCAATCACCTCCTCGATCCGAATGTCCCGCTCGAAGTGTTCTGCCTGTTCTAGGGTCAGGGTGGGGAGTTCGACCGATGCGAGGTAGTCTGTCTCTGCCATCGCCGAGGGGGGGTCGCTCGCGTACAGGTCGGCGTAATATTGACGGAACCCGTCCTCAATCTAGGCGTCCTCCGTGACCGCCCCATTGGGAACTGATAACTCCTTAACCCGCTGGTTCTGGTGTTTTACTCGAAGCTTGTGGGCCAGAAGTCTGCCACACCTGTCGCCCCCAGTGTAATACGCGTGCTTCAGGCGTAGCGCCGCGTATTCCGCTCTATCCATGTCTAGTGCAGAAAGGAGCTTTCGGGCAGCCTTGAGCTGCCTTCAGACCCTAGGGGCACCCGTCCTCTGATGTACCTGTTCCAGCTCTCGTACCTTGCTCTTAAGTTCGTCTCTCTTTTGCTGTCTCTCCCGATTCTCCGCCGAGGAAATGGCGATAAACTCCACGGGGAGCACCACCTTCAAGGATGCCCGCTGCGTTGCTCAAGTGGTATCGCCATTGTCGTTGTGCTCCTGAAACTCGCGGATCGAGTTTCGTACATGCGTTCCAACTGATGGCCTATGTAGCAGGGTATCCCGAAGACGCCAGACCCCTCTAGAGGGAGGTACCGGCGGTAGCTGGAAAGTGCCCGTCACCGGGGCATGATCTGACAGTGTAAGAACCCCTATGTTGGAGGCCGTCGCCAAGTCGCAGACCGGTCCCGTCACCAGAAGATGATCTAGTCTCGCGTAGGTCTTGTGTGAGTATTAGGAGTAGGCCTGAGCAGTAGGGTGAAGGCGCCTCCACAAATCATGCAAGTCGAGATCTCCCAGTCGGGATTTACTCAGCTGCGAGATCTCACCCGCTTGTGGGCGTTGCTGTGCAGACCTATCTAAAGAGGAGTCAAAGACCATATTCAAGTCTCCCCCAAGGATGATGTGTCTATCGGGTGTGTTCGCTAGGTCTTCTAGGGCCGAGTGTAGAAACCGGTCTTGGTGATCGTTGGGGCTATACATCGAGCCTACTGTAAACAGACCACCCACCTTGACTGTTCGGCCACTTTGTGCAAGACCTCCCCTTTAAATTTCCTAGACACTAAGATGACAACCCCCGCAGTCTTGGTGGCCCCTGAGGAAAAGAGTTGTATGGGAAATTTCAATGACCTCATCCTATGACAGTCTCTGGGCAGGAGGTGAGTCTCTTGTAAGACAAATGTCTGCTTGGGTGCTTTCAAGTAGAGTCAATACCGCTCTCCTCTTGACTGGGTTATTCAGCCCTTTCACATTAAGGGTAACTATTTCAAAGGCCATCAATGACCGTCATGAGGACAACGCTTAATAAGCCTGACCCCTCCAACAAGAAACGGCAGAAGTGACAGCAGTGTGAATTGGTGACGCGGGGCGTGGCAAATGCGACAACCATACAGCACAGTACCCCGGGCTCAGTAAAAGTGGCGTGAGGACAAAGCAAGTGCAACAGCAATACAGAACAGCACAGCACAGACCCCGGCTCCCCCCCCTCCCCGGCTCCCCCCCCCCCCCCCCCCCCCCCCCCACCCAAACAACCCAACTCCCCGCCTCCCCCTACCCAGTCCAGTGACCTGCCCCTCCCCAGTCCCCCCCCCCCCCAATCAATCCCAACCGAACAAAGCACCATTGTCCCAGTCTTGTCCGCCGTGGACAAGTCTGTGGAAAGGTAGTAGAGTGGACGGCCAGCC
The DNA here is from genome assembly GCF_964261635.1 of Lissotriton helveticus. Taxonomy (NCBI): domain Eukaryota; kingdom Metazoa; phylum Chordata; class Amphibia; order Caudata; family Salamandridae; genus Lissotriton; species Lissotriton helveticus. The sequence continues at coordinate 1,543,443,481 of NC_136067.1, read as the reverse complement.
ACCTCCTGCGCCCTCCCGTTCCCCCCCCCCCCCCCCCCCGGAACCCTCGCACCTGCAATGACGATGCCAAAATGATCTCCCCCGGAGCATGCTCAGGCCGTCAAGGCCATATCACCAGATGATGTGTCTCTGGACACCTCACGTATCGCGCCGTCCATTTCTGCTCGGATCGTGGGCAAGTCGGGTCGCCAAGGCAGGGGCGTGGATCGCCGTCTAATTGTCTGCCAACCCTCCCTGGCGTTGCGTCGATGGAGAGGCGTGGGGGTATCTTCATCCGTCGCAGTGATTCCCAGCACTCCGCAGGTATCCTGAAGGGACCGAAGCTGATGCAGAGTCCCGTTCCAACGGAAAATGAGCCTGAAGGGGTCGCCCCAGGAATATTTCGTGTCATGTTCTCGCAAAAAGTCTGTGGCGATTTTGAAAGATTTGTGTTTCTGCAATGTGATCGTTGATAAATCCTGATACAGGGCCACTTGATGACCCCGGAAACTCAACGGCTGCCGTCGCCGTGCCTCGCGGAGAATCCGCTCTTTCAAAGGGAAGTCCGGCAGGAAGGCCAGGATGTCCGGCGGTGGCGCCGAGGCCCGTCGTGGCAAGCCCACTCTGTGCGCCCTATCAATTCTCACCGGGAAGTCGCCGGGTTCGTCCAAGATGTCGCGAAACAGGTCTCTCAGGTAAGCGACCACGTCTTCCCCCTCTTCGTTAGATGGAACGCCCCGGACCCTGATGATGTTGCGCCTGGACCTGTTCTCGAGATCCTCAGCGTGGGCCTGGAGATCAATCTGTTGGTCTCGGAGCCGCAAGACCTCCTGCTGCAGGTGCGCGATCTCCTCATCTCGGGTGTGGCCGGTTTCCTCCATGGTGGACACTCGCTCTCCCAGGGAGTCGACCTCTCTTCTCACCTCCCCGGCCACCTCCTGTTTCAGTGTTTAGAAGTCCTCCCTAAGGGTGCTGAACAGAGACTCCAGGAAAGATCGGGTCACTGGAGGTCCCCCCCCCCCCCCCCCCCCTGCCCCTCGAGAGCTGGTTGGGGGGCTCGGGCCGGCTGAGTCCTATCGTGTCGTGGGGCACCCCTGCCCAGCATTTCCGGCAAGGTGCGGTCTCCTTTCTTACCCCCTCTGTTGCCTGACATCGTGGGGGTGGGGGCGTGCTGTATTAGGGAGGGCTCCTGTAGAGGTCTGGGCGTCAGGGTGGTGTAGGGGCCAAGACTCACGCAAATGCGTCCTCCGCTGTGTCACGTCTTGGTCTGATCCCAGCCGGAGAGCTTTCCGGAGCGTCGCCTCAAGGGTGGATGTAGCAGTCCACCTCCAGCGGCAGGACACCCCTCTGTCCCACGGAGTAGAAGGAAATGGCAATAGGCGATGACACCGGGGTATCCCCCCCTCTTATCCAAGGCTAAAGCACCTCGTCGGCAGGGCACCCACCTCACCTTCGGGCCAATGTCAGCGTCACAGCAAGCCTGCAGGAGTCGGGAGCGCTCCCTTCCGCGCTACAGTGTAAGGCGTCGCAGATCAGTCCCCCTCGTGGTCGGCGCACGCCGCCGCAATCCAAGTCCACTCTGTGCGGGGCTATGTGAGTTCTATGTTCCCAAGGAGGCCACCTATGAGGGTTCCCAGTTCAGCAGCCGGGCTCCGGCTCCGCGCAGAGGAGGACGAGGAGGCAGGGGTCCACCTCCGGTCAGGCCTACAGTTCGTGTGCCGCCTCCACACTACAGGCCCAGCGAGGACCAATTCAGATCTGTGTCAGGGCGGGGGGCGCTCGTCTTGCGCAGGAACACCGGGGCTCCTCTGAGAGCCCCCTGACCTCCGGCCGTCACCCCCGGACTTCTGGGGCACTGGGGGGATGTTCGGGGGTCGGTGCGTTGATGCAGGCCTCCCGGCCTACCCGATCCCCGGGCTGGCGTGGTAGCTTCCTGCCGGTTCCGCCCCCTTGGGCCGTCAGCCGGCGCGTCGCCGGCTCGCCGGGGATCTCTGCCTCTCAGCCTCACCGGCGGCTCTTGCTAGGTGCGTCCCCAAGCTGTCGACCCTTGCAGCGTCGCCGAGGCCCCACGCCGGACCTCCGGCGAGCACCGGTCAATGGCCTAACTGGCGGCCAACCTCCGTCGCGAGGGCCGCTCCGGCACAGCGCCGCTGCATGCAGGGAGTCACCGGGGCCCCAGGCCAGACTGCCGTTCGCCCACCTCCGATCTTGTGGGGCTCTGGGAGGAGGTCCGAAGGTCAGTGCGTAGATACAGGCCTCTCGGCCTACCCGATCCCTGGGCTAGCGTAGCTGCTCCCTGCTGGTCCCGCCACCATGGGCCGTCGGCTGGCGCGTCGCCGGGCCGTCGGGGATCCTGCCTCTCAGCCTCGCCGGGGCTCGTGCTGGGTGCGCTTCCAAGCAGTCGGCTCTCGCAGCGTTGCCGAGGCTCCACACCGGACCTCCGGCGGCCTCGATCACCGGCTCCACTGGTCTCTGCCGGCTCGGCGATCAGCTCCGGGGCCGCTCCGGCCCAGCGCCGCAGTATTCAGGGGTCACCGGGGCTCCAAGCTAGGCTGCCGCTCGCCCACCTGCACTGGGCACGTTCGCCGCTCGATCCGGGGGAGATCAGCGGTGCTAGGCGGCGCAGGGGCTCCGGGTTCTTGGGAGCTCACGAGGAAAGCGTCCTCTCAGCCCGCCATCTTGGCCACGCCCCCAGTCTCTTTTTTTAAAAGTAACTATAGAGCCCGTACACCTGCAATATTCGGGCGTATACTCCCTGTACTTTCTAATAACCAAAAAGGACGGCTCTCTCAGACCCATTTTAGACCTCAGAGTAAAGTCATTGCATACAATCAGATCCTTTTCACATCGTGACATTTCAACAAGTGCTCCCACTTCTACAGCAAGGCAACTTTGTCTACTCTAGACTTAAAGGTGGCATATTTTCACATTCCAATACACCCTGCTCATCGCAAATATCTCAGATTTGTGATGGCAGGGCAGCATTATCAGTTCAAAGTGCTTCAGTTTCGAATCACCACTTCTCCCAGAGTATTTACCAAGTGTCTCAGTCGTTGCTGCTCGCCTGCTAAGACCACACATTCATGTCTTCCCGTACTTGGACGATTGGCTCATCAAAGCGAACACCTCCGGTGTCGCCAACACACTCCCATAACTCCACAGTTACTGCACCAACTGGGGTTTACAGTCTGTGTTCAAGTCTCATCTCCAAAATTCCAGCACACAAACCTATCTAGGAACCACTTTAAACTCAAAGCTCTAGCTTTTCCCAGTGCAGCCAGAATTCACAATATTTAGGCTCTAGTCGCTCAGTTTCAGCCCACTCACTCTCTACCAGCTTGAGTGTATATTCAACTGCTGGGAATAATGGCCTCTTGCATTATGATTGTTCCCCGTGCAAGGCTTCACATGTTTCCCCTTCAGGAATGCTTAGCAAGTCAGTGGAATCAGTCACGGGTCATTAACCGATCTAGTGTTATAACGCCTGCACCCATTGCTCTCTGCAGTGGTGGAACCCACAAAATGTATCAAAAGGGCGGCCCTTCATAGACCCTGTTCCACGGACCGTACCAACAGCAGAAGCCCTGCTCACTGGTTATCTCAATCTTCCACCAGACTGTATGAACATTATTAAAGAGCCCAGACAGCCTACTGCAAGAGCTTGTAATGCAGCCAACTGGAAAGTGTTTGCCTTACTCGCCCTTCCTCCTCGTCACTCTCCCCCCCCCCCGACCCCCCCTTCCTCCTCGTCACTTCCCCATCCCTGTTTACCACCTTCACTCTTCCTTGCACCCCCTTTCCTTGTCAGCCCTCTTCCCCTCCAACCCCACCCACTTCTCCCCCTCCCTGGGATCACAGCTTACTGGACTTTGGACGTTGCCTTGACTCGTCTACCGGTTTGTGTCCCCGTCACCCTTCCCCTCTTCTCCCCATGCTGTCTCTCACCCTCACCTCCTCTTTCCCACCTTTCCCACCTTCATTATCTGTTTACTTCCCCAACTCCAACCCCCCCCTGAATCTATCACCTTACCTTATTTTCCCCTTACATATTTGTGCTTATTGTTTATCTCGACCTTACAAGTAACTATGTTGCCATGCTCTAAGAACTGTGTAACCTTTGTAACGATGTAACCTGTAACTATGATCTGATGCTCATGTAAAGCGCTCCTATACCTCCGGGTCTAGCCAGCGCTATATAAAACTTTTAAAATAAGTAAAAGTGTTACATATTGCAATAATCTATCCTTTGGATGCTTTCATCCAAAATATCATCTGTATTTTTTACACTTGAAGGAGTCTCAATTAGCTTACATATCAATTCGCTTACATCTCGCTGCAATAGCTGCGTACCTACAAAATAGACCGCACTTGTCTTTAGACTACTAGTTATCAAAGCATTTATGGAAAGACTGAAAAGGGTTATTCCACCAAGACTTCCACCTGCCCTTGTGTGGAATCTTAACATAGTCCTTACACGATTAATTGGTCCACCTCTTTGAACCAATGTATAAATGCGAACTACAATTTCTCTCATGGAAAACCACTTTCTGTATTAGGGGATCTCTGTGTATAGTCATCTAGTGAATAGTCCAGCTCATGAGCGTGGACCCCGGAGCAATAAAAAATCTCTTAAGTTGTCTAAAAATGCAGTCCTGCACAGACACTTAAGAGAGAATTTAAAGACCAATAATGCAGCCTATATCCACAGGCTACACTGTCCAGTACTTCAACTAGACATTCCACCAAAAACCACAAACCGCACAGCCTGCCAAGTGTTCATCATAGAGAAAAACTTCCCCTTTTACCAACAAAGCCTCTGGAATGATAGAGAGGAAGGGGAGGACAGAAAAGCCCCATAGGCTGCCATTATGTGGCTCAAAAAGGGATACCGTGCCTTTAAGAAAACTTTCTCAGTATCCCAGAATGCCCAGCAGGTCCCATTTACTTTCAGTTCTTTTTTCCGGCTCCTGCTAGCAGGACCCTGGAACTTTTAAGTGTGTGAGTGCTTACACTCAACGTGTTTTTGTGACCTCTTCCTCTTCTAGTATTCTGAGCACTCCTTTTTTTGTCAAAAATGCCAGCATTGTTTGAATGCCCGGAATGCTCCAGGAAGAAGGCCAAGTCGGACCCACACCCTGTGTGTATCGTGTGCCTCCCTTCTACTCATTTACCTGAGAAGTGTGAGATTTGCCAGACCTTCTCCACCATGACCCTGAGAGACAGAAAGAAGATCAGGCTCCAAGGACTGGAGGAGGAAGGCTGCAGAGACCAGGTGGGTCTGGGCATGCTGGATCTGCTTCCTCTGCCCATGCTGAGGCCTCTGGGGGGGCTCCCCAGCGTCAAGAAGCCCAAAAAGCGTCACCCTTCGTCGATGGCATCGACGGCGTCGAGAGGCATGACGGCGATCTGATCCTAGTTTCCCCAGGGCTCTGGGTCGAGGAGACGCCGAGGCGTCATCATCGCCGTCATCATCATCGCCGTCATCATCATCATCGCCGTCTCATCATCGCCGTCATCATCATCATCGCCGTCATCATCATCATCGCCGTCATCATCATCATCGCCGTCATCATCATCATCGCCGTCATCATCATCATCGCCGTCATCATCATCATCGCCGTCATCATCATCATCGCCGTCATCATCATCATCGCCGTCATCATCATCATCGCCGTCATCATCATCATCGCCGTCATCATCATCATCGCCGTCATCATCATCATCGCCGTCATCATCATCATCGCCGTCATCATCATCATCGCCGTCATCATCATCATCGCCGTCATCATCATCATCGCCGTCATCATCATCATCGCCGTCATCATCATCATCGCCGTCATCATCATCATCGCCGTCATCATCATCATCGCCGTCATCATCATCATCGCCGTCATCATCATCATCGCCGTCATCATCATCATCGCCGTCATCATCATCATCGCCGTCATCATCATCATCGCCGTCATCATCATCATCGCCGTCATCATCATCATCGCCGTCATCATCATCATCATCGCCGTCATCATCATCATCATCGCCGTCATCATCATCATCATCGCCGTCATCATCATCATCATCGCCGTCTTCATCATCATCATCGCCGTCTTCATCATCATCATCATCGCCGTCTTCATCATCATCATCGCCGTCTTCATCATCGCAGTCATCATCATCATCGCCATCATCATCATCATCGACACTTCGACGTCGTTAGGGTTCCAGACGGCGTCGGTGCTCGCCGTTGAGGTGACACCGCTGTTCGCCCTCAACATAGACTCGGCGGTCGGCGTCGAAGGACACGTTCGACGTCAAGGCGCAGATCATCAGCGTCGAGGCGGCGAAGCCCGTCGTCGAGACATAGGTCGTCGACGCCAAGACTACGTTCGCCGTCGTCTGAGGCGTTCTTTGACGCCGAAGAGGCGCGAGGCGCCGAAGAGGAAGAGATCATCCTCCAGAAGGCGTTCAGGAGTCCTTCCAGATCCTCCGGGGCTCGACGTCGGTCAACGACAGGGGGCGCTGCCTCTCGATCACCTACGGCGTACTCTGTGGTATACTCGCCCCCCCAAGCCGAAGTCGTCTACTCCTCTTCCACTGCCTAAGGAGCCACCTCCGCGCACTCTTTTCGCCACCACCTCCTTCTGTTCTTCCACATAGACCGAGGTCGGTCTCACTGACGCACCTCCCTATGCCTCCTAAGGGGACACCTCGGCCGAGGTCCCCGGTGAGGCCGCCACCGCAGGCTCCGCCGCAAGCACCCGCGGAACGCCCAAGGCCTAGATCTCGCTCCAGAGGGAGATCCAGCATTCGCCGTCGCTAATCGACGAGATCCAGACGACACCGTAGGAAGGGTCGGTCTAGGTAAAGCACTGATTCGTCCAGCGAAAGGGGCTATTCGCCAACTCTGTCAGAATCCCCTCGTACGAGGGTATCCCCTGTGGACGACGTGGTCTCCTTTCAGGAAGTCTTGTTGAGGGGTGCGAGCAAGCTGGGCATCCAACTGACTGTGCCCACGCCTACGACCTCCGTAATATTTGAGACTCCACAAGAAGCACCTATCTAGGCCTCTGTTGCCCTTTGTGCCTGGATTGGTGGAACCCGCCATGGAGCTCTTCCTCACTCCGGTGGTGGCAAAAGCAGCCCCCTCCAGGCTGCAAAAGAAATACAAAGCTCCTGATGCGGACCCGGCTTTCCTCCGATTGGACCCAACTCCGGATTCCGTAATTGTGACGGCGGCGAGGAAGCAACGCGCCACCACCCCATCCTCAAATGTACCTCCGGACAAGGAGTCACTGGTTGGACTCAGCAGGCAGGAAGGTGTGCGGGACGGCCGCTACCTCCATGAAGGCTGCCAGTGCATCTGCGCTGTTGTGGCGCTATGATCGGGCGCTGTGGAAGTCCCTCCAACAGTTCGCCGACCTCCTCCCACGGGAAAAGGTGGATTTTATGGAGATCCTGAATGAGGGATTGCTGGTGTCGAACCAGCTGATCAGCGCAGCGGCAGACTCGTCGCTCCTGGCAGCCCATGGGTACTGCCATGGAGTTAATCAGAGGCGCCATGCTTGGCTCAGATTGACATCACTGAAGCCCAGGAGAGGGTGGCCAACCTGCCCTTCTCTGGCGAGACCCTAGTCGGGAAACACTCCGACGATGAGATGGCCGGAGGCTGAGACTCTGAAGGGCATGGAGAAGCCCAAGGACCAGAAGAACTACTACCGCCCGTTCCAGAGACGGTACAGGGCAGCAGTTGCAGAGGAAGCCCTTCCAGAAACATCTGAGGGGCAGGGGTGGTCAGCAGTCGGCCACCGCGACCAAAGGCCCGGCCGGGTCTAGGCCCTGGGCGATTACTTCCCCGTCATCCGTTACCCACTCTGGTGGGTGGGGGGGCGGGGGGGAGCGTTCAATATTTTCTGGCAGAGTGGAGGAAAATTACTCGGGACAAGTGGGTGCTGAAATTGTTTGCAATGGATACAGTCTTCGGTTCACCAGCCCGCCTCCAGCAATTCCACCAGTTTGCTCGTAGTTTCAGCTGCGCGAGCGCCAGGCGGAGGCCGATACTCTGTTAAGGAAAAGGGCGATAGAAGAAGTCTCTCTGTCTCAAAGGGGAAGAAGTCTGTACTCACGGTTCTTTCGGGTCCGCAAAAAGGACAAGAACGAGTTCAGGTCTATTCTGGATTTGCGACAAGCAAACAAGTGGATTCGCAGAGAAGTTTTGCGTGCTGTCTTTGCACCGGATTTACCCTCAACTGCAAAGGGGAGACTGGCTGTGCGCAATAGACCTACAGGATGCATACTTCCACGTGCCCATTGCACAGAAACACCGGACGTTCCTGCGATTCCAAGTCGGCGCTAATCACTATCAATACAGTGTTACCGTTCGGGCTGAAGTCTGCGCCCAGGACCGTTTCCAAATGCATCCCAGAAAACAGGAATGGGCCTTGACTCGGAATCAGTCAGGCTAAGTCAAAAATACTCTAAATAACAATATGTGTGCCAGGACTTAGTTTTTTGGAAACTGACATTTATAAATGACCCCTATGAATGAAACATAAACGTCTGCTTAATCATTTGCATCATTTAATGATATAGCTTGCATTTTTTCTTTTTTGTAAATTTTTGAAAAATATTCTCTGCGAAAACACCTTATACAACAAATTCTATATACAAATGTACACCATATACAAAACATTTACAATTGAACAAATTACACTTACACCACATCCATACCTCTTTCAAACTTCACATACATACTACACAATGGTCCCTAGGTGCACCATACTATAGGCAAAAATTACACTTCAATAATGAAACTGATTATGCTACAGCGTTTATAGTGATTTTTCAATTTCTAACTGTAAATCAACTAAAGGAACAGTGATGACTCCTTAGTTCGTATGACCTGGGACCAGGTCGACGCGTTTCGAACCCTCAAACTGGTGGGGTTCTCATCAAGACCAGAAAGACTCTACAAAAACCAATTTGTGGAAAAACTGCTTAAAAACTTCATCTTAAGTGCCTGACCGATTGCTGGCTCCCCTACCTTAAGTCTTCTCAACAACCGAGATCGTATGTGGTGGAGCTGTCTTGGAATCTGAAAATAACATAAGCTCAAATTCAAATCTTCTGTACTCCGAATGCCAGACAAATAATCACATTTAGACACCAATTAGTAACACTCAGATACAGAACTTTAAACTATGTGGCCGTAGCCCCTATTGTGAGGAGTTGTTCTGTGAAAAATGGGGGGCCTCCTAGCTGCCTGTAGGGATGAAACTACTGTCAGCCTTGCTTTTTGGGAACAATTAAGCAAACATTTGGAACAGAACGCATTGGTATAGCAGTTCACTTACCAAGTCACGTCTTAGTTCCGCCGCGGGCTAGTAATGTGTCCTCGCTGTATTAGTCCTTGATTCTCCTTGTTTCTCAAAATACCCGTGGAATGTAACAGACCCTAAGTTGAAAGTGGACTACGGAGATGTCGAAAACAGCGCGGTTTTAAAGGCTCTAAGGTTAGCGGGGTGTTATTCATGCTAGCACCGATCTAAATCGCGGCATGAACACCTTTGACTTAGTAAGTCCGTGCGAAGTGCGGCTAACGTTCGAAATAAACAAAAAGCCTTTTGTGCGCAGATGCTGGGGGAGCGATCTCTTACCTAAGTCAGGGATTCTTTGCTTCATTAGTAACACAAAACTGTCGGGCCGGGTTCTGTCCTTCCGTGGAAGAGTACAAGACTGAATGGGATCGTGAGAACGGGGAATTTACTTCCTGGTAGTCACATGAGCAAAGGTGCTGCTCGGCTTTCTGGGAAATGTAGTGTTTGGACAATCAAGAATTTTCAATTGAAAAAGAGGCATGATATTCATTTTTGATGGAAAAAATATAAAAGGGGTACCAGTCCAAACGTGCTAGAGCGTGGAAATCATGTGCTGACAATGGGCTCACTATGTTTTGAACATTTCCGAGATTTCATTGAGGCCGTTAATTGCGGTGTTGTATTTCATAATTAACAACGCCTCCCGTTGGCTAAGTCTCGCATCCAGGTCGCTGCCACGTTTGTCCATTTCAATTTTCGATATTACTGTCCACCTGAGGTCAGATTCCTTATGGTTTTTTGACATCCAATGGTTCACCAATGGTGCGTTTGCCACTGTTCTTCTCACACGTGATTTATGTTGGGTAATCCTCTGGCGGATTTTTTGTGTGGTCTTCCCAATATACAACTTGGGACATGGGCATACTATGCCATAAACCACGTTTTTTGTTTTACAGTTAGTGAAACTGTCGTGTTTCCAATGTATCCCTTCAAAAGAGAAGACGGTTCCTTCTAGTGTCTGGTCGCAACATGTGCAGGTGCCACACTTATGATGTCCAACTATTGGTGGAAGGTGGAGCATATTTCTGAGGTTAGCTGGTTGTTCACTTGGTAAGGCTGCCCTCACTAAATGGCTGGCAACGTTCATATCCTTCTTAAAGGCGAACCGTGGTGGTTCTGAAAAATCCTCGTGTAAAGTTTGAAGTAAATGCCAAATGCATGGCAGTGGTAGCGGCACACCTGAGAGAACAAGGTGTTTGTCTACCCGTACCTGGACGATTGGTTGATCAAGGCATCCTTCTCGGAAGCTCAAGCGCACTTCCAGAAGACGTCCATTCTCTTGAACAGCACATCAACATGTCCAAGTCTGTCCCGACTCCGGTCCAATGCCTACAGTACTTGGGAGCCTCCATCAATACGCTGTCTGCAAGCGTGTCTCCTTCGGAGGAAAGACGTTGATCACTCCTTCGGAAGGCTCGGGCTCTTATGACCGCTCCATCTACAACAGTGAGGACTGTGTCTTCTCTACTGGGGTCGATGGCCTCCTGTATCTTCCACACGCAATGCTACACATGAGACTGCTGCAGGAGTGTCTGGAGGATCAGTGGGACCAGAGGAGAGGAAACTGGGACGCCAAGATACGACTGTCTTTGCATGCTCTACAGTCTATGAAATGGTGGTGTTCAGCGGAGAATCTCCTCAAGGGGGTTCCCTTCCACAAGGACATTCCCACTCAAGACTATTGTGACGGATGCTTCTCTCCACGGCTGGGGAGCGCATTCCGGGGAGTTACAGATCCAGGGAACGTGGGCCCAGACGGAGTCCACGTATCGCATCAATTTTCTGGAACTCAGAGCTGTTCACTTGGCATTGAAGGCCTTTCATCCGTCCTTCCAGACCAACTCTCTGCTTGTACAGACGGATAATACGACCACGGTGTATTACCTCACCAAGCAGGGGGGCTCGAGATCGCGCACACTGTCGCAGGAGGCGCAAGCGATCTGGCACTGGCTTCTTGCCAGAGGACTGACGATAACGGCTACTCATCTACCAGGTGTGCAGAATGTTCAGGCGGACGCACTGAGCAGACTGATCCAGGAAAACCACGAATGGGTCATAAACGACGAAGTGCTCGGAGACGTCTTTGCCAGGTGGGGCACTCCTGACGTGGATCTGTTCGCCACTGCCGAAAGCGGCAAATGCCGAGAATTCGCATCCAGGTACTACCAGCAGGGAACGCTGGGGAATGCGTTATGGATCAACTGGTCAAACAGATTTCTGTACGCTTTTCCACCCCCTTCCCCCGATTCTGGCGGTGCTCATCAAACTGGCCCAGTCCAGGGCGCGGATTATCCTGATTGCCCCGGAATGGCCCAGGCAGTGGTGGTTCATGGACCTGCTTCACCGGTCTCTCCTTCCTCACATTCGGCTGCCGTGCCGGCAGGACCTTCTCGCGAAGTTCGGGGGGCAGATGGTGCACCCCAAACTCTCGTCTTTGAGTTTGGCGGCATGGCTCTTGAGAGAGTGCAATATGGCCATTTGAATCTCCCGGCAGATTGTATGGACATACTGAAGGAATCCAAGAGACCTTCCACTAGGACTTCTTATGCGTACAAGTGGAAGAGATTTTGCATCTGATGCAAGTCCAAGAACTATGATCCAACGACATGTAAGGAAGATGTCATCCTTCCGTACCATTTACATTTGGCGCAGTCTGGCCTTAATTTTCATTCCGTTAAGGTTCATCTCGCTGCGCTGACTGCCTACAGGAAATGCCCTTCAGACTTCCTTCTTCCAGATCCCTGTGATCAAAGATTTTTTGGAAGGCTTGAAGAAAGTGTTTCTTCCTGTCCGGCTTCCTTCGCCTTCATGGGAATTGAATGTGGTGCTGTCCAGATTGATGAAGGAACCTTTTGAACCTATTCATAAGGCTTTGTTGCAGCACCTGTCCTGGAAGGCGGCGTTACTCGTTGCCATTACATCGGCCCGCAGGGTGAGTGAAATTCAGGCGTTGTGTTGCCAAGAACCTTATACTGTATTTCATGCTGCTACGGTTATTATGCGTACTCACCCTAAATTTCTTCCTAAGGTTATTTCTGATTTCCATGTTAACCAGACCATAACTTTACCTACGTTTTTTCAGAATCCTTCCTCTCCAGTGGAAAGATCTCTACATTCCCTGGATGTCAGGAGGGTGTTGAAATTTTATCTGGATAAAACCAAGGATATTCTTAGGTCAGACCAATTGTTTATCAATTATGGGTCAGTCAGGACAGGTCTTGCTACCTCAAACAGTCCATTTCGAGGTGGATTTTGTCCTGTATACAATTGTGTTATCAAAAGGCTAATAAGACCGTGGGGGGGTAAACCTAAGGCTCATTCCATCCGGAGCAAAGCTGCCATGACTGCTTTGTTACGTAATGTTCCCATTGCAGAAATCTGCAGGGCGGCCACTTGGAAGTCGGTCCATACCTTTGCTAAGCATTACTGTCTGGACACTGAATCCAGGGCAGACGCACCGGTTGGGCAGGCTTCGCTGCGAAATCTGTTCGCACAGTAGTGGTGTTGTACTTCTTTTTCTCCGCCTCTTGGTGCGGGGATGGGCTTGCCATTCTATTCACTAGATTATGACTATACACCGAGATCCCCTACTCCAGAAGGAGTCGTTTCTGTCCTGTAACTCCAGTTCTGTAGTAGGGGTATCTCTGTTATAGTCATAAGCGCCCGCCCTCCTCCCCAGTGGAGAAAGATGTTCATGTTCGAAATGCTACAGGTCTAGCGTTATACGCCTTCAAAAAGAACTGAAAGTAAATGGGACCTGCTGGGCATTCTGGGATACTGAGAAAGTTCTAGAACGTTTTCTTATAGGCACAGTATCCCTTTTTGAGCCACATAATGGCAGCCTATGCGGCTTGTCTGTCCTCCCCTTCCTATCTATTATTCCAGAGGCTTTGTTGATAAAAGGGGAAGTTTTTCTCTGATAACTTGGCAGGCTGTGCTGTTTGTGGTTTTTGGTGGAATGTCGAATGTCTAGTTGAAGTACTGGACAGTGTAGCCTGTGGATGTAGGCTGCATTATTTGTCTTTAAATTCTCTCTTGTGTCTGTGCAGGACTGCATTTTTAGACAATTTAAGAGATTATTTTTGATTGCTCCAGGGTCCACGCTCATGAGCGGGACTATTCACTAGATTATGACTAGAACAGAGATACCCCTACTACAGAACTGGAGTTACAGGACAGAAACTACTCCTTCCTTATTGCAATTACTTCACTAAGAGTAGGTGAGCTACCTGCACTAACTATTGAACCATTTTTCCAGCTTCACAAGGACAAAGTACTCTTTTGTACCAACCCTAAATTTCTACCTAAAATAGTTTCTGCCTTTCACATCAATCTGTTGAATTACCGGTGTTCTTTCCTTAACCTGATTCAGTGGCAGAACGAGCTCTACACACTTTAGATGATAGAAGAGCTTTGTTATATTACATAGAAAAACTAAACCATTTCGTTAAACTTTTTGTTGCTTTTGCTCCACTTCACAAAGTTAATTCTATATCCAAATCAGGTATTGCTAGATGCATTGTTAAATGTATTCAAACCCGTTATGTGAAGGCAAGTAACATTAACAATACCACCAAAAGCGCATTCCACTTGCAAAATTGCGGCTACTATGGCTTTCTTAGGAAACATTCCCATAGTGTACATCTGGAAAGCTTTAACATGGTCTACACCACACACATTCACCAAGCACTATTGTGTAGATGTGTTGGCAAGACAGCAAGCTAATGTAGGCCAGGCAGTACTTGGAACACTCTTTCAGGCCACTGCAACAGCCACGGGTTAGCCACCGTTTTGGGAGAATCTGCTGTATAGTCTATGCAAATCATGTGATCGACAGCTCACATGCCTCGAATGGCTAATGTTACTTACCCATTAAGCATCTGTTCTTGGCATTTAGAGCTGTAGATTAACTCCCCGGGTATCTATACCTGTTGCAGTTCTCTTATCTTATATACATATGCATGTATATCTCTATTCTACCTTTACTAACTCCATTCTCACCCTCTGTGGGAAAACAATCTAACAATGGAGTGGATGCCCATGCGCACTCACTGAAAGGAGTCACCTACCTTGTCTGGAAAGACTTCTTCGAAGAAAAACATCTCGTTAATATCCGGACGCAACACTAGATGGTAGGAGTATACAGAATGTTAATCTACAGCTCTACATGCCAAGAACAGATGCTCACTGGTTAAGTAACATTACCCTTTCACATAGTGATATCCGAAGCTATGGAAACATTCCATATTTACTTCCCTCATCCAATGAAACCAATTCCGATACCTGCTCATCGTCTGTTAGTACAGTATTTCTTTTGTCATTGTCTACCTATAGAATAAAAACGTGCGTCCTGGTGTGGCTGACTAATTTGTACAAGTGAGTGCTTGGAGGGCATTGTGTACATTTTAGTTGGCGTTTTGGCTTTTGGGCAAAGAGATTAAAAAGCAGTACAGAGAACACTATTCTTCTAAACGAGCACTCTGCAACGCTCTAGCGAAGAAATTCCACAACAAGATGGCCACCATCTACATGAACTTCGAGCCCCAACCTACAGACCTCACTCCGAGGAAAGCCTCCCCAGTCAGTCCAGCAACTCGCCGCATTGGAACAGCTCACACATTGAACACCGCAGCCCTCATGAAATCGATTCACTAGGGAGCACCCAAGGACTCCTGCCCCCACCGCATTTTCAACCTAGGCAGCAGCGAGAACAGCCACTACTAACTCCACCATCCACCACAGCCAGCTTTCTCAACACATGGAAACGGGCAGATGTCAGACCTCTTAAGAAACCATGCGCCGACTCCTGCAAACTCCAGAACTACCACCTCATCTTTTGGCTCCCTTTCCCTGTCAAGGTCCTGGAGAAGGCCATCTACTGGTAGCTCACCGAACAAATAGAGAAATACCCTGCTAGACTCCTCCCAATCTGTTTTCTTTATCAACCACAGCACCATGACCTCCCTGATCGCCGCCACTGACTACATTTGCACCCTATTCCACTGTGGGGAATTGGCAGCCCTGATCCTCCCAGATTTCTCCGCAGCTTTAAACACTCTATCTCACCACACACTCGAGACCGCACCAGATTGGGATCAAAGACTCACTCTGTGTATTGCATCATTCCTCATGGGACGAATGCAGAGAATCTGTCTACCTCCCTTTACCACAGAACTCATCAGCACCATCTGCGGCATCCATCCAGGCTCATCCCTCACCACCTTCATGCAACCTCTAACAGACCTCATCGAAGCCCATGATCTCAACATTATACCTACACCAACGATACCCAGCTTATCATCTTGGCAGACCCCACCACTAAGACCATCTGCATGAAGAATGTCGCAAACTGGATGAAGCACAACTGTCTGAAGGTCAACACTGACTAGACCGAAGTGCTGATCATTGGCAACCATGTCTCCCTCTGTAAGGACACTTGGTGACCCGCCAAACTCTAGCCCACTCGCATTAAAAGAACATGCCTGCAACTTCGGCATCATCCTGGACAACAAACTCAACATGAAACAGATCAACAGTCTTCTCTTCCTGCTTCCACGCTCACACTGCCTGCTCTGAAGAATTTTCAAATGGCTCCCCATTAGCACGAGAAAGTGTCACATGTCTTGATCGATAGCTGGCTGGACTGAGGCAACGCACTGTACGCAGGAACCACCATCAAACTCATGAGAAGGTTCCAGACTACAGAACTCAGTGGGCAGATTGATCTTCAACCTGCCCAAAGAGACCCCCATAACCTAACACCTGAGAAACCTTCATTGGCTCCCTGTCCAGAAAAAAAATACCAATTCAAGTTACCGACACGCCTGCAAAACCCTCAATGAACAAGGACCAGCATACAAGAACCACCTCCTAAATTTCAAACAACCATCCAGAATACTTCGCTCTGCCTCCTCACACTGATACAGCACAGCCAACGTAGCCACATCAGAGGCTGCTCGTGTTCTCGCACGTAGCCGCCAAGTCCTTGAGTGACCTCCCCGCTGAACATCACCCTCGGTGACTGACATTAGGAATAGACTCTAGACCTGGCAGTTCAACTCAACCTAGTGCCGGGATACAGCCATGAGTGATAGTCGCCATTTTACAAATACTGATTGATTTTGTTAAATAGAGCTGTATCTACAATATTTAAGTTTATAATGAGCTGACTTTGTTACACCTGTACTGTTGATGATGGTTCTGTGAGGCATAGCTTATGTTTTTTTTCGGTTTTCACAATGAAGCCCTACTTGGATCCCCAAAAGTAAAGTGCTGTTTTTCTGAAGCTCATAAGTAATACTGTGGGAGAAAATTCTTCTCAGTACTGGTCTTCAATTTCAATCTCTGGTTCTCCAGTGTTTGACCGCTTGCCTGACTTTTGGTTTCATGTATGGCATGTTGACTTGTCCAAGTTTTATTTAGAGAGTGTTGAACAAGTAAGCGTTGTTACTGCTTCCTAAAGCACATACTGAAGTGATGTTTTTTCCTTTCCTCAGCCTAAAGAATGCAATGGCATACAGATTCCAATTGATACCAGCAAGCCAAATCCGAATGAAGTGGAGTTTGACAACCTGTATCTGGACATGAATGGCATTATCCATCCTTGCACACATCCTGAAAACAAGTAAGTATTAAACTGATATTTTAGTTAAATTAATACTGTTACTCATATATTGGTGGTAACCCTCTGCTGTTAACGTTTCAGGGCCGCTCCTAAAAATGAAGATGAAATGATGGTTGCAATTTTTGAGTATATTGATCGACTTTTCAACATTTGCAGACCAAGGCGACTTCTTTACATGGCAATTGATGGTGTGGTAAGTTTTGCAAGTTTTATTGCTGCACACGTATAGCCGTACTTCCTCTTAAGTGGGGCATATTCATTAAAAACGGCCAATATGCCCATTCTTTATGGTTGCACGATTCCTAAAGACTGGTGTGGCACAATTGGTGATCATCTGAGGAAGTCTGATTTGATCTTTGTTTCAACCTCCCCCCCCCCCCCCCCCCCCCCCGAGTACATATTATCATGATTACTTTAGTTGTCAGTGTGCCTTTATATACCAATAGTACATTATGTATCCATTATATCCGTCCAAATTTAAATATCTTGTGGAACTATGCAAACTATAAAGCTTTGTATGAGCTGTTGGCACATGCTTTTCCCACCCTGCCTCCCTCCAAAATGTCTTGCTCCAAGTTTTTCTACCCTTGTCATTACTGTTAAATGTTGTTAAATTTCTGAGAAACCTTTCACCCTTGTTTATTTACTTCTCAACCACACCACACAACACCAATCCATATTAGTCTTCCATGCATCATTTTGCAGAAGCAGCGGCTTCTCCACGATTCAACTACATCTGTTTTAGCCACCATCATGCAAACAATATCTAATGTTTGTCCTATTCTGGACAGATGGAATCTCTGCACATTACCAACAGTACTACCTTAGGGGTCTAGTTCTCGCGAGCCGTTCTAGTAACGCAGCTAGTTTCTCTCTCTCTCTCTCTCTCCAGAACTCTCTGAACAGGGGATACACCTAAAGTACACGAAGAAACTTCCCTTGTGCATACCGTCAGAAAAACCTCTCCACCTGCACTCTCATAAAAAATGTGATGCAATATTTTGAGTTTAACCAAGTCAAATTCAGACTGTATTGCCATTATTTGAGGACATTCACAAGTCTCTTCAGTCGCTCTCCCCTTCCATCCTAAATATTCCTTCCATGTATCTTTTAGTTTATCTAAGCCAGTCAGGAAAGTCTCAAATTCTATACATCTGTGAGATCGCCTTAATCTGAAACTGCTGAGAGCAATGTATATTCAGGAGGTGAGCTATCCTGGTTCTCGATCAGGTCACTGATATTCTTTGTCTGACTTACCTATATATGAGCAGTGGGGAATCCAAAGAGTTCCTATTCGCTTTTGAGGCCTTTCAACCTTTCTCTTTTTGTACATCTTCTGACTTTACGATCCCTATCCAGTCCCATTTTCTGAACCCTCAACTCCTTTCTTCTCTCATTAAGTTGTCCCATTGGAGAGCTTAATTCATTAGTTTCCGTTTCAAGACAGTTGACTATAAAGACTATTGCCATTCTTGGAGTGTGGTTTGTGTGTGATCTATGGAAGATCCACTATCCTCTTATTTTGTAAATCCTTTTGGTATTAAAATGCTGTTTTTTGCCATCTGTGGCTGCACTTTTCAGATTTTTTAGCCACCCCGGTTATATTTAAAAACATTTTTTGAAATGGGCCAGGTCCTGGGGGTGGGATCTCCGGGGCACAAAAGCTGGCAACTCGCTGGAGGCCTTGCCCCCTTTTTCTACTACTCTGCAAACGTGCCTCCTGGCACGCTCTTGGTTGGGGGAAGAAGTCCCCTTTGCTGCTGAGGGTCCTTTGGGGGTCAATTATCTCACCTGGTATCTCCAGTAAGCCCCACACAGTGTGATTGCTGAGAGGTGGTCCAAGGCCATGCCCCTTTTTACACCACTCTGCAAACGCGCTTCTTGGCGCATTGCTGGTGGGTGTTGGGTGAGGTCCCCGTGTGTCCTGAGGCCTCGGGCCTAAAGTTGACTTCATCCCCCGAGCAGCAGTGCACCAGGAGGTCACCCTTTTATGAGTGATGTAATTTGTGAGTTCATAACCAGTGCATTGCAGGGGCTAGTCCTAGTTAGCTGAGCAGACTATAACGGCAGAATTTCTCTGGTTTTGTACAAGTGAAATGCCAGCCTAACTGTAACGTTCCTGTAACCTTTTGTTTTTTTTCCCCAGTGAATTTCTAAGTTTTTTTTTAATGCTAATTTCTAACATAACATCCCTCAGACCTGTTTTTTTTTTTCTCCATGTAGTATATATATAATCTAGTATGTGTATGTGTCTGTCGAGGGAATCGATTTAGGTTGAACACATTGCCCATCTGGAGTATATATGTTTTGTGGCTAGTCTTGATGTATGTACTCCACATTCTTAAAATGAAAAGATGCTCTGAATATGGATGAAAGGAGCTGAAAGACAGTTCTGGAGTTGCAATGGCCAGTCATTTATTAGTTTGGTGTGTCTTGGGAACTGAATGAAGACCTGTTCCTTTTTCTACTTTAAACCAGAGGGCGTAGTTTTTGCGTGTGGTCCGGAGTTTAAATCTTGTTTTTCAAGTTAGTTAAAATGTTGACATATTAATTGAAAGGACTCTTTATTCTAGGCCCCTCGTGCTAAAATGAATCAACAGCGCTCTAGAAGATTCAGAGCATCAAAGGAAGGTGTAGAGCTAACTGAAGAGAAACAACGTGTCCGGGAGGAAGTGCTGAAGCGAGGTATGTACTTATCTATACATTTCTAAACTTGAGTCCTTTGGTCTAAAGTCTTCCACAATGGCAGGTTATGGAGGTTTCAGGGAATGTGTTGAGTGGTTGTATTCTGTTTTTCAATTGGTCCTTGTTGCAACTGAAGGCACAGCGAGGCTCAAGACAGTTTCCACAGAATTAGTGGAGATGCCAAGGGAATTGCCCTTCTAAACATTTCAGCAAGTTGCTATTTTGCTCTAGTAGCTCGCTTAACATTACTTCTGTACAATTCTATCCCCATTGAATACAACCACATTCTCAGGCTGACAGATTTGACAGACCCCCGTACACATACACCCAGACATGTCTTATTTGTGTGAATTTACGTTTTGTATTGCTCAAGTAGATGTAACAAAGCTCTGTACATTACTTGGGGAATGGAAGATTATCGACAAGATCACATACATCAAGTTGCATTACACAAACCCAGTTCACACATTACATGTTCAATCTGTAGGCACAGGAAGATAAGTGATTTGTCATGAATCCTAGGATGTTGAATCCAATGCCAAAGGTGGCATTTGAACCTGGGTCCCCCCGGATACAATGTCAACTGCTCTAGCCTCATCTCCTCCTCTTGAACCCCCACCCACCCTTCCTCCTCAGACTCTTTAAACTCTAAAATACCTTTATCAAAACAAGATCTTCAACCTAAATCCTATCAACATGCATTTTCACTACAGAACCTCCCATCTCAGACTACATTTTGTGAACAAGTCCAAGTTATTTCCTCAGTTATCAAGCAGGTTCCTTTTCATTCACAACCATCACCATCTAAAACGGGTATATTTCAGACATTTACCCCTTCCTGTTGTCCGTACAAAAGGATTAATTTACCAGTCGCCATGGAACTGTCAAAGTACTCCATTATCCCATTTGTTAATTGTACCCCATTGTTGAAATTGTACACTACACCCGGCTGCCCGTGTGCCGCTGGTGGTGTTTGGTGCTGCTTTTTGCGCCCGCACCCTGTACTTAACCTAACCCCCAAAGCTTGGCCACTGCGACCGATCTACTTACCTGCAAGCAGTGTGGCTCCAGGCACCCCAGTCTCCATTGAAAAGCTCTGGGTCGAACTCTGATTTTGACCTCTGCACCCAGCCGCCCCTGTGCTGCTGGTGCAGTTTTGGTACTCCCCTGACACATGGCCTTTTTGACTTTTGATTATGAAGACTGGGAGTGTAAGTGATTTACTTACTTACCTGTATAACCGCAATATTGTTTTCTCCGTCGTATAACATTGAACTGTGCTGAAAAGTTTCTAAGTTTTGCTTTTTCAACATGGAAAGTATTTTTAATAAAAAAAACTACTTACCTTATTGCGAAGATCGTGGTCTAAAATAAAGCACAAATAAAGTATCCTTTTCTAAATATGGTCTGGATCTTCTTCTTGAGTTGTGTCCATTATTTATCACTGTTGTGCAATAAATCTTACACTCCTCTGTGTTAGGCCTAAGGCTGCTTGCCCATACTACCACTAATAGAGCACTTTGGGTTTTACATTGAACCTTGTACACTTTTGGGGAACCCCTGGACACACTGCACGGTATAACCACCTAGTGGTAATGCCATATACAGAGCCAGCTTCCTACACTAAGGATGGATCCTCCGCTGCCAGTGTAACTGTAAAAAAAAAAAAAAAAACCTTCTCCAATAGCCTTCCTTCAAACGGAAGCAAAACAAGCTTCTCACAGATGGGTACTTTACTAATGGTTTTCTGATAATAATGATCTGCCCTTAAATATTTTTTTGCAACTAAGCCATGTGTAGGAGGTTAATTTGGATCATGTGGAGGCATGAAGGGATAGCCAGTTCTCTAGGGCTTAGGCGGGCCTTGCGCCAGTAGTCCTAGAGTTTCCCCCACCCATACTTCCCACCTTTGGCGTAGGGTGGAGAAATGGTCTGGAGCATTGACGATCAAAGAACTCAAGAGCTTAGAAATAGTTGTCTTTCACTACCTCCCTAATAAGAGCTTGGCTTCAAGGTGGTTAAAGTGTGGGATCTGGGTACCTGTGGGAATATGGTCCAATATGGTGCCGCATGGCTTTCTTTACCCGGAAAATAGAGATCAGGAGAGTCAGTAGTATTCTTAATGTCTTCGACTGACATAAACACATTTTGCCAGACATCCTCCAGGTCCCACTGCTGTATCCCATTTGCTACTGCCTCTAGACCGTAATGCCAGGTAAATCAGTGTTGGATATTTGTCAAGCAAAGACATGGAAAAAACAGCCAAAGGCACTTCTTCATAGAGGGCTGCTGGTGCTCCTATGCTTCTCATAGAATGTGTCCTCCATAATCCTTAGTCTTTCTGCTTTGGTCTGGCAAAATAAGATGACTGCTACTTCCCATTCGGAACCTTCTTGGTTGGATAAACTGTACCCCTTTTGATGGCTTGAATTATATAACCAGCTGGTCTGATTACCCAGGATATTTTGATTGTGAAACTTCAAACTTCTTCTAACAGCATGAGATGCATATACTTCTCGACTGCCTTTTAAGAGTGTTTCGAGAAAGCATTGACTAGGTCTGGCTCATTATGGTGGATATCGATTGGTGCCTTTGGTATACAATGTGTTTTTGTGCTTGGCTCTTCTTGCTAAGTGAAATGGAGAAATGTTTTTTCAGCAATTAATATTTTTATCCACTCTTCTGGCTGCTGTTAATGCGAGAAGCACTACTGTTTTCCTTGAGTGATATTAAAACTTGTCCTATGAATCTGTTTTGAATGAGGTTATCATTAATTGCTGTGGATTATAAAAATGTCCCACCTTGTTGGTGTATATTGCATTATTGGGGATGCCCTATAAAGACCCATAGTGGGTGATTACGATGGCACATTGTCCTGGGAATTGGGACCATACGCCTATATGGCGGTAGTCCCGCACATGTAATTACAATGTGACCGTCACTGTAGAGGTCGCATTGTGCATGTTTACCATTGCGGCGGGTGCTGCTGGCTGCAGCACCCGCCGCAATGCTAAAAATGCATGTTGTGCATTTCTCTGCACTATGTGGCAGGCACCATGCGGTGCCTGCCACCTGGTGCAGGGAAATGTAGGGGGGCACCTTACGCGCCAATCATGTACAAAACAAAAGTGCCCCTGCACAAGCGAAGTCCGCAACGGGCCCCTAAAGTCCATCTCTGCCAACCTTTGAATGGCTGAGGAACCGCCATAGAAAGGCTGGTGAAATGCATTATCCTAATGTGGCAGACGGTGCCTGCTAGGAACTAACACCGTTCTAGGTATGCTGGCTGGGTCCGAAAGGCAATCATAACGATTGCCTGTGTTGGACCCATGCTGTCCGCCAGCACACCGCCCACCATCCTTATCTGGCGGGTGGAGACTGGACGCACAATGGCGGTGAACCCGCCACTGGCAGGCTGCCAGTGGCAGGTTCACACAGTCCTTGTAATCCGGCCCATAGTGAAGTCTTTAATGACCGTTTTGGCCCATATTAAGGAGCTGCTACAAGTCTGGTGGAATATTGTAGTCCCAAACTGTACTTTAATTTATGTACGCATATTACCAGTTTGCGCTAGCTCCAGCAAGTAAGGCAATATTTGATAAGGCAGGACATAAAATTGTTGAAAATCTATAAATGAGCAGAAGATGCAGAATAATTTCCTTTTTGCCATGTTAGTGAGATGCATTTTGCTTGTGCAAGAATGTCTCTTTAGTGAGCAGAGAAAGTTGAGAAAATGAATTGCATTAGGGAGCCACACTTGGCTTCTGAAGACCCGGGCTCTAGTGGATGACCTAGCCCAGGCATCTTGAAAATAGATCTGAAGGGCTGCTCTGAGTTGGCTGCGGGTAGAAACCTTTACAGAAGTAATTGTTTACTCAAAACTAAACTTCGAGGAAGGCATTCTTCTTACAAGGTTTATTTGGAGGAACGCGAATCAACCTTATTCTGAAACCTGGATCTCCAGAAGCCTTCACCACCTATAGTATTAGATTTCAGTTTTTTAAAAACTTATTTCTTTTTAGAGGCATTCACTTTGAGTCTGGCTTGCAGGCATGATTTTAATGTTGTTGGAAGTATAAATACGCGGGCCTCAGGACTTGCGATGCGTAGGGACACCTTTGCTCCTCTTCTCCATGGCCCAGGGCGACTGATGCAGAGGGGAGTTTAGGCATCTGGTTTTGTTACCAGGAGCAGTCTTGGTAGAGGGGGCCTGCCATGCAGAGGCTGCAGGCTATATCGGTGGGTCCACGAGGATGGTCTTGCTCTGGAGTGCTTGGGGACCTTGAGGACACTGTTGGCCCACTTTGGGAGCGTGCATTGGTGGCTTCAGGTGTCTGGTTTTGGCAATTCCGAAGTCCTCCGTCTTTTCTTTTGGAGGTTCTGCAGGATGCAGGGAAACAGTTCTGCTATTCTTGAGGAGAGGGCTTAATCTTTTATTGCAGGCAGTCCTAGGGTTTGAAGGCACACAGCTGCAGGACGAAACATCTTTGGCACAGTTCAGAAGAGCGGCAGACCGGTCAGCTGGGCTGGGGCCAAGGCAGGTGCTCTCTTCAGTCTTTTGTGGCTCTTCGTGTCCGCCTTCGTAGGTAGTCTGGAGCAGCTTCTCTGGTGCCAGGGACTCCCCATAATTCTGAATTTAGGGGTGTTGGAGGAGTGTAGGGTAGTAGCCAATGGGCTACTGACCCTTAGGGACACTACACTCCCTAAATGACGACCTCCAATGTTGACACTGCACTCAATCCACTCCGACACTGCACTCTACGATACTCTCTGCCCCTTTCAGTTGCAATCACATTAGTTACGAAGCAAAACGTGGGGGTGGCCATGCCAAAAAGGGCTACTTTCCTACACCCACTCCGGCACCAAGGCAATCTGCGTCGCTCCAGCGTCAATGCAGTCTGCCCCAAGGCAATCTGCGTCGCTCCGCCCCAAGGCAGTCTGCCCCGCTCGAGCCCAAACTATGCTACTCAACTCTAGGACACTCCACGCCACTAAGCAGACGCCGCCGCAGTGGTGTACAACATGGCAAAAACACATTGCTGAAGCTGGTAGCTCTTGTATAGAGGAAACCTATTGGCTTTGCCAAGGCTTGTTTTGTTTGACTATTTAGCATGACCTGCTAAGATTAGGATCTGTTTTGGATTTTGTTTTTTGCTGAATAACTTGTTCTCTTGAAACTTCTCAGGTGGTTATCTTCCTCCGGAGGAAATAAAAGAAAGATTTGACAGCAACTGTATTACTCCAGTAAGTGTTCTCGTTTACACACAAAGAAATTGTTGTAACATTTCTAAACTCAAACGGCTCTCTTCACAACCACTTCCATGTTCCTACCCCTCCACCCCTTTCAACCCATCTTTCATGCGAAGTTATAAGCATATTTTTCTTATTTCTTGTTGTTGTAGGGAACAGAGTTTATGGACAATCTTGCAAAATGCCTTCGTTATTATGTTGCTGATCGATTGAACAATGATCCCGGATGGAAAAATTTAACGGTGAGTTGAGTACCTTAAAATACACTACCTTAGTTTGTATATGGTTAATGTTAGCTTTTCATGTCTGGAGTGGTTCCATCCACCGTTTGCCTGCTGTTGAGGTCATGGGCGCCACTTCCCTGGGCAGAGGTACCCATCTGGGTGACAAAATGCTGCAATGGTCTTTTGTTTGTGCCTTTGATCTCATAGGAAGCTAATGAAGTGTCTTAAGATGATTCACTGGCTTCCTATTAGCAAACATTTGGCGCCTCTCATCTTGGCCATAACAATTCTGTATATTTTACCTGAAACCCTTTTGAACATACTGTCCGAGCTCTCTGCGTCCTCTGCTTCATAGTTTACTCTGCCTCGCTACAAAGGTGCCTGCATTGGCGGTCGCTTTTTATTTTTGTCAACCAAGCACTGGAATTAATTTCTGTCGCATTTAAATCCAGGATCATTTAATCTTTCAGAAAATTTGAAGATCTAGCTGTTCATTAAATACAAACTACTCTGGTCCCCTATTCCTTCCCACCAATCGCCAGGTCCTTAGTCCTTAGTCCTTATGGGGTAACTATCATGCATTATTTTATTAAATTCATGCATTCATTAATCTTGTTCCATCCGCTGTTGGGAGCACCAAGCAAAAGCGGTCAACACCATTTTTCCATAAACCTGCAATGTCAGCTTTACTTTAGATTTGTGTTTTTTTTGTGTGAAATTCTTGCATTGGGAAAGTCCTTTGACCCTTCCTTTCCACCCATTCTTTTTTTTGTTCAAATCTGTTTTTATTGTGGACACAGCGATAAGCCTACAACCCCTCATCGGGGCCGGCCGCGCAGAGAAAAATCAGTAACAGGAGTAGGTAACCAGGTGAGGTGGAATCCTTAACACAGCGCCCTGCCTACAACCCCCGGGGGGCCGGCCGCGTGGCTTAAGGGAGTAGAAAGCAAGAGGTGGCCATGTGCTGGCAATGTGCCATAGTACGGGGGAGGCGCGTATGAGAAGGAGAGCAGCGGTGTCACATTTTCAAAGGCCCAACAGGGACCAAACTGCCCCAAAGGGGGGCGGAAGCCAGAGTGGCAAGGCAAGGAAAAAGAGAAAGTCGGAAGAGGGAGAGCAGGGGTGAGGTGGAGAGGGGCCAGGGAGGTGTACCTGCGGTCGCCCACAAGAGGCATAAGACGCAAACCAGCACTGGGGGAAGTGACTATGAGCCTAGTCTGCTTGGGTCGGCAGGGATGAGGGCGTCCTCAAACAATTGCAAAGCGCGGAGCCTGGGAGGCATGTGGCAGGCATAGCTGATGGAGCACAGGTGACGCACGAGGGGTTCCCACACTGCCTTGAATCGCACCCCCCTTGATTGTATCCGTGCCGTGAGCAGCTCCATGGTCAGGACCTGCCAGAGGCGCACGAACCAGGAAGCTATCGGCGGTGCCTCAGCCCGCTTCCAGTATAGTGCAATGAGTTGTTTGGCAGCGCCTAGCATGTGAAGGGTGAGGATCCAGTCGCTGCGCGTGAGTGCTTTAAGTGTGGGGGGTCGTATACCCAGCAGTAGTGTGCAAACCTCCTCAGGGAGGGGAAAACCCAACACCTCCTTAATGTGACTGAGGACCTCCTTCCAAAAGACAGCCAGGGCAGGGCACGACCACCAGATGTGTATGAAATCGCCAGTCGCAGTGCCACATCTCCAGCACAGCGGTGAGGAGGCAGGGAACATTTTGCTGAGTCGCAGGGGGGTGTAGTACCATTGTGTTAACATCTTGTACGCATTTTCCCTCTGCGGGATGCTGCGGTAGGATTTGGGGATGTCGTTCCAGAGCCTAGACCACTGAGATGGCGTGATTTCAGTGCCAGTTGCCGTCTGCCACTGCCTTTGGTAGGGATGCGCAGGCGGAGTGGAGGGGTGCTGCAAGATGTTGTAAATTTGGGAGATGAGTCGTTTCAGTCCCCCGAGGGAGCGTGCCAACTTCTCAAATGGAGTGTGCGCCCTGGAAGCAGCCTGATACATGTCGTCTCCCGAGGTCCAGTGGCGCAGCTGCGCGTACTGTAAGCTGGCAGTCGAGGGGAGGTTGAACTCTTCTTTGCAGTCCAGCCACGATTTAGGCGACCCACTAAGAAAAAGATCTCCTGCAACCCTGCAGTCTCCTTGGGTCCAGCTCTCGAACGCCCGGGTCTGAGCAGCAGGGGGAAAGTGCGGGTTGCCTGCAATGGGGGTATGCGGAGAGGGGAACGTGGTCAGACCTTTGGACACTGCCACTCTGTCCCATACTTCAAGAACCGTCCTCGTGGGGACCGCCATGTATGCACTTCTGGAGCGCGCCACCCGCGGTAACCAAGGCAGGTCCCATATGGTGCGCCCCGTAACCACTCGGTCCATGTGGAACCAGTGCTTGTCGCTTTCGCGTGCACCCCATTCTATCACGAACCGGAGATGCGCCGCCCAATAGTAGTGGAGAAGATTCGGGCAGGCGAGGCCGCCCCTGTCCCTCGGCTCCATGAGGACTTTCTGTGAGAACCGGGGCCGTTTGCCTCCCCATATGAAAGACGTGAGGTCGCGTTGGAGGGTCTTGATGCAGTGAATCGGTATCTGGGTGGGGAGGCACTGGAAGACATATAGAATGCGGGGGAGGATCGACATCTTGACCGCGTTGAGCCGCCCCAACCAGGAAATCATCAGGGGTTTCCATTTCCGCAGGTCCGCCAGGACATCCTTTCGGCAAGCAGCCCAGTTCCTCGAGGACCACGAGTCGAGGCGGGGAGTGAGGTCCAGACCCAGGTATTTAATGTGTTCATCCGCCCAACGGTAGGGCGTGACCTCCCTCAGGAGGCAGACCTCCTCCTCGGGGATGGTGAGGTTAAGCGCCCAAGATTTGGTGTGGTTAATTTTAAGGCCGGACGCCCGCTCGAACAGTGTGAGGGCGTCGTGTACCGCTGGGAGTGAGACTCGAGGGTTCGTGAGAGTAAGGATCAGGTCGTCCGCAAACAGCGCTACTTTGTTAGCACGCCCCCCATGGGGGATGCCATGGATGTCAGGGGCACGCCTAATCAACTCCGCCAGCGGTTCAACCGCCAGGGCGAACAGGAGCGGCGAGAGCGGGCATCCCTGCCTCGTACCCCTGTGGATCGAGAGCGGCGGTGTCAGTTGGCCGTTGACCCGGATTCTAGCCTGTGGTCCAATGTAAGGGGCCATGCACCTGGAGATCATGGTAGGGCCAAGACCCAGTTTCTCAAGGACCGCCCTCAGGAAGGTCCAGTCGACCCGGTCGAAGGCCTTTTCCGCGTCTAGCGAGAGGAGGCAGGCCGGGATTTTCCAATGGTGTACCTTTCCCACCAAGTGCGCCAACCTGCGAACATTATCGGCCCCCTGGCGGTCCCGTATAAAACCCACCTGGTCCGGGTTCACCAGACCCGGCATATGCGGATCCAGCCGTTTGGCCAGGATCTTAGTGTAAATCTTAAGATCGGTGTTAAGGAGGGCGATGGGGCGGTAGGAAGCACACAGGTCGGGGTCCTTCCCAGGTTTGGGGATCAAGGCTATTTCCGCCATGCCCATATCGGGGGACGGGCCGGTGGCGTCAGAAAAGGAGCCGTAGAGGCGCAGCAGATGCGGGCGGAGCTGGGTCAGGAACAGGCGATAGAAGGCCAACGGCAGGCCATCCGGCCCCGGGGTTTTCCCCACGGGGAGGTCCCCTATAGCCTCTGTCACTTCCTCCTCCCGCAGGGGTTCCTCCAATGTGGCTGCACACGCCGGGGACAGCGGGGATCCCTCAAAGTTCGCGAGCACGGCCTCCCGTGCCTCCGCAGAGGTGGGCTCCTCGGCATATAGAGAGGAGTAATAATCAACGAATGCAGCCTGTTTGGCCCTCTCAGAGGTGGCACGGGTGCCATCCTGCCGCTTGACATTAGCGATGTGGGCCCTAGCGGCGCGCGCCCGCAGTCTGCCTGCTAGTAGGCGACCTACTTTGTCCCCTCCCTCATAATACCGTTGCTTGAGCGCCAGCAGGGAGAATTCCGCCTTGTTAGTGCGCAGGGCGCGGAGTTGCCCCCTGAGATTGGCAAGGGCTCTCTTTGTCGCCCGAGTGGGGGCGTCCCGATCTTGGGCCTCCGCCAGCTTGATCTCACTGGCCAGGTCAGTTTCCAACTTGAACACCTCCTTCCTCCGCGCCACCGCCAAGGAGGTGATGTGGCCCCGAATGGTGGCCTTGAAGGCGTCCCACACCGTGTGAAAGGGCAGGTCAGGGGTGTCATTAACGGTGAAATACGAGTCTATGGCGTCACGGATGCTGGCGACGTCATCCGGGTCTCGAAGGACTCTCGGCGGGAGCACCCACCTGCGTTCGCGAGCGGCACGAGCCTGGGGGTCCTGCAGTAACAGCTCCACGTGGGCGTGGTCCGACAGGGAGATGTCGGATATAGCAGCAGCTAAGGAGTCTCGGGCCAGTTCAAGGGAGGTAAACAGATAGTCGATACGGGAGTACGTCCGGTGGGAATGCGAGTAGAAGGAGTAATCTCGGGACCCCGGGTTATGGTAGCGCCACACGTCCACGAGACCCAGGTCCGTAAGCTGCGTCTTGAGGGTAGAAGACATCGCTCCCGCGCCGTTAAAGGGGGCGCCCGCGCGGTCCAGCTCGGGGTCCCAAACAAGATTGAAGTCACCGCCCAGGATTGTATTAGCGTCGCCCGTTGGGAAGTGTTCCCGCAATAGTGTCTGGAGGTATTTGTCCTGCGACAGGTTGGGTGCATACACACATCCTAGAGTGAACTGTGCACAGCCTATCTGTACCGTGGTTCGGAGGAAGCGCCCGTCAGTGCTTTTAAAGGGTTTCATGGGTCCCCGCCTAATGCCAGCCCTACAGAGGATTGCCACCCCCGCTGTCTTGGTGTCAGAGGATGCCCAGAACTGTGTGGGGTATCTAGGGTGCGCCATGCGTTTGATGTCCCCCCTGAGGAGGTGTGTCTCCTGGAGGAGAACAATGTCGGGGGAGTGGTGCAGGAGGTAGCGCCATATCTGCCTTCGCTTGTTGGGAGAGTTGAGCCCCTTGACGTTAAGGGAAAGGACCTTCAAGGGTGTAGGGATGTTTGCTGTCATAGCTCTAAGGGGGTTTGGAGTCGCGCAGGACCCGGCCTAGCAGACCTCCCCGCAAGCGGGACAGCAGAAGCGTCAACCCGTCGCCAGCGCGGCAACCCCCGCAGGACCCACCATGCCACCCCTCCGCAAGCGCGGGGAAGGAACAGGAAGAGGGGGATGTGTAAGGGGGAAGTAGGAAGAGAGGAAAGAAAGAAGAAAAGGCGCAGAGGGGGAAGAGAACCAAAACAGGCCAACGGGCCCAGTGTACAGTGTCCCAGGTACCGGACATCCTCTACCCGAGGGTTTGGACAAACTCAGGAATGTCACTTCCTACGGGACAAAGGGGGGGAGCGGAGATCTGGAAAAGTAGTGTGCAAACAAGTCGTCTCAGAGCCCGTCTACCCCGCTGCCTCGAGGTAGTTCGGGGGGTGTGCCGGGCCGTGGGGTCCATTCGGCCCGGTCAGGCGCCCACAGGGCGCTGGAGCTCGGCGATGTGGTGCTCGGCCTGGAAGAAGCGAAGAGTGTTGTCCATTTCTAGAGCAGTGGGATCAGGCCATCGTGATTGAAGAGGGCAAGGCCAAGCGCCCAGCTGGCAAGCGCGCGCCCAGGGTAGCATGTGATACAACAGCAGCGATCAGCGGCCATCCGGCGTTGAGGGGCGATCCCCACCCTCCGAGCCAGAAGCGAGGAGTTGGGAGGCCTGCCCCTCGCGGTCGCCCTCAAGGGAGCGGATGTGTGCGATAATGTCCTGTTTGGTCTGAGAAGCAGAGAGCGCGTCCACCGGAGGGGACCTTCGTCGGGGGCGCACAGTGGACCAATCTGGGCGCGGGGGGCCCCTCTCCGAGCGGGGGGGGCGAGTCGGGCTGTGGTCCGGGGACTCCGGCATGCTTAGCAGGTGTGCCGCTTCTCGGTAGGACCGGAGAGCCCTACGCTTGCCCTCCCACTTGAAGATGAGAGCAAAAGGGTGGCCCCACTGGTAGGAGACGTTGAGGGTCCGGAGCCTCTCGGTGATCGGGCGAAAGACCTTTCTCCTGTGGAGTGTTGTGGGGGCCAAGTCTTGGTAGATCTGGATCTTGTGGCCTTCGTACCGCAGGTCTGGATTGTCCCTAGCTACCTTCAAAATGGCCTCCTTCTCGGTAAAGTAGTGGAGCCTCGTGACGATGTCGGGCAAGAGGCCCGCTTTTCCTCCCGCTCCAAAGACCTGGTGTGCACGGTCGAGGCGCGGCGGGGGGGCGTCCTCCTCGCCCCACACCGCTTGCAAGAGCAGGGCCACGTAGGCCATGGTATTAGTCCCCTCTTCTCCAAGTGGCACGCCCCGTATGCGGAGGTTGTTGCGTCGTCCCCTGTTTTCCAGGTCCTCCTGCTTGATTTGAAGCTGGATGTGTTGTTCCTCAAGGGTCGCCACTCTCTGCCAGATCTGCTCCAGGTCTTCGGTGCGGGAGTCGACCGTTTTCTCCAGGCCGTCGACTCGATCTCCAAGGTCAGTGACTTCCCTGCGCATTTCTTTGACGCAGGTGTGGACCTCCGTTCTGAGGGATCCAATCTCCGTCTTCAGATCGGCCATGAAGGAGGTCATGAAGGCCTGCGTCACCGGTGGAGAGTCGGCTGGCGGCGGGGGCTTCCCCCCTGACGCCGATGAGGGGCCTCCGGAAGATGGCGGGGAGCCCGCCTTGCCCCACATAGAAGCTACTGATGCCCCTCTGGTCGTCGTGGGCGGGGGTTCCAGCTTGGTCCCCTTGCCGCGAGTCATGATCCACTCAAGGCGGCACGGGGCAGCGGGGGACAGGTTCGGCTTCCACGCACAATCGCCGGGTCGAGGTGGGGGGTGCTTCGAGGGAGGACGCACTGGTGCCCTGCGGTGTAGCTGCCCGGGTCCCACGATCTAGGGCTCAAGGTCACGATGCAGGAGATGGTAATGCGTGCCGCTGCCCTCGCTGTCTGTAGCCAGGTCCGTCCTCTAACAAGGCGTGGGGCGCACTCAAGTTGAAGGAGTCCAGAATGTGGTGGGGCCGCCGGAGCGGGAGCAGCGACCGGGGAGGCAAGGTAGCGATGAGGCAGGATAGACGTTAAATGCGTGATGGCTACAGGTGTCCCACGGCAGATCGCGCCCGGGGCCCACAGGCGGGGGGCCCCCGAAGAGTCCCGACCAGTCTCAGTCCCCTCGTCCCACCAAGGTCAGGGCCTGTTCCCAGAGCAGCGTCCAGCCAGCCCCTTTACAGCAGTCGAGGAGTGTCCAGGAGGGCCCCCCAGGCGTCCCAGCTCCCTAGCTGCGGGAAGCCCAGCGCCGGGAAAAGAAGAAGGCAAAGGCTCCCGGGGTCCCCGTGTGGTCGCGGCAGGTGTGCCCGGTCTGCGGCCCACCAGGCTTGGCGGGGCCGGGCCTTAGCAGGGAGGCGGCCAGAGGACTTGTCCAGAGGATATGGGGCTCACCAAGGCTCAGGGTCCGCTTGCACGCTGCCAGTGAGTCCAGGGCAGCCGGGGGCACTCCGGCAAGGATCGTCCGTGAGCGGGATCAGCCCTCAGCCGAGGGGGGAAAATGGCGGGTAGACCAACCGCCAAGCCCCGCCACCGCCGGACCCCCCGGGAAGGCAGCAGGGGGGGGGGGGGGGGGGGGGAAAGGAGGTCAGCGCGCTGCAGCTCACCGGGTGGGTCCAGCGACGGGCGATGGAGCAAGGGCTCGTGGGCAGGGGCCGCCGGCAAGTCCTCGGGTCTGGGCCTGTTTTTCCCGCCGAAGCCGGGGGCTCGCGTAGGCTCGGCGTCCAGGCCGCCGCCGTGTGCTCCGCTCGTGGCAGCCCGGCTCCAACCGCTCCGGCGCGACTCCGCCGGCGACAGGCTGGTTCCGCTGGTGCAGGGAGTCCACGGGTGGGAGCAGGGGTGCTCCGGAGCCTCACCCGGGACGCAGGGTCGGGCCTCCCCCCGGGAGCCAGTCCAGGCGCGTGAGCGGGGGCAGGTAGTGCAGCCAGGGGGGCGTTGTAGCTTGTAGGCCGGAGAGGCGCCAGGGGGGCGATGGCGGCAGGTGTTCCACGGTGGGTCGGGCTTGGGGCCTGCAGGCGGAGGATCTCCGAAAGGACGTGATGTGGCGCCGCCTCCTGGTCCCGCCTGGGCCAGAATCCACCCCCAGCGCGGTGCCCAGCTGGCCGTGTCAAAGAAGGCCCCCGGGAGCGTCCCAGCTGCAAGAGTCCCAGGAGCAGGGGAGAGTGACGGTGGAAACCCCCGGAGTCCCCGTAGGTGCGCAGCAGGGTCGCCAAGTCAGCAGCTCACAAGGCCCGGCAGGGGCGGGCTGCGTCGAAGAGGGAGCCAGGGGGCGAGGGCGGCTATGCTGAGGGCCCCCAAGGCGCAGGCCTTACCGGTATGCAGCGGTGGGATTCCTTTCCAGATCGTCCACCCCGGCAGGGATCTTCCATATGCTGGGGCCAGTCCCCCACCAAGAGGGCAAAATGGCGGGCAGGCCCGCGGCCGGGCCTCTCTGTCCCCAGGTCCCCGGGAGATGGCGGGGAGGCGATGCGCTGCAGCTCACCGGAGGAGTCCGATGGTGGGCGAGGGAGCCAGGGCCCGCCGGCGGGAGGTCTCCGGCAATCCTTCTGGGTCGGGCCTGGTGCTCCGGCTCAAGCCGGGGGCTCGCGTAGTCTCGGTGCCCGGGCCGCTGCTGTGTGCCCCGCCTTCGGCAGCCCGGCCCCGACAGCACCGGCACGTCCCCTATGGCGTCAGGCTGGTTCCGCTGCAGTGGAGCCACAAGAGGGGTCAGGGGTGCACCGGTGCCTCACCCAAACCACAGTGTTGGTCGTCGCCGTGGGGGCCGGTCCAAGCGGCCCGGCAGCAGGCCCCGTTGTAAGATGGCGGCCAACGGCCGTTCACAGGAGCCCCGGAGTTTGATGCCGCTGCCGCGTGTGGACTTCCAGCCGCAGATCACCACCAGAGAGGAACTTCAGCAGGTTCAGTGGTACACAGAGGGTCTCCAGGAGTGTGTGCCCCCCGAAAACTACGCTAATACAGGCTTGAGAAAGCAGCGGGGCGACGGAGCTCGCTCGAGACACGTCTTCTCACATCGCTGTCTCAGCCACGCCCCCTCCACCCATTCTTTTACCATGTCTTCCAGCCTGCTTCAACCCTGTGTAGTTTACCAGACCAGTGTGATACTCTAGTTTGCAGGTAGCCTACAACTCCTCTTGATGTAGTCTCGCTCACAATCTGTTGCCTTTCTACCGATTCACCAGCTGCTAGCTCTCGTTATCATCTTACTCTTGGTGTCACTTGCCTCCTCTTAAGCGAATGTCTTGATCCCGTTGTTTGGAATCTCCTTTCCCCTCTGCCATCTTACCCACTTTTTTAACCTTGTCCCATCACACCAAAGTACATAAAAGCTCCCAAATTATAGCTCAAGTTATAGCTTTATTAAATTGCTTTTACACTGCCCTGTCTAAGCCAGCATTATTCCTGTTAATTATATACCATTGGGAATTGGCCAATGACATTGGGTAGTGGGGGCATTCGGATGGTGGTGGGTTGTGAGGAGGGTCTTGAGGGGAAGGGGAGGGTCTTTGAGGCAGTGATCGGGCCATCCCTTCTTCGTACCCTGGCTTACCCTTATTACACTGGAATCTTGTGCGTTAATACTGACTTTTGCGGCTACTCAGCCATACCATGACTAGGACTCTTCCAGGCCTCTCCTTTGTTTCATTCCTGAGAAACCACCCTATGACGCACTGCCTTGGCATCCAAGTTCAAAAGCAATAGCTTCCTCTTAAGCTTTGGTACCTAGGCAACCAAATTGGATATGTTCTACCTGTTGTAGCTACTCTTCTTCTCCCAACTAGCCCCTGTTGGTCTTGTACGATCTGTAGCAGGATCCTGCTCAAGCCATAACCCTAGCAGACCTGTTTACATTAGTATAAAGTAGTGAAATGGGTTTGTATGGTCCACATCCTTCCTGGACTTCAGTAAGCAAGAAATTCTCATGTCTGCCATGGTTGGTGTAATTCCAGTCTTTCACAGCGGAGTTGAACAGCCTAAACATCAAAACCATTGTCCGAATATTTTATAATTTCGTTCTGTACCCATTAGGGCCAGACACCTTAGAATCCTTTAGGGACTTAATCGCCTTATGATTTTCTTCATACTTATAGGTTGGGCCAGTTCCTCGCTTTTTTCAAGTGTAAGTTTGTCTAAAGCTACATGAATCAAATAATCAGCCACCCCCTCGGGGTTCACAGGTCCTTGTAGTATCTAATGCATCTTTCTAAAATTCCCCAATACAAACCGGACTTGTTCCTCCCCTCGCCTCCATCCCAGATATAAAGAATACCTCCTGGAAATATTTACTATCCTCATAGGTCTTCCCAAATTTGGGCAATCCTATTCACCCTAATAGCCTGAGGAGGCTCCTTCAATGCAAAAGCTGTCTCCAGAGTTTTCCTATAGGAATTCTGAGCCATGTACAATCCTCTATCTGGCCCCCAACTGCCATTCACTCGATTGTGTCGGAGGTGTGCTTCATACAGTATCCTTCTCTGCTCAGTCTTTCCACACCTCTTTTTTTTCCCCATGAATCTGTTAAGAAAGTGCCCTCTTTTTGCATGGTTACCCCCACTTTTTTGCTGAACTGCTGAGTGTGCCCTGGGTTCCTGCTAAAGAGAACCCAGGACCTATGTTCTTTCGCTAAAACTGCATTGAAAACAAAACCCAATTGGCACTCTTTGGCCACCCCCCCCCCCTCCTATTTTAGGCGGGAGAATCTGTGGGATAACAAAGTGAGGAAGGGAGGTGTTCCCACCTTTGCCAACCCAACCCCTCGGAGGAGATCTGAAGCACAACGCTCAGTCTCTGCCGTCTTGTAGATGGAGGGAGGGGGGGGTGGGGGCGGACAGCCAACCAGAGTGTGTCTTAATAGAGGGTTTACCCACCCCAAGGAAGGGACAAATTGGTTACAACTTTTACCTACCAGTAACAACTCTAAATCAAGTATTTAGGGACCACCCTGAACCTTGCCGCCTCAGACAAACTATCAAGAAGAAAAGAAGGACCGATCAGCCGAAGCTGAGAGGAGAGTGCCCATTGACTTTGCTTCAGTCCTACCGGCCTGTCCCCACCTCGAACCTGCAGAAGCGAAACTCCGGTGTGTCCTGCAGCCAGCAACCTCATAAATCCAGAGGACCTGCCCTACCTTCCAAAGACGGTCTCTTGTGAACACCGGATTTGTTCACCGACAAACTCTGGCTCTGGCCAAATACGTGAGTCTGCACCTGTCGTCCACGTCCCAAGTTCGAGTGGCCCAGCTCCGCAAAGTAGTCTCCCCGGCAATCCTGTCCCGAGATCTGGTGATCTCTGACCTGCCTTGATTCTCCCATTGAAGCCATGCAGCCTCCTTCTAGAGACTCATTGCGAGTGAAGCTGGTAAGAGAAACCCGACGCCTAAAGACACCCCTGCATCCGAAGCCCAGTGGGGCTTCGGGTGCAGGGGTGTCTTCAGGCGTCTGGTTTCTCTTGGGTGGCCCAACCGACGGTGCCCAACTAACCCCCAAGATCCCAACTTAACACTCAAAAGTGGTGGTCACACGCAGAACACTTTCTTCCTCGAGCCTGCAGTACCTTTGCAAACCGGAGGTTCCCCATTGCAAACATGGCACCCTACGTCTTAACAGCACCCTGATGCTCTAATGCTGCTACTTTGTTTCCCTATTTGCCCCGAGCTACAGTCCAGGAGCTTTGCTCCCACAACCCAGTGACCTGCTCGTAAGCAGCTACCAACCGGAGGCTACCCTATCCCCAATTGGATAACATTATGCACTCTGCACCCTGCTACCCTAGTGCTGCTGAGGCTGTTACAAAAGTGCATCCTTGACCCTGTGGGAACCCTTGTTCTAAACCCAGAACCTTAACCCCAAAGACAAAGTACTCATCTGTTAATGGATAACTTCATTTCTCTCCATAGGAATCCGTTGACTGTTTTTTTCTGAACACTTTTGTAAATGTAGAGTTGTATGGAAACCTAAAACTATACAGAACCGATTTTACTTGTCTTTTCTCTAGAAAATGTGCCAGTGTGATATCTAGGCATATCACACTTAGCAGAAAAAGTAACAAAAGTAATCTGTACAGTAATATTGAATCCTTGATTACCTGTATTTCGAACAAACTGCATTTGAATCTACATTAAATTGTAAACGCTACATAATATTTTGCAAAGAATTTATTTTACTTACTGTGCCATGCTTGGCTTGGTTCTAGAAATAAAAGAACTTACCAATATTTTTATACAAACTAAATTGGTCCTAGTTCAGTCTGGGTGTGTGACATGTGCTGATTGTGTACAACAAATACTTAACACTACCCTCTAATAAAGCCTTACTGTTCGTCCACACTACCACAAATGGAGTATGGTGCTACTTTTACCTCTGCCTGCCTATTTTTGGGGTTCTACTGGACTTTGTGCACACTATACCTAATTTTGTTATAGTATATACAGAGACCGCATCCTACAATCTGGCATGGTACCAGGGCATGATCTGAAAGGGAGATGACCTGTGCTGTTTTCCCTACCTAGCGGATCACTGTATGATCTAAGCAGACTGTCTAATCTGTTATAATACCGGTGTGAAGCAGAGTAGTGGGAGTAGTCTGGGTTACCTACCACATCATGAAAGTATAACCGTACCCTGAATACATGCCCTGTCTGGCACTACCTAGTTTCTGCCATTTGTTTCAATCTTCTCATATCTGTGGGCAAGAAGTCACTGAATAGTGGACCTTAGGAATGCCTCTTGTACCAAATGTGGTACATACCTTCCCCCCCCCCCCCCTTTGGTCCGTGTTCAAAAGAAGCCACCTCTTTTCTCTTTATCCGTGAATGGCCCGGTCACCGAGAACTCCTCATGTGGTGCAAACAATGTTTTCAACCTTGCTGTTTTGTTCTTAGAGGTGTCAAAATATTGTACTTGGCATAACAGGAGTAAAACCTTTAGACATCTTTATATAATAGGTGATTCTCTTGTCAGTGGCCTATTTCTCCTATCAGTTTAAGGGTGTTATGCCATCAAGTGCTTGTTTGAGCTTTTTAGTCCCCTAACATTAAATTACACCATCGTTAGTGACCTAGCCATAGACTTGTTTCGTTCTATGCGGTTTGTTATGGATGGTGCTCCCCCCCCCCCCCCACACACATCCACAGCCAGTAAATTTCCCCCATCCCTAAAACCTAACCCTGCTGAACCAGCGTGTGGAACATCTAAACAGTGAACATCACTTTCATCCGCTAATTACCTCTCCTCCCTCTCTTGACTGTCCAATGACTAAAGACAATAGCGAGGCCTACTCCACTGAACTGCTGCCTTTTTTGCCGCATTTTGACCACGATTAGCACATTGCACTTGTCTGGCATTTGTCCATTCGTCAGTCTCCTTCTCCTTCAGATGCTGAATCTCCTCCACTGTGTTTTTCCTTGTCTTCCTTATTGCTACTCTACCTCTCCAGGTATTTGGATGGCTCTCTCTCCTCCCGCATGTTGGAAGGTCCAGTAGCGTTTTTTTTCCTTGCTACGGACCCAAGGAGCCCGACATCTTGACTAGGGTGCACCTCTAGCAACTAAAGAGCGCATAATGGAGGAGGCGTGAAGATAGATGCCTTTATCTCCAAGGGGACAAGAATCTTCTTGTACCAGTATTTGACCTAGAGTCCTTGACCCTCAAAGCAAAAGGCTTTCAGGTCAGACACAGATTTTCTTAGAGTTCACAAGAGACTATACTGCTGGGGAACTGCTTTACTTTTAAACTGAAGAGAAACCAAACAAGAACCTCAGGAGGCAAAAAATGCTAAGTCTTCAGATCTGCTGCCAGAAGCCACCCTTGTCATAACAGCTGGAGGTTACTTGGTCCCGACTCAACGGTGGGCTACTTCCTGTCCAGTTCTCTCTTAAAGTCATCACTTTCTGCCAACAAAGTCCTGGCTAGATGCTTGATATACCCACAGTTAAGGGTATTTTTGTCTTTAAATTATTTTCTTTGTGGCCGATAACTGGCCTTCTCCCACCTCTATTGTAAGAAAGGGTGCATTTATGGAGTTTGGTTCCCCCCAGTAATGTGTTTATATATACCTGCCGGCAAGTTTCACTCACCGTGTCTTTTGCACCAGTCTCTGGCCACTGCTTTACCTTGGTCCATGTTTTCTCACTGATTTTAAGCCACCATGCCAATTGCACTGGCCATATCCTTTTGTATGTTTTTTTCCCCCTTTTAATTCCTGATGACCCCCGCCTTTACCCTCTTGGGTTGCATGTTGCTCAATGCCAGCTGCTTCCAAAATCAGCTGGATGTCATCATCATTCTGATCGGACTGTTTCAGAGGCCCTGGAGCAGGTGTGCCGAGGGTCTATCAGCTTGCCTTGCTGTCTCATGCTCACTACGAGTGTCCTTCCTGATATTCGGCAGGGTTTTGCTTCCTACTTTCTTCTCTTTACATCTGGTTGGTCCCCTTGTAGGTTCTTCCACCACTCGTTCCTTTCGTTGCATGCCACCCTGTGGTTTGAGGCACAACTCGTTGGCCCAGCCATGGGCGCTCTCTCATTAACATGCCTATAGCTGTTGCTAGGTCTCCAACTAATATGCCCAAATTTGCTGCCTCCAATTCCTTGCTGCTGTAGCTGTCTCCACGCTGGAGAATGCAACCCTCAACCTTACCACCACAACACATGCCCAACGGCACAGCATCACTATGCTATGGCAGTCTCTGTGCCTCTGTTGGTGTTCTAGCATTCTAATGTCTGACATCTTGTCCTCTTCTGCGAGTGCCCTCCCTCTTCTGATTTTTCCAGCACCAAATTTGCTGCCTCCAATTCCTTGCTGCTGTAGCTGTCTCCACGCTGGAGAATGCAACCCTCAACCTTACCACCACAACACATGCCCAACGGCACAGCATCACTATGCTATGGCAGTCTCTGTGCCTCTGTTGGTGTTCTAGCATTCTAATGTCTGACATCTTGTCCTCTTCTGCGAGTGCCCTCCCTCTTCTGATTTTTCCAGCAGAATCTTTATTTAACCAGGCAGGAGTGATACTGCCATGGATGCCCCAACCACCATACCGCTATTAGCTTGTCCAAGCTGTCTGGATTGAAGGTGATGGTGGGCCAGGTTCTGGTTCCTGGCATGATCCATCAAACTGTTGAACACCACCGTGCCTGCCCAGTAGAAGTGTGGGAACCTTTGCCAGGTAGGTTTGCCTGAAGTACTGGAGTTTCGGGTCACAGAAAAGGGAAGGAATTGTTTACCCATACTTTAACGCGTGCAGGGAATTTGGGGTAATAAAATGTTGGGTTTCATGCAACCACATCATCCTGGATTTCTATCTCTTGTTTTCAGTGTCTGGGCGGAGTAGGATTCCTTTGGTTCCAGCTGAATCTGGGTCCAAATACTGCAGGAATCTCACATAAAATTTCCCCCATCAAAAACCTTCCCTGTAACTAGTGTGTGGATTCCTGCTCAAGCACATGGAAAATCCACATTCAAGAGACCTAAAGGAATACAGATTTGGGTCAAGCCTTGTAATTGATATGTTCGTGCGATGAACACTGAAGGAAACTACAGGTTTTTTTTGGGTGAAAAAACATTTGAAAATCTGACATGGTCTGCACGTTGTCCTGGCTAGCAAATCGTGGCAATGGTTGACTAGCATGGTAACCTTATGATGTGCAGATGTTAAACATATCTGGTTGTGGTGTTTCCATATCTTAATTGTCCGGGTGGCCTCGACCTCAGTGAGAGTATAGAATAAATCCCTTTGCACTTTTGGAGCTATGCATGTATATATGTTTACCCAACAAGATTCTTTTTATTCCAAGTTACATAGGGCAGAATTAAAAACAATAGGTAGGAGGCATAGTGAAATCCCAGATCCTGGGGGTGTCTGGCATTTGCTTTGGCATCCTCAGGATGCTGCGGAGGTTCCTCCCTTTGTTATCCGTGGAACATAGGACGCTGACAGTTCAGGCTCTGATTGGGTCCAGGTTGGATTATTCCAACGTCCTTTACCTGGGCCTTCCAGAGTACTTGCTGCAGCGGCTCCAAGTGGCACAGAACGCCGCTGCCAGGGCAATTTTTGGCCTTGGTAGGCGCTCCAGGGCCTCGGGCCTGCTGGCAACTTTACATTGGCTTCCTATCCGCAAGAGGATCGCCTTTAAGGCGCTGACCTTGGCCTACAAGGCTCTTCACAAGGAGGGAGCCAAGTACCTCCAAAAGAGGCTGGTCTTTTATCATCCGACCAGGTCTCTGAGGTCGGAAGCCCTGTACCTTGCTGTTGTTCCCCGGGTAAAGAAAGCGCGCCTCGGAGGCCGCTCTTTTGGACTGTTGGCATCTCAGCTGTGGAATTCTTTACCACTGGCCCTGCGGGGAGCCACCAGTCTATTGGCTTTTAGGAAAAGCCTTAAAACTTGGCTGTTCATTCAGTAGCCGGTCTTCTGTGAATCTTTGGCCCACTCTTCTGTTAGTTTTTTTTTTTTTTTTTTATCTGGTGTTATGTTAGTATGTCGCAGTTTTGTCTCCTTCTCCAATAAAGCGCCGGGACACTCTTTTTGAGTAGCCGCGCGCTATAGAAATAAATAATGAACATAACATAACATAACATAGTGAGAATTCGGTCATCTCATCCTTTGTAAATGCCAATATGATTCAGCCCTAATGATGCCCTCTCTGGGCCTTCGTCTGGATTAATGGGATCTCCAATCTAATTATTACATGTGAGCAATTTGCTCACTGGTACCTACAGTAGTTTAGTGCTGCGATTAGGCGGAACGAGTCTAGAAAGAAGCAGATGTTGCGCAGGGTTGCCGTTTATACGCAGCTCCTTTGTTACTTCTGGGGCCAAGTCCATGCACGGCCACACTGTGCTACCTAGTGACTCACTAGAACATTACTGTGACAGCTTCTGGATCCAGTCGAACACCTGGGGATTTTGTAAAGATGAGTAATCTGCAGTTAGTCTCCACCATAATCTGATATGGATCAATTCCTTCTGTTCTATTTGACGCTACTTGTGTAGAAGATTCAATGCAAATTAAATTACCCAAGTCAACCATAGACCTTCTGAAATGTAATTACATTAAAGTTTAGATGGTACTATTTAGTGATGGTAATAATTCTCGGCTGTTAGTCTTTCAATGGCTCTGAATGAAACCTGGAAATCAATGTATGCTTTTTTGAGTTCTTTATCCCAAACTCATGTTAAGCCCTTTAAAAGGGTTTCGTGTGGAGGACTATATTGTGTTGATTTTTGGATATTAAAGGGCGATATCAATAGTATTCTTCAAGCTAAGTGACCTATTTTAAAAATGTTATGCATTTGATTGAAACTGGTTCTTTTAAGGGCTGATAAGGTGAGGGTAACAACCAGAAGCCATATCCTGATCCCTTTTTGGCACTGCGGAGGTACAGATGGCATCTGTGCTTTGTTTTTAGAGTCTTTAGTGCATTAACTCAAAATGTGTTCGAGCAGGTTTTGCTGACATCAAAGCTTGAAATCACAGGGCAGTAATTGACACTTTGTGTTTCTAAACTATGGTGTCTGTAAAACTTACACTAACTACGATATTGCAAGTAAATACAAGCGCTAAAGACATAAAAACACACAGATCCCTTTTGCGCTGAAGCAGCACTGAAAACTGCATCATGATATTGCTTCCGGATGTGAAGCATTTAATTTGAACAAAAATGTGGAAGTCATCCTCATTTAATGGTGTCGATCTTAAAAAGTGAGTACTTTCGGCCCGTCTCAATATCCCTTCGTTTGTGGGGTTTTATTTTTGATGCTATTAATCAGTTTATTAGGAACCATCATCCTATCATTTTAGCCTGATATTGTGAGGTAATTCAGTACGTGTAAGCCACAGCAAGTAGAGGAATGGGTCTCGTCACAACTCTCTAAATTTTTGGGTTTTTACACCAACAGTATTTTCTTCCTCGGGGTGCGTACTCCTCACAAGACCAAAATCACTTTACATTAACCTTTTAAAGTGTAGTGCTTTAGACCGCAGGTGACTGCATTCGAGGGCCTGGTTGTATCATCTTGTCAGCTGGAACGCTGATTGGCCAGAGTTCCTTTGATTTACAGGGCACCCCTGAAGAACATTCTTTGGTCCGCAGCTTTCTTCGTACTGTATCTTTAAAATGTCAGCAGGAGTAGCACTAATCCTTGGAGAACTGCCCTTGTCTGTTCTACAAGTAAAGTTGCATGGAAACGGTAGTGGGCAAATTGTTAGTGAAAGTGCTCTGTCATGTTAGTCTTGTCAAACTATTTTATAACGTAAACTGGTCCATGGATGATTTATTTTTCTTGATGTGATTATCAGATCTCAGAGATTGATGAAAAAGGAAACGAAATGGGTATTTCTTTGGTCTTGATCAGTAAAATGTGGAAGGATCACTAGTGGGTTATAAGGTTTGAGTTTTTTTTTTACCAGAGCTTGATACCTTTTATAGAATTATTACTCATCAGTGCTCCTCTGATTAATACATTATCCAAATCATTTCCCCTAGGTAGGTTGAGAAATGAGGCGTCATTGTCTTCTGAAAATGACATGCAAATCTGATTAAAATACTGCTTGGAGTTCTGTTTGTATAATCTTTTCACATTTTATATACTGGAAAACAAGGCACCCTTTGTCTTGTGTATATGTGCATGCACTTCATACTTTGGTTACTTGAAACCAACAAAGATTTTGACCTTATTTGTCTTTGACTTGCAGGTTATTTTGTCTGATGCCAGTGCTCCTGGTGAAGGAGAGCATAAAATCATGGATTACATTAGACGCCAGCGAGGTAAAAATGACTACATAAAAATAGCTTGCTTAATGTTTAAATGGAATATTGAGTTTTCCACTAAATGCTTCCCTTCATTTGATCTAGGTCAGCCAAACCATGATCCAAACACACACCATTGTCTATGTGGAGCAGACGGTAAGACTGCTATTGTATTCCATTTTCCCCCCTGATATATTCAGATGCGGAGTATGTTTTTCTCTATTACATTGAGTGGATGTGGCATGGATGTACATTTTAAAGTCTCACTAATTATCTGTACAATAAAACTTCTTTTTTGTCTTTAATTATTAAAATGTATTTAATGCCTGTAAAATGTGCATGGAATCCAGAGGCAGTCCTGTGGTTCCAACTTAACACTAACTGCTGTTTTCTGCCTATTTAGTTATTATGCTCTAGTTGTTCGGATGTCGGAGCACAGCCTCGATTGAGAAATCTGTTTATCTCAGGCTGGACTTTTGGGTTACTGTTTTTTCAGTATATTGCTTTTTGTACTCCTAGGTTGTCTTGTGGTCTCAAAACTAGTTGTCCAAGCCACTGCCATTGGAATTCATGACTTGATGCCATTATTGTCCTGTGAAATGTGCATTTTATTTGCTACTTCATTTTTAATTGTGTGGTCTTTTTCCAGCTGATCTCATTATGCTGGGGCTAGCCACTCATGAACCGAACTTTACGATCATACGAGAAGAATTCAAGCCAAACCAGCCAAGGCCTTGTGGTCTGTGTTCCCAGGTTGGTCATGAAATCAA
This sequence comes from Lissotriton helveticus, assembly GCF_964261635.1. NCBI lineage: Eukaryota > Metazoa > Chordata > Amphibia > Caudata > Salamandridae > Lissotriton > Lissotriton helveticus. Next base: position 1,543,398,738 of record NC_136067.1, on the reverse strand, counting down.
AGACTGCCAGGGTTTACCCAGAGAGAAAAAAGGGGAGGTAAGAAATGGCTTTAATTATTTTGAATGTTAAATCATTGAATACATTGGCTATCGGTCTTTTTTTTTTCTGTGTGCATAGTTCTGTAGATGAAAACTAGTTTTATTCGGCATGGAGAGATGTTTATCCAAATTTATGCTAAGGAAGTATTTTATTTGTCCTATCTTATTATTATTATTTTTTTTTTTTTTTAAGCATGATGAATTTGCTGACAGCCTCCCTGGGTCAGATGTGGAGTTTATTTTTATTCGTCTGAATGTCCTGCGAGAGGTAGGCACATTTTAAATTATTTCTTTCAAGGCTACATAAAAATAATGTAAACCTGACTATATATTTAATTTTTGTTTTAGTATTTGGAGAAAGAACTAACAATGGCCAGTTTACCATTCCCGTTTGACTTTGAGAGGAGTGTCGATGATTGGGTCTTCATGTGTTTCTTTGTGGGAAATGACTTCTTGCCACATTTGCCTTCCTTGGAGATTCGGTATGTAAATGGAGTTAAAGCCCTGCTTTGTGATGCTCGGACATCTTCTGAGGCTTGTGCTTACTACAAATGATTCCAGCTAATCTTTGTCAAAATGCATTTGTTTTACTGCATTGCCTTTAATATCCAGATTCAAACTTGTTTTGCTGTGTGACAATCTGTTTTGCTCTTGATATTCCGTTTAAGAATAAGTGTCTTGGTAGTGTAGCAAACTGAATCACATGAATTTTGACTTCTGTAGACAGTGGATGTTTTTAGGTCTAAGAGAATTATCTATTTTTGTAAACAAAGCCTCTTTATAACACCTTTTAGTTGTCATTCTTTTTCAAAAGATGCCATATGAATCCTTGGATTAGGGCCCCGGGACAGGTAGGTTACTAGTCGTCAGTTATTTTTTATTTTTGTTCAGTTTTTTTTTGTTTTACCATTGTTGTCATAGGCCACAATACTAATGCACATCAATTTTGTGTATGAGGATACATACCCCTTTATGGCTGGTGTTGGAGTTAGACGTTTAACACGTAGCAATTAGTAGTAAGTCAGTGTCCAATCAGAACCTTACATAAGACCTTGAATTATGTATAAGAATTTACACACACACACACTTTTCTTTGACGCCGTGTTGGTCTAATATCTGACCTCAAATAGATGTAGACTTTAAGCGCTAAAAATTAGCTTAACTGTGGGCCTTGCGGCCAATGTTAGTCTTGGTGTAGAAATCCTTTTATTTATTCAGAAGCCTTCAGGCACCGACATACAGTAGCTAGATTCAAAGGGAAAACATATTTGACCATATTGGTTAATGGGTTTGGAGTTTTGATTATTGTGGTTTGCTTTATGATACAAATATCTTTATTGGCATTGCAAAACACTGAGAGAAGCACAAAGAAGCATGGCACAGAGCATCGTAGCACTCTTCGCAATCCTCAAGATGAACATAAACCACAAAATAGACCAGTGTCAGACTTGGCAATAATGTAATCTTTCGGGTTCTGGCAATGCATAATCCGAATAAAGCTGGTCAAAAGAAATTGGGTCCTCAAACATGTGGCAAATGGAGTGGCATCTCGTCCTCTGCAATGGAAAAAAGGCCACCTAGTCCATCCCGGGAGTAAAGTCTGTTACCTACTATCCACGTCGGAGAGTAAGGAAAAGACCGTACTTTACAAACTCACACCCGATCCCATTCCTCCATCATAGCTCTAGTGATGGAAGAAGAATAAAGGATCTTAGGTTTTTGTGGCTTCTTCAGAAAGGGAATTGACCAGAAGTGCTGCATGGCGACTGCTTAGTCCATAAATAACCAGTGCTTCTCCAACTCCTCCCGAGACCATTCCACAATTAATCTGAGCTACACCACCTGGTAACATTGCAGGAGATCTGGAATGCCCATGCCGCCTTCACATCTATAGCGAAGAACTTTCCGCTTCAGGGGCTGCCGCTCAGCCCAAACTAAGTGATCCATTTCCCCCTCGCAGGGACAGGAGCAGTCAAGCAGGAGGTGTCACGGGAGGGCCTGGAAAAGGAACAAATTCTTTGGTGGGCTGTCCTCTTCAGGGCAGCTATGTGGCCGAGCCAAGAGAGCTGGTAGTGCCTTCAACGGGCTAAGTTGCTCTTCATATGCTGAAGAATAGCTTTTATAGTTCAAGGTCGCAGTCAGCTGCGCCGAAGAAGCCTGCTGTATCCCCAAGTAGGGGGATGAATGTTGCTGATTGGGTGTTGATGTGTGAGCCGTGGCACCGTCTCTGGAGTTGCTAATAGATTCTGGGCCTACGATTTAGGGAAATTAACCCAGAATACCGCTGCCTGGCCGAAAGTCTCCAGCTCCATTTGAAAGCCCAGAAGGGTCGTAATCTGGCCCTCCAGCGTCATAAACCTAATCTGTTTCTTCAGCGCCACAAATACATCATCCAGATAGAGGCTGATTCTGTGTTCGCTTGATCCGGGTTAATCAAGCCTGGCATGAGCGTTCCTAATCTGGCAGCCAAAATCCCAGTGAGCAATTTAATATCTGAGTTAAGGAGGGAGATTGGGTGGTAAGAAACACACTTATCTTTTTGCTGCTTGGGCATTACTACAATAGCATGCATCTAGCATGGAAGAAGGGACCTTGCCCGGGCAAATGAAAGAGGCGTTTCAGTATGGGGGGGGCAAGTGTGGGGCAGAAGTTTGTTTTTAAAAAGGGCTGGGAAACCATCCGACCCCGGCGATTTGAGGTTTCTGCCAGTCAGCAGTATGTCCTTGGTGTGGAGCTGTTCAGGTTATTGTTGAAAACCAAGTTGAGGTCCCCTTCCAGGAACACTAGCCTAGCCTGCATGGACATGACTTCTGCCTTCCCAATGGAGAAAGTGTTCCTGTCCATCATTCGGGGCATTTATGTAAACTAGAATAAAGGAGTGGCCGCCTACACTCACTGCAAAAGTAAGAGAGCGCAGTCCGTGCCAGTTATTTGCCACTAGTTAAGTTTCCTGTATAAGGCAGAGATCTGATTTGTATTGTTTGTTAATCACACCAGTATGTGTATCATAGTGGAGATTAGTGTATAGTGGAGATGTTTCTGGCTAGAGCCCAGCCTTCATTTGGGAGGGACCAATGTCAACCAGTACCCACCCTGTATGTGCCTATGCTGATAAAACTACTCCACACCATTTCCTGTGAGTACCCACCAAAAAATAATCATAACTGCATGAACGAGAAACAAAAATAAGTCTGGGCATAGGGCCTTTCGAAAAGTACAAAGTGTCCCGCTATGGGTCCTTATTGTGTTATTGTGGCTCAAGGCTTCCCGTCCTCCGCCTTGGACCCCCATTTCCTCCCCCCCATCCCCCCTTGTGAAGCTTGCCATCTAGGCGAAAGATAATTGGAAACGGTGGCCCCAGGAGTACGAATTACCTTTGCTCTACAGATGGGCAGGGACAGGGTGACAGTCACAGCGTTTCTCGCTCAGGACTTTCACCACAGGTCCTTTGGTGTAATCACAGCAGCGTGATATCGGGCCCGATTGATGGCGAGGATGGAAAGCTGGTCAAGCGCGTCTTAACCGCCCACGATCTAGGCCACGCCCCTTGTGGTATGCTTTACAAAAAAATCAGTATGAGCTCTGGTATGTGCACCACGCATGTACTAGACCTGTTGTGTAGTGACAAATCGTCCAAGTAAGTGCATGCCCACCCAGAGTACCATCCGCCAACCCTGTATGTAGCAAGTAAAACATACTTTGGACTAAAAGATTCTATTGCTGCAGGCGCTGTCAACCAGAAACAGTAGCCTAGTAGCGCATGGTTGGTGAAAGTCGTTCACAAGAATGTTTGCCTGGATTTAATCTGAGATGGGTTAGTGCAATAGGGTGGAGATTGTCTGGTGGCGAGTGCACCTACAAGTGGCATTGGGGAAGGGGGGTGGCCAGTTGGTGACTGGACTTTGGTTTAGTGCGCCAAGGTTCGAATTGCAATATTTCTAGAACTGCGTGTGCTGGAATAATTATCCAACAAGGTTCAAATCCTATTTTTTTTTATTGCAACTTTGGTCAGAGGATGTGCGGGTGGAGAGTCGGGCTGAGTAGGTCCTCCCTTATTGCGGTCTGGAGGAGACTATGCATCTCCAAAACCCAGATGTCGTCATTGTGTTTGGTGGTTATTAGACTGCAGAGATGACTGGGTCAACCTCATGGCTCTTGGACAGTGTGATCTGCCGGTCTTCTACATGACCTTCCATTCAGTTGGCTTAGCCTCTGGGCATGTAGGTTAGTAGTTTCTCCTGGTATCTATGGTACAGCTTCCCAAGGAAGAAAGTGACACTACTTTTTTGTCACAGGCCAGCAGAAGAGTGGTCCTGCAGTTATTCCCAATGGTCTTCCCTGTTTGGAGGAAGAATAGCAACCCTACGATTTTCTGTATGACTCTCCTACACTAGTATGCAGGGTTTCCTTGGATGTTGTAATAAAATCTTGAAACAAGATAATGGTCGCAGGGGCCTGTACTTACCTTCCCATGATGCATGCCCTGGTTAATCCAGATATTGGTGGTTTTCAAGTCTTGATTTGCTATTCCAGTTCTGTTGCTTGAGTCATGTGGCCCTGTCATGATCATCTCATGCCTAGGTAAAGTTTAAAGATGGCATGGTTTGTGATCTGGTTCCTGGCTTCAGGACATCTCCCAAAGGAATGCACCTCGGCCAGAACATAAAGGAGGGGGAGCTTTCACTCTGAACAGTAGTTGTGTATGAGCTCCATAATCTGAGATGTACCAAAGCAGTCTCACAAATTTGAACACCATTTTGAGAAAGTATACACGTATGGAGTGGACTCACCATTTGCTCATCGAGGCAAACTCACATCTACATATGTATATGTTGGCCAAGTCCTTACAGGTCCCAGACATGACTGGTGGAGGACAGCAGATTTTAATAGGAGGGGGCGAGTAGGCCTCCTTACTTAGTAGGAGCACATCTAGAAATGCACGGTATTTGCCGAATACTGCTTGCAACACTGACAGTTCATGCACAGCTTGGAGAGAGGGACTATAGTCTCCTTTGCAAATTGTGGTGTTCTTAGGGTGCTCCCCAATATCAGAGCCCAGTTTGGTGCTTGTAGTCTGTAACCGTAAGAACCCTAATTTGCCTTGTGTGATTGCCAAGTTTACCGAGATATGCACAGAGCTTTCCAAAAAGTGATCCAAGGCAGGGCCGCACAGTTTTACAAACCCAACAAAAAAGTGGTCCGCCTTAAGAAGAAAAAAAAATAATTGCGAAAAAAAGCTAAACTGAGTCGTCGCTCCGTAAAACTAAAATCCCAAATTGATTTGCTGTGAGCGAAATCTTTGAACAGTGTGATGTTCATTCCAAGGTCTTTCTGGCATTTCCTCTATTATAATTTTCGATCAACACCTTAATGTATTGTAGAAACTACTGGTCATTTTTGGCTGCCATTATCTTGCTGTTTTCAAAAACGTTTTCTGCCCCCCCCCAAGTAACTTGCTTCATTATATTGTCCTTCATATAAGGGAAACATTAGATGTAGCGATTCCATTTAACTGACATTTAATGGTCTGTGGTTAAGTGTGTGGGAACATGGATTCATGGCTATATAACTGTGGATGAGCTTTGCATTTAGGTTACGCAGACAAGCAGCATGTAGCAATACAAACAAGCATTGGCAATAGAGCTTGCCTTTGGGCCCTTTATAATTGTTCAGCCATTCAACAGTTGATGTTGTTGCATAACTAAAATACTTATAAGGTCCCAAAAGTGCGACTTATTGGCTATGCCAATGCTTGTTTGTTTTGTTGCAGTTTTAGCAAACTTATCTGCCGCCTTCCTCCTTTTTCCCACCCCATTGCAAAGCCCTTCCTCCAATCACCAGAGCCAGCCATTCCATCCTGCAATTTGAAAACATTCAAAACAATCTCCCATCACTAGAAGGGAAAGACAATTTCTGACTTTTCCTTCCTATGCCCAAATCCATTATATCCAAGTTCATTTCTGAAGAGGACTGCCTGTTTCTCTTTTTCCTGCTTGTACTTTGCCAGAGTTTTTGCTAAACATGCTAGTAACCACAAATTACGTAGTCTCGGAGCATTAGGATCCAATACTATTGGTAGAGGATGCACCAACAGACAACAGAAGCAATAAAAGGTAACCTACACGGTTACACAATTAAGTTCAGACGCAAGGAGTCCCTTTCCCAGGGCTCCCGGCAGCAATGCTTTAATCAACACACCGATCAGGAGGGGGGTGGGGCAGAGGGCAGAGAAACACACTGCATAGGCGGGACCTAAAAAGGGCTTGTCCGAGTATTGTAGTTTAGTCAGCTTATCTGTTCTAGAGCTTTTAGAATAGTTCTTTGCTGTGGTCTTAGCATCGCTAGTAAGCAGTAGGATGGTCCCTAAAAAAAATACAAAAAAAGCAAACATCCGCAATTAAAACGTGATGGAGAAATGTCACCACACCTTGTATGTAGTTCTCAGTAGTATCATTAGATGGCCAAGTTTAGGTTTGAAAACGGAGAAAAGAGCCCAGGAAGTTAAAGCTAAGGAAGGACGCCCAATTTGGCTTAGCCCAGGATGCTCTTTCTCCAAAGGTAAACTCTTGGGATAATGTATACATTGGCACTGGAATGCTATGCACACCTAGTTATGTTATATTAGTGTTCGTGAGTATAAAAATGTTGAGCGGTAAAGGAAGAAGGGGCGAGCTTTGGTGGTAAGTGCTTTCAATATCTAAACAAAACACTTCACTTTTCAACTCTGATGCTTCACTTTGGATAACTCACTTCATCTTCATATGTCTCAGTGTAACTTGACCAATAAATTGTTTTGTATACAGACTGTCATCCCCCAGCCCTTCAAATACTAATATCTTGTTCTGCATATAACACTTTATACTGCACTCCTGATTGGGAAGTCTGCTGTTAACCAAGATATTCTGGTGATAATAACATTTTATAATGTACTTAACATAAAGGGACTTTTGCCAACTCTCCTTTGCAATTGTTCTCTTGTCTTTCACATTTTATTTCCACCCATCACATCATACTGCATCAGCCCACTTTAGCCATTAGTTTTCCTCTCTGTGAGTGATGGCATTCTGCTCTTGCAGATACAAACAGTAGTCCACTGCAGGAAAGGGCCCCTTTTTGACATGGTTTCCCCCACATTTTGCCTTTACATATGTTTTCGACTAGAGAAGTGCACTGGGTTCCTGCGAACCAGGTCCCCAGTGCCAGATCTTTCCCCACACTGTTCCCCAACACTGTACATTTGTGTTCCCAATTGGCAATACCTTTAAACACTCTTTAGTACCTCAGGCCCTAGGTACAATTTATTAGGGAATTAAAGAGGGTCCCCAAGGGCTGCAGCATATATTGTGCCACCATAAGGGACCCATCATCAAACTCCTGCAGGGCTGCCTTCACAGTCTGCTTGTTTTGCTGCAGACTAAAGTGAAAACATGACCTAACACACATCCCTGTGTGCCATGAAACCTAACACTACATGTTATATTTGTAAGTCACCCTGCACCAGGCTTTACAGCCCTAAAGCAGGGTGCCTTATATAGCATGTGAGGACATATCTACTTGAGCAGATGTGCCCCTGTGCTGGTCAGTTACATTTCTACCAGTACACGTGACCAGGGAAGCAATTTTTTTAAACCTTTTTATTTGCATTTAATTAATCAACAACCTAACTATCATGTAATTATTGGTCTTCACACCTGTCCCTTCCACCCCCCCACCAAGCATCTCCATTAAAAACAATACACTCCCCTTCATCTCAGGCTGCCCCAGCGGATAATTTTTCCAGGTCTCAATCAGTATTGCCTAAATGTCCCTCCTTGCGGTTCTGCCAGTGCCCATGTGTGGACCCTCTCAGTCTTCCAGATTCAGAGTCCTCAATCCAGGCCATGGTATCGTCGCCACTTGCCCCACACTCTACCAAATTTCGTAGGGCACCCCCTCGCCTTATATGCGACACTTTCAGCTGCCATATACAAATCCAGACCTCTCCTCCACTCCTCCAGTTGCGGTAATGCAGCCACCCCCCACTTCCTAGCCACATCTCTCTTGGCCACCACCAGGGCCAGGACTAAGAAAATCAACAGTGGGCGTGCGAGATCTACATAGTTAGTCATGCCCAGCAAGACCAACTTAGGGTCCAACGGCAAGGCGATCTCCAGCACCTCCCCCCCCAATTCTCTCAAGATCTCCACCCTGTAGGTTTGAATTGTGGGGCAGGACCAGATGGTGTGGTAGAAATCCCCCCACATGGCCACATCTCAGGCAGCTCGAATCTCCAGCCCTTCCCATTTTGTGCAGGCACTCCCTGTCAAAGTAGGTCCTGTGGAGGATATTGTATTGGGTAAGCCTCAGTCGGGATTTAATGGCTACCTCTCTCGGATGCATCAACACCAGATCTCAATCCACGTCATCCATGTCCCCCACGTCCCCCACGTCACACTCCCACTTCCTCCTAAGGGTGACCAAACCATCGGGTATATTATTCATCAGTGTTCTGTACATTAGGGAGACCGCCCTGTCCTGGATTTGTTCCTGTAAGAGGCGGCCCTCCAGATGTGCATATTCGGGGAGTGCTCCCACCAGATCCCCTCTGCCCGTTGGGCATGTCACAACTGTGCATACTTAAAGTACTGAGTACGATGTAGGCCGAATTCCGTCCTTAATGCTTGAAATTGTTTCAGTTCCCCTCTTGTGATCACGTCACCCAGTGTCGATATCCCTATGTCATCCCATCTCTGGAACCCTTTCAGTTTGTTCAGTTCTTTTAGCCAGGGACAGTGCCATGATGTCTGCCTAGTAGGTTTCTTCTTCCAGCCTATACTCTTGGTTGCTCGATTCCAGACCGTCTGGTTAAGCCTGGTAGCCAGAAGCAAGCCCCCTTTCCCTTTGCCCCCATATAGATAGTCGGTGCGTGTACGGGTTGCCACACCGTGTCTCTCCAGGGCGTAGGTGGGGTGTGTGGCGGGGGCGTGGAGCCAGTCATTGATAGGCACCAGGTGTTCTGCCCAGTAGTAGGCTTCTATGTTAGGGAGCAAGATCCCGCCACTATACTGATGTCTGTGAAGGGTCTCCAACGCCACCCGAGGCTGTTTACCCAACCATAAAAAGGCTCTCCGCTCTGCATTTATTTCCGTCAACACCCTATGTGGGAGGTGTTAGACCCGTCAGCCCTCTGGGTGGTCCCTCCATCCCATTTATTTTTGTCCCCTTTTTGCCCTCAATCTTTTTATTTTGTTATGTCCACTGGAATTTTTAGATGTTGACCTAGGGGTTAGGTGCTCTTTGCCCTCAGTCTTTTTCCTGAGGCCTAGGTGCCTTTCTGACTAAATTTACAAGACACACAAAATGGTGGCCTGAAACTGCCACAGTTGGTTACCTCAGGGAAGGGGCCCATAGAACATCATTGGGGGACTCTAGAACCTTCCAGCTGGTTCTAGTGGCTTGAGTCTATCCTATAAAAGGCCAGGTACCGGGCAGCCATTTTAGAGTGTCCAGTGTGCTGCGTTAGAACCTGGTGATGAGTGAGGCGAAAGCTGAAGGGAGGAAGGCGCACAAACTGATGCTAGATTGTCCCAAAGGTCAGCTGTCTCCCTTGAGGATGTCACCCCCCTTAGTTATTGACCGAGCCCTACCATCAGGGTATTGAGTTAAACCTACATAAATTAGCAGCGAACTTGAGCTCCTGGAAAAGTGGTTTCCCGGAGTAGAGGTGAATACATCAGGGAGGACTCCGAGCAGGAGGCGACTGATCCGTGCTCTTCTTTCCTTCCCCCGTGAAAGGAACCCTGGAGTTGGCCTGACAAGTTCTTTCCTCCCGGTTGCCACTCTCTTGGACATTTCCAAACCAAGCACAAGGAGGGAGCGGGAAGCTGGGGTACCACCGGTACAGGCCCCAGGACTCTGCTCTACGGAATGCGGGGAGGTTAATGCACTTTACCTTAGTGTGGCTGCTACGCTAAGTTCCCCGCCGTTGACTGGTGGGTCGCCTGTCAGGTTGGCGGAGTCCGTGGGGTTATTTCCCCTTGTCTCCCGTTTCTTCTGAGGAGGTCCGGAGGAGGAGAGGGGATCCGGTTCTGGCCAGCGGTGCGTGAGACCCGCTGGAGACACGTCGCGGGAAGTCGTACGCTCTGCCCAGCGAGCACCGAGGAGATCGGCGCTGTGGAAACCAAGGAGGCCGGGCTGAGTTTAACTCCCACCCCCCTCTGTCAAGCAAGAGGAAGGCGGGATTCGAGGCCGGGATCTGCGCTGTGGGGAGGTGGCGCACTCCCAGTTCAAGTGATTGCAGGGCCCCGAGGTGAGCGAGCGGGAGACCGTTCGAAGCGGCTGAGCAGGCTCCACACTAACACCGCCATTCCACGGTAAGATTACCCAAGCGTGATTGGGGAATCGGGTGGTGTTGGGCCTTCGTTGCTGCCTCCGGGGAGTGTAAAATCTTGTTAAGTGTCCTGGAAGAATCCATCAAAGAAGTGGAAAGAGGGGTAAAGAAAAGGCCTTCTCAACCCAATTGATTCTCCAAGTAGCTCGGAGAGAGGAAGGTTAAGCAGCAGGGAGGGGTCCGTTGGGTGAGCACTGCCAAAGGCAACAGAGCTTAGCTCCTGACTGAATCACTTGACTGCCTGATGCCTAATCCTGAAGGGGATAACATCTGTTGAAATTTCCTTGCACACTTGCAGGAAAACTGGTACTGATCGTCATATGTGAAATAGTTGGAATGCTGATGGTTAAGATCTAGTTAATGTCAGGATACATTATAGAGATGCTGTGAACCTGTTTCTTTTACAGAGGAGGAAGGGGGAGAGTGGTAAATAAGAACTGATACCCTAATAAGCTGTGAGAGAATGTATTGACCAGTCAGAAAATGCTGAAGTAATACAGACTATCAGGAATAGGAAAGTTTACAGAGACAAGAAATTTAAATGCACTGAATTAATTGTAAATGTGGTACTGTTTTGGACCTGAACACAATACAAGAAACTAGCAACCAGAGAGAAGATAAAGCTTTTCTACTTTCATAAAATAATGGTGTAGTGTCATTTTTGAGTGGATGGACACGGTGTTATTGTAAGGGTGCGACGCAAGCTTAACACTTTTGCCTCTAGGAATTGACCGTCTTACACTGGGCCAGGCGACCCTATGTGATCTAGAAACCTTGGGTCCAACAGGAGGGTATAGTACTCATTCTGAAAGGCGTACAGAAACCTCGGTAGCATCATTTTAAACATCAGCCCAGGTTCGTTAGAGGGAGCATCCGCCACCGGTTTGCGTCTTCTATAAAGTTATGCACTATTCACCTTATGTTCCTCTCATAGGAGCGGGCGCTATCTAGTGTCACAAAGATCCCAAGATACACAATACCCTCACTCATTTGCAACCTCTCTGGTATGTCAGACCATTGTTCCTGGCCTCATGGGTCATAAAGAACAGACTTGTGCCAGTTTATCCGGTAGCCTGCGTGTGCTCCGTATCTTTCCAGCTCTATGAACGTCGCTATCGTAGTCGCTGGGTGTGTGATATACAGGAGGACGTCATCTGCGTATAGTGATAATTGTTTCCTCCGCGGCATCCGTCAGTCCTAGTCTAAACCCCCTAATGTCTTCGTTTTTCCGTATCGCACACGCCAGCACCTCAATAGTTAGCGCAAATAGCAGGGGGGACAGGGGGCATCCCTGTCTGGTCCCCCGCCGCACCGGAAAGTCCCAAGAAAGAATCCCATTGACTTTAACTTTTGCTCTGGGGTCCGTGTATAACAACTGTACCCACTTCCGGAACTTGGGTCCGAAACCAAACCGCATCAGGACTCCTTCAAGGAAGGGCCAGTGAACTGCATCGAACGCTTTTTCGGCATCCAGAGACAGGAACCAGTGAGGGTCCCGTCTCCTGCTTACCTCCTGCAGCCAGTTATGCTTCCGTCTGAGGTTTAATCTGGTGGCCCTATCTGTGAGGCAACCCGTGTGATCCAGGTGAACTAACCCCGTGATCACCCCCCCCCCTGAGCCTAAGGGCTAGAATAGTCGCAAGGAGCTTCACTTCTATATTTGAGGGAGATGGGGCGGTACGACAGTCATCCGCCGGCTTACCCTCCTTGTATAACTGGATTATTGTGGCCATCCGAAGTTCTGGCGGTAGCTCTCCCTCTTGCACTTCCCCTTCGAAGAGTCCCAGCAGGTGGCGGGCCAGTAAATCTGCGTTTCGCTTAAAAAATTCCGCCGGAAACCCATTTGGGCCCGGGGACTTCCCCACTCGTAGCTTGGTCAGGGCTGCCTTAATGTCATCTAGCTTAATGTCCGCCTCCAGGTCACGTTGGTCCTCGTCTGTCAATACAGGGAGGTCCATGTGTACCATACATTGTAGTGCATCGTCCTGCGTCCCTAGGTCCCTAGCTTCATAGAATAGTTTGTAGTGTGCAGCAAAGTCCTCCGCTATCAATGCGTCTGACCGTACCAGATTCCCCTGGGCATCCCTGACCGGTTATATCCATCTGGCGTCCCTTTCCTTTCTACTGAGCCACGCTAGCAACGTTCCTGATTTGTCCCCCACGTCATATAAACGATGCATCGTCGCCAGCGCCTGTGTTTTGGCCTCTCCCTTCATCGTGTCCCTATAGTGGCGTTGCACATCCGTCAGCCTTCTAAGGGTCCCCGGAGCTATAGTGAGTTGGTGCTCTCCTTTCCAGTATCTGGGCCTCCATTCACTTAGCGTCGTCCTGTATTTTCCGAGTCTCCTGCGCTAGCCTGTTCTGCACTCTGTCTCGTAGGACCGCCTTAAAGGCCTCCCAAAAGACCACCTTCGACGAGACCGAGCCCTCATTGTCCGCAATGTAAACTTTAGTATCAGCTCTGATGCCCTTCAATATGGCCGCATTTTGCAGGTCCCAGGCCGTCAACCTCCAAGATCCCCTCTTTCCTACCCCCATCCCCCCCCTCCTCCCCCGTGCCAGGCGCGAGGAGTGATCTGAAATCCCTCTTGCTTAGTATTCAGCTGTGTCGTCAGCCGTCGGAGTATGTCGAGCCATAAAGATATAGTCCAGCCTCGAGTAGACCTTGTGTGCCCCTGAGAAGAATGAGTAAGCCCTAGTTTCTGGATGTAGCCACCTCTATACATCAGTCAGACCCAGAGTGTTAATAGTCTTAGAGAGCAGAGTCGGCGTCTGGTCTCTAGACCGGTCTCCTGTCCTGTGTCGGGACCATCACATCATTAAAATCTCCTCCCATCACTTGAAGGGTATCCGATGTATTGAGGAGAATATCCGTGACCCCCCTTAAGCGTAGCTGCTTGCAATTTTGGGGCAGCATAGGCCGAGACAATTGTGTACTCCTGCCTTCTCCAGGTACCCCGCACTCCCACATATGTCCCTTGGGGATCGCACCACACCTGTGTAATCTGGAATGGTGGATTCTTTTTAATCAGTATGGCCACCCCCCTGGAGCCTGTGGTGAACCCCGCGTGTGCCACAACCTTGTATTGCCCTCTAGCTAAAAAGCCACACTTGGTGCCCTGTAGGTGCGTTTCTTGTAGCAAGATTGTCAGGGCCCACCCGTTTCATGTAGGGATGATAGTCCCCTTTTTATCTTACTACCAAGACCATTTACATTCCATGTTAATATCTTAAGCCCCCTCTGAACCTGCAGTGTCTCCATATGGCTAACTGACATCAAGCCCTGATTCCTGGTGTATGATGCGTGAAGTCAGTGATAACAGAGCGTCCAGGACGCCGATGTAAATGACCTCTTTGACATGTCCAATCCCTCCCTCCCTTCCTTCCCCAACTCCCCATCCACCCCAAACCCCCCTGCCCCCCTTGTCCCCCTGAACATTCCCAAACTCAGAACAATCTGAACTCCCCTCCGCTCCCCCCCACCTCCCTCCCCCGTCAGTCCCATCTTCGCCCGATATGGGATATAGGACTTTCAGGCGGAGAAGGTCTGTCGCCCTCCCCAAGTTCACCCCCTACAAACCAACGCTAAACAGTCTATCTAGCAAACATACAAGACTGGCTTCTTCCGCAAAACCCACCCATATGTGCAATATGAACAGAAATTGAAAAACAATGTTTGTAGGGTGTGAAATGACTTGCGTGCTCCCCGACTATGAGCCGGTATCGTGTCCGTCCAGAGTGTCCCTTGTTCGAGCGTTCGAGTCTTGAATATCTTCCTGCGAGGCTCCCGCCTCCTTGGCCGAATCTTGCTCCATCTCAGTGATTGCCGCCTCTAGCGGGTGCATTGACTGTGTATCGGAGTCCTCACTCCCCGTCGTGTGGCCCCCAGGATCATCTTCCCCTTCCAAGTAAGCGTTCCCAGCCAGGCAGCAAAACCTAGACCCCGCCTGACCCCCGGGGTTGGGGAGAACTGAGTTCTGCTGCCGTTTGCCTGCCAGGCTCTGCGTAGGATAGGGGGTCGTCTTCACTCTCCTGGTCCCCCGTGTTCTCCTCTGCCTCTGTGTGTCTTCGGTGATTCCCAATGATTCCCGGCTGTGGTCTCCTCAGTAGCGCTCTGCATCCCTGTCTCTCGCCTCCGCGGGGGCTCCTCCAGCCACTGCCACGCATCTTCAGGGTGGGTGAAAAAGTAAGTCTTCTCCTTTATAAATAACTTTGAGGTTCGCCGGGAAAAGGAGCATGTACTGAATTCGGAGGTCTCAACTTTGCCTTTACCTCGTCAAAGGAGCGACTGCTTCTGTACCTCGTGACTGTAATCGGGGAAGATCATGATCTGTGTTCTCCATGCGGATCTCCCACATTTTTCTGGCTTCTTGCAATATCATATCCTGATCTACGAAGTTCAAGAATCGAGCGATGACAGGCCGCGGTCTCGCCCCCACCGTGGGATTTGCCAGGAGTGCTCGATGCGCTCTTTCAATCACAAAGCAGGCAGAAAAAGTCGCCTTTGGCAGGGTCTTCAGTCGCCAAGCGTGTAGGAACTCTACCATGTTAGACCCTTCAATTCCTTCCCTAAAGCCCACAAAGCGGAGGTTATTGCGTTGGGCCCTATTTTCTGCATCGTCCACCTTCCACTGTAGCTGTGTATGCGAGGCCCGGAACTCCTTTACATCCTTTTGCAGAGAGTGGATAGTTCGAGGCATGTGGGCTGCTGAATTCATATCTATAGCATAGATCGCCGCCTAGTGTTGGGTCCGGATGATTGCACATTGTTGTCCTGGAAGAGTCTTCGAAGTATCACGAGATAGGTGGCTCCTCCCCTGGACTACAGTGCGCATGGGCATCGACTCCATCCCCAGATTGTTTTTTTCCGCCATTGGGTTCGGATGCATATTAGATATCTCCAGTTCGGAATCGATAGAAACTTTCCTTAAGGCCCGAAGGCCTTTTCCCTAAAGCGTCGGTATTGACTTGCGTTCGGTGCCCAGCTCTGTTCCGGCTCAGTTCCCGAGTCAGACATCCAGAGGAGTCGCGTGGCTCTTCGGTGCTAGAGGCCCAGTCAACGCAACCAGACTTTCGACGACACATCATGTAACGGAGACCGTTCAAGAAATGTCCCGTGTGCGGATCGAAGTATCCCCACATCGACGTCCACCCGGTGTGCAACAAGTGCCTGTCGCCGAATCACGACGAAGCCAACTGTATGGCTTGTTCACGTTTTCGATCGAAGAAAACAATTCTGCTTCGGCGCGTGGCGCGCCTGGAGGCCCAGCAGTTGGCCCCGGCACCGGTGGACATCTTCGAGAGAGAAGAAGCAGAAGAACAAGACGTTCTAGAAGAAGTCGTCGACAAGGTAGGAGACGACAATGAGGCCCATGGGGCCATGGAAGATAGCTCAGGAGAGGAGCTATGCCCCGTTAGAACGATCACTAAGGCTCAGGTCGAGGGATCGCCACATGGCCTTACCCAAGATCTTACACCCAGATCCACAGCCTCGCCTACGGGCCTGGCTACGGACACTTCTACGGAGCCGCCGTTGCCGAAATCGAAACCGAAAGTAAAAGCTTCGGTGCCGACGAAAGTGATGGAGACGTCGTCGAAACAGAAGTCCCCCTGGCCGCCTCCTCGTCTTCGGACATGTCGGTGCAGCCAAAGTCAAGGAAGACTGTCGACCTGCCGAAGTCGGCCCAGGGCGTCGAGCCGAAGTCGGCCCAGGGCGTCGAACCGAAGTCGGCTCAGGGCGTCGAGCCGAAACAAGTGGTCGAAGCCGCCCACCCACAGGCGCCGCAGTCCGTCGAAACGGAAGGAGGACACGGCGCACCTGAGAAGGCCGCTCCTGTACGTCGACCGGAGAAGACTAAGGCATCGACTTTCGTGCCTACCCACGCGGGCGGACCGAAAACGTCTGCCGGGTCGTCTAAACCGTCCGCATCCTTCACAAAGCAGGTGACGGACTCATTGCAACACATCAGGGACAAGGCTTCTGCCCCGAAGCCAGCTGCCAAAGTGCCAAAGTCCTCGGCGCCGCTCCTATTCACGTTGCCGCCGAAGGTGGCACCGAAGGCGTTTGCACCGCGGTCGGTCGTCGAAACACCCGGCCAGGTGTCTTCAGGGACCAAGCCTTCACAGCCTCCTGGGAGCTCGAAACATTGACAACCCCTGATGGAGGAGCAGTCGGAGCACTTTATCGACGCCGACACCGGTAAACTTACACTCTACAAGAGAAAGATCACACCGGCACAGCCTATGGAGTCCTACACAATTCCTTTGAAGCACAAAAAGCCTTCTACGGATTCCCCGGTTTTAGTTGTGCAAGTTGCTCCACGGACTCTAGCATTGGCTACACCCTCACCCACCTATTCGGATGTGGAGCCTGATGGGGATGAGGACGAGGAGTATAATTTTCCAGCCAATACTGACCCCGAGGATCATCAAGACTCTTGGGCAGATGCAGGAGACCAGGGGATCAGCACACTGCCCCGGACACTCGGGTGTACAATGTCAAGACCTCTCCTACTGAGGATTCTGCAGCATTTAACGCTCTAATTGAAAGGGCGGCAACAAACCACCACGTCCAGCTGCATGCTGACCCTGTTGAAGTGGACTTCCTCTTTGATACCTTTTCAACAGCGGAAAAGACTGTCAAAACTCTACCAATGCTGAAAGGGGTTCTGAAGCATGCCGCAGACATTTTAAAAGAACCCACACGTGCCAGGGTTTTGCAGCGTGAATCTTTCTGGATTCACTATGCTGTGCATTATTCCGCGGTCTTGTGGTTGGGTCCGGATTCGTAGTCTTTTCTTTGTTCATTTTTTTTTTTTTTCTTAGCCCAGGTGGGCGTCGGCGTCACACCCCCTTTGGTGTATATCCGGTGACGTCGGCATGCTTCCTGCGGAAGCTCCCACTCTTGGGCGCCATCTTCAGATTCTTTTTTTCCGCGGTCGGGTCTGGATCGTTCCCGTTTGGGCTCCAGACATTTTTGGAGAAAGAAGAAGGAAAATACAGAAAAGACGAGGAGAAGTCACCTGAAAACTCCAGGGGACTTCACCGACGAAAAACAAGCAAGGATAAGGCGTTTTCCATCGAGATCTTCGACGACCGTCGACGAACACGCGACCAGAGAGGCCCTGGACGCTAGAGGATGGACAACACGCCGTTCAAGTTCTGCCGTAACTGCCACCACAAGTACGCGCAGAAGGACCAGCACCCGGTATGCAACCTTTGCCTACCGGTGGACCACGAGAGCGGAGACTGCAACGCCTGTTCCGCCTTCACCCCGAAGACCCTTCGTGTGAGAGAGAGGCAGAGGGTAGCACACGCCGCCCTGCAGGGGAAGGCCCCGACTCCGTCACTCTACGAGCTGGGGATGTCCTCCGAGGAAGAAGAC
This sequence comes from Lissotriton helveticus, assembly GCF_964261635.1. Lineage (NCBI taxonomy): Eukaryota > Metazoa > Chordata > Amphibia > Caudata > Salamandridae > Lissotriton > Lissotriton helveticus. The sequence goes on along the minus strand of NC_136067.1, from coordinate 1,543,380,946 downwards.
AACGCTGCCGCCGAAGACGACAGCTACACGGTCGTAGAGACCGATTACACGAAGACTTCTGACAAGGTAGGAGACTCTTCGGCCCCCAAGAACCCGAGAGACTCTGAGTCTAGAAAAATCGAGGGCAAGACCCCGAAAGCGCCGACGCCAAAAAAGGCGGCGTCCGCGACTACTCCCAGGCCCAGCGGATCCTCCGAGAAGGAGTCCCCGGCGCCGAGAGCTGCTGATCAGCAGAAAACGTCGAAAATCGTCCCCGAAAAGGATCGATCGACGAGGGAGAAAGACCCGAAACTGACGACGACGACCAGAGACCCGAAATCCGGTTCGACGTCGAAAACTTCGACTCCGAGAGGCACGGCGACGAGCCATCCGTCGAAGAGAGCGGCCGACCCATCCGACGCGGAACACGCGGCCGAGATGGAAAAGAAAAGAAGGCGCCTCGAGGCAGAAATGGAGAACATCATGCAGCGGAAGAAAGATTTCGACGCAAAGATGAAAGCCTTCACGATCCCTCACAAGACCAAGCCACCAGTGATGGAGGTGGTCGAGGAGGAAGAAGAGATCGCCGAAGTCACCGAGCAAGACCAGGACGTCGAGGTGCTCGACTACCAGGAGGAGTACGAGAATCCCTACGAAGGTTACAGCTATGGGGAGGAAGATGAGGGCAGGACAGACACTGAGTCGGCACCCTCTGACCTTCAGGAGGTAGATTACATCGATGTCGACACCGACAGCCCGGAGGAGGTGGTCGACACCTACCCCTCGAGGCCCTCGCCGCCGGACGACATCGGGGCCTACAACTCGGTGATACAATCTGCCGCAGCAGCTTTCAAGCTCAAGCTCGACGAAGAGAAGCAGAAAGCAGACTTCCTTCTGGAAACATTACTCCCAACACAAACGAGGAGCCAGTTCCTTCCAATGCTCGAGAGCGTCTTGGCTCAGGGGAAGGAAGCTTTCAGGGAGCCCGCAACATGCAAGGCAGTAACTCCCAGAACTGAGAAGAAGTACAAGCATGCCACAAAGGACCCGGCCTACATTCAGGGCACGGTCTCCGCAGACTCCATTATCACGGCCACAGCAAGGAGGAGGGCTAACGTACCCACTACCTCGGGCCCACCACCGGATAAGGAGAGCAAAAGGATGGATCTGGTGGGCAGAAGGATCGAACGGAATGCCGCGACCCACTGGCGCATGGCTAATTCCAACGCCCTGATAAACAGGCACATGTACCAAATCATGGAGGGACTGGGGCAGTTGGTGAAGGACTTGCCCCAGGATGCCAGGCAAAAAGCCGAAAAGCTGATTGAAGAGGGGAAGAATGCGGCAAATTCTTGCCTTAAGACGGCCCTGGATGGGGCAGACACCGCCAGCAGGCTCATGATGATGGGCGTCACGGAAAGGAGGCACGCCTGGCTCAGGATATCCGGTTTCAAACCGGAGGTGCAACACAGCATCCTGAACACACCGTTCAACGGCAGCACGCTTTTCGGACCAACAGTTGATGAACAACTCAGCCAACTGAAGAAAGATAACGAAACAGCAAGATCCATGGGGGCATTGCAGTTCAGAGGGAACAAGAGGGGCACCCCGTCACGGAGGCCCGGCGGGAGAGGCGGAAACCAGCCAGGTACATCACACCAGGCTTTCCAGCAAACGCACCAGGCAGACTCGCAGACTCAGCAGGGTCATCAGAAGCAGCCCTGGCAGTACCAACAAAGAGGCCAGTCCTTTCGAGGGAGAAATGGACGGGGGCAAAATAGAAGAGGGGGCCAGCAGCCCACCTCCAAGTGACTTCAAAAAAATCCGTGTGCCCGCCCACAAAAAAGAACCCAGGGGGCAGCACGTACAGATGGGTCAAGACAAACTAGACACCTACGACCACAGGACACCAGTGGGAGGAAGATTAAGATACCACTTCCAGGAGTGGAGAGAAATCACATCAGACAAATGGATCCTCAACATTATCCAATTCGGATACTGCATAGAGTTGGAGGGGAGGCCAACAAGCAAAAAACCAAAAAGGAAACCACTAGCAGGCAAACAGCTACAGTGCCTTCAGGAAGAAGCAAAAGAACTCCTGCAGAAGCAGGCCATAGAACGGGTACCCTTCGAGGAAAGAAACACAGGAGTATACTCAACGTACTTCCTGGTACCAAAAGTAGACGAGACAATGAGACCCATTCTCGATTTAAGATTCATGAACAAATTCATAAGAACGCAGAAATTCTAAATGACCTCCCTGCAAGAGGTGCTCCCACAATTGCAGATCGGGGACTTCATGGTCACTATAGACCTCAGACGCATACCTGCACATCCCAATGAACAGAAAGCACAAACACATGCTCAGGTTCACCGTCGGAGAAAGCCACTACCAGTTCACGACACTGGCCTTCGGTCTAAAATCGGCACCAAGAGTGTTCACAAAGTGCCTCGCAGCAGTCGCAGCGCACCTAAGAAGGCAAGGGATACACGTATACCCTTACCTGGACGACTGGCTGGTGAAAGCAAACTCATACCAGAAATGCAAGCTGCACGCACATACAGTGACCAGCACGCTCATAAACCTGGGGTTCTCCATCCATTGGAAGAAATCATCAATGGAGCCAGAACAAGTGAAGATCTTCCTGGGAGCACAGATCAACACCTTACAGGGCAAGGTGTTCCCCAGCGAGAAGAGGGCGAGGGCGCTGGTGAAGGAAACTCGCCTCTACCGGAAGGGACAAGCTCGGACAGCGAGGACTGCGAGCAAGATCATGGGGATGATGGCATCATGCATCCACCTGGTACCTAATGTACGACTCCACATGAGACCCATTCAAGAATGGCTACAGGAGCAATGGTCACAAGCTACAGGCAGTTGGGAGGATCTAGTGGTTGTAACGCACGAAGTGCAGAAGGAGATGACATGGTGGACCATGGAGAACATAGCAAGGGGAAAGCCTCTAACGCCCCCAACGCCAACAGTGACCATCACCACAGACGCATCCCTGAAGGGATGGGGCGCTCACATGGAGGAGCTCAAGGTGAGAGGACTGTGGACACCGACGGATGCCACAAAACACATCAATTGCTTAGAGTTGAAGACAATCTTCCTTGCACTGAAAGCCTTCCAGACAAGACTGTACAATCACAAGGTGTTGATACAAACAGACAATACCACTGCGATGTTCTACATCAACAAGCAGGGGGGCACCCAGTCAGCCCCGCTTTCAACGCTAGCACAGGAGATATGGAGGTGGGCAATCCCTCTCAAGATAGACCTGCTGGCCATACACCTGCCAGGGAAGGACAACATACAAGCAGATTGGCTCAGCAGGCAGACTTCAGCATCCCACGAGTGGGAGCTCAATGCTCAGGAGACAAGGCACCTATTCGACAGATGGGGAACTCCATCGGTGGACCTGTTTGCCACACGCCAGAATGCAAAATGCCGAAACTTCGCATCCAGGCAGCCCGAGGAGGGGTCACTGGGGAATGCCCTATGGATAGATTGGTCAGGGACATTTGCCTACGCCTTTCCCCCGATACCACTGATGCACAGAGTACTGAGCAAGTGCAGAGCGAGCAACATGACACTGATACTGGTCGCACCACAGTGGGCGAGGCAGACATGGTACTCGCAGATCATGGAGATGACACAGTGTGCACCCCACAGATTCAGCAGGAGGAAAGACTTACTCTCCATGCAGAACGGAGAGGTGCTGCACCCAGAGCCAGAGAGCATGAGCCTAGTAGCGTGGCTCCTGAGGACATAGAGTTCGCACATTTAAGGTTGCCAGAAAGTACACTGAAGGTCCTGCGGGAGGCAAGAAGGCCTAGCACTCGGAAGTGCTATGGGGCGAAATGGAAGAGGTTCACAATATGGTGTAGACAAGAAAGGCTTCACAATAAAATGAAGAGGGACTCCACAGTGCTAAAGTACCTGACGCACTTGCTAGAGAAGAACCTTAGCTCATCCTCCTTGAGGGTTCACTTAGCAGCAATAGTCGCCTACACAAGGGGTGAAACGTGCAGGAGTTTCTTCACATCACAGGTGGTGAAGAGATTCCTAGAAGGGGCGAAAAGGATCGCACCGCCCAAGCGGGTGCCGCCACCGGCATGGAACTTGAACATAGTCCTAATGGAACTCATGAAAGAGCCCTTTGAACCGCTCCACAAGGCGTCCTTAAAGATGCTAACTATGAAAACAGCTTTCCTGGTTGCAATAACGTCCCTACGCAGAGTAAGCGAGCTTCAGGCTCTGACGCTACAAGAACCCTACATACAAATACATAATGACAGGGTTGTGATGAGGACTGACCCAAACTTCATGCCGAAGGTGGTATCTAAATTTCACATGAACCAGTCTATACAGATACCGAGTTTTTTCCAAAAACCAACAACTGCGGCAGAGCGAGCTCTGCACACCCTGGACGCCAGAAGGGCAGTCATGCACTACATCGAAAGGACGAAGGGACACAGGAAGACAAAACAGTTCTTTGTGTCATTCGCCAACAGTTACATGGGAAAAGCAGTAACCAAAAAGACCATTGCACGATGGATCGCACAGACAATCCAACTCTGCCACAAGCGGGCAGGACAAGAGCTAGCAGAGGGGACACGTGCCCACTCCACTAGGAAAAAGGGCGCTACAATAGCCTTCCTGGCTAACACACCCATACAAGACATATGCCTGGCGGCAACATGGGCTTCGGTGCACACGTTCACGAAGCACTACTGTGTGGACATACAGATGAACAAGGAAGCTCAAGTTGGACAGAAGGTGCTACAGCACATATTCAATACCCAACGCTCATCTTCCACCCAACCGCCACAGAAATGAGAAACCGCTACAAAATCTATGCACAGCATAGTGAATCCAGAAAGATTCACGCTGCAAAACGAATAGTTTTCTTACCTGTCGGTGTAGTTTTGCAGCTTGAAGATCTTTCTGGATTCACTAGCGAACCCACCCACCTCCGCCAGAAAGATGAGGCTGGAGAGAGAAGAGGTGGTTAACATAAGAAAGGATATTTAAGAAGTACAGAGCGGTAAAATACCAACTAATTAGAACATTGCCATTACTTCGGAAACGAAAGAAACACGGAAAAAAAGAACCCGAAGATGGCGCCCAAGAGTGGGAGCTTCCGCAGGAAGCATGCCGACGTCACCGGAAATACACCCAAGGGGGTGTGACGCCGACGCCCACCTGGGCTAAGAAAAAAAAAAAAAAACCAAAGAAAAGACTACGAATCCGGACCCAACCACAAGACCGCGGAATAATGCACAGCATAGTGAATCCAGAAAGATCTTCAAGCTGCAAAACTACACCGACAGGTAAGAAAACTATTCGTTATCAACCCTAGAATTGAAAAAAGTATAGACCGGCACCTGGCGACCCAACCTACATCAAGGGCCAGTTGCCATTGGACTCACTGGTCGTTTCCAATGCCCGGAAAAGGGTGAATTCACAAACAACTGGTCCTCCCCCTGACAAAGAATCAAAAGTGCTGGAGGCATCAGGGAAGAGGGTGGCGGCTCAGGCAGCCAATATCTGGCGTATCTCAAACACTCAGGCACTCTTGGCCAGATATGACAGGGCGCACTACGACACACTAGAGACCCTGTTACAACATCTACCAGATCAATATAAAGAGGCAGCAGAGATGCTCATTCAGGAGGGGAAACTCGTCTCCAACGCTTCTATTAAATGTGCACTGGACGTGCAAACACCGCGGCCAGGGCCATTAACACCAGTGTCATTTGAGACGTCGGGCTTGGCTCAGAATCTCCGGCTTCAAGCCGGAGATACAAACAACCATCCTCAACCAGCCGGTGAACCCTGATAGATTGTTTGGCCCTGAGGTGGATACCACCCTGGAAAAGATAAAGGATACCGAGACTGCAAAGTCGATGGGAGCTCTCCAGTCTCAACAGTTTAGAGGCAGTACTTTTCGTCGCTCAAGCAATAGAGGTGTTTCCAGAGGCCAAATGTCCCAGCAAACGCAATACACTAAAGGTGGGGCACAGTCCTCTTACACCAAGCAGAGGAGAGGCGGCTCTCGGGGCAACAGTGCCAAGGGCAGAGGCAGAGGAAACAACAACTCCCGTTCCTCCGCCACCAACAAACGGTGACGCCCTGTCACTGCCCCCGACCATACCACACCTGTCGGGGGTGGGGGGGGGAGAGACTCCAGCAGTTCCTGCCAGTCTGGAAATCCATCACCACAGACGGGTGGGTCAGAAAACTCCTACAGTTCGGTTATTGTCTGGAGTTAACATCCACTCCACCCTACATACCACCAAAACACCGTCCTATGTCCACAGAGCATTTGCACTTATTGCAGCAAGAGGTTCTTGTCATGCTGCAAAAAGGGGCAATCGAGCTCGTGCCAGTGGAGGAAGAAGGCACGGGAGTGTACTCCCTATACTTCTTAATTCCAAAGAAGGACGGGTCCCTCAGACCCATACTGGACCTCAGACCCCTCAACCAATATATTCTCTCGAACATTTTCACATGCTGACACTGCAGCAGGTTCTTCCGTTGCTCAATCGTGGAGACTTCCTCGCAACCTTAGATCTCAAGGATGCATACTTTCACATTCCACTACATCCATCACACAGAAAATACCTCAGACTCACCATTCAAAATCTGCATTATCAATTCAAGGTCTTCCCCTTCGGGGTGACCACAGCACCCAGGGTATTCACAAAATGCCTGGCGACAGTGGCTGTGCACGTCAGGAGGAACAACGTTCAAGTTTACCCTTATCTGGACGACTGGCTTGTCCAAGCAAAGTCGGCCCAGCAGTGCGCTGCCAACATGTCCCACACCATTCACCTGCTTCACGATCTGGGATTCTCACTGAATTATCCAAAGTCGCACCTTCAGCCAGCACATGTGCGGCAGTATCTAGGAGCGACTATAAATACTCTGGCGGCCACGGCTCAGCCCAATTCTGTGAGGATCAACAGCATTCAGTCGTGGATCCAGAGGTTCAGACCGCAACACTCGCTTCCAGCAAGAGTGTTCATGCAGTTGATAGGCATGATGGCGTCCTGCATCTTCATAGTCCCGCACGCGAGACTACATATGCGTCCGCTTCAGGAGTGCTTAGCACGTCAGTGGAATCGGGCTCAAGGACAGTTGAAGGACCTAGTGTTGGTGACCGGTCGGGCATTCAACTCTCTGCATTGGTGGAATCCACAAAACCTTTGCAAGGGCCGACCGTTCCAAGAGCCTGTGCCAAAGATTATCCTGACAGACTCATCTTTCCAGGGATGGGGAGCTCATGTACTCCACTACACAGTGCAGGGACTATGGACAACGCAGCAACAGGGGATGCACATCAACTACCTGGAACTGATGGCAATCTTCATGGCAATGAAGGCATTCAAAGTACATCTGTGCAACGAGGTCGTGTTGATCCGGACGGACAACATGACAGCAATGTACTATATCCAGAAGCAGGGAGGCACACACTCCAGTTGTCTCATCTGGCTCGGAGCATGTGGAAGTGGGCCATTCAGAGGAACTATATCAAAATATTTCCTTTCTGTGTATTAATCTTTCAGTTGGTGACCATACGGCCTACACACTTCAATTATTGTCACATTATAATTACCATCTTATGATTACCAATAGTGCGCCACACATAAATGTTATTCTTTGTAACTCTCAAAGTTTTATTTATATATTTTTTGTAAAAGATTTTTTTTAAATCAAGAACATATTACATTGGTACACCTTATGGATACAGCTATATTTATAAAAAGTGTGCTCTGTTACAATTTTATCCACTGTCTAACAAATCCAAATTACGGTATCTACTGCAGAGTCACACCACAGTTTTAAGAATCCTGGTGTAGTCACATTAAATGCATTATACAAACAAGTTATACACAGTAAAAAGTCCCATTGTCGACGCGTTTCGGTGCGTAGATATACATTTGTGGCACCTTCCTCAGGACAGACGTAATGTTAAAACCAATGATTTGAACTTCTTTCTACAAAAAAACACAAATAAATATAATCAATACTTTATACCTATAGAGAGTTTTTTCTGACTAAGTGTGGGCTATTCTTAGTAAGGTTCACTTTTGATATATCCAATGCTCTTACTTGGATTTTAGATTTTAGGGTCCTTGTATTAGTCTTTCAGGACTTCTTCGCTTTTCATGTAGCGTTCACATAGGTTCGTTCTCACCATCTACATTTCTTTTCAATGGCCTTTCTATAGACAGAAAGCATGGAGTTATACACCATACTGAAAATGAGTATTTGGCTGATATGTACCAATCTACTACGTTACTTACTCTTGGGGTTTCTATATGGCCCCTTCAAGAGAACGTCTTAATATAGCAGAAGCCCTTCTCAGTGTGAGGTCCGTTTCTATTCTGCACTTTTCCGCGCCTATAAACAGTGCACATTTACTTTGGTGGTTTTTTATATTAGGACCTCATTTACAATTACTAGTACTGTATGGAACTGATGGCACCTATACATACCCGTGGCTTTTGTTAATATAGCCGACACCCAGGCTTTTCTTGCTCACACCGCCTCGCAGGGTCTAGTATCACCTGTTCTCAAAAGACATGTGCTTGTATTTTAATCAGTCCAATGTCTTAATTTCTAGTTGTTATACCCTAACTTGGGCTAAGACATACATACCTTGTCGGGGTGAGGGTTTCTTTAAAGTGCCCAGGATGCAGCTGTTAATATTCTTAAGCCGTTATTGGTGTTCACTGATTGGTGGAGGATTTCACTTCCCTCTTTTCCAACCTGGGTAGTAAACACAACATATTTCAAGTGGAGGTCACTTATATGTTGACACTCTCACACTCCCTAGTTGTTACATTAGGGCTATTTTGGAGTTACTCTTATGTTTTTTAGTAAGTCTAGAACTCCTCTCCGTGGTGCAAGTTAGGGTCCCACTCTATTTCTATATTCTTACCCTTAAACTATTGCCAATGGGGTAGTTATGCGCTAAGACTGTAGTCCCGGGCCAGAGGTTCACGCTCCCTCTCACCTACCCGCCTGACTCACGGGGACAGAGTGCTCACCTTTTCAGTGCGGGCATACAGCACTTCAGCATACGTCGGACCTTCAACTGGCGGCTCCCTCCTTCCGGCTGCTTCTACTAGCCAGGCTCGGAGGTGCCGTCCTTATATACTTTTGTGCTGAATTCAATTAATCCCAATTGTTCAATTATTCAATTATAGCGAGGGACAGACGCCATGATTGTAGTTTATCCCCGAGTGAGGCTGAAAACTTCCGACCTCTCAATTGTTTTATAAAGACACTACATGTTTGTACTTAATTGGCGCTGCCCTAAGTGAGGCGTGCATTATCCTTTTGGTTTTGTAAACTACAGGGTTATGGTTATCCTCAGAAACCGGTTCGCGTTTACTAATGCTAGTACTCGCGGTTCCCGTGTCTCCGCGCCATTTTGGTCGTTTTTTTATTGTTGTAAACTACCAGGATACGTGTTCGCGCCCCGGGGTCGTCAGAAAAATGTGTTACCGGTATTCACTTCTTTTTTGTTATTGATACCAGCTACGCACCGGGTATTTTTCCTATTTATTTAAAGACGTCGCGAACCACTCATTTTTTATTAATACCCTTTTTCTAGAGTCGTCCTCTTAATGCTCCATTTCTGCCGATTTGAATCCGGCACACGCTATCTTTCTCCAAACACCATTAAGGTATTTGATGCCGATTCAATCATGGTGCTACGTTGATTAGGAAAACGTTACTATTTTTCCAGTGCAGAATAGTAAAAGACTCCCACTATTTCATAATCGATTTCTATTATCTTACCGTGAGCTTAATCCTCAACCTAGTGTTTGAGGAGACAGATCTACTTAGGTTGACCAATTCATTAATACTGGTACAGTGATACATCATATTCCACAAGTGGTAACTGCCGGAATGTTGCAGCATTTTAAACACATTCTACAAATATCTTACAAATTCCGTAGGGTAGGGATAAATTCACATATGTCATGTTGTCTCAGTTCATTTCATGCAGTGATTAGTGTTACAGACAACTGGTTTCATACAGGGCTATTACAATATGCCTAATACACATTCTACAGATATTGCACAAAGGGTGGGTATATCCACATATGTCATGTTATCTAATCATTCTGTCCCACTCCTCCCGGGAATTTAACCCGTGGTAGTATGACTTAAATTTAGACATATAGAATTGTTCCCTTTGTTTTCGTTTTTTATTCAGATCCCCCCCTCTTGCAGAGATCTTAATCTTTTCCAAAATGAACCACTTGATTTCATCAAGGTTGTGTTTTTCCGCTATCCAATGATCTACCAGTGGGGCGTTCTTTTTTTGGTTTCTGATCGCGGAACGATGTTCTGTCAGGCGTAAACGCATTTCGCGCCCTGTTTCGCCAATATAACATTTATTGCATGGACACAGCAATAGATACACTACGTTTGCAGTGCGACAATTGACGTGTTCATTCATCCAGTGGGTTATCCCCTGCACCTCCAACTTATCAGTTAGATAACATGACATATGTGGATATACCCACCCTTTGTGCAATATCTGTAGAATGTGTATTAGGCATATTGTAATAGCCCTGTATGAAACCAGTTGTCTAACACTAATCACTGCATGAAATGAACTGAGACAACATGACATATGTGAATTTATCCCTACCCTACGGAATTTGTAAGATATTTGTAGAATGTGTTTAAAATGCTGCAACATTCCGGCAGTTACCACTTGTGGAATATGATGTATCACTGTACCAGTATTAATGAATTGGTCAACCTAAGTAGATCTGTCTCCTCAAACACTAGGTTGAGGATTAAGCTCACGGTAAGATAATAGAAATCGATTATGAAATAGTGGGAATCTTTTACTATTCTGCACTGGAAAAATAGTAACGTTTTCCTAATCAACGTAGCACCATGATTGAATCGGCATCAAATACCTTAATGGTGTTTGGAGAAAGATAGCGTGTGCCGGATTCAAATCGGCAGAAATGGAGCATTAAGAGGACGACTCTAGAAAAAGGGTATTAATAAAAAATGAGTGGTTCGCGACGTCTTTAAATAAATAGGAAAAATACCCGGTGCGTAGCTGGTATCAATAACAAAAAAGAAGTGAATACCGGTAACACATTTTTCTGACGACCCCGGGGCGCGAACACGTATCCTGGTAGTTTACAACAATAAAAAAACTACCAAAATGGCGCGGAGACACGGGAACCGCGAGTACTAGCATTAGTAAACGCGAACCGGTTTCTGAGGATAACCATAACCCTGTAGTTTACAAAACCAAAAGGATAATGCACGCCTCACTTAGGGCAGCGCCAATTAAGTACAAACATGTAGTGTCTTTATAAAACAATTGAGAGGTCGGAAGTTTTCAGCCTCACTCGGGGATAAACTACAATCATGGCGTCTGTCCCTCGCTATAATTGAATAATTGAACAATTGGGATTAATTGAATTCAGCACAAAAGTATATAAGGACGGCACCTCCGAGCCTGGCTAGTAGAAGCAGCCGGAAGGAGGGAGCCGCCAGTTGAAGGTCCGACGTATGCTGAAGTGCTGTATGCCCGCACTGAAAAGGTGAGCACTCTGTCCCCGTGAGTCAGGCGGGTAGGTGAGAGGGAGCGTGAACCTCTGGCCCGGGACTACAGTCTTAGCGCATAACTACCCCATTGGCAATAGTTTAAGGGTAAGAATATAGAAATAGAGTGGGACCCTAACTTGCACCACGGAGAGGAGTTCTAGACTTACTAAAAAACATAAGAGTAACTCCAAAATAGCCCTAATGTAACAACTAGGGAGTGTGAGAGTGTCAACATATAAGTGACCTCCACTTGAAATATGTTGTTTACTACCCAGGTTGGAAAAGAGGGAAGTGAAATCCTCCACCAATCAGTGAACACCAATAACGGCTTAAGAATATTAACAGCTGCATCCTGGGCACTTTAAAGAAACCCTCACCCCGACAAGGTATGTATGTCTTAGCCCAAGTTAGGGTATAACAACTAGAAATTAAGACATTGGACTGATTAAAATACAAGCACATGTCTTTTGAGAACAGGTGATACTAGACCCTGCGAGGCGGTGTGAGTAAGAAAAGCCTGGGTGTCGGCTATATTAACAAAAGCCACGTGTATGTATAGGTGCCATCAGTTCCATACAGTACTAGTAATTGTAAATGAGGTCTTAATATAAAAAACCACCAAAGTAAATGTGCACTGTTTATGGGCGCGGAAAAGTGCAGAATAGAAATGGACCTCACACTGAGAAGGGCTTCTGCTATATTAAGACGTTCTCTTGAAGGGGCCATATAGAAACCCCAAGAGTAAGTAACGTAGTAGATTGGTACATATCAGCCAAATACTCATTTTCAGTATGGTGTAGAACTCCGTGCTTTCTGTCTATAGAAAGGCCATTGAAAAGAAATGTAGATGGTGAGAACGAACCTATGTGAACGCTACATGAAAAGCGAAGAAGTCCTGAAAGACTAATACAAGGACCCTAAAATCTAAAATCCAAGTAAGAGCATTGGATATATCAAAAGTGAACCTTACTAAGAATAGCCCACACTTAGTCAGAAAAAACTCTCTATAGGTATAAAGTATTGATTATATTTATTTGTGTTTTTTTGTAGAAAGAAGTTCAAATCATTGGTTTTAACATTACGTCTGTCCTGAGGAAGGTGCCACAAATGTATATCTACACACCGAAACGCGTCGACAATGGGACTTTTTACTGTGTATAACTTGTTTGTATAATGCATTTAATGTGACTACACCAGGATTCTTAAAACTGTGGTGTGACTGCAGTAGATACCGTAATTTGGATTTGTTAGACAGTGGATAAAATTGTAACAGAGCACACTTTTTATAAATATAGCTGTATCCATAAGGTGTACCAATGTAATATGTTCTTGATTTTAAAAAAATCTTTTACAAAAAATATATAAATAAAACTTTGAGAGTTACAAAGAATAACATTTATGTGTGGCGCACTATTGGTAATCATAAGATGGTAATTATAATGTGACAATAATTGAAGTGTGTGTAGGCCGTATGGTCACCAACTGAAAGATTAATACACAGAAAGGAAATATTTTGATATAGTTCTTATTACCCAGTCCTTTCTGGTCCCTGAGAGACTCTCTAATTTTGGAGACCATTCAGAGGAACATCTTCCTCATGGCGGAGCACCTCCCTGGGCAAAGACCATCAGATGGCGGATCTGCTCAGCAGGTACAGCCACCAGATGCACGAGTGGGAGATACACCCATCAGTACTCCACCCGTACTTCCAGCAGTGGGGTCATCCAGAGATAGACCTCTTCGCCACAAGGTAAAACGCAAAATGCCAAAGCTTTGCCGCCAGGTTCCCTCACCCACAGTCGCAGGGCAATGCGATATGGATGAACTGGTCAGGCAAATTTGCGTATGCTTTTTCCCAAGCACCTTGCTGGTGTCATGAAAGCTAAAGCAACACTCTGACACTCATCCTGGTTGCTCCAACGTGGGCACGCCAACCATGGTACACCACGTTTCTGGAACTATCCGTGGTACCGCATCAAAGGCTTACCTCACACCCAGACTTTTGACGCAGAGCCATGGCGACATTCAGCACCCAGATCCGCAACAGCTCAACCTGGCGATCTGGCTCCTGAGGTCTTAGAATTTGGCTACCTTAACTTGCTTCCCGACTGCATCGATATCATACGGGAGGCGAGGAAGCCCACCACCAGAGCATGCTATGCAGCTAAATGGAAGCGGTTTGTTATTTACTGTGCAGAACACAATATCAACCCGCTAGATGCATCTACGCACAACATCATTTGTTATTTGTTACATCTTTACAAATGTAATCTGGCGTACGCTTCCATTCGGATACACTTATCCGCCATTGCAGCCTATCTCCAAAACAGGCAGCATCTCTGTTTTCAGGGTGCCTGCCATTAAGGCCTTTCTAGAAGGACTGAAACGAGTCACTCCTCCCAGGACCCCGCCAGCTCCTGTATGGAACCTTAATGTGGTCCTCACCAGGCTAATGGAACCACCTTTTGAGCCTCTACATTCCTGCGAGATTCAATTCTTGACCTGGAAAGTGGCCTTCCTGATAGCCATTACGTCACTGCGACGTGTTGGTGAGCTCCAAGCGCTCACCGTACAAGAGCCATTCATCCAAATTCACTCAAACAGGGTGGTGCTGCGCACTATCCCTAAATTTCTTCCTAAGGTGGTTTCGCAGTTCCATGTCAATCAGACTATTGAACTGCCTGTGTTCTTTCAGAATCCAGAGACGGTAGCTGAAAGAATGCTCCACACTCTTGACGTCAAGCGAGCATTGATGTACTATATTGATAGGACCAAAGATTTTAGGAAGACTAAACAACTCTTTGTTGCCTTTTCTGCCCAACACAAAGGCAACCCCATTTCCAAAGCAGGGATAGCCAGGTGGATCGTTAAGTGTATTCAGATTTGTTATCTAAAAGCTAAGCGCACTTTAACGGTCCCACCCAGAGCCCACTCCACCCGCAAGTTGGGGGCCTCCATGGCTTTCCTTGGTAACATCCCTTTGGAAGACATCTGTAGAGCAGCCTCATGGTCTACACCACACACATTTACTAAACACTACTGTGTAGATGTGCTCTCCAAGCAGCTGTAGGACAGGCTGTTCTAAAGACACTTTTTCAGACATCTGCAGCTGGCACAGGCGGCCGCCAATAATGGAGGGACTGCTATGTATTCTATGCTATAGATATGAATTCAGCAGCCCACATGCCTTGAACTGAATATGCTACTTACCAGTATGCATCTGTTCTTGGCATGTAGGGCTGCTGACATTAATATCGCCCACCCTCCTCCCCGGCGCCTGTAGCGGCTGCAGAATTCCACTTACTCTTAGCATGGTCATCGCTCACACCGTTACACTCCATCTTCGCCACAATGGCTAAAAACAATCTGGGGATGGAGTTGATGCCCATGCGCACTGTAGTCCAGGGGAGGAGCCACCTATCTCGTGATACTTCGAAGACTCTTCCAGGACAACAATGTGCAATCATCCGGACCCAACACTAGGCGGCGATCTATGCTATAGATATGAATGTCAGCAGCCCTACATGCCAAGAACAGATGCATACTGGTAAGTAGCATATTCAATATCCTCCGCCTCCCCCAGCCTGGTCTCCGCCGTGGTCACCCTCTCCGTCAAATTGCGAAAGTCCTGCTGCAATAGCGTGACCTCCGAGCCCACTTCCCCGATCTTGACCTCTAAAGCCGATCTGGAGGTCTTCCCTAGATGCCTGTATAGCCCCCATCAGGAGAGCCGTGTCAGAGCGTGGACCGGAGGAGTCTGATTCCGCAGCAGGGGGGGCCCGTCGCATAGAGATCTAGTGTACCCCAGCGTGGGGCCTTGGCGGCTGCTTCCTTCTTGCCCATTCTGAACTCACGGGCAACTGCAGTGTCAGCGAGGGCCCCGTAGACTGCTCCCTACCTCCTGTGTTCCGGCCTATAGGCCCCGGTCTCCAATGCAGCTCTGCTCCACCTGGTCTCTGCAGCTCCGGTTGTGTAGTTATGGCACTCAGTCCCTTCCGTTCGAGGGCCCACGGGGGCCTCAAGCGCCCTCTTCTTCAAACCTAGGCCGGGCTAAAAGGTTTGTGTGCTTGACGCTACATCCGTGCGCACATCCAGGCTAGGAGGGGGAGGAAGAAATGGGCAAGAGTAGGGTGTCCCGGGGGCCGGCTGGAAAGCCCTCGTCTCCCGGTCGTTAGTCCAGCTCCCACTCGGCCATATGCACCCCCGTTTATCGTGGTTTCTCACTCCATCGGCGTATGGCGCTCTCCCCAGGCTGCACCGCAACTGCCAGTACCTTCCGGGCCCAATCGGTCTAGCCCATTCGAAGGCCTCCTCTAGCGTAGGTGTTCTGGCGTCAGGCCTCGCTGCTCCCGCTGCCTTCTCCTTGCTTGCAGAGGGTGTGCGCTCCTCTCTCCCCGTGGGGCGCAGTCGGGTGCATCTAGCGCACTTCGTGGCCGCCCGACTTGGCGCTGGCACCCCTCCGGACCTGCAGACGGGCTCACCTCCTCGTGTCTGTGCTTCCGTCGTGGCACCTGTTCTAGAGGTGGCTGCACGGTGTTCCGTCGCTGAAGCCCTGGTGCCACTCCGCCTCCACTCGATCGCCCGCAGGCAGTCCCGAGGCTCTGGACCTCCCGGCGCGTCTCTCTCGCTGCCGCCTCAGTCCGTCAGGGCGCCGCCATTTTAGTACTGCCTCCGCGTCCCTCAGGGAGGCCGCAGCTCGCCGGTGGATTTCACTGCCCGGTAAGCCTCTGTCCCCGACTTCATCCTCACCCACCGCACGACGGGACTCTCCTGTGTCTCGTGGCAGCAGTTAGGGGACCTCTGGACGTCTTTAAAGATGTCGCATCTGGCCGGCTCGCCGAAGCTCAGATGGCTCCCGACTTACCCGGCCATGTTTTTGGCCAACCCCAGGGCAGCAATTTTAACCCATGTGCTGGACACTGGTGAAAATGAGTTCCACAGCCACATGATGGCTTCACTGAACATAGGGAATTTTGTTATCAAACATCTCCTGTTAAGAAACCCATCCTGATCCCAGTGGTGGATATGTGAGTACATGCACACAGAGGGTACCTTAGAGGTACCGCCTGAAAACCTACCAGCCTCTGGTTTGCTGACTGGTCTCTGCCTTGCACCTCGGGACAGATTTCTGACCTCTCAGGGTGAGGGCCTCTGTTCTCTGGAGGTCAGAAACAGTCTGCACGGGAAGAGGCTGTTCACACCGCCTCCCTCAGGATGACCTGCTGATTAAAGAAGCCCTCCAATTTGAAATGCAAATCTTGCTCCTCTCACAGAGCATGCCCCCCGCCCCCTCTGCCCAGAGCCGTTGGCCCCTGGACATGTGGGAAAATGTGTCAGTCAGGTAGGCGTGCAAACCCCAAGGCTAGTACCACCTTTAAGGTGGGCTAACTGAAGTGGCCACAATGCTTTAGCCATCTTTGTGATGGCAAACCTAGGAATTCTTGGACGGGGTTATGCCCATATCCTCGGCCCCAGTCCGCGGTGTGTGCCGTTTGTTCGGAGGGCCTCCTGGAGGGTGGAATTCTTGGCTTACGGGTGGTTAGCGCTCTAGCTTCTTGTGCTCACACCAGTATTTAGGGGGAAGCATTTGCGCACGTGCAGCAGACACAGCATGGCCGCTGTCAGCTGCGGTGCGGTTACCTTTAAAAACGTTTTCTCTGTTATGGTACACAGTTCTTGATTTCATTTATTTGCTTTTAAATTTCACTTACCATATCCAATTCCCGGCTACTCCTCGGCCCCGGTACGATGCGGCGTGTGCCGTTTGTTTGGAGGGCCTCCTGGAGGGTGGAATTCTTGGCTTCTGGGTGGTTAGCGTCTATTTTCTTGGGCTCACACCAGTATTTAGAGGGAAGCATATGCGCGCGCCGGCAGTGCGCCAATGGCAAGCCCGTCTGCGCCTGGCCCTGGCCCGGGGGCCAGAACCCCTGCATCCCTCTAGTCCAGTACATATCTACTCTAGGGAAGACCTATTACGTTGGAGACCCAGGTCAGCGTCTCCCTGTTGCCCCAGGCTTAACCCTTTGATGGAGCTACGTAAGTGCCCAAACTGCAATCTGTGTCTCTCTTATGACCCAATTAAACAGTTGTTACCTTCAACTAAACTAAAGCAGCAAGAGCCTACCAAAGAGATCAGGGCTATGCTACTTAACACTTGCTCACTAATCCGACATATTAAGGAAATGGCGGAGATGATAGACAGTCTCAAGCTAGATCTAGTATTTGTTACGGAAACCTGGGCTAATGAGACCTCTGACCCGGATTTACTACATGCTTTTTCCCCCTGATTTTCAAATTACCAGAGCAGACAGAACCAATAAACGAGGTGGCGGACTTGCGATCATCGCTAAAGAGGAAATATCATTAAAGGCATCCTCACTGGGCACCTCACAGGACTGCGAACTGCTCACATTTCAGATCCTACTTAATCCTAATGATTCCTTGAATGGCCTATTAATTTATCGACCGCCTAGAGCCCAGCTAACTTTGCTCGACTTACTTACCCCATTCTTGGAAGCTAGCATAAATTACACAAAATACACTGTTCTTGGTGACTTTAACTACCACCTAGAGAATGTCTCTGACGTCTCTAACGTCGAACTTCTCGAGGTAATGGTGGGCCTGGGCTTAGAGCAACTGATCAAATAGAGCACCCACGATGCCGGACACACCCTCGATGGTATTTTCACTTCCAATTCCAAGATTAAGATACACAAGATACTTCCGGTAGTATGGTCAGACCATAGACAATCATATTTACAATCAAGGCTACTCCCCAAGAAAAAGCAGGGTCCGATCCTCCTGTGATTCATTCCTATCGTAACCGGGCCAAAATCGACCTAGACCACTTTCACACTACTTCAGGCGAAGGAACCTAACTTTCGGCCTGACACCAACTTGGCGGTCCACAATCTAACTAAATGGATTGCATAGGCAGCCAACATAGCTGCTCCTCTCATAACTGTCGGAACCTTGGTTTTCATACAAGCTAAGGACTCAAACAGCTATGTAGAAGGACAGATAAATAATGGAGACTAAACTATAATATGGAATTGAAAATAAAATATGCCCAGTTTTTGGCCATGTATAAAGCTAATCAGGGAGGAAAAATGCAGATACAATGCTGCTAAAATTTCGGCAACTAACAACTCAAGCAAAGAGCTCATCAAGACGGTTAAAAAAACTGGCCAGACTGCTTGACAAAACCACTACAGGCGACAGCCCAGAGTTCTGTAACACTCTGGGCCAAGCTTTTGCCGACCAGGTGCAAGCAGTATATGACACCCTTGTTAAATACCCTTAATAAACTGCCTCCGACAAAAACTGTCTCCGTCCTAAATTCTCCTAGTTTCTCATTTTGCCAACCCAGCATGGATCAAATTACACAAACTATTAAAGAAACTAAATCGGGGGCCCCCTCAGATCCATGTCCCCCTAAAATATTCCATATCTGTCCGGTGTTGCTCAGCGCTCAATTAAATGAGCTGTTCTCTGGAATTATACTTCATGGGAATTTCCCTGAGGCCTGGAAAACCGCTTCCGTGCTTCCTTTGCTGAAAAAACCCCACCTGAACCCCAATGATCACAATAGTTATCGGCCTATCTTCTGAATTCCTTTTTCGCTAAGGTTCTGGAGAAAATACTCCATGTACAGCTTTCTACCTTCATCACCACTAACTATCTGCTAGACCACTCTCAAAATGGGTTCAGAGAAGACCATGGGACTGAATCTGCCTTAATCACTGCAAGTGAAGAGCTCGGGAAATCCCTAGACTGAGGAGGTAAGGCAGCCTTGATATTATTAGACTTATCGGCGGCCTTCGATACCGTCCACCACAATCTACGAATTATGAGACTGTCTGAGCTGGGTGTCCACAAATCCGCTACGACTCATCTTATCTCTCTGAAAGATCTTTCAGAATAGAAGTTGATGGAATAAGTTCACAAACCTTCAATCTTCACTGTGGAGTACCGCAAGGCTCTTCTTTGAGCCCCACGCTCTTCAATGTCTATGTGGCCCCATTGGCCGCACTGATTAGACAATTTGGGTTCTCAGTAATCTGCTATGCAGATGACACACAAATTGTAGTGTCAATCACCAACAATGAAGACTAGGTGGCAGAACGTTTTAACACCTGCATGTCCCACGTTAACAACTGGATGCAATCGAATTGCCTAAAATTACACTGCAACAAAGCGAAAGTCCTACTGTTGGGTGCCAATCCCTTAGGTTGGTCTTCAAAATGGTGTCCCACTGAGCTGGGCGAATGCCCTCCACCAGTTTCCAAGGTCAGAAATCTAGGGGTGATTTTTGACTGTCTGCTAACTTTCGATAGCCAGATCAACTGCCTTGCAGCGAAGTTCTGGGCTATAATAAAACTCATCAGAAAGATTCGGTCTTTCATTCCCTGGATGCCCTGAAAACCGTGGTAACCGCCCTTGCAATCTCCAGGCTGGATTATGGTAATGCACTTGCCCTAGGGATTCAAACACAGCATTTGAGTAAGCTCCAACGCCTGCAGAATGCAGAAGCCAGATTGATCTTGAACATCTACAGGCACGAATCAGTGTCCCAGCGGCTAGCAGCTCTCCACTGGCTGCCGGTCTGGAAAAGAATCCTATTCAAGTCACTTTGTATTGTGGTTAAGGCACTCCAAGGATGGGGACTCTCTTACTTGACTTCTAGGATAAAACACTGTTCCGTCCAGGAAATCTCAGATCTGCACAATTGAAACTGCTTCATGTACCTAGGTTCAAGCAGGTGTGTTGGGGAGGAATGAGTTTTTTACTAAGAGCGGCAAAACTCTGGAATCTCCTACCATTCTCAATCAAAAACAGCCAGAATCTAACCTCATTCAGGAAATCACTAAAAACCTGGCTATTCCGAGCAGACCTTTAATTCGTCCCTGCACCTACTCTGGCATCTTCTTAGTCCTCAGCGCCAAGACTCCTCCGGGCATTCGTTGCGCTTTATAAATTTAAAAATCAATCAAATCATTTCCCACAGGAAGGGGTCCTATAGGGGACGTAGTGAACGCAAGGATAAGTAGTCAGTTGGCTACTATCCTACACTCCGCTGACACCCCTAAATTCAAGAATTAGGAGCAGCCCTTGGCACAAGAGCAACTGACCCTACCAGCACCAAATAAGACTGACCTGAAGAGTCACAAAGAGCAAGAACTGAACCCCAGTAACTTACTTGCCACCACCCCTGCCGGACAGCCTGCTGACTTCGACAATTGCACGAAAAGAGGACTTGTCCTGCATCCGCTGAGTCACCAAAGCCCGGGTGACCTGCCAACACTTCACCCAAGACCTCCCAAGAAGTAGCGGACCTGCATCCTGCGTGCAACGTTCTGCGAGGACTTCATAACCACAGAAACAGAGCGTCTGATGACCCCACAGCACCCATTGCTTCAAGCCCTAGGTGAAGTGGGCCAACGGTGTAAACGTGGTCCCCCAACTCTCCAGAATCTGAGTCCACCGTGGTTACGCCCCCCTGAACTCTCCGATGTCTCCTGCATCCTGTACACGCAGGTCTCCGCTATTGCAACTGCTCCCGGTACGGAAAACCTGATGCCAAAAGACATCTCTTCCCCACAGCCCCGGAGTGATGGTTGCAGAGGACAAAAGGTGTCCCTGCGTCCCCATCGTGAGGCCTGAGGGCCGACCCCCCCACCCCACTCCTGTGGGTTCAGCCTGACTGTCCTCAGTCAAAGCTACCAGCCTCTTTACGCGAAGACCGATCCACTTAGAGTAACCTTGTGCACACAATGCTGTTTTGCACCCCTGACCCCCTGCCTCCCTACTGCCGCTGGTGGTATTCTGCTGGTGCTGCCTTGGACCTGGCCCACCACTCGCCCTACCTGCTGGAGAATGGTCCCGAAAGTAGCCGTATTGTACCTGAATGCCACACTTGCTATTCCTCCCATAAGATAACATTGCAGCTTCTGAAAATTGCAGTTTCAACTTTTTGAATGCAAAAGTATTCTTATTGAAAATTGTACTTACCTGATTGAACTGGTGCCTAAATATATATATAAGTATGTGTTCTAAATTGGTGTGGATCTCCTTATTGAGCCGTGTCTCAATCAATCCATAGCTTTATTTGATTTTGTTGTACAAATCATAAAAGCATACAAAAACAAGCACAAAAAAAAGCATACAAAAAACCTACAATAGAACATCCTTAACAAGGGCCGCAAAATATTGACGAAGTTAAAAGTGAAATTTAAGAGTGTTCAAAGGGAGATGATCCCGGTCTTAAGATGTGCATACCTTATTCATAATGAAAACAACTTTACAGAATGTTTAGGCAGTAGTATATTCTAGCAATCCTGCCTTTACATAGATATCGCCCTCCCCATGGGCTCCTAATAAAAGCCTCTGTAGCGTTGCATATCGAGACGGTTAGGTGCAGGGAGATTGCTATTGGTCGTTTTCCAAACCGGTTTACCTATAGCATGTGTGTAGCCTGCCCCTGGTCTAAGTGCGGGGTAATGAGGGTAAAAGTCATGAAGGTCCCCAGTATGTATCGGGCCAACTTCTTGTCTGTACCAAGATTGGAGAAACGAAACTGTTTCTGTTGCAGAATTTCACTAAGTCCAGATCCCCGACGATATCCTTTCGAAGGGGACCTAACCAGCCCACCCTTCTAACAGCTAGTATTCTGCCATTAAGTTCAGCAGACAAGGGTCTATTCCTAGATAACCAGTGGATAACTTTATTTTGTAGCTCATGTAGGGTTTCAGTTTTCCCCCGTGTGATTGGTGGCACTCCTGATAGAACATAAACAAAGGGAGCAGCCTCTGGTGGTAAATGAATAAGAGGTGCTTTATATGACCCTGAGCTGGCGATGTTGCGCTGTGGGGATACACGATTTGGCAGTGGATGAGGGTCCTTTGGATCTAGTATATTAGGAGCTGGGGCCCAAGTCTGAGCATTGGTGCTTAGTGCAGTTGGTTTAGGGGTTCCAGAAACAGCAAATGAAGGGGATTGCCTGGTATATACCTGATTTTTTTTTATGGGGGCCAGATTTGTGTTGATCGTGGTCTCTAATTCCGTAAGTCTATCCCCCAAAAGATCTATTTTTGCCATCAGTGGTGAAATGGCGGAGTTAATTAGCCGTTCAATGAGAGTCAGTAAGGACGACTGTGAGGGCGGTACTGAAAGATCTAACCCTCCCACAGTTTCACCCGGAACAGGAGTTGGAGGGGAAGTAATTGCAGACAGCGGGGAGTTTGAAGACAATTTAGGATGTTTAGGTTGATTCCCATTTTGTTTCTGTCTCGCACTGCCTTTTACCAGGTGGAGGCCGTGCTGTTGCTGTGCTCTGGGCGTATACGGGGTTAATTTGGGGTCGTTCGTACGGACTGTTATTCAGGTTTTGTGAACCAATTGGGGCGCCATTGTATACAGGACTGCTTGCAGCTATAGTATACTTGGTTCCACACAGTCTGTTTAGTTCGTCTAGCCCTGTTAAGCTATTCCCATAGTCAGACAGATACGCAAGAATGATTTAGTTATGCACTCGGGTGACTGTATAGGTTCATTTACCCCTGGATTTAAGGGAGATTGCTGGGTGGGTTTGTTTCCTAGTAAGTCTTGTGTCCCTTTTGGCGAGCCCCTATGTGGGATGGCTTTATTAGTTCCCCCCCCTTTCGTGTCATCGTGATTGCAAAAGAATGATCAATCAGTTAATAGGAATGGCCAAAACGGATGACAAAAAGTACCTTGTTGGAAGGTTAAATCGGAGGTAAGAGTTTTTACGCTCTTTCGGATGGAGGCAAGGGGGGTGGCCCGTCCCGTCCTTCTCGGGCCTCTGAGGGCCCGCCCTTTGCCCGGGCTTAGCTCGGCGCCCCGGAGCAGAGCGCTGTTTGTAGGCGCCTCCTGGCGCTTGCGGTGCGTGGAAATGCAGCGCCGCCGCTGAGGCAGCCGGGAGTTGCAGTCCCGGGGCGGCGGCGCTATCTCAGCAGTGTAATGACTCGTGGTGGCGGCGGCAGAAGAGGACTCCCCTCGTCCCCCAGCACGGGTAAGTGAGCCGTGACTCACTTATTGACTATTGTGTGTATTTGTTAATGTCTAACACTCCCTCCGATGAGCGTAAGGCTGCTCGACCACACAACCCCCTAAAAGAGCACTTTGGGATTGCTAGAGCAAGCCCCTGTCCACTTCTAGAAGAACCATTGGACTCTTTGCATGATCTATATTTTGCTATATTATATAAAGAGCCAGCTTCCTACATCCACTTATCCACTAATTCCGTTTTATAAAAGAGCTAATGAATATGGGCAGAGCCAAAAGATTAGTTAAAACCAGACCCATTGGTTCTGCCAGTGCTCGTTGCTTCTTCCTTACAAGACCGATCTGTACAGTGTTATCTTTCGTTGCAGCTTCCTTCGACATGTGGCCCAGAGTAGTGGAGTGTATAACTTCTTTGTCACATTAGTGTGAACAGTGTAAAAAACATGGTTTCTAAACTGGAAAAACATGACTATCAAGCACACATTTGTTAACATTTACTGTTAAATTAGTCTGCTTTTTATAGGAACTACGCCAGGCTAATACAGTCTCTAGTATTCAATGCAAGCATGTTTACAAGCATTCAGGCCGTCTTTCATGTACCATGCATAATTCTTGCACTAAAGCTCTGCCACATACGATGTAGACACAGCATACTGATTTGTTGTGCAAAAGCAACAGGTTAAGTTCACAGCTTGATTCTGGTGAAAATTCACATGTAGCTCTCCCTAATTATTGATTGAGATTGACAGTCTAGCGTATTGGAGCCTTACTTTTAACACCGCATGCCCTGGAAATAACATGAAGAAGCCCCATATGATGGGTGCCACAGGCTGATATCATGAAGAATCCTTTGAGAAATGCATCTGGTTTAAGCCCAAGTTGTGTGTGGGTTTTTTTAAAATAAAATTTTCTGAAAAAAATATAAATCTCTGGGTCTTGCCTAACCACAATATGGTGAAGATATATGCAGTTGTGAATCCGTTATACAATCAATCTTCGAAACCTTGGACCCAGGTATATAACTAGCTTCTTTTTAAAGGGGGCTGGAAAAGGATTGGTGTTGGATAGCTATGTCTAGGTAAAATGCTGGAGTTGGAGTCTTCTGGGAAGCACAGGTTCATTGAACCTGCTGCTAAAGCATGAGTGCTACCCTGGAATACAATTTAGATACTTTACTGAGTAGTTTGTGTGGATTGGATTGTGATGTAGAATAATAGGCTATTTATTGATTCAGTTTTATTTCCAAACAATTGCATCTTGACTAGTTATGTCCTACACAGTATATAACGTGTGATTTAATTTTCTACACTTTATTTCAGGGAGGGTGCCATTGATCGTCTTGTTACCATCTATAAAAATGTTGTGCATAAAACTGGGGTAAGTTTTGAAGTCAGACAAAACACTAATTTGTTAATGGGGAACTGAAAGACATTGATGTGTTTTTATTTTTGCTTCCACTCTCAAGGGCTACCTTACAGACAGTGGGTTTGTCAATTTAGAACGCGTACAGATGATCATGCAAGCGGTTGGAGAAGTAGAAGACAACATATTTAAAAAGAGAAAACAAGATGATGTAAGTTGTGCTGATGATGGGCATACATTATAAAAGTAGTCCGTTTGATCCATACAAGGCAACTGTTAAGAATTAAGTGTTACACAAAAATGCAAATGAAGTGTTGATGTATTCTTGCATATCTGTTTGGTTCCCATCTTAATGTTTTTGTGACCAAAGCTATACTACAATTGCAAGATTGTAATAGATGGGGTTTCAAATGGATGCCTTATGTCTTGGATCATAGTAGGTTGTAAAGGCATTTGTTTTTATTGGTAGAGTCAAAGATCAACGGGGGCAGTGACACTGGGTGAAACATGCCAGTAATATTTTTTAAATCCAATGTGAAACATGCCAGTAATATTTTTTAAATCCAAGTGTTGCTTAGATCAATAAGACGTTAATATTATGTTCTATTTAAACTTTTAGGAGAACTTCAGAAGACGAAACAAAGAAAAGAGAAAAAGAATGAAGGTAACAATAAAACGTCACTATGCAGATCAACTTAGTGAGTTGGGTGGTTTCAGATAACATGATTTTGCTTCCTATGTCTTGTGGGTGCTAGCAACTATATTTACCTAGAACAGTAGGTTCCAAGATGTTTTGTTTAGTGTTAATATTGTAAGAGGGGAAGTATTGCCTTTCCTTAACTTGCTGAATAAAATCTGTGCTCAAGTAAGTTGAATTCAAAGCATGCCGGGAAACTCCTAGCTTATGCCAGTAAAGAGATGGGGGTGTAATGCTCCATTATGTTTGGTGCAGATTTAAACTCTTCCTCTGAAAGGCAAATGTCAAAACATTCTCCCATACACCGTGAATTTTCTTGTGCGGTGTTGTATTCAACCCTTGTAAGGCGTTGCATTCACGGCAACAGTTTAGAAAGAGGGATTGTCATTTTTAGCTTTCGCCTGTCGAAAGCTGCACAAGCAGCGTTTCGCGCAGGCGAAATCTAATGAGAACAGTATGTGGCTTGGTTACCGCCTCTCTGGTCCATTGGCTAGCTCCATAAATGGAGGCTAGCCATTGGAACAGAGATCTGTCTGTCATAGCCGGAGCAGATTCGTGGGCGTTCCCGAGAATTTTAGGCTTTTGCCCACGTCATGCGGCTGTGGGCGTGTTTTTTATTTATTTTTTTTAAACTATTTGTTTTCGCCATTTCGGAAGTGTCCTTTGCAGGGGTGGGTTGCGCGATGTCTCGCTGTCCGTTCCCGTCCCCCCCTCCGGCTGTCCGTGTGCCCGTCCCCCCCTCCGGCTGTCCGTGTGCCCGTCCCCCCCTCCGGCTGTCCGTGTGCCCGTCCCCCCCTCCGGCTGTCCGTGTGCCCGTCCCCCCCTCCGGCTGTCCGTGTGCCCGTCCCCCCCTCCGGCTGTCCGTGTGCCCGTCCCCCCCTCCGGCTGTCCGTGTGCCCGTCCCCCCTCCGGCTGTCCGTGTGCCCGTCCCCCCTCCGGCTGTCCGTGTGCCCGTCCCCCCTCCGGCTGTCCGTGTGCCCGTCCCCCCTCCGGCTGTCCGTGTGCCCGTCCCCCCTCCGGCTGTCCGTGTGCCCGTCCCCCCTCCGGCTGTCCGTGTGCCCGTCCCGCTGTCCGTGTGCCCGTGTGCCCGTCCCGCTGTCCGTGTGCCCGTCCCCCCTCCCGCTGTCCGTGTGCCCGTCCCCCCTCCCGCTGTCCGTGTGCCCGTCCCCCCTCCCGCTGTCCGTGTGCCCGTCCCCCCTCCCGCTGTCCGTGTGCCCGTCCCCCCTCCCGCTGTCCGTGTGCCCGTCCGAGTGCACGCATCCCAGGGTCCATCTCATCAGTCTGAGACCGTTTTCTTGTTTATTGTAGATTCCTGTGAGATTTTCTGGGGTGTTCCTTTGGAAAGGGGGTGGTGGCAGGGTTTATTCCATCCTTAGGTGAATGGCTTTATGAAAAGGGAGATGTCGTGCTCTCGCTCGAAGGAATGTGGGGGTGCCTGAAGTACTGCCCACCGTGGCTGCCAAGTAGAGCTGCAGCTAATTCTTTGTGTGATTGGTGAATCTTAGAAGGGTGGGTTAAAACTAAGTTAGATGTGGGGTACTAATAGCGGGGGCGGGGGTGTTGAGAGTTTCAGGGGTGAAGAGGCATCTGTTTAAGGAGGCAGCATAGAATGTTGGAATCATTGAGCGCTCTGACACCTTCGGGTAAATTCCGCTGCGCTATAAAAAAGCATACAGAAATAAATAATTGTAGGGTGCGGATTGTAGGGTCATTCGCCAGCCAGAAGCAGACGGCTGTGGTAGGCAGCGGTCATCCCATGCGGGGCTGTAGTAACTGCTCTCGTACTGTGGTAACAAGTGCGATGTCATAGTACCGGTGCATTGGCAGCTCTAGGCGGGTCCCGCCAGTGCCAAAGACCAGATCTGTAGTGATCGACAGCAAGTTCAGCAACGAACCCTCCACCCCATGCTTGAGTTGTGGGCTGACAACCCACTACCCCGCCTGCTCTAATACTGGGAGTAACAATTCTGCATTACCAGCGATGCCTCGTGTCATCCCACCCCTTCGACTCCCAGTGCTTCGATGTTGCAACCCTAAAGCGCAGGACTGTAACAATCACAACTACGCCGAGGCCTGGAGTGCAAATGTAACAGCCCCCCGACTGTGAAGTGCGGGCTGATTGTAATAAACCTCCGCCCTTGCGTATGGAATGCTCTGAGCCGCCCCCAACGAAACTGTTCCCCCCGGGGCTCTTCCCATCATGAAAAGCTGACACGAGTACCCCTCCCCTCAAACTTGAAATACTTGCTACCCAGCCTTGACTCGACTCACCACAACAAACATTCGTAGTATAGAGCGATGCGTGACGGTGCCGAGGGGCGCGTCACTACGCCCAGGACTCTAGCGGTGGCTGTGGGCTACTGACCTGGCAACTGTCCAGCCAAGCACCGCGGTGAGACCGCGCGCCGGCGGGAGGGGAGGGACAGCTGGGCCTGTGGCGGAATCCATGAGAAGGAATGCCCACCTCGCGCTCCATTTTGTGTCTGTCCCTGCCTCTGACGTGTTCTTGCAGCACCCACAGACCGCCGGCGTTCACGCCATGGAGGAGGTTGGTCCCTGGAAACCTAGATCTCGGCGGAGGGCACTCTGTCACATCCTGCCACGGACGGCTCTGACCTCCGTACGCGGCGACCTGCTCTTTAACGAGTTACTCTTTCCACACAACGAATGTCAGCATTACCCTTCAAATTGCGTTCTTGATTTCTAAATGTAAGACTGACTCATAGAGGACAGGTACTCTGGCTTCCAACGCGACCTGTTCTTCCTTGTATCATCCTCACAAAGATTAAATACGGAGTTAACCCTTCCAGATTTTAAATGTTTTGGGGTTGACTGTACACAGACATCTTCAGTGAATGCATTTGCTCACTTAGCTACTGGCGTACTCTCAAGAACTTGTCAATCACTACAAAAGCTTCTTTATTGTACCAGATGTACCGCTGCACGATACACAGAAGATGTTTTTCACTATTCCCTTGGCAGGAGAGGAGGATATGCTGGGAGGAGGCTTGCAGGGAGTGACGGCCTTGGGTGGCAGTAGGCTTTCTTGAGGCGCAGTTAGTCACCAGTGAGATTACACTGGTATGGCGAGACAGGGATGAAATCTGGAAACCTATTTCAATCAATACTGGAATATCAGATAAACACCATTTTCCTGTCGCCTCCAGGACACGTGGTTCCTCGCGGTTCCTCTAATTTCGGGATCGGTAGCTGAGGTGGGGGGGGAGGGGTGTGTGTGTGTGTGTGTGTGTGTGTGTGTGTGTGTGTGTGGGTGTGTGTGTGTGGGGCTCTGGGTGGGTGTGTGTGTGTGTGTGGGGCTCTGGGTGGGTGTGTGTGTGTGTGTGGGGCTCTGGGTGGGTGTGTGTGTGTGTGGGGCTCTGGGTTATGTTATATTTCTTTTTGTATAGCGTGCGGCGGCTCAAAAAGAGTATCCCGGCGCTTTAGCAGCGAGACCTACGACAAAATAACATAACACGGTAATAAAACAGAGGAGGGAATACAGTGATAAAGGGGGGAAAAAGGCCTATAGAGTAAACAGCCAGGTCTTTAGACCCTTCCTAAAAGCAAGTAGGCTGGTAGCGCCCCGGAGTGTCAGCGGCAAAGAGTTCCACAGCTGTGGTGCCCGCAGTCCAAAGGAACGACCTCCGATACGAGCTCTTTCCACGCGTGGCACCACAGCCAGAAACTGTGACTCCGATCTGAGAGCACGGGCCGGATGGTAAAAGGACAGTCTCCTTTGAAGGTACTTTGCGCCCCCAGAATGAAGGGCCTTATAGGCCAGAGTCAGCGTCTTGAAGATGATGCGCTTGCGGATAGGCAGCCAATGTAAGGCCTGCAAGAGACCCGCCACACTGGCTCGCCTATTTAAGCCATAAATGGCTCTTGCCGCAGCGTTCTGCGTCACCTGGAGGCGCTGTAGCAGATACTCCGGCAGGCCCAGGTAAAGGACATTGGCATAGTCCAGCCTGGACCCGATCAGAGCCTGCACAGTCTGTTTCCGATGTTCTTCCGACAGAAGGGGTAGAAACTTCCTCAGTACCTTGAGGAGACCGAAACAAGTGCCCGTCACCCCCAGGATCTGGGCTCTCATCGTCAGGCCCTTGTCCATCTTGACCCCCAGATTCTTGGCAACTAAGGATGGAGAGGAAGGTGGAAACATGTTGATAGGCCACCAGCCATGCCAGTCAGGGTCTGACGTACACCCAAAGAGAACCTCAGACTTCTCAGAATTGCACTTGAGGCCACTCAAATGAAACCATCTGAAGACAGCCCCAAGACAATCCCGGATGCTCTCTCCATTAAAATCTCCTCCCCTCTCACAGGAGAAGAGGAGCTGTGTGTCGTCGGCATAGGACACGATCCGAGCCCCAAAAGACTCCGCCAGTGCCGCCAAAGGGGTCATAAAGATGTTGAAGAGGGTCGGGCTCAAAATAGAGCCCTGGGGGACCCCAACACCCAGTGGCGGCATCACAGCAGAGTCCGGAGAGGCCCAGACCGTTTGTCGGCGGTCAGCTAGAAATGATGAAAACCAGCTAAGCACCGTCCCCCTGAGGCCTATCTCATGGAGTCTAGAGAGAAGGCCATCATGGGGGACGGTGTCAAAAGCCGCCGACAGGTCCAACATGACCAGCATGGCCTTGCCGCCCGAGTCCAGAACTACTTTAATGTCTTCCGACACCTCCAGGAGTGCTGTCTCTGTGCTGAGATTAGGGCGGAAGCCCGATTGGGAGGCATGCAGGAGCTCATGCGATTCCAGAAAATTGGAGAGCACCGTGTGTATGTGCTTCTCCAGAATCTTCATAAGGGCAGGCAAGAGAGAAATCGGTCTATAATTGACCAACGCCTCAGGATCGAGGCCCGGGTGTGTGTGTGTGGGGCTCTGGGTGTGTGTGTGGGGCTCTGGGTGTGTGTGTGGGGCTCTGGGTGTGTGTGTGGGGCTCTGGGTGTGTGTGTGGGGCTCTGGGTGTGTGTGTGGGGCTCTGGGTGTGTGTGTGGGGCTCTGGGTGTGTGTGTGGGGCTCTGGGTGTGTGTGTGGGGCTCTGGGTGTGTGTGTGGGGCTCTGGGTGAGTGTGTGGGGCTCTGGGTGTGTGTGTGGGGCTCTGGGTGTGTGTGTGGGGCTCTGGGTGTGTGTGTGGGGCTCTGGGTGTGTGTGTGGGGCTCTGGGTGTGTGTGTGGGGCTCTGGGTGTGTGTGTGTGTGGGGCTCTGGGTGTGTGTGTGTGTGGGGCTCTGGGTGTGTGTGTGTGTGGGGCTCTGGGTGTGTGTGTGTGTGGGGCTCTGGGTGTGTGTGTGTGTGGGGCTCTGGGTGTGTGTGTGTGTGGGGCTCTGGGTGTGTGTGTGTGTGGGGCTCTGGGTGTGTGTGTGTGGGGCTCTGGGTGTGTGTGTGTGGGGCTCTGGGTGTGTGTGTGTGGGGCTCTGGGTGTGTGTGTGTGGGGCTCTGGGTGTGTGTGTGTGGGGCTCTGGGTGTGTGTGTGTGGGGCTCTGGGTGTGTGTGTGTGGGGCTCTGGGTGTGTGTGTGTGGGGCTCTGGGTGTGTGTGTGTGGGGCTCTGGGTGTGTGTGTGTGGGGCTCTGGGTGTGTGTGTGGGGGGCTCTGGGTGTGTGTGTGGGGGGCTCTGGGTGTGTGTGTGTGGGGCTCTGGGTGTGTGGGGCTCTGGGTGTGTGTGTGTGGGGCTCTGGGTGTGTGTGTGTGGGGCTCTGGGTGTGTGTGTGTGGGGCTCTGGGTGTGTGTGTGTGTGGGGCTCTGGGTGTGTGTGTGTGGGGCTCTGGGTGTGTGTGTGTGGGGCTCTGGGTGTGTGTGTGTGGGGCTCTGGGTGTGTGTGTGTGGGGCTCTGGGTGTGTGTGTGTGGGGCTCTGGGTGTGTGTGTGTGGGGCTCTGGGTGTGTGTGTGTGGGGCTCTGGGTGTGTGTGTGTGGGGCTCGGTGTGTGTGTGTGTGGCTCGGGGTGTGTGTGTGTGTGTGTGTGTGTGGCTGTGTGTGTGTGTGGCTGTGTGTGTGTGTGGCTGTGTGTGTGTGTGGCTGTGTGTCTGTGTGGCTGTGTGGCTGTGTGGCTGTGTGTCTGTGTGGCTGTGTGTGGCTGTGTGTGTGTGTGTGTGTGTGTGTGTGTGTGGGGCTCTGGGTGTGTGTGTGGGGCTCTGGGTGTGTGTGTGGGGCTCTGGGTGTGTGTGTGTGTGGGGCTCTGGGTGTGTGTGTGTGTGGGGCTCTGGGTGTGTGTGTGTGTGTGGGGCTCTGGGTGTGTGTGTGTGTGGGGCTCTGGGTGTGTGTGTGTGTGGGGCTCTGGGTGTGTGTGTGTGGGGCTCTGGGTGTGTGTGTGTGGGGCTCTGGGTGTGTGTGTGTGGGGCTCTGGGTGTGTGTGTGTGGGGCTCTGGGTGTGTGTGTGTGTGGGGCTCTGGGTGTGTGTGTGTGGGGCTCTGGGTGTGTGTGTGTGGGGCTCTGGGTGTGTGTGTGTGGGGCTCTGGGTGTGTGTGTGTGTGGGGCTCTGGGTGTGTGTGTGTGGCTCTGGGTGTGTGTGTGTGTGGGGCTCTGGGTGTGTGTGTGTGGGGCTCTGGGTGTGTGTGTGGGGCTCTGGGTGTGTGTGTGTGTGTGGCTCTGTGTGTGTGTGTGGCTCTGGGTGTGTGTGTGGCTCTGGGTGTGTGTGTGTGTGTGTGTGTGTGTGGCTCGGTGTGTGTGTGTGTGGCTCGGTGTGTGTGTGTGTGGCTCGGTGTGTGTGTGTGTGGCTCGGTGTGTGTGTGTGTGTGTGGCTCGGTGTGTGTGGCTCTGTGTGTGTGTGGGTGTGTGTGGGTGTGGCTCTGTGTGTGGCTCTGGGTGTGTGTGGCTGGCTCTGGGTGTGTGTGGCTCTGGGTGTGTGTGTGTGTGTGTGGCTCTGGGTGTGTGTGTGTGTGTGTGCCTCTGGGTGTGTGTGTGGCTGTGGGTGTGGGTGTGTGTGTGTGTGTGTGGCTGTGGGTGTGTGTGTGTGTGTGGGTGTGTGGGTGTGTGTGGCTCTGGGTGTGTGGGTGTGGCTCTGGGTGTGTGGGTGTGGCTCTGGCTGTGTGTGTGTGTGGCTCTGGCTGTGGGTGTGTGTGTGTGGCTCTGGCTCTGGGTGTGTGTGTGTGTGGCTCTGGGTGTGTGTGTGTGTGTGTGTGGCTCTGGGTGTGTGTGTGTGGCTCTGGGTGTGTGGGTGTGGCTCTGGGTGTGTGTGTGTGTGTGTGGCTCTGGGTGTGTGTGTGTGTGTGGCTCTGGGTGGGTGTGTGTGGGGCTCTGGGTGGGTGTGTGTGTGGCTCTGGGTGTGTGTGTGGCTCTGGGTGGGTGTGTGGCTCTGGGTGGGTGTGTGGCTCTGGGTGGGTGTGTGGCTCTGGGTGGGTGTGTGGCTCTGGGTGGGTGTGTGGCTCTGGGTGGGTGTGTGGCTCTGGGTGGGTGTGTGGCTCTGGGTGGGTGTGTGGCTCTGTGTGGGTGTGTGGCTCTGTGTGGGTGTGTGGCTCTGTGTGGGTGTGTGGGTGGGTGGGTGTGGGTGTGTGGCTGGGTGTGGGTGTGTGGCTGGGTGTGGGTGTGTGGCTGGGTGTGGGTGTGTGGCTGGGTGTGGGTGTGTGGCTGGGTGTGGGTGTGTGGCTGGGTGTGGGTGTGTGGCTGGGTGTGGGTGTGTGGCTGGGTGTGGGTGTGTGGCTGGGTGTGTGGCTGGGTGTGTGGGTGTAGCTCGGGGTGTGTGTGTGTAGCTCGGGGTGTGTGTGTGTAGCTCGGGGTGTGTGTGTGTAGCTCGGGGTGTGTGTGTGTAGCTCGGGGTGTGTGTGTGTAGCTCGGGGTGTGTGTGTGTAGCTCGGGGTGTGGGTGGGTGTGTGGCTCGGGGTGTGGGTGGGTGTGTGGCTCGGGGTGTGTGTGTAGCTCGGGGTGTGGGTGGGTGTGTGGCTCGGTGTGTGTGGCTCGGTGTGGGTGTGGCTCGGTGTGGGTGTGGCTCGGTGTGGGTGTAGCTCGGTGTGGGTGTAGCTCGGTGTGTGGGTGTAGCTCGGTGTGTGGGTGTAGCTCGGTGTGTGGGTGTAGCTCGGTGTGTGGGTGTAGCTCGGTGTGTGGGTGTAGCTCGGTGTGTGGGTGTAGCTCGGTGTGTGGGTGTAGCTCGGTGTGTGGGTGTAGCTCGGTGTGTGGGTGTAGCTCGGTGTGTGGGTGTAGCTCGGTGTGTGGGTGTAGCTCGGTGTGTGGGTGTAGCTCGGTGTGTGGGTAGCTCTGGGTGTGTGTGGGTGTGGGTGTAGCTCGGTGTGTGGGTAGCTCTGGGTGTGTGGGTGTAGCTCGGTGTGTGGGTGTAGCTCGGTGTGTGGGTGTAGCTCGGTGTGTGGGTGTAGCTCGGTGTGTGGGTGTAGCTCGGTGTGTGGGTGTAGCTCGGTGTGTGGGTGTAGCTCGGGGTGTGTGGGTGTGGGTGTAGCTCGGTGTGGGTGTAGCTCGGTGTGGGTGTAGCTCGGTGTGGGTGTAGCTCGGTGTGGGTGTAGCTCGGTGTGGGTGTAGCTCGGTGTGGGTGTAGCTCGGTGTGTGGGTAGCTCGGTGTGGGTGTAGCTCGGTGTGTGGGTAGCTCTGGGTGGGTGTGGGTGTAGCTCGGTGTGTGGGTAGCTCTGGGTGGGTGTGGGTGTAGCTCGGTGTGTGGGTAGCTCTGGGTGTGTGGGTGTGTGTGTGTAGCTCTGGGTGTGTGGGGGTGTGTGTGTAGCTCTGGGTGTGTGGGGGTGTGTGTAGCTCTGGGTGTGTGTGGGTGTGGGTGTAGCTCTGGGTGGGTGTGGGTGTAGCTCTGGGTGTGTGGGTGTAGCTCTGGGTGGGTGTGGGTGTGGGTGTAGCTCTGGGTGTGTGTGTAGCTCTGGGTGTGTGTGGGTGTGGGTGTAGCTCGGTGTGTGTGGGTGTAGCTCTGGGTGTGTGGGTGTAGCTCTGGGTGTGTGTGGGTGTGTGGGTAGCTCTGGGTGTGTGTGGGTGTGTGGGTAGCTCTGGGTGTGTGTGGGTAGCTCTGGGTGTGTGTGTGGGTGTGTGTGTGTAGCTCTGGGTGGGTGTGTGGCTCTGGGTGGGTGTGTGGCTCTGTGTGTGTAGCTCTGGGTGTGGGGTGTGGCTCTGTGTGTAGCTCTGGGTGTGGGGTGTGGCTCTGTGTGTGTAGCTCTGTGTGTGTGTGTGTGTAGCTCTGTGTGTGTGTGTGGCGCTCTGGGTGTGGGTGTGTGTGTGGCGCTCTGGGTGTGTGTGTGTGTGGCGCTCTGGGTGTGTGTGTGTGTGGCGCTCTGGGTGTGTGTGTGTGTGGCGCTCTGGGGGTGTGGTAGTAATTGCGGTCTGCTGAGCTCGTCAGTATGGTACAATAGGTCTCACATGTGCGAGATATTAAGCTAATGGCAATGTAAATGCCAATGCCATTTATTTGTTTTCAAAACCAACACATAAATACAAAAATTGTCATTTACAATGCCAATAGCTCTAACTTTTCCAAAGGCGAAACCATTGCATTGTAAATGCTTGTTGTTAAATGGTACTTATAAAAACATCCCTCCTAAACTTTCCTCTCATTTGAGTTGTTACGCAGTTTTTGAAGAATACGTTGTCCTTGCCTGACTCTTGAAGTTGGAAGGTGTTTATCAGTTGAATGTTAATCGTATGAGGCCACTGCAGCATGTTTTGATCTGATACAGCATTCTAAATGAAACTTATTTGCCTTGCAATTTAAACTGCTCTTGTATTGCCCATTGCATATCTTCCCTTTTTTTCATTTGTTTAGAGGGAACAAGACCGACCTTCTTTCATGCAATCTGGTCAGTTTGCTCCTCAGGCGTTGGGTATGAGGAATAATTATGGTCCTCAAGCTGTAAACAATCCAAGACAGACAGCCTTTCAGATGCGGATGCAGAATACGGTTAGTGCACTTTATTCTTTATATTCAGTTGTTGCGCATGGCAAAATAGATTGTGGTGGAATGGGATGACCGTACTTATTTTCAGTTTTTTTTTTTGTTTCTCGCAATAAAATGTTGTGGCTGTACCTACCTTTTTCTTTAGCCCACAAAGGCCATAAATGTGTTTTCCCACCCACTATGTGGAGTTTATGATGTCTGGAGCTCATGCTAAATTCTGAAACATTTGCACCATCAGTCTAGCTCTTGGTGCCCCTGTGATATTTTCAATTCGAGGCGCAGACACTTATTTCACCATTCTAAGCAATAGCCAGCAGCTATTTGCTCCCATGTCTCTATTCTGTAGTTGGCCCTTACAACAAAGGCACCATTAGAAAGGCCGAGAAACTGATCTACTATTGTCCAAGTGTCCCCAACACTGGTTAAAGGGCCCTTGCTGAGTGCGCAAATGGAAGTCATTTAATTGTGTGATCGGCTACGTCCGAAGCAAGCAGTTACTGTATACTATAACATGTTAACCAATATTTAGCTGTACTTTATTGCAAGGAAAAGACACTTTTTTCAAATGTTAAATTAACTTTCAATATAGATTGACAACCCTTGTGAAAGTGCATTGTTTTGTTTATTTTTCTTTTACAGTGAACATTTACAAATATTTTAAGAGCTCTATCCACACATACACCAATCCTGTTTATTTTATGCATGAAAGGAAGTGCAGTAATATAGAAGTTGTTCCCCTGCTGTTGCAGAGGGAGGCTCTAGATGTAAGCTTGGAATAGGAGTGGTAAATACATTTCTCTGTGCGCCTGATCGGTTATCGAGTCCAATGCCATTCTTTTAAGTCTCAATTCAGCACCTCTTTAGTGAATCCTCAGGTAGAACCTCGACTCGTTTCCAAGGGTATATTTCCATTAGTCAGTACCACTGACCTCCGGTGAAGAAATGCACACGAGCTCAGGTCCTGATGAAGTTCCCAAGGTTTTACCATTGAGTGGGTTTGAAATATCCATTAGCACTTGGGAGGGAGTGGAATTAATACTGGCATGTTCACTTTAGGCTTGATTAAACTCTTGGGGTAAGGCTGTATTGTAGTGACTTCTGTCTTTCCAAACTGACTTTAATTATGTAGATGCGTGGGACAGCATCGCTCCTGGAAAGGCTAAATACAGTTGTAGATTTCTGCGGTTATTTTATTCTCTTCTAGAGCGGTGTGTAGATTTAGCCCCCCCCCCCCCCATCCTGAATGCCTCCCTTCTTGACTGAATGCGTGCAGTGAATACCAGATACAGTTTGAGAGGAGTGACAAATGAATGACCATTTTCTATGTTTCATCACCTTAAATATCTAATGAAATTGTTGAATTTTCTGAAATTGCTTCATGTCCGCCATAGACTCCTACAGGATCCCCTAATACAAGTTTCAACTCTGATGGATCCCCATCCCCATCGGGGGTTAAACGAAAACCTGAAGACAGTGACAGCGACCCTGAACCAGAGGACAACATCAGGTGACGGCTTTTTTTTTTAATAGCACTTTGTTAGCAAATTGTTCAAATGGATGCTTTTTAATTAATGCAGTTTTTCTTGAAGCAGCAGTGCTTTCGAATGCTTTACTGTGATCTCTTTATCCGCCAGTAATTAATGTGCAAGGTTAGAATATCCACTAAATTCCAGTGAGATGAATAAGCTTGAGCTGTTAAATCGAAGTACTTAAATTAGTATGCATGGTGGTTTTCGTCCTACAAAGACACTTTTCCCATGGAGAATATAACCTAGATTGGCAAGACATTGTGTTAACTGTGTATGTGATGCTAAGAATGACCTAATGAAAACGGTTGGGTGAAGTGAAGTATACTGTGCATGCTTTTGTATTGTGGTCCTGTCTGCACTTGATGAGAATATATGCTTCTTTAATGTACCTAATTGCTAAAGATTTATAACCCCATTAGTCGCTTTTCTGCCTTAAACAACCATACTAGAGTGGAGGGTAGACAGTGTACATTCATGCTAGAAAAACCTTTTGTTGTGGAAAAATATCTAACCGTAAAACAAGTGGTTTCATTTATATGGTCTGATGACCACGATATGCACTATCGTGTGTAGGGTGTCAAACTGGTGTTTCCCTATTGACCCAAGTGAGTAGCAATGTGCTTTAATTGCTGCATGTAAGTGTTCTCACAATGCGCTAAATATTTTTTTCCAGTGATCCATGATTGCAGGAGCTTGTAACTGCCTACACTGAAAACACCTCGTTCTAGAGAGTGTACTGAAGTGGGATTTAACTGGCATTGCCGCTGTTAGTTACTAATGTGCTTTTATTTAAGTTTTAGTTTAGGGAGTATAGAGTTGAGTTTCACCTCTGTGAGTGCAAGTAATCTGAATGTTGAGACTCATTGCCGGATAGTGTCCTTTCCATTTTACGTTTTCGTAATGTCCTCTAATTTTGTAATGCACTGGTGCCTAATAATGCAGCACACCATAGCTATACCTCACTGTTCACTCGTGTTTTATGGTTATTTTTGCTTGTATTTTGAAAGGCTTTGTATTGCTGCTTTGGTGGGTGTATTGAATTCTGTTCAAGTCTTTGTGGGTAGTTATTGTGTATTTTTAACCCGCGCCATATCATGCGCTTGCTGTTGTTTCCCATCCATAATAGTCGAGATGAAAACTGAACAATACTTTTTCTGTAGGTTGTGGGAAGAAGGTTGGAAACAGCGTTATTATAAGAACAAATTTGATGTTGATTCTACTGATGAGAAATTCCGTCGCAAAGTTGTACAGTCTTATGTTGAAGGGCTCTGCTGGGTTCTTCGATATTATTACCAGGTATAAAGCACATGTTAGTTAAATCTTCCATTTTCCATGGATGTTGATTAATGTTTTTATCATTTGCCGTTTATTGCTTGTTCTGTGTTATGGCAATTAAAGTGAATAATCACCCTTTTAAGCGATTACAGATTCATGATAAGCTATAGTGCCTTCCATCAGGGGTACTGGAATAGAATATTCTTCTGAACTCTCGGACCTGCTGGAGCACATGGGCAAGAGTATAAATGAGACTTACTGCGTTGCTCAACTCTATTGAAAGACTCCTTGTCGCATTGCATTTGCTTGTCTCTGATGCTCTTAAAAGTAAAGTCCACATTTGTAAAGCGCACAATCACCCGTAAGGGTCTCTAGGCGCTGGGGGCCGTCGGGAAGATTAAGCGAGCTATTGCCCAGAGTCACATGGTGCTGGGCTGACCTGCCGCCGGAGCCGGGGATCGAACCGTGGTCCCCTGATTCCAGCGTCAGTCGCCCTGGCCGCGGCGCCACACCTCTCCCTGAGTTGCTCTTCAGTTCTCATGAAGCGTAATTTGAAAAGCACCAGATATGATTAAATGGAAAATAGCAAGATATCGATTAACCTTAACGGTTAATAGCTACTATTGGTTGCAGCCCCTTAATTTTCCCATGAAACTACTGTATCTTCTGCAACATTATCATTTAATTCCCAAGATCAATTGCTGCTATTGTGGGCTGCACTCAGTACAAATAATAAATCCATGTCCAGTCAAATTTTTGTTATTATAAGAAAGTATTTTATGTTACTCTACCATTCAGAGGTATAATTAAATTCATAAGCAATACAATCCCCCAGTTCTGGTCACAGGCAGAAATCTTGCAGAGCTCCCCCTTCTCACACAGCCAGTATGCTTGGCAGATGACAATGTTTGGGGTCTCGACCGCTTGGGACCAGAGATCTTAATGTTTTTGTTTTGCTGGGGTCATCTGTGGCCATGTGGTGCTAAGCTAGTCCTCCTGTGATGTCCGATTTGCACCATAGAAGCCTCTGTGCGTGGTTGCCATCTTCAGATCATTTTTTCCCCGATTTTGGTGACCTCTGTCCATGTTTGCACCGCTTGGATTTGAAGTACTTAAGTATGTTTACCCTCCTTGCAACCTTCTTATTTTCTGGAAAGGTGGAGGGTCTAACGTAAATCCAGAAAACTCTTCAAGTTGCAAAACCACTCCTACTGGTAAGTAGTCGTTTTGTTCTGGAGCATTCATCCTTTTCTGGATTAATATGATGTGCTGAGTTTGTAGCGGTATCTGGGAATCCTTTTGGAGGTGGTATCCAAATGAGGCTGAGGTTGCGAACAGGTGTTTCAGCACTCTGTCCTACTTGTAACTCTTTATTCAAATGGACGTGCATGCAATAG
Source organism: Lissotriton helveticus (assembly GCF_964261635.1). Lineage (NCBI taxonomy): Eukaryota > Metazoa > Chordata > Amphibia > Caudata > Salamandridae > Lissotriton > Lissotriton helveticus. The sequence continues at coordinate 1,543,341,251 of NC_136067.1, read as the reverse complement.
TGTTTTATGAAGCTGTGCACTTATGACCTGATGGCAGCCATGCAGATATCCCTTATCGACGCGTTTGCTAGGAACGCGTTCCTGGTCTTGCTTCCAAATGTGTGCCTGCTTCCTGGTAGCAGTGCAGTATCATTTGCACTATCCATCTTGCAGTGGTGCCCTTTGTTTCTTCTGATCCTTTGCTTGAATCTGATATGCAGAACTGATGATGGGAGAGGTGTGGCGCCGCGGCCAGGGCGACTGACGCTGGAATCTGGGGATCAGGGTTCGATCCCCGGCTCCGGCGGCAGGTTAGCCCAGCACCATGTGACTCTGGGCAATAGCTTGCTTAATCTTCCCAACGGCCCCCAGCGCCTAGAGACCCTTACGGGTGATTGTGCGCTTTACAAATGTGTATTATTATTATTATTATTATTATTATTATGATCACCTGTCTGAGGTGGCGGAGATTAAAAGATTTCCCTTCTTGCTGATTGGATATAATTTCCTATCAATGGCTACTAGTTGTGGTTCGCCACAGCTACTGTCTAAAAATTCTCACACCCCCTCCGACCGACACACCACACACACCAATGTCACAGCAGAGCGTATCTCGGCCTTCTAGTGGTAGAGGTCCAGATACTCTTCTACAAAGGAGCCAGAGTAGGAGTGCCCCCTCACTACCAGTGCAAGGATTCTACTCTTTACTTCCTCATTCCCCAAGTACAACCCCCTCATGGTAGTCTTAGACCTCAGGCCTTTGTCAATGTATGCTGTCTGTACGCGGTGCAGTCACAGATAGTCTACCCCAATCAGTTTGGGCATGTTGCCATTCCACCAGCTCTTAAATCTTTTTAATCTGTCAGAAATGTCGTGCTCCTCCTAGCGATGATGGCCTTCTGCATTGCAATAGTACCCCACCCCTTTTTCTACAGGAGCGCCTGATGGAGGAATGCCTTTGTACTCAATAATCACAAGCAGAGGCTCACTGGGAAGATCTAGTGCTGGTAAAGGCCAAGGACATCGCTCTCTGGCAGCAGTGGAACAGCACCAACCTGTTGCAGGGAAGGCTTTTTAGATCCCATTCCGTAAGTCTCCATTACCACAGACTCCTCCCTTTCTGGCTGAGGAGCACATCTCAACCATATGGCAATACATGAGTTCAGAGGCCCCATCACCAGGGTGGCACATCAGTTAACCTCTAACTACTAGCCATACACCTAATCTCCAGGCCTTGCTAAGTAATTTAAGGCAATGTAGTCCTCATCAAAACAGACATGACCACCCTGTACTATCTTCAGAAGCAGGGTGACACTCTCCTCTGCTCTAGTTCCGGAAACCTGGCACTGGGCTCTCTTCTACCTCAAATCCTCTGGCAGATTACCTTCTGGGAGTGAAAAACAACTTGACAAACTGGCTCAGCAGGATGCATCAACAAGTCTGTGAGTGGGAACTCCACCTGCAAGTCCTACAACAGTACTATCAGCTGTGGGTACCCCAAAGATAGATCTGTTTGCCACTCCTCGAAACAAAAAATTACCAAACTTTGCCTCCGGATACCCACATCCATTATACATGGACAAAGCGCTATAGATGAATTGGCCAGAGATCTTTACCTACACTTTTCCGCCTCTCCCTCTCCTGTAAATTTTTCGGAAAATGCCTCTAACACTTAACCTGGTCTTCTTCTGGTGGATCAGATTGCCTTAGTACTAACCACTCCTAGAGATGTCCATCAGCCCCACATGAAGCTCCCCAACAGACCGGACCTTCTCACCTACACCCAAGGCCAGATCAGACACCCAGATTCCAGGCAGCTCGATCTAGAGATCTGACATTCTAGGTCTTAGTTTGGCTACCTATTCCTCCCGCAGCAATGCATGGATATTTTAAGGGAATATTTTAGACCTATATACGCACAATAACCCTAATATTCAAAAAGGGAGGAAACAAGAGGCTACGGGGCAGTCAGGGTAAGCTGGCCTCCAAGTGACACGTAACCCACAAGGGGCTACCCTGGCTCTGTGTCTGATTCTTAAAGAAGGTAGAAGCACTCTATGCCTATTACCTATGTGGTGTTGGGCATCTCCAAAAAATATAAGGACTGTCCTCACACACCACCAGGTGTCATGCTTCATCATGGACAGTCCTCGCTCTCTAAAAACCACGTTTGATAAAGAGCGGGCCTCCACCTGGAGGCACTTCTGCAACTAAGTGGGGGCCCGTGCTAGGAAAGTGAGCGATATAAAAATTGATGCAAATGCTACATGAACATTTTAATTGTGCAGAATTTGCTCAATATTAAAACCAATAGAGTAGACTTGGGGGTTTAGTACCCCATCCCCATCCGCGTCGCCAACATGTTTCTGCCATTGTGGCCAGGAGGGTCCATGGCATTCATCAGGATGTGAGAAAATGGGCTCCGATCTAGGCTCTAAGCCTAAGGTGAATCCACTTAAGTAGATGGACCAGCAGGGAAGCAACCAGGACAGATCGTAGGAGCATCACCAGGTACGCACCTAGAGGCAAGTGTGACTACAGGGGTCCCTCAAATCCTTTTCTTCCCATGGGACATCCCTGCCCCTAATCCGGGGTTTTGAAGTCTTGTAGTCTGACAAAGGTCAACCTACTTAAGAGGATTCATCTTAGACTAGATAGGAGCCCATTCTTTCACGTCCTGATGAATACCATTGACCCTCCTGGCCATGATGGCAGAAACATGTTGGTGACACGGATGGGGTACTAAACCCCCAAGTCCCCTAGATTAATTTTAATATTGAGCACATTCTACACAATTAAAATTTTCATGTAGCATTTGCATCGATTTTTATATCACTCACTCACTTTCCTTGCACGGGCCCTCACTTATTTGTAGAAGTGCCTTCCTGTCTCCAGGTGAAGGACGGCTCTTTATCAAACGTGGTTTTTAGAGAGCGAGGACTGCCGATGATAAAGCAATCTTGTAGATCTAGATCTACCATGAATGCCTGCTATGCCACAAGAATTCTGTATTAATGTATAGCCACTCACAAGGTCACTTAAAACCCATTGTCCAGGACATAATCTCATAAATCTGCAAAAGCCAGACCATGCCTACATTTCAATCAAATGCATTTAGTTTTTATGGCCACCTACATGAAAAACAGGGATCATTCCTTTCTTTCATATCCCGGTAATCAAGGCCTTCAAGGAGGGCCTTGAGTGTCATACCTCCCAGAATCCGCCTGCCCCGGCATGGAGTCTCAATGGCGTCTTTACCAGACTCATGGTTTCTTCTCCTTTCAACCCTTGCTTGCTTGCCTCTAGCAATTCTTCTGGAACTTAGGTTTTTTTGTCTAGCCATAACATCTGATTCATCAGGGAGTTGAAGGCTCTCGCACAGAATTATTTTATTGAAATCCACAAGGACAGGGTCTTTCTAGGACCCAACTCCATGTTCCTCCTCAAAGTTGTTTCCCTGTTCCACATAAACCAAGCTGACCATCTTTTTCTCTGACCAGAGACTGTAGTGGCGTGAGCCCTTCACATCCTAGATGATAAACGCATGCGCATGTATTTACATTGACAGGACCACGCCCTTTTACAGGTCCAATCAACCGTTTGTAGCTTTTGCAAAATCTCAAAGCCCAACCGATTTCCAATACTGTTATCGTCCAACAGTCCAGTGCATCAAAACCTTCTACCGTAAAGCTCTGAGGCCTCCCTGTTAACCCTGGGTGCATACTACATGCAAGAAGGCAGCAACCACGGCCTTCTTTGGTAACATCCAGAAAACTGCCATATTTAATGCAGCCACACTATCAGCCTCACGCATTTTCACTAAGCAGTATTGTGTGTATTTTAGCCTGCTAGCATGATTTCTTGGCCAGACACCCATAAAGATTTTATTTCAGACCTCTGCATCATCCACACGCTAGCCACTGTTTGTAGGTAACACCACTTTACAGTCTATGCAGAGCATGTTTATCTACAGCTATACGTGCTATGAACAGGAAATGTTAACTTTGTAAGCATCTGTAAGTTTTAGTGCTGTAGATTCACATGCTTCCAGCCTCCTCTCCTTGAAGCGTGCAGCTCTACTTAAGATTTGTATACAATATCTAACTTAAACAATATACATGGTGCACCATACTGCGTACATTCCCCGCTCCATACCTACTCTCACCTGCTTTGTGGAAAACAGTCCAATATGAAGTCCATGAGCATTGCCTACAGAGGGTGGAGTCACTGGGCATTTCATGGCTCAAATGCCTTCCTTCGAAGATCAACAAATATGAAACACTACAGCCCAGCACTATAGATGGCAGAAGTGTGCAGAGCATGTGAATTTACAGCACAGCATACTATTAACAGATTCTTGTAAGAAATTGATTATTTGGGGTGGACAACTGCCCACTTAAAGGAATGGAAACCCTTTTCAGGTTGAAATCTCAAACCCACTAAATTGGCCTGAGCTCAACCCCCCTGGTAGCTATGGCAAAGAGGAGACCGACTTAACTTGGGGCAGTTTGTAAAGTATGTATGCAGTACCAAAACAGTAATCGTCAAAATGTAGAACCATAAAAATCCCAAAACAAATTGGTTAAATTGGGTAAAAATTAATACACAAAATAAACAATTTAATAGAGGGAATCGTGAATGGTTTTGATTTAAAAAAAATAAATAGAAATAGCCCCACAAAATCGCCAATAATAACCAATTGTCATGGTAGACCCTGACCTAGGCACAATTGGAGGCTGACTGTGATGGAGCACAGGTCATACACCCCAACCAGGTTCCTCTTGGTCAAAGATTTTACCTTCTGACTTAGTCCTTCAAGTCTCATTCAATCAGAGGTTTACTTTTCTAAAGCCCCACAGGACCTCAGTGGAGGTACCTAAGACTCTCAAAGCCTCAGGCAGAGGCCAACAGCAGGGCCCAATACAGGTCCATATGCCACTAGTCAACTGGGTACTTCAGGGAAAATTCCTCTTGTCGCTTATATCCCTGTAGCCTGAACATGATGGCACCTTTATGACCCTTAGCATCCATATCCTGGGTACAAGAGGGAGCAGGGCTAGTCTTTTATTGCTCCTCTCAGGGCCAAGACAGGAGATCTAGTCTATTCTGATCTTCCGTCCAGGAAGTGTTCTCGAGTGTGTGCCTGAAGGAGCCCCATTTATGCCGGTCTGTTACTAGTGGGTGAATGACTCCTGGGCACATCTTAACAAATGGGGTAAAAGTTATCTGGCCAATCTTACTCACTTTGGGTATTTTTTTAGATGACAAATGTTTTCTGTCATGCTAAACCTGGGCTCTGTAGGCTTGGGGTGGATATTTGGGGGTGGGGGCGGGGTGAGTATACTATGGTAATCCTACTGTCCTTCCACATCCAGTTTGAGGCAGCTGCTGTACCTGCTATAAGCCCCGAGACAAAAGTGTAGTAGGACAAAAGCAGTCCTTCAGCAGCCTGACAGGTGATCCACCAGTACTGGCTTAGCATCCTGTTTCTCCCTGTTTAAGTATGCCACATGGTTATATGTAAATCCTTCAGGCCTGTCGAGCAGTATTTGGCACTGTAGTGTTAAAAAGTATGCCTGCAGCCTGCTCCCTCCTTTCCCATTCAGGTCAGCCTATAGTTTGCTCCTGGTAAGCATTGCCTTCTATTCACGCCTATGTAGCCAATGCAAATTAGCCTTCAGGTACTTCATGCAGGAAAATAACTTTCTAAAGGTGACTTTTCCTTAATGGGTATTACAAATCCACCTTCACCATTAAATTGGATTTATAATAACTAGTGAAGATACTTTATTTTTGTAGCGGCCCCATTCTTGAGGAAGTATTTTAATTTGCATTTGCTTTTAAATGCTACGCATTTCCTTCAGCTGATACTGCTCAGCATCCTCAAACATTATCCGCCCCCCCTCCCTCCCCTTCATGTTTTTGCGCGATTTGGAACTGCGTAAGCAATACTCATTTGTGTAGTCCGTTGTCTGCATTGTTTTTAAAAGGCAAGCCTAGTTGGCATTTGTGAGAGTGCTATCTTTCTTGCATTGGTATGCCCCCACTTTTTTCTGAACTGCTGATGTGCTTTGACTGAGTGTGCCCTGGGTTCCTGCCAACCGAGAACCCAGGGCCTGTGTTCTTTCCCTAAAACTGTACTAAAACCCAATTGGCAACTCTGGCCACCTGTCAGCCCCTAGTTAATGGTACCCAGGGCATGGTTACCAAAGACCCATGAGGACTGCAGCACTTATTTTGCCACCCTCAGGGGCCCTGAACACTGACACCCACACACTGCCTTTGCAGGCTGAGTTTCTAAGTACAGAACTAAACAGTCGACATGGCACACACCCCTGTGTGCCATGCTCGCAGAACCCACTACCCTGGCATACTTCAGTCACCCCTCTAGCTGGGTGCCCTATGCCAGAGGTGTGGGCACAGGTGCATGAGCCTTTTGCCCCTACAGTACCCAGGGCCATTCCTGGGCCCTGTAAGTGCAGTGATATCATTAAGAGTATATGGTGTTGGCAGGTTGTCATTACGAACTGCACAGCACCATAATGGCTACACTGAAGTCTGACAAGTTTGGTACCAAACTTCTCAGCACATTAAACCCGGACTGATGCCAGTGTGGGATTTAATGTAAAATGCACCAGAGGGCATCTTAGGCATGCCCCCTGAAAACTTAACCTTCTATCCATATCTGGGTTGAGTGGCTGCAGAGGCTGCCACACAGCAGACATGTTGCTGGACCCCTGGGTGGAGAGGCCCATGCTCTCCTGGGCCTGCAACAATGCACATCCTGGGCGAGGCGCTAGGTCTCCTCCCCCAGGATGGGCAGGGGGAAGCTTCAAAGGCATGCCGCCTCTGTGAGCTTCTCCAGACCATTATTATTTTATTTATTTATTTATTTTAGAGGTTTTATATAGCGCTGGCTGGACCCAGGAGTATCAGAGCGCTTTACATTATTGAGACAAGAAGGTCAAAAAGACAGGGAACCTACATAGCATCAATATGTGAAAATAACATACAAGACTTCGCCTGACATATTTCAAAATGCTAAATATGGGAAATAAGCACTCCAAAATGTGGAAGAAGTGAGTCAAAAAATATAAGGCACAAATTGAAGAGAGCCGGAAAATTGCAGCAACAGGATAGGGAGGTTAGTGGACAGTTAGGTTGGTAAGGAAGGGAAAGGGAGGGGCAGAAATGGGGGGGGGGGGGTAGGAGGGGATTAGGGCTGAGGGTGGACAAGGGAAGGGGGTGTGCAAGGAACGTGAAGGTGGTAAATAGGGAGGTGGAAGTGAAGAGGAGGATGGGCAAGTAAGGCTGATAAAGAGAGGGCGGATGTATCAAGGTTCGGACAGATGTGGCCATTGGACGAGAACAGATAGGGATTAGGGTCCCCAGTACTTATTGAGGAGATGTAGTTTGAGATCTTTTTTGAAGCTAGAGTAGGAAGGGTTGCAGCGAAGGTCAGTTGGAAGGGCATTCCAAGTGCAAGGAGCGTTGCCAGAAAAGGATCGTGACTGGGTGGTTTTCTTTTTTAGAAGGGGGGATGAGAAGGAAGGTGTTAGTACTTCTCAGGGAATGGGAGCAACCGTCTTTAGTGAGTTTGTTAGCGAGGTAGGTCGGTGTGTTTTGATGGAGAATTTTGTGTGTGATGCAGGCTGTTTTGTAAGTGGACCTGCCTTCAATAGGGAGCCATTTAAGGGTTTTAAGAGCCGGGGAGATGTGGTCGAATCGCTTGCAGTCTGTGGTAAGTCTAGCTGCAAGATGAAGCACAGATTTAATAGGTGCTAGGTGGATCTTGGGAATTCCGGTGAGAATGGCATTTCCATAGTCGATGCGAGAAAGAACCAGGGATTGAACTGCTAGTTTGAAATAATCGATGGGGATGAAGGGCTTGATATTCTTAAGGTGGCGGAGAGTGAAGAGGGCTCCTTCAGCGGAATTGTTGATGTGTACCTAGAGTGTAAGGAGGTTGTCAAGGGAGATCCCTAGTGATTTGGCAGAGGAGGACATAGATAAGCAGTTAAGGGTGGTAAAGTCAGAGATCCTATTCTGAATGGGGAGCTGGTTATTTTTAGGGGAAAAAGAATATCAGTTTTTTTAGGATTGAGTTTCAGTTGGTTAATGTTGAACCAGACTTGAATCTTGATGAGTGTTGTTGAGGTGAAGGATGTCAGAATGAGTTTTAATTTTATAATAGAGTTGGGTGTCATCGGCGTATAGATGGTAGTTGATCCTGGCTTGTTTAAGAATGAGTGTGAGGGGCTCCATGAAAAGGTTAAAGAGAGGGAGAGGATGGATCCTTGCGGAACTCCTAAGGAGATGGAGGTAGGGTTAGATGGGCAATTTTGGATTTTGATTTGTTGAGAATGGTGTTGTAGGTAAGAGACTAACCATTTATGTGTCGTGCCATTCAGTCCGAATCTATCCCTAAGAACATTTAGTAGAGCAGAGTGGTTAACAGTATCAAACGCTGCAGAGAGATCAAGGAGGATCAGAAGGCTAGATTCGCCATTGTCCAGTGAGTGGTGAATGTGGTCAACAATGTTTAGCATGGCGGTTTCCGTGCTGCATCCTTTCCTAAAGCCAGATTGAAAGGGGTCTTGTAAGTTAAAATGTTCAATGTGTTTATCTAGTTGAAGGACACATTTTTCCAGGGCTTTAGAGAGAAGGGGAAGGTTGGAGATGGGCCGAAGGTTATTGAGGTCGCTTGGGTCTGCCAAAGGATTTTTGATAATGGGGGTGATTTGGCCTAGTTGCAATGAAGTGGGGACACAGCCGGTGGCAAGGGAGCTCTTGATAATAGAGGTCCAGGAAGGGGTGATGTGTTTGAGGTTTTGGACAAGTTTGGAAGGGAGAGGGTCTTTGGTGTGTGAGGAAGGCTTGAGTTTGGTAATGATGTTGAAGACTTCTTTCAGTGACTGGCTGGAAGTTAAACCATGCAGCATTATTTTTAGGAAGAGAATTAAGATGATTGGAGTCCAGGAAATTGGAGGGCAGGGGGGTGTGAGGGAGATCAGAGTTATGATGGGTAGTAGTTGATGTAGGGGGAGTTATGCTCTGGCGGGAAGACTGTCGGGAAAAACTACGTCAGGAGGGGGGGTGCCAGCCTGTGCCAACCCACCCCTCAGGTGGGGGACTCTAGGTGAAGCACGACCCCGGGCTCCGGCCATCTTTAAGATGGGGAGCCCTGCCTAATCACAGCTAGGCTCCTGTCCCCCTCCCACAGGAGAGGAGCAGGCTAGTGGGTGTACCCACCCCAGGACAGGGACCTGCCCTGCCCTACCTGTAATGCCCCTAAATTCAGTATTTAGGGGCTCCCTGAACCTTCCTTCCTCAGATCCCGATAAGAAAAGACGACCAAGAGGAAGAAGACCTTCGGCGCAGCTACTAACAGGACGACAACAACGGACTTGGCCCCAGCCCTACTGGCCTGTCGCTCCTGGAACCTGCTACTGCCTAAATCCCGGCGACTCCTGCGGACAGCAACCTTGGGACACCCAGAGTAACTGCCTGCCTTGACCCTCTTAAAGACTGGGACTCCCATCAGCGAGGCTCTGCTGCAACAACCACCCCTGGTGCCAGCCAGGGAGCTCCGGACCAGCCCAATCTGCGCCTGGCCTGTGCGGACGAGGACGTCCCCCTGGCGACCGGGACCATCAACCGGAGGCCCCCTGCCCCTCATTGGATAACATTGGGCCTAACTACCTCTTCACCCGGCCGCCCCTGTGCTGCTGAGGGTGAACCAACTGTACCTACCGGACCCTGGGGGACCCCTAAGTCTGTGTCCAGAACCACAACTTCACCAGTCGAGTACTCGCCTGGAAACCGGTAACTTACTTACCTGCCATTGGATAACATTGACTGGTTTGACTCGAAAAATCTAAGTGTGAAGTATTGAAAACTGAAAATATTCCTATAAAATCAACCAAATTCCGAAGTACTCACTTGTGATCAGGAATAAATCTAGTACTGTACCTTGTAGCCCAGTACTGAACCGCAAAAGTAATCCTTACTGGGTTTACTAGTAATCTGAATTTTCTCCATAGGAATCCATTAACTGCTTTTCTATGAAATTTCTTCTGTCTACTTTTGAAAACTTGAAATATTCTTTAAAAATCATACGAAGTACTGAAACGAAATTGCTTACCTGTTTTAAGTTGAGACCCCAGTGCTGGACCCAGGAGCCCAGTACTGGATTACCAAAGTAACGAGATCGTAGTTTACCTGCAACCTGAATGTTCTCCCATTGGATAACATTGCCAGATTTTTGTTGAAAAGTTTGAACTTTTAAAATGGCTTTATATTCCTGAAAAATCACTGCAATACCTAAAACGTTTTTACTGAACTGTTTTCAGCTTAGTCCCCAGGACTGCATCTAGGAGCCAGTCCTGGAACTACCAAAGTAATCAACTGTGTTTATATAAGAAAATCCATTGAGCTCAATGCTGAATGGTGTGTAGAATTGTATTGCCTACTGCAACCCCTGTACCTATTGTGTTTACAAAGTTTATTGCCTTTCTGCAAAGTACTCATCTGAGACCTCTCATATTGAGAACAGTATATTTCGATACCTGTTGGTTCTAGAAAAACAACAACTATATCTTTTGATATAAAAACAATTGGCCTAGAGTTCAGTCCTTGTGTGTGAAACCTTTTGCTGACTGTGTGTACAACAAATGATTTACACTGTCCTCTGGTACTGCCTTACTGCTCGACCAAGCTACCACTTTAGAGAGTAAGGTCACACCCTGGCTTTAACCTCTGTTATACCTCTGGGGTTTGTGGACTCAATATACACTGTACCTTATTCTGGTCCAGAATATATAGCCACTTTCTCACAGCATTTCATAGGCTTGTTGTATTGCTTGTTGGGTTTAATTCAAACATGGGATTCAATTGAATGCCCTTTTCCGAACAACAAATTACTTCACTGTAACTGCCCAACTTAGTGTTTCATTGATTCACATGTTGACCTGCTTCTATCCTTTTATTCTCCTGTGCTGCGGAAGTGATATAGTGTGGCCTTTGGTGGGTAGTCATGTTGTGTGGGCGTTGCATTTATAGACCACTTAATACACCCTTATGAAGCACTGAAGTGCATTGGCTGACTGGTACAGTGCTACATCATAGAGATTAATTTATTGAAAGAGTGAATTGTAATATGGCCCAAGTGGGAATAAATGAAGTGTTGTCCATAGAGACGACTGTTGTGCTGTTATAACATTAGTTGCTGTGCATAAACCTGTACCCAGGGTAAAATTTGTAGGAGGAAATTAATGCAGGAGCTTAATATTTGTCTGGATCGAGGTGTTATGAGTTTGGTCTTGTGGCGACATTTTTTGTGTCCTCCGTGGCAAACAGTGGAATCGACTTCTCAAGCGGCTTATGTTGCTGCTCATGGAGACTTAAATTGAGAGTGAGATAGGCATGCATGCGTTTTGCCTTCCATTCTTTAACGAGAAAAGGGTCTACGCCTTGGGTAAGTGAGCAAAAGGCGCAACTCAAAAGAAAGCACTGTCTGCAAGCAACCGGTCTGTACACTGGTTACCTATATGACCTAAGAGTGATTTTGGTAGGATGGTAATACTGTGGACGGAACGATTGTTGGGCTAGATAAAGTGAAAAGAACTTTGGGGGAGGTGGGAGGAAAGGATCCGGCAGGGTACAGGCTGTGATTATGCCAAACAGGTAAAATGTCACAGGAAGGTACTCTTTACCCCTCTATTTTTCAGATCGGCATTGGGATGGGAAGTTAAGAAAGGGTAGGGAGAGGAAGGGCGGTACAGAGAGGAGAAAGTGCAAGGGAGAGCAGAGGTGAAAGACGGAAATCCCAGCATTGGTAGTACTATCTAAAGGGGTTGTGAGCCCTATCTGTGTGGGGGGAATCCAAAAGCAGTTTAGCAATACTTTACAGCAGTGCACCACTTCTGTGGTATTTCTCCGAATTATTCCCAAAACAGTTTCTTAAGGATTCTGAACCGTCCACCTTCATTGGCTGCAATGCAGATCTGGCTGTGACATGGATTGAGCTACATACAGGGTGATGCATGTGTTTTTAGTACCTTTGCAAATATTACATTTAACTGTTGGTTCCGAGCCTGATTGGGAAGAAGTTAGTTTAGGAATATATGGAACGCTATAGATTCGTAGTTACAGGTAAATAACTTTATCTGCCAACATGATGCATTTGCACTTTGGTTGCCCTCACATGTATGTCTGTCCCTTCTGCAAACTGTTCGCTACTCCATGTGCATGCACTACATACATTAGAACGCACGCTTACCTAAGATTCTGTTATAGTTCACGTACTAGACCTTAAAACCCCTACTTTATAAGCACGTTTTGTTTTTGCTCCAGTGACTAGGTTGCTGTTAGTCAGTTAAGTTGCCTTTTGATTTGCCTGACGCTTGCCATTCCACAAGTTGAATGCTCTTCTAGCAGTAGACTTTCCGATGCTGAAACCTAGCTTGTGCATGCAGGGTACTGACCTCCGATTACTGACATCTGTAAAAGCACACAGTAGGGAGCAGCCATTCATATTTCAGTGCTTTGTTTTTAGTTGCTTTCTCCTTTTAAAATATCACCTGAAGGTTGAGGGTGCGTTTATTGAAATGTAATGCCTGTTGCTGCATGGGCACTATTTTCCTCTGTTCAATTTGTGTGCCGTCCTTATTAATGACATTTTTTAATTTAATTTTAATGAATACAATTCGTCAAAATATTGTATAGAAACTGTAGCTATTGGGATATTTCCCCACTTTTCTTTTGATGTACACATCTACAAAGCGCAGGAGGGTTTCTATTTCATGTAAAGTTAACTAGGTCCTATCCGAATCATTTTATACTAATTGAAACGCTGAACCAGCAAGAGCATCAACCATGCCTGGATTGTAGCGTAGACAGATAACTAGTTCGTGCTCGGGTAGCAAAAGTGTTAAGTCCTTGCACCAAGAGAATAGATCAAGTTTATCCATCAAGTAGCAGGAAGGTATGTGTTTCTCTGTGCCGCCTCCTGCTTGTGTATCTATTAAATTGAGTAGTGTGTACCTCTGCAGCAAAAATATATTAGTATGCAGTCTGAAATGAGGGAGATTAAGCTATCCCTTCTACACATTCTAATCTACCTTGGTTGTTGCTTTGGATAGGTCTCCGCATTGGTAGCTTGGGCTTGAATAGAATCTACACTTCATTCTCAAGTGTTTCTTTTGTTTTTCGTTTCTTAAGTTTAGGTTAGTATTTTTCAGAAGCACAAAGATTGAAGTTTTATTCGATTCAGTTCTAGTAAATTGAACTTGTGGTTTAGTTAAACAATTTGAGTTGATGTCAAGCAAAGCATCTGCTCATACCTTTAACCATAAGATTTGGAACCTAATTAAGTTCAGCCAGTTAAAATGACTTCTTTTTTGTTTTCGAGCAGCTGCTTATACGACACGAGCCCTCTTCAAGTTTGATTGTTCTTTATTGGCTTCTTTCTGGATATTTCAAGTTTTTCCATTAAGAAATAAGGAATGACTACTTAGTTTTCAAGTTATTTAACTTGACCAATGTATCATGGTACTCTTGTCTAGCTCGTCAGAGCCCTGGTTGTTACTCCATAGTTAATGGGACGATGGCGATTACAGGATGTCTGAATAGATAGTCTGTGTGCATTACATGCTCAGCCAGTTCTCCATTAAATAAAGCCGAAGGGATAAACTTTCATTAAAAAAACTAAACTTGAGCCAACTTTGGTTTTCATTTGCACCCATATTACGTGCCAAGGCTTTTGTTTATAATAAAATTCTATAAAATCCTGTGCATTTTTTCGCTGTTACTTTACTTTACTTAGGTCAGCTAAAACTTTAGGAACAATGTGAAGATAGTTTATTGATTTTCATCAAGCGTACTGTAAATTATGTGCAAGTCTGCCATAAATGCTGGTTTTGTCATGCACGAAACATTGAACTTTTTCTAATGTAATTTTACATAAGCTTAGCCTGTGTTCACAATTGTTGCAAGTTGGGCGATGGAATCTGAAACAATAAGGTTTTTGTTTCCAGGCAGCAATCTGCTATTGATCAAGTCTTGGCAATAAGACCAAGTAAACGATACGTTTGCAGACTGTAATAACAGAAAATGGTACTGTGTGAAGCTAAGTATTAACTTGAGATAAACAGTTGCAGGCGGTCTAAATGATTTGTGGGCATTGCAGGTACCAGAGTAATTACGTGTAATACATGAATTTGTCTGCAAACCAATGCTTTCTGAAATAAACAGTCTGTGTGTTATCCTGGCAGGAATTCACCAGGGTAACGCTAGAGTCCAGTAATCCGGGTAGAATGTTCGTTTTCAGGGCCTTGCAAAATTTACAAACTTCTCTTAAAAACTAACTTTAAATAAGTCTACAAACCCTACTGCCCTGCGTTCAACATGCCATTTTGCTAAAATGGCCCTATTCACATCCCACTGTTTCTAATTATCGCAGCATTGGCATGGTCTATTCGTACAAACCTGTGTACTAACTTGTCTATTTTATCATGTTTCTCTATTTCTACAATGCCCAAATCGCCCATAGGATGATGAGGGGTACCTAGCCATCCTCTGCAGACAAGTCATTCAAGATGTCTTTTAGAAAATTGGATTCAGGTTATTGGGGGCAAATAGTGGCAAATGAAATGAATACCTATTGAGGTAGGAGAGAGTTCGGCACCAATTCGGAGAGGTATTCTCCCCAAGCCTAGATTTCTTGAATCTGGAAACCGTTAAAATACACAGAAAAGTGATGGATGGAATGCTTAAATCAACCTCCGCCACTGTTTTTTACTCCTACCACATCCCAGTCCGTTATTTTGCTCACCATGCCACTTCATTTTGGACAGTCATATGAAAAACTGCCTTGACCCTGCTCCAATCGGGGCAGTCCATATTGAACTGCCATGTCCGGTCCTCCCTCAACTGAATCACCGGCAACCCAAGGCCAATTTTTCCCCTGATGCGGCTCCTTATTCAGGAGTGGCTGAGTTCCAGTGGCACAATGATAACCGGATGCCTGACTGAGCATAGTAGTCACAGGTGGGGCATAGCAGTAAAGTATACAAATGTAGAAACATCAAGTTTGTTATAGCGGAGTGATAAAGTGTGTTTGATATAAGCTGAGGTGTATATGGATTGTCTGCCTTTTTTCACAAAGCACTGTGAATTATGCATGTTTTTGTCATGACAAATTTGATTGGATTTTAGCAATAAATCCAGGCAGGACTGGCCTACATAGATTGTGATAAAACCCCGTAAACCACTGCAACACAGCTACTTGCACAGTCATTCTCATACATCCCACCCACATACCCCAAGTAGACCCCTCCATCATTTGACACATTCCGGTCTCCTGCCATGGCGCCATAGTTCCGTATTTCAGCATCCAGCCGGGAATCGATAGAGCGAACAGGAGCTAGGACTATACCTTTATAATCTACCCATCTTTTCCAAATTTTGGGGGGCAGCCTCTGGTGTGAAACATTGCTACTTCGAGGCCCATATTCTGTTTCATCCCCTCTTCCAGGCCCGATTGATGGAAGAGTGTCTGCTTTCTACATTTTAGCTATATCTCTTTTCGCCAACATACACCCTAGAAACAAATGCCTTTTATGATGATACCCTCCTATGTCCTCTGTGTTGTGGAGAAGGATTAACTTGGGATTAAAGGGAACCTTCCATGGGAGACCTTCCGTGAGGCAGGACGTCACCCCACCAAAAAAAGAGTCCATGACTCACAGCTCCACATAGTGTGGAGGAAGGTACCCTCCTCTGCCCCACAAAGTAGGCACACGGCGGAATCGTTCACACCCATGCACCAAAGGTGACCGTGTATAGTAGGCTTTTTGTAGGTATTTTAGCTGTATCAAGCAGAGATGGGCTAGTATCTGCACCACACTGGAGCCCCCGTGCCTCCATCCAGTCATCTAGGTCATTAATATCTGCCTCCTACACCTCCCTTAATGCAGGCAGTGTGGTGGAACTGTTTGTGATCAGGGACTGATATATTTTCATGATCTTTTGTGTGCCCAAGTCTTCCATCGGGAGTTGGCCCTCTAATGAGCTAAACTCTGGCAGCTCCTGGAGGTCCCTGAGTTAAGGGGAGATGGCGTGCCGAAACCTCAGATATTGATAGAATTGGCTACGGTACATCTGATAGTCACTTTGAATCGCCTGGAATGATTTTAACACCGTACGTCCATCTCCTAGTGTGCATATTCTTATAGTATTCCATGTCAAGAAGCCAGCTAAAAGGGTACGTGGTGAAGGATAGTACCCTGTCAACGGTTTCCACTGTCTGCATCAGTCACCTCCTTATCTGCTGGAGGGAGGGTCGCCGCGTATCTATGACTAATTGGATTGCCGTAGGAAGAAACCCTTTCTTCCTCCTCCCACTGTAGAGGTTGTTAAGCAGGGAGGCATTGCCCATCACCCCTCATTCTGACACTGCCGCAGGTTCCTCCTGAGAGCCATACCACCAGTCATTGATAATCAACAGATGGGTGGTGGAATAGTACGAATACATATCTGCGGCTGCCATACCTCCACAGTACGTGGACTGGAAGCATGTCCGAAGGGTAATACACACGCAAGAACCCACCCGGTCTGTCTAAACCATGACATGGAAATAGTGTATGGGTAGCTCTGAAGCTGGTGTTGTAATCTCGGTAGGGAGATCATTTTGAAAGTATACTTGCCTAACCAAGGCAGCAGTAACGAGGCCCATGTCTTCACCTCCTCTTTGACGTGTGACAGCACAGAGGCTAAATTATGCATTCATGACCATGCTGGGTCTGGCGAAACAAATACTCCCAAATATTTAAAACCCAAGGTGGCTAGTGTCAACCCAGACGCCCACTCAAAGTCTCCTGCGTCCACTCCCAACTGGGAACAAAACAGATTTCACAGCGTTAATCTACAAACCAGAGGTCTCACCAAAGATCTGCATGATAGGCAAAATGCGGGGTCCCGGAACCATCGTGTCTGTGAGGATTAAGACATTGTCCGCACAGAGGGATATTCTATCTGAGCGAGACAGTCAATTCGAAGCCCCCACACCTTGCGTCCACCCATCCTCATGTAACCAAGGCCCCCATGGCCATAGCGAACAACAGTGGGCACCTCTGCAGTGTACCCCTACAGATTTGAAAGGGATCAAAGTCCGCACCCGCAACACTGACCGTGGCGGACTGGTCAGTCTATATAGCAA
Source organism: Lissotriton helveticus (assembly GCF_964261635.1). Classification (NCBI taxonomy): domain Eukaryota; kingdom Metazoa; phylum Chordata; class Amphibia; order Caudata; family Salamandridae; genus Lissotriton; species Lissotriton helveticus. The sequence goes on along the minus strand of NC_136067.1, from coordinate 1,543,324,054 downwards.
GCGAACATACAAAAGGAATTTGGGGCCCAAGTTCAAGTGTTTAAGAAGGGGCGAACAAGTACACCTAGGTGACTGAATAGAAAGTCTTATCTAGTAGTAACGCTGCTGGCCTCCCCAATCTGTTTTCCAAAGCCAAGGCATTGTATATGCACCTACTATTGTGACATGTGACTCACTGTGGCATAAAGCATGCTTGGTTGGGATGGACTAGATCTGGCAAGTTTAATTAGCCTTTTGGCTAAGGTTTTAGGCAGGAGTTTCTCCTCCAAGTTTAGAAGAGAGATTGGGTGCTACGGGGAGTACTCAAGTGGGCGACCTGACTTAAAGATTACATTCTTGCCATGTCAGACACTCCCAGCGCAGAGTGGATCACCTCTAAGAGAAGATTCTCCATTGGGGCATACATGTCTTAAACTCGCTAGGGAGCCCTTTAGGGCTCTGGGCTTCCTCACCTGCAGCTCCACCAGGGTCGAAGAGAGCTCCTCCTCAGTAATTGCACTCTCCAGCTAGGCTCAGGCCGTGTCGGCCAGGGACCGCAGAGACGGGGCTCGATAAATTGTGATTTGGTCTACAATCCTCTCCTCCTTCCGTGCATACTCTGCCCCAAAATAAGTAGCAAAGCTCTAGGTCACCAAATGGGGACGAGACAGCAACCTGCCCTAAGCATCTCTGATCACCTGCACTGGCGAGACCTCATGAGCAGCTTGACAGAACCTATATACCATCTTAGTCGATATGTGGCCCCCTTGATAATGCGACTTTATGCAGCCTGTCACGCCTGTTTGGCATCATCCAGGAATAACTTTTGGTACTGGCAAAGGTGTCTAAGTCCATTCTTAGACACTGTAAGTGCAGTGCTGCCATTAAGAGTGTATGGTGCTGGCAGTTTATCATTACGAACTCGACGGCACCATAATGGCTGCACTGAAAACTAAGAAGTTTGGTATCTAACTTCTCAACACATTAAACCCACACTGAAAACCGGCCTTCTACTAGTGTCCAGACAGGTCTCTGGACCCCTGGGACGAGAGCTTGCTGCTCTCAGGGGCCTAAAACAATGCACACCCTTGGAGGAGGTGCCTAGCCTCCTCCCTCAGGATAGTCCGGCATGAAGGGGGAAGCTTCAAAGGCATGCCACCTTTGTGAGCTTCTCCTGGCCACTTGCTGCTTTCAGCAACTGGCCCCCACTGGTTCTGACCCCCACTTTGGGCAGGAAAAATAAGTGAGGAAGAGGTGAGCCCACCTCTCCCAACTCCATCCCTCAGGTGGGGTAGGCGAGGTGAAGCTCAACTCAGTTCCTGCCATCTTGCAGATGGAGGGACCCAGCCAACCAGGGAAAGGCTTATGCCCCCCCCTCCCACTGGTGGGTGGCATAATAGGGGGTGTACCCACTCCAGGGTCCCAACCTTTTACCTACCTGTAACTCCCCTAAATCTAGTATTTAGGGACACACCTGAGCCTTGCTTCCGCCGACAAGAAAATACAAGAAAAAGACCGAACAGCAGTGCCAAAGCTAACAAGAGGAGGATGCGCACTGACTTGACCCCAGCCCTACCGGCCTCTCCGTACTCTAACCTGCTCCAGGGAAATCCCAGTGTCCTGCAACCAGGACCTTGAGAAACCCAGAGGTCCTGCCTGCCTTCAATCCCAAAGACTGTCTCCCATGAACACCGGATTCGTTCAACAGACTCCAGCTCTGCAAGGATCTGCAAGTTTGCACCACTCTGCACCAGAAGCCCATGGTCCGAGTGGTTCAACACAGAGGTCTCCCATGTGATCCTTACCCGAGATCCGGTGATCCCTGACCTGCCTCATGCCTGCAGCTCACGCCTGCAACCACATACTGGAAGGTCCCCTTAAACCCCCCCCCTGCCCGAACCGCGACCAGGATCTAGTAAGATCTGAACCAAAAAGGCACCCCTGCACCTGACGCCCTACGGCCTTGGGTTGCCGAACCGACTGTGTCCAACCAATCCCCAACATCCCAACTTACCTTTCCAAGTGGTGGACTCACCCAGAAGACCTTAGTCTCAGAGCCTGCAGTGCTTTTGCAAACCTGAGACTCCTCATTGAAAGCTACAGGGCTTCTGACGCCAAACCAGCACTCTACACCCAGCCGCCAAAGTGCTGCTGAGGGAGCATCTTTTGTGCTGGCCTAAACCCCCATTTGCCCGGAGCTTCAGTCCAGGAGCTTTGCTCCCACAACCCAGTGGCCTGCTCGTCAGCAGCCACCAACTGGAGGTCCCCTATCTCCCATTAGATACCATTGGGCCTCAGCACTGTGCACCCTGCTGCCTCGGTGCTGCTGAGGGTGTAACAAGAGTGCATCCTTGACCTTGGGGGACCCCCGAGTCTAACCCCAGAATACCAACTCCTACAACAAAGTACTTACCTTTGAACCGATAACACTATTATCCTCCGTAGGCTAACATTGAGTGTTTTTCTATGAAAAGTTTCGAAGTATGGAGTTGCAAAATCTAAGAATTACTTTTCAACTGTACCAAATAACAAACTCTAACTTACTGTTTAGAGGAAATATCCCAGTGTATTTTCCAGGTATACTACAGGGTATAAGGAAAGTAATCTGAAAGTAATGTACTGGTCATTTAACTAAAAAGCCCATTCAAAGTATTTGTACTGTATTTCCAAAGCATTGCATTTCTCGGTAACAGTACTGTACATCAAAACAAAGTACATATACAATTCCAATCCAAACTGTATATTTACTGCAAAGTATTTATCTCTTACCTGTGCTAGGCTTGCTTGGTTCTAGGAAATAAAATAACTAAGAATATTTTTATACAAAAACAATTGGTCTGATAGTCAGCAAATGAATTCACACACTCAAAGACTGAACAAGTGTGTACAACAAATGCTTAACACTGTCCTCTGATAAATCCTTACTGCTCGACCACACTACCACAAATCGAGCGTGAGGTGCAATTTACTTTACCTCTGCCTACCTTTTGGGTTCCAGTGGACCCTGTGCATACTAAAACATTTTGTTATAGTATATACAGAGCCAGCTTCCTACAACTAGTCAACAAGATTGATGGGTCATGGGGCACTAATAAGTAGTGCGACAAGGCATGGTCTCATTTGTAACAGGAAAGAGATTTGAATCGGTCATTGTGGTCGAACCACAAAACTGCTGTTGGTGAGGCAGTCTCACTGCTTCCTACCAAGTCAGTCTTGGGTAAGCCAATTCAAGCTCACACTTGTCATGGCTCACATAGGGATGCCTGCAAGGAGACCAACAGGCAGGGCACGTTTCTCGCCAGCCACCCAGCACTGCCAGCAGCAACAAGACTTCAACCAACATGCTGCGCAGCAGGTGGCCCACCAGTAATTGCAACACCTGGCAAGTCAGTCCTATTAAGAGCTGCCCAGAGGAAGAGGGCAGTCTTCAAGAGGAGGGGAAGCCAGCAAACTGCCTTGACCCACAGCAGAATACCAATGGGGGGCAGAGTAGGAGCCCAGGTCGCACATCAAAGGTGGTAGGGGCTTTGGAGCCCTAGGTGTTGATAAGCTGAATCACTAGCCATCCTGCTGGATGAGGCGTGAACATCTTCCTCTGAAGCAGACCTTGTTTCTGGCTTCCGAGTGTGGGCTCTCAACTGCATGGTGGGGTCAAACCGGTGTGTGGGGGCAGGCTAGACCATACCAGTCAGCCAGCACACTAGATATTGGTAGTTGTTTAAGGCGCCCTCTGTGTGCCTGTCATAATAAACCTACTACTGGCAACAGTACAGATTTATTAAGACAAGGCGTCTGAAACCAAACACCATATGTTTCAGTAAAGCATCCTGTATCTGGGGAATTTGTAATAAGTAGGATCCCTGTCGAGTTGTACTATCGAGTAATTGAACTAGACAGCACGGGGGCATAGCTGATCATTGAAGCGCTTGCAGGTAGCACAAAAAGGGCCAACTGGGGTGACAGATGTTTTACGATCTCCACAGCCAAACTTTGGAACGCATTACCCCTCTACATTAAAACGGCCCCCACGCTCATCAACCTTAGGAAAAAACTAAAAACGTGTTTTTTCTCATTATAAATTTCTGCCGTAGCTATGGTTCTGTATTCTGAGCGCCGAGACACCCCGGCTAGTTGCGCGCTATAAAAATTGCATAAACATAAACATGTGGAAGTGGGCAGTACAATGGGATACAACTTTGCTCCCAGGAGACTAGAACAAGCCTGTGTACAAATGCAAAAAGAACAATTGATGGACAGAATACAGAACAATGTCATATATTCCCCCCCGTACAGACATCTGGGCCTAAATCAATTGGTTTTTTTTGCTTCCCATGCCAATGCAGTTTGAACCCAGCCATATGCAAATCAGTCTTGACCCTGCGCCCAATGGGAACAGTCCAGTTGTAACGGTCAGGCCAGGTCCTTGGCAGTTCGGGCTGGATTGTTCTCATGAGGCACAGGGCCAAGACTGAGTTGAATATGGCCAGGTCTAAACTGGGGTGGCATGAGGAAAAGAATGATTGATTTAACCGAGATCTCTTGACTTGGGGTGAATTTTTTGATTTGTTCTGCATTCTGTCCATCAACTGTCTCTTGTGCTTTCAAGCCTGTGTACAAGGCAGAACTATAATACCTCTCCCTAAAGACTGGTTTTTTTTTTTTAATAGCGATCAGAAGAACTAGGGTGACTGAGCGCCAAGCACTCACCACCCTCTAACTGTAACTGCAAATGCATATGGACAAGGTGGTACTAAATATAAACCCCCTGTTCCTACCAAAAATAGTGTCAATTTCATGCCAGTCAGAGCATCCACCTGCTGGCCTTCTTTTAGAACCTAAAGACCAAGGCAGAGAGTGCTTCACACCTTAGACTTGTGAAGTCTAATGTACTACCTACAGGAGACCAGACACTGAGGAAGGGAAACCAACTCTCTCCTTCGCAAGTGCACGCAAGGGCATACCAGTCGCAAAGGGAACCATCACACAATAAATAGTAGAAACTATCAAAACCTGCTAGGAGAAATCATGGAATCCTTAGCCTTCACACTGCAGGGCGCACTTTACAAGGAAAAAGGGGGCAACCTTGGCCTTACTGGCAAACTTAACCACCAGTGACATATGCAGGGCCTCGACTTCGTATTCCACACACACGCCTTCAAAGAACACTGTGTGGACATCCAGATAAACAAGGAAGCACAGTTGAGACATAAAATAGTGCAGCACTTGTTTGCTAATTAAGCACATCTCAGCCTAACCCCTAATGGAAACTAATACTGCTACTGAGTCAATGCACAGCATGTGAATCCAGAGGAGGATTCATACTGTAAAATAAAATGATTTCCTACCAGTAGGAGTAGTTTTGCAACTTGGAGAATTTTCTGCTTTCAAATGTGACCCACCTGCCTCCTGTGAAGGGACAAGCGGGTGAAGAGGAAGTTACAATTGTTAGTCAGGCACTTGACGTAATGATGCATAGCATGACTCCAGAAAACACTTCAAGCTGCAACACTACTTCTGGTAAGTAACCATTTAGTTTTGCAGCATGAATCTTTCTGGATTCACTATGCTGTGCATTATTCCGCGGTCTAGTGGTTGGGTCCGGAATCGTGGTCGTTTTTTTTTTTTGGTAGCCCAGGTGGGAGTCTACGTCCCACCATTTGGTGTACTTCCTGTGACGTCTGCACGCTTCCTGCGGAAGCTCCCACCTTTGGGCTCTATCTTCAGATTCTTTTTTCCGCCGTTGGGTCTGGATCGTCACCGAAAGGCTCCATAATTTTTGGAGAATAAACTGTATTCTACACTGAAAGGATTAGAGAAGACACCGAGAAACAAGATCACTGTACCGGGATGACTAAGGAGGAGAACTTCGAGAACGTCGATGTTCAAAGGAGAATGCCCACACAGGCGCAGAAATGGACAAAACGCCTTTTAAACTCTGCCGTAGCTGCCACCACAAGTACGCGCAGAAGGACCAGCACCCGGTTTGCAACCTCTGCCTACCGTTCGACCACGAGAGCAAGGATTGCAACGCCTGCTCCGCCTTCACCCCAAAGACCCTCAGTGTTAGAGAGAGACAGAGAAGAGCCAACTACAGCATGCAAGGCAAAGGCCAACCTCTGTCACTTCGGGACCTGGGCCTCTCTAGCGACTAAGACATCGCCGAGGGACCAGATGACGACACAGTCGACATATAAGAAAACATCTAAAGAGGTAGGAGCGACGTCGACTCCTAAAACCCTGACAGACACTCGAAAGCCTGAGTCAGACTCTCGAAAAAAGAGTCTAAGCCAACGAAGAGAGCACTGGCACCGAAAATCTCGACGGCCGCAGCTGCATCCAGGGACAAACAGCCCAGCAGATCCTTCGAAAAGGACTCCCAGCCTTCAAAGGAGAAGGATCCGAAGGCCGCTTTGACGTCTACTACGTCGAAGAGGTCGGCCGAAACACTCTACACCGAACAGGCCAACGAAATGGAGAGGAAAAAGAGAAGGCTGGAGGCTGAAATGGATAACATCCTGCAAAGGAAAAGAGTTCGACGAAAAAATGAAAGTTCATGATTACGTCGAAACCACCGACGACTATCGTCGAGAGAGAAGAAGAGGAGTTAGACGCCGAAGAACCACCAAAAACTCCCGAGCCCCAGGAATACCTAGAGGAAGAAGACCTGTACTACGACGAGGAAGGAGACTATGACCAGCGGACGAGTTTCGGCTTGGCATAGTATGTGGCACAGGACTTGGAGTGGCAGGACTGCGACGCCGAAAGCCCAGAAGAGGCCATGGAGACCTACCCTTCAAGGACTTCGCCGCCAGATGACACTGGGGTCTACAACATGATCAGGAATGCGGCAACAGCTTATGGAGTCAAATTGGAGGAAGAAAAACCAAAGGCATGCTTCCTCTTAGAGACCCTGCTGCCCACTCAAACAAGAAGTCAATTCCTCCCCATGCTTCCAAGTGTCCTGGACCAAGTGAGGGAGGCATTCAAGGACCCAGCGAACTGCAGGTCTGTCGCTCCTAGGACGGAGAAGAAATACAAGCACTCCTAAGGACCCTCCCTACATCAAAGGATCCGTCACGGCGGACTCCATTATTGCGGCAACAGCCAGGAAGAGGGCAAACGTTCCAACAACCTCAGGCCCACTACCAGACAAAGAGTAGGAGGAAGGACCTAACTGGGAGAAAAGTAGGGAGGAATGCTGCGGTGCACTGGCTCATTGCAAACTCTAATACCCTACTAAACAGACATACATACCAGCATTGGGACGAGGTTGGACAGCTGCTGAAACGCCTCCCTGAGCAATACCAACAAAGGGCGTCACACCTGGTGGAGGAAGGCAAGAATATTGCAAATTCATGCCTGAAATCAGCCTTGGATGGGGCAGACACGTCCAGCAGGCTCATGATGATCGGGGTCACAGAAAGAAGGCATGCCTGGCTGAGGACCTCGGGCTTGAAACTGGAAGTACAGAACAACATTCTGAGCACCCCATTCAATGGAGCAACACTGTTCGGTGCACCAGTGGATGAAAAACTCACCCAGCTCAAAAAAGAGAATGAGACTGCAAGGTCCATGGGGGCCTTGCAATTCAGAGGAATGAGAAGGGGTACCCCGACAGAGACCAAACGAAAGGAGGGGGGGGGGGGCAGTTGGGAACGTCACACCAGACATTCCAGCAGGCCTACCAAGGCGACAATCAAGCACAGCAGAGCCAGCAAAAATCAAACCTGGCAGTACCAAACTCTGGGCCACTCCTTTCGCGGGAGGACGAATGGACGAGGGCAAGCGAGAAGAGGGGACCAGCAAGAAGAGGGGACCAGCAAGAAGAGGGGGCCAGCAACCCACCTCAAAATGACTCCATCCCACCAAGCAGGCCCACCCATACGATCCCTCCAAAGGTGGGGCACAACAAGGTCAACAAAAGAGGGTTACACGGACCAAGCATCAACGAACAATGTAACACCAGTAGGAGGCAGGCTAAAACATTTCTTCCAGGAATGGAAGAGGATAACTACAGGCAAATGGATACTCAACATCCTACAGTTTGGATACTCCATAGAAAAGGAAAAGAAACCACCAAACAAAACCAAAAGGGAGGGCGCACTCGGCAAAAGTAAAGTCAGGATATTTGTATTGCGCACATATCACGTCCAAAAGAGTCATGATGCATGCAGACGATTTTGACCAAAAGGGTAGGTAGCAGAGATTAGCAGCAGAGCCAGGTCTTAAGCTTCTTTCAGAAACTAGTGTGTTCAGAGGTTGTGCGCAAGCTGAGAGGCATTTTATTCCAGAGGGATGGAGCCAAAAAGGAGAAAGCGCGACCTCCATTCCTGGCAGTTTGAATTTTAAAAGGAGTGAGTAGTGACTCAGTGCTTGATCTCAGCTGCCTCCTTGGCATGTACCATGTGAGTTTCATGGTCCAATATTTTAGGCCCCTTCCATACATATGTTGGTGTACCATACATAGAATTTTAAACTTGATCCGTTTTTTCACAGGAAGCCAGTGTAAAGTTTTTAGGCACGGCACAGAGGGGGATCGTCTAGGTAAATCCAAGACTAGGAGTGCTGCCGTGTTTTGCAGAACCTGCAGCTTCCTAATGTGGCATTCATTTGTGGCAAGTAGCAGTGAATTGCCATAATCAAGTCTGTTTATAATGAGGCCTTGTACTAAGGGCTTACGGGCTTCAGCTGGTATCCACTTAAAAACCTTGCGTAAGCCGCGCATGATGCCAAAGCAGGTACCGACAATATGGTTCACCTGAGCTTTCATGGAGAGCTTATTATCCATGTCGAGACCTAGGTTGCGGACCGATTCCTTGGGGACTGGGCATTCGCCCAGTTGTGTAGGACACATATTCAATGGCTTTGCCGAACATGATCTCTGATTTGCTTCCATTCAGTTGTAGGTGATTTTGACCCATCCAGTTCTTCACCTCCATCAGACAGTTTTTAAAACGGTCTTTGGTCTCGTTAATGTCAGGGCCAAGAGTGGCTAGAATTTGAGTATCGGCGGCATAGGATATAACATCGAAGCCAAACGCTCTGATTACTTTGGCCAGGGGAGCCATATAAATATTAAAAAGCGTGGGGCTCAAGATGGGGCCCTGTGGCACCCCTCTTTTGACAGGCCGAGTACTGGCCAAGATTTTGCCTATCTGAACTGTAGTCGTCCGGTTAGAGAGGTAACTTGAACCATTCCAATACCTGCCCTCTGACACCAATCTCCCATAGTCTCTGAATCAGAATACGATGGGAGATGGTGTCGAAGGCCGCAGACCAGTCTAAGAGGACAAGGATGGAAGATTGATGTTTGTCCAGAGCAATTCTTATGTTGTCTGCGACCTCGACCAGTGCTGTCTCCGTACTGTGAGCAGCACGGAAACCCGACTGTGAAGGGTCTGGTAGGTCATTCGTTTCAAGATATTTGACCAGCTGTCCGTTGACCGATGCTTCCAATATTTTCCCAAAATATGGGAGCAGGGAGATGGGTCGATATAATTTACATGAATGTTTACATCAGCTCCAGATTTTTTCAGTATCGGTCTTATTCTCGCAGCCTTCCAAATTTCTGGAACATCTGCTTCAAGCAGAGATTTGTTAAGGAGGCTAGTGAGACAGTCCGCTAGAGCCGGGGCAAGTAAGGTAAATAATTTCCGGGGTAGTTGATCATACGGGGAGCCTGATTGAATCTTTTGCCCTATTGTAATGGACTTATCTTTGTCAAACATTTCGAAAGTAGTCCATCTAGATGAACATTTCTCGATAGTGGGATCATGATCTTGGGATTGTATAGGCAGAGGGTCTGGGCTGAAGGATTCACATATGGTTGTGATTTTGTCCTCCAAAAAATTAGAAAGTTCTTCGGTCCATTCTACAGTGTCAGGAGTAGATGATGGATTTTTTAAAGAAGTAAATTCTTTTAGGATATGGTGAAGCTCTTTCGATGAGGTTTTGGCTTTAACTATTTGCTCTGCTAGGTATACCCTCTTAGCTGATCTTCTTTCCCTCATATAGTTGGTATGCAGGGTTTGATAGGTCTTACGATCAATTTCGTCCTTACTTTTTCGCCATTTTTTCCTCAGCGGTTCTTGTGAAGGACTTGGTTTCTTTAAGCTGTTCCGTGAACCAAGGCGATGGCTTCTCCCTGCACTTGACCGCGCGCAAGGGGGCGATATTATCCAATGCCTTACCAATCGCTGACTCTAGATGTACTGCTGCTAGATTAACATTTGCTGTTAAATCTATAGGGTGTTTCTGAAAAGTATTCGAAAAAGAGGTAAGAGTGATCTTTTTCATAGTTCTACACACTTTCAAATTGGCCTTATTGGACTGTCCCGACTAAAGAACTAGCGCTACTCCTAGAGGAAGCACAAGAACTCCAAAAGGAGGACATCGAACCAGTTCCATTCAGAGAAAGAAAACAAGGGAGTGTACTCAAATGATTTCCTAGTACCAAAAGTGGACGAAACGCTGAGACCCATCCTGGATCTAGGGTTCCTAAATCAAAAACATAACAGTAAAAATGACATCCCTACAAGAGGTCATTACTCAGATGAGGGTCGGAGACTTCATGTCCACCATAGACATCAAAGATGCCCACCTGCACATTCCCATGAACAGGCAGCACAAACCTCTACTAAGATTTACCATCAACAAGGAACACAACCAGTTCACAGCCCTAGCCTTCGGACTAAAATCTGCACCAAGGGTCTTCACCAAATGCCTCGCTGCCGTGGTAGTGCACCTACGGAGGGAAGGGTTTCATATATACCCTTACCTCGATGACTGGCTAATAAAAGCAAGTTCCCACAGGACATGCAAGGAACACGCTCAGCGGGTCACGAACACAGACAGACCTGGGATTCTCCATACACTGTGGGAAATCCTCAATTGAACCAGAGCAAGTGAAGATCTTCCTAGGAGCACAGATCAACACCATACAGAGTAAGGTGTTCCCCCAGCGACAAGAGAACACTTGCTCTGCTGAAGGAGACACGCCACTACCACAAGGGGCGAGCTCTGACAGTGAGGACAGCGAGCAAGATCATGGGGATGATGGTGTCCTGCATACACCTGGTCCCCAATACACAGCTCCACATGAGACCATTCCAGGAATGGCTGCAACAATGGTCACAAGCTACAGGAACTTGGGAAGATCTAGTGGTTGTAACGCACGCTGTGCAGGAAGATATAACGTGGTGGAACAAGGAGAACATAACAAAAGGGAAGCCTTTAACACCACCAACCCCAACTGTGACCATCACCACAGATGCATCCCAGATGGAATGGGGAGCACAAATGAACAAGCTCAAGGTGAGGTGTCTGTGGCTGCCCAGCAGATGCGATCAGTCACATAAACTACCTGGAACTAAATGCCGTGCTCCTCGCCCTGAAGGCCTTCCAGAAACAACTGTACAACCAGAGTGTTGTTACAAACAGACAACACAACAACGATGTTCTAAATCAACAAACAGGGAGGAACACAATCAGTGGCACTATCCAACCTAGCGCAGGAAATATGGAGATGGGCCATCCCACTCAAAATAGACCTACTGGCCATACACCTACCAGGGAAGGACAATGTGGAAGCAGACCGGCTCAGCAGACTGACATCAGCATCCCACGAGTGGGAGCTCAATGCACCGGAAACGCAAAGGCTATTCAGGAGATGGGGAACACCAACAATAGACCTATTTGCAACACACCAGAATGCAAAATGCCAATACTTTGCATCAAGACAACCAGAGGACCAATCCCAGGGGAATGCCCTATGTATAAGCTGGTCAAAAACATTTGCCTACGCTTTCCCCCCGATTCCACTGATACACTAGGTACTCAGCAAGTGCAGAACCAGCAACGTGACACTGATCCTGGTGGCACCACAGTGGGCAAGGCAGACCTGGTACTCACAAATAATAGCAATGGCGCAGGGAACACCCCACAAGTTCAGGAAAAGAAAACTTACTCTCCGTGCAAAACGGAGAAGTACTACACCCAGAGCCAGAGAGCCTTAGCCTAGCTGCATGGCTCCTGAAGACCTAGAATTCGCACACCTAAGGCTACGAGAGAGCACTCTGCGGGTGCTACGAGAGGCAAGGAGACCTACCACACGAAGGTGCTATGTAGCAAAATGGAAGAGGTTCACACAATGGTGCAGCAAGAAAAAGCTTCTATCTGACACACCTGCTGAAAGCAAAACTAAGTTCATTCTCGCAGAGAGTATACCTAACAGCGATAGTAGCCTACACAAGAGGAGAGACAGGAAAGAGCTTCTTTACATCACAAGTAGTGAAGATTCCTGGAAGGGGCTAAAAGGATAGCACCACCCAAAAGGATGCCACCTGGCATGGAACCTTAATGGAACCTTAATTTAGTCCCAACAGAGCTTATGAAGGCACTTTTCGAACCCATTCACAAGGCATCACTACAAATGCTCACAATGAAGACAGCCTTTCTAGTGGCAATCACCTCGCTACGCAGGGTAAGCGAACTGCAAGCGCTGACACTGCAAGAACCCTACATTCAAATATACAATGATAGGGTGGTAATGAGAACTGACCCGCACTTTATGCCAAAGGTGGTGTCTAGGTTTCACATGAACCAGACCATAGAAATACCAAGCTTCGTTCAGAAACCATCCACAAGCGCAGAGAGGGCACTGCACACTCTGGACGCTAGAAGAGAAGTAATGCATTACATGGAAAGAACTAAAGAGCACAGAAAAACAAAGCAGTTCTTTGTGTCCTTTGCAAGCAGTTTCTTGGGTAGACCAGTAATGAACGGAACCATCGCACGATGGATCGCACAAACTACAATTCTGCCACAAACAGGCAGGCTAAGAACTAGCAGAGGGGGCACGAGCCCACTCTAGCGGGAAGAAGGGAGCAACAATAGCCTTCCTGGCTAACCCACCCATTGAGGACACATGCCTGGCAGCTACATGGGTTTCAGTGCACACGTTCACTAATCACTACTGTGTGGATATACAAATGAACAAGGAAGCACAAGTAGGACAGAAGGTGCTTCAACATATATTCAACAACCAACGCTCATCTTCCACCCAGCCGCCACAAACATAACAAACCGCTACAAAGCCTATGCACAGCATAGTGAATCCAGAAAGATTCACGCTGCAAAACAAATAGTTTCTTACCTTTCGGTGTAGTTTTGCAGCTTGAAGATCTTTCTGGATTCACTAGCGAACCCACCCACCTCTGCCAGAAAGATGAGGCAGAAGGTGGAAATGCAAGGACCATATACAACCAGACACCTTAAAAGACAAAGTGAAAAATCATTTACTTCGAGGAAGAACTAGAAAACATTGCCAAGGGATTCACAAACCGAACACAAAAACAAGAAAAAAGAATCCGAAGATGGCGCCCAAAGGTGGGAGTTTCCGCAGGAAGCGTGCTGACATCACAGGAAGTACACCAAAAGGTGCGACTTAGACACCCACCTGGGCTACAGAAAAAAAGAAAAAAGACTACGATTCCGGACCCAACCACTAGACCGCGGAATAATGCACAGCATAGTGAATCCAAGATCTTCAAGCTGCAAAACTACACCGACAGGTAAACTATTCGTTTTAGCATTCTCAGAGCACACTGGCAAACAATGCAGGTGAATTAACACTGATTTTATATACACATGTATATGTATGGGTATAGATGCATTTAGATCAGCATTGGTATATAAAGATAGGTAGACATAGATCTATAAATAGATAGGTGTGTGTGTGTGTGTGTGTGTGTATATAATCACAGAAAAAACATATGTTTCAGACAGGTTATAGTTGGGAATTGGCATTTAAAAAACCTTAGAAATTCACTGAAAAAACAATAGGTTTAGGGGTGTTATAGTTAGCTGGGCATTTCACGCTTGCAAAACCAATGATATTTCTCCGTATAACTCGCGCGCCCGCAATCTACTGCTGATGTCACATATTACATCATTCATGACTTGGTCAGTGACATCACTGATGACCTCATCCAGTGAATGTGGTTTGGTTCGTTATTTAAATATGTATTATATATAGCAATCTGCATTGAAGAATGAGTGGGTATAGAACTATAAATATTTGGATGGAGGATTTAGTAGCCATGTGATTGACTGTTTACTTGACTAATTTATAGTGTCTCACTAAATATACTGGATAGTGACTAAACTGTGTCAATATCTGTATCACTGTCAATTCTTGTGTAAACTGCTGCACCAGTTGGTTACTAGCTATGTGAAAGTCTATATTAGTTATTGATTAGTCAACTGGTGTATTTGTGTGGGAGTGAATGTGTGTGTGGTTCGGTGGGGTGTGTGACTGCCCAAAGATGTGTAAATAGTCGATACAGTAGGTATATGAGGTTAAGATTACATGTGATCAGTTGTTTGGGTGAGTGAATGTCTTTATGGGTGTGGTGAGCAAATATATCTCTCAATGGTTCATGTCCAACAAACTAGAAAAATAAAAGGCAGTGTATGCGACCGTTGTATATAAATAAGTATACATAAGACTCATTGATTGTGTGAGTGACCTAATGGATAACTGTATACTTGTAATAGTGATTTTTTAACACTAACTATGAGTTACTATCTATATGATTAAATGAAGTGGTGTTTGTATAAGTGTGTAGCTGACTAAATGCAAGTATGATCCATTGTTTGCATAAGTGAGTAGGATAACTGCAAGTGAATAGGATATGTGCTGGTGTGTAATGTTGGTATAGGTGTATAAGTATATTTGATAGTGTTCTATTGATCATTGACCGCATGTATGAGTGAATCTATAGGTATGTGATTACATGTGTGTGTAGATCTAGGAATCACTGAGTGGGTTTTTAGAAACTTGTATTGGTGTCAATGGATTCAAATATGGTACTCTGTATTTTACAGTGAGTGAAAGGTTATACTAGTGTATGATGTGTATCTCATCAGTGATGTAATCAGTGATGTCACTGACATGTCATGAATGATGTAATTGACATCAGCAGTGGATTGCGGGCGCTCGAATTATAGTTAGCAGAACTAACTATAACAGAGGAATTTCAATGGTTTTGTACGGGTGAAATGTCCAGCGAACTATAACACCCCTAAAACTATGGTTTTTTTCAGTGAATTTCTAAGGTTTTTAAAAAAAATTAAATGTAAGTTATGTATCTTTTATACTGATTTTCTACAGTTTTTTAACTATTTTTACATTTTATTTTTTAAATTACATTATATATTTTTAATATAAATGGAATTTTTTTAAAATATTGAAACAAATGTTTTTTTTGTTGAATGTATAAGTGCAGAACTATAAGTGTGTTTAGTTAGGGGACTGCAAGCATAGTGGATAAGGGTTTGGAACAGTCCATGTGCTAAGGCCTGGCTCACTACATGAGTACTTGGGAACGGACTGAATGATTAGAGTACTGCAAGGAGAGTGCCTGGGTGAATTTATAAGTGGTTGGGTTTTGGAGCAGTGAGTGGCTTAGTACATGGTGCTGAATTGGTCAATGGAGGAGTGCAAGGGGAGTGACTGGGTGTTTGCTGGAGTGTATGGATACTGATTGGGGAATTGAAGGTGTGAAAGATAAGTGTGTAGGTGGTTAGAGGACTGCATGCATAGTGGATAGGCGTTTGAAGCACCCGTGGCGCGTTTTAAGTTGGGGGATTAACTCCCCTCTGAGGGTCCCTGGGGCGCAACTAGCCCACCAGCTACCTCCATTAAGCGCCACTGAGCTGCATTGCAGAGAGGTGTAAAAAGGGGTGTGCCTCAGACCACCTCTCTGCAATGCAGCCCCCTGGCGCCTTCTGGAGGTTCCTGGTGGGCTAGTTGACCCCCAGTATTCTAGGGGAGTTTGTTGAGTGCTACATGGACGGGGCATGGCCTCCAGCGCTATGCCGGTCTTTTAATTTATTTAATAAGGGGGACTGTGTGGCCCCTCTTTTTCTAATTTATTGGCCCTGGGGACCCCATCCCCCAGGGCCTGCCCAAATATTTTTTTTTAAAGAAAATACATTTGGAAAGGGGCCGCGTGGCCCCCCTCCCGGGCCACTTCTAGCCCCGAGGGCCCATCCCCCGGGGCTGGCCCTCTCCGTTGGGGACTGTGGGGGGTCCCCAATCCCACCACAGTCCCGCTGGCTCCCCGCGTCCCTCGGGAGCCGGCATTGCTTTTCCACATGGGGAGCTGCTAAGATGCAGCTCCCCGTGTGGAGAAGCAATTTGGTTTGAATTTTGAAAGGGAGAGCAGGTTTGCTATGGCAGGGCGGGAGCCGTGAGGCTCCAGCCCTGCCATAGCAAACTACAGTGTCCCAGAGGTGGGCTCCCCGGGATACTGCAGGAGCCGGCCCTGGCGGTCCCCAGGGCCCCGACAAGGATCCAGGAGGGGGCAGCGCAGCCCCCCCTCCCACAATTTACAAAGCCCCAGGGGGTGGTGGTCCTCTGGGCTGGGGTGTCCGTCACAGACCCCCCAATTTGAATATTTATTGTCCCGGGGAAGTGGCGATCTCAGGAGCGTGTGGGGGGCTTGAGACCCCCACACAGGTTTTTTTTTTTTTTTTTAAACACAAGCCCCGTGGGATGGCGGCCTGCGGGGGGTTCATCAGCCCCCCGCATATATTAGCATACAGCCCTGAGGGTTGGCGGTCCCCGGGGCTTGGGGGGACCTTTGAGCTGGGAGCCCCCCCACATTTCAGAAAAGACCTGGAGGGGGGGCCCCTCTGGGCCCCCATCACTATAATATATTGCCCCTGGTACTTGCACCCCCCCCCCCCCCCCCCTCCGGGAGGCTAATTGGCAACAAAGCGCTTTTTTTTTCCTGAGGCGGGATGCGCAAATACTTCGCATCCCTCGATTAAAAAATATATATATATATATCCTTGGGGTCCTTGTGGGACCGCCTGAGCAGGCCTAGGGGGGTCAGGGTGTTTCTACCCTGCCCCCTTTGCGTGTTTTGCACGTTTGTTTCACTGCTTTCTTGTACCTCTGTTCTACCGAGGCACAAGACTGCTGCCAACACTGCCTGGATGGAAGTGTTGACAGCCAATTAGCATAAAGGGCATGGTCCGGGAGGATCCGCGGCCCTAGATAAATGTGGTTTTACTTTTGAATTTCTCAGCAACTACTGAACGGATTTACACCATTTAACAAAAACGCACCTTTCTGAACAAAGGGCTACGTCTTTGCCAAATTTGGTGTAATTCCGTTCTTTAGTTCGGGCTGTAGCTGCGGCTATAGTTTCTATGGGAAATTGCATGGGGTAAACACATTTAGGGACCCCCCTTTTATCTCGGCCCCTGCTTGACGAATTTATTTCTTGTATTAGGGGTGTTATCTGAGAGGGAGAGTATGTGATGTGCCATCCGCATATGAGAGGATGTTTGTGTGCGCGCGAATGACATTGGTCAGAGGGATCATGTATTTGTGGAATAGTGTGCGGCTGAGTGATGATCCTTGAGGCACTTCGCAGATGAGTTTGCGGGCTTCCAAGGAGTAAGGTGTCCGGCATACAGCTTGTGTTCTATCCATTACGAAGGAGCAGATCTATTGGAGAGCAGAACCTTTGATGCCAGTCTCGAGCAGGCACCTGATAAGAAAGCAGTGTGGGACCATGTCAAATGCTGCAGGAGGTCCAGGGGATTGAGGACTGATGTCTCCTCTGTCAAGGATCATGCAGATCTAGTCTGTGGTGTTGTGTGCAGTTTCTGTACTGTGGGCAAGCCTGAATCCGGACTGCGTGGAATAGAGTAGCTGAGGTTGCTGAAGTGGTCAGTGAGATGTTGGTTGATTAGTTTCTGTAAGACGTTTGCTGGGTGTGGCAGAAGGGAGGTGGTTCTGTTGGAAAGTGTTGCTGGGTCAGCAGATGTTTTCTTGAGCAAGGGTGTGATGGTGACATGTTTCAAGGTGTCCTGGAAGTGTGGAGAGTCGATGGAGGCATTGATGATGGGTGTTAGTACTTCGCTGATCCATTGGAGTCCTTTGGTGGAAGCAGCTATTTTGTCAGTGATGGGAGGTCAGCGTTAACTTCTCGTCTGAGATGGGACATTGAGCTCAGACAATGTCCGGTTGAAGGTCAAAGTTGCTGTATATGGAGGTGATTCTTTTTTTTGTATATAGTAGAAATTGGAGAGCTATTGCAAAGGTCTTGTGTTGGGCAGATGTTTCTGGAGGTGGCAGGAGGCGCTCTGAAATCTTTGTTGGCTTAGATTTCCTTACTGCTGTTAGGGCTGACATCCAAATGGCCTGAGAGCTCGGAGCTTGGTTTTCCATATCTGCTGATTTGAAGATGTCTTTGTGTCGCGTTGACTTGTTCTCTATTTGAATTCCGGTTGCTTGCAGTGGCTTTTTATCAGCTTGAGTTCCTGTGTACCAGCTGGCTCTCGCTGTTGGGTTAGGCTTGAGGAGAACAGCAGTGATCCAGCTATTGAACTTCTTGATGGCTTTCTGCAAGTTGTAGGTGTGCTCAGGCTTGTGTGTGGAGAGAGCAGAAACTCACTCCTCTTTGATGCTTTTTCAGCTGTGAAGACCGGTTCCTATCGTACTAGGGCTGTGGTGGTGTGGGTTGGGTATGCTGAAACTGACGAAGGCAGGGTTTGTCCAAGTCCTATTTGCTGGCTTGTTGACTGGGATGTGGCATTTCCCCACGCTCATAGTATGTGTCCTTGCATGTCTCTGCGTCGGAGTAAGACTACGTTGCACTTTATTCCGAGTACGTTGCACTTTATTCTTTTTTTGTGGACTTTAAACAGCCTATAGGAAGTGTTTCCTTACACCTTTTTTTACAAAGTTTTTCTACTAGATGCCATTGGGTTGCTTTCTCTTACAACAATTAGGTACTCTTGATCAATGTTGGGCTGTGTAAAATTTTATTGCATGCTGTCTGCATACCAGGGAGAGATCTTGGTAGCCGGGATATACATGGATGGTTTTTCCCCGTCTGTTTTTAATATATTCTTGCTGTGGTTGTGTTTAGATTTTTATATCGTTTTTATTATAAACTTGTTTAGATCTTGAATGTGCTTTTATGGTTGGGAGTACAGTTGAATACAGTAGGTTTTGACAGGGGTGTTGCTGATTGAGGAGAAAATTTGGGCCCAATGTGTCCAGCGGTGTGGGTGGGTTTGGCAGGTTTTCTAGAAGGGCCCATGCCTGTGCTGCAGTATCCCTTGAGTAGGTCCTTCGAGGTAGTCTTGGGCAGCGGGGGAGGGGAGGGTGGCGGGGAGGGCGGGGGGGGGGGGGGGTTTGTGTGTGTGTTTGTGTGTCCCAGCGCTGTCACTTCATGTGCAGATGGGTGGTTGCAGTACGACTGAATTTTTGACTCGTTTTGGCACATTGACTGAGTCCTTAGTGCCAGTGTCTTAAAAAAAACTCTACTCTGGAGTAATCTAGATGGTTGATGGGAAGTCCACCGATGTCACTACTATAGTTAAACAAATTTGCTGTGCACAGGGAAGCTAATTTTAATTTGTGTCCATTAACTGTTCACTCAGTTGATACTACAGAGCAGAAGTAGATTTGAGAATATGGGCTACATGCTGTTGCCCATCATATCACAACTAACAGAAATCAGGCATTTTTTTCAGACTGCAGTAAGACAAAGCATGATGTAAAGAAGCTGGAGTACTGCTTAAGGTACATTTTAGCAAGTTATTTATTTATACCATTTGTAAAGCGCTCTGTAACCCTACGGGCATCCTGGCGCTAGAGTACATAGCTAAGCTAAGTGAGGGCAGGAGCAAAAGCGGATGCTAGACCGGGTGGGTTTTATTTAATGCGAAGGGTTTGAGGAGGATTTTTAGGGAAAAGCCAGGTTTTAACCTTTTTTCGGAATGTCAGGAGATCATTAGTTTTTCTGATGTCCAGGGGAAGTTTGTTCCAAAGGTGGGCTGCCGCAATGCTGAAAGCTCACCCGCCACAGGTGGCTTTCTTGAGTCTGGGGATGTTGATGAAGTTCAAGGATGAGGATCGGAGAGACCGGTTGGGCTCATACCACTTAAGTTTGTACTGGAGTGGTCGGGGGCCTAGTCCATGAACTGCCCTGAAGACAATACAAAGGGATTTGAAACAGATCCTTTGGTGTATAGGTAACCAGTGTAGGTCGGCCAGGGCGAGAGTGGTGGAGGATCTGCGTTCACGGGAGAGTGCTAGTTTGGCTGCAGCTGCCTGGACACTCTGGAGTCTGGAGATGAGGTAGGCAGGAGATTCCAGCAGGAGGGCAATGCAGTAGTCCAGGCGGCTGAGGATAGTGCTCCTAACTATATCGGCTCTGGTCTGTGCGGGCAGGAGAGGTAGCAGTCTTCGGAGTCCTCTTAATAGGGCGAAACAGCAGCCAACCTGCTTGTTGACGTTGGTCTCTAGGCTAAGTTTATTATTGATAGTTACTCCAAGGTTTTTTACGGCGCTCACTGGGGTGGGTGATTCCCCTAGCGATAGGGTCCAGAAATCTGGCGGTAAACTATTGGGGATTTTTCCTACTGTGCAGTGTAGTATTTCAGTTTTCTCACTGTTGAATTTTAGTGAGTTCTGACTAAGCCAGAGAGACATGTCCAGCATACAGGTGTGGAAGGTTTCCATTGAGCTTGCTCGGGTTCCGTCCAGTGAGATTATCAGCTGGGTATCGTCTGCGTAGTTTGTCACGCTGATGCCATGGCTTTTGATGATCCGCATTAGGGGTTGCATGTAAATATTAAAGAGTATGGGGCTGATGGCAGACCCCTGTGGGACTCCGTGCGGGACTTTCGTGAACTCGGATTGATAGGGAGGGATGGATACTGCCTGCCACCTATCGGTCAGTTAGGAGCGGAACCAATCGAGCGCGACCCCCCTAACTCCGATGTTCCTTAATCTCTCAATTAGGATGCCGTGGTTCACCGTATCGAACGCTGCGGACAGGTCGAGCAGAATCAGAGTAGCTGATTCTCCCCTGTCCGCTCTCATTCGCAGGTCATCCATGACTGTCAGCAGGGCTGACTCTGTTCCATGAACTGGTCTGAAACCAAACTGCTCCTCTTCCAAGATGTTGGTTTCTAGGAAGAGGGCTAGAGCTCTACTGACCCATCTTTCTATGATTTTTATAGGATATGGTAAAAGGGATATGGGCCGGTAGTTCTTTTGGCAGTTTGGGTCCAGATTGGGTTTTTTTAATAGCGGGGTGACGATCGCTAGTTTCCAATCTTTAGGAACAGAGCCTGTGTGCAGAGATTGATTGCATAGTTGGTGCAGGGCTGGTAGAACGTCATCCTCGAATTTCTTGGCTATCCTATGGGGGAGAGGGTCAAGAGGAGAGCCTGAGGACGTGTGAAGTCTCCTGCCCTTCTGTGTAAATTACTGGGCTGCGTCGAACCTGGAGGTGTCAATCTTTCATGGACCATCCACTTGGCTACCTGTTAAAAAATTTTGATTCGATAGTTGGACACACCAAACCGGTTTCACTCTTTGTGCCTTAATTCACAGTAAGGAACAACTGTCCTCATGGAAAGTATACTTTGCCAACCCTTATTGTTCCACATTTCGCAAAGCCGAGGTTAACTACATAGCCACGTAATTTTTGCATCCGTTCAAAGTAGGCGATCTGATTTATTTCCAGTAATGCCAAAGGTAATACCAGTGAACAATAGTGAACCAAATCATCGTTGTTGACCTGTGCCCAGCATATTCCCACCGTCTTATTGGGTTTAGAGCACTTTGCATTCAGTGTGGCTTGGCCATACGTCTCTGGGACTCATCCACCAGACACAAGGTGTGTGGTCTAGGCAATGTACTGTTTTGGTAGTAAGTTGTATTGGTGCTTCAAAAAGTCAAACCTATCGGATAAGGATTTCCTAAGTGTTCTAGGTTTATGAAAGTGTGTACACCAGGACTTTCATGTCCATTTCATTCCACTGGGTGTGCGTTTATCCACGGTCTGGTTTGGGAAGACTGTTCATTTGAGGTTTTTTTGCAACCCATTGTAGCCTGGGTGCTGTTTTGTGCCCATGAATTTGTGGTAGGATACCACATTTTCTAAGATGCATGTTGATATAAGGCTAGGGATGTGTGAAGTAGAACAACTTTGCCAACTAAGATGCTTTGATAGATACACAATGGTGCTAGGAGGAATACTCTGTAGGGTAGAGTAATTTGCAGAGATTCATTGGCCAAACATCAGAATAAAATCCATTGTTGAATGTTACGTGCTCTTGGGTGTTCAAGGGATCCGAGGACCTGACATTATCAGGACTGTCATGTTTGACAGAGTTTTGCCTTAAGTGCTCTTTTTGGAGTCATGTGATGTTAGTACTCTTCTGATGGCCGTCTGCAATGCACAGCTGTGTTGTATTGAATGTTTAAGATGTTATATGTAGCATACTCTCTTGGATGTTGGGCTGTCCCTGGGGGAAGCCTTGCAAGCAGTGCACACAAGATGTGCCTTAGTTGCAATAAATATTTAGATCAGATGGATAGCAATATTTTTTTGATTGGCAAAGTATTGAATCAAATTAGTTGATGCATTCCTGCGCCATCCTTCACTTGAAGACACTACCCACACTATGATGCATTGGTGATTCTGCTTTCTTTAAACGTTGAGTGCCTCAGAATTGCTCACATAGGATGATAAAGGTCTATTCCGATCAGCAAATATCCAGTCTTTGACATGGTTCCTTTGTCCCCAACCGACAGGATCAGAGTGAATGCTAGGGAGTGGCAGTCAGTCCGAAAATCTAAGACATGACACAGATCATTTTCCCACTCTCAATGCCCCAAATTCCAGTCCACATCGGATATCCTTCTATTGGGCAAAAACCAAGCACTTCACCTTGTGATAAAGAAAGCAGGATTGTTCATCAAGTGATAGACCTTTCAGGCCTCCTCAATAGATATCCGAACTATCACTCAGTACATTTGACTGGCTCATTTCTCCCAGATAGCTTTGTTTTTTTCAAAGGTGACAGTGTATATACTCAACATGAGCAGGCGAGCGAATGCAGTAGCTTATGCCTCTGATAAACTGTCACTTGGGTACTAACGTATATGATGGCCTGAAGCCATAAACCGAAATGTACCTTTCCATTATAAGAGCAAATAGTCTTGCTTTAGTTAGCAGAAATATGAAACTAATTTATAACTGATGTGGTCACCTGACAATGTGGTTATCTCGCGTGCTGGAGTTACAATAATTTAGCCACCCCCTCTCCCCCAAATCCATCACAGAACATCTGTGGCATCCAAGCCTGTAGAATCGGGTACCATTTCTCTTCATTTGGTGACAGTCCGTGATCTGAACAAAATAAAAAAAATGACCACCTTTTTATATTCCCTTTTTGGTTAATTTACCCCCCTCTTCCTCCTCTCGTCTTCCCTGTGTGCTGTGAATGAACCGGAGGGTCACCATAAAGTGCTACACAAATCAATGTAATATAGCTTCGAACTTTTGTACTGGAGCCGAATTTTGGCCTGAGCTTCACACGGAAATATGTTTTTGGCAAGACATGGTAAAATTCTTAGGGTGAACGTTGCTTTAGTTAATGATTTCCACCCAATGAAGCCTGATTTGGTTGCTGACTGCGGGCAGAACTTGATAAGTACTTCGCTAATATCGCTGTTTTCCTAGAGTCTGTTGTACTTTGTGGCTTCTTTGCAACAATTCCTGTTCATTTTTACTATTTATTGTAGGCTACCTCCGTAGTGATCTGTGTATGGTATTTGACATTGAGCACACTGAAGCAATCCACAACAAGAAATGTTAGGTGTCAAGTAAGCTCATCTCGGCTAGTGGTTTGTCCTACAGTATGTGCTCTATGTCCCTTACCAAATGATACGGAAGACAGTCAAGCTTCCTAGCAATAACCTGCAGTTGTTTGTAATTGTTTCTAAAAGTTGCATATTAATACTGCACATTTCCCTTCTTGAAAAGAGACGGTGGTCATTGAAAAAGCGCTTTGTGTGACTTTTTTAGATATTTGAAATTCCAATGAAATGATGCATAAACATGTTAAGCTTTGGAGACGAGTTTACCTGAATGTGTGCTGTTCAAGAATGCTCGCAAGTTTGAAACATCTGCACAGTCATGACCACTTTGCATGCGTTTTTTATATTTTTAGTTTTTGGCCAAGAAGGGTGACATTAATATTTGATTTGGCAATTCAACCCTTAATTTTGTTTTTCTTTTACATTATTGCAGTTTTGCTATTCAGCAGTGGTGGTTTCACTTTTCTTTGTGTCTCCTAGTGAACTTCATCTTTAGCAACAATATAATGGCATACTGGAGTGTTTTGCATGTAGTAGAATATCTTAAGTGGAATATGTGCTTTTAAGTTTTGCATTAACTAAGACCTTTTGATTTTAACTAAATTAAATGTATATAAAACTTGTAGAGGCTTTCAGCCAGGCCTCTTCGTCCATTGGTCTGTTGTCCTTTGTGTTTTTGCTTCTGCCCACCACAGCCTACATACAGCATGTTGATAGTGGGTCAGCCCACTTGAACGATTGGCTCCCTTCATTTATATGTGCCTGCATTCTGCACAAAGGGTGCTCTTCTGCACAGAAAATCTCATTGAGCTACAGTGCTTATTTCTATTAATGATTTTTTTCCCCTTCCAGGACCGGACTGCTATCCAGACACTTTTACTTGATGTTGCCTTCAGTGTGCTACATTCTGCATGAGCACTGCAAGCGCTGTTCTATTAACGTTTACTTCAAATGTGACTGCACATGCATGCACTCTCACCTGCACCATCTTTGAATATATCCTTAAAACTGTTTACGGAACTAATCAAATGCAACATCCTTGGTATGTGCACAGGGTTGCCCATTTAAAAAAAATATTTATGTAATAAAGATTTGAAAAATCTTTTTAAAAGTGTTGGCAAGCCAGTTGTCTGCAGCAACGCCAGTCATATTGACTTTGCAAATCTTGTGTTCTTGCTCCAGTATAGTTGGAAAAGGAAATCTAATTTGTCAGCAGTGTGTGCAGGACACATGCTGTCCCGTTTCTCATGTGAGTTGAGTTCTGAAGTTTAGTACTCGGAGCCCTCCAAACCGTTTGCAAAAATACTTTTCTGTCCATGTGGAATGCTGATGTAGCCTGTTAAGTGCTATATTCATCTTTTCTTGTAGAGCAAACTGTATTGGTTGAATTCAGTTTTACTTTTAATTCTTACTGGGATCCAATCTATGGTCAGTAATTCCTAGTGTGTTTTCATGACAGGGTTGTGCCTCATGGAAGTGGTTCTTCCCGTTCCACTATGCTCCATTTGCTTCAGACTTCAAAGATATTACCGACATGTTCACAGAATTTGAGAAAAACACAAAGCCGGTAAGAGGTTTTCTGTTTCACTTGTGTATTAAGTACTTTCATAGTGGCTACAAAAACATGTGTAGCCCAGAATTTACATTTATTTTCAGTAACGGTTGTCCCTGTGTTTTATAACTTTGCAGTTCAAACCTCTGGAACAACTTATGGGAGTATTTCCAGCAGCCAGTGGTAACTTTCTACCTTCAACATGGCGGCGATTGATGAGTGATCCGGTAAGAATTATCTACTCTAATTCTTTTTGAGCATACAGGGTCCATTGAGTTTTCATCAGGTTGAATTTTGATGGGAAGAATCCGTTTCTTCCTTTTTGCCTGTTACTTTCATAAGGTTATCATAGAACAGGATTCTTTGAGGTGTAAACAGAATAGACTGAAAGGTGCAATTCATCTGGGTTGTGAAGGTAATGTTTAACGCCAACATTTATATGTTCCTTTCACCAAATTCATTGTCTAGTTATCGACTCCTCCGCTTAAACCCTCGAAAGATTACTTTTTTCTGAAACCGGAACACCAGTACTTGATTCATTTACATTTTCATATTTAATGAATTGTGCCCTTGCTGCTGACTGCCTGAAACTCGTTTCATGCCCTGTTGACACACCACCATTCAAGCAATTTTAATTCAGGTTTTCATCTAGATTGGTCTTCATAGAATTTTCTTCCCCGTGTTACAACTTCTGTGCCCCTTTTTGTTTATTGAAATTTAATTAATCTTTAAAGGTGTACCGATGGCGTGCGTTTAGATGAAATTTGATTACTAATGCAAGTTTATTTCATATTAAAAGTCATTCACGTTTATTTTGTTCCTCTTTTCTATCAACCAAATGAAGGATTCCAGTATAATCGACTTCTATCCCGACGATTTTGCTCTTGATCTGAATGGAAAGAAATTCGCTTGGCAAGGTAAATGTACATAATTTTTTTCTGTTGCATAAATAGTAATATTACTGTTCATTCTTCTAATGAAGAAAATCCTTTAGTATTTTAAGTTTTATATTCTCACATGCATGTCTAAATGAAAGACTTTTAGTTCTGATAATTTAATTGGCCTCAGCTGTTTTCTCAGATTTTAACATCTCTTGCAATACCCACAGTACTGACGCGGTTTGTACATGACTATAAAAAGACAATCGCTCATCAAAATTAATTCTGTCACTGATCTTGGATTTTAAGTGGTAAAGGCCAGGGTTGACACCACTGCTAAAGCATTAAATTGGTCTAAAAAATGAATTAATCTTTTTCTGTTTTGCCCCCACGGCTTAACTCCTTTGCATTTTAATTGGCCATGTAGGGTTCAGTCAGAGCTTCGTTAGTACCTTTTATACCGGCTCTATAGAGAGCAAATCAGCATCTGCTTTAGATTCCTTTACTTGAAACTGAACAATAGTAATTTCATGTTTTGTGACCTCTTTACTGCTATCTGGTCCATGCTAGTTTTGACTTCCCATCCACTCGCTTCTGCCACAGTACTTAGTAGTTGAAACAAACAAGTCTGCTGAAAAGCATCTAGTACAATGCGGTGACCCAGTGCCCCTCAGAACCTGGGTGTACAAGAATGTGGTTCTGCCGGGTACAGAGTTGATTCTTGGTATACTGAATAATAACCAATAAAACAATACTCAACTTTTCAGCAATCATCAATTAAACAAAGACCAAATGAGTCACAAAACGAAAAACACATCAAAAATAAGTTTGCATTTAAGGCTGTGTGTGTGTGTGTGTGTGTGTATGTGTGTGTATGTATGTATGTATGTATGTATGTATGTATATATATATATATATATATATATATCTATATATATATATATATATATATATCTATATCAACTTTTGTTTTTCCAATGGCATGTTCTCCCGGCTTTCTTTAAATGACGACCAGCAATTCCATGCAGTGCACGTTATTTTAATTTCATAACCGCTTTACCAGCAGCATTTCTCTACGCGTTTCGGTCTCGCAGAGACCTTGTTCACGAGACTATCAACTGACATATCCTGCAAGTGTGTTTAAATAAAAGTGAAAAAAGTGACATTTCCTTAGAATTGTGGTACTTGTAGTGCACATTTCTTTTTATATTTAATACCCCTTCATTAAACCAATTCATTCCTTAAATTATTCAATCTTTCGAAAATTTTACATGTTTCTAACACTTAAAATTAATAATTTCACTTTTACCCTCTGTCTTGTTTTGAAATAGTTTATTACTCCAAGCCCAGGTTTGTTCCCATGGTGAGACAAGCATACGATGGACTAAAAAAAAGCCCATGGCCGTGCCCTTGACTTGTGGAAAGTTTGATCCCCCAAACATAAAGGCATTTCCTTCACGTGACTTCGTATCTCCAAGACACGGGTGATCTATTAAGGCACTTACAGCAAACTCCATGGCAATCGACTTACAAGCTGATAACTATGGATGTGGTATCCTTGTATTCCAACATTCAACATGAAATCGGATTGAGAGCGTGTAAACATTTCCTGGCAGAAAGAAATATACAGTTTACAAATCACAACAGGATTCTTTTAGAAATGATCCAATTATGCCCGGAACAAAATGCCTTTATGTTTGGGGATCAATCTTTCCGGCAAGTCAAGGACACGGCCATGGGCTTTTCTTTTAGTCCATCGTATGCTTGTCTCATCATGGGACTATGGGAACAAACCTGGGCTTGGAGTTATGATAACAAACTATTTCAAAACAAGACAGTAGCATGGTTAAGATATATTGATGACCTGCTACTAGTGTGGGATGGAACTAAGGAAGAACTTGCCGAATACGTTACGTTAAAAGCATTTTTACCGCGCACGTTCACCAAGCGGTTTCATGGCGCTCTTGACAAAACGGTAACTTGGGCGGAAGGTTTTACTCAAATGCAGAGTGAAACAGAAGGGTCTTTAGCAGTTTGCGAAAGTGGTTGTAACTGGAGCAGAGGCGCAGCGCGGTAGGGAGGGAGTTTCAAGTGGAAGGGGCCATGGCAGAGAAACTCAAACCATGTTTTTTTCGTCTAGTTTTGGGGACAAGTAAGTTGAGGGATGCTGAACGGAGATCCCTGGGGGGGACATAACGGATCAAGCAAGAGGAGATGAAAGCAGGGGCTAGATCTGATAAAGCTTTAAAGATAGTACAAGCAAGCTTGAAAGTGCAGCGTTTGGTAACAGGGAGCCAATGGAGACTATGCAGAAGGGGGGTAACATGCTGATGTTTCGGCTGGTGAAAGATCAGGCGAGCTGCCTGATTCTGTACCAGTTGTAGCCTGTGGAGGTGGACAGCTGGAATCCGACATATAGGGTGTTAGCATAATCGAGTCTGGAGGTAATGAGAGCTAGAATGACCAAAATCAGGGCATCTCTGGTGAGAAACCTACTGATTTTGCGGATTCTCTTTAAATAAAAAAAGCAGGATGAGGTGACTGCGTTGATTTGTGGCCTCATAGAAAGGTCATCAGAGATGACCACACCCAGACTCTTCACAGTGCTAACAGGAGTGGGTGACACCCCTAATGAGGTAGGCCAAAAAGTGGAATTCCATGGATTGGCGGGACCTCCCACCAGCACAAGCTCTGTTTTGGTGGGGTTGAGTTTCAATTGACTATGGAACATCCACTCTGCGATGTTGAGCATGGTAGACTGAAAAAGAGAGCGGGAAGCGGGGAAGGAATCAATGGGGAAAATTAACTGGAGATCGTCTGCATAATTAAAAATGGTGACCGGGGTGCTACGGAGGGAAGCTAAGAGGGGCTGTAAATACAAATTAAACAATAGGGGTGAGAGCGCAGAGCCCTGGGGGACCCCGCAGGTTAGTGACGAGTAGGGTGCAGAAAAGGTGGATAGGTGCACCGCCTGAGTCCGATGGTTCAGAAAGGATCTAAGCCAATCGAGGGCTACCCCCTGGATGCCGGCATTGTTGACACGGTCGATCAATATAGTATGATCGACCGTGTCAAAGGCCGCCGACAGGTCCAAAAGGACAAGGGCCTGTGTGATGTTTTTGTCGGCTCCTTTCCTAAGGGCATCCATGACGGCCACTATGACCGCCTCGGTGGAATGGAGGGGTCTAAAGCCTGCTTGTTGGGCATCCAGGAAGGAAGAATCCTCAATAGTGCTCAGGCAGCGGGTTACATATGTCTCCAAAATTTTTCCCAGGTAGGGGAGAAGGGAGATGGGTCGATAATTGCTTAAAGTGGTGGGGTCAGCATTAGTTTTTTTAAGGATAGGTATGACCGCTGCCTGTTTGAAAGAGCACGGGACCTCCCCGGTGGCTAAGGAATTATTAAGCAGGGACAAGGGGGGGGCCAGGGCAAGCCAAAAAGGCCTCCCTCAGAATCTGAGGGGGCAGCAATCGTTAGGGGAACCTGATCTGACTTTCTGTAGTAGTAGAATACTTTGATATACTTAACAACTCTGACTTCAAGCTAAAATTCACATATGATATCGGTGAACAGAAAGTGATATTTCTGGATACAATGATTTATATCGATAACAATGAGGTGCAAACCACTTTACATCACAAAACCACAGCAACTAATGCTGTTACTTGCACAAAGTTTCCACCAGGCAAGTCTGATTAAAAATATCCCTTATGGGGAGTTCCTCCGGATTAAACTAATATGTTCAAATGAAGAGGAATGGACTAAACATCAAAACCAGGCAGGATCGAGAGTTGAAACAAATGTACAATACAGGTGCGATCAACACAGCACTCAAAAGAACAGAATTGAGCAACAGAACAGATTTACTTAAAGAAAAGGCTCCCATTGTGAATGAGGAAAACAAAATAAGATTGATAACTACTTACTCTACTAGTAACAAACAAGTGATGAACATTCTAAGAAAAAATTGGCACATTTTACAAATGGATTCCACAGTGGCCAACATAATAGGGGATCACCCCAATATCACCTACAGAAGAGCCAAAAACTTGCGAGACAAGTTAGTTCATAGTCCTTTTCAACCCCCTAAAAAAATCGGAAATCTGGCTAAAACCAAAGGGCTTCTTCAAATGCACAGGATGCAAGGTGTGTGCCATTGCTCAACAAAAATCATGATGGCCAATAAGCGCTCATGGAAAATCCAACACCTTATAAACTGCAAGAATCAATTTGCTGTATACACCATTGAATACCCATGTGCTTTGAAATACGTGGGGAGCACGAAATGCGAATTAAAAAAACACATTTTCGAACACGTTCGGGCCACTGTGAACAATGATCGTAGTAATGCTGTGGCAAAACACATGGAAAAGGCACATGGAGGAAATTGGAAAGAACTGAAATTCTATGCAGTAGAGACAGGTATTCACCCACGTGGTGGAGATCGCGAAAAAATCCTCAGGCAGGAGTCGAAACACATCCTGAATTTCCGAACTCTGACCCCGCATGGGCTGAACCAGGTTGAGGAAGTACATTACCACCTCTGAGCTATCCCATTTGGACCATTACTGTCCCCTATCGGAAAAATGAATCTTGTCCCCTTAGTAACATGTTTTTAACCATTTTTTACTTTCAATCTTAATTTTTCACCACTGTTTCCACTTTCTTATAATATACACATTCTTGGATAAGGCAGCATATATTTGTGGGATAATAGGAAATACAAATATAGTGACCGTCATTGTAAATAGTGTACAGGAAATTAGGAACAGTAATCGATCGTAGATTCAATTACTTACCATAACCCACCAGAGGGAAGAATGATAGGAAGAAAATACCCACTGGAGGGAAGATGGACTGCAAGGTATTACAATTACCCACTGGATGGTAAAAGTGAAATCATTAATTTTAAGTGTTAGAAACATGTGTAAAATTTTCGAAAGATTGAATAATTTTCTACGGAATTAATTGGTTTAATGAAGGGGTAATGGATATAAAATGAAATGTGCACTACAAGTACCACAATTCTTAGCTGCCGTCGAAAAGGAAATGATGTCACTTTTTGTTTTTTTCACTTTTATTTAACCACACTTGCAGGATATGTCAGTTAGTCTCGTGAACAAGGTCTCTGCGAGACCGAAACGCATGGAGAAGTGCTGCTGGTAAAGCTGTTATGAAATTAAAATAACGTGCACTGCATGGAATTGCTTGACATTTAAAGAAAGCCAGAAGTGTGCGAGAACATGGCATTGGCAAAACGAAAGTTATTATTTGCAGCGAGGCTCTGCCGCACTTGGAACGCACCGCCTGAGAGCGCCCGGGAGTCCTGAGTTGAGCCACATTTGGATTGTGTGTGCGTGTGTGTGTGCGCGTGTGTGTGTGTATGTATGTATGTATATGTGTGTGTATATATAATATCTCTTTCCACAGAATTCTCTCAAGAAGACAAGCTCTCGTTCACACAGTGAGGAGGCATTAGATAGACGATAACACAACATAAATGACGGACTGTACAATGCCTGTAAGAAAGTGGATATAGAGAGAGACAGAGAGAGAGACAGAGAGAGAGACAGAGAGAGAGACAGAGAGAGAGACAGAGCTGCCAATTCCATCAGTTCCAACAGAAATATAGGCACTCAGGAAGCGTGCATCAAAAGTCATGTATTCACAGCGAGGTATGAAAAACAGACGCGTTTCGGATTGCTCCTTCGTCAGTGTTACATCGGTTAGTTTGATCAGACACCATTTTTAAATGTACCACGTCACCGTGTAAACAGCGATGACGGGTCAATTGTATCAACAATCATGGTCGCCATTTTAACCTAGTCAACATTCCGTTATTTAACAATGTGTGTGTCAACAGAGGAACCTTAAGATTAAAGCATGTAATGTATTTCTCAGTTATAATTATTTATACATTATTATCCTGTGGTCGACAACATCGGTTAAATTTAAAATCTTGCCGTGGATCGGCAAAAGTCCACATATTGATGGGGTCAAAATCTCAATAACATAATTTGAACAATTTACAAACAGTACAATACTGTTCCCATATTTGGGTCCCAAGCCCCACACACGTGGACACACATCAAGCCGTGTATCGGCAAAACCTGATAACCATGGGTGGACCATTAGGTATGCAGTTGGTATAACATCATGCGACCCTCTGTAGTATGTACACAATAAAAATATCACCACGGGAGCAAAGTAGATTCATTCATACTCTTTCACTATAAAATTATTATAAACAGCTACAAAATCAATACAGTTAATCAGAAAAAACCTTTTTCTTTACCCTAGGTGTACCGTAAACTCTTCACTCCTTATCAGCCCCATCGGTGCCTTAGTTTGTAGGTCTATAATATAGCGCGATTCAAGCCTCCTAACTGTACACCTAGGGTAAAGAAAAAGGTTTATTTTGCGGCACGCACCGCCGCGTTCAGGCACCCGCCAAGGGAGTGCAGAGCAAGGTGCAGTTTGGAGCAGTGATATATAGTTATAGACTATATATGTAGATAATATAAGAGCAACTGGAATAGCGGGTTGCCACTGTCCGCAACAGAAGTTTATCTTGATGGTAGTGAATTATTAACTGTCTTTTGTGCAAATAATTAACTGTATTCATACAGATAGAAATTGTGACAGTGACATTCAAATCTAGCAAAGGGTATTTATACTGTTAGTATTTTTTCTATGTCTATTTTTGACATGTGATGCACTAGCACTTTAAAATGGGCTGAGTATAATGTATCGTCATGTGACCAAGGCCGCAGGGACGGCCGAAACGCGTCATGACTGAGCTGTTTGTTGGGTGAATAAACAGTATACTGCAAGAAAGTTGGTCCATGCCTTGTAATTCACTGTAATGGTGGAGCGCTGCGAGGTATTGCAGATATATATATATATATATATATATATATATATATATATATATATATATATATATATATATATATATAGGAATAAAGTAAGGTACAGTGTGTATAGAGTCCTCCGTCCCCAGAGATTTGGCAGAGGCTAAAGTTAGATATAACCTTACACTCTAAAGTGGTAGCTTGGTCGAGCATTAAGGCAGTATCTGAGGACGGTGTAAAGCATTTGTTGTACACAGTCAGCAAATGGTCTCACACATTCCAGAACTGACCTCTAGGCCAATTGTTTTGTATCAAAAGATATAGTTGATTTACTAGTAGGCACAGCGGCTCTTCCACAGGACTAGGCGAACCAAGGTGCAGCCTGTACAATTAGAAATGGTTGGATTTAGAATAGTGTTGGATGTGGGGAATGGAACAACATGGTGAGGTACTAGGGACCTACCAGAATCACAGAAGATTTGCAGGGTATGGTCCACCGTTCGGTTGGATTCAAAGCAATGACTGAAGTGAGGTCCTTGATGGTTGTGAATCACATCAATGGCATGGCACAGTACTGTAGCTAAAGGGAAAGAGTGACTGGATGACAGTTAATGTATGCACGTAAATTCAATGCCACCTTAACGCAAGACGTGATGAGTTACTAGTAAGCTAGGTCATTATATTGATGCCCCTATGGTGGCTGTCATAGATTCCATGCGTTGACAAACCAGTCTGCTGAAAAACATCAGCAGCCATTTTCAAACAGTAATTAGATAAATATTGATGGCTCATTAAAACGCCAATGTGGATGTTACAAGTGAAACGTTAAAATACTCATGGCAAAGTAGCCGATGTGCATGCGTGTCGATACTTTGAATATTTATACGCTGATACTAAGGCTATGATTTAGGTAGTAATTTTATTAGGTTTTCGAACTGTTTCCGTGTTGCTTACTGTGTTCATAATTACAAACTTGCCATGCAGTGGCATTTTTTTGGGAATGTTGCATTCTTCTCAGTTTCCTTAATGCTCCACTGTAGATGCATGCAGAATTTTTACTTTACTCCGGTTGCAGTAGCCATGGAGATACATTTCTTTTTAAATCTTTACACATTTTAAGACTTTAATTATGCTTTGTTTTAATGTCCTCTTTCCTAATGCCATTGTTTGCTAAATTAAGTGATGTAGGAAAGTGCCCTTTCTGCATGGTTGCCCCGAGCGTTTTGCCCAGATACCTGATGCAATTTGACTAAGTGTGCCCTGGTCACTGCTGATCGGGTCCCTAGGCCCTACTCTGTACATTTGTTTTCACAACAGGAACAACTCTGGCCTACCTGTGATATCAAGGCATGGTAGCCAAAGAAAGTATTCTGAGGGCTGCAGCATGTGC
Source organism: Lissotriton helveticus (assembly GCF_964261635.1). NCBI lineage: Eukaryota > Metazoa > Chordata > Amphibia > Caudata > Salamandridae > Lissotriton > Lissotriton helveticus. The sequence goes on along the minus strand of NC_136067.1, from coordinate 1,543,289,697 downwards.
TATGCCACTCAGACCTCTCACCACAAACATACACTACTGCCATTGTAGCCTGCTTGTTGTGGTGCAGTTAAAAGTGGACATTGCACACATCCCTATGTGCCATGCCTGTGCCCTATACCTCATGTGAGGACTTATCTGCATGAAAAGGCAGGCCTCTATAATATCTAAGACCATTCTTAGATATTAGAAGTATCCACTAAAGCCATTCTGAGTATATGGTCTGGAAACTGGTCATTGCGTGTTTCCCAGCACTATAATGGTTTTACTTAATCCTGGGATGTTTGGTATCAAACATCTCGGAATAATAAACCTGCACTGATTCCAGTGTCAGATGTAGTATTCCCTCCACTCTGGGGTCCCTTTGGAAGAGACCCCTAAACACAAGACCTGTATCTGGATCCCTTGTGTGGGAGCCTTTGTAGTTTGACCGGCAGAAAAAATATTTATATGCTGATACTAAGGCTATGATTTATGTAGAAAGTAATTTTATTAGGTTTTTGAACTGTTCAAGTGTTGCTTACTATGTTCATAAATACAAACTTGACATGCAGTTGCTTTTTGTTGAAGCTTTGCATTCTTCTGAATTTCCTTAAGCCTTTGGCGTAGAAGCATGCAGAATGTTTACTATGCTTAGGTTGCAGTATCCATGGAGGTACCTTTAGTTTGTGTTTTTTTTCTTTTTTTTAATTTAACCCGACACGAAGACACCACTGCACCTGCAACCCTTTTTTTTTTTTTTTTTTTTGTAAGGAACCTTAGCTCCTTATTTTTAACCCTACTAGTCATGCTTATCATGTATTAGCCAAATTTTCTTTCTGATTAAGGCACAGCAAGACAGCTCATGAGGAATATTTTTTTTTATTTTCTCCCTTGACCCTCTCCCTCCCCTCACACTTGATTCCCTCCCCGGAAAACCCAACCATTACTCCCATGGCCTAGGCCGGTGGATGTCTCAGTGGTGTTGTCTTTTATTATTATTTTGTATATACTTTGGTCAGTATTCTATGTCTATACATCTTGAATAACATCCAAAAAGGCATCTACCTCGTCAACTGTACGAAATGTATGCATCTTGTTGTGCCACATAACTTTTAGAAAAGCGGGAAATTTTAGATGGGCCGTGGCTCCTATTTCTCTTAAGGGTATCAATCGTTTTCCCATCTCTCATTGCCTATTTGCTGTGGCTGGTGACAAATCCGACCTAATGTCTACTGATACTCCGTCTATCGTAATGGACTTTTTCTTTAGAGCAAGTGACAGAATTTTTTCTTTTAGCGAATATGTCGCAAAATTAATCAGAATTTTTCTTGGCTTTACACGGTCTGGATTCAACCTAAAAGGATCACGATGTACTCGTTGAATATCTCGGGCCAACATTTCCTCAGTTTCAACTAATGATTCTTTTTTCAGCAACTGTACAACACCTGCAACCCTTTTGTCATGAGGTGCCCTACTGACTGCTTCCAACTCTCCAGCTTCACCCTCCAGTCGTTGGTTTTGCAGCATGAATCTTTCTGGATTCACTATGCTGTGCATTTTTCCGCCATCTAGTAGTTGGGTCTGGAATTGTGTTTTTTTTGTCTCTGGTGGGCATCGACATACCACCATTTGGTGTCCTTCGTGACGTCGACTCGCTTCCTCCGGAAGCTCCCACCGATGGTCGCCATCTTAAGATTATTTTTTTCTGGCGTTTGGTCTGGATCGTTACAGAAGAGTTCCAGAGATTTGGAGAGCGAATCAACGAAAATAGCAGAACATCGACGAGAATCCGATTTCCACACACCTGACTACAGGTCAGGTAACCGTGATGACTAAGGAGAAGGTTCAACCGCGATCTCCACGTTCAACAAAAAATGCACACACAGGGGGCTCCCTGAGCACGGGGATGGACAAAATACCTTTCAGGTTTTGCACCAATTGTCACCACAAGTACGCCCAGAAGCACCAGCATACAGTATGCAACCTCAACAGCGAGGACTGCAACGCGTGCTCGGCGTTCACACCCAAGACCCTCAGAATAAGAGGTAGAGAAGGGCGAACTGCACCATGCAGTGGCAAGGGCCACTTCCATCGCGCTGAGACTTTGGCCACTCCAGTGGAGAGGACAACACCCCAGAGGGACCGGAGGACTGCCCTGTCGAGGTCCAAAAGAAAACAGGAGGTAAGAGTCTAAAACCCCCAGACACTCGAGCGACACTCCTAAGAGTGAAGCAAAGTCCTCGAAGGGAACATTGCCGTCGAAACACTCTGCCAAAGCAACAGGATCCAAGGAAAACAGCCCACCGGATCCTTCGAAAAGGACTCCCAGATGCCGAAAACTCACGAAAAATGTAGGTCGTCAAAGGATCCCCTTGAAAAGGAACACCTCAATGCAGAGAAAAGAAGGGTCAACAACGACTTCGACCTCGAAACGAAGAGCCCAAACTCTCGAAGGAATAAAATGAGGCTACAGGCCGAAATGGTGAGCATCCTGCAGCGAAAAAAGGACTCCGAAAGGATGAGCCAGTGCACCATCCTGCCGAAGCCCGCGGTCGAAAGGGGTAACTAAGATCCTGAACCACAGAAAACGCCTGAACTGGTCGAGGAACAGGCCCTGTATTACTTCAATGGCGAAGGCTAGGAGAATCAGCAAACGTACCAGGATTCTACGTCCTCGGAGGCACAAGACTTGGAGTGGCATGACCTCAACGCCAAATTACTGGAAGGAGTAGGCACATACCTTTCGAGGCCTTCACTGCCAGACGACATAGGGGGTCTATAATATGGTGTTAAAAAGGCTTCAGAGACTTATGGAGTGAAATTGGAGGAGAAGCCCAAGGCATGTTTTCTCCTGGAAACTCTGCTACCTCAACAAACGAGTCTGTTCCTGCCCATGCTCCCTAGTGTGCTGGACGAGGGCAGGGAGTCTTTCAGGGAGCCAGCTGTATGTAAATCAGTGACCCCAAGGACAGTTGAGAAGTACAAGCACTCCTCAATGGACCCTGCATACATCCAGGGATCTGTGCCAGTTGATTCAATTATTTCAGCAACGGCTAGGAAAAGGGCCAATGTACCCACAAAAGCTGGACCACCTCCAGACAAGGAGAGTAGAATGATGGACCTCATGGAGAGTAAAGTAGAAAGGAATGCAGCGATTCAATGGCGCATCACTAACTCAAACAAAAAAGAGGGACGGGTGGCCTGTTTCCCACTCAAGGAGTGTGGAGGTCCAGCATAAAGGAGGCCTCAAAGAACGTACTTCAAAAGTGGGTTTATGCTGTTCCTCTATCAAAGGTGCTGGTTGGAGTCACTAGTGACTTGGTCCCCCTATACCCTAGAAAGGGCTAAGGTGGGGATCAATATGTTGGATCATAATGCCCTCACACACCCTTTCAGGTGTCATGCTTCATCTGGGCTGCTCCTCGTTGGGTCGGCGGTGCAATTCCCAACGGGCTCCCTAAAAAGAGGCTCTTTGTCGGAGATCTTCTATCCAACTGCCGTGTGATGAGGTGCGGGTATGGGGCCTGGACTGTGTAGACGCAGTGTAGTGATATAAAATAGGACTGGGAGTACCTAGGACACATTTTATTCTGGGGATCTCCTGTCCTATTTAAAACCAGTGTACTAGGCACTCGCCCAAGGGTTTTCCTCGCGTGGTGGTGTCCTTGCTAAAATGTGTGGGTCAACTTATTTCTCGCTATTGGTTCATTAACCCTGCGATTCTTCAGGACCGTAGAAAAATGCCATCTACAATTCATGGTAAGAGGCATACAAAATTGCGCACTCAGGTAATGTCTTTACCCAAAATTACCTTTAACCTGCCTGGATCTACCTGCTGTGGGAGAAAAAAGCGTTAAAGGCAAGATTTGGGATAATGTAATTGATCACATGTACCAACAATGTCTCATAGTGACTCCAAAGCATACTAATTCTAAACGTGTATGAACGCCGAGAGGCGTTTGGCGGACAGTTTTACAAATGGCAAAAGGTTTATAACCGCAGTGTTGCTTGTCCGCAGTGAGCTATGGTGACTGTTGCCCCAGCGGAAGAGCAAAAATTGGTAGAAGAAATATCTACAGGAAGGACTCACCCAATGGTCATGGTCCCCAGGTTTCAACAGTGCCCGGTGGATTCACGCACAAGGCTTTGCTCCTGTGTGTAAACTGGTGTTGGGGAGATAAAAACATGATACGTACATCCATTGGAAACGGCACCTTGTTTGAGAAGGGACTCACCAAAACCCCCAACAAACATTAGGCTGTCATAACAAAGGTTTGATACTGTGGTGTTTGAAATTCTATTCGCATTGTGTAACTTGGTAAAGAAAAGTACATCGTATCAACTTTTAGTCCATCAGAATTGTACAGCGTTGTGGCAAGAACTGTGTTGGGACTCAAAATTAAAAAATGATTGTGCTGGCCGTGAGTATCATAAGGCGGATGCTTTGGGGACAGCCGTGGGTGTACTCCATGATAACCGGTACACTGTTAACCCTAAGGCCGAGATTCAGATTTAGCCGGCAGAAATTTACTTAAGGCGGCTGTTGGGAAGGAACATGTTCGGCTTCAGCAACAAGAAGGCAAGGAAAGCTTGAACCATGCATGAGACCACTATCAATTATGCCTGCAGGCGAATGTGTATCGCTGCTCTGGGGGTGGAAGTTTAATGTCTAGGGTGCCCTGGATTGACACAGCAGGTGGGAATGCTGTAACACTCAAGTCCGCGGTGTTCCAATTCAATGCGTGCTTAGTAAATACCGCGTGGGCATTCAATTAAAACCCACGGTCGCAAGTATGGCGTTTTCGTTAGCATGCCTTCTCTGCTAGAAAGGCGATATTGTGGCGCTGCTCTAAGAGTGAAAGTTTAATTTCTATGGTGCCCTGGGTAACATAGCCGGTGGGAGGGCTGTAGCCAACGAGCCCGCAGTGTACCATTAAACAGCGTGCTTGAGAATGACCGCGTCTGCATTCATTTAGTCTGCTGTCATGAGCGTGGGGTTCAGGTGACATGCCGTCTCTACTGGAAAATGCATTGACCTTAGGGCGCGGGGAGTGCAGTACTGGCAAAAGGAGAGTAATGCGTGATGGCGAGCTCGTAGAATGCTCGTGTTTAGGTGGCCATGATGTGCGGTCTTAAACAAGGTAAAAGTTCGCCTAACTTGTAGAGTAAGCGGGTGTCTATAAGGTCCCAGAGCCTAGGCGGGTTACTCATGGTTGCTGCTATGTGCATGCGTCCTTTGACCTGCCCTTATCCACCGCGTCAGGGAGGTGCCTGTGTTGCCCTTGATGCGAGATTAAATCAAACTCGCGGGGGTCATGTGATCGGTCACATGGTGTTAAAAGGGGAAAGGATCACGCCGCGCTTGAGTGGCGGCCATTTCTGAGTTGGTTAATCTCAATGAAAGGGAATGAAAGACTGAGTGGGCTGGGATCCTGTGTGTAATGTAGTCTATGATTTGACTTGGTATATTGTTAGTAGAACTAACAGTAACATTACTGTCCATAGATCCCGGTATCCACAGCACCTGTTTTGTTGTGGGTAACAAATGGTTGTGTGCCCACTAATTATGTCTGTTGCCCAACCCAAAACCTGGGGGTGTGTCATGTTCCTTTTGATTGTGACTTTTCGTGATTGTTAGCAAAAAGATGTGTGCGATGAGCACCGCTCAGTATGTATAGAGCTATGTCCCTGTGTACTCTGTATACGGCGGTGGCCATTTTAACCTAGTGTTACTGGTCTTGCAAGTGGCAAAGGATGCCTGGTTAGTGTAGGCACATATACAGCGAAGAAGTATCTATATAGATGCTTGTCAGATCCTCATGTTTCCTCTCTTGCTGAACTTATGGTCTGTGCAGCTTTTGTTATAAGTTTACAGGGAACTCCAGGATATATCCTCGTTTATACCATTATAGTGTTGATAAGCGGTGTATCCATCTTTGTTCTCTAATAAAGAAGTTTCTCTTCGAGATGTTGGGAGGCTTCCAAAATGACCCACTTGAGGGAATCTGGTGTATGTATTTTTTCCAGGTAGTGTACACATCTTGGTGTCTGTTTTGTGGCTGCGGAAATTGCTGCGATGTTCAGAGATATGCTGTTTAATTGGTCGTGTGGTCATCCCTACATAGTAGAGGTTGCAAGGGCACGTGAGTAGATGTATACAATTTGCAGTATCACAGTTTGTGTGGGTGCGCATCTCCCACACAAAATCATTCAGCGTGATGCTTTTATGTCTAGAGATGAACGCACATGCAGTGCATGAGCCACATGGATAGTGTAATTGCCACAATGTTCCCTGTTTGCTAATGGCCTTAGGTTTAGTGTTGATGAGCATATCTTTCAGATTTCTCGAACGCTTGAGGGCAAACCGTGGTTGCTCAAGTTGTAGTGACCCCGTGTTGAGTATATTCCAATGTTTTTTCAACACCTTAGTTGGTTGGATATTGGTGTGTAAGTCGTCACGCAGGTCAAGGTTTCGGTTTCGACTTTATTTTTCACCTCTAGCAGACTTTCTCTATTACGTGCTCTTTCTTGAGTGTGATGTTTCTCAGAGGATAATCTGTTAGAGATTTTGTGCAAGGGCTGCTGATTAAGTCTTTTAGTCATCCACTGAACTACAATTTCTCCGTATTCTGAGGAACTGCCCGAAAGACAGATTTTCCTTCAGTGATTTAGGGTGGTGACTGCTGAAGAGCAGAAGGCTGTTACGGTCTGTGCTCTTTTTATACATTGTTGTTGTTAAGAGCCCTCCTAGTTTGATGGTCAGATCCAAGAATGGTATTTCGGAGGGAGATGCAGCGATAGAAAATTTCAGGTAGGGGTTCAAGTCGTTAACCCACTTGAAAAAGTTGTTGTAAGTTTCACTGTTCCCATGCCAAAAAATCATGATGTTGATAACGCGTTTTCATAACCGGATGTTGTCTCGGTATGGTTTGGATTCATCATGTACAGTGGCAGTACTCAGGGAGGCAGGAAGACCTACCACGAGAAAGTGCTACGTAGCAAAGTGGAAAAGATTCTCCGAATGGTGTATTAGGGAGAAACTACAAAGAAAAATCACAAATAAATCCACAGTATTAAAGTACTTAACGCACCTTCTACAAAGTAAACTAAGCTACACATCCCTAAGGGTGCACTTAGCAGCGATAGTGGCTTACACAAGAGGAGAAACAGTGAAAAGTTTATTCACCTCCCAAGTAGTAAAAAGATTTCTAGAAGGAAGAAAGTGAATCGCACCTCTAAACAAAATACCAGCAACAACATGGAACTTCAACGTAGTGATAACTCAATTGATGAAGGCACCATTTGAGCCTATTCACAAGGCTACACTACACATGCTCACACTAAATACCGCATTCTTGGTAACTATCGCATCGCTACGAACAGCAAGTGAATTGCAAGCGCTAACCCTTCAAGAGTCCTACCTGCAAATACACAATGATAGGATTGTAATGAGAACTGACCCACACTTCATACCAAATGTGGTGTCACGGTTCCACTTCAATCAAACAATTCAAATACCTCGTTTTTTCCAAAAACCAGCCACAAGCACAGAAAGGGCGCTACACACACTGGACGCGAGGAGGGCCGTAATGCACTATATAAAAAGGACAAAGGAGTGCAGAAAGACAAAGCAGTTCTTTGTTTCCTTTGCCAGCAGTTTTTGGGGACGACCAGTGACCAAAAATACCATTGCACGGTGGATTGCACAAACCATACAACTCTGCCACAAACAGGCAGGACAACTGTTACAAGGAGCAGCTCATGCTCGCTCAACAAGGCAGAAAGGAGCAACAATTGCGTTTCTAGCTAACACACCTATTCAAGACATTTTCCAAGCTGCAACATGGTCTTCAGTGCACACGTACACTAAGTACAGCTGTCTAGATATTCAAATGAACAAGGAAGCGCAAGTGGGACAGAAGGTCTTACAACACACATTCAGTAACCAGAGATCATCTTCCACCCAGCCACCACAATAAGGACAAAACGCTACAACGTCTATGTACAGCATAGTGAATTCAGAAAGATTCACACTGCAAAACTTATTTTCTTACCTGTCTGTGTAGTTTTGCAGCATAAACACTTTCTGGATTCACTAGCGATCCCACCCTCCTCCACCAGAAAGATGAGCCCGGAGGAAAGGGATTAGCCCTGGGGAAATACTTTTAAAGATAAAAAAGAAGAAAAATAACACGACAAAAAAAAAATCCGAAGATGGCGACCAAAGGTGGGGGGCCTCCGGTGGAAGCTTGTCGACGTCACGAAGGACATCAAATGGTGGTATGTCGAAGCCCACCTGGGCCACAAAAAGAGAAGACTACAATTCCGGTCCCAACCCCTAGATGGCGGAATAATGCACAGCATAGTGAATCCAGAAAGTCTTCAAACTGCAAAACCACACCGCCAGGTAAGAAACTATACATTCCCTTCTTACAGTCTTCTCGCTCCAGCCTGCAGTCTTTTTCCATGACCTGCAATCGCCATAGGAACGCATGGGGCTCCCAACATGCCTAATCACCTTGTGCAGCTGGTGGTGTAGTTTTGGCGCTGACCTGGGACTCCTGTTGCCCTCAACTTTACCCCAGGAGCTTGCCTCCCAAGGCAGAGGTGCCACTTTTCCCCATTGACACCCTTACACTCTGCACCAGACTGTCCTAGTGCTGCTTGTGGTGCACCCAAAGTGCTGTACTGAACCTTGGATCTACCCCTCAAAACTCAGTTAACAAAACAGTTTACTTACCTGCAAACCTAACTCTTCGGTTTTCTCCATAGGATAGTATGGTGGGTTTTTCCTCTGAAAAACGTTCTGTATTGAACCTGTTTTGTACTGCAACAAAGTAACAATGTCTTCAAAGCGTTGATTGATTGTGGGTTTCTAAAGCGCTAGAATCGACTCCCGAAGGAGTATCTCTGCGCTGTAGACCGCTGGGGAACCCATCCTGGCTATCCCTGTGAGATGGTCCCTAATGGGTATCTCCAGGGTGAAACCAGGCATCCCCGGCGTATGTGGGGGGCCGTTGTGGAGATGAGGCAAGCTAATGCCCAGAGTTGCCAAATGTGATCCCTAGTTAGAGTAGGTACCGAGGCGAGAATTATCGAGTCCGTTGACCCTGGTCCAAGACCCTGCCGCGTCGGGAATAGAACCCTGGTCCCGGGCTGTCCTCTGCTCCCGGGTCTGCCGCCTCTAACCAGTGAGCCACACCACTCCACCTACTTGCTACTGTCCTACAATGCACAAACTGTGATTAGTTTTTGTGCAAAAGTAGAAATGATCTGAAAAGTAACTAAAGTAATCTCGTAATTACAAGTATCCTGAAGAGCTTGCAACCCATTTTCTTGACTGTAAAGTAATTTGTATGCTCCTACAAAACCAGTACACACTGTATCTTCAAAAATGTAATTGTCTTTAAAGTATCACCTGCCTGCTGCTGAGTAAATGTTGGTTCTAGTAATATAAATAAAACAGTAACAACTTTTTATATATACAATTTGTCTGGATTTAGCCTCTGCTATACCTCTGGGGTCCACTGGACTGTGCACCCTATACCTCACTTTGGTGCAGTATATACTGAGGCAGCTTCCTACACTAGACCTTATAAGTGAACAGGGAAACCATTTGAGAAGATGTGCTGGTCATTGGTGTTTAAGAGTTCCCCAGCTACATGATGGCTTCACTGAAACTGGAGATGTTTGGTATCAAACATCTTGTATTGAACCCAAACTGATTCCAGTGATGGATTTTTAATACATGCACCCAGAGGGCACCCTGGAGGTGCCCCCCTGAAACCTACAGACTACTAGTGTGCGGACTGAATGGTGAGGACCAGCCTGCACCATAGACCGGTTTCTGACACCCTGCAAGTGAGGGCCCTGCTCTCGGTGGGCAGTAACCGGGTGGGGTTGGCCCCTTTTCCAACCCCATCCTTCAGTATAACTCAGTCCCTGCCATGTTGATGATGGGGCATGCCAAGTCAACCAGAGTGAGGCTTGTGCCCCCCTCCAGCTGGATTGTGGCATAATAGGGAGGTGTACCCACCCCAAGGAAGGGACTCTTTGGTCCCAACCTTTACCTCCCTGAAAAACCCCTAAATTTAGTATTTAAGGGCAACCCTGAACCTTGCCGCCTCAGACCAGAAGAAACGAGAAGGACCGAAGAGCCATGCTGAAGTTGGAAGAGGACGACACCAACTGGCTTGGCCCCAGCCTTTACCAGCCTCTCCCAACCTCGACCTGCTCCAGTGAAATCTTGGCATTTCCTGCAGCCTGCAGCCAGCAGCCCCCCAGAACCCGAAGGACCTGCCCTGCCTTACCAAACCAAGACTTTGTCTCCCGTGAGCACCGAATTTGCTCGTCAACAGACTCTGGCCAAATCCGCGAGTGTGCAGCAGATGCCCGCACCCGAGTTCAAGTGGCCCCAACACCACGAGGTGGTCTCCCTGGCAATCCTGATCTGGGATCTGGTGGTCACTGACCTACCTTTTTAGTCTCCCGACAACACCTGCAGCACCTTTCTGGAGGACCCCCCCCCCCCCAAACCGTGACCGGAGCCTTTAAGAAGAATCTGACACCAAAAGACACCCTTCACCCGAAGCCCCACAGCCTTGTGATGCCCAATGGAAGCCCCACGCCCTTGGGTGGCCCAACTGACAGTTTTGCGACATCTCAATTTAACTCTCCACCTGGTAGTCTTTTCAAGAAGATCTTCGGGCCAGAGCCTGCAGTGTTCGAACTGGAGAATCCCCATTGACGGTCACAGGGCACCCGACGCCCCCAGAAGCCAAAACAGCACCCTGCACCCATCCACCCCTGTGCAGCTGTGGGTGCACTTTGGGTGCTAACTTGAACACCCCGCCACAAGCCCCCCCCCCCCCCCCCACCCCTTGCCCAGAGCTTAATTGCAGGAGCTTTGCAACCTGTAGCCTGCTTGTGAGCTGCCACCAACCGGGGCCCCACCTATCCCCATTGGGCCTCAGCACTCTGCACTTGGCTGCCCTTGTGCTGCTCGGGGTGCTTTGAGAATGCATCCTTGGCCCTATGGGTACCCTTGTTCTAACCCCAGAAGCTCAACCCTCAAGACAGTTTACTTACCTGCAAACTGATCACCCACATTTTCTCCATAGGATTGCATTGACTGTTTTCCTCCGAAAAACTTGTGTTGAGGGTGTTTTGTATGAAAACTTAAACTGTTTTGATTAACTGTTTAACTCGCCTTTTTCCCAGGAAATGTCCCTGTGATATCCAAGCATATCACACTGTGTAGAAAAAGTAATCAGAAAAATAACTTAAAGTAATTGCAAATTAACTAAAGTAATTTCAACTGTTTCTGAACATTTAACCTACTTGTAACTGCATTCAGCTGTCTTACATGAGAATTATTTTACGTACCTGCACCAAGTCTGATTTGGTTCTAAAAATAAAATACAACCAATTTGTTTTTATACAAAACAATTGGTCAGACTTCAGTCTTTGAGTGTGCGAGAAATCATTTTTTGTCTGTGTACTATAAATTCTTAATGCTACCCTCTGATTAAAGCCTTACTGCTCGCCCACACTACCACAAATGGAGAGTAAGGAATTATCTACTTTAACCTCTGTAAGCCTTTGGGGATCTACTGGACTCTGTTTATACTATACCAAAGTACGGTATAGTGTGCGCAGTCAGTTTTCTAGACTTGTCCTCATTCCCCGCTTGCAGCCTTTTTCGGTTACAGGTTTTCTCCATGGACTTCAGCAGTAGCGTTCAAGGCTACCCTTGCATCCAGCACCTTTACACACAAACGCCAGGGCAGGTAAGGCAAAACTGCTGTTTCTAACGATCTTTGTTCCTACTTACCTTCAGTCCAGAAGAACAAGCCTGTTACTCTATTGCAATTATCCCCACACAGTGTATTTTTCAACCATAGGATCACATTACTGCGTTTGAGGCTCAAGCCTCAAATCTGACGGCTGTATTTTCTGTGTCGCTGAAAATCGCTAACTCAAAGTACCTACCTAATCTTGTTAATCTTGGTGTCTAACTATTAAAATATGTATTTTTCTAAATTGGTGTGGGATTTCCTTATTGAGGGTCTCATTTAACAACTGTGCACTAGATGCAGAACACTCCCCTATGTACACTAGATGCAGCACTCTCACCTATGTCTAATCTTGTATTTTTCCCCTGTGCCTAACTTGCTTTCTTGCCCAGACTTGTTTTTATTCCCCTGTGCCTGTACGTTCTTTCTTGCCCAGACTTGTTTTTATTCCCCTGCCCCGCCCACCTGCAATCCCATGAGCCGCCTCTAAGCTGCTCCTCCCTCATCCCCTCATATGGAAGCCGATACGCGGCCACGCTCAGCAATCGCGCCGCTGGCGCACCTAAGTCATGCCCGTCTGTGCCCATCCGTGTCTGGACCGCGCACAGCGCCAGGACCTCTGGCCACCACAAACGCCACGATGCCCGACACCGCTACGATGCCAGAACCCTCTACGCACTAAACACCGGACAATCGCACACCTGCATTCCTGGCCGCCCGAAGCGCACCCACGGAGCTTTCACCTGCTGGAACTGCAGCTTCCCAAGCATCCGCCCCACCATGCTGCCGCCAGGAAAGAACCCAACCACCTCGGATGCATCCTTCTCAACACCCGCTCTGCCCGAAAAGATGCCGTTGAACTCTGGGACCTACTCGACTCAACCTCCCCAGATGTCGCCTTCCTGACTGAGACCTGGCTGAACCACGCCTCGGCACCCGACATAGCCATAGCCGTCCCGGAAGGCTACAAGATCACCTGCAAGGACCGCACAAACAGAGCGGGAGGAGGAATCTCCATCGTCCACAGGAACACTGTCTCGACCAACACCGACGACACCCTCGGCACCGCCGAACACCTGCACTTCCAGATCCACACCGACCCCCAACACCACCTAGGGTGACCAACCGTCCGTAAATTTCACGGACAGTCCGTAATTTCGGCCGTCTGTCTGTTGTCCGTGAAGGATTCTTTAACGGACGCCATTTGCCTGTCATTTTAACAGGGCACCGGTTGCCCCACCCTAAAGCCGGCACAGCTTGCACCCACCTCCCTTCTTCACTCCGATACTGCACCAAAGCTCCTCAGATACTCAGCAGCATTGGAGAGGCACAGCGGGATGGCACCCTCACACCTCCAGTTCTTTATGACCTGTTAAGAGGTGCTTCGATGGTGACAGAGGGAGGGGCTGCAGGTTCAGGAGCAGCGACATCTATTCACATGCAAACAGCCCTGGATGCATCATGTCTCCCCTACTTGGAGGGAGGCTCACACATTCCATTTCTACCGGGGGCCCCAAACATCCTAGACTCTGCCAGATTACACCCCTGATTACACCGAGGCAGCACGTGCTTCTCTTACCCCATGCTTAAGAGGATCAGCACGTGCTTCTCTTCACCGAGCTTAATTACTGTCACTAAATTGTAATCAAACCTCGGTTCTTCAAACATGCAGTCTATAATGTAATACAATAAAAAAAAAGGCACAATCGCACCCACACTGATTAACAAAGTATGGAGGACAATCAGTTCAATCAGTTCTCTTAGAGTATCTCCTGTAAGTACTGTACATCACAGTGGGGGATGGCATTTTGGACAGAGAGCCTGTCTTCTCGTTGTCTTGTGCAGGAGGGACGAGGAGCCCAAGATGATACTAGAATACTGCATGCCCACCCCTGTGCCCACCCTGGTGGATCCTGTTCCCTCTCCTGTGATGGCTCCTGCCCTCCCCTCAGTGATGGCTCCTGTCCCCCATGTGATGGCTCCTGTCCCCCCATGTTGTGGCTCCAGTCCACCCCCGCCTGTGATGGCTCTTGTCCCCCCTGTGGTGGATCCTGTCTCCGCCCTGGGTGGCTTCTGTCCCAGTCCTGGAACGGCCCCTGCAGCGAGGGTGAAGTTCTTGATGGGACTCTTCTCAAAAGCGCTCAGCTCAAAATTAATATGGAAAGGTGGGCGAGTAAGTAAGTGAAGGGATGGGTGAATGGCTGGATGAATTAGTGAAAGGGTGAATGGATGGATGGATGAATGAAAGATTGAATACATGGATAATGAGAGTGGATGGCTGGATTGATGAGTGAGGGGAAGGATGGAGAGAATGTAAATAGCTGGATGTATGGGTGGAAGGGTAGCTGGATGATGGATGATGGATGATGGATGAGGGGAAAGATGGATGAGGGGAAGGATGATGGATGAGGGGAAGGATGATGGATGAGGAGAAGGATGATGGATGGATGGAGGGGAAGGATGATGGATGGAGGGGAAGGAGGATGGATGGATGGAGGGGAAGGATGGATGGATGAGGGGAAGGATTATTGGATGGGATGGATGGGTGGGTGGGTGGGTGGATGGATGGATGGATGGATGGATGGATGGATGGATGGATGGATGGATGGATGGATGGATGGATGGATGGATGGATGGATGATGGATGAGGGGAAGGGTGGATGAGGGGAAGGGTGGATGAGGGGAAGGGTGGATGGAAGGATGATGAGGGGGTGGGTAAAAGGATGATGAGGGGGTGGGTAAAAGGATGGATGGATGGATGGATGGATGGATGGATGAGGGGGTGGGTAAAAGGATGGATGATGGATGGATGGATGGATGGATGGATGGATGGATGGATGGATGGATGGATGGATGGATGGATGGATGGAATGAGGGATGGATGGATGATGGATGAGGGGAAGGATGGATGAGGGAAGGATGGATGAGGGGAAGGGTGGATGGAAGGATGATGAGGGGGTGGGTAAAAGGATGATGAGGGGGTGGGTAAAAGGATGGATGGATGGATGGATGGATGAGGGGGTGGGTAAAAGGATGGATGATGAGGGGATGGATGGATGGATGGATGATGAGGGAGGGAATGCATGCATGGATGGATGATGAGGGGAAGGATGGATGGATGATGAGGGGAAGGATGGATGGATGATGAGGGGAAGGAAGGATGGATGGATGATGAGGGGAAGGAAGGATGGATGGATGGATGATGAGGGGAAGGATGGATGGATGGATGATGAGGGGAAGGATGGATGGATGGATGGATGGATGATGAGGGGGAAGGATGGATGGATGGATGGATGGATGATGAGGGGGAAGGATGGATGGATGGATGAGGGGGAAGGATGGATGGATGGATGAGGGGGAAGGATGGATGATGAGGGGGAAGGATGGATGATGAGGGGGAAGGATGGATGATGAGGGGGAATGGATGGATGGATGAGGGGGAATGGATGGATGGATGAGGGGGAATGGATGGATGAGGGAATGGATGGATGGATGAGGGAATGGATGGATGATGAGGGGAAGGATGGATGGATGGATGGATGGATGATGAGGGAATGGATGATGAGGGGATGGATGAGAGGAAGGATGGGATGATGAGGGAATGGATGATGAGGGGATGGATGGGATGATGAGGGAATGGATGATGAGGGGATGGATGGGATGATGAGGGAATTGATGATGAGGGGATGGATGGATGGATGGATGGATGGATGGATGGATGGATGGATGGATGGATGGATGGATGGATGGATGGAGGGGGTGGGTGGATGAATGGTGAGGGGATGGGTGGATGGATGGTGAGGGGATGGGTGGATGGATGGATGGTGAGGGGATGGGTGGGTGGATGGATGGTGAGGGGATGGGTGGATGGATGGTGAGGGGATGGGTGGATGGATGGTGAGGGGATGGGTGGATGGATGGTGAGGGGATGGGTGGATGGATGGTGAGGGGATGGGTGGATGGATGGTGAGGGGATGGATGGATGGATGGATGGATGGATTGATGATGATGATGATGATGATGATGATGATGATGATGGGTGGGTGGATGATGAGGGAAAAGGATGGATGGGTGGATGGATGATGAGGGAAAAGGATGGATGGATGGGTGGATGGATGATGAGGGAAAAGGATGGATGGACGGATGGATGAGGGGAAGGACGGATGGATGAGGGGAAGGACGGATGGATGAGGGGAAGGACGGATGGATGAGGGGAAGGACGGATGGATGAGGGGAAGGACGGATGGATGGATGATGATGAGGGAATGGATGGATGATGATGAGGGGGTGAATGGATGATGATGAGGGGAAGGATGGATGATGAGGGGAAGAATGGATGATGAGGGGGAAGGATGGATGATGAGGGGGAAGGATGGATGGATGGATGGATGATGAGTGGGAAGGATGGATGGATGGATGATGAGAGGGTGGGTAGAAGGATGGATGGGTGATGAGCGAAAAGGATGGATGATGAGGGGAAGGATGGATGATGAGGGGGAAGGATGGATGATGAGGGGGAAGGACGGATGATGAGGGGGAAGGACGGATGATGAGGGGGAAGGACGGATGGATGGATGATGAGGGAATGGATGGATGATGATGAGGGGGTGAATGGATGATGATGATGAGGGGGTGAATGGATGATGAGGGGAAGGATGGATGATGAGGGGAAGGATGGATGATGAGGGGGAAGGACGGATGGATGGATGATTAGTGGGTGGGTAAAAGGATGGATGGATGATGAGTGGGTGGGTAAAAGGATGGATGGATGAGTGGGTGGGTGAAAGGATGGATCCGTGGATTGGATGGTGAGTGGGTGAAAGGATGGGTGGGTGGGTGGATGGTGGGTGGGTGGATGTTTGGGTTGATGATGGGTGGGTAGGTGGATGAGTGAAATGATGGATGGATTGATAAGTGCAAGGGTGAATGAATGGACATATGAGTGAAAGGGTGGATGGAAGGATGGATGAGTGCGTGAAAGGGAGGGTAGATGGACAAAAGGATGAATAGATGTGTGAAGGAGTGAAATGATAGATGGATGATTGATAGGGTCAATGGATGGATTCATGAGTGGATGAGTAGATGGATGGATGGATGGAAGGAAGGATGGCTAAGTGAAAGGGTCAATGGAGAGAGAAAGGGAGGATGGATGGATGACTAAAAGAGTGGATGGGTGGAAGGATTAGTAAGTGAAAGGATGGCTGGATTGGTGAAAGGGTAAATGGCTGAATGGATGAGTGAATAGATGGATGGGATGAAGAGTGGATGGATAAGTGTACAGATGGATAGGGTGAAAGTATGGATGGATAGATGAAGGGATGGATGAGTGAAATGATAGATGGAAGGATACATGATGGATAGGTTTTCAAATAATTGAATATGTTTGGAAATGGCTGGGCTTACTTATATACTATTGCGCGACCTCTGATGTGTCTGTAAAACGTACCTATTGTCCTGAATTTTGACCTCCTGTCCTGAATTTGTGTCCTGAATTTGTGTCCTGAATTTTGACCCTTTGTCCTGAATTTTTACACTCACCGTCCTGAATTTGCACCAATGCCAGTTGGTCACCCGAACACCACCCTCAGAGGAACCCTCATCTACAGACCTCCCGGACCCCGACCACAGTTCAGCGACTCCATCGCCGACTTCGTCAGCACACACTCCCTCACCTCCATGGACTACATCCTCCTGGGGGACCTGAACTTCCACCTCGAACAATGACGACACCAACTCCACCACCCTGATCGCCAACCTAGCCAACCTCGGACTCAGACAACTCGTCACAACACCCACCCACTCCGCTGGTCACACGCTTGATCCCATCTTCTCCGCAAGCCCCCACGTCTCCTTCAACCATACCACCGAACTCAGCTGGACTGACCACCACTGCATCCACTTCACCTTCAAGAAACCCACCGCGCCCAACAGATGCCTCACCGCTGCTGGAGCTGTCACTGAAGACCAGCTAACCACCATCACCACCACCGTCGCCCAGAGCCCACCCGCTGACCATACCGACCCAGACACCGCCGCCCTCAACCTCAAACAGTGGATCAACGACTGTGCCAACACCCTCGCGCCTTTCAAGAAACTCTCCAACAATCATACCAACAAGAAAGCCAGCTGGTTCACTGAAGACCTCCGGGCCTCCAAGCAAACCTGCCGAAAGCTGGAGAAGATCTGGCTCCGTGTACGAACACCGGACAGCCACGCTGCACACAAGAATGCCACCCGCAGACACCATCACCTCATCAGATCCGCCAAAAGGGCCTCCTTCAAAGACCGCCTAGACAACAACGCGAACAACAGCAAAGAGCTCTTCAACATCATGAAGGAACTCTCCAGCTCCAACACCGACGACGTCCCACCCTCGCAAGACCTGTGCGACTCGCTGGCCATATTCTTCCACCGCAAGATCAGACATCCACAACCGTTTCAATGCCACGACCGCCCCGACAACCACTGAGACCTCTGCCCCCACGACCACCATCCGCACCAACCGCCTGCTCTAATGACGATGACACCATCAAGATCATGAACACCATCCACTCCGGATCTCCGTCAGATCCATGCCCACACCACATCTTCAACAAAGCGAACACATCCATCGCACCCTATCTCCGGAAAGTCATCAACACCTCCTTTGAGACAGCAACCTTCCCTGAGAGCTGGAAGCACGCCGAGATCAACGCCTTACTCAAGAAACCCAAGGCGGACCCCAAGGACCTCAAGAACTTCCGGCCCATCTCCCTGCTCCCGTTCCCGGCAAAGGTCCTCGAAGACCGTCAACAGACAACTGACCCGCTACCTCGATGAGAACATCCTGGACCCTTCCCAGTCCGGGTTCCGGAGCAACCACCGCACCGATACTGCCCTCATCGCTCCCACCGATGACATCAAGTCCCTGCTGGACAACGGCGAAATGGCGGCCCTCATCCTCCTGGACCGGTCAGCCGCCTATTACACGGTCTGTCACCACACACTATGAACACGCCTCCACCACGCTGGGATCCAAGAGAAGGCCCTGGACTGGACCACCTCCTCCCTCTCCGGCAGAACAGAGCGTCCCCCTTCCCCCCCCCCCCTTCCGCTCCGAAGCCACCGAGATCTGTGGCGTACCCCAGGGCTCGTCCCCCAGCCCAACCCTGTTTAACATCTACATGGCACCGCTCACCCACGTCGCCCGTTGGAATCACCTCAAAATCCTCTCCTATGCCAATGACACCCAGCTGATCCCTCACCAAGGACCCCCACACTGCCAAAACCAACTTTCACAAAGGAATGAAGGCCGTTGCTGAATGGATGAGGAGCAGCCAACTGAAGCTGAACTCGGACAAGACGGAGGTCCTCATCCTTGGATCCAACCCTTCGGCCTGGGACGACTCCTGGTGGCCGACCGCACTGGGAACCTCCAACACTCGCCGACCACGCACGCAACCTAGGGGTCATCCTCGACTCCACCCTCTCCATGACTAAACAGGTCAACGCAGTCTCCTCCTCCTGTTTCAACACCCTTCCCACGCTCCGCAGGATCTACAAGTGGATCCCCACTGAAACGAGAAGAACAGTCACCCAGGCCCTTGTCAGCAGCAGTTTGGACTATGGAAACGCCCTCTACGCAGGAGCTCCAACGCATCCAGAACGCCTCTGCATGCCTGATCCTCGACATCCCTCGCCACAGCCACATCACACCCCACCTGAGAGACCTGCACTGGCTCCCGGTCAACAAGGATAACCTTCAAGCTCCTCACCCACGCACACAAGGCAATCCACAACACCGGACCAACGTACCTCAACAGACTACTCCGCTTCTACACCCCCACTCGCCAGCTCCGCCGCCCTCGCTACAGTCCCCCGCTTCCGAAGAGCGACCTCGGCAGATCGTTCTCCCATCTCGCCGCCAAGACCTGGAACACCCTCCCCATCCACCTACGGCAGACCCAAGACTTGCTGACCTTCGGAAAACTCCTCAAGACCTGGCTTTTCGAGCAGTAGCAGCATTCCCCACCCCGGCGCCTTGAGACCCTCACGGGTGAGTAGTGCGCTTTACAAATGATATGATTGATTTAATGCATGATAAGCCTAATGTTGCTCGACCACACTACCACAAATGGAATACCTTGGGATTATTAAAGCAAGCCCGGTACACTAATGAGGGATACCTGAACTCTGCACAGTGCTCCTCATTTTGGTACACTATATAGAGCCAGCTTCCTATGGTGTTCTGTGGTGTATAAGCTATTGGGTGCGGGAAGAGAGGTGGGGGGGAAATAAATATGGCTGCTTCACAGCTGCGTGAGCAGTTGTGCCTGAGCTCCACGTGGTTGACGGGGAGACATGGCAAAGGCAACCATGCACATGAAACTGATGAGATGGAACTGACCGTTTTATTTATACTATGAAAATACTGTATGGAAGGCCTAAACAACTGGTTGCCTGGAAGGCGTTGGATCGCAGTGGGTACAAAGTGTGCTGATGGCAAGAATGAGGAGTGCAAATAGAGGCAGCTGGCAGGTGGTTGTGGAATGTGGAACCTCAGTGAACGATACCACAGACGTGGCAAAAAATTTGAAGCCAGAGCGCAGTTAAGGTTCCAAGCATATGGCTATCTTACCAAATGAGCGGAGGCAGATGTACCTTTTATCCCATTGTTTAATAGAAAATATAGTTTAGTATTTCAGTGGTGGCAGAAAGGCTCACAGCTAGTTTTTAACCAAGAAGTGAAGTCTACACCTACAGTTTCTGACCGAAGTACAGACAGCAGCTCCAGTAATAGCAAGCAGTAAAATCTAGATCACAGCAGCTTTGATCACTCGGGCACCAAATGTTCGGAAACCAGCAGGAATTGTGCTTTGAATGACACTTGTTTGACACTTTTTTATACATATTTCCCACCCTGTGGCCTTCCCTACCAAGCATTGAGTATCCACCTTTGTTACCTCAATAGCTGAAGTTACAACGGAGCATATTTTTAGCTGTCTAGGATCCAAGGTAGAGGAGAGCTTCTATCCGGCTTTCGGACCCTCATTACTTAAATTGTTAAATTCTAGTTAATTAAGAGGCGTTAAAACATGTCCAGGATGGGGCATAGTTTTTCCAGCTCCTAATATCCAAAAATATCAATTGATTGGGGTAGAATCGATTCCTTATCTAATTTAAGGTGCTGCATAATACACTTTAAAGCGGTATGGCCTTGTATGCCCTAGCCAAATATTTCATGACCACACACTCAAGTTTTCTTTTTATCTAAGGGTTTATTAATCTGTTTTTTCTTTTATGACAAACTGTAGCAGTGGACCAAGTATGATTAGTATTCCTCTAATAGAGATCTGGCATCAATGACCGAAACTTGCAATTATAAATATTTTACATATTTCCTGAAACATTGGTGAGTAATAGATAGCTTAGCCACAAGTTAGTCACAAAAATGTAGTTTCCATATACTCTGAATGTGATGGTAGCAGATTTAAAACTTAATGCATGCACGGTCTATATGTTGCACTATAAGCTTTCTAGGTTATACAAATGGAAATGTAAGAGTAATTCTTGCTTTTCTTGGTGTGTCCAAGATTAGGCTAACTATTTTACACATTTGCTCAGAGTAAAAATGGGATCCGTTTTGGTTTGATATGACTCATAAATTAAATAACACACTGCAGACAGTAAATACACTTAAGGGAATCTCTTGGCTCTGGATGCTAAAACTGGACAAAACACGTAGGTCGTTCTATTGCTATTGTTGTATGTTTAATTTTTACCAAAGATTGAATTGTCTCTGAACCTCCCAGCTTTGAATATTGGTTGGCTGAGATATGTAATCTATAAAATTGAAACGGGTATTTGCAGAGCTAAGAGACAAAACAAAATTGAGTATTTGGGGTAAATTTTCATGTTTTAGACCAGCGGACTTATGGAATATTTGTGTGTACATGGATTGATATGAAACTAAGGGGTATGGTTATGATGATGATGCTGCGGATAACACATGAAGTTGTATTTTGGGGACATTGTCTGAGTTTGTGAATTAGAAGAACGAATGATTCATGGAAGTATTTATGGTGATTTTTACTTTCTTAATTTAAAAACAAGCTGGAGATACTGGAGGGAGTGAGCTCTTAGGTTTAAGTTTCTGCCAGTGAGTTTGTAAGTGCAGGAAACAAAGTGCCTTTTACTGGACTCATTCTATCTTTTTGTTTCCTTTTTTAAATGACTTGACAAGCACATGCCCTGACTGTCCACAAAGATTTCATATGCTGGGTATTTCCTCACTATCATAATATAATTCAGACTATTTACTTGCCAAAAATATTGGGGGAAAATGATTAACCAATTCAATTCCAACTCCTGGGACCGGATGGAAAAATAAGTGATGAAAAATAGCATAAAGTTTATCCAAAATAAGGAATCCAAGTGGCTGCATGAAAGTTTGTCCAAGAAAATCTGAAAAGTATGTGTGAAGGCCTGAAGGTAAAATTGTTGACTAATGTGAGCTGTGAGAAAATGCCTTCTTTCTTGCCTTGGTATGACCCCACTTTTTTCTGAACTGCTGATGTGCTTAGACTGAGTGTGCCCTGGGTCCCTGCCAATCAGCTACCCAGGGCCTGTGTTCCTTCCCTAAAAACTATGCTGAAACAAAATACCCAATTGGCATCTCTGGCCCCCTGTCAGCCCCTAGTAAATGGTACCCTAGGTACCCAGGGCATGGTGGCCAGAGAAGACCCCTGAGGGCTGCAGCACTGATTGTGCCACCCTCAGGGCCCCTGTACCCACACCCTGACTAAGTACAGAACTAAAACAAGAGCCGACATGGCACACATCCCTGTGTGCCATGCGCACAGAACCCACTGCCCTGGCATACCTCAGTCACCCCTCTAGCTGGGTGCCTTATGCCAGAGGTGAGGGCACAGGTGCATGAGCCCTGTGCCCCTACAGTACCCAGGGCCATTCCTGGGCACTGTAAGTGCAGTGATGCCATTTAAGAGTATATGGTGCTGGGAGGTTGTCATTACGAACTCCACAGCACCATAATGGCTACACTGAAGACTGACCAGTTTGGTACCAAACTTCTCAGCACATTAAACTTGCACTGATGCCAGTATGGGATTTAATGTAACCTGCACGAGAGGGCATCTTGGAGATGCCCTCAAAACCCGAACCTACAATCCACGTCTGGGCTGAGTGGCTGCAGAGGCTGCCACACAGCAGACCTGTTGCTGGACCCCTGGGTGGAGAGTCCCCCACTCTCCTGGGACTGCAACAATGCACATCCTGGGCTAGGTCTCCTCCCCCAGGATGGGCAGGGGGAAGCTTCAAAGGCATACTGCCTCAGAGCTTCTCCAGACCATTTGCTGTACCCAGCAACCAGCCCCCCACCAGTCCTACCCCCAATCTGGCGGGAAGACTGGCGGGAAAAACAACGTCCGGAAGGGGAGTGTGCCAACCTGTGCAACCCCCCCCAGGTGAAGGAGGCGAGGTGAAGCACGAACCCGAGCTCCGGCCACCTTGTAGATGGGGAGTCCTGCCCAATCCCAGCTCGGCTCCTGCCCCCCTCCCACAGGAGAGGAGCAGGCTAGGGGGTGTACTCGCCCCAGGACAGGGACCCATTGGTCCCTGCCCTTGCCCTGCCTGTAACACCCCTAAATGTAGTATTTAGGGGCTCCCTGAACCTTCCTTTGATCCCGATATCAAGAAAGATCAAGACGAAGACCTGCCGTGCAGCTGCTAACAGGACAACAACTGACTTGGCCCCAGCCCTACCGGCCTGTTGATCCTGGAACCTGCTCCTGCCTAAACCCGGCGACTTCCGCGGACAGCAACTTTGGGACACCTGCAGACTCCGATCGAGGGGCCACACCAAACGTGACCAGCCGAGGGTAAGCTTTCCGACACCCAAAGACACCCTGCGCCCTACAGCTCCCTGTGCCTCCCTTTGGGGTACCTACCTGTGCTCCAAAATCCCAACTTGCCTCTCTAAGTGCTGGTCGCCCCTTGAGAGTCACCGTCACCGAGCCTGCACCCTTTGTTCCTTTTTAAAGATCCTCATTGGATAACATTGGGCGCCCGACGACTCAAAAGCATCCTGCACCCAGCCGCGAGAGTGCTGCTGGCTGTGACTTCTTTGCCCTATCCCACTCCCCCCCCCCCCCCCCCCCCCCCCCCGTCCAGAGCAAGTGACCAGGAGCCCAGCTCCCAGAGCCGCGTTGCCTGCTAGCCAGCCGCCACCAACCGAAGGCCCCCTTTCCCTCATTGGATAAAATTGGGCCTACCTACTTCTGCACTCGGCCGCCGCTGGGACTGAACTAACTGTAATCACCTGACCCTGGGGGACCCCTGAGTCTATGCCCAGAATCTTAACTTCACCAACCAAGTACTCACCTGGAAACGGGTAATTCACTTACCTGCCATTGGATAACATTGACCCATTTTTTACTCAAAAAATTTCTAATTGTGAAGTTTTGGAAACTGAGAATATTCCTATAAAATCAGCCAAAGTCCGAATTCGAAAATACTCGCCTGTGATAAGGAGAGAAGCCAGTACTGTACCTTTCCGCCCAGTACTAAACCGCAAAAGTAATCCCTAGCGGGGTTACTAGTAACCTGTATTTTCTCCATAGGAACCCATTGTCTGCTTTTCTATGAAATTTCTTCTGTCTACTTTTGAAAACTGCAAATATTCTTTCAAAATCGTACGACATACTGAAACGCAATTACCTACCTGTTTTGAGTTAAGCCCCCAGTGCTGGCCCTAGGAGGCTAGTGCTGGGTTACAAAAGTAACGCGACCGTACTTTACCTGTAACCTGAATTTCCTCCCATTGAATAATATTGTGAGAATCATCTCAAAGTTCCTAAGTGTGAACTTTTAAAACCGCTTTATATTCAGGAAAAATCATCACCGTAATTAAAACGTTTTTGCTAATCTGGTTTCAGCTTAGACCCCAGGACTGAATCCAAGATCTAGTCCTGGAACTACCAAAGTAATCCATAAAGTAATCAACTGTACTTTCCTATGAAAACCCATTGAGCTCAATGCTAGAGTGTTTCAGAACTGTATTGCTATTAGCTAACCTGTGATTATTGTGTGTACAAACCTATTGCTCCTCTGCAATGTATTTACCTGAGTATCCGTAACTCAAAGTATATTTTTTTTATAACTGTTGGTTCTAAAAATAAAACGCCTATATCGAAGGATATAATAGGAATTGGCTTGGAGTTCAGTTCTTGAGTGTGTGAAACCTTTTGCTGACTGAGTGCATACAACAAATGCTTTACACTGTCCTCTGGTACTGCCTTGCTGCTCGACCAAGCTACCACTTTGGAGAGTAAGGTCAGTTCTGACTTTAACCTCTGTTAAACCTTTGGGGTTAGTGGACTCTATACACACTGTACTGCCTTATTGTCCAGTATACATAGAGCCACCTTCTCAATTGTTAAAACGTGCACTTGCCAATGGGCCTCACTTTGTCTAGACATTCTACTGAGACTAACATAACTATCACATTTTACCTATTTTATATTGAGTTGCAACAAACAAACTTATTGCTGTGGAGCCTCACAGCACTGGATTTTAATCTTTTGCATTTTTTAAACTTCTGAACCAATTTTCTTTATTTTTGTAGCATTTTTCTTTTCTGGTTTCATATTCTCAACCCAACCTGTTTTGGACTGAAATTTTCAATTTTGCTGAATTGGTTGATTTGTTACACAATGTCTAGTGCACATTCCCTCCAGATGTTAAATTGCCTTAAGCAGCAAATCAACCGATTGTGTGATGGCTTCCCATATGCAAAATTGTAAAGTACGTGGGTGCATATGTGTATAGAAATAACTATGCTTCTGTATCAATTAACTGTATTATATTCATTTTTGCAGTGTAAGCAAGCCAGCACACACATTTGGCAAAAAAAGCAGTTTTAAAGGAGGTTACCTTTTGCTAGTTGGTACCCCAAAAATTTTAAATCTGGAAAGGTAAAAGGTTGGACATGGATTGTTTCTAGCAAAATAAATGAACCTAAATGGCTTTATAAAGTAGCTTGTGTTTGCATGTCCATGTGTTAATCACTCAAATCAATGTTTTCTTCTTCTTAGGTGTAGCTCTGTTGCCATTTGTTGATGAGCGTCGCCTGAGAGCAGCCCTCGCAGAAGTTTACCCAGACCTCACTCCAGAAGAAAGTAATTGGCCATCATATTGCCTATGTGATTGTTTTTTTAGCTTGCTTGTACTTGCCTTTCATGCCGTCCTGTTCTTTTAAAATAATTTTTGTATTAAAACATTGAAATTGTTTCAAAGGAACTTTGACATTTCCTTCACAAAGTCTTTGGTTGTGAACTGAGTGACCAAGGATGGAAACAGTAGCAATGCTGTTTAAATCCACACACACTTAATTATGGAATTCGCATGATTCTAGATCAATTTCTCTTTCCCTAATTTGATTGGCAGTGAGCTAGTATTTCAGTTTTAATGTACACAAATAAGCCTATTTTGTAGTACGACCGTCTTGGAATGGAGAATTCCTTTGAATAGGCATGAACCCCTGCCCTGAGTGCCCCTACTGCTTGGAGATCTGGATACTTGGTAAAAATATTTTGGTCTGGATGAACACCTTAATAGTGTGTGCACCTTTACCTAGGAATTTCTAGTTGGATGTGAAGGGGTGCACAACTTTCAAGCTTCATGGTGGTGAAAGAGCTACTACCCTTACCTATAGTTAAGTAGTACAAGCACAGTGATGCAACATACCATTTTATAATCTGTAATATGGCTTGGCCTTTTGACCTGTGTTGTGGGAGTGGGGACTATTAGCCCACTTGAGTAAAGTTCTGCTGCTCTGTGCTCATCCTTGGCTTACATCAGGGTGGATGTAACTCTGGCAGTGCACATGTGAGTAGACCGCGCTGACATGTGTGTGCTGTGAATGGTACAGTACACTGAAAGCTACCGGAGTCTGCATGCAGTGCCTAAGGATGCAGTGTATGCAGACCTGTGGATTCCATATTGGAAGCCCTAAGGCCTGCTGGAGAAGGCATGATAAGATAGGTGCCACCCCAGATTGTAGATTGCTACATTCCTAAGAGCTGGATGAGACCTGCAAACTGGAGGAAGGAGGCGCCAGGTCCTTATTGCACTTCAGAGGAGCACTTTGAATCCAGAGGAGGTCACTAGTAAACTAGTAAAAGGAGCCTTGGCATATCTCGGGAGGGGATGGAGCTCTGGTGATACGAGTATCATTATGTGTAGGGTTGTGGCCCTTTGGCAATCTTTTATTGAGTATATATCAGAGGCCGACATGCAGATGTAAACCTTGAGGAAACTCTAATGGCCTATGCTGTGTGGCTGTCAAACTTGGAGTCACCCCTACTGTGATAGACTGCTTCCTGGACAAAGAACAGGACTGGACTTGGGAGATTGCACTTAAAAGGGAACACCCATAAAATGAATTTCAGACTGTTACCCAATCACTTTTCTGTCTGGAGACAGCTTCATATGAACAGGATCTTGAGGCTTCCAACTTGTCACACTGAACCTGTAAATCAGCATAGTGAATCTCAGCAAGACTACTTACTGTTGTGATCAGGACTGAGGGTCTGCCAGTCACTTTACTGAATGAGTGATATCACCCAGGAGATTCGGGAAAATGCGCCCAGAGAGCCAGGTTCTGCCCGACCCAAGACCAAAGTGCCTTACATGGAAAAGATCATTGCCTGGAGGGATTGAAGACCCTCCAGGTGATCTTCTGGAGATCGCTTTTAGCTCCTGAGGTACAAGATCCTGAACTTTGATGCCAAGACCAGCATCTTCAACCCCAAGAGACAGTGGAGTATGAACCTTCATGCCAAGAAATAAATATCTGCACTGAGCCGCTGCTCAACTAGTTTAGGATACAAAATCTGCTGTGAACAGGCAACCTCAAAATTCACATCAATCTCTATGCTAACAGAGCCTCAAGCTGGTGAAGAGACCCAACCAGATGTATGGTGGAAGAAACCTTATATTTGCCCTGTCACCTGCCACACCTTTGCACTGCCACCTGCCCCAGAACAACTGCAAGCTAAAATTACACTTCTTGTTTGAAGAGACCTTTTCAGATTTCCAAGAAAACTGCATGGTAGCCTGTACCACCACAGCTTCCACTATCACTTCACATTCTTAACCTCCTGCACCATCCATAAACTCAGATTCTGATTAGAAGCATCTGGAAGATCAGCCAGAGCCTTATGACAACGCCATGTCTACCGACAAAGAGGATAAACCTTGCCCTGAATAAGACGACCCATCATTTTGCACTTGTGCCCCAGAGCCACAATTATAATACACTCCCAAATTATAACCAAGTTACTACTTTTTGATTCTTGACTGTATCAGGATTGCTTGCATTGGCAGCCAGGGCTTACGATTGGGGGTCTGGGGAGTGGGAAATCCTGATCTGGTATTGCACTATAAATAGCACTCAATAACCTAAACTTGTTTAGTTGATGCTTTATTTAAGAAAAAGTCTTGTATTAGGCAGGAAAGCAGTTCAGTTAAAACATTTATGCAAGAAATAGTGCAGAGAAGAGAACCCCAGCTATCGGACTGGACGTTAATTAGGACTGATGGGTGATCTTTAAAAGCACTCGAGACCTTCGTATTAAGGAGAGCCCATTTCCCAAGAAAGGATCTCTGACAAGGGTAAGATACAAATGCTTTCTCTGGTTGACTTTTTTTCTGTAGTCCTGGAGCAACCTTTGGTACCATGCCAAAATATAGCAAGTTAAAGATGAGTAACTTGATAGTGTTTTTTCCAAGCTGGCTTTGGGGGACATGAGATACAGAAGATCAAACCTCAAATTGTCTGATAAAAACCCAATCTACAATTTCATGTTGTTTGGTTCCCATTTTATCTGCATGTACTGTGTAGTGGCAGAGGCAGCCTGGGGAGACATGCACAACACCCCTGCCCCTGACCTTTGCCCTTCTTTCACATGGTGTTCTCCCATTGACCTCTACCCCTCTTTCACCATCCATCCCACACAATTTAAAAAAGAGAAAACATGACCTCCTGACAGCCAGGCACATTAAAAAAAAAAGTACTTGATGCCTTACACCCAACCACCCCCAAATGCTTACCCGCCAATGCTTAAAATATGATTTTTTTTAAAATTTAAACTGATGTACGGACTAAAATGTGTGTTTAACCAAAAAAAGAAACTGCCATCCTGCCAACTACTATCTATGCCTTTACTCTGGGCCGTTTCTAGGTGTTTTGCCGCCCTAGGCGAAAATTGAAAATTGCTGCCCCCCCTCCCTTTTACTGCCATCACTCTCTCCCCCGGTCATCCAGGCTAGACGAATGAATGCTTTAGATATAAAATAACTTGTAAGATGGTTGACCCATCAAAGCCAGAAGTGTCCCTTTTCCAATGACACTCTTTGGGTATGCATGTGATGCCCGTTTATGCAATGGGCTGGACAGCGTTGTGCTAATTGTTTCATGAGCAGACAATGTGTGGCAGAATGCAGGCTTGTGGGTGGTGGTATAACGCTCTCCTTGCAGTATTGTGGTTTGTGGACAGCAATGTAAGCAGGGGCAGCATACATGCTGTGTGGATTTGTAAGGCGAAGCTCTTATAAGTGGCCCCACGCACAATGCCGCTCAGGGATGGGACACAATGCAAAGCAGCAAGGCTCGTGGAAGACAGCGGAGAGCAAAGATGGTTTATGTGCCAGTGCAAGGCAACGTGACTTGAAGGCAGTGCCGAGTTGATTTATGTGCCCATCGCCTTGCAGATGGAAGCGGTATGAAGCCCTGTGCGTCTAAACAGGTCACGCTGCCATTGTGGATTGAAGAGCTCCCTACAACAGAGCTGTGGATGTAGTCAGAGCAGTTAAAAGAAGTTCCTGTTAAACACAATTTAAGGGAGTTCCTGGCATGTCATGAAAGTAATTTCACAAATTGCGCAAACGTTCACTTGTTCACCATTGCCTATTACCACGGCAATGAAAATGTGCGTGTTCGTCTATCTTCGAATCTAGGTCATTTGGTGTAATGCTGCATGAAGTGACGTAAACCTAAAGATTTCTTTGAACATAACTGTGACTTAATAGATGATTTCAGCCATGTCTGTCCTCCGAGTAGCAGCCACTGTAAAACAAAATATTGCGTTTGATTGCACAATCAAACATTACCCACTCTGGCACAGAAGGTAGCACATTTCAAGTCCCCCTGATCATACTCTGATACTTGCAGTACAGGGTAAAGGGCGCTTTGTGCAGCATGACATGTATCGTGAGTCCGCGTAGGCCATTGTGACTAGTGGACGGAGCCGGCAGTGTCTGAGTGTTACTAGACTCAGTGTATAATATGCACTGCATGGTGCAGAGTAGTAAGTGAATACAGTGCGGCACCTGATTTGGACAAAAGGACATGGCTGCACCAAATCGTGGTGATGACCTGTACCGAACGATCATGATGCTACTAAATGGAAC
This sequence comes from Lissotriton helveticus, assembly GCF_964261635.1. Classification (NCBI taxonomy): domain Eukaryota; kingdom Metazoa; phylum Chordata; class Amphibia; order Caudata; family Salamandridae; genus Lissotriton; species Lissotriton helveticus. The sequence continues at coordinate 1,543,259,455 of NC_136067.1, read as the reverse complement.
ACAAACTTGGCTCCGAGGTTCTCTGTTCTCGATAGATTACTCCAAACTACAAGTGGTCAGTCTGTGCCAAATGTCAATCAACGTGACATGGTATAGTAGAGCAAGTTGTGGTAAATATCGCACACAACGCCTGGCCCATTTTAGGGTGGGCGCAGACTGCCATGTAACAAGCTCTCCTGCCTCCGGTGTGATTTCGTGCAGCTGGTGTGCCAGTGCAAGGTAAAGAGCCCGGTCAGTGAAGGGAACCCTTGGGGTGTTAAGAGACCTGTGGATTTTAGAGCGTTAGGTAACTAGCAAGCGATTTCTGCACCATGCGCCAGCATTGTGCAATGCAGCATGCAGGTTTTTTTTTGCTGGCCAGTGTTCTCTCAGTACAGAGTGCCACAGGCCTGGCCGCGCTGTAGTGTGGCATGAAGGCATCAGTGCCTTTGTGTGGTCTGTTATAATCACGGTTTTGTTGCACTATGCGATGCTCAAGTAAGTGACTGCAAGAGTATAGTTTAGGAGCAGAGTTTCCAGCGGTTGCAGTTACTTGTGACCTGTGCCAGATGCTGTGGTTTCTGGTAGGCAGTGCGACAGCCCATTGAGAAGTGCCTTGTGTACCTGCTATGACTGGGAAAATGAAACGAATACCTACGCATAGCAGTCAGCATTGCTGCAGCAGGCAGTGTGTTAGTGTGCGGGAACAATGTCATGTGAGTGAAATTTGGCCTGTGCGTGTCAATGCCACATGGCAATATGTCTGTTTTGTGTCATTGTCGGAACGTGCAAGGCAGAACATCTTGTTTAGTGTGAAGCATCCTGTGTGCAAAGTGGTATGGTTTGTGCATGCATTATTTTAGGGGGGTGCCGTCTGATAAGACTGGCAAAATTACTCATGCTCCCTGTGGCAGGCAGTGTGTCCTGCAGTACACTTTGTCAGTGCATGGTGGAGAGTGTCTTAGACACAGAGTCCCAAGCGGATCTCAGGGTTACTTTTGCCAGGTTGCTCGTGACACTTGCTCTATGCCAGTGTGCCGTGGGGCAGAATCCAATATGGCTGGCAGTTACAAGTGTGCCCTTTCGCAAGCAATGAGGTTTGTGGAATACACAGGCCAGTGCACAACCCCTTCCATTACCTTGCCGCTGACTCAGCGTCGATGGCCTGGATGTCCCGGTACACGGCCCGCACCAGCTCGGCTGTCTTCTTGTTACTGTCTCTGGCTGTTGTCACACAGCACCAGCACAGCCAGGTGCCAATCCAGCTCCAGGTCGAAGATCCGGCCCAGGCTGCCGCCGGCACCCGGCACAACTTGCCCGCCACGCTCTTCTCCTGGGGCCGCACCAGCTTGAAACCTACCGCATGAGTGAAGGCCCAGAGCACCTTCAGCAGCTCCAGCAGGATGTTCATTCCGACAGGCGGAGAGGACAGACCACCTGAAGTACAGCAAACCGTGTACTGTTGGGGTGTGGAGAGAGACAGTGGTGCGCACAGCCCCCGCCGAACAGGACATCACCTCACCTCGAATTGTAGAAGGCGCTACCCAGTTCAATGGGATTCCCACATGTGTTTGCCGCCCTCCCCCTTTTGCCGCCCTATGCGCCCTCCTAGTCTTGCCTAATGGTAGAAACGGACCTGCCTTCACTTCCTGTTAAACTTCTGCTAGCTCCACAGAAAAGAGCTAGAAGTATGCTGAAAAGCTGAGCTGCGCAAGCACAATTTTCGTTCAATTTCCTATCAGTTCAGGTTTAAATAGACTCGGTTAAAAGGGACGTTTGGTGGAGGCAGAGCACTGCTGGCCCTTTCCCAAGCACTGCTGTCCCTTTCCCACCTCACTTTGGTCTGTGGAGCACAGAAACCGTTCAGGACCCACCTTTTATTTCTAACTTTAGTTAGAACCAGAAGGACTGGCAGAGACTGTACTTACCAGGTTTGTCTAAGTTTCTTTTTTAGTTTAAATTTTTTTTCCTAGATGCCTCTATCTCAAACCACATGACGTGGTCCAGTTAATTTTAATGCAGTATTATCGAAAAATGTTTGATTAAAAGGTGTGCATTTACTATCCCAAAAAACTGCACATGTAGGCTAGCACTATTTTTTTCTAGTGGGCCAATCTTCACTCACGGTGAAGAGTAAATATTTGTGATGAGGGAGGATGTATGTGTTTTTATAGGAATAGCTCCCTCTTGCTGATATAGTCTGGAGCCCAATCTAACAATATGATAATCTCTGAAGCACTTTACCTGAATATCTGTAAGCATCTTTGGAGGGAAGGGGGAGGGGGTTTGGGGGATTTCGACTCAAACTGGTCCCTTATGCCCCTATGCTGTGTAATGTTAATCCGTACCAAAGGAGGCTTTTAGTAAATTAAAGGGCTTGAACCTTTTATCAACACAAATTTGACATTTTCCTGTAGAGTAGTTTTCCCACTGCAAATGCGGTTTCTGATTATGCTGCTCTTCTGAGTTAAAGTCTATGCGAAGAAGTGTCATCTTACTTTGAAAATAAAATAGAATCCATTTATGATAAAATCCTAGGATCCCAACCTAATAGCGACTCCCAAAAGGCCTCCTCCCTCAATGAGAACACTAACCTTACCTTAACTACATTCCCCCCTATAAACATTGAAGAGCTTGACACAATAATGACTCAAGTCAAGTCTGGATCTCCGGATGACCTTATTCCCGCCAAAATTTTAACCCCACTTCGTACCCTGTTAGTTCCCTACATTCAGGATATCATCAACCAGTCTCTCAAAGAGGGAAAAGTACCAACTGAATGGAAGAGAGCAGTGGTGAACCCAATCCGCAAGAATGCGGCCCTTCCTTGGACGGAGCTCTCCAACCTCCGTCCGATTTCGCTCCTACCCTATTACAGCAAGATGGCCGAGAAGCATGTTAATGCACACCTGTCCAACTACATCGAGGCAGCGGGCGGCCTAGACCACTCTCAATCTGGTTTTAGGCCCAACCATAGCACCGAATCAGCCCTTCTGTCAGTGACAGATAACATCAGAATGTTACTTGACAGAGGGAGCTCAGTGATTCTGGTGCTATTGGATTTGTCCGCTGCCTTCGACACGGTGTCGCATGAAGTTCTTCTCGGCCGTCTGAAGGGAGTTGGAGTAGAAGGGACCGCCCTTGCGTGGCTGGAAAGCTTCCTTGGAGACAGACAACAAGGTGTCAAATTAGGCTCCTATAAATCTGTCTGCAGGAAGCTTACCAAGGGGGTGCCACAGGGCTCATGTCTAAGCCCCACGTTATTTAACGTATATGTGGCCCCCCTAGCAGAGATCATTAGATCTCACGGGTTTTCACCCATCTCTTATGCTGACGATACTCAGCTGCTTTTCCCCTTTCAAACCGTTACACCTGCAGTCATGCAATCTTTCCAAGACGGTATGAGAGCGGTGGCAGGGTGGATGGCCCAGAACTTTCTCCAATGCAACGTGACCAAAACTGAGGTCATGTTGTTTGGAGGGGCCTCCATGCTCTGGTCCCCGGAATGGTGGCCACCTGAGCTCGGACCTGTCCCAGCGCCCAAGCAAACCATTAAGAATCTGGGGGTACGCCTGGACCAATCCCTGATTATGAAAGATCATGTTAGTCAGGTTGCGGGAACGTGCTTTCGCACAATTGGTATTTTACGGCGTATCTTCCCCTTCCTACCAAATATCCATAGGAAGACGCTGGTTCAGGCACTAGTCCTTGGACGAATGGACTATTGTAATAGTCTACTCATATCTGCCAACCAAGAACAACTTTGCAGACTGCAGGTAGTACAGAACACCGCGGCAAGACTCATCCTGAATGCTCCCCCCCGCACCCCCTCCCGCCCCCTCCTCTCCCATCTTCACTGGCTCCCGGTGCAACAGCGGATCAATTTTAAACTTTGCTGCATTATGCATAAATGCATCTACGGCTCTGGTCCCAAATATCTGAAAGATATCTTTCGCCCTTACTCTCCTGGACGTACTCTGCGCTCCAGCAACACTATGCTGCTATACGTTCCTAAAGTAAACAGAGCAAGACAAGGTGGTCGTGCCCCTTCCCATAAAGGCTCAATGTTGTGGAACTCCCTCCCTCCCCAGCTAAGACAAATTCCTCATCTTCTTAACTTTAGGCATAAACTGAAAACCTACCTATTTACCCAGGACTAACTTAGCTCCCCCTCTGCCCGTTTCCGACCTATAGTTTTTGCTTTATCTCTCTCAGAAGCCACGCGCGGAGATACCCCTTCGGGGCTGATTCATGCGCGATACAAGACTATAAATAAATAAATAAATAATAAATAAAATATGATCTTTGTCTGAATGCTGTTTTGGGTTTCTCTTTCTTAAGGACGGAGAAATAGCCTGGGAAGTGATCATATATTTGTTGGAAAAAACCACCAGATTTGGGACTTTGTCCGTGAACTCTACAGAACAAACACTTCAGAGGTATGCTTTTTAAAATCTGCCATCTTTAAACACTATACTTCTATTTCCCTGATGTACATGTGCAAAACATTCTCTCAAGTTTACTATAATTATTTTCCCCTCTATAGCCAACAGATATTCCACCAGAACTTTGCCATGGGATTGGGGGGGAACTTACAGTGCACGATGGAGCAGTTCTTCCAGATGAGTAAGTAATGGATAAATTACATTTCAGCTGTTTCAATTCACCCATAATCATGTAGCTTCTAGCGAGTTAGCCTTTCCTTTACATGCACTCCTTTGGCAAATGACTCCTAGCTATTGTACATTTCCCACTACTTAAGTAAAATTGTGCATTGGGCAACATATGCATCAGAAATATGTGAGACGGAGTCCACTCATAGCATCTGAATGTTTTTTTATTAAACAGTTTTTGAGCAAAGAAGAAAATACATGGTACAGTACTTTGATGAATCGATAGCTGGATCCACTGTGCAAACATAGCAAATACAGCTTACATGATGCGATTTGGGTACAGTACACCACCTCAGATAATTGTGCAGAACAGGACAGTTGGGCAGCAATCCACTCCCGGGCCCACAAACAGTTGCAATAGGCTTCTCAACCCTTTTGTTAACATATTATGTAGCCAGTATGACGTTTGCATCAGGGCGGGAGTGTTGTCAAATCCAGAGACCTCCAGCATGAGACATCGGTCCCGCTGTAGTTCAATGGTAGGGAATGCACAAAGGTCACCTATATTTATTCCATCTCCCACACTCCTGAGAGCCCACACCCACCATTGTAGCCCACGCCTGTTTTGCTTGTGTAAGATCAGTGGCATCCAACATGCTGAGGAGGCAGAGCTGGGGGGAAGCCTTCAAAGCTTTACCACATGCCCTCTATCTGCTTTGTGATGTTCCCCCAATATGTTTGTACTTTGTGGCATTTCCACAATATATTGAAGAAGGTGCCTGGCTGATTACAACGCTGGAGGCACGGTTGTCTTCCCATTTTAAACCGTGTACGTGAGTCAAAATAAATGCGATGTAGGATTTTCAGTTGTACCAATCGTAGGCACAAGGTAATGGCCACCTCTCTAGGGGGCGTCATGCCAGTCTTTCTCGTCAAACTCCCCTGTCAATCTCCCCCAGGTCTCACCCCCCCCTTCCTCCACCAGCGCTGGCGCAACTGATTCATAGGGTCAAGCCTATTGTTTAGAAGCTTCTTGTTGGGTCGAGTAGCAGTCTATCCCCAAGCGGGGTGAATGCGGCCAAAGGGCTGTCTTTAGGCAGGGTCGCTGCTATTGCGTGACTGATCTGTGGGTATCTGTAGGCCTCTGTGCGAGCTAAGTGGTATTTGCCCTGCATGTCCTCAAATGTTGCCAGCTTACCTTTCACCCACATGTTGCCAACCGACTAGATCCCTGTCATGTCCCACTTGTCAAATCCCGGGCATTGACTAAGTTGGCCCAACATGTCGGGCTCCCAGAGTGTGGTTGCCTTGGTGAGCATGTTATTCCTGCCCCCTTTCTTGTTCACCCCATGCAAGATCTCTACTGTGCGAGCTGTGGGCCCCGTGAGGTGAAGTGTGCGTGGGTTTGTGTACAGGGCCAGGTTATAACCACCTTTACCCAAAAGCCAACGGTCCATGAGAAAGTGAGGGTCGTCCTGCTCCCCATGTGCCCACTTATTGATGGCAATTAATTGAGAAGCTTGGTGATCTAGCTTAATAACACGGAAGTGCGATGCCCCCGTCCTACCAGCCCATGGACAACTTGTTGATTGCAATTCGTGGGGCATGTCCCTCCCAGAGTAGTTCTCTTACCATGGCCTCTAGCCCCGTGAAGTAGGTGGCAGGGATCGTTTTGGGAGAGTTCTGTAACACGTACAGAAAGCGTGGTAGTGTCAGCATTTTTCAAAAGGGCAGCCCGTCCCATCCTATTATGTTGACCTAGTTCCTGGCTAGCTCGCAGTGCACCATCTACCTCTACACCTTATAAGGTACCTGATGGTGTTTGCAACCTCAGAACATAACCCTAATCCCCTCCTTGGAATTTGTGTAAATGGATCTACCCTTTCATTGCTACCTCAGGCATGCCCAAAAGGAGACACATGTTTGAAATGCCAATTCGTGCATTTCTTGTATTTATTGATGCAGTTGGACTCTTGTGTAAAATGTGTTCTGCAATGATTACTGGAAGGAAACGCATCATTGTACTCAGCATTGCAAGAATGGTGAATGATTAATAATGTAACCATTGTGTGTTTGCATTGAATACATATAATTGTACTCCTGCCTGGCGCAAACTATCCTTAAAAGGATAGGGTGTGCGGGTCTCCCAGAATACTTTGCAGTGGTTTAACTTCCCATTTACCTGTGGGTGTGTCATATGGTAGCCAGTCATTGATGTACAACAGGCTGCTGTCCTTCTCAGGATAGCGGTGGGATTCAGCTGGTCTAGACAGTTGCGGCACAACACTGACAATCCATAAACAAAGTCTTGGTGCAGTTTATATTATAAACTGGACTTATTCATTCTATGCCTGAGCTCTGGTCCAGTGGTTATTGTTGATTCTAAGAGCTGTCGCCGAACAGACCACAAACTGACTTTTTGCGCAATGTACTTAGTATTTGTACAGAATGTTCAAAGGCATGATAATGTGCCTATGAAGAAGTGCAACTTTAAGCTAACCATTTGAGTACATCATCTCATGCAGGCGCGCAAGCAAATGAGTGTTCAGTTATAGTTTAAAAAGATGTCAATTTTAAACGTGAACATGTAAAATGGAAGTTAGTACCCTGGGCCCATGTAACTTCACTACACCCACTCCTTGTCTGTAAGGCGACTTAAGTTCCATATAATAAAAAACTGAAATATACTAAAATCAAAGTTTTAAAATACTCATGAAACCAAAGTCTTAAAAATACTATGCTCTTTAATAATTAAGCAAAAATGTAAGCCAAATAACATATAAAGGCCTATTTTATAAAATGCACAATCAATATCTGCATAAAAAGTTAATTTGTATTAAAAAGTGGCCGAATTGAAAACCAAATTCCTTTTTGAAACTACGATTGTTTAAATGTTCTGGGAGGCGAAACCATATTGTTTCCAGCTTCCACAGACTAGTTCTGTTGGCACCCCACTCACAAGTTTCAAACAACAAACATGGTTGTATTCAACCCAATCGACAGCTGCTGAAGGTGTGACAGCCAGTAGTGCATCCGCAGAGGACGAGCCAGGATCTGAAAATCCAGGACCCGTTTCATCCAAGGAAGGCTCATAATATTCATTTTGCAGCTACGGCAATCGTGCAGAACATCCTTGTGTGTGTGGTTTCTTAACTGACCCATCAGCCTTATCTATCTATTGGTAGATTGGACCAATTGCAGTCCTAGGCATATATCCAGGGCACATTCGAAAGTGCACTGCAAACAGCAGGCTGCACGCAATGTCACCATATGGGCTGAAAGAACAAGGAACAGTTGTCATTTAGTTCCTGAAGTAAGGGTGCAACAGAATACTGCATCATGCGTTCACGACACAGTAGCACATGTGGTAGTGCTATTCTCATTTGGCCGCGTGGTGGAACATCCTTTGCGGAGCAGCAAAAAAGAGAAACAAGATCCGGACCATCCGAAACAGAACAAGTGTGTTGCCTCCAAAGGCTCTCGAAACTAGGGAGTATACAAAAAATGGAATGATTCCGAAGACAGATTGGAAAGTACTAATAAACCCAGACCCAATTGCTTTAAAAAAGTATACTGCTCCCGCAGTATGTGACACGTTAAAAAATGCAGAGCACAAGTTCTCCAAAATGTTGCGGGAGGTTATTGCGCAGTAGCAGCTGGATTTCAAAAACCTTGCAACTTGAAGCACAAACGTATCCCTTGCAGATGTTCAAGAAACTTCCTTCTGAAACAATAAGGCTTTCAGTCTGCTTAGACTGTCAAAGTTCACATTTAAATTAGAAATTCAAGGCCAGATTGTCACTTCAATTACTGTACGGTGTGGTGGAAAAAGTACATATGTACAACAGTTTAAATATTATACCAGGTGGTTTCTGGGTAAATTAGGCGCACACAATCAGTACAAAGTAATTCTTGCAAAAGGTCTAAAACGCTACTGTCCACATCTTGTGGTGGTCAGAAGGAGGCAGAGCCACCCAATGGTCCTCAGTTGGAAAATAAACTCTCCACAATAGAAAAAGTTCTCCGATCACTCTATGAATCACTGATCATGTTGAGGTTACGGTATCAACTGTCTATTCGAATATCCAAACAGTCATTTACATTGCTGCTGGTCTTTTTATTCCTTGCCAACAAGTGTTTCATCTGTTACTTATGATATCAGACTTCTTCATGGCTGGAATATAAAGATGGCGATATGTTAAGGAAAGGGGAAAGTAAGAAGTCGCGTAAAGAGGGATAGTATAGTGTATCCAGGGTCATTCACCCAAGTGGTACCCAATACATTTTCTCAAATCACTTTTCCATGGACTGGAATTAGGAAAGTGAGGAACAAATAAGATGAGAGTTGAGAAGATATATTGATACCAAAGTCTCCTAGTCTTATTTGTGCCCATTGCCTCAGTAGACTTAGGAGATGCCAGATGAAAGTGCAAGCCAACTGGTGTCCTTATACCCGAAACAGATAGTAAATGTATGTTCAATGCATATGAGCTGCAGATCACACACTATGCATAGATCGCCATCTGGTTTTGGGCCCGGATGTTAGCAGTATATTGTCTTGGAACAAGTCTTCATGAGATGGGCGACTCCTCCTTTGGACAATAGTCTGCATGGGCCTTGACTCCATCTTCAGATTGGTTTTTTTCCGCCATATGGCTCTGATGTGTTTGCATTCCAGTTCGGTGTTATCGATCTAAGTTTCGGCGCGCAATCCTTACCCTCTCTTCGGTATTGTTTTCGACCAAGTTTCCCTTTCGACACGCATCTCTACAAGCTTCTACTTCGGTTCGGGTTGTCGAAGCAGGCCTTCGGTCCCATCTGCGCCATCAGGCCTTTTGGCTCATGGAAAGGACTCCCTTTAAAAGTTTCCTCAATGTGGATCCAAGTTTTCACACTTCGATCTTCACCTCTGCCTTTCACCTGAGCACGAGGCCAAAGACTGTCCGGCTTGCGCCACTTTCCGCTCCAAGAAAATCCTAAGATAGCGTCTAGCTCTAAGAAGCAAGGCTCGATCACAGACATCTATACCGGACGACATCTTCCAGGAGGGCATCGATGTACCGGTGCAGGAGCGTATGGAAGGCACCTATAGCGCCTCCAAAGAATCTGTTGAAGAAATCACTCTAGGGCAACGGGTGGTAAGTACTGACATCGACCCCTACTCATCCATTCAAAGACTTCGGCTTCACCTTCGGGCCTAAGTGCACACCGGGATAAAACCAGACCTCCCAGGATTTAGCGGCACAGAAATAGAAATTTAGCGGCACAAAAATAGAAATTTAGCGGCACAAATATGGAAATTTAGCGGCAATTTTGCGGCATTTCATGTGGCCATTTTTCCTACAACAAACACAGATATCTTAGTTTTTTTTAGTTATTTAACAACACGAAGCTATGTATATTTGGTTTATTTACAATGTAGACACACTGTGAGGTCCTCAGTGTCCTTTTGAAGTAAATGATCAGTCTCTCCCAAATGCAGAGTCAGTTATTAAAATGATATTATTGCCTTTGCTGCTGTACTTCTTTGAGGCCAGACCCATGATTTGAAAAGTAGCATTTTTCAAGGAACCCAGTAGTTTGTTGTTCGACTTGATTTGGAGGAGGTCAAATGCAAAATAATGGCAATAAATAAGGTGATGCTTCCCCTTTAATGTGGAGCAATGTGGGTGCCTAATATGGAAGTGTTCTACCTGGTCGGGCAACTGTTCTGGTCAATGCACTGGATAGGCAATCTGCGTGGTCGGGACCTCCCTGTAGCTAGGTGCCGTGATATAATGTTTCATTAATGCACAGTGATATAATGCAATGACTCAAAACGGAACTCAGAGGCGTAACAGTGTCCTAAAGCCACTGTGGTGCAGGGTGCACCCCAACCTTTAGGTGCCCCCATTCACCCCCAAAACTGTGAATATATGCAACATATGGAAGTCTCAGGACCTCCTAACACATTCTGCAGGTGGTTCCATCACCTTGAATCACACCATTTCCTAAACTGAGAATGCTTTGACTATAGCGCAAAGATACTACACACCCACCCACTGTGGAAGGCTTTTTAGGATTGCAAGATGTTGTGGGTGGCAACGAATTCAGCTCCTCTAACTTTGCTGTGGTGTACCGTCAAGTGTGATGGGGGTTTGGGAGCCAAAGAGCAGAGGGCGCTCTAGGCCAATTTCTAAGTTAGGTGGAAATAAGCCTGCATGAAGCCAGCTGCCCGAGTCCTTCCAGCCAACCTACAATCTTCATCCACAGTGTTAATTTACAAGAAAGGAGTAAGATTGCGGGCGGACATGGCAGGTCTTGTGCGGGCACAACAGGATATGCTCAGGGTCAATGAAGGTACACATTGGCTGCTGGAACTTCAAGGATTGCCCTCTATAGAAAGAGATGATACTCTTGCAGAATATTGAAGCCCTTAGAAAGGATTTGAGAAGGTTGTTGGTTTTGATAAGCACCGAGGAGCCGATTTCTGGATGTAGGTTGCACATAATCTACGTAAGGACCTGGACAAGAAAGAGTTTGGCAGGAATATTGGAGACTGCAATTTAAAAATCAACAGGTTCGACACAAGTGCATTCAGTTAACTAAATATTTGAAATAACGGCAATACTTAAATATTTGAAAGTCGCGCATCTTATTTTATTATAACAAGATTTTAGAAATAGAATTCGGTAATGTCGAGCAAAATCTCTCCGTTGTTGACTGTTTAAAAGATGCCTTTTGGTGATATATCCTAAGACGTTCATTGCTGAACATGAGTGGTGTTGGGTGATAAAGTCTGCATTTCTAAGGTTAAGATCGGGCACATATCTGTGCGTCGCTGCACAGCTTTGAGATCCAGCAGCACCGACCTCCGATATTGCTTTTTCCACCTCCTGCACGTGAACAACATATCAAGTTAGCCTCTCTTCTCTCCTACATCTGCACTGGGCCCTGGCTGCCATCCACGTGCCATAATTCTCTTGAACAAAGCTTTCTTGATGCAATTGAAGGCTCGTACTGCTCCAGTGATGGGGAAATGGTTGTGGGGCTTGGTTAAATAGACGCGGGCAGAATTCTATACAGCTCACCTCACGGTTCCTTCGGAGCACTAGGCGTGTGATATTGCACTTTACCTTGCCTTGCTGGTTCTGGGAAGGATACTGTGCTTGCAGATGTGTCCTGGGGAGGCCCAGAGGTCACTCTATAACCTGCAGTGGGGGCTTCAGACAACCGCTGCCCATGTGAGCTCATGCAGACGGCGCCCACAGGCCCGCATGGCCGTGCAAATAAAACTGCTTCCCCGCGGCTGACACAAGCCAGAGCACTGCAAATTGATGGCCCTGCTTTTCTCGTGACACACCCGGAAAATTTAGTTGTCTGATGGGTATGGTCACGATAGACCTCAAGGACGCCTACCTGCACAACCCAATGAACAGGAAGCACAAGCATATGCTCAGGTTCACCATTGGAGAAAGCCACTACCAGTTCACAACACTAGCCTTCGGGCTAAAATCAGCACCAAGAGTTTTCACAAAGTGCCTCGCAGCAGTCGCAGCGCACCTACGAAGGCAAGGAATACACGTATACCCTTACCTGGACGACTGGCTGGTGAAAGCAAACTCATACCAGAAATGAAAGCAGCACGCACATACAGTGATGAGCACGCTCATAAGCCTGGGGTTCTCCATCCATTGGAAGAAATCAATGGAGCCGGAACAAGTGAAGATCTTCCTGGGAGCACAGATCAACACCTTACAGGGCAAGGTGTTCCCCAGCGAGAAGAGGGCAAGGGCGCTGGTGAAGGAAACTCGCCTCTACCGGAAGGGACAAGCTCGGACAGTGAGGACTGCGAGCAAGATCATGGGGATGATGGCATCATGCATCCACCTGGTACCAAATGTACGACTCCACATGAGACCCATTCAAGAATGGCTACAGGAGCAATGGTCACAAGCTACAGGCAGTTGGGAGGATCTAGTGGTTGTAACGCACGCAGTGCAGAAGGAGATGACATGGTGGACCATGGAGAACATAACCAGGGGAAAGCCTCCAACGCCAACAGTGACCATCACCACAGACGCATCCCTGAAGGGATGGGGCGCTCACATGGAGGAGCTCAAGGTGAGGACTGTGGACGCCAGCAGATGCGACAAAGCGCATCAATTACCTAGAATTGAAGACAATCTTCCTTGCACTGAAAGCTTTCCAAACAAGACTGTACAAGCACAAAGTGTTACAAACAGACAACACCACCGCGATGTTCTACTTCAACAAGCAGGGTGGGACACAGTCAGCCACGCTTTCAACGCTGGCGCAGGAGATATGGAGATGGGCCATCCCTCTCAAGATAGACCTGCTAGCCATACACCTACCAGGGAAGGACAACATACAAGCAGATTGGCTCAGCAGACCGACATCGGCATCCCACGAGTGGGAGCTCAATGCTCAGGAGACAAGGTGCCTGTTCGACAGATGGGGGACACCATCGGTGGACCTGTTTGCCACACGCCAGAATGCAAAATGCCAAAACTTCGCATCCAGGCAGCCCGAGGAGGGGTCCCTGGGGAATGCCCTATGGATAGATTGGTCCAGGACATTTGCTTACGCTTTTCCCCCGATACCACTGATGCACAGAGTGCTGAGCAAGTGCAGAGCGAGCAACATGACCCTGATACTGGTCGCGCCACAGTGGGCCAGGCAGACATGGTACTCTCAGATCATGGAGATGACAGTGTGCACCCCACAGATTCGGCAAGAGGAAAGACCTGCTCTCCTTGCAGAACGGAGAGGTGCTACAGCCAGAGAGCCTGAGCCAAGCAGCGTGGCTCCTGAGGACATAGAGTTCGCACATTTGAGACTGCCAGAGGGCACCCTGAGGGTCCTTCGGGAGGCACGAAGGCCCAGCACTCGGAAGTGCTATGTTGCGAAATGGAAAAGATTCACAATGTGGTGCAGAAAAGAAAGACTTCACAATAAAATGAAGGACTCCGCAATGCTAAAGTACCTGACGCACTTGCTGGAGAAGAACCTTAGCTCATCCTCGTTGAGAGTTTACTTGGCAGCGATAGTCGCCTACACAAGGGGAGAAACGTGCAGGAGTTTCTTCACATCACACATGGTGAAGAGATTCCTGGAAGGAGCTAAAAGGATCGCACCACCCAAGCGGGTGCCGCCACCCGCATGGAACTTGAACATAGTCCTAACGGAACTCATGAAAGAGCCCTTTGAACTACTTCACAAGGCCTCCCTAAAGATGCTAACTATGAAAACCGCTTTCCTGGTTGCAATAACGTCCTTACGCAGAGTAAGCGAGCTTCGCACTGACGCTACAAGAACCCTACATACAAATACACAATGATAGGGTTGTGATGAGGACTGACCCACACTTCATGCCGAAGGTGGTGTTCAAATTCCACATGAACCAGTCTATACAGATACCGAGTTTTTTCCAAAAACCAACCACTAGTGCAGAGCGAGCCCGGCACACCCTGGACGCCAGAAGGGCAGTCATGCACTACATTGAGACGACGAAGGGACACAGGAAAACAAAACGGTTCTTTGTCATTCGCCAACAGTTTCATGGGCAAGGCAGTAACCAAAGACTATTGCACGATGGATCGCTCAAACAATTCAACTCTGCCACAAACGTGCTGGACAAGAGCTAGTAGAGGGGACACGTGCCCACTCCACTCGGAAAAAGGGTGGTACAATAGCCTTCCTGGCTAACACACCCATACAAGACATATGCCTGGCGGCAACATGGGCTTCGGTGCACACGTTCACGAAGCACTACTGCGTGGATATATAGATGAACAAGGAAGCACAAGTCGGACAAAAGGTGCTCCAGCACATATTCCATAACCAACGCTCATCTTCCACCCAGCCGCCACAGAAATGAGAAACCGCTACAAAATCTATGCACAGCATAGTGAATCCAGAAAGATTCACGCTGCAAAACGAATAGTTTTCTTACCTGTCGGTGTAGTTTTGCAGCTTGAAGATCTTTCTGGATTCACTAGCGAACCCACCCACCTCCGCCAGAAAGATGAGGCTGGAGAGAGAAGAGGTGGTTAAAAAAAAAAGGACTTTAAATGTACAAAGCGGTAAAATATCAACTAAATAGAACATTGCCATTACTTCGGAAACTAAAGAAACACGGAAAAAAGAACCCGAAGATGGCGCCCAAGGGTGGGAGCTTCCGCAGGAAGCATGCTGACGTCACCGGAAATGCACCCAAGGAGTTGTGGCGCCGACGCCCACCTGGGCTACAAAAAGAAAAGACTACGATTCCGGACCCAACCACAAGACCGCGGAATAATGCACAGCATAGTGAATCCAGAAAGATCTTCAAGCTGCAAAACTACACCGACAGGTAAGAAAACTATTCGGTATGTGAATACAATAGGCAACACAAGTCTAGACACACTTTAACATTGAGCTCAGGGGGAGGAGCCAAGCTCGCGATCGTAATGGTCGCTTTGTAGCTCGGCTCAGTCAGCCTTCTGGCCTGACTCGCATATCCTGCTACATATCCTGCCTCGAGACGACACACTCAAGCAGAAACAGGAACGTAACATCTTGCTCTTACTCACTGTCTGACTTGGAGGCTCCTGCGTGCTGCGGTTCCGAAGTTGTGCCCCCCGGAGGACTGGGGCCTCCGTGGTGTTGGGACCGGGGCCTCGCCTATTGGACCCAGCCTGGCGTTGTTGTAAACGTCGGCCCCGGCCGAGAGAGTGAGCCACTGCCGAGAGGCCATTGTGCAAACATCCCGGTGAACCAGTTCCGGGTCTGCCTTGGCGGCCGTGCGGCTGGTACGGGGCGCGGTGCTCCGAGGACTGATCGTGTGAATGGGTCCCCCCGCCGCTGCTCCGTCCATTGACCCTGGACCCTCGCGCCCGGGCTCTGTTTGTAGGAAGCGCCGGCGATAATACAGGCGGGCCCCCGACTTTGGCGGCTCTCCTTTCTGCACCAAGGCTGCCATTGCTGGGACCCCCTTGGTGCCTGAGGGGGTCCGCATCTGTGGGATTGCTCCGAGAATCGCGGAGGGTGGTGGCGAGGCTGAATTTACAAAATGGCGGCCGACTAACTAGGCCGCGGATATCCTCAAGACGGCGGACTTGGGTTGCTGGACTGCACTGGGGCCTGGACATGTGTGCGTGAGCCTACGATTTGCGACGTTCTTGACGCCTTGCGATCCCTGCATGCGGCCCTGGCCCCCGGTGCCCCTGGGGAATCGGTGCGGTCCGCCGCCATCTTGGATGGACGCTTCTTCATGGTCCCCTCTTGTCTCGGTGATGCCGCTGCCTCGCCCCCCCTCGGTCGCCACGAGGGTTGCTGTCGCTGTCCGTCGACAGATCTGCAAGCCGATGGCTTTGGAACCTCCTGCCCTTCATTGCTTGGCGTTTGGCGACTTGGATATTGTGCTGGGGCCCGATCCTACCCGAGTGCCCGAGGAACATGGTAGACTGCGGCCTAGCTTTGCCTTGAGGAGGACGTGTCTCTGTACTGCAGGGAGACCCCTGCATTTTCGAACGGCGAGACTGAACTCCTGTCTTTTACTGCCCTTGTTACTATTGTTGGGACACTTGAACTGCTTGACCGGACTTTTGTTCTCTTGCCTATTGATTGGCCTCCCTGGCCTACGTTTTAATCGGACTACCTTTCATTCGTGTGCTTGCCCCACACAGTGTTGTTCATCTCACGCTGTCATGTGGTGGGTGGTAATTGTAGTTAAAAAAGGCCTGGGGTGAGACATGACTCCCGGTGGATTGCTGGTGTACGGATCCGCGGCGCAGGTGCCCATATTCTTAGTGTGGTGGGTGACCCCCTTGTAAGTTTTATGATGCTCGAGATTGTGTCGTTTTGGTTTATACGTAATACGATTGTATGGTTGGGCGGTGGGCTGAGGCCGAACGTATTGTCTCTGCTCCTTCACTCCTCCCTCCTACTCCTTTCTGTTTTTATGTCCTCTTTTTGTCTCTTTATTTCTCTTCTCTCTCTTATCTCACTACATTTCGGGTTCTGGTTTAGGGCGACAGGCACGCTGTTTGGGGGGTAGGCCGTAGCCTTCTGCAGGGGTGCTGGGTGGGATGGGTGGGTTGGGTCTTATTTGCTGTTTTTATTTTCCTTAGTTCTATGGCCCTTTTGTGTCTCTCTATAGGAGCGCCGCGTCTGTCCTCGCCTCCCGTGGTATGATTGGGGTGGGGTCTGTATCGTCGCTGCTCTCCTTCTTGTGGCTCTGCTGCTTTCAATTGCGACTCCCATGCCCTCCTCGTTGCTAGTATTCCTGCTCTTTTCCGTGTTACTTGCTACGGGGCGCTTGTATCGGCGCGGCATTCTTCTCTTTCAGTCTGTCTTTTTCTTTTCCCCTCTTCCTCCCTCTCCCCTCCTTCTTTCTCTTTCCCAAAGGTTAGTAGGATGGGTTAGTTTTAGTGCTGTCGATATTCCGGTCCCTTTGTTCTGTTTCCAATGTACTGGTGGGTGTGCATAAGTGGAGTATAGTTGATTATTACTTTGTGTTAACTGCATCTGTTTTCATATCGCCGTATACTGTAATGCCACTCCTCCGCATTGCTGCCCTTTAGCTTTCTTGTTGCCGATGGATTGTTTTGGGAACCCGGATTCATATATGTTGTTACCGAGCCTGTTCTACTCCTTATCTTAATATTATAAAATTAACCTTCTTTGTTCCGGTTTGCTGGCCGTCCAGATCCTCCTCCCCCTCCCCCCTTTTTAGGCTGTATTGATTGCTCTCCATTAAGATTGACTCTGTGACCTCCTTCTGGATTTCTCGACTGTTTTATCGTGACCCGGCCGGTATGGTTGTAGGCCAGATTTGTATATCCTTTCTGTACAAATAAAGGTTTAAAAAAAAAAAAAAATTGAGCTCAATGGATTACTATCAGAAAAGTACAGTTTTGCAGCCTGAATCTTTCTGGATTCACTATGCTGTGCATTATTCCGCGGTCTTGTGGTTGGGTCCGGATTGGTAGTCTTTTCTTTCTTTTTTTTTTTTCGTAGCCTAGGTGTGCGTCGACGTCCCACCTTTGGTGTATTTCCGGTGACGTCGGCACGCTTCCTGCGGAAGCTCCCACTCCTGAGCGCCATCTTCAGATTCTTTTTTCCGCGGTTGGGTCTGGATCGTTCCCAAAAGGGCTCCAGACATTTTTGGAGAAAAGAGAAATACGCACCTTTTGCAAGAAAAGAGATTGAGAAGACTACATGAGACTACATCATCGAAGAGGACGACTAAGGAGAAGAAGAACTTCAAGAACTTCGACATCCATCGGAGAATGCAAGCTCAGGGGGCCCCCTGAACGCATGAGATGCACAACACTCCTTTCAAATTCTGCTGTAACTGCCACCACAAGTATGCGCAGAAGGACCAGCACCTGGTCTGCAACCTTTGCCTACCGGTCGACCACGAGAGCGAGGACTGCAACGCCTGCTCTGCCTTCACGCTGAAGACTCTTCGAGTGAGAGAGACAAAGGATAGTCAACGCCACCATGCAGGGCAAGGGACAGCCACCTTCCCTTCGAGACCTGGGGCTATCATCAGACTAGGAGGACAACGCCGCCGCTCACGACTGCTACAGGGTCGTAGAGACCGATATTTTTTTTTAACAAAACTTTATTTTGTTTTTTTTCAGCAAAATGAACACAATCCCCCCCCAAAATTGGCATCGGTAGAAAGAAAATACAGGTGTACACATTCCACAGCCCCAGTTCAGCTCCAGCGGGTGCAGATATAGCAGTAGATACAAGAGTCAAATTCTTGGGATGCAAAGCAATTATACAAAACTGACCATAAGGAACCTTGTGCGTAAACATCAGGGCATTACCCCAACACCTACTCTCCCTCTCCACCTCCCGCCACCCCATACTCTGGCCCCGATTCCACAGAGAACAATTCAGCACTAGTTGCATCGGAATCGCTAGCAACGGACCCCACAGCGCACATCATTCTCCATGCGAGTAAATCCTCTGGCAGCCGCTCATCCTTACGCGTATGCTGCATGTGAGTCTCCTCAGCCAATGTCCTTTCCCCCCACGCCCCGGAGCCACAATGACATGTCTGGTGCCCTCTATCCAGGTGATAGCCACCCGTCTCCTAGCCAACACCAAGAGCAGCTGCAACTTTTTATATGAAAGGTTCCTCTTCCTGGGTTTGGGGACTAGGGCCAACAAGCAGTGAAGTGGGGTTAAGTCAATAAGCAGGCTCGTGATCTTCCTGATGTGGACTACCACTGCCCTCCAGAAGTCTCCGACCAGCGGACACTCCCAAGCCAAATGAAGAAATCCGACTCCGACTGTACCACATCTAGGGCAGGTATCCAATTTATCCGCGGCAATGCGGTGCAAAGCAACTGGGGTTATGTAAGTGCGATGTACAAATTTGAAATGGATCAGTTTGAAGCGTGCGTTACACGACACCTTCCTAGTAAGTGTCCCTATGCGTTTGCGTTGTCCCGGGTCCAAGGCGACCCCTGGATCCGCCTCCCATGCTGTCCTGGACGGAGATATCGGGGGGGGCCGAATCACATCTCATAGCCGTATAGAACAGCGTTATCAGTCGCCGTCCCCTGCCGCACGACAGTAGGACATTCAGAGTATGGGACACCGGGGGTGCCTCCGGATATTGCGGCCAGGTCGCCCTCGCCATGTCCCGTAGGGCCCTATAATGGAGATACTGTCCCCCAGTGAGACCAAAGGCCTCCGTAGCCCTTTCCAGGGTCACAAAAGAATCATAGGGATACAGATCCGCCAAAGTGTCACAGCCGCCTTCACGCCATTCCCGGAACGACATGTGTTCCTCCATCAACGTCACCGGCGCCAATATCCACACCGGTAGCTCCCTATGAAATGGGGCCCGCCTCAACACTCTCTCCACTACTCGCTGCCAAAGTCCAGCCGTGTGTCGAACAATATATGGCAAGGAGTCATCCGCTCCCCTACCCCGCATCAGGGCCACCTGTAGGGTCCGCTCATCCGCTCTACCCGCTAGGAGTCGCAACTCCCAGTTGTCCGCACCCGCAAACCAGCACGCAGCTGGTAGCAGTAGGGCTGCATAATAGTATAGGTCAAACCTCGGGGCCTCTAGGCCTCCTTCCTCCCAACGTCTGGCCACCGTGCGCAATGCAACTCTGCTGCGTCTGCCCGCCCAAAGCAAGGCGGTGAGCAGCGTATTGAGTTTGTTGAATATGTGAGGAGGGAGAGGGCACAGGGCATTCTGCAAGGTATACAACACCCTGGGCAACGTTACAATCTTCGAGACGGCCAACCGTCCCATGAGAGAGAGTGGGAGCGTATTCCAAAAGGACACGGACTGTTGTAGGGAACTGAGCACCCGTTCGGCGTTCCGAGCCAGCAATTGCTTCTCGGACACTGCCACCTGGATTCCCAGGTAGCGGAAGGCCTCCACTTCCCATCTAAGTCCCAGGGGCGGGAAACCCACTCTTGGGTCCTCACCACAGCCCGCAAGGGGGAAGATCAAGGACTTCGCGGGATTAAGGCGCAGACCAGAGGCCTCACCAAAACGATCCAAGTGGTGCAACAGGAGCGGCAGCGATTCCCGGGGGGGAGGTCAGGTAGAACAGCTCGTCGTCGGCGTATAACGAGACCAAGTGCACTGTATCCCTCAGGGGGCCATCTCCGCTCGGAGCGACACCGCCAGAGGCTCAATCGCCAATGCAAATAGGAGCGGCGACAGGGGGCACTCCTGACGGGCCCCCCTGCCCAGCTGCCACTCCTCGGATCAGGCCGACCCTGACCGTAGGCGCACTATAAAGGATTCTGATCCAGTCGCAGAAGAGGCGTCCCACCCCAGTCATTTGAAGCACCTCCAAAAGGTACCCCCAGCTGACAGTATCAAAGGCTTTAGACAGAGAGGATCCCCAGGTCCTGGTGTCGATACTCCTATCACGTACTTCATGGAGAACGTGGTTTAAGCGCCGAAGGTTCATGGCGGTGTTGGGGCCCGGGATGAACACGCACTGATCTTGGTGAACTAAGTGCGTCATGTGCGGTGCCAGCCGCGTGGCTAAGATCTTAGTGAGAAATTTTGCATCAGTGTTAATTAGGGTGATAGGCTGGTAGGCCGCGGGATCAGTCATCCCCACCCGGCTTCAGAATCATGCAAACCTCACCCTGTTGCATGGTGGGTGGGAGTGTGCCACGCTCCAGTGCGTCATGGTAAATCTGGAGGAGACAGGGAGCGAGGGTATCCGCGAACGCCTGATAAAACTCCGGTGGAAAACCGTCTCCACCGGGCGTCTTAGCCGTCGGTAGGGCAGCCAACGCCATTCTGAACTCCTGGAGCGTCACCTCAGCGTCTAGTTATTCCGCATCTTCCCTAGAGAGGGTCTGGAGAGTCAAACCTCGAAGGTATGGCTGATACGATGCCTCCGTCACTAGGGGGTCCGCGGTATACACAGTCTGTAGATGCGTGCGAAGCACCGCAAGGAGGTCCATCTCTGAGTGCACCAGGTCCCCAGCGGGGTCTCAATGCCACGATCCATGCAGGTGCCGATTCCCTACGGAGGATCCAGGCCAATAGGCGGCCCGATTTGTCCCCTTCACGGTGGAGTCGCTGGCGATAGCGGCCGAGAGTAAATCTATCCTACGGGGTGAGGATATCGTGAACGTCCTCACGGGCCGTCCTTTCAGAGTCTAAGTCTGACCTATCCGGATCCGATAAGGATTGACACCGGCAGAGGCGCTCCTCAGCACCCTTGAGCTCACGGAGCAGTTGTCTCCGGACCCCATAAGTCAGGCCCATACACGCGCCTCGCACAACCGCCTTAAGAGTGTCCCACTTGGTCGCATAAGGGATGTTGCCATCTCCCCAATTCAGATCCAGATAGGTATGTAGGGTCATCTCCACATGTTCCCGTCCTACCGGATCCTGTAGGAGATCCCCTGGCATCCTCCAGGTCCGCGAACGGGAGGATCGGTCCACCCACTGCATTACGCACGTTACGGGCGAATGATCGGACAAAAACCGGGCCTGATGAGTGACCGAGAAAACAAGGGAAGCATCGATATTGGCAGCAAGGACTCTATTGAGCCTACTATGAGTGTTGTGCGTGGGGGTATAACAAGTGTACAGTTTCAGTCCCGGATTACCCAGGCGCCACAGATATACAGCACCCAGGTTATCCATCACCTCCCGGAGACGTTTCGTCATCCGTGGTTCGTGCCTGCGCGGCGAGGATGCCTGTCTAGCAGCGGATCCAGTACAGTTAAAGTCTCCAAACCAGAGGAGGGGGGCATCTAAATCTGAGACTAGAAGCTCCTGTAAGCCGGAAAAGAAACTCTGGTCATCCACATTGGGTGCCTAAGAATTCAATAGCCGGAAATCCCTCCCATCCAGCTTCACCCGCGAAAGTACATATCTGCCCTCAATATCTGCCTCAACAAACTGGACCGCCAGGGGAACCCCGGGTGCCACCCAGATCAGGACCCCCCTAGCATAGGTAGAGAAGGAGGAATGGAACACTTGACCCCTCCACTTCGCCAACTTAAGGGCACCATCCTCATTCAGATGTGTTTCCTGCAAGCACGCCACAGAGACTCCATGGCGGCGGAGAAAGGCAGTACCCTGTTTCTCTTGGTGCAAGTGCCCAAGCCCCGCACGTTCCAAATTTGTATCCCATAAGCATTGGGCTTGCCCATCCGGGCAACCAAGTCCAGCATCTGCAAGCAGCCTCCCAGGGGCCTGAACCACAGTACACTCTATGCCAAAAAACAATACCCCCAACCCCACAGCTCCCCCAACCACACGAACTCTAAAGAAATCCCCCCCCCCCCCCATTCATGAGCAGGAGTAGGGCAACATCAAAACACGCCACCCCGCCCCCCCTGCCAGTGCCAGCCAAAAACAACGGAACCCAGAACCCCTTCAGAAACAGTTTCCCCACCCACGAGCAAAAGGACAGCAACAACCAAAAACGCTACCCTGCCCTTCCCCTGCCAGTGCCAGGACGTACACAGCCACCCCATACAACCCACTAAACCCACACTCACACACAACCGAGGACCCAATGTTCCAGGACAGTCTCCGGGGATGTCTATTGAATACAGTCCCTATGCTGGGCGACGATCCACCATAGACTCGTGGGCCCCACACCACAGCTCCCCGGCCAACAGGGCACCAGTTCTCTGCCGCAATCGATCATCCAGGGCTCCCAACACCAAGGAGAGACAGCATTGATCTGACAAAGACCCAGAAGGGGATGCCCCCACATCGGAGGACAACAACGCATTAACAAAACCGTACCCTAGGTCAGAGCTCACTCAAGCTGTGGTTCAAAAAGGCCAGTTTCCGGGATCAGTGGAGTCCGTATCGGGCAAGGTTTCCTGCAAAGTATCTGGGACCAGGACCTCACCAGGGGCAGATGTCCCAGGGGACTCTGGGGCGACCCCCGTTGATGATGATCTCATGCGCAGTGCTCCATCCTCCCCCACAGTCACCCGAGGCTCAGCAGAACCCCGGGATCGACGTCTTCCTCTGCCTCGACGGCGTCGCTGGGGCTGGGTCCCCCAGGTCTCGCGGGGGCCGGCCCGCTCACCATGGGGTAGGTCATCTCCCCGTATCTCGAGCCACTCCCAAACCTCCGCCGGGGACTCGAAGAAGTGAGCGCGGCCCTGGGAGAGCACCTTGAGTTTGGCTGGGTAGAGGAGCATGTATTGGAGCTTCATTTCCCGGAGTTTCTGCTTAACTCCCAAGTAGGACTTCCGCTGCTCCTGCACCTGCTGAGTATAATCAGGATAGATGGAAACTCGGCTATTTTCGATTGTGAGGGACTCCATTTCCCTTGCGGCCCTTAGAATACAGTCACGATCTCTATAGTTCAGGATCTTTGCGATCAGGGCTCTAGCAGGCTCGTTCGCCCGGCCGTGGAGGGGGAACAAGGGCCCTATGTGCACGTTCAATGACAAAGACACTGGACAATCCGGTCGGGCACAACTGGGTGCGGATATAGGTCTCCAAGAAGCGCTCAGCGTTTCCCGCCTCCAGGCGTTCCGGTACTCCCAGGACCCTGATGTTACTCCGACGGGCCCTGCCTTCCGCGTCTTCAGCTCTTCTCTCCAGTGCACGGGTGGTGGACGTCAGGTGCGCAACAGATTTTTGCAAGGAAGCCACTTCAGTTTGTAAATGGGCAATATTGCCCTCCGCATCGGTAACCTTGTCCGCTACTTTACGGAGATCCGTCCGGAGTAGATTAACATCTATGGATACAGTCTCGATCTGCCTCTCCAAGGCAGAATGGGATCCCTGGATAGCCTTCAGGATCTCTGCCCTGGAAGGCTCAGGCGGTCCATCCCCTCCATCCTCCGGGCCAGTCTGCTGCGTGATCCTCTGCGATGGCAGACGCAGAGTAGTATACTGGACAATGGTGTTGGGTTGGGAGGATTTCGCGGACCTATCCTTGTGGGCCGCCATCTAGAGGGGTAGATCGTCTGCCCTCCCAAGGCATTCTAAAGAGTTTCGGCCAGGTCCCACTAGCTAGGCGTAGAGCCAAGTGGCGGTCCAAAGAAAGGATGACCAGACGAAATGCCAGGACAGTGGGCGGCTCCAGGCGGTGTCCAACCCAGGCAGGGGAGCAGCCGAGGCGAGTTAAGGCAGTCCCCGCGCAGGTTCCCCTATAAGGGCGGGAGTCTGGCACTCCCCACAGCAGTGTAAAAATGGGCAAGTATTAATCCACGATGCACTCACCGGGCCAGGCGGCGGGATAGCCGACAATCCAGTTGAAATAGGCAAACAGGTGCCCTCGCCAGCTAGTGTACCCGGAGCGGGTCCCTTCACCATCAAATAGGGCAGGAGAAGAATTTGCAGGTCTCCAGAGGCGCACCCACAGGAGAGCGCAGAAGCACAGTTCAACGTGGGTCAGGGGTATTGCAGTTCACATGCCGCTGCAGCGCTTGTATGAAGGCACCCCGCTTCCCGGGCAAAATGGCGTGCAGGAGGGAGAGGGGACACCAAACCACTCGTGACCCCCGGGTCACAGCGCCTCAGGCCTCCGCAGGTCTCACCGCCACCGCGGGCCCCCCGTGCAGGGGCCGCCACAGTCTAATGTCCAGGGTAGGGCTGAGGCCGCAAGGTCCATACCCTCCAACCACAAGGAGCAGCCCACCCGGGCCGCACAGACACTTCAACGCAAAGCCGGCCCCCAAGGGCCACCAGCACCAGCAAGGGTAGAAGCGAGGCTCGGTCCCCACACCGCCTCGGCTCTCCGTCAGTCCTCCAGGGTCCCAGGAATGAGGGCAGCACTCACCCGGTGCTATGCCGCCCAATCGGCAGCTCCAGGGCAGCAAGGGATCGGAGAGGGAGGGGCGGGCGCTGCAACTCTCCACATGGGCCGGCGGGAATCACCGGGCCCCAGGTCAGCCGTCCGCCACCCTGCCTCGGCCGGGAGCCACCGTCTCAGGCCCGCAGGGGATGCAATTGGCCCCGGGCCAGGGAAAGACCTCTTCCGGTCGGGGCTCCCGCACCGCCACACTCCCGTGTAGGCCTGGACCACGGCCTCACGTAGGTCAGGCCGGAGCCCGCACCGCCCCGTCTCTCCGGGCCCCAGACCAGCCGTCCGCCTCTCCGCCTCTGTCGCCAGCCACCGTCTCAGGCCCACGGAGGATGTAATCGGCCTCAGGGCAGGGAAGCACCTCTTCCGGACGGGCCGCCCGCACCACCACACTCCCGTGTAGGTCCAGACTGCGGCCTCGCGTAGTTCAGGCTGGAGGCCCCAGCCCGCCGCTCCGATCTCCGGCGTCCATTGCGGGGAATCTCGAGGTCATCTCAGCAGTGAGGTGATCCCAAACGAGTTAGGGAAGCATCCGGCCCATCCACACCCGCTCGGAGAGCCCTGTAAGGATCTGGTTGACAGGATAATCGGGTCCTTGGGACAGAGCTGGTGAAGCTCACGTCCTGTTGGCCATGCTGCTTGGCCACGCCCCCCGTAGAGACCGATATTACGAAGATTCCAAAGAAGGTAGGAGACTCTACGGCCCCTAAGGCACCCGAGAGACCTCAAGCGCCGACGCTGGAAACTTCGGCGTCCGCAGCTACACCAAGGCACAGCGGATCCCCTGAGAAGGACTCCCAGGCGCCGAGAGCTGTAGAACAGCAGAAGACGTTGAAAATCGCCCCCGAAAAGGAGCGTTCGACGCCGAGGGAAAAGGACCCGAAGGGTGCTTCAGCGCCAACTAAGGACCCGAGAGCCAGCTCAGCACCGAAACCTTCGACGACTAAAGTCTGCTCAGTGCCGAAAAGAGAGCGGCCGATCCATTCGACACAGACCACGCGGCCAAAATGGAGAAAAAGAAAAGACGGCTCGAGGCAGAGATGGAAAACATCCTGCAGCGGAAAAAAGATTTTGACGCCAGGATGAAGGAATACAATCCCGACGAAACCTAGGCTACAGGTGGTCGAGGAAACTGAGGACGACGACTACGACGCAGTAGGACAGTCGGTGGGCGTCGAGACCTTCGACCAAGAAGAGGAGGAGGCCTCCTACTAAGAGGATGAAGGATACGACGACCGCAGGACACTCCTCTGGTCTGTATCCTCGGAGACTCCGGAAATAGATTGGCAGGATGTCAACACCGAGAGCCCAGAGGAAGCTGTCGACACATATCCCTCGAGGCCCTCGCTGCCGGATGACATCGGAGTCTACAACAGTCATCAGGAATGCAGCTGCAGTTTTCAAAGTAAAACTCGACTAAGAGAAGCAGAAAGCAGACTTCCTTCTCGAGACACTGCTCCCTACACAAACAAGGAGCCAGTTCCTGCCCATGCTCGACAGTGTCATGGCACAGGGAAAAGAGGCTTTCAAAGAACCAGCTACTTGCAAAGCCGTCACTCCCAGGATGGAGAAAAAGTATAAACATTCCTCCAAGGACCCACCCTACATTCAGGGATCGGTCTCAGCAGACTCCATCGCAGCCACGGCAAGAAAGAGGGCCAATGTGCCTACTACTTCTGGGCCACCTCCAGACAAAGAAAGCAAGAGGATGGACCTGGTGGGGAGAAGAATTGAACAGAATGCCGCAATGCACTGGCGCATGGCGAATTCCAATGCACTGCTCAACAGGCACCAATACCAGATTCTGGAAGAGCTGGGCCAGTTAATAAAGAACATGCCACAGGAATTCAAGCAAAGAGCTGAACCTTGTCGAAGAGGGGAAGAATGTAGCCAATTCTTGCCTCAAGACTGCCCTGGACGGAGCAGACACAACCAGCAGGCTCATGATGATGGGAATCACAGAAAGAAGGCAAGCCTGACTCAGAATTTCGGGCTTCAAGCCAGAAGTACAGCACAGCATCCTCAACACACCGTTCAATGGAGAAACGTTGTTCGGGGCCCCAGTTGACGAGAAACTCAGCCAACTGAAGGATAATAAGACTGCAAGATCCATGGGGGCATTGCAGTTCAGAGGTACTAAAAGAGGCACCCCGTCACGAAGACCTAATGGGAGGGGAGGAAACAAGCCAGGAACATCACACCAGGCGTTCCAACAAGCCCACCAAGCAGACACCCAGACACAGCAGGGACAGCAAAAACAGTCCTGGCAGTATCAACCAAGAGGCCAGTCCTTTTGCGGGAGAGGGAATGAACGTGGACAGAATAAGAGGGGGACAGCAACCCGCCTCAAGGTGACTCAATAAACCTCCATGTGCCCACCCGAGCAAAAACTCCCAGGGTGGAGCACAAACACATCGGACAGGAGTTACGCTAATTAAACTCCTCCGTACATGTAAGGCCAGTGGGAGGAAGACAAACACTTCTTCAGGGAGTGGAAGAGTATAACATCAGACAAATGGGTACTCAACATCATACAGTACGGGTACTGCATAGAGTTGGAAGGAAAGCCAACGGACAGAAAGCCAAAAAGAAGGCCACTAGCAAGGAAAGACCTAGAGCTCCTTCGGGAGGAAGCAAAGGAGCTCCTGCAAAAACAAGCCATAGAAACCAGTACCTTACAGGGAAAGCAACAAGTCCGTATACTCCACATACTTCCTGGTACCACAGGTGGAAGAAACTGAGACCCATCCTGGACCTAAGATTCGATGCAAAAGTTCAAGATGACCTCCCTGCAAGAGGTACTTCCTCAATTGCAAGGCAGGGACTTCATGGTCACCATAGACCTAAAAGATGCCTACCTGCACATCCCAATGAACAGGGGCCACAAGCACCTACTCAGATTCATCATCGGAGAAGACCACTACCAGTTCACAACCCTGGCGTTCGGACTCAAATCGGCACCAAGAGTTTTCACAAAGTGCCTCGCAACAGTCGCAGCACACCTACGAAGGGAAGGGATACACGTATACCCTTACCTGGACGACTGGCTGATCAAAGCAAGCTCATACAAAAAGTGCAATCAGCACGCACAGAGAGTGACCAGCACACTGATGAACCTAGGATTCTCCATCCACTGGGGAAAATCCTCCTTGGAACCAGAACAAATAAAAATCTTCCTGGGAGCACAGATCAACACCTTACAGAGCAAGGTATTCCCCAGCGAGAAGAGAACGATAGCGCTCTTGAGGGAGACGCAGCTCTACCTGAAGGGGCAAGCTCGGACAGTGAGGGCAGCGAGCAAAATCATGGGTATGATGGCATCATGCATACACCTAATGCCAAACGTACGGCTCCACATGAGACCTTTACAGGAATGGCTACAGGAGCAATGGTCACAAGCTACAGGTAGTTGGGAGGATCTAGTGGTTGTAACGCACGCAGTGCAGAAAGATGGCATGGTGGAACATGGGGAACATAACCAGGGGAAGCCTCTAACGCCACCAACGCCAACAGTGACCATTACCACAGACTCATCCCAGAAGGGATGGGGCGCTCACATGGAGGAACTCAAAGTAAGAGGCCTGTGGACACCAGCAGATGCGGTCAGACACATCAATTACCTGGAGTTGAAGACCGTTTTCCTAGCCATAAAGGCCTTCCAAACAAAACTGTACAACTAGAGTGTTGATCCAGACAGACAACACAACAGCGATGTTTTACATCAACAAGCAGGGGGGGGGACCCAATCAGCCCCGCTTTCAAAACTAGCGCAGGAGATATGGAGATGGGCCATCCCACTCAAGATAGACCTGCTAGCCATACATCTACCAGGAAAGGACAATGTAGAAGCAGACTGGCTCAGCAGACAGACATCGGCATCCCACGAGTGGGAACTCAATGCACAAGAAGCGAGAAGGCTCTTCGACAGATGGGGGACGCAGTCGGTAGACCTATTTGCAACACGCCAGAATGCAAAACGCCAAAACTTCGCATCCAGGCAGCCCGGGGAGGGCTCCCTGGGGAATGCCCTATGGATAGACTGGTCCAGGACATTTGCTTACGCTTTTCCCCTGATACCGCTGATGCACAAGGTACTCAGCAAGTGCAGAGCAAGCAACATGACCCTGATACTGGTCGCACCGCAGTGGGCCAGGCAGACCTGGTACTCTCAGATCATGGAGATGACAGAGTGCACCTCACAGGTTCGGGAGAAGAAAAGACATACTCTCCATGCAAAACGGAGAGGTGCTGCACCCGGAGCCAGAGAGCCGGAGCCTCGTAGCGTGGCTCCTGAGGACATAGAGTTTGCGCACTTGAAACTGCCAGAGAGCACCCTAAGGGTACTTCGGGAGGCACGAAGACTCAGCACTCGGAAGTGCTACGTAGTGAAATGGAAGGGATTTACACTGTGGTGCAGGAAGGAAAAGCTACACCATAAGATGCAGGAGGACTAGACAGTGCTAAAGTACCTCACGCACCTGCTCGACAAATCTTGACTCATCCTCACTGAGGGTTCACTTGGCGGCGATAGTCGCTTACACGGGAGGATAAACGTGCAAGAGTTTATTCACATCACAGGTTGAGATTCCTGGAGGGAGCAAAGAGGATCGCACCACCAAAGAGGGTGCCACCACCTGCATGGAACCTTAACCTAGTCCTAACGGAACTCATGAAGGAACCTTTCGAACCAATTCACAAGGCCTCCCTAGAAATGCTGACCATGAAAACAGCTTTCCTGGTACCGATCACTTCACTGCGCAGAGTGAGCGAGCTGCAGGCACTAACGCTACAGGAACCCTACATACAGACTGCGCTCTTGGTTGTGGTGGAACACATTAGGAAGATGCTGGACCAGGGTCAGACGGCGGCACTGATCCTATTGGATCTAAGTGCCGCCTTTGATACGGTTTCCCATCAGATCCTTTTGCACCGTCTCATGGAGGCTGGAGTCGGAGAGAAGGCACTTGAGTGGTTCCGATCCTTTCTTTCGGATCGAACCTTCAAAGTATCCACACCTCCGTTTGTCTCGGCCTCTCGCTCCATTCACCAGGGTGTCCCGCAGGGATCGGCCCTTAGTCCTACCCTTTTTAATTTATATGTTCAGCCTCTGGCGGAGGTAGCTCATAGTTTTGGTCTCACCATGGTGTCATACGCCGATGATACGCAGTTGGCGGTGGCACTTAATGGTGATTCCAATATGGATGCCCCTACCTTTCAGTCAGCCCTTAAAGCTGTGGCAGGCTGGATGGCGAACAACCGACTACAACTTAATGCCTCTAAGACCGAGGTCATTATTTTTGGTAGGGAAGGTGGACTCTGGGGAGATCAATGGTGGCCATCTGAATTGGGCCCTGTTCCCACCCCCGTTGCTGAAGTTAGAAATCTCGGGGTGTGGCTCGATGACAAACTCTTTCTCCTCCCATACCAAACGTGTAGCTGGTACTTGTTTTGGTGCCCTGCATTGCCTCCGACCCATCTTCAAGTTTTTTGATGCGGACACCAGACAGATTATAGTCCAAGCTCTGGTTCTTACCAGATTGGACTATGCCAGCTCTCTGTTTTTGGGTGTGAATCAAGCAGAACTGGCCCGCCTTCAGAGGGTGCAAAATGCGGCGGCCAGGATGCTTGTCGGCCTTCCGAAGTTTGTCTCTGCCCGTCGTACTATTCGAGATCTACACTGGCTGCCTGTTGGCCAAAGAATTAAGTTTAAAGCTCTGTGCTTAACTTTTAAAATTCTTAAATCTGCCTCTCCTCCTATTTTATCGCAGACAATCCAACACTGTTCCGTCCAGAACCCTCCGATCCTTAGGCTCAAATCTCGCCAATGGGCGGTCGCTCTTTTTCAGTGTTGGCGGTTGTTCTCTGGAATTCTCTACCTATCACTCTCCGTGCCATCCCTGATCTGCTCCCTTTTAGGAAGGCATTAAAAACCTTCCTATTTTCTTCAGTTTAACTTCATTTGCTCCTTTCACCTCTGCTGTGTTGTTTCACCATCTCTGGAAAGCGCCGGGACGCCTCTTGGCTGTGGCATCTGAGCGCTATATAAATTAAAATAACATAACATAACATACACAGCGATAGGGTGGTGATGAGAACGGACCCACTCTTCATGCCAAAGGTGGTGTCAAGGTTCCACTTGAACCTATCTATACAGATGCCGAGTTTCTTCCAAAAACTGGCAACAAGAGCTGAAAGGGCACTGCACACTCCGGACGCCAGAATGGCAGTCATGCACTACATTGAGAGAACGAAGGAACACAGGAAAACGAATCAGTTATTTTGTGTCCTTCGCTAAGTTTCATGGGGAAACAAGGAACAATTGCGCGATGGATCGCCCAAACAATACAGTTCTGCCATAAGAGGGCAGGGCAGGAACTAGCAGAGGGGACACGTGCCCACTCTACCAGGAAAAAAGGAGCTACAATAGCTTTCCTAGCTAACACACCAATTCAGGACATATGCCTGGCGGCAACATGGGCTTCAGTGCACACTTTCACGAAGCACTACTGTGTGGATATACAGATGAACAAGGAAGCACAAGTCGGACAAAGGGTGCTTCAACACATATTCAATAACCAACGCTCATCTTCCACCCAGCCGCCACAAACATGAGAAGCCGCTACAAAGTCTATGCACAGCATAGTGAATCCAGAAAGATTCACGCTGCAAAACAAATAGTTTCTTACCTGTCGGTGTAGTTTTGCAGCCTGAAGATCTTTCTGGATTCACTAGCGAACCCACCCACCTCCGCCAGAAAGATGAGGCTGGAGAGAAAAGGTGGTTGAAACAAGCGAATACTTGAAAAAGAAGCCTTAAAGGTTAAAGCGGTGAAAAGACTTAGTTGAACATGGCCATAACTTCGGTAACAAAACTAACACGAGAAAAAAGAATCCGAAGATGGCGCCCAGGAGTGGGAGCTTCCGCAGGAAGTGTGCCGACGTCACCGGAAATACACCAAAGGTGGGACTTCGATGCCCACCTGGGCTACGAAAAAAAAGACTACGAATCCGGCCCCGACCACAAGACCGCGGAATAATGCACAGCATAGTGAATCCAGAAAGATCTTCAGGCTGCAAAACTACACCGACAGGTAAGAAACTATTAGTTAATTAGTGTAGATTACTTTAGTAGTTCCAGGTCTAAATCCTAGGTTCAGTCCTGGGGTCTAAGCTGAAACCAGATTAGCAAAAACGTTTTAGTTACTGTAGTGAATTTTCGTGAATATAAAGCTGTTCTAAAAGTTCACACTTGGAAACTTTTCAAGGTAAATCTGACAATGTTATTCAATGGGAGAAAATTCAGGTTGCAGGTAAAGTACGATTGCGTTACTTTTGTCATCCAGCACTGGTCTCCTAGGGCCAGCACTGGGGTCTCAACTTAAAACAGGTAGGTAATAGCGTTTCAGTATTTCGTATGATTTTTAAAGAATATTTCAAGTTTTCAAAAGTAGACACTTGGAAGAAACTTCATTGAAAAGCAGACAATGGGTCCCTATGGAGAAAATACAGATTACTGGTAAACCCGGTAAGGATTACTTTTGCGTTCAGTACTGGGCTGAAAGGTCTTCTCTCCTGATCGCAGGTGAGTACCTCTGAATTCGGCTGATTTTATATGAATATTTTCAGTCTTCAAAACTTCACACTTGGGCCAATTTTATCCAATGACAGGTAAGTGAGTTACCGGTTTCCAGGTGAGTACTCGGTTGGCGAAGTTATTGTTATGGTTCTGGGCATAGACTCAGGGGTCCCCCAAGGTCAGGTAAGTACAGTTGGTTCAGCCCCAGCAGCACAGGGCCAGGTGCAGAGGTAGTTAGGCCCAATGATATCCAATGAGGGAAAGGGGAACTTCAGTTGGTGGCTGCTGGCTAGAGCGCCACACGGCTGTGGGAGCTGGGCTCCTGATCACTTGCTCAGGGCAAGGGGGGGGGGGGAGAGAGTAGGATAGGACAAAGGTGGCACAGCCAGCGGCACTCGGCGGCTGGGTGCAGGGTGCTTTTGAGCTGTCTGGCGCTCAATGTTATCCAATGGGAAAGGTCAAAAAGGAACAAAGGCTACAGGCTCGGGGACGGAGACTCTCTAGGGGTGACCAGCACTTCGAGAGGTTAGTTGGGATCTTGGAGCACGGGTAGGTACCCCAAAGGGAGGCACGGGGCTGTAGGGCGCCAGGTGCAGGGGTGTCTTTGGGCGTCGGAAAAGCTTACCCTCGGCTGGTCGCGGTTGGGGTGGCCCCTGGTTCTGAGTCTGCAGGCTTAGTCTAGTTCGTCGACGAGGGTCTTTGGGCACTGGACTTCGGGTCCCAGTTGCTGGGGGGGCGTCCTCGTGGTCTTGGTTCTGTTGGGCCCGGCCCGGGCTCGGCGGCTACAGAGTGGGCTGGTCCGGAACTTCCTGCTGGCACCAGGTGGGTTGTTGCAGCAGAGTTTCTGCTGATGGGAGTCCCAGTCTTTAAGAGGGTCAAGGCAGGCAGGTCCTCTGTGTGTCCCAAGGATGCTGTCCGCGGGAGTCGCCGGGATTATGCAGGAGCAGATTCCAGGATCGACAGGCCGGTGCGGCTGGGGCCAAGTCAGTTGTCCTGTTAGCAGCTGCACGGCGGGTCTTCTTCTTCTTCTTCTTGATCTTTCTTCTTTTCGTATCTGGATCTGAGGAAGGAAGGTTCAGGGAGCCCCTAAATACTAAATTTAGGGGCGTTACAAATAGGGCAAGGACAGGGACCAATGGGTCCCTGTCCTGGGGTGAGTACACCCCCTAGCCTGCTCCTCAGCTGTGGGAGGGGGGCAGGAGTCTATCTCTGATTGGGCAGGGCTCCCTATCTTCAAGATGGCCGGAGCCCGGAGTTGTGCTACACCTCGCCTTTCCCACCTGAGGGGTGGAGTTGGCAAAGGTGGGCACCCCCCCCTTCCTGGCGTAGTTTTTCCCGCCAGTCTTCCCACCAGAGTGGGGGTTAGAACTGGTGGGGGCCAGCTGCTGGGTACAGCAAATTGTCTGGAGAAGCTCTCAGAGGCGGTATGCCTTTGAAGTGTCCCTCTGCCCATCCTGGGGGAGGAGACTTAGCACCTCGCCCAGGATATGCATTGTTACAGGCCCAGGAGAGCGAGGTGCTCTCCACCCAGGGGTCCAGCAACATGTCTGCTTTGTGGCAGCCTCTGCAGCCACTCAGCCCAGACGCGGATTGTAGATTCGAGTTTTGGAGGGCATCTCGAAGATGTCCTCTGGTGCATTTTACATTAAATCCCACACTGCCATCTGTGCGGGTTTAATGTGCTGAGAAGCTTGGTACCAAACTTGTCAGTCTTCAGTGTAGCCATTATGGTGCTGTGGAGTTCGTAATGACAATCTCCCAGCACCATATACTCTTAATGGCATCACTGCACTTAGTGCCCAAGAATGGCCCTGGGTACTATAGGGGCACAAGGCTCATACACCTGTGCCCACACCTCTGGCAAAGGGCACTCGGCTAGAGGGGTGACTGAAGTATGCCAGGGCAGTGAGGTCTGTGGGCATGGCACACAGGGATGTGTGCCATGTCGACTCTTGTTTTAGTCCTGTACTTAGGTACTCAGCCTGCAAAGGCAGTGTGTGGGTGCCAGGGTACAGGGCCCCTGAGGGTGGCACAATAAGTGCTGCAGCCCTCATGGGTCTTCTCTGGTCACCATGCCCTGGGTACTTAGGGGACCATTTACTAGGGGCTGACAGGTGGCCAGAGATGCCAATTGGGTCTTGTTTCAGCATAGTTTTTAGGGAAGGAACACAGGCATTGGGTACCTGGTTGGCAGGAACCCAGGGCACACTCAGTCAAAGAACATCCGCAGTTCAGAAAGAAGTGGGGGCATACCATTGCAAGAAACATGGCACTTTCTCACAATAAACTAGTAACCAATACCTCCATTTGATGTGCTCTAGTTGCTGCAGACACTGCCTCCCGACCCATTAATACCAGCATCCTTTTACGCAGACATGCCTGGCTAAGGATTTCAGGGTTCAAACCAGAGGTTCAGACTAACCTACTGAACCAACCCTTTGACCAAGAACACTTATTTGGACCTACTGTGGATTCATCTTTAGAAAAGATGAAAAAAGATACTGATACCGCCAAATCAATGGGAGCTTTTCAATCGCAAGCTCCCAGAAGTTCCTTTTGTCACTCCTCTTATAGGAGTGCCTCTAGAGGCTTTAACGCCGATAATTCCTCCACTTCCTATAAAAGTCCCACTCAGACATCCTCTACCGGCGGAGGCTACAGCGGCAATAACAGCAAACATAGAGGCAAAACTACCAATACTCTCACTGCCACTACCTCTAAACGATGACTTCCCGACGCTCCCCCTGACCATTATACTCCGGTTGGGGGAAGATTAACCCAGTTCCTACCTGTCTGCAACACTATCACCACAGACAGGTGGGTGAGACAAATCATCCAATCCACTTATTGCCTTGAACTCACTTGAACTCCCCCCCCACATACCACCCACACAGCCAATGTCAACAGAATATTTAACGCTTCTAAAACAAGAGGTGCTTTCCCTACTGCTCAAACATGCAATAGAACCAGTACACCTTCACCATCATAACACAGGAGTTTACTCCCTGTATTTTCTGATCCCAAAGAAGGATGGAACCCTCAGACCAATCTTAGACATCAGACCATTAAACCTATACATACAATCAGACAATTTTCATATGGTCACTCTTCAACAGGTCCTTCCCCTACTCAAACCAGGCGATTTCCTTCCTACTTTAGATATCAAGGACGCCTACTTCCACATTCCCATTCACCCTGCTCACAGGATTTATATTCGAGTTGTAGTAGAGGGTCAGCATTACCAATTCAAGGTTCTCCCATTCGAAGTTACCACAGCACCCAGAGAATTCACAAAATGTCTAGCAGTGGTAGCAGCCCACTTAAGAAGACAACAAATTCACGTCTTCCCATACTTGGACGACTGGCTCATAAAAGCCAAGTCACATACCCAGTGTGTTAATCTCACACACATACACACACCACAATCCAACTACTTTACGACTTGGGGTTTACAATAAATCTCCCAAAGTCTCACCTCCAACCATCCCGCAGCCAAGAATATCTAGGTGCCACAATACATCTCAAAAGGCCTTGCATATCCCAATCCAGCCAGGATAGCACATATGCAGGCCCTTATAACAAAATTCGACATGCAACACACACTGCCAGCTCAAGTGTTTATGCAACTAATAGGGATGATGGCCTCTTGCATATTCATAGTACCTCACGCAAGACTCTAAATGCGCCCCTTGCAGGAATGCTTAGCACGTCAGTGGAATCAAGCTAAAGGTCAGTTAACCGATCTGGTGTTGGTGGACAGCCGCCCACATCACTCTTCAATGGTAGAACACTGAAACCGTTCCAACGGGTGACCGTTCCTAGAGCCGGTTCCACAAATCGTGTTAACAGCCGACTCCTCGCTCACCGGCTGGGGAGCTCATCTGCTACATACACCCTACAGGGCAGGTGGACACCGCAGCAGAAGCTCCTCCACATCAATCATTTGGAAATACTAGCAATATTTCTGGCATTAAAAGCATTCCAGAAATGCGTATCAAACAAAGCTGTTAGTCTGGATGGACAATACAACAGCAATGTATCATCTTCCAAAACAAGGAGGGAGGCTCTCCACTAGCTCCGGGCATATGGAGAGGGGCAATCCCTCAAAACATAATCCTTTTAGCTCAACTTCTTCTAGGAATACAGAATCGGATGGCAGTTCTGTTAAGTCGTCAGA
Source organism: Lissotriton helveticus (assembly GCF_964261635.1). Lineage (NCBI taxonomy): Eukaryota > Metazoa > Chordata > Amphibia > Caudata > Salamandridae > Lissotriton > Lissotriton helveticus. The sequence continues at coordinate 1,543,222,829 of NC_136067.1, read as the reverse complement.
CACAACAGATTCAAGAGTGGGAACTTAATCCACAAGTCCTTCAACCTTTTTTCCTAATGTGGGGGCATCCAGAGATAGATCTCTTCGCCACACATTCAAACACAAATTGCCCAAGCTTCGCCGCCAGATGTCCACACCCATTGTCCAAAGGCAATGCAATATGGATATATTGGTCAGGCAGATTTGCCTACGCTTTTCCGCCTCTCCTACTCATTCCACTAGTAGTACGCATCCTACAACAGTCACTAACACTGAATCTAGTTGCTCCAACATGGGCCAGACAGTCATGGTACACAACCTTGCTGGATCTATCAGTAGTGCAGCACCAAAAACTACATCTCTCCCCACAACTCTTAACCATGGAGAGATCAGACAACCAGATCCAGCCCAGCTCAACCTAGTGATCTGGCTCCTGAAGTCCTACAATTTGGGTACCTCAATCTTCCACCTCATTGTATGAACGTCATCAAAGAAGCTAGGTGTCCCACCACCAGAGCCTGCTATGCAGCCAAGTGGAAAATATTTGTAATATACTGTACTAATAACACAACCAATCCTCTAAATGCGTCTGTTCAACACATCATATATTACCTACTGCATCTTCAAAGATGTAATCTAGCATACACATCAATCCGATTACATCTAGCTGCCACAGCAGCCTACCTCCAAAATAAACATCTATCATTATTCAGGGTATCTGCCATTAAAGCATTTATGGAAGGCCTCAAACGAATTAGTACCACCCTCGCCAGTGTGGAATCTAAACATCGTCATCACTAGGTTAATGGGTCCTCCATTTAAACCTCTGCATAAATGTGAGCTACAATTTTTTACATGGAAAGTCTCTTTCCTTATGGCTATCACTTCTCTCAGATTAGTTAGTGAGCTTCAGGCACTAACTATTCAAGAACCATTTTTACAACTCCATCATAACAAAGTGGTTCTCAGAACAAATCCCAAATTCCTTCAAAAGTTATTACTCCCTTCCATCTCAACCAATCTGTAGAGTTGCCAGTGTTCTTCTCGCAACCACAAACAGTTGCAGATAGAGCTCTTCACACACTAAATGTAAAAAGAGCACTTCTTTACTACATTGATAGAACAAAACCTTTTCGCAAAACCACTTCCACCACCACCGCATTCACCACCACCGCATCCACCACCACCACATCATCCACCACCACCGCATCCACCACCACCACCACCACATCCACCACCACCACATCCACCACCACCACATCCACCACCACCACATCCACCACCACCACATCCACCACCACCACCACATCCACCACCACCACCACATCCACCACCACCACATCCACCACCACCACATCCACCACCACCACATCCACCACCACCACATCCACCACCACCACATCCACCACCACCACATCCACCACCACCACATCCACCACCACCACCACCACCACATCCTCCACCACCACATCCACCACCACCACCACATCCACCACCACCACCACATCCACCACCACCACCACATCCACCACCACATCCACCACCACCACATCCACCACCACCACATCCACCACCACATCCAACCCCACATCCACCACCATCACCACCACATCCATCACATCCACCACCACCGCATCCACCACCACACCACTACATCCACCACCACCACCACCACAACCACCACCCCATCCACCACCACCACCGCATCCACCATCACCACATCCACCGCATCCACCACCACCACATCCACCACCACATCCACCATCACCACCACATCCACCCTCACCACCACATCCACCATCACCACCACATCCACCCTCACCACCACATCCACCATCACCACCACATCCACCATCACCACCACATCCACCATGGCATCCACCGCCACATCCACCGCCACATCCACCGCATCCACCGCATCCACCACATCCACCACACCCACCACCACCACAACTACCACCACATCCACTACAACCCCCATCCACCACTACCACCACCACCGCATCCTCCACCACCACCACCGCATCCACCGCATCCACCGCATCCACCGCATCCACCACATCCACCACACCCACCACCACCACAACTACCACCACATCCACTACAACCCCCATCCACCACTACCACCACCACCGCATCCACCACCTCCACCACCACCACCGCATCCACCTCATCCACCATCACCACCTCATCCACCATCACCACCACATCCACCATCACCACCACATCCACCATCATCCCCACATCCACCATCATCCCCACATCCACCATCATCCCCACATCCACCATCATCCCCACATCCACCATCATCCCCACATCCACCATCATCCCCACATCCACCATCATCCCCACATCCACCATCATCCCCACATCCACCATCATCCCCACATCCACCATCATCCCCACATCCACCATCATCCCCACATCCACCATCATCCCCACATCCACCATCATCCCCACATCCACCATCATCCCCACATCCACCATCATCCCCACATCCACCATCACATCCACCACCACCACATCCACCACCACATCCACCATCACCTCCACATCCACCATAACATCCACCACATCCACCACCACCACCACATCCACCATCACCTCCACATCCACCACATCCACCATCACCTCCACATCCACCATAACATCCACCACATCCACCACCACCACCGCCACCGCCACATCCACCACCACCACCACATCCACCACCACTTCCACCACATCCACAGCATCCACCACCACATCCACAGCATCCACCACCACATCCACAGCATCCACCACCACATCCACATCCACCACCACCACATCCACCACCACCACATCCACCACCACCACATCCACCACCACCACATCCACCACCACCACATCCACCACCACCACATCCACCACCACCACATCCACCACCACCACATCCACCACCACATCCACCACCACCACATCCACCACCACCACATCCACCACCACCACATCCACCACCACCACTTTCACCACATCCACCACCACCACATCCACCACATCCACCACCTCCACCACATCCACCCCCACATCCACCACCATCACCACCACATCCACCACATCCACCCCCACATTCACCATCACCACCACATCCACCACCATACCCCCCAGATCCACCACCACCACATCTATATGTGTGTGGCTCTGTGTGTGTGTGTGTAGGTGCAAATGCAATGTTCTTGGATTTTCGTCACAATAAAATACACTGAACATAATCTTCACAAGTTATTTAAAAACGTTTAAGCTATTGCCATTATAAATTACAATAACTTTTATTTAAGTATTAATTATTTACAAAATTAAAAGCCATTGATATTTGTAATATCAATACATCTAAGTCACGTAAATACAACACACATTGCATTACAAATGCTATAGGTGTCACATTTGCAAAAGTTAAAACTATTGACATTTTAACTGACAGCTATTTATTTTGCTACTTTCAAAACCAACACATAAATAAAAAAAGTGTCATTTACAATACCAATAGCTCAAATTTTCCTAATGCGAGACCTATTGCATTTCCAATGCTTGTTGTTGTTTCCTTCTCACCACCACATAAAGGCAATCCCATATCAAAGTCTGGAATTGCAAGGTGGATCGTCAAATGTATACAAATTTGCTATCGCAAAGCAAAACGTACACTTTCTATTCCTCCTAAAGCCCATTCCACTAGCAAAATAGGGGCTTCCATGGCTTTTTTAGGAAACATTCCCTTAAATATCTGCGAAGCAGCTACATGGTCTACACCGCACATATTCACAAAACACGATTGTGTAGATGTGCAAGCAAAATAACAAGCTAGTGTGGGCCAGGCTGTACTCAAAACACTATTTCAGACTACTGCAACAGATACTGGTGGCTGCCGCTAAAGGGACAGTACTGCTATGCAATCTATGCATAGTGTGATCTGCAGCTCATATGCCTCGAACGTAAAATGATACTTACCAGTATGCATCTGTTCTTTGCATGTAGAGCTGCAGATTCACACATGCCCACCCACCTCCCCGGCTGCCTTTATCTGTTCCAGTATTATCTTAATTAGATACAACTTACATGGACATCTTTCTGTTCCTCACAAAACTCCATTTCCCTTCTTGGCGAAAAAACAATCTGAAGATGGAGTCGATGCCCATGTGCACTATTGTCCAAAGGAAGAGTCCTCTATCTTGTGACTTCCAAAGACATGTTCCAAGACAATAAAAAACTGCAAACATCCAGCCAGGCCCAACACCAGATGGCGATCTATGCATAGTGTGTGAATCTGCAGCTCTACATACCAACAACAGATGCATACTGGTAAGTAGCATTTTCCATACAGGAGGCGTGTTGCACTGCCAGGCCGGACACCCTTTAAGGGTGACCAAGCTTGAAGTGAACACTAATTTAGAAATTCTGCGATCTCATGTGTGGTGGAATTAGGAACTCTGGGACAGGGTGATGCCCACTCCCTAAAGGTAGTGCTCATCCAAGGGGTGTACTGACCCCAGGGGTTACTAACCCACTGGCATCTATCACCTCACTCCCCTCTGCACCCCTAAATTGAGTATTTAGCAGGCCCCCTGATACCAGGACATCAGATTTCGATGGGCACAAAAGAAGTGGACAAAAGACTGCTGTCATGAGAGCCGAGGAGCAGGACTTATTTGGCGCCAGCCTGCCTGGTGCACCCGACCCTCATGGAGCAAATGACTCGTCCTGCTGCCGTGCAGACTCAAAGAAGCCCAGAGGGTTGCCAGTGCTTCCCCTGTTGTCAGAGACCTCCCCCTTCGAGTAGATGAGCTACTCCCCTACAGCCGCGGTCACCAAAGAAGCAAGACCCAGTTCACAGACCTGTCGCTCACTGGGACTGCTGATTCAGCAGCTGCCCAGGAAGAGGTAGCTGTGCTCCTACAGGTCAGAACAGTCATCCCTCCAAGTGTGGGGACGGCAGGACTGATCGTAGCCACATAACACCAATACCTTGGGTGCTGGACCCCTTGCAGCAACCAAGGCTTGTCTCCAGAACACACACAAACGCTGAGGAAAACAGGCCTACATGTCTGCTCACTTCAGAGACAGTGAGGACCATGAAGAGTGTCCTAACTGTTCTTTTTGGCCCCTTCTGCACAAACCGAAGAACGAGTGAATCTGCGACTGTCGCCACCTCACGCCTCAAAGCGCCTCTGCACCGGCATCCCAGAGACAGAGTTCAAAGGAGGTGAGTGTGCCAATGGGGTCCCAAGACCCACAATAGCCAAGCCCATTAATGGGTCTGGCCAGACTGGACTTCCAGTTGCCGCCTTCAGCTTCTTTCTGCAGGCCCCTCTCCAACCGCAAGAGACTCTAGCACCGAACCCACCGCCAAGACGCGTTGACTCACCTAAAGCAACCACAGCCTGAGAAGTGGGCCAAAGATGTCCCCATGTGCCCAAGCATCTCCAGGGTCACCCCCGTGGGTTCCCCCAGACTGGTCCCCTAGTCCCAACTTGCACCCTCTTTACAGCCGGACCGCTCCCCATTGAAGTTAATGGGACTCCAGACACTGTGGCATACCTCTGCACCCGGGTTGCCCCAGAGGCGACCTTTTAAGTGCCTGAATGCAGTACATGTTTTTCCCCATAGGATAACATTGTTGCATCCAAAAATTGCTGTCTCAACTTGAAAATTGCAAAAATTCTGAACTCAAAGTACTTACCTTATTCCGATCTTGGTATCTAATTTCCTATAAAAGTAGGTGTTTTTTTTAATTGGTGTCAGATTTCTTTGTGTCTCTCACTTACTGCCTTTGTGTGTGCGCTATAAATACTTTGTGCGGCCCTCTGATATGCCGAACAGCTCGCTCACTCTACCACAAAAGAGCATTTGGGATGTCTTTTGTGCTTCTGTAATTCCTTTGGGGTTTGTCTGGACTCTTCATATTGTGTACTTCTTTCTGGTCAACTGTATAAACAGCCTGCTTCCTAAAACTATATGAACTGAATGAACAAACATTGTAGGGATAATTATTTTCTTATACTAACTACAACAAAAGAGCAAACTATTCCCATTTTGTGTGAGACAGTTAACCTTCTGTGCAATGTCCTTCCCTTTGCCATAAATTCATCTCAAGGTTTCTCAGTTGCATTTTGGTAGTGCTTATTCATTTAAGTTTTGGCCCAATATGTTGGTTTATGGCTAGTATCTTCCCTCTACAAGGCTCAGCAGATTTCCCACACTGCCATACGAAATCGACCTGAGACCCAGATGACGCCTAGTTATACATGAAGATCTCCTCCATTGCTTTTTCCTAGATCATTTCCAGAGTCGGGCCTGGTCTACTCTCTTGTCTTAATTTGTATCCTGCTTCACAATCTTCCACTCTTGAAGTTTTGATGCAGTCTCCTGAATTTCTCTTGCTAAGCTCTCTGAATCAGCCTCCTCTTTGTTTATTGTATGAGGCACAATATCATTCCACATCTTTTAAATGGGAGGTGTCTGACAAGTAGTCCAGCCTATATTTTGTAAAAAATGGGCTGTTGATTCATATTCTTTCTGGCAGAAGGGGTATGTATGGCAGAGGCTGATGCTCTCGTCGATCAACCTGCACTTGGTAGCTTTCAAAATTGTGGAAACATTTGCTACCTTAGTCAGTATTGTAAGTATTTCGTAGCGGGTACAATAGTTTTAAGAACAATTAGACATCCACTCCCCAAGGTATCCTTGAAAAATGTGCGTCTATCTTTTCTTGCAAAGCTGATTTCATAATGCTCTTTTGCTCTTTGCACAGATTCATTGAGTGAATTTAAAGGGTAATTTTAGTTGTAATGAAACCATTTTTTTTTCTTTACTTTTTTGAGAAATTTTGCATTCCTTCAGAGACCCCTCTTTTAAGGGGCTTTTGCGCTTTTTTCATTTTACATAAAATCCCACACTGCCATCAGTGCGGGTTTAATGTGCTGAGAAGCTTGGTACCAAACTTGTCAGTCTTCAGTGTAGCCATTATGGTGCTGTGGAATTCGTAATGACAACATCCCAGCACCATATACTCTTAATGACATCACTGTACTTACAGTGCCCAGTAATTTCCCTGGGCACAGGGCTCAGCTAGAGTGGTGATTGATATATGCCAGGGCAGTGTGTTTGTGGGCATGGCACACAGGGAAGTGTGTTATGTCGACTTTGTTTAGTTCTGCACCAAGACACTCAGCCTGCAAAGGCAGTGTGTGTGTGTGTCAGGGTTCAGGGCCCCTAGGGGTGGCACAATAAGTGCTGCAACCCTTGGGGGTCTTCTCTGGTCACAATGCCCTGGGTACCATTTACCAGGGGCTGACATGTGGCCAGAGATGCCAATTGGGTTTTGTTTTCAACACCGTTTTAAGGAAGGAACACAGGCCCTGGGTACCTGATTGGCAGGAGCCCAGGGCACAGTCAAAGTGCATCAGAACTCTTAGGGAACAAAGGGGTGGGGGTTACTGCAACAGAAACCCAATTCACACCTTGGAGTCAACTTCTTTGTCCTGGGTGCAAGAGTGAGAAAGCTTGGCCCTCCAGGGCTCCTCTTGTCACAGACAGCAGGTCCAGTTTTCTTCTCCTTTTACACAGTCTTCCAAGTAGATGCCTTGAGGTGCCAAATTTATGCCTGGCACCATCTAGTGGGTGGGGGTGACTCCTGGGCAGTCTAAACAATGGGGTCAAAGTTCCCAGGGCAACCCTACCCATTTTGCCAGCATTTCCTGTTTGCCGTACTGTAAACAATACCACAGCGCCCCTCGCTCTCAAAATTCAAGATTGGGTAAACCCTTTTCACTTTTGCAGCCTGTGTGCCCTCCCAGCAATCTGGCCATGATAATGAGCAGTTGTCCTCTGTTGCTACTCAAAACCAGTTCTAGGGGTGCCTTTCCTCTTACTGTTTGGTTCTAGCCTGGTTATGGGGACAAAAGGTAGGGCTCTTCAGATGTCACCTAACATTTGTTTGACAGATGGGCCCCTTTGAAGTTAACTGAGTTCCTGGGCCCACCCCAACCGGTCTTCGTCTCTGGGAAGAAAGCACCTCCCCACGCAATCATCCGTGCTCTGGGAGTAGTTTTCACATTTCCCACTAATTCAGGTCCAGTACAGGCTTGCCTGTTGCTGCAGAACTCATGCACATTAGCCTCCAGCAGCATCAGGCAGGGAAAAGTTACCTTTTCAAAAGTTATATTTCCATTGGATCCAATACAAAATCTGACTTACCATTCAAATTTATATTATTAAATATAAAAACAAGTATTTGATTGGACTGTTCCTATGTACCAGTTACAGCCAGACCAGCAGCAATGTCTTGTTGGGCATAGTCACTGGAGAAGCATGCCATTACTTAATTTCACATGTTCCACTTTTAAAAATCATGCATCCTACCTTGTGGACAGCAAGGTGTTCTTGGGCGTGATTTATTTTAAAAATGTTATCCAATTTTTCTACCTGTCAAAGGTTGACTGGTCTGGGCTGCAGGGTTCAAGCTGCAGCTGCCAACGTGCACAGGATAGGCCCAAAGCAATGCTTTCACTGCTTCCATAGTGGACGTAGATGTCAATAGGCGCTGCAGACCACAGGTGGCATTTAACTTTCCATGCCAAGGAAATATTATTTCTGCACCATATAATCTGGCCTTAAAGGAAAGGTAAATGTGGCAATCTGGTTGTAAAACACTTTTAAAATGCATGCTTTAGGGGGTCACAGTACGTACACTGGACATTGTATATCCGCACCACAGTGTGAGAGTTCAAGATTACCAGCAGTTGAGCCCCCCCACCCCCAAAGTTGAAAAAGTGCCAGTGACCTCCCAAAAAGGATGTCTTTGTAACCATTCATCTGTCTGCTATGGAGATGGGTTCTGATTAGAAAGCAGCTTTTTTCCTAAAGGCCAAGGTCTTGATATGCAATATAAAGATAATCACTTTTTTGCGTTGTGCTTGCTTTGCAGCTTTATCCTGCAGTTTACCTTTGACACTGCCATTGCGGTTTCAGATCATTGAGGTGTGATATAGATTTGTCATCATGCTTAACAATACATTTTCTGTACTGTCATAACTCTCTCAAGCAGCTTATGTGATCTGTGCTGGAATAACATGTTTTTTTTATTTTTTTTTATTAGGGCCGTATTTTCACCTGTTCCCATGTTGAGGGATCTGACTCAGAACTCCGCAATAAGGTATGTGGATACCTACTTATTTTTATTAAAATGTCTGCCTGCTCATGTTTATGTAAATTAGGGCGAGCCCTTGCAGCGAGTCATTATACATGGGGTACTTTGTTTTTTTAAACCTATTTTATTGGCATATAGTTAATATACAATTCATGTCAAGACAATTACATACCCATAGGGTTTATGCTATTCTCGTCCTCTCTTCTGCTCCTTCTGCTCGTTGCTAGTTCGCAAGAAAGAAATCATTGCATTATGCTCTTCTCTAACCCCACTCCCTCTTCCTTGTCCCAACAACCCCTCCAACTGTCCCCCTCCCCCCTGCAGTGCTGTCTCTCGGGTAGATCCTCCCCAGCTCAAGCGCCTTCCTCCCTTGTTCCAGCCTGAGCACATTATCCTGTTCTTGACTGCCTCCCAGCCTGCCTCAACTTCTCCAAAGGCATGTGTGGCCTATCTTTCTCCTTGTCCGTAACTTCCTCGTAGCCCCTCATTGTCCTCCCCGGGTAAGGTGGTCCTGTTTCGATAGTCGCTCGGCTGTGGAAGTGCCTGAAGCCCTATCGCTCCGCATGCCCTCCACCAATGCCTCCCGGGCTCTAGCCCTTTCTACACTTCCTATCCCTTGCTGTGCATTCAGCATCTGGACCCTGCTTTCACACCCCGCCCACATCACCAGCTTCCGTTTCCTTCCACTCACGCTGGGACCATTCGCTTTTTTCCAGTTAAGAGTTATTTCTCGTTTCGCAAGTACAAAGGTGAGGTCCTGAAACCTGTCAGTAGTCTTAGCTGTGTGTGTGAACAATCCCAGTAGGGCATGCTCTGCCGTGCAAGGAATTACCCTCCCCGTGATACTAGCAGTCACATGTCACCTCCTACCAGTACTGTTAGAAGTGCAGCTCCACAGCATGTGGAGGTAAGTCACTCCCACTGTTGCACATAGCGCGCATTGGGCTTCCGATCTGCAAAGTACCTATTAATGCATTCCGGGGTTAGGTATGCACAGTGGAATGTGTAAAAGCTAATCCCGTTTAAAGCGTGCATTCCTGGAGACCTTCGCTGCCCGTACCCCAATGTCGCCTCACACCCCCTTGACTGTTCTAGAGTAGGAAGTGCCCTTGTGGGATACCCCAGTCCGTGCGAAAGTTCTCGTAGGAGAGCAACTCCCCATCATGGTAGAGATCTCCTATCTTAGTGGCCCCTGCCTGTACCCATTCCTCTAACCCATGCCATTGACCCCCATGTGGAAGAGCTCCCAGCAACGTCCTCGCCATTTGCGGTGTGTATGGCGTCTTGTTTTGGTCTTCTGGAGGCATCTGCTCCGGCACTTTCAGATCACTGTGTTCTGCACTAGTGACCTGGCGTGGCCCAACTGTCCCAAACGGTGTGCGGAACACTGCCATTTTGTCTGAGGTGGAAGCAGTATCCCCCCTCTCCAGATCGAGACCATCTGCCACCCACTGGGTAAATCGCTGCAGCTGTCCTGCCAAATAGTAAGTTTCCATATCTGGCATTGCCAGGCCTCCCTCTGCCTGAGGTAGTTTGTGTCCCACATCGCCAAATGGAACGAACTACCTACTGCCCTCCGACTCACAGAATGCCACCTGGCATTTAGGAAACAGCTAAAATCTTTCCTCTTCCCCCATCCAGAATAATCTTACTGGGCTCATACTCACGTCACATGCACATTAGCAATCATAGCGCCGTGATATCCTACCCTGGATGATTGTTTGCGCTTTACAAGAAATTAAATTATATTAAACTAAGGGCTACTAGTCTCCGGCCCGCTGCCCATATGAAGGACGACAGGCAGGAGTCCAGCTTCCTAAACAATGTTGCAGAGATGCACACTGGTAGTGTTGTGAAATAATATTGTAACAGGGGGAAGGGCCACCATATTAAGTAGAGAAACTTGACCCATCACAGAGTGGAAGTTTCCTCCAGAAAGCCATGTTGTCTTTGAGTGACCGCCCCGCTCTCTCAATGTTCCCCTCCTTCACGTCCGCCATGTTGTAAAATGTGTACCCCCACATTACAGAAGCACTGTGATTCCCATCTGAGGTCCCAGAGCTCCTCCGGTGGAGGCACGTATGCCATCAAAGGGAACAGGTTGGATTTTTGCCAATTTACTCTAAGGCCCGAAAGGGAACCATACTCATCCATCATCCTCCGTGCCCCAGCAGCTCCTAACCCGCATGCCGCAAGAATAGCAGAATGTTCGAGGCATGTGGGCTGCTGAATCTATCTATAGCATAGATCGCCGCCTAGTGTTGGGTCCGGATGATTGCACATTGTTGTCCTGGAAAAGTCTTCGAAGTATCACGAGATAGGTGGCTCCTCCCCTGGACTACAGTGCGCATGGGCATCGACTCCATCCCCAGATTGTGTTTTTTCCGCCATTGGGTTCGGATGCATATTCGATATCTCCAGTTCGGAATCGATATAAACTTTCCTTAAGGCCCGAAGGCCTTTTCATTTAGCGTCGGTATTGTCTTGCGTTCGGTGCCCAGCTCCGTTCCGGCTCAGTTCCCGAGTCGGATATCCAGAGGAGTCGCGTGGCTCTTCGAAGCTCGAGGCCCAGTCATCGCAACCAGACTTTCGACGACACATCATGGAACGGAGCCCGTTCAAGAGCTGTCCCGTGTGCAACTCAAAGTATCCCCACATCGACGTCCACCCGGTGTGCAACAAGTGCCTGTCGCCGGATCACGAAGCCAACTGTATGGCTTGTTCCCGTTTTCGCTCCAAGAAGACGATTCGACTTCGGCGCGTGGCGCGCCTGGAGGCCCAGCAGTCGGCCCCGGCACCGGTGGACCTTTTCGAGAGGGAAGAAGCAGACGAGCAAGAAGATCGAGAACCGATTTCAACTCCAGCGGTGGAGATCGACTATAACTACGACGCAGACGTCGAAGTGCTCTATACAGAAGAAGTCGTCGACTAGGTAGGAGACGACAATGAGGCCTATGGGGCCACGGAAGATAGCTCGGGAGAAGAGCTATGCCCCGTTCGTACGATCACTAAGGCTCAGGTCGAGGGATCGCCACATGGCCTTACCCAAGATCTTCCACCTGAATCCACGGCCTCGCATACGGGCCCGGCTACGGACACTTATACGGAGCCGCCGTTGGTCAAACCGAAACCGAAAGTGAAGGCTTCGGTGTCGACTAAAGTGATAGACACGCCATCGAAACAGAAGACGTCTGTCGCTCCGGTCGCCTCCTCGTCTTCCGACATGTCGGGGCAGCCGAAGAAGGTTGTCGACCAGGTGAAGTCGCACAAGGGCGTCGAGCCGAAGACTGGGGCACCAAAAACCATTGTCAAGGCCGCCGACCCGAAACCGTCGGCGCCAAAGGCCGTCGTCACGGAAGGATGCGGCGCACCGAAAGGGGCTGATCCTGCACATCGGCTGGAGAAAGCCAAGACATCGGCGCTAGAGTCTGCACATGCTGGTGGACCGAGAACGTCTGTCGGGTCGACGAAACCGTCCGCATCCTTCACAAAGCAGGTGTCTGACTCATTGCAACGCATCAGGAACAAGGCTTCCGCGGTCGATCCGAAGGATACTTCCACCCCGAAGCAAGCTGCCAAGATGCCAAAGTCCTCGGCGCCACTCTTGTTCACGCTGCCGCCGAAGGTGGCGCCGAAGGCGTTTGCGCCCAGATCGGTCGAAGAAGCGCCCATGAAGGTGTCTACAGGGTCGGAGCCTTCCCAGCCACTTGTTGGCTCGAAGCATCGACAACCCCTGATGGAGGAGCAGTCGGAACATTTTATCGACGCCGACACCGGGAAACTTACCCTCTATAAGAGAAAGATCACACTGGCACAGCCTATGGAGTCCTACACTATTCCTTTGAAGCGCAAAAAGCCTTCTACGGATTCCCCAGTTCTGGTTGAGCCAATCAATCCTCGGACTCGAACCATTTCTCTACCCTCACCCCCTTATTCAGACGTGGACGCTGGGGAAGGGCATGATGAAGAGTAAAACTTCCCTGCCGACACTGATCCTGAGGATAACCAGGACTCATGGGCAGATGCAGGGGACCCAGGGGATCTGCAAACTGCCCCGGACACTCAGGTGTACAATGTCAAAACCTCTCCTACTGAGGATTCGGCAGCATTTAATGCTCTAATTGAGAGGGCAGCTAAAAACCACGACGTCCCGCTGCATGCTGACCCCATTGAAGTGGACTTCCTGTTTGATACCTTTTCCACCTCTGAAAAGACTGTCAAGACTCTCCCTATGCTGAAGGGAGTTCTGAAACATGCTGCAGACATTTTTAAAGAACCCACTCGTGCCAGGGTTATCAACCCTAGGATTGAAAAGAAGTATAAGCCGGCACCTGGCGACCCTACCTACATCAAGGGCCAGTTGCCGTTGGACTCTCTGGTTGTTTCTAATGCCCGGAAGAGGGCGAATTCACAAACCACGGGTGATGCTCCTCCCCCTGACAAAGAATCTAAAGTGCTAGAAGCATCAGGGAAGAGGGTGGCGGCCCAGGCGGCCAATATCTGGCGTATTTCCAACACTCAGGCACTCTTGGCCAGATATGACAGGGCACACTATGATACACTAGAGACCCTGTTACAACACTTGCCAGATCAGTATAAAGAGGCAGCAGAGATGCTCATTCAGGAAGGGAAGCTCATTTCAAACGCTTCTATTAAATGTGCACTGGACGTAGCGGACACCGCGGCCAGAGCCATTAACACAAGTGTGATGTTGCGACGTCAGGCCTGGCTCAGGATCTCCGGGTTCAAACCGGAGATACAAACCACCATCCTCAATCAGCCTGTGAACCCTGATCGATTATTTGGCCCTGAGGTGGATACCACCCTGGAAAAAATAAAGAGATACAGAGACTGCAAAGTCCATGGGGGCTCTCCAGTCCCAGCAGTTCAGGGGCAGCACTTTTCGTCTCTCAAGTAATAGAGGTGTTTCCAGAGGCCAGATGTCCCAGCAAACACAGTACACTAAAGGTGGGGCGCAGTCCTCTTACAACAAGCAGAGTAGAGGAGGCTATCGGGGCTACAGCACCAAGGGCAGAGGTCGTGGAAACAACTCCCGCTCCTCCACCACCAACAAACAGTGATGCCATGTCACTACCCCACCGACCATACAACACCTGTCGGGGGGGAGACTTCAGCAGTTCCTGCCAGTCTGGAAATCCATCACCACAGACAGGTGGGTCAAAACTTATCCAGTACGGTTATCGTCTGGAGTTAACATCCACTCCACCCAACATACCACCAAAACACCGTCCTATGTCCACAGAGCAGTTGCACTTATTGCAGCAGGAGGTACTTGTCATGCTGCAAAAAGGGGCAATCGAGCTCGTGCTGGTGGAGGAAGAAGGCACAGGAGTGTACTCCCTGTACTTCTTAATCCCAAAAAAGGACCCATTCTGGACCTCAGACCCCTGAACCAGTACATTCTATCAGAACACTTTCACATGCTAATGCTGCAGCAGGTTCTTCCGTTGCTCAATCAGGGAGACTTCCTCGCAACCTTGGATCTGAAAGATGCATATATATTTTCACATTCCACTACATCCCTCACACAGAAAATACCTCAGATTCACCATTCAGAATCAGCATTATCAATTCAAGGGCCTCCCTTTCGGGGTGACCACAGCGCCCAGGGTCTTCACAAAATGCCTGGCGACAGTGGCTGCGCACCTCAGGAGGCAGAACGTTCACGTATACCCTTATCTGGACGACTGGCTTGTCCAAGCAAAGTCGGCCCAGCAGTGCGCTGCCAACATGTCCCACACCATTCACCTTCTTCACGATCTGGGATTCTCACTAAATTATCCGAAGTCGCACCTTCAGCCAGCCCATGTGCGGCAGTATCTGGGCGTGACTATAGATACTCTGGCAGCCACGACTCAGCCCACTTCTGTAAGGATCGACAGCATTCAGTCGCTAATCCAGAAGTTCAGACCGCAACACTCGCTTCCAGCAAGAGTGTTCATGCAGTTGATAGGCATGATGGCCTCCTGCATCTTCATAGTCCCGCACGCGAGACTACATATGCGTCCGCTCGGCGCACCAGTGGACACAGGCTCAAGGGCAGTTGAACGACCTAGTGTTGGTGACCGGTCGGGCATACAGCTCTCTGCATTGGTGGACTCCACACAACCTTTGCAAGGGCCGACCGTTCCAGGAGCCTGTGCCACAGATTATCCTGACGGACGCATCTCTCCAGGGATGGGGAGCTCATGTACTCCACTACACAGCGCAGGGACTATGGACGACATAGCAACAGAAGATGCACATCAACTACCTAGAGCTAATGGCAATCTTCATGGCGATGAAGGCGTTCAAGGTACATCTGTGCAACAAAGTCGTGTTGATCCGGACGGACAACATGACGGCCATGTACTACATCCAAAAGCAGGGAGGCACACACTCCAGTTGTCTCATCTGGCTCGGAGCATGTGGAAGTGGGCCATTCAGAGGAACATCTTCCTCATGGCGGAGCACCTCCCTGGGCAAAGACCATCAGATGGCGGATCTGCTCAGCAGGTACAGCCACCAGATGCACGAGTGGGAGATACACCCATCAGTACTCCGCCCGTACTTCCAGCAGTGGGGTCATCCAGAGATAGACCTGTTTGCCACAAGGGAAAACGCAAAATGCCAAAGCTTTGCCGCCAGGTTCCCTCACCCACAGTCGCAAGGCAATGCGATATGGATGAACTGGTCAGGCAGATTTGCGTACGCTTTTCCCCCAGCACCTCTCATACCGCTGGTGGCACGAAAGCTAAAGCAACACTCGATGACACTCATCCTGGTTGCTCCAACGTGGGAACGCCAACCATGGTACACCACGTTTCTAGAACTCTCCGTGGTACCGCATCAAAGGCTGCACCTCACACCCAGACATTTGACGCAGAGCCATGGCGACATTCTGCACCCAGATCTGCAACCGCTCAACCTGGCGATCTGGCTCCTGAAGTCTTAGAATTTGGCTACCTTAACTTGCCTCCCGACTGCATAGATATCATACGGGAGGCGAGGAAGCCCACCACCAGAGCTTGCTATGCAGCAAAATGGAAAGGGTTTGTCATTTACTGTACAGAACACGCCATAACCCGCTGGATGCATCTACTCACAGCATCATTTGTTATCTGTTACATATTTACAAATGCAATCTAGCATATACTTCCATTCGGATACACTTATCCGCCATAGTGGCTTATCTCCAGAACAGGCAGCATCTCTCGGTTTTCAGAGTGCCTGCCATTAAAGCTTTCCTAGAGGGACCGAAACGGGTCATTCCTCCCAGGACCCCGCCAGCTCCTGTATGGAACCTTAATGTGGTCCTCACCAGGCTGATGGGCCCACCTTTTGAGCCTCTGCATTCATGCGAGGTTCAGTTCTTAACATGGAAAGTGGCTTTCCTAATAGCCATTACGTCTCTGCGACGTGTTAGTGAGCTCCAGGCGCTCCCCGTACAAGAGCCATTCATACAAATTCACTCTAACAGGGTGGTGCTGCGCACTAACCCTAAATTTCTTCCTAAGGTGGTTTCACAATTCCATGTCAATCAGACTATTGAACTGCCTGTGTTCTTTCAAAACCGAGATAGTGGCCGAAAGAATGCTCCACACTCTGGACGTCAAATGAGCTTTGATGTACTACATCGATAGGACCAAAGATTTTAGGAAGACGACAAAACTCTGTTGCCTTTTCTGCCCAACAATAAGGCAACCACATTTCCAAAGCAGGTATAGCCAGATGGATCGTTAAGTGTATTCAGATTTGCTATCAGAAGGCTAAGCGCACTTTAACGGTCCCCCCCAGAGCCCACTCCACACGCAAGTTGGGGGCCTCCATGGCTTTCCTTGGTAATATCCCTTTGGAAGACATTTGTAGAGCAGCCACATGGTCTACCCCACACATTTACTAAACACTACTGTGTAGATGTGCACTCCAAGCAGCAGGCAGCTGTAGGGCAGGCTGTTCTAAAGACACTTTTTCAAACGTCTGCAGCTGGCACAGGCGGCCGCCGATAATGGAGGGACTGCTATATATTCTATGCTATAGATATGAATTCAGCAGCCCACATGCCTCGAACTGAATATGCTACTTACCAGTATGCATCTGTTCTTGGCATGTAGGGCTGCTGACATTCATATCGCCCACCCTCCTCCCCGGCACCTGTAGCGGCTGCAGAATTTACACTTCCTCTTAGCATGGTCATCGCTCACACTGTTACACTCCATCTTCGCCACTATGGCTAAAAACAATCTGGGGATGGAGTCGATGCCCATGCGCACTGTAGTCCAGGGGAGGAGCCACCTATCTCGTGATACTTCGAAGACTCTTCCAGGACAACAATGTGCAATCATCCGGACCCAACACTAGGCGGCTATCTATGCTATAGATATGAATGTCAGCAGCCCTACATGCCAAGAACAGATGCATACTGGTAAGTAGCATATTCAATCCACGTACAATGCTATGGCATGTCTCCGCTCCCCCAGGGTAAGCCTCCTCCGACCTCGCCACACAAGCCAAAGGCTCCATCGCCAAGGCAAAGAGCAGGGGAGAGAGGGGACACCCCTGACGCGTGCCCCTCGCCACCCGGTATTGTTCAGAGATAGTGCTCCCCGTGCACACCCTCGCCACAGGATCGGTATACAACAACTGTACCCAGCATAGGAACCTACCATACATCATCCCCTAATTACGGCCTTAAAGGCCTCCCACTCTGTCCCCCTAGAGTCCGTGGTCTGAGGGTTGTCCTCAAAGTACGTGTTGATCTGGGCCCTGATCTCGTGCAGGAACACCTTGTCCTCCAATGCCTCTGGTTTAAGGCGCCATGTAGGGATTGGTTGTTGTTGGGACCCCCAGCGCAATCTCATAAGTAACGGAGATATGGTCAGAGACCGTTCTGGTGAGATATTCCGTACCCCACAATTGGACGTGTACGTCCGGAGAGCACAAAGTGTCCAACCGTACATGCAAATCATGTACCTGTGAGTGATGGGAATATTCCCGATCTACTGGGTGTGTGCATCTCCATGTGTCCACCAGCATCCACTGTAATTGCCAGTCCCTAAACGCCCTGGCCACCCTATGTGCCGGAGAGCCCCTAAGAGGCGGGTGCGAGCGGTCAAGAGCCAGATCTGCAATGCAATTGAAATCCCCCCCATAACGACCGGTCCCGTCAGATACGGCGCCAGGGTCCTTGACAGTCGTTCTAGGAATAGTACCTGGTCCAGATTCGGACCATAAATATTGATAAACGTGATGTCCTGGCCGTCTAGTCACCCCGTGACCACTATGTACCGTCCACCTTGTGCCCAGTGTGTCGAAAGGGGAACCCTGCCCTGATCCAGATGAGTCCCCCCTGGCATATGCGGAGTAGGAAGTATAGTACGCCTGCCTGCGCCATCTACGGTGTAGTGCTGCCCCCTTCTCTGCTAGTGTGCGCTTCTTGCAGCATCACTATGTGAATCCCTCTTTTGCTGAAATGTGAGATGTTATAGCGCTTATGCATGGACATTCCAAGAAATGAGATAATAGGTTGTGTTAGCCAGCATCACAAAATGATCTTGCTACCCCCAGCTGGCCCCCGTACCCAGGCCTATCGATCATTCGTCCCTGTGGATCTGTAGACAATAGTGCCCCCAACTGTGAACAAGTAAACTTCACCAACTCTCCCTCTCAAGGACAAGTGTGATTCTCCCCCATTCAAACTGCCCTCAGGCATGGTAACAGACAAATGACTAACGTTCAGGTGGTAGCTAGGTGAACGTTTGGAGGGAAGACTCCCCCCACCCCACCACCCCCATTCCTCAGTGAGCTCTCCTGCCGCCCTCTATAGGCCCCAACGGCTCTCAGTGTAACTGCAGGCTACCATCTCCCCTACTAGGCAGGCTGCCCAGCATGCAAGTGATGACCATGACTGTTTCAGAATAAGCCGTCTGCCGGTCTAGGGGTCACTTCCGGCAGTGTCTGCCTGATGTCCCCCATAGTAGCTGAGCTGGTATCGGAGTCTGATTCTCTTTGATCCTCCCGTGACTGTGACTGTGAGGGTTCTCCCCTCGGACTCTATGCGCTCAGGGAGGCTATGGCCACCACAGCCCTCTCCCTGTCTCGCCGTACTTCATCTTGTGTCGGGTGGCCTTTGATTGGCCGCCCTTTCACGAGGGATCGTGCATGGTCCTGCTTTCGCTAATCTCTGCCATTGGGTCTCCTGTCTTTCCGCCCCCGTTTCTCTATCCAATACCACACCTTGCGGAGAGTTGAAGAACTTGGTCTCCCCCACATGTACTATCTGCAGCCTGGCCAGGAATACTGTAGGAAGGTAGATCCCTGACTATGGTTGCCCCCAACTTTTTGCCTGGTGTTTTGCTGGTTTTCTGACTTAGTTGACCTGGGGCCCTGCTATTCAGGACCCCAGGCCTACTGCTCTCTCTGTAAAATGGATTCCATGTACCTTAGGTACATATCTAAATTGGATACTGAGTCACCTTACCAGTCCCTGTACAGTGTACCTTAGGTACCCAGGGCATAGGTGTACCCAGGGCCTACCAGGGGCTGCAGCATGTATTATGCCACCCCTGGCTGGCCATCCAAATCTGACACAACTGGCTGCTTGACAGCTGGGGCAAGGTGGTGTAATCACCCTTTGCTTTAGATATAGTATACCTATATCTAACCCTAAAAATGGTCACACAGATCTCCTATCAGTCACTCCTATGGCAGGCCTTAACAATCCTGAAGGCAGAGTGCTTGGAATCGTGTGAGATGGTGCTCTGGCATGAGCTGAGCCTGTCTGCGGCTTTCGGGATCCATCCCTTAGCCGTTTCCATGATATCGCATACCATATACTCTTAAGTGCATTATAATCCTCGCGGTTATATGCCAACTCTGGTATCGCTTTATCAAAACATGTCGAGTAAGGTGTCATATGAATTGGAATACTAACCCCATGCCAATTCTGGCGACGGGGTTAGCATTCCACCCTACTAGAGGGACACGACATGTATGTAACCAGTAACCCCGGTTAAAGTCAGACATAGCCTCAGCTCCACAAAATGGATGCTGCCACCGAGACACAAGTCTGCCCTCCTGCTGCTGGGAGTCCTCCCAGAGCAGGAGATAAGGACAAAGGGTTTCCTGCCAGGGGCGGTGCCAGCACCGTCCCAGACAGGATTTTGTGTATCCTAGGTAGGCAGGGCTTCAGAGGAAGGTGACTGCACGTGGCACCCCGGTGCTCACTGTGCATAGGCTGGCTTGAACCAGTTCCAGGGACACTCCAGACCCTGTGCTGGGGAAAAGCCCGCCAAGGAAGTGGGTGTAACCACCCCCCTCCTGGTCCCACCCATAGGGCAGGACTTAGTCGCGTGCCAGCCCCCTTTTCCCAGATAAAGGTAGGAGCAGGCCCCCTTCCAAATTAGATCATCTTTGAATCCTGAAACTACTTTCTACGAAAGGAACTCAAGACTTCTTCCTAAGATTTCTCCCTTGTGGCTAAGTAGTAGTCACCCTGCATCCGCAGGCACCATCGCAAGAACACTGCGGTCTACTGCAAGTCCTTCCTCCGGAATCCGACTGCCCAGCTCGACGAGAACCGGCTTCCCTGGCACCTCTGACCTCTACCCACCTCTACAGCCCAGCTGAGAACCGTGGGTGCGACGAGACCTCGAGGGACCGGCCATCTGCAAGACTGCACGACTTCTGCACAGCAAGCCCGCCGAGTAATTTCCTGGTGAGTGCTTTGGGGTCCGAGAAGCCCCGACCCTGAGCAGCTCCAGCACCGAAGTGCAGCCTCCCAGCATCTCCACGATCTGCGTGGGGCCCTTCTGCTTTTTGCTGCTCACCGCGTTGTTTGGCTACTAGCCCGCTGGCTTGTGGCCTTCTGAACGACGCCCGACGACATCACTGCTGCTGGTCTGGTTGCTCCAGACTGGCCCTTGCTCCCTTCCCGAAGAGAAGCACCCCGGACCCTCCTGGTCCACTCCAGACGCCATTTTGAGTCCACCGCGTGGGCTTGAATTAGCCAAGGCTTGTTGCCCAATCCTGGTTAACTTCGACGCCGACAGCTTCATCCATCGTGGGACAGCTCGCCTCTCCATCCTGGTCGCCGACAACGCCTCCTGGTCCGTGAGATCTGCAGAGCCAGCGTCGCCCACTCACCTAGTCGAGGTGACTACCATCCGGTGCCCTCCTGGTGCCCACTGACTACTGGCTAGTAGTCACGAACTTGGTCCCCTCTGCTTTCAGGTGTCATCCATCTTCCAGATCCAGGCTTGGATCAACTCGAACTATCTTCAACTGGTCGCCTGCCAGCATCTTTCTTCCAGGCTCCTGGTCCGGCAACGAGGATTCCCGACGTCTTTTGAGACCTATGCAGCTGCAGCCCCTGGGCTAGGTAACTTTGGCACTTAGGTGTCCCAGCATAGCCTCACTATCCAAGGGTCAGGATCCACTGTCGTTTTCTCCCTACCAGGTCGGGTTCGCCCGTGAACACTAACTTTAGCGTTACTAGCTTCCATAGACTTTGTCCCGCATCCCGCGTGAGAGTGCACACTCTGCACCCGAGTCCCCTAGGTCTCCTAGAAGTAATCTAACGATTCCCTAGTCAAGTCCTAGCGATTCCAAAGCCTATTAGTACTGTACTTACCTGCTAGTAATTTCGCATTCCACTTTTAAAGTATATGGTTTTTCGTGCCCCTCGGGCGTTTGTGTATACCGTGCTAACTTAAGTATTTTCGGAAGAGTTTTGTTGTGTGCTTAGCACCCTGTCCTCAAAGAGTACAGGGTTGTTGTGATTCTAATAAATACACTGTTTATTTTCATAACACTTGTGTGGTGTCCTTTCACTGGGTGTTCAAGGGGTAATGTGATGGTAAAACAGCTGGCTTAACACGCCCTCTAGAGTCTTAGCCTTAGACTGCTCGTATCCATGCTACTAGGATAGCTGGTCTATAAGGTTGACTTACAACCAATCATCAATAAGGGTTGTTTGGACTGATATATAGTGATCACTAGAATAGTGAACACTGCACATCAGGCCAACTTCTCACAAATACCATTGAGTACGACACTTCAATTTGACATAGCTTACTTTTAGCGTAACAAACGACGCATGCTGCCTCGCCCTGGAGAAGTCTGGGAAGATATTCCCCCACTATTCTTAATCTTTAGGAGGCCCTTAATGCGTGCCCTGCTCAACACGTGGTCTGGCTTTATAGAACAGGAGGCAATCCACCACCGGCCGGGGCGGTCACCCTGGCGGAGGTGCCTGCGCCGGGACCCTGAGTTTCTCCTACTGCAGGCACGACATGCTTTCTTACAACATTCGGTGCGCCATGCACGCTTTTCCTTTCCAAGCTGCCCGGGTACAATGGTGGTCGAGTCTATGAAATGCAATAGGTTTCGCATTTACAAGAGTTTGAGCTGTTAGCCTTGTAAATGACATTGCCTTTTATTTGTGTTAATCAAAACAGATGAATAACAGGCATTGTTATTTACAAAGCCAATAGCTTAAACTCTAGTAAATTCAAGACAATTGCATTGCAAATGCTTTTTAAAGCTTGTTGTAAAGTGACATTGTAGCTGCGTACAATTTGGGTAATGGCTAGGCTGTATTTTTTTTCTTGCCTCTTTCACAAATACAAACCAAATGCATGACACAACTAATGTTAGTAAAAAAAATAATCTATATATATATACACACACACATATACATGTCTGAGATTGTTGCATTAGTGTTTTTTTTATTTTAAAATTTGTATTGCAATTCTAAGGTGGCCATGTATAGGTGATGTTTAGAAAGAACAATGGTTCAGGGTTGGCCTCAATGGGTCCAGAGCAAGAAAGTAACAAGCATTTTCAATGCAATGGTTTCGCCTTTTGAAAAGTTTAAGCTATTGGCATTGTAAATGACAAAATTTGTATTTATGTATTGGTTTTGAAAACAGATAAATAAATGACATTGTCATTTACAATGCCAATAGTTTAATATCTGGCAAATGCCACACAAACACACAGACCCACACACAGTAACAGTGACCAAGTGGTCTCACTAGTGGTGTGACACCTTGAGCCAGTTCACCTAGAGAAAGGAGCACACACA
This sequence comes from Lissotriton helveticus, assembly GCF_964261635.1. Lineage (NCBI taxonomy): Eukaryota > Metazoa > Chordata > Amphibia > Caudata > Salamandridae > Lissotriton > Lissotriton helveticus. The sequence goes on along the minus strand of NC_136067.1, from coordinate 1,543,199,601 downwards.
GACCTTCACTTCACATAGACCGGGGCACACGCAGACCTCCACTTCACAGAGAGAGGGGCACACTCAGACCTCCACTTCACAGAGACAGGGGCACACGCAGACCTTCACATCGAGACCGGGACACACACAGACCTTCACATCGAGACCGGGACACACGCAGACCGGCACACGCAGACCTTCACATCGAGACCGGGACACACGCAGACCTTCACATCGAGACCGGGAGGCACGCAGACCTTCACATCGAGACCGGGACGCACGCAGACCTTCACATCGAGACCGGGACGCACGCAGACCTTCACATCGAGACGGACACACGCAGACCGGCACACGCAGACCTTCACATCGAGACGGACACACGCAGACCGGCACACGCAGACCTTCACATCGAGACAGGGACACACGCAGACCGGCACACGCAGACCTTCACATCGAGACAGGGACGCACGCAGACCTTTACATCGAGACAGGGACGCACGCAGACCTTTACATCGAGACAGGGACGCACGCATACCTTCACATTGAGACCGGGACGCACGCAGACCTTCACATCGAGACGGACACACGCAGACCGGCACACGCAGACCTTCACATCGAGACAGGGACACACGCAGACCGGCACACACAGACCTTCATATCGAGACAGGGACGCACGCAGACCTTCACATCGAGACAGGGACGCACGCAGACCTTCACATCGAGACCGGGACGCACGCAGACCTTCACATCGAGACCGGGACGCACGCAGACCTTCACATCGAGACCGGGACGCACGCAGACCTTCACATCGAGACCGGGACGCACGCAGACCTTCACATTGAGACCGGGACGCACGCAGACCTTCACATCGAGACCGGGACGCACGCAGACCTTCACATCGAGACCGGGACGCACGCAGACCTTCACATTGAGACCGGGACGCACGCAGTCCTTCACATCGAGACCGGGACGCACGCAGACCTTCACATCGAGACCGGGACGCACGCAGACCTTCACATCGAGACCGGGACGCACGCAGACCTTCACATCGAGACCGGGACGCACGCAGACCTTCACATCGAGACCGGGACGCACGCAGACCTTCACATCGAGACCGGGACGCACGCAGACCTTCACATCGAGACCGGGACGCACGCAGACCTTCACATCGAGACCGGGACGCACGCAGACCTTCACATCGAGACCGGGACGCACGCAGACCTTCACATCGAGACCGGGACGCACGCAGACCTTCACATCGAGACCGGGACGCACGCAGACCTTCACATCGAGACCGGGACACACGCAGACCGGCACACGCAGACCTTCACCTCGAGACCGGGACGCACGCAGACCTTCACCTCGAGACCGGGACGCACGCAGACCTTCACCTCGAGACCGGGACGCACGCAGACCTTCACCTCGAGACCGGGACGCACGCAGACCTTCACCTCGAGACCGGGACGCACGCAGACCTTCACCTCGAGACCGGGACGCACGCAGACCTTCACATCGAGACCGGGACGCACGCAGACCTTCACATCGAGACCGGGACGCACGCAGACCTTCACATCGAGACCGGGACGCACGCAGACCTTCACATCGAGACCGGGACGCACGCAGACCTTCACATCGAGACCGGGACGCACGCAGACCTTCACATCGAGACCGGGACGCACGCAGACCTTCACATCGAGACCGGGACGCACGCAGACCTTCACATCGAGACCGGGACGCACGCAGACCTTCACATCGAGACGGGGACACACGCAGACCGGCACACGCAGACCTTCACATCGAGACAGGGACGCACGCAGACCTTCACATCGAGACAGGGACGCACGCAGAGCTTCACATCGAGACAGGGACGCACGCAGAGCTTCACATCGAGACAGGGACGCACGCAGAGCTTCACATCGAGACAGGGACGCACGCAGACCTTCACATCGAGACAGGGACGCACGCAGACCTTCACATCGAGACAGGGACGCACGCAGAGCTTCACATCGAGACAGGGACGCACGCAGACCTTCACATCGAGACAGGGACGCACGCAGACCTTCACATCGAGACAGGGACGCACGCAGACCTTCACATCGAGACAGGGACGCACGCAGACCTTCACATCGAGACAGGGACGCACGCAGACCTTCACATCGAGACCGGGACGCACGCAGACCTTCACATCGAGACCGGGACGCACGCAGACCTTCACATCGAGACCGGGACGCACGCAGACCTTCACATCGAGACCGGGACGCACGCAGACCTTCACATCGAGACCTTCACATCGAGACAGGGACACACGCAGACCAGCACACGCAGACCTTCACATCGAGACAGGGACGCACGCAGACCTTTACATCGAGACAGGGACGCACGCATACCTTCACATTGAGACCGGGACGCACGCAGACCTTCACATCGAGACGGACACACGCAGACCGGCACACGCAGACCTTCACATCGAGACAGGGACACACGCAGACCGGCACACACAGACCTTCACATCGAGACCGGGACGCACGCAGACCTTCACATCGAGACCGGGACGCACGCAGACCTTCACATCGAGACCGGGACGCACGCAGACCTTCACATCGAGACCGGGACGCACGCAGACCTTCACATCGAGACCGGGACGCACGCAGACCTTCACATCGAGACCGGGACGCACGCAGACCTTCACATCGAGACGGACACGCAGACCGGCACACGCAGACCTTCACATCGAGACAGGGACACACGCAGACCAGCACACGCAGACCTTCACATCGAGACAGGGACGCACGCAGACCTTTACATCGAGACAGGGACGCACGCATACCTTCACATTGAGACCGGGACGCACGCAGACCTTCACATCGAGACGGACACACGCAGACCGGCACACGCAGACCTTCACATCGAGACAGGGACACACGCAGACCGGCACACACAGACCTTCACATCGAGACCGGGACGCACGCAGACCTTCACATCGAGACCGGGACGCACGCAGACCTTCACATCGAGACCGGGACGCACGCAGACCTTCACATCGAGACCGGGACGCACGCAGACCTTCACATCGAGACGCACGCAGACCTTCACATCGAGACGCACGCAGACCTTCACATCGAGACGCACGCAGACCTTCACATCGAGACGCACGCAGACCTTCACATCGAGACGCACGCAGACCTTCACATCGAGACGCACGCAGACCTTCACATCGAGACGCACGCAGACCTTCACATCGAGACGCACGCAGACCTTCACATCGAGACGCACGCAGACCTTCACATCGAGACGCACGCAGACCTTCACATCGAGACGCACGCAGACCTTCACATCGAGACGCACGCAGACCTTCACATCGAGACGCACGCAGACCTTCACATCGAGACGCACGCAGACCTTCACATCGAGACGCACGCAGACCTTCACATCGAGACGCACGCAGACCTTCACATCGAGACGCACGCAGACCTTCACATCGAGACGCACGCAGACCTTCACATCGAGACGCACGCAGACCTTCACATCGAGACGCACGCAGACCTTCACATTGAGACGCACGCAGACCTTCACATTGAGACGCACGCAGACCTTCACATTGAGACGCACGCAGACCTTCACATTGAGACGCACGCAGACCTTCACATTGAGACGCACGCAGACCTTCACATTGAGACGCACGCAGACCTTCACATTGAGACGCACGCAGACCTTCACATTGAGACGCACGCAGACCTTCACATTGAGACGCACGCAGACCTTCACATTGAGACGCACGCAGACCTTCACATTGAGACGCACGCAGACCTTCACATCGAGACGCACGCAGACCTTCACATCGGGACGCACGCAGACCTTCACACCGAGACCGGGACGCACGCAGACATTCACATCGAGACCGGGACGCACGCAGACATTCACATCGAGACCGGATTACATGCAGACCTACTCTTCAGATAGTAGTGTGTTGGCGCCTCTGAGCACTCGTCTAACTCCTTCACAAACCCAGCTACAGACTTAATGGAGATTGCTGCAAGCACAGCACCGAAACCAGGCAATAAGGCATCTCGGGATTTGGAGTGTTAATTAACTGGGGCGTTCAGGAGATAGGGGGTGGGGAGGGGCAGCAGTAAGACAGGAAGAGGAGGATGGCGGAGAGCCAGTAAGGGCCGGGGCGCCGCCGGTGGACAGAACCGAACCTTCCCAGTCTGGAGACGGACCGGACAGCGAGGGGCCGGGGCTGCCAGCAGCAGAGACCTAGCAGAAGCGCAGGCTCCCTCGCTGCCCGGGGCAGACACTCCCGGAAGGGAGTCTGGTCGCCAACTTCTGTGTGAGGAAACCCACTTCCAGAAGTGGCAGGACTCCGCTTCCTCCTTGGAAGAACACGTGTGTGCGAAGAGGGACCAAAGTGCGTCCGTGTCTGCCACAAAGGGGACACGGTGAGCCTGGAAGACAGGCACCCAAGAGGCCATGTACAAAACACAGCAATTCCTCCACGGCGAGCCTGGAAGACAGGCAGGCGCAGGCAGCCAAGAGCCATGTACAAAACACAGGGACGGGCACACGGACAGCGGGAGGGGGGGTGGGAACGGACAGCAGGAGGGGGGCCGGGAATGGGCACACAGAGGCAAAGACGCAATGGCAAAGACGGCAACTTCAATCTCGCAGCCCACTCCTGCAAAAGACTTTTCGAAACTGACCAAAACATGACGACAAAAAAAAAGCAACCGCCCACCGCTGCATGAAGCACGAAAATGGGCGGGATGAGTAAAAATCATGGGAACGCCCACGAATCTGCTCCGGCCATGATGGGCAGATCTCTGTTCCAATGGCTAGCCTCCATTTATAGAGCTAGCCAATGGAACAGAGGGGCGGGACATAAGCACACATACTCTAAACATAAGATTTCGCCTGCGCGAAAGGCTGCTTGCGCAGCTTTCGACAGGCAAAACCTAAAAATCCCTTAGGGGACAGTGGGAATTCAATTTATACAATGGAAGGGGGTTCCTGTTGTAAGGGTCGACGGCGTTTCGATCTTTTAGGTACTTAAGATCATCTTCAGGACATGTAGTGCTCACTACATGCCCTGAATATGAACCCCTTCCATTGTATAAACTCATGTGGAGTTCCAATTTTGTTGTCAATGTGATGTTTTTAGTTCTCTCTCACTTTCACATTACGCACCTTTCACTTTGTGAGCACCTGACTATTACTTGGAGTATAACATTCATACTTGTGTAAAATAAACAGTCTATTATACACTACATATGTTTCCCTACCTTCTTGCTCCCGTGACGATCAATTGTCCAGTATAAATTGAATTCCCGTTGGGGATTTTTACTTTCTTGCTCTGTACCCATTGAGGCCAACCCTGAACCATTGTTCTTTCTAAACATACACTAACCCCAGGTTCACATTTCGGGGTACCTTTGTTCTCCCATACTACCAAGTATAGGTGATGGCATATTTTCTTTTTTCCCTTTATTTTTGTTGCACATAAAGTAACTACTGCACCAGTTTGAGGAAACCTACTGCGTATTCAGTCAAATGAAAGGGAAGGGGTGTTGCATATCTAAGTTTTAAGTTTGACAAATTGATGCAAAGAAACAGTGAAAAATGTAGGCAGCTTAGTGCTAAAGTTGTGTACCTTGGTAACGTTGGCTATTTTTTCCAGGGAAAGTGCATGCATCACTAAAGCCGTTTCAGAACATGTTCTGCCAGTCTATTCTATTTGTTTTGTAACCCCCCCTTTTTTTTTTTTCTTTAGCATCCTATTTAAAGATCCGCAATTTGAGGAAGGCTTTGTTTTCAAAGCTGTGGTTTTACCTGGAGCAAAGTAAGGAATTCATTTAATTCTTTTTTTTTATTATTAAAGTTAAATCCAAATGTTGTGTTGACAAACTGTCTTGACAAACTGTCTTCTTTAAGGAAAGCTGCCCCAACGCTGAAACCAGGAGACTGGGAAAAATCAAATAATGGAAGGAATTGGAAGCCCCAGCTTGGTTTCAACCCAAACAGAAAACCAGTGCATCTAGATTCGTCAGCATTCAGAACCTTGGGGTGAGTGCAGATTGAACAGCATCATCAGTGAAGTATGCATTGCTTACATCAGCCAAGTTGTGCTTTCATGGGCGCATATTCTTTATATTTTTTTATGCTGCAAGTTGAACTTGTCTTTTGTTTAGGCAATAATTTGAGACCTGTGGCATGTGAACACAATTGTATCATTTACCCAGTACCAAATATCGTTTTTTCCCAACACATTTAAAATGCGTGTTTGCATAAATATACTTTTAAAAACATGTAATTCGCTTAATACTACGTCTTGGATTTGTTTCCATTGTCAAATTTAGTATGAAACACAATCCAGTGCTGAGGCCGGAAACTGCTTCTATAGCAGTTTAGTAGAAATCTGTGCCCCCTACAGCTCACAATTGTGTTCACACCTTGTGCTCATCCTCTCCTTTTCCCCTGCTCCCCTTGCAACCCCCTAGGTTTAGATCAGACCCTATTTTCTAGTTAAGTTTTCCTGACTATCTTCATGTTATGAATTATCATTCCAGTCTTCTGGCTGGTATGGGAAAGCTTTTCTCCAGCAGTACCTTTCCAGTGGTGCGAGGTGGCAGCATGCAGTATCAGCTACCACTCTTTCTCCTGTCATGACGGTACCTTGGTATATTATGCACCAATGGGCATACCATTGTTGGGTTTTTTTTATGACTCATTGACCTATACCTGGAGTGCTGTCTCAGTGGCTAAGTCATATATATCATGAACGTTTCAGGGTTTAAACCTTTCTGACCCACATGACCCATGCATGGGGCATCTGAGCATGATGCTGCATTGTGCTCTCCTTGTGTCTGTATGCCCCCAAATGCCATTGAAATGCAGAAGTAAAGTAGTTTTTGGCTTGGGCTTGCAGGGAGGTGCCAAAGTGATCTCCTTCACACCAAGTCGCCTGTCAGTGAATTGACTCCTGAGAGATTTTCCATTGGGAATAAACAAAGCATCATAGGAAGGTGAAACCTTGTTCTTTTGAGAGTAAAAATTAATGAACTAGGACCCATTTGGAATGACTGGTCCCAGATGCCAGACTCTTCATTGTTTGATAAGGTTCAGTCTCTTAAGCCCAGAAACTCGGTTGTCTTTTTTATCTGCCTTGCCCCATGCAAATCAAGGTCTGTGGGTTAGCTATGCTGTATATGTTAAGGATGGCCCCTGTAACCTTGGGATCCATACTTCAGTGGGTTTCAGAGACTCCAACCATGATACTTGGAGGCTCTCCATCTGGGATACCACCAGCAAGCTCCATTTGGGACCTCCGAACCCAGCACTGGCACTCTCCAGGCTCTCACAAAGGCTCCACATTCCGTGCCGGTTACAATACCGATTTTCCTGGGGCTGATGGACAAAGTGCCCATTGTGCTCTACCTGAGGCTGCGATCAGCAGGTTTCTCCATTTGACACACTTAGCAACCCACCTCTGCAAGGGAGATTTCATACGCTACATTAATTGTTCAGGATGGATTGCAATAAGGACTATGATACAGGAGATTAAATTTGCCAATACTGCTACAAAGAATACTGCTATGATTATCTCCGATGCCAGTGGTCTTGAGACGCTCATTTTTCTGGTCTTGTCTATCCCCTCAAGTCCTGCTACTGAAGAAGGTGCTTCTGTTGGGTTGGCCATGCGAAGTGCTGCCAATGTTCTCATCCTTCACCTCCTCACCTTAGAGGTCAAAACCAATGTCCTGATTGAAGTACTCCTGCATTGGCAAATATCTATTGAGCCCTGACTAGATTTTAATGAGGCACTCGCCGCCTGGGCCAGCACTTTCTCTAGCTCCCTGCCAAGTTGAAAGGTGCCACCGACCTGCCCTTTGCAAACCCTGCCTTTTTGCCTCACTACATGTCTCCTGAGAGAGCTTGGTGGTGCAGGCTCCCACCAGTCAGATGAACCCAAATACTTTTCAGACTACTTCTCTGTTGAATCCAAGAGTACAGACCTTTGGCAAGAGGTTATATTCTTCCACTAGTTTGGCCCTCTGGTTAGTCAGTGCCAGTGGCTGCTGAGGTGCCATTTCCTCACACTATGGAATTTGGTTGCTCGTGTCCTTCCAGGCCTCTCGGAAGACCTTTGCCCTGTCTTAACCCAATCTATACAGGACAGCTGCGACACTGCCAAATTCACTATTTTTGCCTTGAGACCACGATTTCCATCAGGCGAGCCATTGGCGCTAGTATCGTCATTCATCGCTACACCTGGTTGTAACGATTTTCCTGCAATGTTCATTCTTTTTGGTCAGATTCCTCTCTGGAGTTCTTCAAAGAGAGCAGGGCCACAGCATGCTTCTTGGAGTCGGGCCAGCCGCCTCAACCCTACTGTTCATTTCGCAGTTTCAGCTGAGATACCCCATACAGACAGCCACTTCAGCCTCAGCCAGGGGTCCTGTAGTTTTGTAGTAGTGGCACTCACTGACCCTGCTGTCGGGGAGAGCACGCCAGTCAGTCTACTGACGATACCCCCCCCCCCCCAACGATTTCCCACTCCAGCAGCCCCACCTGACAAACTCCTTTTAGCATACAATTTGTGAAGCACAGCCACCCAATTGGAGACAGGATCAAACTTTTCTTACAGGGTTGGCAGGACACAATACATACAGCTGGGTTCTGCAGATTGTCCAGAAGATCCACGCCTTACCCTCCATAGCCGCGCTGCCACACCTTCCACTGTTTCCTAAAAGGCTGATAGTGGACCATCGGTCTTTCTTACAGCAGGAAGTGCAAGCCCTTTTGGCCCAAGGAGCGATTGAGAGGGTGCATGTAACAGAAGTATTCCCGCTACTTTTTGATAGCTATCGAATAATGGAGGCTTTTTTCCTATTTTAGTCCTGCGTCCTTTCAACATCTTCCTCTAGAAATTCAAAATGCTCACCCTGGACCTGGTGTCTTCTTCCCTAGACTCTGGAGACTGGATGGTGGTGTTGGATCTGCAGGCCCATCTGTGCTACCTGTGGTTCATAGTGGGACCAGGAGCATTTTCAGTTTGCTCTGCTCCACTTGAGACAGCGCCCTTCAGATATGCGCAAAAGTGATGGCAGTGGTAGCGCACATTTGGAGGTCCGGGGTGCCACTTACCCCCCCCTACCACAAGAACTGGCTGTTGACGACTGGCTCATCCCAGGCAGTCATCAACCACCTCTAAACTACGGTAAATCTCCGATCATGCTTGGTTTCACTATCAACGTTTCGAAGTCCCACCTGACTCCTCAGACTCTCCCCTTCATGGGTGATATTCTAGACATTGCTTGGCTTTGTGCTTTTTCTCTGGGAGGAAGAGTCTAGGGCAGTGGTTCCCAAACGTTTTTGACCCGCGGCTCCTTTGACCAATTGGCCATTGGCCGCGGCTCCCCATTACATTACAATTTTTTGATGGTGGGTAGGACTTCCATTTTAATCCCTGAAAATAATAGGAATGTCCTGCACCTTGGGGGTAAGAACAAGTGAGAAAATGGATATTTAACTGAATTTGGGGACCCTCTTCATCAAACCCATGAATATAATCTAACTGACATAGTGCTTATAAGTTTAAGTGTGAAGCTAGTTAGCCGAAAGTGTGTGATAACTGCATATTGCAAGCTCCGGGCTAGTAATATTTCCATTTATGGTTATTTCTGGAACCGGTTTCAGAAACAAATATAATAGACATATATAATTTAAAAACAAAATGACTGCTACATTACACCCCTGTGACATTTGGCAACCACTGAAAGGTTACCTGCAGTCCCATACCATTGACTTAAGAAGGAACGACCTACACCCGTACATTGCTGATTGATTTTTCCACGTGTTGGCCAGGTATTGTGTACAACCCAAGATATTCCTTGTGAGGGTAAAGAATGTACCGCTATACCAGTAATATTGCTTTGATTGTACTTCATGAGATTGCTGCTATCTACTTACTATTTTTATTTTACTTGATCAAGTACGCAGAATATGCTCTTTTGTATTAGTCTTTTGTTTGGTGTTGTCTGTAATGAGACGTCTCTATTCAACATCTTGGTGACTGCTGGCTCTGCCAGTATGGTTCACTGTCTTGTTCAACTATGCGCTTGGTTGTAACTTCTTTGAAATACTAAATTTTTTTTTTTTAAAACAATGACTGCATTCTAATTTTCCAGGCACAACTACGAGAGTTCCTATATCTGTTTTCAGGTGCTCAGTGCTCTCACTACCCGACCCGTGCACTGCTCTCCTTGTGAAATAACTGAAGACAGGCTGCTGCACGCAGCCTCTGATCAGGGCTCGTGGGGAGTTCGAAACTCTTGCTGACTGACTTCCTCCCTCCCCCTCCCTGCATCCGAAGGGCCCAAGGCTGGAGCAGCAGAGTGAGAGGTGCAGTGCATACAAATGGCCATTGTAATTCCTGATGGATTCTTTTAGCAACTGCGACCGTGGCGCCCCTGGCTGGTTTTAGTGGCGCACCAGGGCGCTGCGGCGCACAGTTTGGGAACCAGGGGTCTAGGGCATTGTCTGATCCCAATCTTTTAGCATCTGTCCTTGATTTCAATACGGTAGACTGAGGCTGCTGGGACTAATGGCCTCCTGCATTCTTCTTGTCAAGCATGTCTTGGGGCTTATGTGAGCTCTGCAGTGGGACCTGAAGTGTCAGTGTTCCCACTGTCCAGGGCACCTCTCCGACCACATCCAGATTTCTGAGGTTACTGCAAAAGATATTCAGTGGTGGTTATTGGACCATGATTGGGCCTGTTCTCTCACTCCTGGCTTCATATCAACCTTCTTGAGCCAACTGCCATCCACTTGGTGTTGAAAAGGCTTCCTTCCATTCATCAAAGGGAGGCTTGTAAATGTGCTCAGGGGCAACACCACTACCATGTGGTATTGCAATAATACAAATGGGGGTGGGGTCGCACACTACTCGCACACCAGCGGGATTGCCCCTAAGGACTGTGGTAAGTGTAGTTCGTGTTCCGCGATGCATCTTCTTTCGATTCTCTGCTATCTTTGCTATCTTCGCCATCCCTGGACACGTGTTTCGGGGTATTTACCCCTCATCAGCAGGGATTAGGCCGTGTTCTGGGGTTGCCGGTGGCTGCCAAATATTGCCAGGTTTAGTACCACTCGGGCGCGCTGGTGCGGGGTCCCGGCTCGTCGGCAAACTGCTCGAGGGAGCTTTAACATTACAAATGGTATTGCAACAAACTGGTCTGGGTAGGGTCATGGACCCTGTAAAATGAGGAATTGTGCCTCACCTCAGGAAATGGCTGGACCATCAGGGAATTTTCCTGGTGGTGAACCACCTGGTTGGGATCTTTGAATGCCAGGTTAGACCAGCTCAGATGTCCGCACCTAGCAGATCATGAGTGGCAGTGGAGCCTGGAGGTGGTGTGAAGAACTCTTCAAATGGTTAGAACCTTGGCTCACTTGATTTGCCACCGACAAACGCAATGCCAGCAGTTATCCAAGGCATATCTCCCTAGGATACAAGTTCTTTCTTGAGTGGAACTTTGAATCCTGTATGCCTTCTGATTGATAACTCTTCTGCCCCAAGTTCTGAAGATCAGGAGCGACCAGGCACGATCTGCTAATGGCAGCAACGGGACGGGGTTCTACAACCGGGCCTTAGCAATTTCCCCCTTCATGCTTGGTGATTGAGCAGTGATTGTGAATGCCTTCATCTTCTTCCAGTGGTGGTTGATGTCATCTTGATAGCCAGGCGTCCCTCGACAGACAGTATATGCCTGTTTTGACAGATATGAGGCTTTGTGCTGCACACAGCAGATAGACCCCCCTACAGAGATCTTAGTTTTTTTTTTTTTTTTTTTCCTTGTCTGGGAAGGCTGTTCTTTGGGCACTCTTAAAGAGTACCTTCTGGTCCTTTTACAGAATCCAGAAATATTTCAAATCCAACTTGTTGAATTATTTAAAACCCCTCTTGCGGTTGTTTTTGCAAAAAAATGTTTTTAAAAGCGCTACATCATCCGTTTCCTCCCTCTCCCTTTGTTATGCCACAATGGGACCTTAACTGGTTCCTCACATTTTATGTGCTCTCTCTTTGAGCCACTTCACAGCTGTCCATTATGGCCTCTCACCTTCAAGACACTGTTCCTTGTCACCATAACACTGACACGGCGTGTACGTGATCATCTGAAAGAAACACGTTCGTTATAGATTACTTACCTTAGAATTACCCCCAGGCGTCAGACTAGATCCGAGTACTTACCCTTTAGAGAAAATCAAGTTATCGATCTTTGGGTAACATTGGCTGGGTTTCACTCAGAATTTCTTCTAAGTGTAGAGTTTTGCAGCGTGAATCTTTCTGGATTCACTATGCTGTGCATTATTCCGCGGTCTAGTGGTTGGGTCCGGAATCTTAGTCTTTTCTTTCTTTTTTTTTTTGTAGCCCAGTTGGGTGTCGACGTCCCACCTTCTGGTGTACTTCCTGTGACGTCTGCACCTTTGGGTGCCATCTTTGGATTCTTTTTTTGGCCGTTGGGTCTGGATCGTCATCGAGAGGCTCCAGAGTTTTTGGAGGAAAGAGGAAAACGCAGTTTTTTACACATAAAGGATTAGAGAAGACACCGAGAAACAAGATCACCTGGACGACTAAGAAGGAGAACTTCGACGTCCAACGGAGAGTGCGCACACAGGGGATGCCCTGAGCGCAGGAATGGACAAAACACCTTTTAAATTCTTCTGTAACTGCCACTACAAGTACGCGCAGAAGGACCAGCACCCGGTTTGCAACCTCTGCCTACCGGTCGACCACGAGAGCAAGGATTGCAACACCTGCTCCGCCTTCACCGCCTTTACCCCGAAGACCCTCCGGGTTAGAGAGAGACTGAGCAGAGCCAACTACACCAATGAAAGGCAAAGGCCAACCTCCGTCGCTTCGGGACCTAGGCCTCTCCAGCGACAAAGAGTACCACATCGCCGAGGGACCAGATGACGACGCGGTTGTAGAGACCGATAAGAAAACATCTAAAGAGGTAGGAGAGACGTCGAACCCTAAAACCCAGACACTCTCGAAAGCCCGAGTCAGACTCTCGAAAAACAGTTTAAGTCCACGAAGGGAGCATTGGTGCCAAAAATCTCAACGGCCGCAGCTGCACCCAGGGACAAACAGCCCAGCGGATCCTTTGAAAAGGACTCCCAGGCAGCAAAAACTGGCGAAGCCATGGTCGTCCAAGCACGTCCCCGAAAAGGACCGCTCTACTTCGAAGGAGAAGGACCCGAAGGCTGCTCGAACGTCGACAACTACGTCTAAGAGGTCGGCCAAAACACTAGACGCCGAACAGGCCTCCGAAATGGAGAGATAAAAGAGAAGGCTCAAGGCTGAACTGGATAACATCCTGCAAAGGAAAAGACTTCAACGAAAAGGTTCACAATTCCGTCAAAACCACCAACGGCGATCGTTGAGGAAGAGGAGTTCGATGCCGAAGAACCTCCGAAAACACCTGAGCCCAGGGAACACCTAGAGGAAGAGGGCCTATACTAAGACTAAGGCGGCGATGACCAGCGGATGAGTTTCGGCTCGCATTCTGTGGCACAGGACCTGGAGTGGCAGGACCAACGCCGAAAGCCCAGAAGAGCCCGTGGAGACATACCCTTCGAGGCCTTTGCTGCCAGATGACATTGGGGTCTACAACATGGTCATCAGGAACGCGGCAACGGCTTATGGAGTCAAACTAGAGGAAGAAAAACCAAAGGCATGCTTCCTCTTAGAGACCCTGCTGCCCACTCAAACAAGAAGTCAATTCCTCCTCATGCTTCCAAGTGTCCTGGACCACGGGAGGGAGGCATTCAAGGACCAGCGAACTGCAGGTCGGTCACACCTAGGACGGAGAAGAAATACAAGCACTCCTCCAAGGACCCCCCCTCACCCCCCTTACATCCAAGGATCCGTCACGACGGACTCCATTATTGCGGCAATAGCCAGGAAGCGGGCAAACGTTCCAACAACCTCAGACCCACCACCAGACAAAAAGTAGGAGGATGGACCTAACTGGGAGAAAGGTAGAGAGGAATGTAGCGGTTCACTGACTCATTGCAAACTCTAATGCCCTACTAAACAGGCATGCATACCAGCATTGGGACGATGTCGAACAGCTGCTGAAACACCTCCCTGAGCAATACCAACAAAGGGCGTCACACCTGGTGGAGGAAGGCAAGAATATAGCAAATTCATGCCTGAAATCAGCCTTGGATGGGGAAGACTCATCCAGCAGGCTCATGATGATCGGGGTAACAGAAAGAAGGCATGCCTGGCTGAGGATCTCAGGCTTCAAGCTGGAAGTACAGAACCACATTCTGAGCACTCCATTCAATGGAGAAACACTGTTCGGGGCACCAATGGATGAAAAGCTCACCCAGCTCAAAAAGGAGAATGAGACCGCAAGGTCCATGGGGGCCTTGCAATTCAAAGGAATGAGATGGGGCACCCTGACACGGAGACCAAACGGAAGGGGGGGGGGAACCAGTGGGAACGTCACACCAGACATTCCAGCAGGCCTACCAGGGCGACAATCAAGCAGGACCAGAAAAAACAAACCTGGCAGTACCAGCCTCGGGGCCCAGTCCTTTCGCGGGAGGGTGAACAGATGAGGACAAGCAAGAAGAGGGGGCCAGCAACTCACCTCAAAGTGACTCCATCCCACCAAGCATGCCCACCCGCACGATCACTCGGAAGGTGGGGCACGACAAGGTCCACAAAAGAGGGTTGCACAGACCAAACAGCAACGATCATGTAACACCAGTAGGAGGCAGGCTAAAATATTTCTTCCAGAAATGGAAGAGAACTACAGACAAATGGATACTCCACATCATACAGTTTGGATACTGCATAGAACTGGAAAAGAAACCACCAAACACATAACCAAAATGGAAGGCGCACTCAGCAAAAGAACTAGCGCTACTCCTGGAGGAAGCACAAGAAGTCCTCCAAAAGGAGGCCATCAAACCAGTTCCATTTAGAGAAAGAAACAAGGGAGTGTACTCAAACTATTTCCTAGTACCAAAAGTGGACGTAACGCAGAGACCCATCCTGGATCTAAGGTTCCTAAACTGATACATAAAAACACAAATTCAAAATGACATTACAGGAGGTCATTCCTCAGATAAGGGTCGGAGACTTCATGTCCACCATAGACCTCAAAGATGCTTACCTGCACATTCCCATGAACAGGCAGCACGAACATCTACTAAGATTTACCATCCACAAAGAACACTACCAGTTCACAGCCCTAGCCTTCGGACTTCACCAAATGCCTCGCTGCTGTGGCAGCGCACCTACGGAGGGAAGGGTTTATGTCTACCCTTACCTCGACTGGTTAATAAAAGCAAGTTCCCACAGGACATGCAAGGAACACGCACAGCGGGTCACAAACACTGACAAACCTGGGATTCTCCATACACTGTGGGAAATCCTCAATGGAACCAGAGCAAGTGAAGATCTTGCTAGGAGCACAGATCAACACCAGACAGTGCAAGGTGTTTCCCAGCGACAAGAGAACACTTGCTCTGCTGAAGGAGACACGCCACTACCAGAAGACGCGAGCTCTGACTTTAAGGACAGCGAGCAAGGTCATGGGGATGATGGCGTCCTGCATACACCTGGTCCCCAATACACAGCTCCACATGAGACCATTCCAGGAATGGATGCAACAATGGTCACAAGCTACAGTAAGTTGGGAAGATCTAGTGGTTGTAACGCACTCAGTGTACGAAGAGATAAAGTGGTGGAACAAGGAGAACATAACAAAAGGGAATCCTTTAACACCACCAACCCCAATGGTGACCATCACCACAGACGCAGCCCAGATGGGATGGGGGGGGGGGGGGCACACATGAACAAGCTCAAGGTGAGGGGTCTGTGGAACCCAGCAGATGCGATCAGACACATCAACTACATGGAACTAAAGACTGTGCTCCTCGATCTGAAGGCCTTCCAGAAACAACTGTGTTGATACAAACCGACAACAACTATGTTCTACATCAACAAACTGGGAGGAACACAATCAGTGGCACTATCAAACCTAGCGCAGGAAATATGGAGATGGGCCATCCCTCTCAAAATAGACCTACTGGCCATACACCTACCAGGGAAGGACAATGTGGAAGCAGACCGGCTCAGCAGACAGACATCAGCATCCCACGAGTGGAAGCTCAATGCACAGGAAACGCAAAGGCTATTCAGGAGGTGGGGAACACCAACAAAAGACTTATTTGCAACACTCCAGAATGTAAAATGCCGATACTTCGCATCGAGACAACCAGAGGAACAATCCCAGGGGAATGCCCTATGGATAAGCTGGTCAAAAACATTTGCCTACGCTTTTCCCCCGATACCACTGATACACAAGGTATTCAGCAAGTGCAGTACCAGCAACATGACACTGATCCTGGTGGCACCACAGTGGGCAAGGCAGACCTGGTACTCACAAATAGTGGAAATGGCGCAGGGAATACCCCACAAGTTCGGGAAAAGAAAAGACCTACTCTCCATGTATAACGGAGAAGTACTACACCCAGAGCCAGAGAGCTTCAGCCTAGCTGCATGGCTCCTGAAGACATAGAATTCGCACACCTAAGGCTAACTAAGCGCATTCTGCGGGTGCTACGAGAGGCAAGGAGGCCTACCACACAAAGGTGCTATGTGGCAAAATGGAAGAGGTTCACACAATGGTGCAGCAAGAAAAAGCTGGACAAGATGACCAGGGAATCAAAGGTGCTAAAATATCTGACACACCTGCTGAACGCAAAACTAAGTTCGTCCTCGCTGAGAGTACACCTAGCAGAGATAGTGGCCTACACAAGAGGAGAGACTGGACAGAGCTTCTTTACATCGCAAGTAGTTAAGAGATTCCTGGAAGGGGCAAAAAGGATCGCACCACCTAAGAGTATACCGCCACCGGCATGGAACCTCAATTTAGTCCTAACAGAGCTTATGAAAGCGCCCTTTGAACCCATTCATAAGGCCTCCCTACAAATGCTCACAATGAAGACAACCTTTCTGGACTTGAGGGCTGTGCTAAATTTTCCTGCCTGTCTTCCCACCGAAAAGGAGGGTGAGACCGGAAGTGGGGCCTGCTCCTGAGAGCAGGAGAGGCTGGGGGTCGCATTACAAAGGCGGCTTGGTTTCTGGGCTCAAGGAGCGAAGGCTCCCACCCCAAGGGTCCAGAAACATGTCTTGTGGTGGCAAACTGGTGTGTACCAATCTGGGAACCCACCAGAGGCTGGTCGTTTTTCTAGGGGCATCTCTAAGATGCCTTGAGTGTGTTTTTCATTAAATCCCAGACTGCATCAGTGTGGGTTTAATGTGCTGAGAAGTTTGATACCAATGTTGCCAGTTTTCAGTAAAGCCATTATGGTGCTGCGGAGTTCGTAATGATAAACTCCCAGCACCATATACTGTTAATGACATTACTGCACTGAATAGGTCTAAGAATTGGTCTAGACACTGTAGAGGTACAGGGCTCATGCACGTGTACCCTCACCACTGATATAGTGCACCCAGCTAGAGGGATGGCTGATCTATGCCAGGGCAGTGGGTTGTAGGCATGGCACACAGGGATGTGTTATGACGACTCTTCGCTTCTGCACCGAAACACGCAGCCTGCAATGGTAGGGTGTGTGTATAGGTACAGAGCCTCGAAGGGTGGCACAATAAGTGCTGCAGCCCTTAGAGGCCTTCCCTGGCCACAGTACCCTTGATGTCCATGGTGCCTTTTACAAGGGACTGACATGTTAGCAGAGGTGCCAATTGAGGGTACAAGATTTAGTTTTGGGAAAGAACACAGGCCCTGGGACCCTGATTTGGCAGGCACCCAGGGCACATCAAGTCACAATGCATCAGTAGTTTTGCAAAATGTGGGAGGGAGGGGGGTGGGGGGGGGTTACTGCAACATAAACCCAGCTTCCTAAATCACCTACCTGATGTCTGCTCCCTTTGAACCTTTGCACTACTGTTCCCTCCGGCTGTTGACCATCAAAAAAGCCTTCTTAGTGGGGATTACATCTGCCCGGAGGTTGAGTGAAATACAGGAATTATCTTGCTCGCCTCCCTATCTGATTCATTTTCCAGACAGTGATGCTTGGCACTCTGGCTTCCTTTTTGCCGTAAGATGTTACCCCATTCCATCCCAGTCAGTCCTTCACATTGCCCACCTTCTTTGCTCCCCGCATCCTTCTAAGGAAGAGGAGCGTCTCCACCGACTAGACCCAAAAAGAACGTAGTCGTTTTACCTTGACCGCACTAAAGAGTTCCGGTGGATGACCAACTTTTTGTGGGGTACGTGGGAGCAAAAAAGTGAAGGGCAGTGCAGAAAAGGACCATCTCTCGCTCGGTCGTTCTCTGCATTAAGGTCTGCTATACCCTGGCTAAGAAGTAGTGCCCTGAGGAATTAAGGACCCATTCCACCAGGGGAAAGGCTACGACTACAGCCTTGCCTCCGGTATCTCGTTCCTAGTTCACTGTCAGGCAACAATGCAGGCATCATTCCACACGTTTGCCATATATTATTGCCTGGACAACCAAGTCCGCAGAGACTGGCATTTGGCCCGTTCAGTCCTGCAGGACGTTCTAGTTTGAGATGTAGGTCTGCAACCCACCCACCCACTGGATGGTATGACTTTGCGGACTGATGTAAAGCTAGTTTTGCACAAGACTATGTCCGTTACTTCGTGGCTCTACACTTCTGGTGTGGGGAAAAAATGAAAAGTACGGACGTCCGTGCCCCTGTGGGGTGCCTGTTTAGGCACTGTGACATCATAACAGACGCTGACGAAGTCACGCAGAGTCGTATGGAGCCACCCGATGGCGCGTGAGAGGGGTTTTGCTCAGCAAGTTTCTAGATTCAGCCAGATGCCTGGAAAATGAAAAGGTAAGACATCTGTAGCTAGACACTCCTACTCTGCTTACTTAATTTTCCTGCATGTCCTGCCACTAAAAGTAGGACCTGGACAGTGGGGCAGGCATCTCCACTAGTTGGAGCTGCCCAAAACACATCACAAGGTGAGATCCTTTGAGGCTCACCGCCAAGTGTTGCTGTTTTGCCAGGGGGAGGTGTGAAGAACCTCCACTCAGAGAAGGCTTTGCTTCTGACCTGCAAGAGCACAAAGGCTCTCACCCCATGAGGTCAGGAACTTGTCTGGTGGTGGGTCGGCCAATACACTAGAAGTTGATAGTTTTTCAGGCGGCATCTCTGAGATGCCCTTTGAGTGCATTTCGTAATACATCCTACACTGTCATCAGTGTAGGTTTAATGTGCTAAGAAGTTTGATACCAAACTTCTCAGTTTTCCGTAAAGCAATCATGGAGCTGTGGGGTTCGTGTTGGCAAACTCCCAGCCCATGTAGTCGATCGGGCTTCAATGCACTTACAATGTCTGTGAATGACAGACTGTAGGGGCATATTGCGCATGCAGCTATGCCCTCAACTGTGATATGGTGCACCTTGCCTTAGGGCTGTGAGGCTTGCTAGAGAGTTGACTTACACATGCCACAGGCACTGGTGGTAGGCATGGCACACCGCCTTGTCGACTCTTCAGGTTGGTCTGCACCAAAACAGAAAGCCTACAATTGGCAGTGTGTGGGTCTTTGAGGGTGGCATAATACATGCTGCAGCCCTCGGGGGCCCTCTATGGTCACACGGAATCTGGTACCAGGGGTACCTTTATACAAGTGATGTACTTGTGGCCCAGAGGTGTACCAATTGAGGAAACAAAGGTTCAGTTTTGGGAGAACACAGATGCTGGGGCCTGGTTAGCAGGGCCCCAGCACATAGTCAAGTTAGTATCCGGTATCTGGTAAAAATAGGGCAGTAACCATGCACAAAAAAGGCACTTTGCTACCTCTTGTAAAACATGTTTCCCCATTCTCCTTTCAATATGCCTCAGCAGGACCTTAATTTGGTTCTCACTTTCTTAATGTGTGCTCTGGTCGGGCCTCTTCATAATTGCCCCGCTGGCTGCTTACAATTAAAACAGCCTTTCTCAATAACTGCCTGTCTGTTTTTCCAGATAAGTTGGTGATTCGCGCTTGGGCCGCTTTCTTGGCGAAAGTGGTAACACCATTCCATGTGGGCCAGTCCGTTACTTTGTCCCACTTCTCTACATTCCTCAAAAGAAGAGGAGCGACAGTCTGTACCTAAAAAGGGCGGTGTCGTTCTACCTTAATCACACGAGTTCCTGGTGGATGACAAACTCTTCTTGGGGTATTTTGTAGCAAAGGAGGTTTGGGCAGTGCAGAAACAAATGATTTCGCGCTGGGTTATTCTCTGGATTAAAATCTGCTACCCCCAAAGGGCTTCAGGGCTTATTCCACCAGAGCTAAATATGCGACCACTGCATTAGTACGCAGAGTCCCAACCCTGGACATCTGCCTGACAGCAGTGTCTGTGTTTCTGCATATGTTTACCACACATTACTGCCAGGACGGTTAGTTCTGCAGGAATGGACATTTTGCCTGTTCGGAACTGCAGGACTTTCCAGTTAAGAATTGGTCTGCAGCCCACCACCGGGGATGGTATTGCTTGGGTATCTATTCAAATGTAAGGAAGCAGCGGCTAGATGTCTATCAGATGAACCAGTTACTTACCTTCGATAATGCATTATCTGGTAGAGAATATCTAGCCGCAGATTCCTTACTGACACACCCATCCTCCCCACTCTGCAGTCAGATGTGTAGGGATAGGTTTATTCCCTTACACTGCCCTAGTTTGGATACACCAGTGTCTGTTCCTTTAATGGCTCTGCGCTTCTGGCATGGAAAGTCGTGAATTAACGTATATCTGTATGCTGAAGTGGCACCTGTATAGGTGACGTATGTCACTTTCAATGCAGACTCGTGGATCGACACCCCCTACTGGCATACAGTTTGGATCAGGAAGATGTTTCGCTCACACAAACATCTTCTGAATCCAGCCTGACGCCTGGGAAATTCAAAGGAAAGGTATCTGTGGCTAGGTATTTTCTGTAGCAGATAATGTGCTATCAAAAGTAAGTAACTTATTCCTTGGCGACCTCAACATACATCTAGAGGATAGCCACTCCAAGGAAGCTCAACTTTTACTGAATGCTTTTAACTCGGTTGATCTCAAACTTCTCTCCACTTTGCCCACCCATCAACAAGGGCATTTATTAGACCCTATCTTTGCTAACTGGGAAGGCATTAACACCTCGCCACCCATCCCACTAATATGGTCTGACCATAGTATGGTACCGTTTAAGATAGCTAGAAAACATATCAATAATACCCATGCCAAACTGCCACCTTACAGACGCCGTAATTTCAAAAAATGTACTCCTGAACTCTTTTCACATGAACTAATTGAGAATCCCCCTTTAACAGGAAACTCCTTACAGGAGGTATGGGATAACTTTGAATCGTGGCTAACCAAAGCTTTAGACAAAACTGCTCCATGGACCATCAAACCTCCAGCCAGACAAACCAAAAACGCCCCCTGGTTCTCAGAGAAACTTAAAAATGCTAAAGCCCTATGTAAATCCATATAACGTAAGTGGAGGAAAAACTATACCCCGGAACTCAAAGAAAACTACAGAAGCGAACTGAAAAAGTATCAAAAATTGGTAAGACTAGAAAAAAGTTACTATTAAAAAAGCAGAATTGTGGAATGTAAGAACCCCACGAAGGAGCTATTTAGTATCTACAGAGAAATCACCATCCCTTCACGTCTGGATACTAAAGACACCTACTCCACGGAGATATGCAACCAGATAGCGGATTTGTTCGTGGAGAAGGTAGAAACAATCCATGCTACTTTTTCAAGTAGCACTAAGATGGTCAAAAATAATGTAGATAATCTAGGCTCTTTCTCCCATAAATCCCTCCTTAACAACTTCAGGACCCCTAACAAACAAGACTTAATGAAAATAATTAATGGAATTTGTTCAGGCTCCCCTATGGATGCCTGTCCCCCGGAACAATGTAAAGCAGTCATGGAAAACATATTACTAGATCAAATTAGTAACATGATCACCTTATCGTTCCAGGAAGGCCACGTCCTGAAAAATTGGAAATCTGCCCAAGTAATACCCTTAAAAAAGAAACCTAATATCCCAATTTCTCAGCTCCAAAATTTAAGGCCGATCTCGCTTCTCCCTTTCTGTGCCAAAATCATAGAAAAGGTGGCTAATCTACAACTCATGGAGTTTTTGGAGAGTGAATCTCTCCTCCACCCCTCTCAGTCAGGGTTTAGATCAGGCCATTCAACCGAATCAGCAGTTCTGTTTTCTACTGAACAGATCTGGAAGATGGTGGATGAGGGAGAGACAGCAGCGTTGGTCCTACTGGACTTAAGTGCAGCGTTTGATACCGTGCTGCACTCAACGCTGCTGTCTCGACTCTCAGACATGGGAGTAAAAGGCCTAGCTCTCACCTGGTTCCAGTCCTATCTTACTGACAGAACATTCCAACTCTATTGCCCACCCTTTAAGTCACCGCCTCGCAGTGTTAGCCATGGGGTTCCACAGGGCTCCAGTTTGAGCCCAACTTTATTTAACATCTACATGGAACCCCTGGCACACATTGCGGAGGAATTTGGGGTGGGCATTGTCAGCTACGCTGACGACACTCAGTTGGTGTTCAAACTAACTCCAGACAGCAGAGACTTAGCTACCAACTTCTCTGACTGTATGTCGGCGATAGCGACTTGGATGAATACTAATTGCCTCCGCTTAAACGGAGACAAAACAGAGGTATTGATAGTAGGTAAAGCTGTTTCTGCTTGGTCCCATGCATGGTGGCCTAGCGAACTAGGAGAATTACCCATGCCTGTGGAGAAAGTGAAAAATCTTGGCGTCATGCTGGACGCCGACCTCTCGGGCAAAGCCCATGTGAATAAGGTGACAAGCAAATGCTTTGGCACTTTAAAAGTACTTCGTAAAGTACTTGACCTCCTGCCGACCGAAGCGAGAAAAACCATAGTTCATGCTTTAATATCTCCTCATTTGGACTATGGCAATGTTCTCTTACTAGGTCTAAATAAGAAGGGACTGCACCAATTACAATGTATACAGAACTCAGCAGCACGACTGGTGCTTGGTCTCCCTCGGAAAACATCTACCAAAAACGCGCTTGCTAAACTTCACTGGCTCCCTATTAAAGAGAGAATCATATTTAAGACTCTCTGCTATGCTCATCGCATTGCTCAAAATAAAGGCCCCAGCTACCTGAAAGGTCTCATTACCATTCACCGGCCGATCTAAGATCGTCGGGCATGATGCTATTTATAGTCCCCCGCATCACAAAAGCTAAAATGGGAGGAAAATCCTTTCGCTATCTGGCCACTAAGTACTGGAATGCTCTGCCAATCCAATTGCTGATAGAGCCCTCAGAAATGAGATTCAGAGCCAAACTAAAAACCCACCTCTTCCCTAAACACTAACCTCTGTCATCTCATGGTTCAAGCTCTTCTTGATGGGTTTTGCATTTTGCAGTCAGTGCGGGGACACACAGCCTTGTGTAGCCAGGCGCTCAATAAATGCTTATTATTATTATTCTCCCTTTGTAACTTTTTTTTTTTTTGCAGAGTTGGGCCCAGTTGGTGTGAATTGTCATAGTTTCATTGTTTCCATAAAGCTTACTGTTTTAGTCTGTGTACTAGACTTGTTAAAAACTTGTTCTTGTTGTTTTTCATCATATCATGCAGACATGTTATACCAAAGGACAACCGAGGACAAGGGAGTGGACAATACAGTAATGCACCTCCTCCTGGAGCTTACAATCCAGGAAATGCATACAGACAAGGCTCGAGAGGACATCCACAATTGCCCAGTTTGTCTAGTAAGGACTTTTTTTTACAAAAGTCTTAATTTCAACATCGAAAGGTTATGTGGAAATGTTTTTGTTGATTTTCAAGCTTCTATTACCATTATTTCTAATTTTTTAACCAATCTTAAATGGATGTAGCTTCTCTGACAGTAAACGCTACTATTCTCCCCTTGGTAGGCAAAGCTGATGGAACTTTGGTTTATCATTTAGTTTTAAAGCGGAGGAGGATTCTTGTCCTCATGATTTCATTGTTAATGCCTAGCCTACTGAACTTGAGGGACAATCCATGTTCATAGCGACTCTGTGCTTACATGGGATGCAAGTGGTAAGGTTTGATTATCACCGCAACACATCTTTTACGTGATTGTGTTCAAGGCATGTAGGCATTTTATCTCTTGTTTAGCCTTCTTAGTCTCCTTCCCATGAATGAGTAGAGTTTTGACTTGTTTAGAGGGCTTGGGATATGGTTTTTCGTTATGTTAACCAATTAACACATTACTGTGTTGTGTCTAACCAAATTGGCATCTAGGGCACTCACTACTGGAAGCAATTTCTATAATTTGAACCTCAAGACAATACAAAAAATACAGAAATAAGTATACATCAAATACACATATTCTGGATTTTTTTGTACCTTTTCCTCTTTTTAATTCCTGACCAAAAATAAGTCACATTTTTAATCTTTAATGAACCAGCCAGAGCTGTTAAAAATGTGGCTACATTTCTCAAAGATGATGCAATATGACTAGCATATCACTTCGTTTTTTTGCTCCAAGTGCCCTATACATCAGCACACTTTCGAGCTTTAATTGAAGCCAGAAATCATACATAAGAGGTTGTTTGCTATTGATGCCAGCTTACTTTTTAACCTCCAATTTCAGAATCCTTCACATTTACAGAGCATTTTAATTTTACATATTGCACTTTTATATATGTATACTTTATTTCTGATATTTAATTGTGTAATAGTTGCTTCTCCTGAATTGTCAGAAGCCAGGTTGAGAGCCACTGATCTATCTAGAGATCTGCTTTCAAATCTAAAATTGACCAAGCCTTTTCAGTTGCTTAGTTTAAAGCTGTTCTTTGTGCACCTCACTCTGTACTCACCCGCTACAGACACCCACTGCAGTTACTGGAAACACCAGTCTCAATTTGGAACTTGCCCTTTGGGGTAAGATGGTCAGTGCAACTTCAACCTCTGATATTTCTGAAACAATGTTGACTAGAAAGACTGTTCAAAAGGTTCCGCAATCAGGGTGAACTCCTTCAGCTAGCAGTGTTGTATTTCATGTCCCAGGTGTGTGAAAGTATATTACCTTTGCCTTAGCTGAAGGGATCTGGGAGAATGTAGGCTACCCTATGCATTCATTAACGGTGCTGCAATAGATAGGGCAAATGTCTTGTTTCCACTTAGGTAGATGGATTATGGTGACCTTGTGACTTCTGAGTCTGGTTGTTCCACTTAACTGTACGCGTGCAGATCTTCCAGTCAGCTGAGACATGATTGTCTTAATGGCGTTCATATCACTCCTGGAAGGAGCAGTCCATATTCTTGGCAAGCAGATGAGGTCTCCTTTACCCACGTCACCAGGTAGAACGGAGCCTACACTAGTTTTCCACATTGTGCCTGGTCTAGAGAGAAGGTAGCAGTCCATTTTTTTCTCCGTGCTGACAGCTTCTCCACTACTGTAACATTGAGGCCTTCTCCGTGTCAAGATAAGAGATTAACCATGTATTAATAACCTTCTGCTGGTTAAGGCAGGATGGTAGTTAAAACAAAACGTTATAGGATCCTGCAGTCCTGGGGGAAGCATTCGGTCTGTTGCTCGGCAGAGTTTTGCAGGCATAGAGTGCATAAGTCAGCTCACTTCTGAAAGGTCAATATGTTGTGCGTTTGCTTCATACTTAGGTCTCCATCTGCTACCATTTCCATGGGCGATGACCACATCGCAGGATATAGAGTAAAGATTAGTTGTATCCATGGCAGAGGAAATCTAAACTTCTCTCCCAGGTACAGGGCTTTGTAGGTGTTAGGGCATTGTCCTCATACTCTGGGTGCAAACGGATCACAGCAATCATGCGTTCACCTTCGAATCCCACAAACTCCTTTCATGAGTGTTAAAGGCATAGCACCCTACTTTTAGTAGTTTGCAAGCAATTGGGGACTGCCAATAGGTGGTCTTCCTACTGGTGTTACCACTGTAAAGGCCTGTGCTCCTAGACTGGTGTGAAAGCCTTTCTCTGAAATGGGGACACTTGTGATTTTATCTTGTAACAAGCAGCACTTGTTTGCTGGCATGATTTTCAAGCTCACTGGTGTTAGTCATGCAGAGGATTTTTACCCCAAGTCTCACTAAATTTAATGGTATTAGATTTGTTTGCCTTTGAAGGGTACCACTCTGCACACTCCTGCACTGTTTTTTGAGTTTGGCCGATCAGATTGCTGCTCAAGTTTATTGTAGGGTATTGTTGAGGAATGTTTGAAAGCAGGCCCTTCATTTTATGTCATCCTCTTCGGATACCCTTTTGAGCGTAGTCTACCAGAGGCACAGCTCCCACATTTAATCAACAATCTGATAGACATCTAGCTGCAGATTCCTTAACTCAGGATATCCCCAGGCGTCAGACTGGATCCGTCATTTTTTTGCAGCAGCAGCACCTCTACGCGCTGGGGGATGGCGCCACATGACCCAGCCCTGACGTCGTCCACTTATATGATCTCGCTGACGTCATGCAAGTCCCTCCCGGCGCGCTGACGTCAGTTTTCCTTTTCCACGTGCAACGCGGATCCGGAGTAAGCAATTCCTCTGGCCTGTTTTCAGGCCCTTTTGACGCTTCACGTCTGGAACAGTGTGCGATACCTTCAGGCTTTAAAACTTGTACTTCCTGTTCGCTTCAAATGTCTGTGACGGACCCACATCTTATCTGTATGTGGTGTCTGGGCGAACACCGCGACTTGCCGGACTATGAAGCCTGCCAACACCTCAAGCCGAAGTCCCAGCGGGAGCGCCGGATGAAGCTTCTTTCGGCTCGCCTGTCCTGGTCGGAGTAGTCTCGTCCTCCGGCCTCCTCATCGCCGGCAGGCCCCTCTGGTTTCCAGTTGCGCCGTTGATCGCCCTCTGGGGCCCGGGACGTAGTTCGCCCCTTATTGGTAAGTTGCAGCTCATCGGACATGTGCAGTCACCCCTCCATCGGCCCTACCTGGGCGTAGGGGCGACTATGACCCAGATGGAGGCCTATGCCGCGGGTCCTCTCCTGTCCCTGGGGCGTCCTCTGGGCCTCCGCTACTTATGGGGTCCCTGACTGACTTTCCCTGGTGGGTTCACCCCAGGCGCTACAAGAGCCCTTGCCCTCCAGGGACGATGGAGATAGTGTCAGGGTGCGGCTGGGTCCCCCCTACGACTCATAGCACCCCTGCCACCGCATAGTCCCGTGGGGCTCCCTGTGGCGCTTCAGGTGGTTGCTGATGATCAAAGCCTTGCTTCGAGCACACCTCGGCCTTCTGGGCAGGCGGCCGCCTGTCCGGGGGCGGTGCAGTTCCGGCGCTGTAAACTCCAACCCCCCCCCCCGGCTCACTTCGGAGTCTGAGCCTGTTGTAGTTGTGGCTGAGTCGGTGCGGGTGGGGCGCCTTCTCCCTCTTCGGAAACGGAGCTCGTCATGGATTCGGTGCCGGACGGGGCCACTTGGTGCTGGATGTAGTCTAGTCTGTGCTGGACAAGGCACGATTGGCGCGACCAAAGTCTTTTTGGCGCGGCAGCGACGCCGGGTTGTTGACTCTTCTTTGGAAGCTTCTGGAAAGAGTTTGGCGTCGCCCTCACGTCCAGCAACGCCGGATATCCTTGCCTGTGCCCCCCTTAGAATTTGTGGACCCAACAGGATACCCACCTACTCAGGATCCCCTGGACCTGGCAGACCCCCCACCTCCTCAAGAGCCGCATCAGGACCCCCATTCATCCATGGGGCTCTTCTTTTTGGCATGGTCGCTCCCTCAGTGTCTTGGATGGCTTAGTTTACAGCCCTCACCTACAGATGAGCTGCTGTCCTCTCCATGGAGGGCTACCGAGGCCGGTGCTGCTTTTCTGAGAGTAGTCTCCTTGGCCAGGCGTATTCTGAACATGCGGCCCCCTTTAGTCCCATTGTCTGTGGACCCTCTGCTTGATGTCCTTCACCGTGGGTCAGGGAATGTGGAGCCGCTTCTGCCCTTTGAAGCTTCTCTTTATGATGCCCTTTTGAGCACCTGGGTTCGGCCAGCTTCTGGTGATCCAGTGGCTCGTTCTGGCTTGCACCGCCACCGTCCTGCTCCACATGATCCAGTTTGCTTATTTGTTCACCCTGACGTGCAGAGGTTTGTTTTGCAAACTGCCTTCCCTGCCTCAGTTAATGCTTCCTCCCTCCCGGGAGTCCAGATGGCTTGAGTCGTGGGGTCGGAACAGCTTTGCATCCACTAGTGCTGCCCCACGGTGTAGGAAAGTGGCTCTGTTTACACGCTGTACCTTACTTTGGTCCAGTGTATAGAGTCCCCAGAGGTTTGGCGGAGGCTAAAGTTAGATATAACCTTACTCTCAAGTGGTAGTTTGGTTGAGCAGTAAGGCAGTATCAGGGGACCGTGTAAAGCATTTGTTGTACACATTCAGTCAGCAAATCTTCTCACAGACTCAAGAACTGAACTCTAGGCCGATTGTTTTGTATCAAAAGATATAGTTTTATTTTAGAATCAACAAGTTATCAAAGTATACTTTCTCAGGATGAGTTACTTTAGTTAAATACTTTTCAAATAGGCAAAAGACTTTTTGAATGCATTAGTTAGTTTGTTGCAAAAGGAAACACAATTTCAAACACAAGCAACATTGAGCTCAATGGGAATGTTTAGTTAAATGCACTTAGTTACTTTGTAGATTGCTTTTCTAACCACAGGACTGGATCCTAGATTCAGTCCCGGGACATGAGCTGTAAACAGTTAAGTAATGATTTTTAAGGAATATTATTGTATTTTAAACGTTGACACTTCGAAACTTTTTCAGTTCAAATTACCAATGTTATCCTATGGAAGGAAGTTCAATTTGCAGGTAAATATGTTCACATTACTTCTGTAATCCATTGCTGGACTCCTAGGTTCAGCACTGGGACCTCTATCTAAAACAGTCAAGTAATTACGTTTTTATCGTTGGCACGATTTTTAGAGCATATTTGCAAGTTCCAAAAATCGACAGCAACTTTTTCAGCAAAAAGCAGGCGATGATATCCTATGGAAGGAAATTCAGGTTACTGGTACATACGGTTAGAATTACTTTTCAGTGTCCGTACTGGGCTCAAAATTGCAGCACTGAGGTCTCTCCTGATAACAGGTGGGTAAATCGGAATTCGTAGGTCGGTTGATTTTAGATGAATATTTGAAAATTCCAAAACTCCACACTTAGAAGAATTTCAAAGTGAAACCAGTCATTGTTAGCCTATGGAAGAAAAGTGGGTTGTCGGCCTTTAGGCAAGTACTCGATTGGCAGAGTTAAGGTTCTGGATATAGACTCAAAGGTCTCCCAGGGTCCGGTAGGTACAGTTAGTACACCCTCCGCAGCAGCCGGGTGTAGAGGGAGTTAGGCCCAATGTTATCCAATGAGAGGCGGTTGGTGGCTGCTGGCTAGCAGGCCACGCTTCTGTGGGAGCTGGGCTCCTGGTCACTTGCCAAATGGGGAGGTAGGATAGGACAAAAGTTGCACTGCCAGGGCCACTCGGGCGGCTGGGTGCTTTTGAGCTGTCGGGCTCAATGTTATTCAATGGAGGTCTTGAAAAGGGAACAATAGCTGCAGGCTCGGGGACGGAGGATCTTCTGGAACGACCAACACTTTGAGGGGTAAGTTTGGATCTTGGAGAATAGGTAGGCACCCCGGAGTTGGGCACAGGAGGCCGGGGGTTGCCGGGTGCAGGGGTGTCTATGGATGTCATGTAATCTTACCCTCTGCTGGTCTCGGTTGGAGGGGTCCCTGGTTCAGAGTCTGCAGGCATCGTCTGGGTCATCGGAGTGTCCTTGGGCACTGGATTCCAGGTCCGAAACGCCGGGTGGGTCGTCCTCAGGGTCTTTGTCCACTCGGGCACAGCTGGGCTCGGTGGGTGCAGAGTGGGCTGGATTCGCGGTTCCTGGCTGGCACCAGGGGTATTGCTGTCTGAGCAGAGCCACCGCTTGTGTGAGTCCCAGTCTCCAAGAGGGTCCAGGCAGGCAGGTCCTCCGGGGTTCTCGAGGTTGCTGTCCGCAGGAGACGCCGGGATTTAGCAGAAGCAGGTTCAAGGATCAATAGGGCTGGGGCCAAGTTAGTTGGTGTCGTCCTCTTGTTAGCTAGCAGCTGTACGACCGGTCTTCTTGGTCTTCTTTCTTGTTTCGAAATCTGGATCTGACGGAACGTTCAGGGTTCCCCGAAATACTACATTTAGGGGCGATAACGGTAGGTGACGGCAGGGACCAATAGGTCTCTGTCCTGTGGTGAGTACACCTCCTATACGGCTCCTCTCCGGTGGGAGGGGAGCAGGAGCCTAACTCTGATTGGGCAGGGCTCCCCATCTTCAAGATGGCCGGAACCCGGAGTTGTGCTTCACCTCGCTTTTCCCACCTGAGGGGTGGCGTTGGCACAGGCTGGCACACCCCCTTTCCTCATATAGGATTTCCCGCCAGTCTTCCCGCCAGAGTGGGTGTCGGAACTGGTGGGGTCCAGTTCCTGAGTACAGCAAGTGGCCTGGAGAAGCATACAAAGGCGGAATGCCTTTGAAGCTTCCCCCTGCCCATCCTGGGGGAGGAGACCTAGCACCTCGCCCAGGATGTGCATTGTTGCAGACCCAGGAGAGCGGGGGGCTCTACATCCAGGGGTCCAGCAACATGTCTGCTGCGTGGCAGCTTAGGCAGCCTCTCAGACAAGATGTGGATTGTAGGTTTTGCAGCGTGAATCTTTCTGGATTCACTATGCTGTGCATTATTCCGCGGTCTTGTGGTTGGGTCCGGATTCGTAGTCTTTTCTTTGTGTTTTTTTTTTTTTTTTCTTTGCCCAGGTGGGCGTCGGCGTCACACCCCCTTTGGGTGTATTTCCGGTGACGTCGGCATGCTTCCTGCGGAAGCTCCCACTCTTGGGCGCCATCTTCAGATTCTTTTTTTCCGCGGTCGGGTCTGGATCGTTCCCGTTTGGGCTCCAGACATTTTTGGAGAAAGAAGAAAGAAAATACAGAAAAGACGAGGAGAAGTCATCTGAAGACTCCAGGGGACTTCACCGACGAAAGACAAGCAAAGATAAGGCGTTTTCCATCCAGATCTTCGACGAACACACGACCAGAGAGGCCCTGGACGCTCGAGGATGGACAACACGCCGTTCAAGTTCTGCCGTAACTGCCACCACAAGTACGCGCAGAAGGACCAGCACCCGGTATGCAACCTTTGCCTACCGGTGGACCACGAAAGCGGAGACTGCAACGCCTGTTCCGCCTTCACCCCGAAGACCCTTCGTGTGAGAGAGAGGCAGAGGGTAGCACACGCCGCCCTGCAGGGGAAGGCCCCGACCCCGTCGCTCTACGAGCTGGGGATGTCCTCCGAGGAAGAAGACAACGCTGCCGCCGAAGACGACAGCTACACGGTCGTAGAGACCGATTACACGAAGACTTCTGACAAGGTAGGAGACTCTTCGGCCCCCAAGAACCCGAGAGACTCTGAGTCTCGAAAAATCGAGGGCAAGACCCCGAAAGCGCCGACGCCAAAAAAGGCGGCGTCCGCGACTACTCCCAGGCCCAGCGGATCCTCAGAGAAGGAGTCCCCGGCGCCGAGAGCTGCTGATCAGCAGAAGACGTCGAAAATCGTCCCCGAAAAGGATCGATCGACGAGGGAGAAAGACCCGAAACTGTCGACGACGACCAGAGACCCGATATCCGGTTCGACGTCAAACTTCGACTCCGAGAGGCACGGCGACGAGCCATCCGTCGAAGAGAGCGGCGGAACCATCCGACGCGGCCGAGATGGAAAAGAAAAGAAGGCGCCTCGAGGCAGAAATGGAGAACTTCATGCAGCGGAAAAAAGATTTCGACGCAAGGATGAAGGCCTTCACGATCCCTCACAAGACCAAGCCACCAGTGCTGGAGGCGGTCGAGGAGGAAGAAGAAGAGGTCGCCGAAGTCACCGAGCAAGACCAGGACGTCGAGGTGTTCGACGACCAGGAGGAGTACGAGAATCCCCACGAGAGCTACAGCTATGGGGAGGAAGATGAGGGCAGGACAGACACAGAGTCGGCGCCCTATGACCTTCAGGAGGTAGATTACATCGATGTCGACACCGACAGCCCGGAGGAGGTGGTCGACACCTACCCCTCGAGGCCCTCGCCGCCGGACGACATCGGGGCCTACAACGCGGTGATACAATCTGCCGCAGCAGCTTTCAAGCTCAAGCTCGACGAAGAGAAGCAGAAAGCAGACTTCCTTCTGGAAACATTGCTCCCAACACAAACGAGGAGCCAGTTCCTCCCGATGCTCGAGAGCGTCTTGGCTCAGGGGAAGGAAGCTTTCAGGGAGCCCGCAACATGCAAGGCAGTAACTCCCAGAACTGAGAAGAAGTACAAGCATGCCACAAAGGACCCGGCCTACATTCAGGGCACGGTCTCCGCAGACTCCATTATCACGGCCACAGCAAGGAGGAGGGCTAACGTACCCACTACCTCGGGCCCGCCACCGGATAAAGAGAGCAAAAGGATGGATCTGGTGGGCAGAAGGATCGAACGGAATGCCGCGACCCACTGGCGCATGGCTAATTCCAACGCCCTGGTAAACAGACACATGTACCAAATCATGGAGGGACTGGGGCAGTTGGTGAAGGACTTGCCCCAGGATGCCAAGCAGAAAGCCGAAAAGCTAATTGAAGAGGGGAAGAATGCTGCAAATTCTTGCCTTAAGACGGCCCTGGATGGGGCAGACACCGCCAGCAGGCTCATGATGATGGGCGTCACGGAAAGGAGACACGCCTGGCTCAGGATATCCGGTTTCAAACCGGAGGTGCAACACAGCATCCTGAACACACCGTTCAACGGCAGTACGCTTTTCGGACAAACAGTTGATGAG
The DNA here is from genome assembly GCF_964261635.1 of Lissotriton helveticus. Taxonomy (NCBI): domain Eukaryota; kingdom Metazoa; phylum Chordata; class Amphibia; order Caudata; family Salamandridae; genus Lissotriton; species Lissotriton helveticus. Next base: position 1,543,166,733 of record NC_136067.1, on the reverse strand, counting down.
CAACTCAGCCAACTTAAGAAGGATAACGAAACAGCAAGATCCATGGGAGCATTGCAGTTCAGAGGGAACAAGAGGGGCACCCCGTCACGGAGGCCCGGCGGAAGAGGCGGAAACCAGCCAGGTACATCACACCAGGCTTTCCAGCAAACGCACCAGGCAGACTCGCAGGGTCAGCAGGGCCATCAGAAACAGCCCTGGCAGTACCAACAAAGAGGCCAGTCCTTTCGAGGGAGAAATGGACGGGGACAAAATAGGAGAGGGGGCCAGCAGCCCACCTCCAAGTGACTTCAAAAAAATCCGTGTGCCCACCCACAAAAAAGATCCCAGGGGGCAGCACGTACAGATGGGTCAAGACAAACTAGACACCTACGACCACAGGACACCAGTGGGAGGAAGATTAAGATTCCACCTCCAGGAGTGGAGAGGAATCACATCAGACAAATGGATCCTCAACATTATCCAATTCGGATACTGCATAGAGTTGGAGGCGAGGCCAACAAGCAGAAAACCAAGAAGAAAGCCGCTAGCAAGCAAGCAGCTGCAGTGCCTTCAGGAAGAAGCAAAAGAACTCCTGCGGAAGCAGGCCATAGAAAGGGTACCCTTCAAGGAAAGAAACACAGGAGTATACTCAACATACTTCCTGGTACCAAAAGTAGACGAGACAATGAGGCCCATTCTCGATTTACGGTTCGTGAACAAATTCATAAGAACGCAAAAATTCAAAATGACCTCCCTGCAAGAGGTGCTCCCACAGTTGCAGACCGGGGACTTCATGGTCACTATAGACCTCAAAGACGCATACCTGCACATCCCAATGAACAGGAAGCACAAGCACATGCTCAGGTTCACCGTCGGAGAAAGCCACTACCAGTTCACGACACTGGCCTTCGGTCTAAAATCGGCACCAAGAGTTTTCACAAAGTGCCTCGCAGCAGTCGCAGCGCACCTAAGAAGGCAGGGAATACATGTATACCCTTACCTGGACGACTGGCTGGTGAAAGCAAACTCATACCAGAAATGCAAGCTGCACGCACATACAGTGACCAGCACGCTCATAAACCTGGGGTTCTCCATCCATTGGAAGAAATCATCAATGGAGCCGGAACAAGTGAAGATCTTCCTGGGAGCACAGATCAACACCTTACAGGGCAAGGTGTTCCCCAGCGAGAAGAGGGCGAGGGCGCTGGTGAAGGAAACTCGCCTCTACCGGAAGGGACAAGCTCGGACAGTGAGGACGGCGAGCAAGATCATGGGGATGATGGCATCATGCATCCACCTGGTACCGAATGTACGACTCCACATGAGACCCATTCAAGAATGGCTACAGGAGCAATGGTCACAAGCTACAGGCAGTTGGGAGGATCTAGTGGTTGTAACGCACGCAGTGCAGAAGGAGATGACATGGTGGACCATGGAGAACATAGCAAGGGGAAAGCCTCTAACGCCCCCAACGCCAACAGTGACCATCACCACAGACGCATCCCTGAAGGGATGGGGCGCTCACATGGAGGAGCTCAAGGTGAGGGGACTGTGGACACCGACGGATGCCACAAAGCACATCAATTACTTAGAATTGAAGACAATCTTCCTTGCACTGAAGGCCTTTCAAACAAGACTGTACAAGCACAAGGTATTGATACAAACAGACAACACCACTGCGATGTTCTACATCAACAAGCAGGGGGGCACACAGTCCGCACCGCTTTCAACGCTGGCGCAGGAGATATGGAGATGGGCCATCCCTCTCAAGATAGACCTGCTAGCCATACACCTACCAGGGAAGGACAACATACAAGCCGATTGGCTCAGCAGGCAGACATCGGCATCCCACGAGTGGGAGCTCAATGCTCAGGAGACAAGATACCTGTTCGACAGGTGGGGGACACCATCGGTGGACCTGTTTGCCACACGCCAGAATGCAAAATGCCAAAACTTCGCATCCAGGCAGCCCGAGGAGGGGACACTGGGGAATGCCCTATGGATAGATTGGTCAAGGACATTTGCCTACGCCTTTCCCCCGATACCACTGATGCACAGAGTACTGAGCAAGTGCAGAGCGAGCAACATGACACTGATACTGGTCGCACCGCAGTGGGCGAGGCAGACCTGGTACTCGCAGATCATGGAGATGACACAGTGTGCACCCCACAGATTCAGCAGGAGGAAAGATCTACTGTCCATGCAGAACGGAGAGGTACTGCATCCAGAGCCAGAGAGCATGAGCCTAGTAGCGTGGCTCCTGAGGACATAGAGTTCGCACATTTGAGACTACCAGAAAGCACCCTGAGGGTACTTCGGGAGGCATGAAGGCCCAGCACTCGAAAGTGCTACGTTGCGAAATGGAAAAGATTCACAATATGGTGCAGACAGGAAAGACTCCACAATAAGATGAAGAGGGACTCCACAGTGCTAAGGTACCTGACGCACTTACTGGAGAAGAACCTTAGCTCATCCTCGTTAAGAGTTCACTTGGCAGCGATAGTAGCCTACACAAGGGGAGAAACGTGCAGGAGCTTCTTCACATCACAGGTGGTGAAGAGATTCCTAGAAGGAGCGAAAAGGATCGCGCCACCCAAGCGGGTGCCGCCACCTGCATGGAACTTGAACACAGTCCTAACGGAACTCATGAAAGAGCCCTTTGAACCACTTCACAAGGCCTCCCTAAAGATGCTAACTATGAAAACAGCCTTCCTGGTTGCGATAACGTCCTTACGCAGAGTAAGCGAGCTTCAAGCGCTGACGCTACAAGAACCATACATACAAATACACAACGATAGAGTTGTGATGAGGACTGACCCACACTTCATGCCGAAGGTGGTATCCAATTTTCACATGAACCAGTCTATACAGATACCGAGTTTTTTCCAAAAACCCACAACCAGCGCAGAGAGAGCTCTGCACACCCTGGACGCCAGAAGGGCAGTCATGCACTACATTGAAAGGACAAAGGGGCACAGGAAAACGAAACAGTTTTTTGTGTCCTTCGCAAACAGCTTCATGGGCAAAGCAGTAACCAAAAGGACCATTGCACGATGGATCGCACAAACAATCCAACTCTGCCACAAACGGGCAGGACAGGAACTGGCTGAGGGGACACGTGCCCACTCCACCAGGAAGAAGGGCGCTACAATAGCCTTCCTGGCTAACACACCCATAGAGGACATATGCCTGGCGGCAACATGGGCTTCGGTGCACACGTTCACGAAGCACTACTGTGTGGACATACAAATGAACAAGGAAGCTCAAGTGGGACAGAAGGTGCTACAGCACATATTCAACACCCAACGCTCATCTTCCACCCAGCCGCCACAGAGATGAGAAACCGCTACAAAATCTATGCACAGCATAGTGAATCCAGAAAGATTCACGCTGCAAAACGAATAGTTTTCTTACCTGTCGGTGTAGTTTTGCAGCTTGAAGATCTTTCTGGATTCACTAGCGAACCCACCCACCTCCGCCAGAAAGATGAGGCTGGAGAGAGAAGAGGTGGTTAACTAAAGAATAGACTTTGAAAGTACAAAGCGGTAAATACAAACTAAGAAGAACATTGCCATTACTTCGGAAACGAAAGAAACACGGAAAAAAAAGAACCCGAAGATGGCGCCCAAGAGTGGGAGCTTCCGCAGGAAGCATGCCGACGTCACCGGAAATACACCCAAAGGGGGTGTGACGCCGACGCCCACCTGGGCAAAGAGAAAAAAAAAAAAAAACACAAAGAAAAGACTACGAATCCGGACCCAACCACAAGACCGCACCATATACTCTTAATGGCATCACTGCACTTTCAGTGCCCAGGAATGGCCCTAGGTACTGCAGGGGCACAGGGCTCATGCACCTGTGCCCACACCATTGGCACAGGGCATCCAGCTAGAGGGGTGACTGATGTATGCCAGGGCAGTGGGTTTGTGTGCATGGAACACAGGGATGTGTGCCATGTCGACTCTTTGTTTAGTGCTGCACCAGAACACTCAATCTGCAAAGGCAGTGTGGGTGTCAGGGTGCAGGGCCCCGATGGGTGGCACAATAAGTGCTGCAGCCCTTAGGGGTCTTCTCTGGTCACAAGGATTCCCAGTCCTGAGGCGGAAGCCGGGATCTGGTGGTACGCTATTATTGATTTAAAAAATTGTGTTTATTGCATTGTGACTTGTTTTTTAAGAAAAATCTGAAAGCCTACCTGACCTCTTCTGGGTAACTCCACTGCCCATTCACCACGCAGCCGACTAAACGCTGCAGCGGTAATTGTTTGTTTAGCGGCCGCCATCGCCGGCGTGCTCGCTAACCACGCCCCCTTGAGGCCACGCCCCCGCCCTGATAAAAGGCGCTGATATACGGGCAACCTCAGAAACTGGTTCCCAGTCCTGAGGCGGAAGCCGGGATCTGGTGGTACGCTATTATTGATTTGAAAAATTGTGTGTTTATTGCATTGTGACTTGTTTTTTAAGAAAAATCTGAAAGCCTACTTGACCTCTTCTGGGTAACTCCACTGCCCATTCACCACGCAGCCGACTAAACGCTGCAGCGGTAATTGTTTAGCGGCCGCCATCGCCGGCGTGCTCGCTAACCACGCCCCCTTGAGGCCACACACCCCCTTTTTTTTCTCTTATGTGCCTAGGTAGGAAGCGCAGCGGACGAGCGCAGCGGGAGCGCCGTTTGCGCGCCGAAGGCGCGCCCAAGGCAAGCCCGTCTGCGTCCGTCCGCGCCCCGGCAGTGCCCAGGGCCAGGAACCCTGCTAATCCAACACTGCAGGGGACCACTCCCCCCATCACTTACAACTCAGACGAACTGAGAGCTTTGAGTCATAACCTCTTATGTAATGGTGCCCACTGGGATGTCTCTGACTCCATCTCACGAATGTGTCCTAACTGCTTCTTTAAATTTAGCCCCCTTAATCCCTCCTTCCCCCAGCCTACCATAGCGGATGACCCACCTATTCAGGCTGCCCTTATCAATGCACGCTCCTTACCCAAACACTCAGAGGAAGTATATGAATTCATCATTGATAAAAACCTTGACATCCTATTCATTACGGAGACATGGCTGAATAAGAGCTGTGCCCCAGTAGTTGAGCTGGCTGTCCCCAGGGCGTTTAAGATCTCCAGACTGGACCGTAATAAAGGCAGGGGAGGAGGCTTGGCCGTGATCTATAAGGAGAAATGGACTCTGAGGACAGAATGCACAGGAAGGATTGAGGATGGAGAAGCTATGGAATTTTCCCTAGCTTTATCCCCGCAATTCACGCTGGGGGGACTATTTATCTACCGCCCTCAGGGCCCTCTAGGCAATTTTATCAAATCCCTGGAGGAGATCACTATCCAACGTACACTCAGATGATTCCCACACTTCCTAATGTTGGGAGATTTTAATATACATATGGACACGAGCTCAGCTCCCGGAGTTAAAGAGCTGAAAGAAATCTGCAGTTTGGCTCAGCTGGTTCATCAGGTGCAATCTGTCACTCATGAAGGGGGGCACTGTTTAGATCTGGTTTACTCCAACTTTAACATTTCTACCGAGCCACCATACCCCATTTCATGGTCAGACCACTTTCCGGTTCACTTCTCCTGGTGCATCAACAAAACTCGTGTACTACCCACACCAAAGACTGAGGAACGCCCTAGAAGAATTAATATTCCTGATCTAGTGGAGGCCCTCACCCACTCCACCCCTATGAAAGCACAAAACTTGGATGAAGCTGTAGACAACTTCTCATCCTGGATAGACTCCTCCATTGAGTCACTACCAAAAAACAAAGGTAAAAACAACAATAGGATTGCCCCTACCTCCCCTTGGTATAATGTACAATTAAAAATTTTAAAAACAGGATGTAAGGCGCTAGAGCGAGTATGGAGAAAGAACTATTGTCCCACTGCTAAAACGGAGCTTCGTTCAGCCCCAAAAAGTTACTATGCAGCGATTAAAACAGCTAAAGGGGAATTCTATGCGTCTAGAATTCAGAAAGCCAAAAACAGTCGAGAAATTTTCTCCATAGTTAAAAGCTTTACTGCCCCGGTAGCAGAGAAAACGGCAATTATGCCTTCTACAGACTGGTGCGAACAACTTTCCACTTTTTTCATCGAGAAAATTCGAAAAATTCAAGACAGTCTGAATAACCCTGACCAACCACTTGCCTCGCAAACGGATCTAGCTTTAAATTGCCAAACTTTCTCCTCCACTTTCCCTAATGTCAAGGGTAAAAACACAAATGACCAAATTCACTCAGGTTGAAAGTGTAGATGTTATGGCCATATTAAAAACTCTAAAGTCAGGATCACCCATAGATCCTTGCCCTGCAAGGGTCCTGAATGGAATAGCTGAAGTAATTAGCCCCATGGTCACCACCCTGGTTAATGAATCCCTAACTTCAGGAACTGTGCCCACCATGTGGAAACAAGCCAAACTTCTCCCTCTGTTAAAAAAAACCTCCGCAGATCCATCGATCACCTCCAACTACAGACCCATATCACTCCTACCAGCCCTTGCCAAAGTTTGTGAGAAGGCGGCATTCCGGCAACTTGAGAGATTCGTGGAATCCTCTGAAGCTCTTCATCCAGCCCAATCAGGGTTCCACACCGCTTTCAGTACAGAAACTGCATTGGTGGAAATGGCTGAGGCCATTAGGGAATGCCTTGACGGAGGCGGCAGAGCGGCCCTTATTCTTTTGAACCTCTCTGCCGCGTTCGACACGGTGCCCCACCTCCAGCTCTTAGCTAGACTGGAGGACATTGGCATCTCAGGCTCGGTTTTAGATTGGATTGGGTCTTTCCTATCTGACCGTTCCCTTCAGATTTGGCTACCCCCTTATCACTCCTCCAGTAGAAGGGTACAAACTGGAGTACCCCAGGGGTCGACCTTAAGTCCCCTTTTATTTAATATTTATTTAACTCCTCTGATCCGGCTGGCTGAGAGCTGGGGTGCTAAGATAATGGCCTATGACGACGACACCCAGCTTCTCTTCACCTGGAAAAAAGAGAATTTGTGCACCTCAGGAGTACGCCAATGCCTATCCTCCGTATTTGCCTGGCTAGCCAAATCATGCCTCAAATGCAACGAGGAAAAAACTGAAATTCTGCTTTACGGCCAATTCCCTACTGACTTTAAGGAGTCTATTTGGCCCAGCGAATCGACATGCCCAACGGGAGAGAGTGGGATAGCCAAGAACCTGGGTATATGGTTCGGAGCCGACTTGGGCTTCCACGACCAGATCTCGCGCTTGGCAGGGATGTGTTTTGGAACCCTGACTACTTTGCGCAAATTCTTTCCCCTCCTCCCACAAACGGCCAAAGAAACGGTAGCCAGAGCTCTGGTTCTCTCCCGTTTGGACTACGCCAACGCCCTTTATATAGGGGCTCCTGAGTATATGATCAGAAAGTTACAAGTAGTCCAAAATGCCACGGTGAGACTCATTTTCAACATCCCCAGGAGACTCCGCGTTCGCAAACAGCTGAAGGAGCTTCACTGGCTTCCTGTGGCACAAAGAGTGCGTTTTAAATCTTTGGTCATCGTCTATAAAGCCCTCAATGGTCCGTGCCCTCCCTATCTAGCCAAAAGATTCACTCTCTACCTCCCGACCCGTCAGTTGCGATCTACCTCCAGAAAGCAGGTGGTCGTCCCCAGATTCAGAAGAGTCCGCCTGGGTGGACAATCTCTAACGGTAAAGGGAGCTCAAATGTGGAACGCCCTGCCAGATGCTCTTAGACACGCTCCCAATCTGACCAATTTTAAAAAACTGCCTAAAACTCACCTATTTCAAGTTCATGAATAGCAGACTCCTTTCCCACTCTGATCCGGTTTCTTCCCCGCGCCAGGACAGTCTTGACTATCGGAGCGCGTTATAAAACCGTATATAACATATAACATAACAAAGCACCCGGTACCATTTACCAGGGACTGACATGTGGCCAGAGATGCCAATTGGGTTTTAGCTTCAATAGTTTTAGGGAAGGAACACAGGCCCTGGGCACCTGATTGGCACAACCTCCGAGCACACTCAGTCAAAGTAAATCAGCAAAAAGTGGGGGCATACCATGGAAGAGAGATTGCACTATCTGAAAAACTGGTTTGTGCTCGATTCCTTACCTTAGAATATCCCCAGGCGTCAGACTGGATCCGGAAAGTTTTGCGTAGCAGTACCCCTGCGTGTCGGTAGGCGTCATCCGTGGCTTCGCGTCAGTCGTTGGTGCCGTCTCAGTACTTAGACGCCGCCCTCGCGCGCTGACGTCAGTTCTTCTTTTTTCCGCGCCAGCAAGCGCCGATCTGGAAAAAGTGGTACCCTTAGTCATTTCTTGACTAAACTTTTTCGATCTTTTTGATCTATTTTTCGAGTCGAACGACTCAATCGGTGCCGGTTGGGATGACCGGGTTCAGCCCTTGCGCCGACTGCGACCGACTGATGTCTGTTACCGACCCCCCCATCGCCGGTGCCTACATTGTTTGGGGTTCGACCACGATGACAAGTTGTGCCCCGACGGCTGGGCCTTGATGTCGAAGGCTAGGCGGGAGCGGTCCCTTAAGTGCCTCGAGCTCCTGCAGTTGGCCCCGCGCCTTTCGAGGTCCAGGAGGAGGTCGAGGGACCGGTCGCGGGGCCGGAGTCATCACAGCTTGTCGGGTCGACACCACTCGTCTGGCTCAAAGTCCTCCGCTAAGAGGCATAAGAAGTCAAAGCAGCAACACTGCTCTTCTGACTCCCACCGACGCTCGCGCAATGCGGCCGGGGGTTTGGCGACACCGCCCACGCTGCTCCGCAGGAGCCACAGGCGTCGCAGCCAGCCCCACACCTGCCGGTCCCTGGGCTTAATGCAATGCCAGGACTTCCTCGTGGCAATGAGGACTCACTTCCCTCCGTCGAGGGCTGTCTGCACACCTTTGGGCCCCACAGACCCAACTGGGGGCCTTGGCGGGCCGGCGGCCCCGGCGCCGCCGGGTGCTTCGGCCCAGTCGGCGACCTCGGTCACAACGCCGCAAGACCCCACTGGATCCTGGTCGCCGCTGGTCGACCTCACGACCCCTCTGCCAGCGCCGACCCCCAGGGAGTCGTCCCCGACGCCGTCCCGGGCGTTGTCTCCTATCCTTCCCACGGTCCGGATCTGGCGTGGGACCGGCGTTGCTCGACGCCGCATTCGGCGCTAGGCGAAGAACTTTTCTTCTTTGATCCGGCTCCATCCTTTGACCATGAATTTCAGGAGATGGAGGACGAGGAGGTTTGTGAGGGGTCTGAGGACACTCTGACACTGGTTTTGTCTCCTCTCCTACCGTGGCTACGGAGTAGGGGGCTGCTTGTATTGTGGTGCTGACGTGGGCAGCCAAGGCCTTGGCGCTTACTCTCCCCGTCGCTACTGTGAGTCCTAATATCCTCACTGAGGTCCTTAGACCGCTTCAGGCCCTCCTGTAGATGGGCACGTCGCCAGGCGCCACCGCCCAGCTCCGGGCGACCCTAGTGTTCGAGGCATGTGGGCTGCTGAATTCATATCTATAGCATAGATCGCCGCCTAGTGTTGGGTCCGGATGATTGCACATTGTTGTCCTGGAAGAGTCTTCGAAGTATCACGAGATAGGTGGCTCCTCCCCTGGACTACAGTGCGCACGGGCATCGACTCCATCCTCAGATTGTTTTTTTCCGCCATTGGGTTCGGATGTAATTTTGTTATCTCCAGTCGGAATCAACAAACTTTTTTAGAGGCCAAAAGGCCTTTTTCGAACCGTCGGTATTGTTTGCGTTCGGTCCCCGGTTCACTTCAGACTCAGTTCGAGTCGGATATCCAGGGAGTCGTGCGACTCCTCGGTGATCGAGGCCCAGTCGACGCAGCAAGACTTTCGACGGCATGGAACGGAGTCCGTTCAAGGAATGTCCCGTGTGTGGATCGAAGTATCCACACATTGACGTCCATCCAGTGTGCAACAAGTGCCTGTCGCCGGACCACGCCGAAGCCAGCTGTATGGCCTGTTCCAGGTTTCGTTCGAAGACGACGATTCGGCTTCGGCGCGTGGTGCGCCTCGAGGCCCGGCGCTCGGCCCCGGCACCGGTGGACATCTTCGACGACGAAGAAGCAGACGGACAACAAGTTCGGATGCAGATTTCACCTCCAACGGTGGACATCGAATACGACTACGAAGCGGATGTCGAAGGCCAAGACGTAAAAGTAGTCGACGAGGTAGACGACTATGAGGCCTATGGGGCCATGGAAGATAGCTCAGAGGAAGAGCTATGCCCCGTTCGAACAATTACAAAGGCTCAGGTCGAGGGATCGCCTCATGGCCTTACCCAAGACCTTATACCAACATCCACGGCCCCGCCTTCCGGCCCGGCTACGGACACTTCGGCGGAGCCGCCATTGTCGAAACCGAAACTGAAACCATCGGTGTCGACTAAAAACAAAGATGGTCGAGGCGCCATCGAAACCGAAGAAGTCTGCTCCCCCATAGACGCCATAGTCTTCCGAGGTGTCGGGGCAATCGAAGCTGAAGAAAGCCATCGACCCGGTCAAGATGCCGAAAGTGGTCAAGGTCGTCGAGCCGAAAACAAAACAGGCCGTCGACTCTGCATCCGGCAAGGTCGTCGAGCCGAAAACAAAAAAGGCCGCCGACTCTGAGTCAAGCAAGGCCGTCGAGCCGAAGTCCAAAAAGACCGTCGAGCAGAAGTCAGGCAAGGGCGTCGAGCCGAAGACTGGGACCCCAACGCCAGTGGTCAAGGCCGCCGATCCGAAGCAGTCGACGGCCACCGACAGAGATCGTAGCGCCCCTAAGAAGGATGCTCCTACGCCTCGATCAGACAAGCCGAAGTCATCAACACTCTGGTCCTCCCCTGGGGGTGGACCGAGGTCAACTGTCGGGTCGACGAAACCATCCGCTTCCTTCACGAAGCAGGTCTCGGACTCCCTCAAGCGTCTTAGGGACAAGGCTTCAGCGTTGGAACCGAAGACGCCTTCCACCCCGATGCAAGCTGTCCCGACGCCAAAGACTTCGGCGCCGCTACTCTTCAAGTTGCTGCCGAAGGTGGCGCCGAAGGCCTTCGCACCACGGTCAGTGCCCAAGGACTCTGTGGTATCGAAGCCGACTCACCCGGCCGGGAGTTTGAAGCATCGACCACCCTTACTACAGGAGCAGTCTGAGCATTTCATCGATGCCGACACCGGAAAGCTCATGCTTTACAAAAGGAAAATCACGCATCGCAGCCTTTATAGTCATATACTATTCCTATGAAGCGCAAAAGGCCTGCTCCAGAATCCCAGGTCTTGGTCGAACCAATAATTCCTCAGACTACAAGGATTGCAACACCCTCACCCACTTACTCTGATGGAGAGGATGCAGGGGAGCAGGATGAAGAATACAATTTTCCTGCCAACACGGAGCCTGATGAATAACAGGACTCATGGGTGGAGGCAGGGGACCAAGGGGATCAGCACACCGTCCATGACCCTCAGGTGTACACCGTCAAGACCTCTCCCACTAAGGATTCTGCGGCATTTAATGCCTTGATTGAGAGGGCAGCTAAAAACCACGACGTGGAAATGCATGCTGACCCTGTGGATGTTGACTTCCTCTTTGACACTTTCTCAACTGCTGAGAAGACGGTAAAGACTCTTCCAATGCTGAAGGGGGTCCTTAAGCATGCTGCGGACATTTTCAAGGAACCCACACGGTCAAGGGTAGTCAACCCTAGGATTGAGAAAAAATACAGACCAGCACCTGGCGATCCTACCTACATCAAGGGCCAGTTGCCATTGGACTCTTTGGTGGTTTCTAATGCCCGCAAGAGGGCGAATTCGCAGACCACCGGCGATGCTCCTCCCCCAGACAAAGAATCCAAAGTGTTGGAGGCATCAGGAAAGAGAGTAGCAGCTCAGGCGGCCAATATCTGCCGTATCTCTAACACGCAGGCACTCTTGGCTAGATACGACAGGGCGAACTACGACACACTAGAGACCCTGTTGCAGCATCTACCTGATCAATATAAGGAGGCAGGGGAGATGCTTATCCAGGAAGGGAAGCTCATCTCCAACGCTTCCATCAAATGTGCACTAGACGTTGCGGACACTGCTGCCAGGGCGATTAACACCAGTGTGATGCTAAGACGTCAAGCATGGCTTAGGATCTCCGGGTTTAAGCCGGAGATACAAACTACCATCCTTAACCAGCCGGTTAACCCTGACAGATTATTTGGTCCTGAGGTGGATACCACCCTGGAAAAAATAAAAAAGATACCGAGACTGGCAAGTCCATGGGGGCACTCCAGTCCCAGCAGTTTCGGGGGAGCACTTTTCGTCGCTCAGGCGCTAGAGGTGTTACCAGAGGCCAGATGTCCCAGCAAACACAGTTCAATAAAGGTGGGGCGCAATCCTCTTACACCAAGCACAGTAGAGGAGGTTACCGGGGCAACAGCACCAAGGGCAGAGGCAGGGGCAACAACTACTCCCGTTCCTCCGCCTCCAACAAACAGTGACGCCCTGTCACTGCCCCCCGACCATTCCACACCTGTCGGGGGGGGGGGGGGGGGGGGGAGACTCCAGCAGTTCCTGCCAGTCTGGAAAGAAAAACCAAAGGTGGTGATGGACAGAGCGTTGACAATACAAACACTCACCCCCAGTCAACTGATCTGGGTTTAATCCATCACCGTTCTTTAGCTCACTCCGCCACCCCAGTTCAGACATGGCCATATGCAAATCAGTCTGACCCTGTGCCTCATGGGAACAGTCCAGCCCGAACTGCCAAGCCATGTCTTCCCTGGACCGGAATCTAGCTTCCCAGGACCGGTTTCTGGCATTACAGCCGTCTTCAGCCGGGCTTGCTTGACTCCAGTGGCAAAGTGAGCCAGGGACACACGTCTGAGCATACCCTGCCAACTTAGGGCGAACAAAGAAAAACCAAAGGTGGTGATGGACGGAGCGTTGACAATACAAACACTCACCCCCAGTCAACTGATCTGGGTTTAATCCATCACCGTTCTTTAGCTCACTCCGCCACCCCAGACAGGTGGGTCAGGAAACTTATCCAGTTCGGCTATTGTTTGGAGCTAACATCCACTCCACCCAACATACCACCAAAACACCGTCCTATGTCAGCAGAGCATTTGCACTTATTGCAGCAGGAGGTTCTTGTCATGCTGCAAAAAGGCGCAATAGAGCTTGTGCCAGTGGAGGAAGAAGGCACAGGGGTGTATTCCCTGTACTTCTTAATCCCAAAGAAGGACGGGTCCCTCAGACCTATTCTGGACCTAAGGCCCTTAAACCAGTACATTCTCTCAGAACACTTCCACATGCTAACACTGCAGCAGGTTCTTCCATTGCTCAATCAGGGAGACTTCCTCGCAACCTTGGATCTCAAGGATGCCTACTTTCACATCCCTCTCCATCCATCCCACAGGAAATACCTCAGGTTCACCATTCAGAATCGGCATTACCAATTCAAGGTCCTTCCTTTCGGGGTGACCACAGCCCCCAGAGTCTTCACGAAATGTCTGGCGACATTGGCGGCGCACCTCAGGAGACAAAACGTCCATGTCTATCCTTATCTGGACGACTGGCTGGTTCAGGCAAAGTCAGCCCAGCAGTGCGCCGCCAACATGTCCCATACCATTCATCTTCTTCACGGTCTGGGCTTCTCACTGAACTATCCGAAGTCACACCTTCAGCCAGCCCATGTGCGGCAGTATCTGGGCGCAACGATAGATACTCTGGCAGCCACGGCTCAGCCAAATTCAGTGAGGATCGACAACATCCAGTCGCTAATCCAAAGGTTCAGACCGCAACACTCAATTCCAGCGAGAGTGTTCATGTAGTTGATAGGCATGATGGCCTCCTGCTTCTTCATAGTCCCGCACGCAAGGTTGCATATGCGTCCGCTCCAAGAATGCTTGGCACATCAGTGGACTCAGGCTCAAGGACAGTTGAACGACCTAGTGTTGGTGACCGGTCGGACATACTACTCTCTGCATTGGTGGACTCCACACAACCTTTGCAAGGGCCGACCGTTCCAGGAGCCTGTGCCACAGATTATCCTAACAACGGACGCATCTCTCCAGGGATGGGGAGCTCATGTGCTCCATTACACTGTGCAGGGACTATGGACGACGCAACAAAAGAAGATGCACATCAACTACCTAGAACTGATGGCAATCTTCATGGCACTCAAGTCCTTCAAAGTACATCTGGGCAACAAAGTCGTGTTGATCCGGACGGACAACATGACGGCCATGTACTACATCCAAAAGCAGGGAGGTACACACTCTCCACAGTTGTCTCATCTGGCTCAGAGCATGTGGAAGTGGGCCATTCAGAGGAACATCTTCCTCATGGCGGAACACCTCGCGGGCAAGGACAATCAGATGGCGGATCTGCTCAGCAGGTACAGCCACCAGATGCACGAGTGGGAGTTACATCCATCAGTACTCCGCCTGTACTTCCAGCAGTGGGGTCATCCAGAGATAGACCTGTTTGCCACAAGGGAAAACGCAAAATGCCAAAGCTTTGCCGCCAGGTTCACTCACCCACAGTCGCAGGGCAATGCGATATGGATGAACTGGTCAGGCAGATTTGCGTACGCTTTCCCCCAGCACCTCTCATACCGCTGGTGGCAAGAAAGCTAAAGCAACACTCTATGACACTCATCCTGGTTGCTCCAACGTGGGCACGCCAAACATGGTACACCACGTTTCTAGAACTCTCCGTGGTACCGCATGAAAGGCTGCACCTCATACCCAGGCTCTTGACTCCGAACCATGGCGTCATTCAGCATCCAGATCCGCAGCAGCTCAATCTGGCGATCTGGCTCCTGAGGTCTTAGAATTTGGCTACCTTGATTTGCCTACTGAATGCATGGACATCATCCGAGAGGCAAGAAAGCCCACTACCAGAGCTTGCTATGCAGCGAAATGGAAACGGTTTGTCATTTACTGTACAGAACACATCAACCCGCTAGATGCATCCATTCCTAATATAATCTGCTATTTGTTACATCTTTACAAATGCAATCTAGCATATGCTTCCATTCGGATACACTTATCCGCAATAGCGGATTATCTCCAGAACAGGCAGCATCTCTCTGTTTTCAGGGTGCCTGCCATTAAAGCCTTCCTAGAAGGGCTGAAGCGGGTCATCCCTCCCAGGACCCCGCCAGCTCCTGTGTGGAACCTCAACGTGGTCCTCACCAGGTTGATTGGCCCACCTTTTGAGCCTCTACATTCCTGTGAGATTCAGTTCTTAACATGGAAAGTGGCTTTTCTCATTGCCATTACATCTCTACGGCGTTCTAGTGAGCTACAGGCACTCACTGTACAAGAGCCATTTATTCAAATTCATTCCAACAGGGTGGTGCTGACCACTAACCCTAAATTCCTTCCTAAGGTGGTTTCGCAGTTTCATGTCAATCAAACCATCGAACTGCCCGCATTCTTTCACAACCCTGAGACAGTAGCTGAACGAATGCTCCACACTCTTGATGTCAAAAGAGCGTTGATGTACTACATTGATATAGCCAAGGACTTTAGAAAGACACAACAGCTCTTTGTTGCCTTCCAGCCCAGCACAAAGGCAACCCCATTTCCAAAGCAGGGATAGCCAGGTGGATCGTTAAGTGTATTCAGATTTGCTATCACAAGGCTAAGCGCACTTTAACGGTCCCCCCCAGAGCCCACTCCACCCGCAAGTTGGGGGCCTCCGTGGCGTTCCTGGGTAATATTCCTTTGGAAGATATTTGTAGAGCAGCCACATGGTCTAAACCACATACATTTACTAAACATTACTGTGTAGATGTGCACTCCAAACAGCAGGCAGCTGTAGGACAGGCTGTTCTTAAAATACTTTTTCAGACTTCTGCAGCTGGCACAGGCGGCCGCCGTTAATGGAGGGACTGCTATGTGTTCTATGCTATAGATATGAATTCAGCAGCCCACATGCCTCGAACTGAATATGCTACTTACCAGTATGCATCTGTTCTTGGCATGTAGGGCTGCTGACATTCATATCGCCCGCCCTCCTCCCCGGCGCCTGTAGCGGCTGCAGACTTTCTTGCATTTACTCTTAGGCATGGTCATCGCTTATACTATTACGCTCCATCTTTGCCACAATGGCTAAAAACAATCTGAGGATGGAGTCTATGCCCATGCGCACTGTAGTCCAGGGGAGGAGCCACCTACCTCGTGATACTTCGAAGACTCTTCCAGGACAACAATGTGCAATCATCCGGACCCAACACTAGGCGGCGATCTATGCTATAGATATGAATGTCAGCAGCCCTACATGCCAAGAATAGATGCATACAGGTAAGTAGCATATTCATTCCTGTCCTCCTGCCCTCCCCCGAGAGCCTGGTTATCCAGGCCTCCACTTCCCAACATGCCTTCCCGACTGCTCCCCCAGATTGCGAATCCAAGAGGTACGAACAGTTTGGTAAGAAACTGTTCTCGTCCTTTAGCTGCGGAATGCGGTCTGTCAACACCGCGTGCCTCTTGGGCCGTAACACCCACTCTCTGTGGGATACGGTTGCTGCCAGAGTGCCCGGAAGGGGCCCGGGCAAAGCTCGCTCAAGCCCTCGCAGAGGGACGAGACGCAGCACGGTATTCTATTCGATGTGGGCTGGATACCACAGACTCACTGGGCAGGGCGATGTCAACGACGGTGGCGGTTCGCCGCCACGCCTGGTTGGGGTCCGCCAACTTTTCGGCTGATGTCCAGAGCACCCTCATGGACATGCCGTTTGATGGCAGCCACCTCTTTGGTGGCAAGGCAGATCATGCACTTGAACGCTTCAAGGACTCCAGGGCTACGGCCAAGTCCTTGGGCATGTCTGCCCCGCGTCAGCAGCAGTCTGCCTTTCGCTCCTTTCGTGGCCAAGGAAGGGGCGACCCACACGTCCTGCCAGCCACGGCCGCAGACTAACATCCAGCGTGGCGGCAGGCGTGGTAACCGCGGTGGCCGGGGACAGTGGCTAGGCCAGTCCACATCCACCCCTGCAGCATCCGCCTCAAAGCCCTCCTAGTCTGAGCTTTCAGTCCCATTTGATGCTAGTGGGGGGCAGGGTTCGCCATCACCTCCTCCACTGGCGCACCATCACATCGGACAGGTGGGTGCTGCAAATTGTCCGAAGGGGCTACTCCCTCCCCTTCGAGGCAACCCCTCCAGCCATGCCACCGCAATACCACCGCATGTCTGGGATCACTTAAATCTTCTACAGGAGGAAGTTTCAGCCCTCTTGGCCAAGGGGGCCATCAAGCGCGTTCCTGGGCCAGAAGTAGGGTGTGGTTGCTATTCCCACTACTTTCTGGTTCCCAAGAAGGGCCAAGGGGGCCTACGCCCTAGCTTGGACCGTGAACGTCAACGACTTCCTCCGGAAGGAGAAGTTCAAGATGCTGATTTTGGCTCAGGTCTTAGCTGCAGGACCCATATTTCCACATCCCAGTCCTGCCGGCCCACCGGCGCTACCTGCGGTTCACGGTAGGCCACGAGCACTTTAAGTTTACCCTGCTCCCCTTCGTCCTTACCAGCGCCCCTCGGGTGTTCACGAAAGTGATGCCAGTGGTCGCAGCTCATCTGCGCAGATTAGAGGTGTCAGTCTTCCCCTATCTCGACGACTGGTTGTTGAAGGCGGGCTGGCCCCAGACAGTCGTCTGCCACCTCCATCAATGTGCCGAAGTCACACCTGTGCCCCTCTCAGAAGCTCCTGTTCATCGGAGCGGTTCTGGACTCTGCGCAGTTTCGTGTTAATCCTCCCGAACAGCGGGTTTGGGATATTCAGGCTCTGATTCTGATCTTTCAGCCTTTATCCCGAGTTTCGGTCAGGTTGACGCTGCGGCTTCAGGGGCTGATGGCCTCCTGCATCCTTCTGGTGCATCACGCCAGGTGGCGGATGCGGGCTCTGCAGTGGGACCTGAAGTTTCAGTGGGCCCAGCATCAGGGCAACTTGTCTGACCATGTCTTGAACTCGGAGGGCACTGCAAGTCATTTGCAGTGGTGGCTCACGGACCGCGATTGGGTCAGCGGCAGATCCCTCTCCCTTCCCCAGCCGGAGCACGTAGTTATAACTGACGCGTCCCTCCTGGGCAGGTGGGGCCACATGGGAGGCGGAGATCAGAGGCCTCTGGTCTCCGGCGGAGTCCCAGCTCCACGTCAACCGTCTGGAGCTGCAGGCGATCCGTCTTGCGCTGAAAGCATTCCTCCCCTCTGTCCGGGGGAGTGCAGTGCAGGTGTAAATGGATAACACCACCGCCATGTGGTACTGCAACAAACGGGGCGGGGTGGGGTTGTGGACCATATGCCAGGAGGCTCTTCATCTCTGGCAATGGCTGGAACATCATGGCGTGACCCTGGTGGTTCAACACCTGGCAAGTTCTCTGAACGCCAGGGCGGACAAACTCCGCTTTCGGTGCATGATGGATCACGAATGGCGTCTGAACTCTGACGTGGCGCAAGGCCTCTTTAAGCAGTGGGGAGAGCCTTGGTTAGATCTATTCGCCACAGAAGAGAACGCGCAATGTCATCGGTTCTGCGCGTTGGAATTTCCAAGGCGGCACTCGCTCGGAGACGCTTTTCGTCGCGAGTGGAGCTGCGGTCTGTCGTACGCCTTTCTGCCTATACCACTTCTGCCCAGAGTGCTGAAGATCAGGCGCGACCGGGCCCAAGTCATCCTTGTGGCTCCAGACTGGGCACGAAGATACTGGCATCCCGAGCTACTCAGCATGTCAGTCGATCCCCCGATGCGTCTGCCTCTTGCGGAGGACCTTCTGTCGCAGCAGCAGGGGACGGTCCTCTACCTGAACCTGTCCAGTCTCCACCTCCATGCGTGGAGATTGAGCGGCGACAGTTGAGGCCATTTGACTTGCCTCCTGAAGTCTGATGTGTTTCTGGCAGCCAGGCGTCGCTCCACAAAATCTGTTTACGCCTGCAGGTGGAACAAATTTGTGGAATGGTGCACAGCAAAGGCCGTGGATCCACTCTGCCCCTCTTTCTGAGGTTCTCCTCTTTCTATTGCCCAGCAGGGCTCTGCTCTGGGCACTATCAAGGGCTACCTCTCTGCCATTTCTGCCTTTTTAAGGCTACCTGATCAGCCCTCTCTTTTCAAGTCCCCTGTTGTAAATCGGTTCTTGAAGGGCATCACTCATGTTTCCTCCTGTTCCTTTCGTGATGCCTCAGTGGGACTTGAACCTTGTTCTTACTTATTTGATGTGCGCTCCTTTTGAGCCACTTCACAATTGCCCTCTTCGTCTTCTTACTCTTAAGACTGCTTTCCTTGTTGCCATCACCTCTGCCAGGAGAGTGAGTGAGCTCCAAGCTCTTTCCTCTAAGCCTCCTTTCTGTCCATCCGGACAAGGTTGTGTTGGGAACGCGTGCCTCTTTCCTGCCCAAGGTAGTCACAGCCTTCCACATCGGGCAGGCCATCACCTTGCCCACCTTCTTTCCGCCTCCGCATCCCTCGAAAGAGCAAGAGAGGCTCCACCGTCTGGACCCAAAACATGCGCTCTCCTTCTACCTTGATCGCACACGCCAGTTCCGGGTGGATCACCAATTCTTTGTTGGTTACGTGGGTGCTAAGAAGGGACAGGCGGTGCACAAACGGACCATCTCTCGGTGGGTCGTGTTGTGCATCAAAGCATGCTATTCTTTGGCTAAAAAGGAGCCTCCTGTGGGCCTGAGGGCCCATTCCACTCTGGCCACGGCGGCTACTTCGGCCTGGGCCGGGGAGTCTCCTTACAGGTCATCTGTCAGGCAGCTACATGGGCCTTGCTGCACACGTTCGCAAGACACTACTGCCTGGACAGCCAAGTCCGGAGAGATTGCTTTTTCGGCCGTTCCGTTCTCCAGGACTTTCTGGTGTGATAATTGGTTCGCAGACCCACCTCCGGGGTTGGTATTGCTAGGGTATCTATTCTAAGGTAAGGAATCTAATACTAACCTGTTTCTTTCAGATGCACAAGTTACTTACCTTCGGTAACGATATATCTGTAAGAAACAGTAGTTAGTATTAGATTCCTTACTGCCTCACCCATCCTCCCCGTTCTGCAAACCGATATCTAGGGTTAAGGTTCATCCCTTTTAGGGCCCTAGTTTCATGGCACCAGTGTTGGTTTTTATCATGGCTCTGCGTTTCTGGCACGGAAAAGCTGTGTATAAGAATTGACGTCCGCACGCGAGGGCGGCTTCTAAGTACTCCGTCATCACGGCGCCAACTGACGCGGAGCCGCGGACGACTCCTACCGACGCGCAGGGGTACTGCTACGCAAAACTTTCCGGATCCAGCCTGACGCCTGGGGATATTCTAAGGTAACGAATCTAATACGAACTACTGTTTCTTACAGATATATCGTTACCGAAGGTAAGTAACTTGTGCTTCTCACACAGGTAGCTTGTCCTGAGGTGATACATGTAAATAAATTAAGCTTCACAACATGTGTAAATTTGACAAATATAGGAAATCACTACTCAAGAACACAATACCTAATGCTCTGCTCCTACAAATTACTTTCAGTCCTTTATCATAGGCACACATTTCAGTATTTGCTTCCTTAAAGTAAGTGCACGTTGGTGCCCACCCCAGGAGTGAGGGAGGGTTAGTTCTTCCAAAATTAACTGATTGCAGTAAGATAGGGTAAAATGCCGAGTCCATCCAGGATTACTTGAGAAATAACCTTCAGATGTGTTGGTGAAACGCAGCAATCAGTGAAACTCCTTGAGATGCACCCAAGAGCCATGGAGGAGCATCTGAGGCATGTACTGGACACAGATAGCTTTGGTAAATGATCTTATTCCACCCAAGACTGACCTCTGGAATCATTAAAGAAGGTATTTGGTGCTTGTGATAAATGTAATTTAAGTGAATTGAAGGAGAATGGATGTAGGTGTTGACCTGGGTGAGGTGAAGGTCAGACAGGCCTTTCCCAGTTCCTTTCCAGTGCAAACAGAAATAGATCGTTAGTGTCTCCAGTGTTAGCCTCTCAGCAGTTACTCAGATTAAGCAGTGGGGTGGTTTAACTTCACATAACTAAGTCAGGCAGTCAGCTGTTCCATGACCTCCAGTGAGGTTGCAAGGAGAGTAGAGGCAGTAGTAAAGTGAAAACCTGATATTTAACCCCTTCCATGCTCATGACGAGCGGAGCTCGTCATGAGCTGCGCCGCTCGCATGCTCATGTAACGCGCCTTTATAAAAAAAAGCTGCACAGCGCGAAAAAAGCCGCCGCACGCATGCAGTTAAAAAGTCCATGTACTGAGCTGCAAGACAGCACACTGCCAGGAGAACATACTGGAAGTATACTGTTTGGTCCGAACTAGGCCCAGTAGCTGTATTACCAAACATTTCAAACATGGACAACCTTCACTTAACTGCAGATTGCGGTATTTCTTTTGCTGCTAAGCCATCTTGTAGTACTTGGTTCTAGTACCATCGGTAGCGAAGGGGGTTGGGTGCACTCGGTCTTCCATATACTCTCTCCACCTTAAGATGGCAGCTGTGGAGGGAAGGGAACAAGAAATGGGTGCAGCGGAACGGATTGAGAGGAAGGTACTGATTGACAGCCCAGGTCAACCATCTCCACTGTGTCCCTGGATTGAGTTTGCGAAGAGAGTGGGCAAACCACTATGAGGGAACCTGAAATTAACACAAAGCACAAAGGTGCAAGAGAGCTCACAATAAGGTGACCATTGGCCGACTGTTGGGTCAGAACCTGGCCCTGTAGATCCATTTGTATATTTTAAACAGGGTCTTCACACAGTCAGTCAAATATCTTTATTCGGTTGATTAAAACCATAAAAGCAATACACAATACATTTTTAAAGATAAAAACTATACAAAAAGATTAAAAAATTGGCAACTAAACAAATTATACACTTGTTGCAGTTCCTAAAATGATTCCTTAAGAGGTTTTTTGTTATTGTTTTTTTAAAAATTGGAATACAAAACAGATTCACTATGAGGAAAAGTCCAGAAAAAAACAGGCGCCTCCATGTCCCAATGATCTCAATGCGGTGCCCCAGAATAAGGTTGACAAAGTGTCAACCAGAATGTGTATTTGTCTGGGTAAGTCTTGTTTTATTTAATCGGGCAGCCGCCACCAAAAAGCTGGCTACGATTAAGGTAAATCCCAACTGTGAAAAGTAGTTCTAACCTACCATGTAGCCCTGTTCTCGTTCCTCAGATAGAATTCAAACCGTTAGGGTTTCCCGACACTGTCACTTAAGGTGGTCAAGCCTGCAGACATTTCAACAAGTCAACTCCTGCAAGATATTTTCTTGAATGACTCCTTGTTGCTTTTCCGAATCACGCACTCTGCCCGCCCTGAAGTTTTCTTGTAATTTAGCAGCTTAAAATTATCTTGCTTCTCCCTTTTTCATGACCATGAATTAGTTTAGGTGTCTTCTATTGAGCTGGGAAGTAGGTAAGCTGTCTTAAAGCATAATTTATTTTTGGCGATTTCTATCGGATTTTCCCTGTCCTGCATAACCCTTTCAGGCTCATATCTCCTGACAGGGTACTTGAATGAACGGGTGCAACTATAGGCGCCCTGCTGTTTGTTGTTTATTTTTGATAGTATTTGCTTTGATGGAAGGGGAGGAGGGTGCCGTGTTCCAATGAAATGGCAAAAGGAGTGAGTTGTTTTAGGAGTAAACCATGCTGTTTGCATAGTGAAAAGCGTGAAGAGTATTTAGGCTTTAGTGGTATTATATCGAATTAGTTTACACTTTTAAAATTCAAACTCGGTACACTATGAAGGAATGGCCGTTTTAGTCTCTTCCTTGGGTACTCCGAGTTTTCTGTATTATCCTTAATATACACTTTGTATGTCAAAAACGTTTGAATGACCTGAAAGAATTATTGTCAACACCGGCACATTTTCAAGTTGCTGAAATCCCGCAGTTGGTCAGTGTTTACAGAATACTCTCGTTTCTCAGTTTGACACGATGACTAGTATTAATAAAATGTTAACTCTTATTTATTCATTTTGCTTTGCAGATTCCTGGCAAAGTCGAGCACCAAGCTACAATGCTCCACCCCAGCAAAGGTATGCAAGTGCTTGTTCAATTCACTGTAAATTGAAATTGCCCAATAAAGTTTCCTGTTTAAAGTTGCCTATTTCCATGCGGATTTTAATTCCATTTTCTTCCGCTGAAGTTATTTCAGATGCTTGAATCTTCTGCTGTAAATTACTTTCCAATGAATCGTAGACATAACCACCTCTATAGATGTTTCCGTAGCTGCTTCTCTAGTCTTCGAGCATCTTTAATGAAGCCTTTGGATTGCTACGAGATTCGACAAAGATCTGTTTGCCATTAGATTTTGAACAGACTAAACACATTTTTGAGCGAGTTTTTGGAGCTTAATTGAGCAGAACTAATAGAGTTCTGCTTTTATCACTTCTGTGCGGGACCTACGGCATTAGTACAGAGGAGCCATTGATTCTTTCTACAAACCTCTTGAAGTCTTAATCAGCTTCTTTGGAAAAACTTTTTTAGTCCTGGCAATCCTATTGTAGGACTGTGTCACTATAGGTCAGTAGTTATTAGTTGCCACTGAACACAGTTTCTTTAACTACTTAAGACTGAACTGAATTAAATGCAGACAGGACTCGTGAGGATTATTAAATCTGCAGTCGAGTAAGTACCAAGGAAAAGAGAATGTGACTTGGTTTGATAATGAGGGATGTTTTAAATGTGTTGCTTCGTTGATGAAATCCAGCTCTTTAAATGAGGTGGTCTTAACGAAGTAGTGCAATGTGATTGGAGGTCCATGCTAGATATGTTAATGTTTGTCTTGGATGTTTCGCTGTTTAATGAACTGATTTATGACGGGTAGTATCATGCACTTATATAAAATTGACTAGGTATCGATTGGTGTTTGTTGAACTTGGTAGGCCTGCAATAACATTGTGCTTCTGTTCAGGCAGCAATTGGTTTGCGCTAAACATATGTGCTCAAATAGTCATTTGTGAACCATCTCACAACCTAAACTATGGGTGTAATAAAATGATCTATAATATAATGGACGAAACAAATAAAAAATAAAAATTATTGAACCATGATATGTATGTACATCACTCTTATCTGAGCAAACGCAAGTATAAAAGCAGTTTCAGTATATGGGTATTATCGTGGCATTTCAATGCAGCAAAGTTAACCCACGTTTGTTTTGCACCCCATAATTCCCTTAGCGGATTTCTCAGACTTGTGGATGCAATTTCCTTTCCTGCCATCATCCTGGTTTGCAGTGATGCTTCCTATGATAAAATTACCTCCACGAACTCCCCTCTTGCACTTGGTGCATAAAACAGCTCTCCTGTTGCGACTTTTAAGTCACCCTGCCTGCCACCATGTGAATCCTCACTCCAGCTTTTCAATATAGTGCCTATTATTCTTTGATTCCCCCAATGGCTTTCCTTTTTCCTGTCCATTAACTCTTATGCCATTTTTCAGTCAGGTACTTTAATCATAAATTCATAATGCACATATAAAACGTTAGGAATATGCATTCCACTCAAAGCCTCACCAGATTATAGTAGATCTGGATGTAGGACTAAAGATCGGGACCAGCATGTGTTAAGAGGGAACTGTCTTTTTATACGCAGTTGGTTCTTGCCCTCATAAATATATGTACCCTTCAAAAACACACAGGTTAGGTGAAGTTATGCTTACGAAATAAACACTTCAACCAAACCCTGTAATTGGTCAGTTACTGTTCCCTACGGAAACCATAACTGAGGCCCCTGAAAGTGAAAACATTATTTGGTCTGCATATAGACTTCTCTTAAACTCAAAATATTTTTGAAGGTAAATGATAGAACCTTAATACAACATTATTTATACCATATCCAGGAAAGAAAATCTATTCTGTCCATAGTAGTGTCATTGTAAGGTCAGTGGTACGGTGCTATTTTGTCATCGTGGTTATTTGTGATGCCGTCTGTCACGTGTAGGACCTTGACCAGTTCGTTTCAGGGAAGGGTGAGTCACGTTTTTCATCCAAGGCTTGTGAGTTTTGTGCACTTTATGATTACAGGCCATTTTCAGTGGTTTGTCAGGTTTCATAACTTAACCTTGATTTATGAGAAAAAGTGAGTTTACATATTTTTTTTATTTAAACCTAACGTAATATGTTGTGAGCAGAAGAAACTGCAATTACCATTAATTTTTTGATGATTCACTACATCAAAAGCCATGGATAAAGGAGAAACAATACTAGAGAAGACGCGTAACACAAAAGGCACTTGAAGGAAAGGTAGAGGGAGCCAGTCATTTAGTGTACAGAATGCTGCCCTTCGGGGATATATTACTGTTCTTCCCTAATTAAATGAAAAAGAAACAGTGATTCCTTTACTAAAAGGGCGCTGATTCCTAAACCACTCAAGGGTGGTGTGCTTCTTAATTGCACCTGCTCCACACTTGTCACCAGTTTGCGAATTAGTTGGGTTAAACCCTCCTTAAACAAGGCAGCTCTTCTGTCTGTAGTAGCTTTTGGAAACCTAAACACGACCACCAAAATGCCCATGATTGAGAAGGCATGAGTGACTTAAAGAAATGTAATGAAATTACCTCATGGCTGCCTTGCAACAACTTTATGGGTGCTTGTTGGTATAGTTGCACCTAAGAGGATAAGTCAACAATAGTATTCAGGCAACATAAATCTGCCGATATGGTGATCTCCTAAAGGCTTGGGGATTTCATCAGCCCCATGGTTCCCAGAAAACATTGCCTAACGTGCCCAAAGAAAGTCCTTTCAGTCACTGATATCTCCTTATGTGAAAACTATATCAAAGCGAAATTGATAGCCACGGTTTTCTATTTTCAATGTTTATTTGTGAATTGCACTGGGTATTTTCCTGTGATTTCCCACATTTCGAATGCCAGTGGTTATTGGTGTTTAGACATTTTGGTGTATCAGGACCATCTCAAACATGAGGTCACAAGCACAGGAATATTCACATGACTTTCTCAAACTTCTTGCAAAATTAGACGGATGAGTGCAAGCAGGAGACACGCTTGTGAGCGCACTTGCTGTTTTCTTTCACTTGCTTTTAACTTGCTTATTAATTTTTGCCGCATTTTAAAGCACTTGTTCTCTGCTTCCTCACTCGCCTGCATTTCCTGGTAGCGCCTTTGCGTTCCCGCCGCACCCCGCTCCACGCAGGTTCTCCCTGATTGATGTGGAGGGTGTAGGCGGTCTCACTTCCGGTTGGGGGCGGAGACAAGAGGTTAGTGTGCTAGTTGGGCAGAACATAGGCAGCATGCCAGACCCTGCGCACAGCGGGTGCGCCAAAGGCAAGCCCGTCCGTGCCCAGGGGCCACGACCCCTGCCAGTTTTCAAACTGCCTACATTCGCTGATCCTCACTAATAGTCCCTCCAGTTGCTCCCACTGTAATTTTAAGTTTCAACCTCACAGTAAGGATGCGCCTGACATTGGCCCTCCGCTAAAATTCTTCCTTCTAAACTGTCGTTCTCTTCCCAAACACTCAGTTGATCTTGCACTCTTAATAGAAGATCTTAAACTCAATGCTTTATTCCTGACCTACCTGGTTACAGGATGAAGCTGACCCAGCGATCACCCAGACCTTGCCACCGGGGTATTTATTACAGAGTGGACCGCAAGACTGGAAGAGGTGGAGGTCTAGTCATCATTTTTAAAGACAATTTTTGTTGTCGGTCTTCTACTGATGGATTACCTGACTGCGAAAGTATGAACTTTTTCTTAGAATTTTCACCCACTAGTACATTCTCTGCTCTACCGCCCCCCCCCAGGACCCATAGGACAATTTCTTAGTGCACTAACGACTTTCGTTGCTAATTTAGCACTAACCCCAGCTAATGTTGCAATACGGGGGATCTTCATATTCAGCTGGATGACCCCTCCAACCACTTGGCCAAAGAGCTACTAACAAACCTCTCGGCCCTTCAAATTAAGCAGACAGGCTTCGCCCCAACGCATGTCAAGGGTCGTCTCCTTGATCCTGTGTTCAGTAACGACCAGAATCTTTTGGTAGGCACTCCTATTCCCATCCCCTGGACTGACCATTCACTAATTCCTCTGGTCTGGGAGACTGTAGCTTCCTTTCCCTCTCAGAGCGCTACTCTGACATTAGATAAGAAATGGTCAAATCTCTCCTTCAGCCAATGGTCCACAGCTTTGGTTGCCACTACTCCTTCTGTTCCTGATCCTGAGAGGGCTAATAACTTCAATCTCTTGATCCAAAGCTCACTGGACACTACTTCCAAAAAAACCTTCCTACAAGAGATCCAAACAAACATCAGCACCATGGTATTCCCCCAAATTAAGGGAACTTAACAAACCTGTAGGAAACTTTAAAGGAGATGGAGACAGAACTTAGCAGAATAGGAAAAATGATTATAGAGAGGCAATTAGAAACTATAAGGCAGAAATAAAAATTGCCCAATCCTCATTTTATGAGGAGAGGATTAGTGCAGCTGCTAATTCACCCAAAGAGATTTTCCGTATTGCTAAATCCCTTTCCACCATACCGCAAAAATCTCCAAACGCAGAGGATTCACTAGTTCGCTGTAACAGCGTGGCGGAATACTTTCATTAAAAAAATTCACCTTATGTCAATCCTTCCCTCCCCGCCAGAGTGACCCTACAGCTCCCAGCACTGGGAGTTCCCTTCCCGAATTAGTGCTCTTTAGCGGAGTTTCCCCTGTTAGACGAGGTCTCCTTGAATGCACTTATTTCCAGGGTAACCTCTGGCTCTCCCGTGGACCCCGCTCCTCCTCCGCAGCTCACCCTAGTTACTGATGCCATTCGCCGATTACTCTTGGACACTCAACGCCTCCACCTCTGGTACGGTACCCACTGCCTGGAAATGCGCTCAGGTTAGAGCCCTTTTGAAAAAACAAATCTAGATATCTCCAACAGGGCCAACTATCGATCCATCTCCCTCCTTCCCAAGCTGAGCAAGCTGATTGAGAGACATATAAACTCTACGCTAGTACACTATTTGGAGTCCAACAACTTGCTCCATGACTCCCAGACAGGATTTCGTCCTCTTCTTGGGACAGACAGCCCTTCTGGCAGTAACAGAGGCGGCAAGGAGACTTTTGGATCAGGGCGCATTAGCAGCAAACATTGTTAGACCCCAGTGCTACATTTGACACTGTTGATCATTACATCCTGATTGAGCGATTAAAAAATCTTGGAGTGACACACCTGGCTCTTACTTGGCTCCAGTCCTTTCTAAAGGACCGGTTCTTTCAGGTCTTTGAGGGTACTGCCACATCAAACTGGTGGCCTCTTAGCTGAGGGGTTCCCCAGGGTTCCTCCCTGAGGCCCACGCTTTTTAACACCTATATGGCGCCTTTGGCAGAGAGAAGTCTTTCCATTCGGCATAAAAATCATCACCTACGCAGATGATACCCAACTGTTTGTGGCATTAAACCACCGTGAGGGTTCATCTTGCGCTCTGGGCACCTGCCTAGAGGCAGTAGCCGAATGGATGGAACTATCGCACCTTAAGCTAAATGAGGACAAGACCGAATTGATGTTTCTGGCCAAATCTCCATCACCCTCTTCGGCATTCTCCTGGCCGATCTGTCTTTGCATTATGCCTACCCCCAAAGAATCCGATTAAGAGCCTAGACCGCTCCCTCTGTTTCAATCAAGCCACCAAGCTCTGAGCTACTTGTTTTGGCCTGAAGAGGATGTTAAGGAAAATCCTTCCCCTACTCCCCTTCCTGGCGAGAAGGATTATGGTGCAAGCCCTCATTCTTTCCTGCCTGGATTACGGGAAGGCTCTGCATCAGGGCACCCCTCAGGCCACTATCCAAAAACTACAAGTGATCCAAAATTGTGCGGCCAGTCAACTCCAGATTCCTCGGAGACAATCCGCGAAACCCGCTATGAGGAATCTTCACTGGCTCCCAATTCAGTCCAGGATACGATTCAAGGCCATGTGCCTGGCTCACAGCCATTTGGAAATCTGGCCCTGCCATTATCCACCCCCTGGTCACTCCCTACCATCCCTCTGAGTCTTCGCTAGTTCCACCTTCTTTGCTACCATCAGGAAAGTACGTAGATCTAGATGGGGTGGACGTTCTTGCTCCCTGAATGCTTCTAACCTCTGGAATTCGCTCTCCCCCCTTACTCTTCGCATGGAACCAAACTTACAGGCCTTCCGTCAACTTCTTAAAACCAATCTTTTTAGTACTACGCACTAACTTGATGTGCCTCCCGCATGTCCGGTCCGTTAAGAGCTACGAGGCCTCAGGGTAGAAACGCGCTATAGAAACTCAATTTCTTTCATTCATATTTTGCTTGATGGTGATTAGCCTCAAGATTAAACAGATAGCTGGACTCTGGTTGTGATGTGTCATAGAGGCTCGAGGGGAACACTCACTCAACCACATTGTACCATAGGAAACCAACTTATGCATTTGTCTTATCCTGATTCACAGTTGTCCATGCAACAGTGGAGATAATTTTTGTGTGAAAGTGGATTTTTAGTTTGGGGGTGGTTGAGACCTCACCAAGAAATGTCACTATTCCATGTCGGGGTTCTTTTAATCAACCTGCAGCTCAGTACTGCGTAGCTGTGGCACTGAGCAGAGGGGATTAACTCAAAGGGAAACTAGCATAACACATTTACCAAAACAGTAAATAAGAAACACAAGACTATAAAAACCCATTTCAATTTATACCTGATTAGATTTGTATATACAAATACAGTGTAAGACAATACCCCTTTTCGTACGGTCAACTGCAAGTTTTTCAACTGATTCTGCTGGTTTCTCGTCTCTGTGTACTGAGGCCTGCTAACCTTTTGCTCTTATTAGGGCTCATCAGTCTGGTATAGCTTGGTCCTTGCAGAAATCGTACCACCTGCAACAGCCACATCTGAGCCCTTGCTCCCTTTCAATGAGGCCCTTGCTGATGCCTTCAGTGGCACCTGACCAAGCCTTGTTCTTGCCCACCGGTGAATAGGCAGATGGCCTGATTTTTTTCGTTAAACAACCTTCTCCATAGAGTCCCTCAAATTGTTCAGTATGGTTATGCCCTACTGTTTCTTTCTGCCGACTTCTTCTTCCCCCTTCCCCCACCCATCCCACTCTCCCCTCCTTGAAAGCGAATCTGAGGAACACCTGTTTATACTGTTGCAAGAGTTGCAAGTTTTACCTTCCAAAGGAGCAATTGAGAGGGTTCTGGGTTCAGAAAGAGGGGAGGGTTTCTACTCTCGCTATTGCCTTGTGCAGGCAAAGGATGGCAGTCTTCAGCCCATCTTCCATTTTTCATCCTTTGTAAGCCTTTTTGTGGAAGGACAAATTTAAAACCCTCACCCTGGCCCAGATTGTCTGCCCTAGAGCCAAGCAACTGGATGCTATCCTTGGACCTGCAAGATTCTTATTTTCATATAACTGTCTTGCAGTCCCATTAATGTTACTTGCAGCTCACAGAAGGCCTGGTGCATTTTTGGTTTGCCGTGCTCCCCATCAGCCCTACTAGTGCTCCTTAAGTGTTCATGAAAGTGATTATGGTGGTCTCTGCCCATCTTTGGAGATCAGGGTTCTGTAGTAGGGGATCTGTGTATAGTCCTAATCTAGTGAATAGTCCCGCCCATGTGCGTGGACCCCGGAGCAATCAAAAATAATCTCTTAAGTTGTCAAAAATGCAGAACTGCACAGACACTTTAGAGAGTATTTATAGACAGATAATACAGCCTATATCCACAGGCTACACTGTCCAGTACTTCAACTAGAAATTCCACCAAAAATCCACAAACAGCAAAGCCTGTCCAGGTTTTTCTAGCCAGAAAAACATGCTTTTACCAGAAAAGCCCTCAGGAATGATAGAGAGGAAGGAGTGGAAAGACAAGCCCATAGGCTGCCATTATGTGGCTCAGAACAGGATACTGTGACTTTAAGAGAACCTTCCAGAACTCTCCCAGAATGCACAGCAGGTCCCTTTTACTTTCAGTTCTTTTTTCCGGCTCCTGCGAGCAGGACCCTGGAGCATTGAGCTCTCCCTTTCAAGGGTTTATTGGTGATTATTTCACTTTTTTCAAATTATTTGAGTGCTTTTCTTGAAGTACTTTGGTGTTTCTTCCTTGTGTGTGTTTTGGTGCACTTTACTTGTCAATATGCCTGCATTATTTGACAAATGCCCAGAGTGCTCGAGGAAGAAGGCTAAGTCGGACCCACACGAGGTGTGTATCATCTGCCTTCCCTCATCTCATGTCCCAGAGGAGTGTGACGTTTGCCAGGGCTTCTCTAGCAGGACCCTGAGAGATAGAATGAAGATCAGGCTTCAGGCCTGGAGGACAGAAGACTGAAGGCACAAGGTGGGTCTGGAAGGGCTTCCCATGCTGAGGCCTCTGGGGGGCTCCCCAGGGGCAGGAAGATCAGCAAACGTCCCCATTCTCCGTCGGCGTCGATTGCACCGACTACGGCGTCGAGGGGATGACTACAGTCTGTTCCCAGTCTCCCCAGGGCTCTGGGTCGAAGCGAGGTGGACGTTCGGCGGTGAGGGAACTGAACAGACCGCCGTCTATCTCCGGTGACTATTTCGTCGACGTCGAGAGGTGGCCCGGCGTAGGCGCTCGCCGTCGAGGCGACGTCGGCGAAGAGGAGAAGGTCGTCGTCGAGGGGAACCTTGACGTCTAGCAGAAGATCGCCGTCGAGGCGAAGGAGGTTGCCGTCGAGGCGAAGGAGGTTGCGGTCGAGGCGAAGGAGGTTGCCGTCGAGGCGAAGGCATTCGCCGTCGAGGGGCCGACGCTCGCCGTCTGGTCGCCGTTCTTCACCAAGAAGGCGCAAAAGGAGTTCTGGCGCCAAGAGTCAGTCTAGCAGACGCCAGGTGCCTATGGGAGACTCCAACGTCCCAGCCTAAAAAGGAAGGCGGATCACCGGGCTCGGTGTACTCAGTAGTGTATACCCCTTCTAGGCAGAAGTCTGTTACGCCCCCTCCTCCCTTGCCAAGGGGGCTTCCTCCGCGGGCTCCCACCCCGCCTCCACTTCCACCGCGACCTCAACCTCAGCTGCCGGCTGACAAGCCTCCTCCGGTTCCTCCGAGGACGGCTTCACTGCTACGATATCAGACTCCTCCTAAGGGGACCCCTCGGCCGAGGGCCCCAGCCAGGCCAAAGTCGCCCACCCCTGTGGTACCGGCGGAGTGCCCGAAGCCAAGGAGGTCGCGATCGTGCTCCGGACGGAGGGGGAGATCGTGGAGTCGTCGCAGGTCCTCAAGGCCAAGACGACGCCACAGGAGGCGCGGATCACGGTCCCGCACGGACTCTTCCAGGACCTACTCACCGACTTTGTCGGAATCCCCGGGGACGAGAGTGTCTCTGGTGGACGACATCAGCACATTCCAGGATGTTCTCCTGAGGGATGCAGCAAAGTTTGGTATCACTGACAGCGCCAACACCCACGACGTCCGTGATTTTTGAGACACTTCATAAGAAACATTTGTCTCGCCCTTTACTACCTCTAGTGCCACGATTGGTAGAGCCCACAGAGAAGCTGTTCCTCACACCAGCCGTGACGAAGGCCGCTCCCTCCCGGCTTCCTAAGAAGTACAGGGCACCGGATTCTGACCCGGCTTTTCTGCGGATGGATCCGATTCCGGACTCTGTTATAGTGACGGCGGCCAGGAAACAACATGCTACCTCCCCGTCTTCTACTGTCCCTCCTGATAAGGAGAGCCGATGGATCGACTCCGCTGGTAGGAAGGCCTGTGGGACGGCATCTACGGCTATGAAGGCGTCTTGCGATGTGGCTCTGCTAGGGCGGTACGATCGTGCCCTGTGGGAGTCCTTCCAGCGGTTCACGGAATTCCTGCCCAGAGAGGAGGATTTTCAGGAGATCCTGAAGGAGGGGATGCTGGTGTCGAACCAGGTCATCAGCGCGGCTGCTGATGCGTCTCTTTTGACGGCCCATGGGTACTGTCATGGGATCAACCAACGGCGCCATGCTTGGCTTAGGCTCACATCACTCAAGCCGGAGGCTCAGCAGAGGGTGCCTAATCTGCCCTTCTCGGGGGAAACCCTGTTTGGCAAGCATGCGGACGATGAGATGCGGAGGCCGAGACCCTGACGGCTGTTGGGTTGGAGAACCCCAAAGAAAGGAAGTCCTACTGCCCGTTCCAAAGACTGTTCGGGGCTCAGGTCAGAGGGCGAGGGCAGGCTTCGGGACAGCAGCAGCAGCAGTTCCGGAGGCCCTTCCAGAAGCGCCAGAAGGGTAGAGGCGGCCAGCAGTCCGCTGCAGCGAACAAAGGCCCAACTGGGTCTTGACCCTGAGCGGTTACTTCCCCACATTCGTTACCCACTCCGGTGGGGGGAAGCATTCAATATTTTCTGGCAGAGTGGAGAAAAATTACTCCGGATCTGGTTCGCAAGAAGGACTAGAACGAGTTCAGGCCCATTCTGGATTTGGGACAAGCAAACAAGTGGTTTGCAGAGAAGTTTCGCATGCTGTCGTTGCATCAGATTTATCCTCAGCTGCAACAGGGAGACTGGCTATGTGCTATAGACCTACAGGATGCGTACTTCCATGTGCCCATTGCAGACAAACACAGGAAGTTCCTGCGATTCCAAGTCGGCGCCAATCATTATCAGTACACAGTACTGCCATTCGGGCTGAAGTCTGCGCCCAGAACGTTCTCGAAGTGCATGGCAGTGGTAGCTGCACACCTAAGGAAGAACAAGGTGTTTGTCTACCCGTACCTGGACGATTGGTTGATCAAGGCCTCCTCCTTTTCGGAAGCTCAAGCGCACTTTCAGAAGACGTGCGTTCTCCTGAACAAACTGGGGTTACATGTCAACATGTCCAAGTCTGTCCAAACTCCGGTCCAGGGCATACAGTACTTGGGAGCCTCCATCAATACGCTGTCAGCAAGCGTGTCTCCTTCGGAGGAGCAACGGTTATCACTCCTTCGGAAGGCTCAGGCTCTTATGACCACTCAATCTACAACAGTGAGGACTGTGTCTTCTCTACTGGGGTCGATGGCCTCTTGCATCTTCCTCACGCCACATGCACGGCTGCACATGAGACCATTGCAGGAGTGCTTGGAGGATCAGTGGGATCAGAGGAAGGGGTCTTGGGACAACAAGATATGACTGTCTCTGCATGCTCTTCAGTCTCTGAAGTGGTGGTGTTCGGCGGAGAACCTCCTCAGAGGGGTTCCCTTTCACAAGGACATTCCCACACAGGCTATCGTGACGGATGCTTCTCTCCACGGCTGGGGGGCGCACTCCGGAGACTTACAGATTAAAGGGACGTGGTCCCCGACGGAATCCACGTACCACATCAATTACCTGAAACTCCGAGCTGTTCACTTGGCGCTGAAGGCCTTTCATCTGTCCTTCCGGACCAACTCTCTGCTTGTACAGACAGACAATACGACCACGATGTATTACCTCAACAAGCAGGGGGGCTCGAGATCACGCACTCTGTCACAGGAGGCGCAGGCGATCTGGCGCTGGGTTCTGGCCAGAAGAATGACTATAACGGCCACCCATCTACCAGGTGTGCAGAATGTTCAGGCCGACGCACTGAGCAGACTGATTCAGGAAAATCACGAATGGGTCATAAACGACGAAGTACTAGGAGAAGTCTTCGGTAGGTGGGGGACTCCAGACGTAGATCTATTCGCCACTGCCGAAAACAGCAAATGCCGAGACTTCGCCTCCAGGTACTACCAGCAGGGGACGCTGGGGAATGCGTTATGGATCAACTGGTCGAACAGCTTTCTGTATGCTTTTCCACCCATTCCCCTGATTCCGGCGGTGCTAATCAAGCTGTCCCAGTCCAGGGCGCGGATGATCCGGAGTGGCCCAGACAGTGGTGGTTCACGGACCTGCTTCACCGGTCTCTCCTTCCTCACATGAAGCTGCCGTGCAGGCCAGACCTTCTCACGAAGTTCGGGAGGCTGATGGTGCACCCCAATCTCTCGTCTTTGAGTTTGGCGGCATGGCTCCTGAAATAGTGCAATATGGCCATTTAAATTTGCCAGATGATTGTATGGACATACTGAAGGAGGCTAAACGTCCTTCCACTCGGACTTCTTATGCTTACAAGTGGAAGCGTTTTTGTATCTGGTGCAAGTCCAAGAGCTATGACCCGACGACCTGTAAGGAAGAAGTCATCCTTCCTTACCTTCTACATTTGGCACAGTCTGGGCTGCTTAATGTCCATTCCATTAAGGTTCATCTCACTGCATTGACTGCCTACAGGAAATGTCCTTCACAGGCTTCTTTTTTCCAAGTCCCTGTGATTAAGAATTTTTTGGAAGGCTTGAAGAAAGTATTCCCTCCTGTTCGGCTTCCCTCGCCTTCATGGGAATTGAATGTGTTGCTGTCCAGATTGATGAAGGAGCCTTTTGAACCCATTCATAAGGCTTCGTTGCAGCACTTATCCTGGAAGGCGGCGTTCCTCGTGGCCATCAAATCGGCCCGCAGGGTAAGTGAAATTCAGGCGTTGTGTTGCCGAGAACCTTGTACTGTATTTCATGCTGCTATGGTTGTTATGCGTACTCGCCCTACATTTCTTCCAAAGGTTATGTCGTATTTCCATGTGAACCAGACCATAATGTTACCTACGTTCTTTCAGAATCCTTCATCTCCAGCGGAAAGGTCTTTGCATTCCCTGAATGTTAGGAGGGTGTTGAAATTTTATCTGGATAAAACCAAAGATATTCGTAGGTCAGACCAATTGTTTATCAATTCTGGATCAGTCAGGACCGGTCTTGCTACCTCTGAACAGTCCATCTCTAGGTGGATTGTGTCCTGTATACAATTGTGTTACCAAAAGGCTAATAAGACCTTAGGAGGTAAACCTAAGGCTCATTCCACCAGGGGCAAGGCTGCCACGACTGCTTTGCTTCGTAATGTTCCGATTGCAGAGATCTGCAAAGCGGCCACTTGGAAGTCGGTCCATACCTTTGCTAAGCATTTATTACTGTCTGGACACTGATGCCCGGGCAGACGCTCAGGTTGGGCAGGCTTCGCTGCGAAATCTGTTCGCACAGTAGTGGTGTTACTTTTCTTCTCTCCACCGCCGCTTTGGTGTGGGAATGGGCTTGCCATTCTATTCACTAGATTTTGCAGCGTGAATCTTTCTGGATTCACTATGCTGTGCATTATTCCGCGGTCTTGTGGTTGGGTCCGGATTCGTAGTCTTTTCTTTGTGTTTTTTTTTTCTTAGCCCAGGTGGGCGTCGGCGTCACACCCCCTTGGGTGTATTTCCGGTGACGTCGGCATGCTTCCTGCGGAAGCTCCCACTCTTGGGCGCCATCTTCAGATTCTTTTTTTCCGCGGTCTGGTCTGGATCGTTCCCGTTTGGGCTCCAGACATTTTTGGAGAAAGAAGAAAGAAAATACGAGGAAAAGTCATCTGAAGACTCCAGGGGACTTCATCAACGAAAGATCAGCAAGGATAAGGCGTTTTCCATCGAGATCTTCGACGACCGTCGACTAACACGCGACCAGAGAGGCCCTGGACGCTCGATGATGGACAACACGCCGTTCAAGTTCTGCCGTAACTGCCACCACAAGTACGCGCAGAAGGACCAGCACCCGGTATGCAACCTTTGCCTACCGGTGGACCACGAAAGCGGAGACTGCAACGCCTGTTCCGCCTTCGCCCCGAAGACCCTTCGTGTGAGAGAGAGGCAGAGGGTAGCACACGCCGCCCTGCAGGGGTAGGCCCCGACTCCGTCACTCTACGAGCTGGGGATGTCCTCCGAGGAAGAAGAAAACGCTGCAGCCGAAGACGACAGCTACACGGTCGTAGAGACCGATTACACGAAGACTTCTGACAAGGTAGGAGACTCTTCGGCCCCCAAGAACCCGAGAGACTGAGTCTAGAAAAATTGAGGGCAAGACCCCGAAAGCGCCGACGCCAAAAAAGGCGGCGTCCGCGACTATTCCCAGGCCCAGCGGATCCTCCGAGAAGGAGTCCCCGGTGCCGAGAGCTGCTGATCAGCAGAAAACGTCAAAAATCGTCCCCGAAAAGGATCGATCGACGCCGAGGGAGAGACCCAAAACTGACGACTACGACCAGAGACCCAAAATCCGGTTCAACGTTAAACTTCGACTCCGAAAGGCACGGCGACGAGGCATCCGCCGAAGAGAGCGGCCGACCCATCCGACGCGGAACACGCGGCCGAGATGGAGAAGAAAAGAAGGCGCCTCGAGGCAGAAATGGAGAACATCATGCAGCGGAAGAAAGATTTCGACGCAAAGATGAAAGCCTTCACGATCCCTCAAGACCAAACCACCGGTGGTGGAGGCGGTCGAGGAGGAAGAGGAGATCGCCGAAGTCACAGAGGAACAAGACCAAGACGTCGAGGTGATCGACGACCAGGAGGAGTACGAGAATCCCTACGATAGTTACAACTATGGGGAGGAAGAGGATGGCAGGACAGACACAGAGTCGGCACCCTCTGGCCTTCAGGAGGTAGATTACATCGATGTCGACACCGACAGCCCGGAGGAGGTGGTCGACACTTACCCCTCGAGGCGCTCGCCGCCGGACGACATCGGGGCCTACAACTCGGTGATACAATCTGCCGCAGCGGCTTTCAAGCTCAAGCTCGACGAAGAGAAGCAGAAAGCAGACTTCCTTCTAGAAACATTGCTCCCAACACAAACGAGGAGCCAGTTCCTTCCAATGCTCGAGAGCATCTTGGCTCAGGGGAAGGAAGCTTTCAGGGAGCCCGCAACATGCAAGGCAGTAACTCCCAGAACTGAGAAGAAGTACAAGCATGCCACAAAGGACCCGGCCTACATTCAGGGCACGGTCTCCGCAGACTCCATTATCACGGCCACAGCAAGGAGGGCTAACGTACCCACTACCTCGGGCCCACCACCGGATAAGGAGAGCAAAAGGATGGATCTGGTAGGCAAAAGGATCGAATGGAATGCCGCGACCCACTGGCGCATGGCTAATTCCAACGCCCTGATAAACAGGCACATGTACCAAATCATGGAGGGACTAGGGCAGTTGGTGAAGGACTTGCCCCAGGATGCCAGGCAGAAAGCCGAAAAGCTGGTTGAAGAGGGAAAGAATGCGGCAAATTCTTGCCTTAAGACGGCCCTGGATGGGGCAGACACCGCCAGCAGGCTCATGATGATGGGCGTCACGGAAAGGAGGAACGCCTGGCTCAGGATATCCGGTTTCAAACCGGAGGTGCAACACAGCATCCTGAACACACCGTTAAACGGCAGCACGCTTTTCGGACCAACAGTTGATGAAACGCTCAGCCAACTGAAGAAAGATAACGAAACCGCAAGATCCATGGGAGCATTGCAGTTCAGAGGGCACAAGAGGGGCACCCCGTCACGGAGGCCCGGCGGGAGAGGCGGAAACCAGCCATGTACATCACACCAGGCTTTCCAGCAAACGCACCAGGCAGACTCGCAGACTCAGCAGGATCATCAGAAGCAGTCCTGGCAGTACCAACAAAGAGGCCAGTCCTTTCGAGGGAGAAATGGACGGGGACAAAATAGAAGAGGGGGGCAGCAGCCCACCTCCAAGTGACTTCAAAAAACTCCGTGTGCCCGCCCACAAAAAAGACCACAGGGGGCAGCACGTACAGATGGGTCAAGACAAACTAGACACCTACGACCACAGGACACCAGTGGGAGGAAGATTAAGATACCACTTCCAGGAGTGGAGAGAAATCACATCAGACAAATGGATCCTCAACATTATCCAATTCGGATACTGCATAGAGTTGGAGGGGAGGCCAACAAGCAGAAAACCAAAAAGAAAGCCACTAGCAAGCAAGCAGCTGCAGTGCCTTCAGGAAGAAGCAAAAGAACTCCTGCAGAAGCAGGCCATAGAACGGGTACCCTTCAAGGAAAGAAACACAGGAGTATATTCAACGTACTTCCTGGTACCAAAAGTAGACGAGACAATGAGACCCATTCTCGATTTACGGTTCATGAACAAATTCATAAGAACGCAAAAATTAAAAATGACCTCCCTGCAAGAGGTGCTCCCACAATTGCAGATCGGGGACTTCATGGTCACAATAGACCTCAAAGACGCATACCTGCACATCCCAATGAACAGAAAGCACAAACACATGCTCAGGTTCACCGTCGGAGAAAGCCACTACCAGTTCACGACACTGGCCTTCGGTCTAAAATCAGCACCAAGAGTTTTCACAAAGTGCCTCGCAGCAGTCGCAGCGCACCTAAGAAGGCAAGGAATACACGTATACCCTTACCTGGACGACTGGCTGGTGAAAGCAAACTAATACCAGAAATGCAAGCTGCACGCACATACAGTGACCAGCACGCTCATAAACCTGGGGTTCTCCATCCATTGGAAGAAATCATCAATGGAGCCAGAACAAGTGAAGATCTTCCTGGGAGCACAGATCAACACCTTACAGGGCAAGGTGTTCCCCAGCGAGAAGAGGGCGAGGGCGCTGGTGAAGGAAACTCGCCTCTACCGGAAGGGACAAGCTCGGACAGTGAGGACTGCGAGCAAGATCATGGGGATGATGGCATCATGCATCCACCTGGTACCGAATGTACGACTCCACATGAGACCCATTCAAGAATGGCTACAGGAGCAATGGTCACAAGCTACAGGCAGTTGGGAGGATCTAGTGGTTGTAACGCACGCAGTGCAGAAGGAGATGACATGGTGGACCATGGAGAACATAGCAAGGGGAAAGCCTCTAACGCCCCCAACGCCAACAGTGACCATCACCACAGACGCATCCCTGAAGGGATGGGGCGCTCACATGGAGGAGCTCAAGGTGAGGGGACTGTGGACACCGACGGATGCGACCAAGCACATCAATTACTTAGAATTGAAGACAATCTTCCTTACACTGAAAGCCTTCCAAACAAGACTGTACAAACACAAGGTGTTGATACAAACAGACAATACCACTGCGATGTTCTACATCAACAAGCAGGGGGGCACCCAGTCAGCCCCGCTTTCAACGCTAGCGCAGGAGATATGGATATGGGCCATCCCTCTCAAGATAGACCTGCTGGCCATACACCTGCCAGGGAAGGACAACATACAAGCAGATTGGCTCAGCAGGCAGACATCGGCATCCCACGAGTGAGAGCTCAATGCTCAGGAGACAAGGCGCCTATTCGACAGATGGGGGACACCATCGGTGGACCTGTTTGCCACACGCCAGAATGCAAAATGCCGAAACTGTGCATCCAGGCAGCCCGAGGAAGGGTCACTAGGGAATGCCCTATGGATAGATTGGTCAAGGACATTTGCCTACGCCTTTCCCCCGATACCACTGATGCACAGAGTACTGAGCAAGTGCAGAGCGAGCAACATGACCCTGATACTGGTCGCGCCACAGTGGGCGAGGCAGACATGGTACTCGCAGATCATGGAGATGACAGTGTGCACCCCACAGATTCAGCAGGAGGAAAGACTTACTCTCCATGCAGAACGGAGAGGTGCTACACCCAGAGCCAGAGAGCATGAGCCTAGTAGCGTGGCTCCTGAGGACATAGAGTTCGCACATTTAAGATTGCCAGAAAGTACACTGAAGGTCCTGCGGGAGGCAAGAAGGCCTAGCACTCGGAAGTGCTATGTTGCGAAATGGAAGAGGTTCACAATATGGTGCAGACAAGAAAGACTTCACAATAAAATGAAGGACTCCACAGTGCTAAAGTACCTGACGCACTTGCTAGAGAAGAACCTTAGCTCATCCTCCTTGAGAGTTCACTTGGCAGCGATAGTCGCCTACACAAGGGGTGAAACTTGCAGGAGTTTCTTCACATCACAGGTGGTGAAGAGATTCCTAGAAGGGGCGAAAAGGATCGCACCGCCCAAGCGGGTGCCGCCACCTGCATGGAACTTGAACATAGTCCTAACGGAACTCATGAAAGAGCCCTTTGAACCGCTCCACAAGGCGTCCTTAAAGATGCTAACTATGAAAACAGCTTTCCTGGTTGCAATAACGTCCCTACGCAGAGTAAGCGAGCTTCAGGCTCGGACGCTACAAGAACCCTACATACAAATACACAATGATAGGGTTGTGATGAGGACTGACCCAAACTTCATGCCGAAGGTGGTATCTAAATTTCACATGAACCAGTCTATACAGATAGCGAGTTTTTTCCAAAAACCAACAACTGCCGCAGAGCGAGCTCTGCACACCCTGGACGCCAGAAGGGCAGTCATGCACTACATCGAAAGGACGAAGGGACACAGGAAAACAAAACAGTTCTTTGTGTCATTCGCCAACAGTTACATGGGAAAAGCAGTAACCAAAAAGACCATTGCACGATGGATCGCACAGACAATCCAACTCTGCCACAAGCGTGCAGGACAAGAGCTAGCAGAGGGGACATGTGCCCACTCCACTAGGAAAAAGGGCGCTACAATAGCCTTCCTGGCTAACACACCCATACAAGACATATGCCTGGCGGCAACATGGGCTTCGGTGCACACGTTCACGAAGCACTACTGTGTGGACATACAGATGAACAAGGAAGCTCAAGTTGGACAGAAGGTGCTACAGCACATATTCAATACCCAACGCTCATCTTCCACCCAACCGCCACAGAGATGAGAAACCGCTACAAAATCTATGCACAGCATAGTGAATCCAGAAAGATTCACGCTGCAAAACGAATAGTTTTCGTACCTGTCTGTGTAGTTTTGCAGCTTGAAGATCTTTCTGGATTCACTAGCGAACCCACCCACCTCCGCCAGAAAGATGAGGCTGGAGAGAGAAGAGGTGGTTAACAAAAGAAAGGATTTTAAAAAGTACAAAGCGGTAAAATACCAACTAAATAGAACATTGCCATTACTTCGGAAACGAAAGAAACACGGAAAAAAAGAACCCGAAGATGGCGCCCAAGAGTGGGAGCTTCCGCAGGAAGCATGCCGACGTCACCGGAAATACACCCAAGGGGGTGTGACGCCGACGCCCACCTGGGCTAAGAAAGAAAAAAAAAGAAAAGACTACGAATCCGGACCCAACCACAGGACCGCGGAATAATGCACAGCATAGTGATTCCAGAAAGATCTTCAAGTTGCAAAACTACACCGACAGGTAAGAAAACTATTCGTTATGACTATACACCGAGATCCCCTACTACAGAGTGAGTAGTTTCTGTCCTGTAACTCCAGTTCTGTAGTAGGGGTATCTGTTATAGTCATAAGCGCCCGCCCTCCTCCCCGGTGGAGAGATATTCATGTAAAGGAATGCTACAGATCTGGCGTGTTACGCCTTCAAAAAGAACTGAAAGTAAAAGGGACCTGCTGTGCATTCTGGGATACTGGGAGAGTTCTGGAAGCTTCTCTTAAAGGCTCAGTATCCTGTTCAGAGCCACATAATGGCAGCCTATGGGCTTGTTTGTCCACTCCTTCTCTATCATCCCTGAGGGCTTTTCTGGTAAAAGCATGTTTTTCTGGCTAGAAAAACCTGGACAGGCTTTGATTTTTGGTGGAATTTCTAGTTGAAGTACTGGACAGTGTAGCCTGTGGATATAGGCTGCATTATCGGTCTTTAAATTCTCTCTTAAGAGTGTGTGCAGTTCTGTATTTTTTGACAACTTAAGAGATTATTTTTGATTGCTCCGGGGTCCACGCACATGGGCGGGACTATTCACTTGATTATGACTATAACAGAGATACCCCTACTACAGAACTGGAGTTACAGGACAGAAACTACTCCATATCAGTGTTCCACCTATCTTGACGACGGACTTGAATGCCACAATTGTACACCACCGCCAGACTACAGTGGATCATCTGCTATCATTGGAGTTCATGATAAACAAGCCAACGTCACACCCGGCTCCTTTGCAGTGGCTTATTTTCATAAGAGCTGTCCTTGATACTGTGCAGTTTAGGGCCTTCCCTCCGTTGCAATGAGTCCAGCAAAGTTGGTCTCTGATCTCGATGTTTTCGCCTCTGATCTCGTTAAGACTGTCTTCTAGCCTCTGCTTGTCTCCTTAATGGAATTTGAAGTTTCATTAGGCTAAGCACCAAGAAAACCTATTGGATGCCATTCAAATTTCAGAGGAGACTGCTCACTATCTTCAATGGTAGCTGCTTGACCACAGTTAGACTAGCAGCATGCCCCGCTCTTTTCCCTACTCCAAGCTGATAGTGGTGATGGATGTGTCACTGTTGGGTTGAGGAGGTCAATCGGGGGTAGGTGGAGATCTGAGGTTTCTGGGGGGAAAAAATGGCTTCATGTCCATCTTTTGATATTGCTGACATTCGTCTGGTGTTCAAGGTCTTTCTTTTGTTCATCAAGGCGAGACTTATGCAGGTACTCATTAACCCATCACTGCCATGTAATGCATCTAGGAGGGCAGAATGGGGTCCTGTTCCAGGAGGCTCTGCGTTTCTGAAGTTCGCTGGAGCATTAGGGTATTTTCCTGATTGTGAACCACCTGGCAGGATCTTTGACTGTATCTACATCCCAAGATAGTGCAGAGCATCGTTTATAGCACTATTCAAATTTCATGGGAAAACTGATTGACCATGGTAATGGCA
The DNA here is from genome assembly GCF_964261635.1 of Lissotriton helveticus. Classification (NCBI taxonomy): domain Eukaryota; kingdom Metazoa; phylum Chordata; class Amphibia; order Caudata; family Salamandridae; genus Lissotriton; species Lissotriton helveticus. The sequence goes on along the minus strand of NC_136067.1, from coordinate 1,543,123,321 downwards.
GTACTGGGGTACTTTAGGAAATTATTCAATGATAACTTTATTTTGGTCGAAGACCATAAAAGTGCAGATAAAATACATACAAGGCACAGTAGTTAAAACAATAAATATGAACGACTGATATTACACATAAAAAGTAAATTAAACAAATAGTTATCGATTGGCAATTTAGATAAGAATTTTTTTTACTATTTTTTTTAAAAGAATGAATCCAGGTATATTTACAATGACTTTAAACAATACCTTTCCTTCGTTGCCACATACCATGTAAAAAGCGAGAAACAGCAAAGACAATAGGTGGCGAGGTGTCGTACATTAAAACTCTACACGCCTGCATATATTGCCTGAAGCTCAAGTTTCTACATAGTGGGATCAACCAGCATTTTCTTATTGAGATATACGCTGGGCAGAAAATCATAACATGGGCAACATCTTCTCGGATGTAATTACATGCTGGGCAGGATATGTTTTCTGTTTTAGCCCATTTCGAAGTAAATGCCCTAATTGACAGGCAACCATGCCTCAATTGAGTATATAATTTCCTCGCAAGAGGGGGTTGGACTACATCTAGGAATTCCTCCTGTCGAGGTACAGATTTCACTAGGAGGAACTCCAAGACAGCCTACCCTGAAATTATGATTTGGTGCATACTATGCTAGAAGCCATTCCTTAGTAGGAAGGAATTAGATTAGGTCTATCAGTTTATAGCTAATTTGCACACGTCTTATTCTTTACAATTGATTTTATGAATATCTTGTTATGGGTCTTTTACGCATAGATTGTATGTTGATCCAAATACTTTTAGAAATTTTTATCAAGGGTTTTAAACCAAAATGTTGTATGATTAACTTGCATGGATTCATTTAGTTGAACATTTTTATGTAACTGTATGGATTTGTTACAAGGATTGTTGTATTTGCAAGTTTTAGGGAAACCATTTTCTGAAATAAACTTTACTTGCTTACGCCTCCAAGCGTAGAGATTAAGCGGCAACAATTAACTACGTTTAATGTATCTCCCAAAGTGGTAGAGTTCATCCTTGCTATCAAGCACCCTTCTGCAAAGTTCATTTAAGCCAGGTCATGGGAGAAGTTTGAGGCCTGGTGTGGAGCCTAAGGCAAACTCTTACTAAGCTAGACTCCAAGTTTTTTTGTGTCTTTGCCCCAGTGAGGTCTTGCAGTAGGCCCTATCACAAGTTATTTGGAAGCCCTTTCTGCATTTACCAGGTCAACCGTCCTTTTCCACACAAAAAACTATTGTGATCCAATTTGTAAAATATTTGACATGTCCCTCCAAACCCTTTGTGCCTCAGTGAGATTTCAATTTGGTCCTGACTTTACTCACGGGTGCCCCCTTCGAGCCAATGGACAGTGGCAGCTACCACTGTTTTGGCACACAGAGTTCTTATTCTTGATCTTTGCCAGGCTGACTTGGACATTGGTGATAGGGCAAACATTTTCTAGATCCAACCTAACGGGTCTCCAGCTTTGCTAGGTGATACCATATGACACTAGTTGCGGCTCTGCCTGCCAAGGAACTAAATTAATCAGCTTACACGTAGTGCCGTCTGGTGTGCTGCTTGTTTTTCTTCACAATACGGACAACTGTCAGTTGCTCGCTTTTATTTGGTTTTCACAGAATTCCTTAAAGAATATAATACTAGTTGTAAGCGTCCTAGGCTTCTTACTATCTAGATTTTGTCACAAGCAGATATAGGGTTAAGATATGGACCTCTGCATATGGTCTATGCACCCGGAAGCCACCTGAGATTGGAAAACCAAGTTGTTCTTGGGTTAGACCTGTAAGAAGGCGGGGGGCGGTGGGAGTGGAAATCTTTCAAGCCTATGCTTCCTGGCTCAACAATATCTCAAAACATCAATAAACCAACAGTTGATTGAATTTCATACCAACAATTGATTGTGCAAATTACCAAATAAATATTTATGATATTCAAAGAAAAAATACTTAAAATCTGTGCTCCAACTGATGGCGCAGTGATTTCGAATGTGCTCACAATGGTGCGGTAGTGCATTTTGAGGAAGTCAAAACATTGAATCGATACATCGGTTTTTCAACAAGACTCAAAATCAACATTCAATGTGGAAACAGTCACATTTTAGGTTAACATGTGATTATGTTGGTTTAGACCCCCCCCAAATACAATTCCACAGGGTCTTCATCAGGACAGTGATTGGTAGCAAACTTCCAGGTAACAATGACAAATGTCTTCTATGAAGGAATTCCACACTGTTGGGATAAAGTGTGATCCATTTCCCTGATCACAGGTAATCCAATCACGGAAGTGCATTAGAGCTGAGCATAACATCCTGCGTCCTATCAAGCCACTATTCAATGTCATCTTGCACTCGACGGCACTGCCAGCAGCGTACACAAACTTTGTCATGCCATTGCTTCTGGGGAGTTTTCTGCCATCTAAAACCCTGGACGTATGGACTATGACATTGCTTCTATTATAGTCTCTGATGGCACTCTGAGCTGTGTTTGACATTCTCTCCTTCAGAAGAAATACGTCCGGTAGCAAAGGAGACAGTAAAAGCTTTTTTTTTCAGGACTGGGTACAGGCTATGCTGACCCTGTACCCAGAGGTTCAACCTATGTATGCAAATGAACTTGATCTGCCAACCTGGAAGTTCGGCCAGTGGCGAAAGATGTTTGAGGCCGATAACTTGCTCCCTCCTTATATCATAGATGTGGTGCTTTATTAAAATCTTCAGAATGGAAGCAGTCTTGATACGCCCCTTGAACAAGAGATTCCTGATCCTTCAGGGGAAATGTTTGTTCATGGTTGTGTATAAAAGTCGCATGTTTGAGTTGCCCCCTACTGTCTGTAGAACTATCCAATCTTCTTCCTGAAACCGTGCAGCAGTTTTCAGTGACTGCAGAAGCTGTTCTACATTTCAACTAGGCTCTTCTGGAACTGGCTGCCTGTTAAAAGCTCTTTTCGGTGCCCGCAGTCCACGTGCAGATTGCCCTCCAATATAAATGCTTATTGACTCCTTCTCCAGAGAGCTTGGTGGTTTAAGCATCTTCTGCAAAATTGAATCCCAACACTTTTCATTCAGTGCTGCCAGACTGGGAGTCCAAATGCTCTAAACCACGAAGGGCAAATTTTTTTCTTCTGATGGTATTGCCTTAAACACTGAAAACTCAGCATGCCTCCTCGGGCAGTAGGTCTAAGCCCCATAGCAAACATGTAACACCAGCAGGAGGCAACTAAAACACTTCTTCCAGGAATGGAAATAAATAACAGACCAATGGATACTGAACATCATACAGTTCGGATACTGCATAGAACTGGAAAAGAAACCACCAGACAGGAAACCAAAAAAGAAAGCGCGCTCAGGAAAAGCACTAGCGCTACTCCGAGGAAGCACAAGAACTCCTCCGAAAAGAGGCCATAGAAACCATACCATTCAAAGAAAGACACAAGGGGGTGTACTCTAACTACTTCCTCGTACAAAAGGTGGACAAAACGTAAAGACCCATCCTGGACCTACGGGTCCTGAACCAATACATAAAAACGCAAACATTGAAAATTACATTTTCAAGAAGTTGTCCCTCAGATAAGGGACGGAGACTTTATGTCCACCATAGACCTAAAAGATGCCTACCTACACATTCCCATGAACAGGCAGCACAAACATCTACTGAGATTTACCATCGACAAAGAACACTACCAGTTCACTGCCCTGGCCTTCGGACTAAAATACGCGCCAAGGGTCTTCACCAAGTGCCTTGCAGCCGTGGCAGCGCACCTAAGGAGGGAAGGGATTCATGTATTCCCCTACCTCAACGACTGGCTAATAAAAGCAAGTTCCCACAAACTCTGTAAAGAATATGCACAGCGGATCACAGACGTTAACAGAACTGGGATTCTCAATACACGGGGGGAAATCCTCGATGGAACCAGAACAAGTGAAGATCTTCCTAGGCACACAGATCAACACCATACAGAGCAAAGTGTTCCCCAGCGACAAGAGGACACTTGCCCAACTGAGGGAGACCCGTCCGTACCAGAAGGGGTGAGTTCTGACAGTGAAGACAGCGAGCAAGATCATGGGGATGATGGCGTCGTGCATACACCTAGTCCCCAATATATGGCTCCACTAGACCATTCCAGGAATGGCTGCAACAATGGTCACAAGCTACAGGGAGTTGGGAAGATCTAGTGGTTGTAACTCACGCAGTGCAGGAGGAGATGGTGTGGTGGACCAAGGAGAACATAACCAAAGGGAGGCCTTTAACACCACCAACCCCAACTGTGACCATCACCACAGACGCATCCCAGATGGAATGGGGAGCACACATGAACAAGCTCAAGGTGAGGGGTCTGTGGACCCCAGCAGATGCAATCAAACACATCAACTATCTGGAGCAGAAGACTATGTTCCTCGCACTAAAGGCCTTCCAGAAATAACTGTACGGGCAAAGAGTGCTGATACAAACCGACAACACCACAACGATGTTCTACATCAACAAACCGGGAGGAACACCATCAGTAGCGCTATCCAACATAGCGCAGGAGATATGGAGATGGTAATCCCACTATAAATAGACCTCCTGGCAATACACCTACCAGGAAAGTACAACGTGGAGGCGGACTGGCTCAGTAGACAGACATCGGCATCCCACGAGTGGGAGCACAATGCACAAGAAACACAAAGGCTATTCAAGAAGTGGGTAACCCCAACAATAGACCTATTTGCAACACACCAGAATGCAAAATGCCAATCCTTCGCATTCAGGCAACCAGGGGAACAATCCCAGGGGAATGCCCTATGGATAAGCTGGTCGAAAAAATGTGCCTACGCTTTTCCCCCCCATACCACTGATGCACAGGGTACTCAGCAAATGCAGAACCAGCAACATGACGCTGATCCTGGTGGCACCGCAGTGGGCCAGACAGTTGTGGTTCTCACAAATAGTGGAAATAGCGCAGGGGCCACCTCACAAGTTCGGGAAAAGGAAAGACACACTCCACGCAAAGTGGAGTGGTACTCCTCCAAGAGCCAGAGAGCCTCTGCTTAGTGGCATGGCTCCTGAAGACATAGTTTGCATACCTGAAACTGCCGGAGAGCACACTGCCGGTGCTATGAGAGAAGGAGACCAACCACACGGAGGTGCTATGTAGCAAAATGGAAAAGATTCACACAATGGTGTATCAAGAAGAATCTGCACAAGAATGACCAAGGAATCAACGGTGCTAAAATATTTAACAAACCTGCTAAACCAAACCTAAGTTCCACCTCACTGAGTGCACCTAGCAGCGATAGTAGCCTACACAAGAGGAGAGACCGGAAAGAGCTTCTTGACATCACAAGTAGTAAAGAGATTCCTGGAAGGGGCTAAAATTATCGCACCGCCAAAGAGGATGATGCCACGGCATGGAACCGTAATCTAGTTTTAACCGAATTTATGAAGGCGCCCTTTGAGCCCATCCATAAAGCCTCACTACAAATGTCCACAATGAAGACAGCCTTTCTAGTGGCAACCTCGCTACGCAGGGTAAGCGAACTGCACGCACTAACGCTACAAGAACCTTGCATCCAAATACACGACAGGGTGGTGATGAGAACTGACCCACACTTTATGCCAAAGGTGGTGTCAAGGTTTCACATGAACCAGACAATACAAATACCAAGCATATTTCAGAAACCATTCACAAGCGTTGAGGGCACTGCACTCTGGACGCTAGAAGGGCAGTAATGCATTACATGGAAAGAACTAAAGAGCACAGGAAAACAAAGCAGTTCTTTGTGTCCTTCGCAAGCAGTTTCCTGGGTAGACCAGTAACTAAGGCCACCATCGCACGGTGGATCGCACAAACGATACAATTCTGCCACAAACAGGCAGGTCAAGAACTAACAGAGGGGGCACGAGCCCACTCTACCAGGGAAAAAAGGAGCAACGATAGCCTTCCTGGCTAACACACCCTTCAGGACATTTGCCTGGCGGCAACATGGGCTTCAGTGCACACGTTCACTAAGCACTACTGCGTGGATATACAAATGAACAAGGAAGCACAAGTAGGACAGAAAGTGCTTCAACATATATTCAACAACCAAAGCTAATCTTCCACCCAGCCACCACAAACATAACAAACCGCTACAAAGTCTATGCGCAGCATAGTGATTCCAGAAAGATTCAGGCTGCAAAACGAATAGTTTCTTACCTGTCGGTGTAGTTTTGCAGCTTGAATATCTTTCTGGATTCACTAGTGAACCCGCCCACCTCCGCCAGAAAGATGAGGCAGGAGAGGAAGATGGAAATGCAAGGAATAAAAGACAGACACTTTAAGAGACAGTAAAAATTCATTTACTTTAACGAAGAACTAGAAAACATTGCCAAGGATTCAGAAACCAAAACACAAAAACGAGAAAAAAAAGAATCCGAAGATCATGCCCAAAGGTGGGAGCTTCCGCAGGAAGCGTGCTGACGTCACAGGAAGTTAACCAGAAGGTGGGACGTCGACGCCCACCTGGGCTACGAAAAAAAAGAAAAAAAAGACTCAGATTCCGGGCCCAACCACTAGACCGTGGAATAATGCACAGCATAGTGAATCCAGAAAGATCTTCAAGCTGCAAAACTACACCGACAGATTAACTATTTGTTATCCAGTATTGGTATCTTTCATAGATTCACATGCAACCCACCTCCCTTCCCTGGAAAGGCTCTCCTAGTCCTCTCAGTAATGCAACTACTTAGCATTGTGCTTACGAAAATCTGAGGGACTAGAGCTCCTTCCAGGAAGGTTCCAGAGGGTGGTGATAGCTGATTGGCTCTTCTCCGAAGTTTGGTCCTTTTTTTACAAAAGGACATGGATGTTACTAATGTGAGACCCTTGGCCTATTACTCTATAGGTCTAATGAGACATTACTTTATTTATGTACCGGGGACTCCCAGCCCGACGGGGAATGATTCAGGCATGTGAATCTATGAAAGATACCAATACTGGATAACTGCAGTTACAGGTAAGTAACGCATTCCTTACTTACCCTAAATTATTTCACAGGCGTCAGACTGGATCTGGAATTTTTTTTAACAGTACCCCTAAACGCTGGTAGATATCATCAGTTGGCTGCATGTTTGCATTCCCCCTGCCCGAAGCGACTTGTGCGATGCCTGTAGAGGCACCACCCCAGCGTACTGACGCCTGCTCTTTTCTTTCCGTGCGAGTTAGCTCTGATCCATGAGCTACCCCTCAGTCACTTTTTGACAGTTTTTTTCTCGAATATTTGTCAACACTTTTTCTGAGAATTTATTCGGCTGGTGTGACAATGTCTCCTAAGAAACCTAAGGCTTTCAAGTCATCTGGTGCCTCACAGGCAGATATCGGAAAGACCCACACTTTGTGGTGCTTGGAGAAGGACGATAAGTCCAACACCTGCAAGGTCCAGGGACAGCTCGTGGAACCGCACACAGCGGACGTTGTAATCCAAGTGGTTGGGTAAGTCCCACCCCACCATAAGTCGTTGAAGTCTTTGCCTTGGCTGTACCCATCCAAATCCTTGGATGAGGCACAGGAGCATGGCATTCTAGGCCTCACTAGTGTGCGGAGCCTGTGCCAGGGTCTGCTCTGAACCTCCGTAACTTTGCTGGAACTACCCCACCCAACCAAGAGTTCTAGGCGGCCATGCACCTCGCATCTGAAAGAAACAGGTTAGTGTTAGATTCCTTACCTTAGAATATCCCCAGGTGTCAGACTGGATCCGGAAAGTTTTCGTCAGCAGTACCCCTGCCGTCGCTAGGTGTCTGCGGCTCCGCGTCGTGATCGCCGGGATGACTTCGTCAGAGTACTTAGACGCCGCACTTGCGCGCTGACGTCAGTTCTTCTTTTTTCTGCGCCGCAAGCGCAGATCCGGGAAGAGTGGTACTCCAGTCAATTTTTGACTACGTTTTTGATTTCTTTTGATCACTTTTCGAGCCTACCCTCGACTCGCGGTGCCGCTAGGGATGCCTGTTTTTAAACCTTGCGAGGACTGTCACCGTTTGATGTCGGTGACCGACCCCCACCGTCTGCCTTTATTGTTTCGGGGCTGGCCATGACAAGTCGTGCCTTGACCTCAAAGGCTAGACTGGAGCAGACCCGTAAGCTGCTCCGGCAGTCTGCTCTGCTCCGCTCGAAGTCCCGGTCGAGGAGGAAGTCTAGGGACTGGTCGCGGAGCCGCAGTCATCGTTGCTCGACGAGCCGCCACCCCTCGTCAGGCTCCAAGTCCTCAGGTAAGTTGAGGCATTAGAAATAGAAGTTGAAGAGGCATTATCGCTCTTCCGACGCTCGCGCAATGCAGCTGGGGGTTCGGGCGACACCGCCCACGCGGCTCCATCGGAGCCGCGTCCAGCTCCATACCCGCTGGTTCCTGGGCTGCACGCGACACCGGAGGAGGTCAGCGCGTTGCTCTCTGCCATGAGGTCACGCTTTCCTTAGTCTGAACCTGCTGAGGTGCCTTCGGGCCCCGCGGGTCTGACTGGGAGCCCTAGCGGGCCGGCAGCTCCGGTGCGGATGGGTGCTTCGGCGCCGTCTACTCTCCCGACACCGCATGGCTCCGCTGGATCCGGGCTGTCGCCAGTCGACCTCGCGACTCCGCTGGCGCAGACCCCAAGGGTGTCGATCCCGGCGCAGTCTCCGGACGATGTGGACCCCGGTTTCAGTCCTGGTACCGCTCGACGCAGTCTCGGGCGCCGATGGGTGAGGCCTTCACCCTCGACCCGTTCCATCATTTTTGCCTGATTATCAGGAGATGGATGACTAGGAGGATTGGGAGGGGGTCGGAGGACCCTCTGGCACTGCAGTGCCAGTTGAGTCCGGACTGGGCAGAGGAGCTAAGGGAGGCCAGTGGTCTGGACACTTCGCCCGACACTGGATTAGTCTCTCCTCCCTCCGTGGCTTCGGAGGAGGGGGCTGCTTACAGCGTGGTGTTGAACAGGGCAGCCAAGGCCTTGGCTCTTGAGCTCCCTGTCGTGGCTGTGAGGACTAACCTCCTCACTGAGGTGCTCAAACTGCAGGCAAGCTCCTCGGAGCCTCTACTGCTGTTTAACGAAGCCCTCACTAACGTTCTGCTGGGCACCTGGTCCAAGCCCTCCACAGGCCTTCCTGTGGATCGGAACGTGGCCAGACGCCACCGCCTGGCTCTGGGCGACCCTAGCTTTCTGTCCGTGCACCCCACCCCCGAGAGCCTGGTGATCCAGGCCTCTACGTCTCAGACCGCATTCCCGACCGCTCCTCCGGATCGGGAAACCAAAGGGTATGATCAGTTTGGGAAGAAACTGTTCTCCTCGCTCAGTTTGGGGCTGCGGTCTGTCAACACCGCCTGCCTTTTGGGCCGTTACACCCACTCTCTGTGGGATTCGGTTGCGGACGTGCTGCAACAGTGTCTGGAAGAGGCCCGGCAAAGCTCGCCCAAGCCCTGGCGGGATGCGGCATGGTACTCAATTATATGTGGACTTGACACCACAGACTTGCTGGGTAGGGCAATTGCAATGACGGTGGCGGTTCGCCGCCACGCCTGGCTGAGGTCCGACAACTTTTCGGGAGATGTACAGGCCTCTCTCATGGACATGCCCTTCGATGGCCGTCGCCTTTTTGGCGACAAAGCGGACAGTGCACTGGAACGTTTCAAGGACTCCAGGGCGAAGGCCAAGTCCTTGGGCCAAGGCCAGCGCCAGCAAACTCCCGCTTTTCGCCCCTTTTGTGGCCAAGGAAGGGGCACCCCACATGTCCAGCCAGCCGCAGACCCAGTCTCCACGCGGATGTGGTAACCGCCGTGGCGTTGCCGGGGGTCCATGGCAGGGTCAGTCCACATCCGCTCCTGCAGGATCTGCCTCTAAGCCTTCCTAGTCTGGCATTTCAGGCCCATTCAATGCCAGTGGGGGTGGCAGGGTTCGCCATCACCTCCTCCACTGGTGCCCCTTCACGTCGGACAGGCGGCTGCTGCAAATCGTCCGAAGGGGCTACTCCCTCCCCTTCGTGGCGACCCATCCAGCCATGCCACCGCAATACCTCCACGTGTCGGGGGGATCACTTGAAACTTCTGCAGGAGGAAGTTCTAGCCCTCTTGGCCAAGGGGCCCATCGAACACGTTCCTGGGCCAGAAGTAGGACGTGGTTGCTATTCCCACTACTTTCTGGTACCCAAGAAGGGCAAAGGAGGCCTACGCCCTATCTTGGACCTGCGGAGCGTCAACGGCTTCCTCTGGAAGAAGTTCAAGCTGCTGACTTTGGCTCAGGTCCTGACTGCCCTGGACCCAGGAGACTGGATGGTAGCGTTGGACTTGCAGGTCGCGTATTTCCACATCCCCGTCCTGCCGGCCCACCGGCGCTACCTGCGGTTCACGGTAGGCCACGAGCACTTTCAGTTTACCGTGCTCCCCTTCGGCCTTACCAGCGCCCCTCGGGTGTTCACAAAAGTGATGGCGGTGGTCGCAGCTCATCTGCGCAGATCAGGGGTTTCAGTCTTCCCCTATCTCAACGACTGGTTGTTGAAGGCGGGCTCGCCCCAGACAGTAGTCTCCCACCTCCAGACTACATCCAACCTTCTGCACTCGCTGGGGTTCTCGATCAGTGTGCCCAAGTCACACCTGTGCCCCTCTCAGAAGCTCCTTTTCATTGTAGCGGTTCTGGACTCGGTGCAGTTTCGGGTTTTTCCCCCCCGAACAGTGGGTTCGAGATATTCAGGCTCTGATTCTGATTTTTCAGCCTTTATCTCGTGTTTTGGTCAGGTTGACGCTGCGACTCCTGGGGCTGATGGCCTCCTGCATCCTTCTGGTGCATCACACCAAGTGGCGGATGTGGGCTCTGCAGTGATATGATATGATAAAAATTTATAACGCGCATGGACAATAACCCGCAGGTATCAAGGCGCCTAACAATAAGATCAAAAATTGAAAACAGACGTCCTTACATATAGGCTTGCCGGAAGAGGCAAGTTTTTAGGGCAGTACGAAACTTCTGTAAAGACGGAAGGGATCTCAGGTCCAAAGGAAGATCATTCCACCATTTAGGGGCTAGAGTGGAAAAAGCCCTGCCACCCCATTTAGCTCTTCGTACGCGGGGGACTGTCAGAAGCGATTTCCCGGAGGAACGCAAGTTCCTTCCGGGGGTGTAGTGGGAGATGATAGACCCAATTCCCGTGTCGCTATTTTTAGCGATGGCTCTGTAGGTCATGCATAAGACTTTAAATCGGATTCGATGTTCTACCGGTAGCCAATGCAACGTTTTCCTGGCCGCAGTGGCCGAGGAGCGTCTAGGAATATCCAGGACAAATCTAGCTATGGTGTTTTGGACTACCTGTAAGCGCTGCAGGTGGCTCCGGTTTAGCCCAGCATACAGCGCATTACAGTAGTCCAAACGAGAACCTGTAAGTGCGACGGCTATTTGCTTTCTAGCCTGTAAGGAGAGATTTCCTGATCCTACGCAGGGTGTGAATCAAGCCCCAGCAGGTGGAAACGGTTCTACTCACCTGACTAGCCATGTCAAGGGCAGGGTCTATCATCACCCCGAGATTCTTAGCAGATGTTGTGGGGGAAGGGCATATGCCTAGGGAGTCAGGCCACCAGTTGGCTGACCAGATGTTTTCTTTTCCCCCAAACACCATCACCTCAGTCTTCTCCCCATTCAGTTTAAGAGAGTTCTGAATCATCCAATGACCAACCGCCTCCATACAAGATCTAAACTTGGAGGCGATTAGCACATCTGAATGGGGGAGAGAGACGAGTATTTGGGTGTCATCTGCATAAGAGACTACCTCCATCCCGAAAGATCTAATTAGTCTGGCTAGTGGGGTCACATAGATGTTAAAAAGGGTCGGGCTGAGTGCCGACCCTTGGGGGACCCCACACAGCACTGGTCGGGATGGAGATAGGAACTCCCCCAGCTTGACTCTTTGTTCTCTCCCAGTAAGGAAGGGGGAAGTGGGACCTGAAGTTTCAGTGGGCACAGCATCAGGGCAACCTGTCCAACCACGTCCTGATCTCGGAGGGCACTGCGAGTCAGTTGCAGTGGTGGTTCATGAACCGCGATTGGGTCAGCGGCAGATCTCTCTCCCTACCCCAACCGGAGCACGTAGTGGTGACGGATGCGCCCCTCCTGGGATGGGGGGGCCACATGGGAGAGAGGGAGATCGGAGTCCTCTGGTCTCCGGCGGAGCCCCGGCTCCATATCAACCTTCTGGAGCTGCTGGCGATCCGACTTGCACTGAAGGCATTCCTTCCCTCTGTCCGGGGAAGTGTAGTGCAGGTGTTTACGGACACCACCGCCATGTGGTACTGCAACAAACAGGGCGGGGTGGGGTTGTGGACCCTTTGCCAGGAGGCTCTGCGCCTCTGGCAATAGCTGGAACACCAGGGTGTTCCCCTGGTGGTTCAACACCTGGCAGGTTCCCTGAACACCAGGGCGGACTAACTCAGCCGCCGGTGCATGATGGATCACGAATGGCGTCAGAACTCTGACGTGGCGCAAGGTCTCGTTCAGCAGTGGGGAGAGCCTTGGTTAGATCTATTCACCACCGAAGAGAATGCGCAATGTCATCAGTTCTGCGCGTTGGAATTTCCAAGGCGGCACTCGCTCGGCGACGCTTTTCATCACGAGTGGAGCTGCGGTCTGTTGTACGCCTTTCCGCCTATATCAGAGTGCTGAAGATCAGGTGAGACCGGGCCCAAGTCATCCTTGTAGCTCCGGACAGGGCACGAAGATACTGGTATCCCGAGCTACGCAGCATGTCGGTCGATCCCCCGATTCGTCTGCCTCTTCAGGAGGACCTTCTGTAGCAGGGGACGGTCCTCCACCCGAACCTGTCCAGTCTCCACCTACATGCGTGGAGATTGAGCAGCAGCAGTTGAGGCCATTTGACTTGCCTCCTGAAGTTTGCAATGGGATTCTGGCAGCCAGGCTTCCCTCCACAAAAACTGTATATGCCTGCAGGTGGAACAAATTTGTGGCATGGTGCACAGCAAAGGCTGTGGATCCACTCTCTGCCCACCTTTCAGAGGTGCTCCTCTTCTTTCTTTCTCTTGCCCAGCAGGGCTCTGCTCTGGGCACTATCAAGGGTTACCTTTCTGCCCTTTCCGCCTTCTTGAGGCTACCTGATCAGCCTTCTTTGTTCAAGTCCCCGATTGTTAACAGATTCTTGAAAGGCATCACACACACGTTTCTTCCTGTTCCCTTTATGATGCCTCAGCGGGACTTGAATCTTGTTCTAACATATCTGATGTGCGCTCCCTTTGAGCCACTTCATAACTGTCCTATTCGTCTTCTGACTCTTAAAACTGCATTCCTGGTTGCCATCACCTCTGCCAGGAGAGTGAGTGAGTGAGCGAGCTCCAGGCTCTATCTTCAAAACCTCCTTTCCTCTCTGTCCATCCGGACAAAGTTGTTCTGAGGACTCGTCCTTCTTTCCTGCCCAAGGTAGTCACGGCCTTCCACATCGGGCAGTCTATCACCTTGCCCATCTTCTTTCCGCATCCCTCGAAAGAGGGAGAGGCTCCACACTCTGGACCCAAAACGTGCGCGCTCCTATCTGGATCGCACACGCCAGTTCCGGGTGGACGACCAGCTCTTTGTTGGTTACGTGGGCGCTAAGAAGGGACGGGCGGTGCACAAACGGACCATCTCTCGGTGGGTCGTCTTGTGTATCAAGGTTTGCTACTCCTTGGCTAAGAAGGAGCCTCCAGTTGGGCTGCGTGCCCATTCCACTCTGGCCACGGCAGCTACTACTGCCCTTGGTCGGGGAGTCCCCTTGCAGGACATCTGCCAGGCAGCTATGTGGGCCTCGCTGCACACGTTTGCTAGACACTACTGCCTGGACAGCCAAGTCCGGAGAGATGGCTTTTTCGGCCATTCCGTTCTCCAGGACTTGCTGGTGTGATCTTGGTTTGCAGACCCACCACCGGAGTTGGTATTGCTGGGGTATATATTCTAAGGTAAGGAATCCAACACTAACCGGTTTCTTTCAGATGCACTAGTTACTTACCTTCGGTAATGATATATCTGTAAGAAACAGTAGTTGGTGTTAAATTCCTTACCGCCCCACCGATCCTCCCTGTTCTGCGAACCGATATCTAGGGTTAAGGACATCCCTTTCAGGGCCCTAGTTTCATGGCACCAGTGTCGTTTTCTATCCTGGCTCTGCATTCCTGGCGCAGAAAGCTATGTACATAACTGACGTCCGCACGCGAGGGCGGCATCTAAGTACTCAGACGCCATCCCGGCGATCACGATTCCGACGACTGACGCGGAGCTGCAGACGACGCCTAGCAACGCGCAGGGGTACTGCTGACAAACTTTCCGGATCCAGTCTGACGCCTGGGGTTATTCTAAGGTAAGGAATCTAACACTAACTACTGTTTTTTACAGATATATTGTTACCAAAGGTAAGTAACTTGTGCATTTGGTCTTCAAGCCCACGTATTCTGGATGGGCCCCCACTGGACTCACGTTTGTGGGTTTGCCCTCTGCGCCAGTGAGGCCCTTCTAGATCCTGTGCCAAATCCAGAGCGGCGCTGTCTTTGACCATCTTCAGTGCCTGCTCCAGTACAGACGCCCCTAGGCGTCGCCATAGTAATTCCAAACTCCGACACGGAACTGAACTGCCATAGTCTGGCTCTGGTGTCAACCTGGACTATGCCCTCCGATCTGGAGCAAGTGCCATGTTCATTTGAGAGGCTTGAAGGGGTAGATGAACGGGAGGGTTCTTAGGACCCTTATGGATAGGAGCATCCCCTGGATGACGCAGAGGACAACTGGTATTAGGAATTGGTGGATGCTAGTGGGTTAGACACCTCACCGGACACTGGCTTGCTCTCTTCCCCCTACCATGGCTACGGAGGATGGTGCCTCCTTCGCTATGTTGATGTGAAAGGCGGCTCAGGTCTTGGACCTTTGGATGCTCTGTGGCAATCAAGATGAATGTATTGACACAGGTGCTTCTGACGGGAGTTACCATTACTCACATTTGATGAAGCCCATACAGATGTCCTACTTTGGCGCTTGTCCAAGCGCTGCCCTGGAGCTCCTGTGCACAGGTAATTGCCAGCTGCCATTCTGCTCCAGGGGACACCAGTTTCCTCATCCAGCACGGAGAACTTGGTGGTCCAAGCCTCCACATCCTGAGTCAACTGCGATACGTTCCCTTCCATGCCACTGGATAGGTAATCCAAGAGGCTGGATACCTTTGGTAAGAGGGCGTTCTCTTCCACCAGCCTAGCACTGCTGTTGGTGAACACCTCTTAATTCTTGTGCTGATCAACTCTTATGATCTTGGACTCTGTTGTGCAAGTGCTGCCCATGGTCTTGGAGGAGCCCTGGGCCATACTGTTGCAGCCAATCGCAGACAACGGTGATGCAACGAAGTTGACCGTCGGACGTGAACTAGATATGGCAGACTCACTGGGCAAATCTATTTAGTCTGTGGCACTTAGGTGCCATGTCAGGATGAGAACCACTGAGTTTTCGGGGCATGTCCAAGCATTGCTCATAGGCATGCCCTATGATGGTTTTAACCTCTGTGGTGACATGGCATACTCTGGGCCACGTCCTTGGGTCTATCCATGGCCCCTTGCCAACCCCAGTCCGCCTTTCGCCATTTTCTTGGCTACGGCATTTTCACAGCCATTTGATCCTGGCCATCATGGCCAGCAGGTTTCCCATCGTTTTTGAAGCGAAGGATGCGGTTCTTACAGACCTTGTGGAGCCCCTAGCCAGAGGTCAGTGAAGCACCCCACCTCCTCTGAAAGCAGCTACAGCCACCAAACCCCTTTAGTTTCTCTCCTCCTGACATGGGCATCCAATGGGACACTGGATACGCCATCACCTGCTCCACTGGCAGCCGATAACATCCGACAGATGGTTTTTGCAGACACCCAATTTGGGCTGCTCCATCCCCTTTCTTGAATCCCCTCCACCCATGCCTACTTACGATCAGCTGACGGAGGACCATTTCTCCTTATTCTTGTAGTAAGTGTTGACTCTTGGCCAAGGGAGCCATCAAGATGGTTCCTGCATCAGAAGTCTGTCGCAAGTCCAAGAAGGATGGAGGCCTTTGTCCTATTCTAGACCTGTGTCGTCTTAACTTCTTCCTGAAATAAAGTTCAGATGCTTGTACCCTGGAGTATAGATGGAAGCTTTTCACTTGCAGGATGCATACTTCCAAACTCCCGTCCTGCCTACTCGGGCGTTGCTTGCAGTTCACGGTGGGCCAAGAGCACTTTCAGTGTTCTATAGTTCTTTTCGGCATCACCATTGCTCTGTGGCTGTTCACCTAGGTGATTGCAGCTCACCTACAGTGATCAGGGGTTGCCAGTCTTCACCCAACCTCTAACTGGATGTTGTATGTGGGCTCGTCCCATGCAGTCTTCTCTCACCTCCAGACTTTGGTGGGCCTCATGCATTTGCTTGGGTTCACTATAAACGTGCTGAAGTCACACCCGACCCCTTCTCAGATGCTCCCTTTCCTCTGAGCCATTCTGGACACAGTGCAGTTTTGGGCTTATCCTCCCCAACAGCGAGTCCAGGTTATTCAGGCTAGTATACTGATGTTTCAACCGCTACCCTGGGTTTCAGCGAGACTGACTGGCTGCTGGGCCTCATGGCCTCCTTGTGCCACATGCCTGCTGGCATATGTGGACTCTGCAGTGGGACCTGAAGTTCCAGCCTGCGCAGCATATGGGGAATCTCCAACATGGTCCAGATCTCAGAGTACTGTAAAAGATCTGCAGTGGTGGTTAACAAACAGCGATTGGGTCAGCAGCAGAGCCTTCTCCCTTAACCAACCAGATCTGACAGTGGTGACCGATGTGTCACTCCTGGGCTGAGGCGGCCATCTGGAAGCGGTGAAGATCAGAGGACTCTGGTCTTTGTCAGAGTCCAGCCTCCACATCAATCTGTTGGAGCTCTGAGCGATCCGATTGGCATTGAAAGCTTTTCTACCCTCCATAGGATAAAGGCTAGTGCAGGTGTTCACGGACAATACCACAGTCATGTGGTACTGAAACAAAACCGGCAGGTGGGCTTGTGGACCCTTTGTCCACTGGTTATAGCTGGTACAACAGGACATTTCCCTGGTGATTCAACACCTGGCTTGCTTTCTGAATGCCAAGGCGGACAAACTCGGCCATTGATGCCTAGTGGATCACAAATGGCGTCTCCATCCGGAGATGGTGCAAGGTCTCTTTCAGCAGTGGAGAGAGCCTTTGTTTGTTCGCCACCTCCAAGAACATGCAAAGTCTGCAGTTCGGCGCACTGGCGTTTCCAAGGCGGCTCTTGCTTGGAGATGCTTTTCGCCTGAAGTAGCTCTGGCCTCCTGTACGCCTTTCAACTCGTACGACTCTTCCCCAAAATTCGCAAAAGATCAGACCCAAGTCGTTCTTGTAGCTTCAGACTGTGCTCAGAGAATTTGGTATCCATTGCTGTTGATCATGGCCATCCGTCTCCTTATCAGGTTGCCTCTGATCTTGCAGACAGTGGTAATCTTGTTCTACATAGGCCAATCCATCACCTTGCCTACCTTTTATGCGCCACCTCATCCCTCTAGGGAAGAGGAGTGTCCTCCGGTTGTACCCAAAAAGAGCTTTTTTCTACCTTGACTGCACAAAGCCTTTTCAGATAGACTATCAACTCTTCATGAGATATGTCTGAGCCAAGAAAGGGAAAGCCATGCAGAAACGGACCATCTCCCAATGGATTATAGCTTGCATGGAGATTTGCTATGCATTGGCCAAGAAGCAGCACCCAGAGGGCTTGCATGCTCATTCCACCAGATCAAAGGCTGCAACCATTGCATTAGCACGTGGAGTTCAGGTCCTGGATATCTGATGGGCAGCATTGTGGACCTCGATGCACATGTTAACCAAACATTTCTGGCTGGACAGTCAGGTCCAACTTTGACCATCCTGTCCTGCAGAACTTTCTGGTATAAATCATTTTTTCTGTCCCATTTCTGGGGAGGTATTGCCTGGGTATCTATTGTTAGGTAAGGAATCTGCAGCCATAAGTCTCTATCAGACGAATAAGTTACTTACCTTCGCTGATGTCTTATTAAATTGAGACTGTCTAGCTGCAGATTGATTACCAACTCACCCATCCTCCCCACTCTGAGAACGAATGTCTGGGTTCGGGGCTGTTCCCTTTTCAGGGCCCCAGTTCTACACAACAGTGGTCAGTGGTTTTTGTGGCTGTTCTTCTGGCGTGGAAAGTCACGAAAAAAATAGACGGCCATGTGTTGGGGTGGCGCCTAAATAACACCATGTACTTCACTTCCAGCGCTGACAACACGCAGAGCCTAATGACACCGCCTACCAGCACATAGGAGTACTCCTCGCGAAAAACGTCCAGATTCAGTCTGACACCTGGGGATAATTATTTGGTAAGGAATCTGTGGCTAGATAAGTCTCTACCAGATAAGACCTTACTGAAGGTAAACTTGTTTTGTTACCCCAGTTAGGGATGATTGGCCCTATCCACCTCCTGCAGTTGAAAAGGGGAGGTAGCAGAAACTGGAAACCTTGTGCATCCTCATGGCCAATTAGTTTGGTATGAAGCCCTTTGTAGTGGAAAGACACTCGAATCTCTCCTTGAGGGTGAGTTCTAGCTATCCAACCAAGTGTGTATCTTCTCCTCGTCTTTCTTTACCTGAAAATGTTCGTCTCCACAATGGAGCCTACTTCGGGGCTCCTTGTGAAGTAAGATATGGAACTGTCTCCAAAGGGTCCAAACAAGTCATCTTCGTCCCAATTGTATGACTAGCACCTCAAAATGAAGTACAGCAAAGGGAGAAATAGATGTTACATATGAGCTAATCATTACTGGGTCTGTTTACGTTTTTGAACCTACAAGACCATACAGTGAGTGACTTATTCTCCTTCCCAAACAGATTAATACCCTTATCTGTCCACAGAACTTGGTGAAGACAATTTCAACTAACTACTAATCTGTTCTCATTGTTACTACTCTATTCACCGAATGTTCTGTGACACAAACCTGAGTGCTTGGATTACGAAAGAATTACTTGATTCTATTTTACCTCCCATAGATCTTCAACCCATTTCTTCTAATCACCTTTTGTGGATATAAAGGGAATACTGAAAAATGTTCAAGCAGCCTTTCAGTACAGTAAATGCAGAGCGTAAAATTAGAACAAACGTTTATTTAGGTACAAAGGTTCATGCCTATCTCTTCAGTTGTAACAACCTTTTATTTTTTCCGTTTTCAAATAGTCTCCTGTTTTTTTTTTTTACACCCACATCCCCATCACAGAAGGTTGTGCGCAGTCGCTGCATGTAGGCAGTGCACTCTGGGAAGAATGAAGGAGGTTGTCCTTGCCAGAAACCACTCTGGAGAGAGAAACTCTACCCACGAAGGAAGCTCGGTTGTTTTAAGTGGAAATGATGCATTGAAACCGATTTTTAGTGGGTTGCTTCCCCAGAGGCAAGAACTTGGACATATAAGCTATAGGTTCCCCTGCTGTTCATTACCCATCTTCCACATGCGTTTGCGAAATTGCCCTCCGCAGCAGCCCAAGGAGAGCAGGGTTGTGAACAGAGTGCCTAGAAGCACACTCCCCCTGGACGCAAATTAAGTTAGTGTGTGACCCTCCACTGAGTGTTGTGGTGTTCTCGATGGTCAAATGTATCCAGGGGCCTTGGTTGCTTTACTGTTTCATTAAGTATTTTGCTCTGTGCACTTTTACTATTTTACCTTCATTTCTACTGTAAACCGATTTTGATATTAGTGTCTTTACAAAAACTCCCAACCCTGGCTGGACAGTCACATCTTTATTCCAAATATGTGTTGTACTGTTCCTAGATATTTACAACAAGGGGTGGTGATGGACAGAGTCTCTGAATTAAGCAGAATACTCTCACCCAGTCAAGAGATCAGGGCTAGATCCAACACCGTTTTTTAGCTCATTGCACCATCCCAGTTTCAGAACCTGGCTGTATGCAAATTAGTCTGTCCCTGGCCCAGTGCATCATGGGAACAGGGCAGACCAGACTACAAAAGCCAATTCTTACACTGGGAAGGAAACAAGCTTCCGGGGACCGGTTTCTGGCATTTCAGCCGTCTTCGGCCCGGCTTGCTTGAATCCTGATGGTG
Organism: Lissotriton helveticus; assembly: GCF_964261635.1. Lineage (NCBI taxonomy): Eukaryota > Metazoa > Chordata > Amphibia > Caudata > Salamandridae > Lissotriton > Lissotriton helveticus. Next base: position 1,543,103,221 of record NC_136067.1, on the reverse strand, counting down.
CAATGAGCAAGGGACTCACATCTGAGCATACCCTTCCACGCTTAGGGTGGACAAAAATATTTACAACAAGGGGTGGTGATGGACAGAGTCTCTGAATTAAGCAGAATACTCTCACCCAGTCAAGAGATCAGGGCTAGATCCAACACCGTTTTTTAGCTCATTGCACCATCCCAGTTTCAGAACCTGGCTGTATGCAAATTAGTCTGTCCCTGGCCCAGTGCATCATGGGAACAGGGCAGACCAGACTACAAAAGCCAATTCTTACACTGGGAAGGAAACAAGCTTCCGGGGACCGGTTTCTGGCATTTCAGCCGTCTTCGGCCCGGCTTGCTTGAATCCTGATGGTGCAATGAGCAAGGGACTCACATCTGAGCATACCCTTCCACGCTTAGGGTGGACAAAAATATTTACAACAAGGGGTGGTGATGGACAGAGTCTCTGAATTAAGCAGAATACTCTCACCCAGTCAAGAGATCAGGGCTAGATCCAACACCGTTTTTTAGCTCATTGCACCATCCCAGTTTCAGAACCTGGCTGTATGCAAATTAGTCTGTCCCTGGCCCAGTGCATCATGGGAACAGGGCAGACCAGACTACAAAAGCCAATTCTTACACTGGGAAGGAAACAAGCTTCCGGGGACCGGTTTCTGGCATTTCAGCCGTCTTCGGCCCGGCTTGCTTGAATCCTGATGGTGCAATGAGCAAGGGACTCACATCTGAGCATACCCTTCCACGCTTAGGGTGGACAAAAATATTTACAACAAGGGGTGGTGATGGACAGAGTCTCTGAATTAAGCAGAATACTCTCACCCAGTCAAGAGATCAGGGCTAGATCCAACACCGTTTCTTAGCTCATTGCACCATCCCAGTTTCAGAACCTGGCTGTATGCAAATTAGTCTGTCCCTGGCCCAGTGCATCATGGGAACAGGGCAGACCAGACTACAAAAGCCAATTCTTACACTGGGAAGGAAACAAGCTTCCGGGGACCGGTTTCTGGCATTACAGCCGTCTTCGGCCCAGCTTGCTTGAATCCTGATGGTGCCAGGGACAGACTAATTTGCATACAGCCAGGTTCTGAAACTGGGATGGTGCAATGAGCTAAAAAACGGTGTTGGATCTAGCCCTGATCTCTTGACTGGGTGAGAGTATTCTGCTTAATTCAGAGACTCTGTCCATCACCACCCCTTGTTGTAAATATTTTTGTCCACCCTAAGCGTGGAAGGGTATGCTCAGATGTGAGTCCCTTGCTCATTGCACCATCAGGATTCAAGCAAGCCGGGCCGAAGACGGCTGTAATGCCAGAAACCGGTCCCCGGAAGCTTGTTTCCTTCCCAGTGTAAGAATTGGCTTTTGTAGTCTGGTCTGCCCTGTTCCCATCATGCACTGGGACAGGAACAGACTAATTTGCATACAGCCAGGTTCTGAAACTGGGATGGTGCAGTGAGCTAAAAAACGGTGTTGGATCTAGCCCTGAACTCTTGACAGGGTGAGAGTATTCTGCTTAATTCAGAGACTCTGTCCCTCACCACCCCTTGTTGTAAGTACTGTTCCTAGAGGCAGCCCATACTGCTTTCTTTGTGCTAGGCCGTGACTAGTTCTCATTTCCCTAGAGTTGAGGGGGCTTCGGAGGGCCCCCTTTCTGTTTAAGGCATGAGTACCCCTTATCTTGGTGGAGGGGGGCTAAGACGCAGCTGCACGCTCAGCTTTACATAGCGGGCTATGGTCTCTGCTTGCAGGGATGTGGAAAAAAGCCTAACCAAGTACCTCCTCCCAGATAAACCTGCTCCCTGGGACAGTGAAGTGAAACTGCAGAATATTGAAAATAGGCACAATGACTCCCTTATCTTGTAATGTTTTTTTGTGCATTTGAGCTGGGCATATTCATAAATTAGTACTTGGAGCGGATTGACAACAATCTGTGAGATGCACATGGGAGAACCTATTTCAGGTTGCCAGATCTTGCAGTGGGCATTGGCAGTAGCCCTGCTAGTACGGATGCGTAGTGGCATAAAAAAAAATGAAAATAGGCTGTGGCAATTTCAGATGTTTCAGATGTTCCTGCCTATGCGGGGTGTTAGGTATGAAGTGTGTGAGTTACACCTTCATAATCAATAAAGATGTTTTAGAAATCCTCTCATAAATGTATCATCTTATGAATATTTGTCAGGTGGCAGTACTTTGCGTTATACATTTGGCTCTGTATGCTGGTTTTACAATAGATACTTTAGCGCAATAACCATGTGCTCGGTTTGTTATCCACGATGCAAACTATTGTAATTGCTGTCCAATGTTCCGATCTAACTGTACACCAAATGTCAGTCAGCGCGCGCCAATTAGTGCCTATGTTGCTAGGTCACCACGGTCAATTGAAAACGGCATCAATAGAACTTGAAAAGGTTTCTTCCTGATCAGACCTTCTGACATATTGAGAAGAATAATAGAGGAGGAAAAAAGACCCGGGGCCCCTACCCTAGATCCCGAATACTCCGCAGTAAGAATTCATTTGCAACCTGCAATTAACGGCGGAGAATGGGCTGTGGAAACTGTCTGGACGTTTGAGAAAACCCTTTCTCCTAGCCAGGCATGTTTACTTTTAGGATAGTGTCTACGAGGTAGCGGCTTGGTCAGCGCCAGGTTTTGTTCAAAAATCTGCATTCGAGGTCATTGCAAACACACTTGAGGACCGCCACGGCCTCTTTTGTGTCTTGGTTTGTTAGCACATTATTGCAGGAACCGTGTGCGTCCTAATGCCCTTTAATTAGATGCTGAACTTAATTTTATAAAATATTATGCTTTGCTTCTCAAAAATGGAAGTCATATTCTTTTTTTTTTTTTTTTTTTTTTTTTTACAACACTTCCCATTTGTGATATTGCTAAATTGCAGTTTGTGAAAGGGTTGGGGCGTTTTTTCTCGTTTTGAATGTCTTGCTTTTAATCTGATCATTATATGGTAATTTCTTATCCACATTTTTCCCCCCAGAAATTTTGGGAATGATCCTTTGATGTCGTGGAACCGCAGTCAACATTCCCAAAGTTCTTCCTACCGCCAAGAGCGACAAGTGGACCAGGGCAGACAAGGCGGTTATCCACCAAGAAGGGATGATCGTGGTGACAGAGATAGACAGGTAAGGAACTGAGGTCAGCTGGGGTCTGTTACAGACATGAATGTGTGGAGGCCTGGTGTCCCTCCGCCCCCACCTAATACCCTCTAGACACCCTACGCTGTGGTCAGTTAATTTGAAAAACAATTTCTGAACACCATGTGTGGGTTTCTTAATGCATGGAAATTTGGTTTAATAAGGAATGTGGCTATACTAACTTTACATCCCACATTAACAGTTAAGCGCCTCTACAGAGCCGAGGCCAACTGTGCGTCAAAGGTCGCATGGGCATAAAAAACCTACATGTCCAAATACATCTAATCTGGCACTTTCTGGATCAACTAACAAATAGCCCTTGGTTAAAGGAAGTTGCAAAAAATACAACGTTTAAAGATGCTGCAAAGAATTGGCTTTTAGTTTTGGTGTACAGTGACTAAAACGCTTAAGTAAATGAATCTAAACATATTTTGGAATGTAGCCGAAAAGGTAAACCGAAGTAATAACATTGTCCGGAGTTCGTTGCACCAGTTGTAGCCTTACTTCCTGACACGAAGTGTGATCTTGGCATTGATTTGTTCGTTTTTCTCAAGAAAAGACATTGTTTAAAATTGGTTTTCGTTTTTGTGCTGTAATTCAGAAAGAATTGATACCCGGAAACAGTTGGTGCTGGTGGGTTGATGTTGCCTTCTTCGCACTGCTGGCACTATGTTAATGTCTTTTTAATTTGCCCTGTCGGTGAAGGTTAAAGCGACAGCGAGATCTGATGGGCCTTTGAAACCCCATTTCAAATTTGGACAAATGTAGCTCTATAAATAAGCAATTTCTGTGAAATTCACTTGCTACAATAATCATTTTGCGACCATCATCACATGTACTAAATACTTGTGGTGCAATGTGTAACTATTGCCTCCTGTGGGACAAAATCCTCATTTGTGATAAATCTTTCCCCTGACCTCTAACCTCTCACTTGTAATCTGTGATCAGCTTTAGTATCCACTAGTTAATGTAATCCGGCCTCGTGGCCCGGGGCGTGGGTACCATTCAGTTTGATGCTGCACACACTACTAGTGAAGCCGGCTGTAGCAGCAGCATCCTTTGTATAGGACATGTTATCACATCTGTAAACAGTCCCTAGCTGTCCCTGGCACCTTTTGTGTTAAAGCTGTGTACCAACCAGGCTATTTACTGTGTTTGCTATGTTTATCTAGTAAAATCTTCTGTTTGTTTTCAGCCATACAATTCTGGAAGGAGTTACCCCTTACCACCTCCACCCGGAAGATACAACTGGAAATAGTCTTGCAGGACCTGTAGTCAAGAAGTCTGCATTTTTAAACCACATTTGAAAGTGTCATCTTTATAAAACACCAGTATTCTTTTTAATTCTTGATTTAAGTATTTTGTACTCAAGGTATTTTACTTGTGTTGCTTGCGTACTTTCTTAAGTGTATAGCTGCAGTATGTGATGAGGTATGTACTTTGATTTTAGAATACAGTGGGTGGTTTTTTAAATCACTGCTTTGGTTCACTAGCAGAATCTTAACTATGTTCATGTTGTGTCTCCAGTTTGGACTAGGACATGTAAAATAGCATTCTGCTGCAATATGCTAAAATCCTGAGTAGCTGTTTGCAGAGCAACGGCTTGTTTTATCTTAGACGCTGTACTATGTCTGTATGTAAGAATTTGATTTTCTTTTTCTGGCTAGTTTTATAAAGATGATTCAAACTTTTTCATCTTGTGTCCTTTGTTGCAGTTGATTCATCGATTCTTGTTCCTCATGTGTCTTTATGGTGTGGAGTCGACTGCAGGGTTAGGATGTGGCTTGTTTTCAGGTTCAGAAGCTGCTATGTTGCTCTCTGCATGTGTTCTAGTCCTCTGGAGAGCGCCTGCACTCCGTAAATCTGTTTGTGTAGTAAGGGTGTGCAGTGGCTGTGCAGCATTCCCTGTATTACAAGAAGTCTGTGCTGGCCGCCGGTTAGCAGTACCAGCGAGTGAGAAGCTTGCTTGCTGCTTGAACCCGTCCTTGTGTGCCAGCTATTATCTTGGCAGTGCCAATATTAACCGATGCACCTTCTTACTAGTCAGTGATAGGAAACTGTTCGGGATAAAACTATGTGTGTGTGTATATATATGTGTGTGTATATATATATATATATATATATATATATATATATATATATATATATATATATATATATATATATATATATATATATATACACACACTTTTTCTTCCCAACATCAAACTAAGAAAGTGTTCAACTCAAGTAAACGGCATTTTATTTGCTACAGAAGTCCACCAGCTTTAATATGCTTTGCCCACTCTGGCTTTTAAAGAAGAGCTTGAGCCTGGTGTGACGCCTACTAAGGTAGGGTGACCAGAATTTTAAAGCCAAAAACCAGGACATTTCACAAAAACAGAAGGACTACAATTTTACTTCAAGTGATGAGAGCGCTCATCAGCAGAGATTTACAGAACAGGCAGTAAGAACATACATAAAATGCAATTTGTAAGCCCAGTAGCTTGCCTTTTTATTAAATTGATTTCTTGAAACAACTGCTAACTATCCCTGCTTTGTAAAACATAAACACCTTCTACCGTTTTCAGTCGACCCTCTCTAAAAACGGGGACATGAGCTACATTTCTTGAAATTTGCTGGGACAGCTGGTTAAAAACAGGGACCGTCCTGGCAAAACGGGGACGCCTGGTCACCCTAACTAAGGTCTGCCTCTGCAGTTTACTCCTGTAGTAAAGGGGTGTGAGCCTGCTGTAACGGCTACTACCGTCTGCCTCTGCAGTTTACTCCTGTTAAACATCCGTCTGCTCGACCTAAATTTTGCAGAGGAAATCACACTGGCCACAGACGAATCTGTTCATTTACTTCCTAGTGATTAATTTTCTTACTCTACATGTTATTTTGGCAAATATATTTTCCTGGTCACAGAATCCTAAATTTAAATAGTATGGAATAGTCTACTGTTGGACAGAAGTATTTCTAGGTCCTTATTAAGTAAATGTCATTTTTGCAGTTTTATATAGCGGGAACTCGACCCCATGGTGCTTTACATGAGCACCAGTTGCATGATAGACGACATTTTTTTTTTTTTTAGGCACTGGACGATGAGTAATTTGGCCTGAATCACAGGATGTTTGAGCCTCCTGCCCAACTTCAACCCGGTTCCCCTAGCTTGAAAGTCAGCCGCTTTTGCCTGTTTAGCGACATCAATATGAAATGATTACCATTTTTTAGGGCATTGAATGTTCTGTGCATGTGTACCATTTGCATTGTTCCAAGCATTAGCGCCCTCGGAATCTGAGCCCTTTACATTCTGAGATTCTGGTTAGGTAATGTCTGGATTTGAATGACCTGGTAAGTTTCACGCGTTTCTGATGCCCGCCCATAAGAACATCGTTTTTAAGAACTAGATGATTGGTGTGCAGCCAATCTAGGGAAGACTTCAATAGTCCATTTTCAGCATTTTATTTGCCCTCTTTGGTGCACCCTAGCAGACTCGGTGTGACTGGGGGCATTCTAGACTCCTGTTCACACCCTTTTAAAACGCACAGCATAGGGCCATCGGTTCTCATAAATAGTAAATATGCACGTGTATGTGTGTGTGTGTGTGTGTATATATATATATATATATATATCACACTCTCCTTTGTGGCTACTCAGTTATGGAAGCACCATGTACTTTCTGCCTTTGTCCCAGAGTCTGTCGCTCTTTTTTCGGTTCCGCGGAGTGATTTAATTTCCCCCGGTGTACAGCAAGTGGCAACAAGGCCTCTTGCTTTATTTCTGCCTCTGACCTGCAGATGATGGTTTTCCTACCAGGGCTGTGCGTGGAAATGAGGGTGCACTGGGTTGTTCTGGCATCTGGCCTTGTTATGTGAAAGTAGCCACTGTTGTTGTTTACCGACCTGTGCCTTAAAATTGTATAAAGTCCTTCCCGCGGTGTTCGGGTTCCCTGCTGCTTGAAGTGGGCCGGGTGTTTGAAGCGCTGTTAGTTGAGACCCTTCTCCACTAGGAGTGCGCCATTTCCGGCCCCGCGGATTGGCTCCGAGGTACCTGCTGCATTCCATGCCCTCACGTTCCATCTCCCGGCATTCCATAGGTTTTTAATGTCGTTAGAGTATGTGTTAAACGACCTAATGAAGTGAAACGTGAATGCGTTTTTGTATCCACTCACTCTAGTTGAATAGCTGTCCTTTTTTTTTTTATGTATTTCTTGTTTTCTGCCACCTTTCGCTCCGCTCTTTTGGCATTCTGTGGCGCTGTAAATGAGTTCCCTGCTACCCAATGTAATATATATATTTTTTCGCCCTTGGACACTCCTTTTCTTTTAACGGGAACCGAACCTGAGCCCTTCAGAATGCAACAAACTTAATCACTAAACCCTTCACCGAGCAATTCGACCATCTCTTGCTGCTTTCGTGTGAGGTACAGCTAAGACTTTTTTGGGGTCATAACCAGTTTAATGTTCGTCATTTCGCACGTTTTGATGATGACATGTGCAGCAAATGAGGTGTTCCTGGCACAGGGCCACTGACTCCTGAACACGGGGGCTCACGGTTCGATCCCCGGCGTCTGCGGCAAGTTAGCCCAACCCATGTGACTCTGGGCAATAGTTTGCTTAACTTTCCCGACGGCCCCCAGTGCCTTGACGCCCTCTGATAATTGTTCGCTTTACAAATACTGGTATTGATTTCCTCATGAAATTGTGTCCCGGTAGTACTCGCATGAGATTTTTCTGGTGCTCTGCTCTGTTTTCTGGCTAATCAGCCTCCAGTGACGGCCCTGGCTTCACCCACCACGCCCTTCCGTTCGAATACCTTTGGTAGGTACTGAGAGCCCTCTGCTTGCGTGCCAGGCTGTGCTAGTCCCTATACCAAAAACCTGCTTGCTGTCATGTTGCCGGCGGCCGCCTCCGAGGGTTTGTGCCAGTCCGTACACCAAGAGGGGTGCCAGGCTGCCTGCGGCCTCCGCCGAGGGCTGTGCCAGTCGCTGTACCAAAAACCTGCTTGCTGTCAGGTTGTTTGCGGCCTCCTCGGAGGGTTGCTCCAGTCAGCTGCCGCCTCCGAGGGTTGTGCCAGTCCCTACTCCAAGAGCCTTTGGTTTGGGTGCCAGGATGCCTGCGGCCTCCGCCGAGGGCTGTGCCATTCCCTACACTACAGCTGAGCCGCAGATTGATTTTGAAGTGTGGACCCGCTCTGCGGGTAGTAAGCAGCATCCTTCAAACTGCAGTCGCGAGACCAGAGTAGGCTTGGTGTGTTTTCAAGTCTGCCTTTTCCACACACATCTTATTACATAGACACTTGCCCAACCTGTCGTCTCAGAGGGCAACTTAAAAACGACTCAAAAGACCACCTCGGTTTACTGTCCTGGAAGGACGACCGCCCTTCTAAAATTCTCCCTTTTTTTTTTATTTTTGTGCACCAGTGTGGGAGAGAGGCAAAAAGTGAAAATCCTGATCAGGCAATGGATACCAAATCATTTTAGTCAGGCTATGATTTTCCCGGTTAAACTGCACCGTGAGCAGGCCAGGGTGTGTACTTCAGATGGCAACAGCCTGCCGAGTGCAGTCTGCTGGTTCACTGGTGACTGAAAAGGGAATCGGCAGGGTTAAAGTTAAATGTTCTACTTTTAGTGTGCGTGTGGCGTAACACAAATGAGCTCGGGGGAAGTTGAATAAAACATTTGCTGGTCACTTTCCCTTCTTATCTGTTGCTGTTTGTGTTGTGCTCGGAGGACAAAATTGTCTTAATCTTATGTTAAATTATTAATGTCATTAACAGCGACCCTGGCACACATTTATAAATTAAAGTCTCTTTCCACTTGTTTTTTGTTTGAAAAAAGTTATTTTGCCCCTTAAACTATTGCGCTTCAGACTAAAATGTACACCTGCGTTTTGAATTGCTGCTACGGATTTGTGTGTGAAAATATCTGCGCGTGTAAAACCACATCAAACAGAGCATTACAAACGGAAATTTCACATCTCCCAGAGCAAAATTATTTATAAGTGAACTAGCAAACAATCATCAACATAGCCAACCCTTTAAATAATTAAACGTCGAAGTTGAAAAAGGTCAGTTTTATTGGCCTACAAAGTGAGGGGCCGTTCACACACAACAGGAGACCGGTAGGGGTGCAATGAAAGTTCACGTCGTGCTCTGACGTCATTTAAATACATTACAAACTGAAGACATGATCTGATCTTAAAAACAGTACCTGGACAATGTGAAAACAAGTCATACCATCATCTGAGCGAGCCTGTCGAACAGGCGAGTTGAGAAACCGTGTCCTCTTGCCATAATTTATGCTGCTTTGCCTTGAGAGGTTAGAACAGGTTGCAGGTAACTTTGAGTGATTTTGTAACACAGTGCATGTTTGAGGCCATTAGAACAATTAGGGATGAGTCCATTGCCAGAAGTGATGCTGTGTCCCCAATTACCTTGTCCTAGAACGCGTAAGCACTGGGTACCACGTGTTGACTTTTTTTACAACTACTTAACGTGTCTGCAAAATAAACACATTTTTTTTGTTTAAAATATAATGTTCGGTCATCCAGTGTTTTCCGTTTTGTTTGATAACTTAAGTGCATATAATCTTTAAAACCAAATGTAAATATCTACAGATTAATAAATGTTTTTGTTTGCTAAAAAGATTTGTTAAAATAGGAGCCTTTGCCCTTTCTTTAAATTAATCTGTGTTTGCGGGATGTTAATCAAAAAGGCTCCCAGTGAAGTTTACAAATAGCTCCCTGTTGGGGGTATTAAAAAGATGCTGTGGGCAGCTTGTCCAGGCTGCATGCACTTGTCACCCTCTTCAGTTAATGAGTTTCACATACTTCACGCATGTGGCCCGCACTAATCATGGCGGGCCTCTTCCAACCGTCCCGAAATATCAATGCCGCCACTGTGTTTAGTTCTCTTCTATTACAGAGCTCCGGCTATGTTGTGGTTTATTTTTTAAAACAGTTGGGCGCTGTTTGGGATGCAAAGAACTAAGATGACCTGTCCTAGTCTGTGTTGAATAGTTAAAGGCCTATTGAAGCCGCCATCTTGTTTGTAAACACAGAAGCAGCCTGGGTTCTGTTTATGGAAGAGTGGGTGTAAGTGGCTTCGATGCTGTCCACAACTAGAGCCTTTCAGCTGGCTTCCCTCTGCTTTCGAAACCAGAAGCCAAATTAGTGCTCTTGAAAGGGGTGGACACATTTCTGAAAATTTGGAAAGCGAGCCATTTTGCCTGGAAAACTTCTTTGCTATCTGAATAATTAACTATTAGTCTACACGGTGTTTAATCTGTGGGCTTGTTGTTTTGATACATTATTCCTGCTACAAGCCTTAAAAAGGGCCCATATGCCCGGTTTTTAATCCGTGCTATTACCGAGTGTCTGTAAATACATGAAATGCTTCTTTAATTTACAAAATTCCCTTCACATGGTAACAGGTTGATTTTTATAAAATTAAATGGACTTTGTCGAACTAAATCATTTGTTTAATGCAGTTGAATTTTCGACCAGTACACTCGGGCGTAACTTGCCTGCGCTAAGGAGCTTTTTACACCTTTCCTCAGTTGTATGTTTTTTTAACACTCATATGACTGTTAGCTGACATAGGATTTAGATGCGTGTTTAATAGTTCTGTGGGATCTAACCTAAACCGGTGGCTGGCCCAAAATAAAACATTTCAAACGGACCGTATTAAATTAATTCCTGTATGTGATTGAATAACGGACACTGCCGAAATTCGTGGTACTTGTTCCCCCTTGGAGGAAACAAGCGCCAAGTTGGACCTGCCGGGATTCGAGCATTGTTTACAGCAACCTTAAAATATGGTTTACTGCAATATTTCATCACGACTATTTTGTAGTGCATCCAATCTTAACTTTACCTATTTTGGATCTATAATGTATGGATATTATGTTGTGGCTGAGAGGTTTTCTCTGGAGTTTTGGGTAGGTGATGCACGTGTCTGAGGCGAAGCCTTTAGTAAATGTTAGTGTTCACTCAAAGGATTGTTTTAAAATTAAACGGCGTGGGGCTGGGATCTGCAGAGGTGGAGCTTTCCAACATCCGAGCGGGTCGGCTTGGGGTCGCCACTTGAGTCCAAGTCCGTCCCTACATGGGTCCTTACACCCCAGCTTCCTTAATCGGTGTCACGAGCCTCCCAGCTAGAGGTGTTGGCTCGTCGCCACTGTGGACGCTCTGATTCTTCCACTGGCTGAGGTCATCTGAGCGCCTCATCGACAAAGTTTTAACACTTATTTTCAATCGCACATTAGATTGCGCTTGGGGAAGGCGAGTGGCTTGTACAAATATTAATTCGCGTCTAGGAGAAAATAAACTCTTCAAGAAGTCTACTGTGAGTTTTCCACTGGAGTCGAAGATGCCCACTTTCAAGTCTGAGTCAGTGCTCGGGGCTGCGGCAGGGTTAGCTTTTGAGAAGTGTAATAAGTGTGAAATGTTGGCCCACTTACTTAAAGTCACGGTCCTTTCATTAAATACCTGGAAAATAACGGATCTAGTTCCTTTAAAGGGGGGTAACCGCTCATGATCTATTGAACCCACAGATATTCGTGTTTTTACTGCATTTGCAGGTTTCTCAATGTTCTCCGCCCCCAGTTAGGTGCGCTTCCCCGACAGTCCCAAGAAAGCTGGCACAATCACCACTGGTACCTGTGGCGGGCCCTCCGCGTGCCCTGCATGTGGGCGCACGAGTCTGTGGCTGGCACAGTGGTCCTCGCCCCTCACCATGTCCTGCCGTAGAGCAGGTTGGCGTTTACCATTCCGCTGCTGTAGTCGACCCCCGAGGCGTCCATCTGGGGCATGCCGGCCACCTGGCTGTGGATGGAGGGTGGGCTGGGGGACATGTCGTCCAGGTCTGGCGCCTGGCTCAGGGCGCTCACCTGCTGCTGCTGCTGGTGGGACGCCCCGCTGGAGGTCGGCAGCGCCACCCCGCCCTGCTGGCCCTGGCTGGAGGCAGAGGTGCTGGAGCCGCCCTGGCACGGCTTGCCGTCCTTGACCAGCACGGGCACTGCCACCCTGCGCGGGGACTGCTGTTGGCACAGGGAGCCGTCCTGCTGCTGCAGCTGCTGGCTGGCCTTGTCCTTGGCCTGGCGCTTCATCTTGTAGCGGTGGTTCTGGAACCAGATCTTGACCTGGGTGGGCGTCAGGTGGATCATGCTGGCCAGGTGCTCACGCTCGGGCGCCGACAGGTACTTCTGCTGCTTGAAGCGCCGCTCCAGCTCGTAGACCTGCGCCTGCGAGAAGAGCACCCGCCGCTTCCGGCGGGGCGCGGCGTGCAGGGGGGCCATGGACTTGGCGGCCTCGGCGATCCCGCTCAGCGCGCCCATGCTGGCCATGTTCATCCCGCCGGAGGGGCCCATGAACCTGGAAACTGAGCAAAAGAGGGTGTCAGTGAAAGAAACCACAGCCACGAAGCCAACGCACAGGAAAAGCAACAGCATGCATTGGTCACCTAGAGAGGAGCAAAGGGAAAGCAGCGGCACGGCCTGATCTGAGAGGAGTAAAGTGAAACCAGCATGCGCGGAGGAGCGGGTGAAGACATTATGGACGGACCTGCTGCAGAAAATTAAGTGTAAACACGAGCATGCACTGATCTACACTAGGAGGAAACAGCCATGCACAGATCTGTTGCAGACGGAAAATAACAGTAAAGCAAGCATCGTCTGCAGGTGGGAAATAGCATGCATGATCGAGGCGTAAGCAAGGGGTTCTTATCGGGAAACTCTTAATCCTGCAATGTGTGCATTTAAAACGAAAAATTGAATTAAACAGGTGTTTCAAGGTGACTGATATCCCATATATGCCAATCGGATGTTGAATATATGTATACACACAGACTGTAGCTATTCGTTTATCTGTGTATTTGGAATGTTTATTCGTATGGTTTGTAACTTATATGTTTAGTTAGGAGATTTTTGCTGTTCGATTGCTCATTTTAAGTCAAATCAATTTCATCGTGAGCCCATACACTGCAACAAAACATGCCGTGTTATAAATAAAATATATTTTATAAAGTAAGAGCTGCGATCCTGTGTCGGGCTAAATTTATATTCTGTTTGTAAACTAATATTATTGTCTGATTTAATAATTCAGATAAAAAAATGTTGGCCGACTGCCTAGTTTCTCTCGCTCCGTTTGTTGCCAATAATTCGTATATAAATGGAATGTTCCATACATGTTTTCATCGCATTAGCCAAATGGTTATTAATGTAATTGTAATTCATTTGAAATCTCACGTTCGTTTTGCTTTACATCATTTTAGGCAGGATTATTAAAATAAAGTGTAAAAGTACGCAAAGAAAAGTAAATAAATGCATTAATGTAAGTGCCTCTTTACAGATTTATATATATATATATATATATATATATATATATATATATATATATATGAGAGAGAGAGATAGATAGATAGAATGGAAGGCATTTCTTTGAACACACAGATTGAAATATAAATACACATCTCAATATAACTGTAGCACTAGAGGAAATTCCAATTCCCTAACGACTGACAGATTATGCATTGTTATTTGTCCTTATCTATTTCTGAAATCGATAGCAGGTAACCGTTAAATGACTAACGAAAAATTCGTTAGTCCAGTAAACCAACTTTAGTAGAAATGGCACAACCATAAAACACGTGTTCCCAAAATCTCCAGGAATTTACACCTGGCATTCATAATCATTTTATTTTATTGGATTGCGGCTAGGGGTTGGCATTTACATTTTGTATCTAATTTCCCCGTGCGTAAAAATGGCTAAATTCGTTTCGCCGATCGAACCAAAGACGGAAATTGGCCGAACGGCGAAGTTTGAAGTGCTCACTTACTTGTGGAGTACCTGGGGTCGGGGTTGGCCCCGTACCAGCCCCCGGCCGCGGGGCCGCCCCTCACGCCGTCCTGGTAGCCGGACAGCTCGCCCATGTTGCCGATGGCCCCGTTGCAGTAGCCTCCCATGGCACCGTGGCTGAACTGCGAGACCCCGTGCGGCATGTGGTAGGCGGCGGCGGCCGCGCCGTGGCCCATGGCGTGCTGCTGCATGGCGGCCTGCGGCACCTGGCCCTGCCGGTAGGCTCCCAGGGGGAAGCCGCCCGCGCCCTCCATGCCGCCCAGCTTCCTGTAGCTCTCCTCCATGGGGCTCAGGATGTCCGTCACGGAAAAGGGCGTCGTATGCTTGGGGCTCAGCGACATGGTTCGGCGGCCGGAGCCAGGGGTGGGTCCGCCCCGCGCTGCCCTCTCGGAAGGGGGCGCCTGCTGCGGGCCCTGCGCTGCTCTTATGGCGGGTTTACTTTAGCCGGCGCCAGGTTTACAGCAGACTCCCCGGCGAGGGCGGGGGGAGAGGTAAAGAACACGAGTGGGGAGGGGGTGGGGGGGGGCTGCAAGGCAGAAAGGAGAAGAGGAGGAGCCACGAGCACCTTGCAAACAATGTTCATCATTGACAGCTATCTCAGCACGCTGCTGCGTGCGCCTGGAGCGCGTCAGGCGGACATCGAGCCGCTGCCCGCCTGGCCCCCGTCTGCTAGTGGGTGTAGGGAAGAGGGTGAGCACCCTCACGCCAGGATGGGCCTGTCGAGTACCCTCTCTCCCCAGGCCCCAACACATCAATCAAACGAAGGGCGCCCCAGTGTAACTGATGTAAACAGCACCTCCTGTGTGTACCACAACAGGCCCACACATGCGGTAAACCCCTTAAAGTGGACGGCCTTTATGTTTTCAGGTTCATCATTGCACCATCAAGGGCTTGACAGGTGTTTACACTCAGTGATAGGATATGGAGGGGAATATATAACGATACCATACAGTTGTATGTGGATTCTGGCCTAAATAAACATCCCACATAGGGCTGCGCACGTGGCGATCCAGAGCGCGTCGCCTTTAACATCACGGGGCTGCTGGCTGCATCTAATCTCGTGTGGGTTATGTAAATGTATAATGTATGTTGTGGGCACGGAGTGTGATATCTATATACACACACACTTCCAGGCTCAGAATGCAGGGAACTCTGGGTAGTTCCCAAGTTTTAGGCGCAGAACAACTTTATGTGGAGCACTATGCAACACCACACGTCAGAATTGTTTTCGTGTGAAGTGTCGGTGGTGCTGTTGAGTGCGCCACCTAAGGGCTCTCCGCCTAAAACTTGGAAGTGCCAGATTTCCCTGCTATCGCTCTCTCTATATATATAAATATATATATATATATATATATATCGCGTCTATTACTCTTTGGTGTACTCACATTTGGAAACTAATACAAAAGAAGTTCATTGCATCTTGAAGTGACTGGTGACTACTGGCTTCACAATCCGAAGATCTTGGGCGGCTGTCTCTGTGAGGATAGTTCACAGGTTACTTACGCTAATATATATATATATATATATATATATATATATATATATATACACACACACACACACTGTTCAGAACCAAATGAAAATATATATGTTTTTTCAGAATGCTTCCGATGGGGGATGTCGCACAGTGCACGTGTGTAGGTTTTGCGCGTGACCCCTCTTCACACAAGGACGCACACTAGCATGGAGTGCCCGCCGCCATCTCGGCCGCAAGGGCCTCTTGTGAGCGATGCTTGTGGCTGCTGCGCACAGGGTTTCTTTGGGCTTTAGGTGCTCGTCTCGCAGCCTCCGCTCCTGTCCTCTATCAGGAAAGGAGCTCCCGGATCCGGGCAGCGGCGACAAGTGTCTCATCAAGGCCCTGGCCTTGTAGGGCGCGAGCCAGCCTCCTCCCGGGCTTCCAGCACCGCAGCGAGGGAGCCAGGGGCCCTTCCCGCTCACTGAGCGCGCTGGAGAAAGTAAAGGGGCCCTTCCCGCTCACTGAGCGCGCTGGAGAAAGTAAAGGGGCCCTTCCCGCTCACTGAGCGCGCTGGAGAAAGTAAAGGGGCCCTTCCCGCTCACTGAGCGCGCTGAAGGAAGTTAAGGGGCCCTTCCCGCTCACTGAGCGCGCTGGAGGAAGTTAAGGGGCCCTTCCCGCTCACTGAGCGCGCTGGAGAAAGTAAAGGGGCCCTTCCCGCTCACTGAGCGCGCTGAAGGAAGTTAAGGGGCCCTTCCCGCTCACTGAGCGCGCTGGAGAAAGTAAAGGGGCCCTTCCCGCTCACTGAGCGCGCTGAAGGAAGTTAAGGGGCCCTTCCCGCTCACTGAGCGCGCTGGAGAAAGTAAAGGGGCCCTTCCCGCTCACTGAGCGCGCTGGAGGAAGTTAAGGGGCCCTTCCCGCTCGCTGAGCGCGCTGGAGAAAGTAAAGGGGCCCTTCACCCTCACTGCCCGCCATTGAGAGTTCTGGAGGAAGTAAAGGGGCCCTTGCTGTTCTCTAACGGCAAGTGCAAGTCCAGGAGGAAGTCAATGGGCCCTCACCGGCGCTCACTAACGGAAGTGAGTCCTGGAGGGGCCTTCCTCACCCACTGACCACGGATGGTCATGGAGGGAGAGCAGGGGACCTCCCCGCCCTCTAACTGCAAGTGAGAGTCCTGGCGGAAGTAAAGCGGACCCTTCCCGCTCTCTAAGGGCAAGCAGAGTCCTAAAGAAGGCAAAGGGCTCTTCACCCACTGACCACACCTGAGAGCCCCGGGGCAGGCAGAGGGGGGGCCTTCTCTCTCACTGACCACGCGGGAGAGCCTCGGAGGAAGCAGAGAGAGGGCCCGTCTCACTCTTTCACCACAAGCGAGAGATTCGGGTGAGTAGAGGGTCCCTTCCTGCGCACTAAGCACAAGTGAGAGCCCCGGGGGAAGCCGAGGGGGCCTTCGCTCTCATTCACCACAAGTGAGAGCCTCGGAGTGCAGAGGGGCCGCTAACCAGGGAAAGCTCCGGGGGAAGCAGGGGTCCTTCTCTGAGCACTCTACCCTCACGTGAAAGCCCGGGGGAGTAGAAGGGCCCTTCTCGCTCACTTCACGTAAGTGCCCTGGAAGAAGGGACGGGGCGCCCCCAACAGTAGTTAGTCAGAGCACCCGAAGGAGAAGAGGGCCCTTCTCACTCCGTTATGGAGCGCCTCGAGGCGCAGAGGGCCGCTCTTCACCCACCGACCGCAAGCGAGAGACCTGGGGGAAGTAGAGGGGCCCAACACACTCACTCCCCACCGGGAGACAGGAGGGGCCCGCCACACTCGCTGACCACCGAGGCCAGTCCTGGAGGCCAGAGGCCCCCCCCCACACTCGCTGACCACCGGGGCCAGTCATGGAGGCCAGAGGGCCCCCCCACACTCGCTGACCACCGGGGCCAGTCATGGAGGCCAGAGGGGCCCGCCACACTCGCTGACCACCGGGGCCAGTCATGGAGGCCAGAGGCCCCCAACACCCACTACCCACCGGTATACAGGAGGGGCCCGCCCTAGAGGTAAGAGGGGCCCGCCACACGCACTAACCACCGGGGCCAGTCATGGAGACCAGAGGGGCCCGCCACACGCACTAACCACCGGGGCCAGTCATGGAGGCCAGAGGGGCCTCCACACGCACCCAATATACCTACGCGTCTTGGAGGGAGCTGAAGGGCCTTTATCATCACACACTGACCACGAATGACGCCCAGGGGGAGCCGAGGGGCCCCCTCTTCATCCACTGACCGGAAGTAAGCGCCCCGAAGGAAGCCGAGGGCCCTTGCAGGGAAACTAGAGAGAGCCTTGGAGGAAGAGCGGCGCCTCTGACTCACCACAACGGGGCCCTCCAAACCCACGGACTGCCAGAGCCTCGGAGGGAGCCGGCGAACCCTCCTCCACTAACCCCAGCTGAGCCCCTCGGGGGTCTCCCTCACCTCCTGAACTGAGGGAAGCGCCAGAATGGGGTGTTTGGCGACTGCTCGGAATTCGTTCACCTGGAGGACATTTTTCGCAATGAAATATTTGATGATGGACTGAGTTTAAGAACCGAGAAACAAGAGTTATTTTTTATTATTATTATTTACTGCGGAGATTAGAGTTCCTGCGGTAGGAATCGCACGTATAAACATCAACAACGATTTCGCTCTTCGGTCACCATAAAATATAAAACATTCAGTCATTAAAAATAGTATCCGATCAGCCACCTGTTGTAGCGCTATTGGAAACACCCAGACACCTCTACCCAGGTCCATCAGCCGCGCAATACAGTCGAGGAAGGCGTCGGTGACCCCGGAAGGCAAATGAACACATGTGCGTGGTTCCTGCCTTCATTTCTTGCAGCAAATTCCCGTCATGCAACCGAGCACTGGGGCTGTGCAGTGCGCTCTTTTAAGCAGATGTTTTATATCCGAATTATTTTGTGAATTATCCGTTCCAGTTTGATATCCGACACGCACGTGATTAATCGTAAAGGACGCATCTGCAAGATTCATATAGCGCTCCCTACCCGACTGCGGGGCGGCGAAGCGCACTCTCGGGCTGCTTGCCACCACGTTGTGGCCGAGTGTACAGTTATCACGAAAACACACCTGCGTTAAGAGGACTGGCTTTTTTAAACTAACTTTTGTGTTTTGTTGAGTAAATGTTCACATTTTCGGAGCGACCTCTTAAGGTTAGAATTAGGCGTAACATTTTAAGAAACTCGAAGGTTACCGACATAAACACCTTGTTTTTTACGGTCATGGTTTAAGTGCCAGCTGAACTGTGAGGTGCTGCATACCCCGTCCCCGAGTGTTCTGGTGAGGCGCGGAGGCCTCGCTGTCTGTGTCTGCACCGAGTGAGCTACCTGCGCCTCTGGACGCTGCGTCACTGCGTGCGAGCATTAGATAATATCCCCCTTTATAGAAACATCTATTGCGAATGAGTATCCGTTTGCTCCTGAGAAGTGCAGGCATAGAGGCCCTCCCCATTCAATGAATTGCTGCAGTGCTGGCATACAGTACCTGTCTACTCTTGAAAAGTGGGGGTACACTCCCATTAGATGTACTGCAGCAGGGCCAGTACTCTCACATTAAATATATTGCAGCAGTGCCGAGAAGGCCTGTACACGTTACTCCCCCCATTATATGTATTGCTGAGTGGCGGTGCAGTCAAATGTATTGCAGCGGTGCCGCGAAGTGCAGGTACTTTTACATTAAATGTATTGCGCAGTGCCGCGAAGGGCCGGTACTCCCACATTAAGTGTATTGCGGCGAAGTGCCGGTACTCTTACATTAAATGTATTGCAGCGGTGCCGCGAAGTGCCGGTACTCTTACATTAAATGTAGTACGAAGGGCCGGTACTCCCACATTAAGTGTATTGCGCAGTGCCGAAAAGTGCCGGCACTACCACATTAAGTGTATTGCAAAGGTGCCGAGAAGTGCTGGTACTACCCGTTCAAATGAATGACGTGCAGGTAGTCAGTACCGGACACCAATTGCCCATTTAAAGCAGGGCCTCAAACACATTCTTAGTTTCAGAGGGCCATGTGTGTAGCTTCCACGCTCGCGTATTTTTCGATACAAAACCAAAACATTTTAAATTAATTGCCCGACTCAAAAACACCCCAATGGTTGTAAACATCTGCTAAGCGCTTGTGGGGCCGGGGGACGAGCCCCGGTGTTAAGCTGAGCTTTGGAAACACAGACGCACACACCGTGCGCACCGCGCACCTCTCGGCGCAAAACCCCCCTGAGCCTGGAAATCCGTGCCCACCGCATCTCAAAGGCACGGCCCGCGTACGATGCCAGCTCCGCGGGCAGGTGCTCCTTTCAGAGCCTTTTGCGCATCAAAATGTAAAAGAAATGAGTCCAAACAGCCCCCAGAAAGTAATTAGTTGTTTACACCGACTTCTATTTATTTAAGAGCTTTACCGCACTTGCCACTTTCCCCAACATGCAAACATGGAACAATTAACAGCGCGTCAAGCTGGGGCCGCCTTGTTTAACTTTTTGTTGTGTTTAAAAAAAAAAAAGCGGCGCTATTTTAAATCCTGCAAAAACGCGTTGTGGAGTCGGTTGTTGTTTTGTTTCCTTGAGTGTGTGTGAGGGAAGGGACACGTACGCCCAGAGGAGGCAGGCATTTCCAGACCGACGCTGGACTCGTGGGCAGTTAGAGCAAGTGATGAAATAAATTCTACTAGCGCGCAAGTGAGAAATCTCACCTTGTTACCGCTGCATCGAGAATTTGTCGATGTCGCATAATCTCCACTGCTTCACACTATGCGTCACTGTACTCTGGGTCTGCTTAGGTGGCTATATTTATAACTAATGCGCCGTATAACTTGCCATGGCCCGGCCACACATTCAAGAAAGGTAATGCAATATATATATATATATATATAAAGCTCCAGTCGGCAGCTCACAGGTCGCGGCCTGTGAGCTGTCGAGTCTCGGGTGAGAGTTGTTTCCCGGAGTGCCCCCGAACACGTTGGGTGACTGGAGCTTTATATATATATATATATATATATATATATATATATATATATATATATATATATATATATATATATAAGAGAGAGAGATATTCACATTGCATGTTTAAGTGGTTTAATTGCAGAAACACTATGGTATAAACCCCGTATTTCACAGACCGGACCCATAAACAATGGGACATATTTCACTGGTCCCTAAATTCGTGCCTTTGAAATGTAGGCTTAATCTTCATAACAAAAATACCAGATCGCTGTTATAACATTGCCCCTCTGTTTAATCGACATTCTACCCATGAAAAGTAAGCAAAGACTGGACAGTCTAATTCCAACCGGTGCCTCGATGTCCGCCTCACCTCGCAGACAACAGCTTTAATAATCTGCAATCTAAAGGGTGTTTTTCCTTAACTACATCGTTAAATATTTTCTTAAATAGTATAGCCCAGTATTTTTCACGTAATGATTTCAATAAACATTTTACCGTTTGAAAAATGAAATGTTGAAGCCACTACCGCAAAAAAAAAGTCATATCCAATATTTATTGTGTAGCATGTTAGATTAGATCGGTGACGTTAACAGTCCACTTGATGTTGGCCTTATGGTTCAGGATGTGACCCGGGACCCCTCAGCGGCTCTGCGGGACCATATTACATGCAGACCTCTTATGCATCTTCTCCCACTCTGTATCTGCAGTTGTACCCGGTGTAATGTGCTATTTTTGCAGTTTGAGGGTGGAGGGACCGTTCATCTAAAGAGCTGAAGCCTCCAGGGGTTTATGATTTCTCTCTCCTACCCTAAGAATAATAATAACACGCCTACAGCACCCGGCTGCTACCTTTGCGTGTATGGCCACGCGTAGTGTGTCAGTTCTAAATGGGTGCACGCACAACACTAGAACGTGAGTGGTAAGATCTGTGATGGAATTATATAAAACAGACTTCACGACTGTTTGCAGTAAATAAAGTTAGTGAGACGCATTCTATTCAGTAAGAACTTTTTTTCTCATGTCAGTTTATTTGTACTTTGATAACATATAATTTGGTCTTTGCCATATGCCAATAAATGTGTGAATGTTATTAAACCTGTTTTACATAATTGCGTCACTTGGTCACATTTCACCGATTTCGGGCTGGACTGTTCCCATTGGGCGCAGGGTCAAGCTTGATTTGCATATGGCTGGATTCAAACTGGAATGGCACGGGGAGCAAAAAAAAACCGACGGATTTAGGCCCAAATCTATGTACTGGGGTGAATGTATGACATTGTTCTGCATTCTGTCCAATTATTCTTTTTACATTTCACCGACACGGCGCATCTCTCTATCGGTCTGTCTGTCTCTTAGTTTATCTATCACCGTATCTGTATTTCTGTCTGTCTTTTTCTACATGGAACATGCTGTTGAACATATGATATATAAAACTTGCACTCATATGCATAGGTGTGAAGTGTTAAAGTCACATTCCAAGTCATTACCATAATACAGCCGAACTATTGCCAGAAAGCACATTGCATCAGCGGCTACATCCTAATCCTAACTCTATTATTGCTTGCAGGGCCTATTTAATAAATGTGTATTTCTCTGGACAGATTTAACAATTTGTGCACTGATTCTGGTTGAATAAATTTGCGTATAACTTCTACTCATGGAAGAAATGGCATGGAATAAACCAAGGAGGCCGATCATCAGCAGTGTAAAGTGTTTTTATGGCCATTATTGTGGGAGCAGTGACTCGGATACTCTTTGCCTCTGCTCTTGGGAGGCAGGACCCTCGCCGCACTTAAAGGTAATAAATAGCATATAGACCTGCTCATCCGAACTTGTATATATCATCGCTGAAAAACCACAATTCAAGTGAAATCATGTTTAAAAAAAACTCTCCCGCCCGTTGACAAGGCAAGGGTGGCACAGACCACACTAACAATGCATTTGGGCAAGACCAGGCGTAGTGTTTGAAAGACCATTGGGCAAGGCGGAGAGATAAGTATCTAATTACCCCTGTGTTCGCAGGGGTTTATGGGATATTCCTCACCTATCTAAGCACCTTTTTATTGTCATCTGGAGTTTGAAAAAGTTGGCACAATAAAAAAAGTCTAGGAATCTTTCTCCGAGTTTATGTACTGTGGTAGACCTTGGAAAAAATGTCAAAGTCATTAGGTCTGGCTTGCAATGTGCATTTCAAGCTTCAAGTTGCAAACCAGGATTATTTGCTCTGCCAATGTTCCTGACTGAGGGCACGCGGGGCTACAGAGGCACGGGGCCGAGGGTCGGCAAAGGGGACAACAGAAGGTCCGCAGGGGCACATTAGTGTTGCGCACGACTGCAGGGGGCGGAACCAAAAGCGGATGCAATGGGGGCGCACAAAGACGGAATGAATGTCAGGAGGGCGGAGGCACACAGATGGGACTGTAGGGGTAGGGCAGAATCACAGTGAGTGTGCAAGGAGGTGGTAGAAGACAGGAGCTGCACAGGGCACACCGAGGGTGAGCAGGGGCACACATGAAGGGTGAGGCCGCTAGAAGGGCTGCTGGGGGAGGGGCACGCAGGGGCTGCAGAGGTCAGGGTAGGATGGCACACCGTGGCTTGACGAGAAGAGGTTACACAGAGGGGGAGGGGCTGCAGAGGTCAGGGTAGGGTGGCACACCGTGGCTTGATGAGAAGAGTTTACACAGAGGGTCTGCAGAGCAGGAAGTGCCCCCAGAGGAGCAGGGGCTGTAGACGTAGAGGGCACCGTGGCAGGTGAAGTGCCTGCAGGGCAGGCAGGGAGCTCCCTGAAGGGAAGAGGGCGGCAGAGAGGCTCAAAGAAGGACTTGAGATGCAGGGTGCCACCGAGGAACGACAGAGTGAGGGAGGTGCTGCAGGGGGGCAGGCATACATAGGGGCTTCAGGGCTGGTGGGTGGCAGGCACAGAGGCTCCAGGGATGAAAGGGCAGATAAGACCAGCTGGAACATTGTAGCACAGTGGGGCTGCCGGTAGGCAGGGGAGCACAGAGCAGAGGTGGCAAACACAGAGGTCGTTTGGGGAAGGGGTGGAGGGCCACACCGGGGCTACAGGAGGGGCATGGTGGGGAAAGGGGCTGATGGGGCAGAGTCACACAGAGGCTAAGCGGGGGATATTCAGGGGGTTGCAGGAGAAGTGGTGCACGTAGAAAGTCTGTAGGGGGAGCCTGGTACACACATAGGGCTAGCGGGGCAGGGTAGGGTGGCTGAAACGATCGATAGGAAGGCAAGTTGCACACATCAACCAATCAACCAATCAGGATTTGTAGAGCGTGCCTGCATCACCTGTGAGGGTCTTGAGGCACTGGGACAGCATGCCACCTGTTCTATTGGCTGAACATGCAGGTCTTGAGGTCCTTCCTGAACTGCACATAAGGGGTTCTGGGATTTCGAGGCACAAAAAAGGGCTGCATGGGAGGTGGTGGACACACAGAAGGAACACAAGAGGGCAGGGGACGTGCAGAGGGACACCTGGGGCGATACAATGCAGCACACTGGATTAGGAGTATGGCTGACCCGCACAAAGATGTCGCAGGGGTACAAGGTACCAAGAGGATGCAGGGGAGGCTGAGATTATCCATAGGGTTCACTCCTCCATTGAAGCGGAGGAGCGTCACCCCACTTAAAATTCCCCCCAAACCCCATGAAAAATAAAATAGTAACCTGCTGCCATTTTATTTTTCATCCCCATCCCAAGTCAAGCATCAGAACGGGATAGGTGCCGAGTGTATTGTATTTATTTGATTTTGTATTGCACAGTTACTTAAAACCATCTGCAATATAACTTACATGCGATTTTAAAAGCAAATTAGAACAATTGTTTAAGAAAGACATTCTTGTAAAAAAACAATGGGTTTACTTACAACCGTGTAAATACCGAGAAAGAAGATATATTATATACATTTATAAATCTGCAAGTGACAGCAGCAGGGAGGAGGGTGGGGTGTCTATGCACTTGCGTTTAAAATGCGCATGTCTTTTTGGCCAGCATTCTTGAGACGGCCAGCCACTCATGCACAATTTAAACATCTCTAATCCAGCTGTTTTAAGACAGCTGGGTTAGAGTCAGTGCAGACCCCGAGGGCCATGAGGAGCACAGAGTGTGACCTTTACCGCCAATCAGGGCACCGCCCTCACAGCATGAGAGCAGAGCCCTGATTGGTCAAGGGAGTTCCAGGCCCCAGCTTTCAGTTCCTGTGGAGGTCCGGAGCGGAGGACATCACGCTGGCCTGGTAAGCTATTATTTATTTATTTATTTTTACATGCACACGGGTGTGAGAAGTTGGCCTGATATATAATGTTCACTATTCTAGTGAGCACTCTGTATCAGTCCAAACAACCCTTATTGATGATTGGTTGTAAGTCAACCTTATAGACCAGCTATCCTAGTAGCATGGATACGAGCAGTCTAAGGCTAAGACTCTAGAGGGCGTGTTAAGCCAGCTGTTTTACCATCACATTACCCCTTGAACACCAAGTGAAAGGACACCACACAAGTTGTTATCAAAAATAAAGTGTATTTATTTATAACAAGACTACCCTGGCTCTTTATGAGACAGGGAGCTAAGCACACAACAAAACTCTTAAAGAATTACTGAAAGTCGCACAATTTACACAAATGCCTGAGGGGTACGAAAAACCATATACACAAGAAGTGGAATGCGAAGTTACTAGCAGGTAAGTCATACTTTTCTAGACTGTAGAAACGCTAGGCCTACAATGCTGAACCCTTAGATTAGAAAATAAACCAAAGATTACGCCAAAACTGATGTATGAATTCAACATTAAATTTTTAACTCGTAAGGTACAGACATTAATCCAAACCTGAGATGTTTGCCAGCAAATAGCGATTTATTCATTTAATTTGTGAAAATTTCGTTTCAAAAAATATTTACATTTTATACAAAACTACACCATTATATCATACAACACTCAATCAACTCGTCATCCATATCACAATCACACAAAATCAAACATCCATAAATGCACCAAATTTAAGAAAATGTCACAAGGAGAAAAGAAAACCGTGATAATAGGAAGAAAGAGACAAAAAAGAGACAAAAGGCTGCTCAAAAAATATACATTTGTAATATACCATCTATCTATACAATATGTACACTGGAAAATTAATCATAATCAACTTAGATGACGTAGCACATTGTATATATACAAATTAAAGCATTCAAGTTAGCACTTGTTTGAATTTTTAAATTTAGAGAGAGCAGCTCTTTGTGGAGGGGCCTACGCGTTTCGAGTCCTATACAATGAGGGGACTCTCATCAGGGCCATAGGGAATTATCCTACTGGTCTGCAAGGCCACTTTAAAGGTGTAGAATGCAGGGACTATTTGGAAATGACGTGGTCATGCTCGCTAAGTTTAAAAGGACCTACGGAATCAGGGATGCAGTGTTTATCCACTATGTAGTCCAACAGAGTAGCCACGAACGGGGACAGAGAGGGATAGATCACCTCTTAAAATTAGGGCTCAGGGCTCGGGTTCTCGACTTCCCTTTCGTATTTCAACAAATACTGGATTGTATTCAAGGCTCCTCTGCAAAGTCGGGCTTGGAGCTTAATTGGCAAAACGTCCCTTTCATATGTAGACGAAGGCTGAATCCTGCTAGTAGCTGAGTCCGAGTCTCGAGCGGCGTCTCCTGAGCGCTGATCCGTCGCGCATGCGCAGCCTTCGTCTACATATGAAAGGGACGTTTTGCCAATTAAGCTCCAAGCCCGACTTTGCAGAGGAGCCTTGAATACAATCCAGTATTTGTTGAAATACGAAAGGGAAGTCGAGAACCCGAGCCCTGAGCCCTAATTTTAAGAGGTGATCTATCCCTCTCTGTCCCCGTTCGTGGCTACTCTGTTGGACTACATAGTGGATAAACACTGCATCCCTGATTCCGTAGGTCCTTTTAAACTTAGCGAGCATGACCACGTCATTTCCAAATAGTCCCTGCATTCTACACCTTTAAAGTGGCCTTGCAGACCAGTAGGATAATTCCCTATGGCCCTGATGAGAGTCCCCTCATTGTATAGGACTCGAAACGCGTAGGCCCCTCCACAAAGAGCTGCTCTCTCTAAATTTAAAAATTCAAACAAGTGCTAACTTGAATGCTTTAATTTGTATATATACAATGTGCTACGTCATCTAAGTTGATTATGATTAATTTTCCAGTGTACATATTGTATAGATAGATGGTATATTACAAATGTATATTTTTTGAGCAGCCTTTTGTCTCTTTTTTGTCTCTTTCTTCCTATTATCACGGTTTTCTTTTCTCCTTGTGACATTTTCTTAAATTTGGTGCATTTATGGATGTTTGATTTTGTGTGATTGTGATATGGATGACGAGTTGATTGAGTGTTGTATGATATAATGGTGTAGTTTTGTATAAAATGTAAATATTTTTTGAAACGAAATTTTCACAAATTAAATGAATAAATCGCTATTTGCTGGCAAACATCTCAGGTTTGGATTAATGTCTGTACCTTACGAGTTAAAAATTTAATGTTGAATTCATACATCAGTTTTGGCGTAATCTTTGGTTTATTTTGTACAAGTGCTCAGCCTAACTGATTAGGAGCCAACTCTTTGTTGTTCATATAGAACCCTTAGATTAGAAGCAGGAGGCCTAGGGACGCCGTGTGCAGAGTGGGAACTCTCACGCGTAATGCGGGAACAAGTCTATGGATACTAGCACTTCACAAAGTTACTGTTCTCGGGCGAACCCGACTAGGTGGGTCGAAAACAAGGGTGGATCCGAACACTTAGGGTGTTGGACTATGCTGGAGCACTGGAGTACTCAGTTTACCTAGCCCAGGGGCTGCGGCTGCATAGGGTCCAAGTTGCGTCGGAAACCCTCGTTGAAGATCCAGGAGCCTGAAGAAAGAAGTTGCTGGCAGGCGGCCAGTGAAGGAGTTCGTGGTGATCCAAGCCTGGATCAGGGAAGAAGAAACCTGTAAGCAGAGGGGACCAAGTTCTGAATCACTAGCCAGTGATTTAGGTGGGCACCAGGATGGCACCGGACGAAGTCACCTCAGCCAGGTGAGTGGGCGCTGCTGGGCTCTGCAGTCTCTCGGACCAGGAGGCGTTGTCGGCAACCAGGATGGAGGTGCGAGCTGTCCCACGAAGGTCTCTGCTGTCGACGTCGCTGGACCCAGGATTGGGGCAACAAGTCTTGGCAAAAGCAAGGCCCACACGGTGGACCTAAAATGGCGTCTTGAGTGGACCAGGAGGGTCCAGGGTGCTTCTCTGAAGAAGGGAAGCAAGGGCCAGTCTGGAGCAACCAGACCAGCAGTGTTTGTCGTTAGAGTTCGTCGTCAGAGGGCCACTAGCCAACGGGCAAGTGACCTGGACAACGCGGTGAGCAGCAAAAAGCAGAAGGGCCCCACGCAGATCTCGTGGATGCAGGGGAGCTGAACTTCGGTGCTGGAGCTGCTCAGGGTCGGGGCTTCTCTTACCCCAAAGCACTCAGTCGAGGGTCACTCGGTGGTCGTGCTGGACAAGCGTCGTGCAGTTCTGAAGATGGCCGGTCCCTCGAGGTCTCGTCGCACCCACGGATCACAGCTGGGCTGATGATGTAGGTTGAGGTCAGAGGTGCCAGGGAAGCCGGTTCTCGTCGTGCTGGAGCAGTCTTGATCCGGAGGAGAGACTGGCAACAAACCGCGATGCTTGGTTGGTGCCTGCTGCTGCAGGGTGACTACTCCTTAGTCACAAGGGAGAAATCTTGGGAAGAGTCTTGAGTTCTTCGTGTAGAAGGTCGGTTCAGGATTCAAAGATTGATCTAATCTGGAAGGGGGCCAGTTCCCACCTTTATCCTGCAAAAAGGGGCTGGCACGCGACTAAGTCCTGCCCTATGGGTGGGACTAGGAGGGGGGTGGTTACACCCCTCTCCTTTGGCGGGCTTTCCCCAGATCAGGGGTTGGAGTGCCCCTCAAACTGGTTCCAGCCGGCCTATGCACAGTGAGCACCGGGGTGCCACTTGCAGTCACCTTCCTCTAAAGCCCTGCCTACCTAGGATACACAAAATCCTGTCTGGGACGGTGCTGGCACCGCCCCTGGCAGGAAACCCTTTGTCCTTGCCTCCTGGGCTGGGAGGACTCCCAGCAGCAGGAGGGCAGACTTGTGTCTCGGTGGCAGCATCCATTTTGTGGAGCTAAGGCTCTGTCTGACTTTAACCGGGGTTACAGGTTACATACATGTCGTGTCCCTCTAGAAGGGTGGAATGCTAACCCCGTCGCCAGAATTGGCGAGGGGTTAGTATTCCAATTCGTATGACACCTTACTCGACATGTTTTGATAAAGCGATACCAGAGGTGGCATATAACCGCGAGGATTATAATGCACTTAAGAGTATATGGTATGCGATATCATGGAAACTGCTAAGGGATGGATCCCGAAAGCCGCAGACAGGCTCAGCTCATGCCAGAGCACTATCTCACACGATTCCAAGCACTCTGCCTTCAGGATTGTCAAGGCCTGCCATAGGAGTGACTGATAGGAGATCTGTGTGTCCATTTAGGTTTAGATATAGGAATACTATATCTAAAGCAGAGGGTGAGTACACCACTTTGCCCCAGCTGTCAAGCAGCCAGTTGTGTCAGATTTGGATGGCCAGCCAGGGGTGGCATAATACATGCTGCAGCCCCTGGTAGGCCCTGGGTACACCTATGCCCTGGGCACCTAAGGTACACTGTACAGGGACTGATAAGGTGACTCAGTATCCAATTAGATATGTACCTAAGGTACATGGAATCCATTTTACAGAGAGAGC
This sequence comes from Lissotriton helveticus, assembly GCF_964261635.1. Lineage (NCBI taxonomy): Eukaryota > Metazoa > Chordata > Amphibia > Caudata > Salamandridae > Lissotriton > Lissotriton helveticus. The sequence continues at coordinate 1,543,074,040 of NC_136067.1, read as the reverse complement.
AGTAGGCCTGGGGTCCTGAATAGCAGGGCCCCAGGTCAACTAAGTCAGAAAACCAGCAAAACACCAGGCAAAAAGTTGGGGGCAACCATAGTCAGGGATCTACCTTCCTACAACGGGCCCACCTCCACTCTCTTCGTAGATGCCAGCCGCTACTGGGGGCAAAGAAGGGTGGCATACAGAGGGACTGAAGAGACAGTACACAGAGGGATGCAGAGGGGCGCACAAAGGGGGTAGCGGGGACAGACCAAGTGGAGACTCACAAGGGCTGCTGTGGAGTGAGGACACCAAGAGGGACTCCAGAGCGTTGAGATGTAGGGGTGGTGGAGGGCACCCTGAGGTTTCAGGGGGTATGGAAAGCCCACAGAGGGGCTTGCGGGGCAGCTAGGGTGCCACACTGAGTAGGTACTGGAAGGAGAAGGCATAAAACATCATATACTAACACTCCGGCCAACATACGTCCTCACAACCAACATCATATGACACCCACTATCATATGTTCAGCCAATTAACTCCAAACCTCCACTCGCCGCCTCATATTTCCAGACATCCACCATGGTAGGCCAGTGTACTCACCAGCATTCATCCACACAATCAACATCCTATGCCAACACATCAACCATTAAATGTACACACGAACCGCATCATCTGTAAAAACACCCACCATCCTACTGGAACACATTTACTGTTGTACGCCAACAACCTAATCATCATGCCTCAACAGACACACTGTCATATGCTAACACACCTAATCATACTTCCACACAACCAAAATCATATGCCAAAACATCCAGCATCAAATACCAATACCCCTACAATCACGTGCCCATACAACCAACACCATATACCAACATAGATTCTAGCTTACACCAACATTCCAAACATCATTCTCCTACACACCCACCTTCATACCCCTAGACACCCAACATCATAAGCCGGCACATTCACCACAGTATTCGCAGATACTCCCATCATCTAAAAAAAGAGGAAATCTGACAAGGAGATAAGGTTAAAGACCATGTTTGGAGTAGCCTTGCCATCAAAATATTAAGATATCGTCATGCCCCAACCCCACCTTCTTAGGTCTAACCTTCATTCTCACCATGAACAGACCTCCTTTTGGTACTTTACACATCTGTGCACACAACTAAATAACACACTACACATTTTTTATGGAACCAAAGATCTAGAAAATATAGGATCGAGTGAATTAGAAACAGTTTCAGAGAGAAATATTTTGTTCATCTTTTGAATATATGTCGTCATTCAGCCCACGAAGGGTGAAAAACAGTATAGGCTTGCAGATTTTTTCACAAAGAGGGCAATTACTGCTTAGTTCTAGTTTAGGGCATTTTATAATTACGTTTAAGACTTCTGCCCCTTTCTATAAGTAGTAGTTAACCAAAGTTGTACTGAGAATGATGCCTGCCACTCAGTAAGCTAGAGCATCTGCACTTTAAAATTGACATACTAACATGTACTGCTTTTATATATTTTTTTCTTATTTCCCCATAGTTCCATGAGGTCCAATGTTTCTTCGAAGTGTTTGGAGTGCTGAAGACGGATGGGCACTCACAAGTGGTGAAGCAGGTCCACCTGGTGAAATGGCACACGAGGAGAACTAAAAAATGTTTTAGGCTGTTTAAATCATACAATTTGTCGGGTTTTACTAACCAACAAATTTCTTTAAAACAATGAATGATATTTTAAGAATTTTTGCATATATTTTTATTTTTCCCATTTACACAGCACTGAGACATATTCTAAATGTGTACAAATTAAGAGCCTGGCAGAGGGCAGCGTCAAAAGCCTTCCTGCCGCGCTGCCCTAAGTCAAAAGAAAAGGGCAGGGATGCAGTGTATGTATAAGATACGGCACATTCCTGTGCTTTCTCCCCTCACTGGCACTCATAGGGCTGCCTTACGCCAACCCAGGCACCCTTGCACCATGATGCAAGGGTGTCTACATTGTAGGGATGATTGTTTTTGTGCAGGAAGCGGCACCTTCCTTCACAAAAACAATCAATGGAAGCAATTTCCTCTTTCTAAGTGTGCTTCTGAATGCTGCCCACATAGAGGAAAATATGAGGAGAAATAATGTTATTTCTCCACGTTGCGCCCCCACCCCACGCCTCGCCCGAGGAGGCGTAGGCTTTTGATGCATTCCCAGGTTTACAGCTTGTTTTAAATCTGAGAATGTGTCAAATGCCATGGGTGTTACGTGGGAACACCCACTGTAAATCCATGCATGCCTCCCCATTGTAGTGTGAGTCAACGCAGCGACTTGCTGCGTTTCCTCACACCATATCTACAAGGCCATGAAAAGGCGTTCAGGGTGGCTCTGTGTGGCCTCCTATATACGGCTAAGCCCTGTGCACATCCGCAACGTCATAAAAAGGAATATACCTGTAGCACAGGACTTGTAAATAAGCCCCTAGATTTTAAATGCCTGCTTATAACTCTTAATTTTGCTAGCACAAAATAACAATAATTGCTTGATGTAACATCGTAGATAGGAAGTGCTAAATTGGATAGTTTATATGCACATACTACTTTGTACCACAGACTTATTCATAAAGTAATGAATAATAAAAGTATGCTAAATATTACACAGTCATATTTCCCCTATGTTATGGAGGTGTCTGCAGGGCGCTGTGGACATACGTTATAGAACAGAGAAGGAAGTATATATCATAGTGTGTTTGGTTTTCATCTTTTATTAATGCATTTACTCAGGTTTGATGTGTAGTCTTGCATCATAAGTTAATTCATATACCTTACGGAATACCAATGAACAACCAAATATATAAGGGCAGATTTAGAATGAAAGTATGCAATACAACACTGAAAACAAACTTGCTGTGCTGTATTGCTCGAGAGGGATAGAGCACAAAAGCAAGATATTCACTAAGATTTGGCATGGTCCTACTCTCTCACTGCCAGATAAAAACACTTCCAAGTGGCAGAAAGAACTCTAGAAAAATAATAGTGCATTGTTATTCTACTACCTTTCAATAGAAACACATATGATTAACACAAAATACACCCTCTTGCACTATTGTGCAATGCAATATGCATTACTGCTTGGTACTAAATACTGAAGCAGTGCCAGGGGAAAGAGAAAGAGAGTACCATATCCTTGTAATTATGAAGTTTTCTTTCTTTTAGAATTTGGTGTAACGCAGTGAACCATGGGACAGACTTACTTAGTTTTCATGCTCTATAGCGCACCACGTAAACTTGGTAGACCGTGTTGCATGAAAAGGAGAGAGTAGAACAGTAATGCATCCTTTAACATATGCCACTGTTTTCCTCTCTTTGGAAGTTGTGCACTTGAGGGTGCTAGCTGGAAATGCACACAGCCTAGTGCAACAAAAAAACCTTGGATCCTTGCTTGGAGAGCTCCCTATTGTACAGTATAGGGAAAAGTAAAAAAAAAAATTGCTAGAGTAATAGTAAAAATATTTTATGTTGAATTTTGATGTAAATTAATTTATATATTTAATTTAAATGTAGAGCAAAAAATGCTACAGCGCACTTAATTTTAATTTAAAATTGATTTTGTAACTATATTAAACACAATTCTAATTATTTTTCCAAGGATTAAATTGAAGATGTCAATTAAAACTGATGTTTAGAATGAATTAAAAGTAATGTAATTTATATTTTAGTATACAACAATGTTACATTCATTATTTTATTTGAAAAGTTTATAAAATATTTTAAAAGTTTATTTGATCATTTGTTAACGTTAAATGACATTTATTTAACAGTATAACCAGTTGAAATAATTAAATTAAATTTAACATTATTTCCCATTGGGATTTATTATAAGTCAGTACCTCCAATATTTTCTATTTGAGGATGTTACAGTTCAGTGGTTGGCCTTGTGTGGTGGTGCACTTCTACCAGTTCTGCGGAGGAGTACATTTAGTACTGAATTTGGTCTTTTTTGGCTGTAGTAACTTTAGAAGTATAGCTTGTGAATAGTAAAAAAGCTTATTCTTTTCTGGCTGTGTGTATGTCACTCTCATAACACCTCCCTAACCCTTCCAAAATCCATTTGTATTCTTCTTTAAATCCCTCTCATTTAACAGCAAGTATGATCCTTTTTCCTGCCACTCCTCCTGGCTCATTCCACTTTTGCTACATAGTGGCCGATTACGATCTCATTAAGGCCTAGAGACAGGTTCTGGAACAAGCAAATATGATTCAGAGCCTATGTTTCCGACTGAATCTTCCACCGTTCCGAACAACCAAGTACAATGCAAAGATCTCGTCCGCGTCGACCGTATCGTTTCTGAACCCGATCCTGTCAGTCCGACTTGTTCGCAGCCGAATCGTGCCGTGCAAAGGAGCCGGCTTCCAAATGAAGGTGTACGATGCACGATTCAGACAGCCGTATCGACTTGGCCTCAGGGTGTCAGGATTACAGCCGTGGAGAGCCGCTGTCTGCATTTTGCGTATCAAAAGGTGACCTCATACGATAGACTACACCTCCCAGAAGGCCGGGTGGCAACGTCACGTAGCGACGCCTGTTACGCAAAACCCAGGAAATAAGAACTTGCCAAACTCACCGGCCGTGCCGATAATTCTTGCCAAGTCGTCGTAGTGGTTGGTATTCTGGAGTTGCGGTAAGCTCTTGTTTGGAGACTTTCATACGTTTGTTTCTCTTTGCACCCCGTTCTGGGTCGGGTGCAGGACTCGTTGAGTCTTTACTGGTCTACACGCGGCTGCGTGTACAGACGAGATCTCAGGAAGGTTCTCTCTGTTTGGAGCGAGCGCTTTTCTCCCTGTTGGACGAGAAAGGCTTTCCGCTTTCTCATTGCAGGGAGAAACCTGATATCTATCCGACACGATCGGAACAGAACTTTAAGTCAGAAGATTTCCTTTGTTATTTTCCTTTGCTTGAATAAGGATACCGGAGCGGTTTGGGCTCAAACTGTTCTTCGAGTTTGCTACATTGTTCCTAGTCACTTGAGGTGTCTCAAGATTGTTTGAACCCCTCAGAAGTGAACGAACAATTCATGTCGGCAGGAACCGTGTAAGGGTGATGTAACCTTGCCTGCTGTTTCTTCTATGATTTCTTTCCACAATGTTTCTCTACACTTTTTATGCTAACTCAGGAGAGACGATTCTGGGGTATTTGATCAGCGGGATTGGTCCAACCTTAGAATGAACACAATACTAGTGTGGTATGTAATGCGAGTTATTGGTAACTAACATAGCCCTCACATAGGACTAGAAGTTCATCGTTTCCTTTTATATATGTCATTACAGTTGGTTGCCATCCCTGGTATCACCCCGTATCTATTCTCCCAAATTCAAGGTCTGCTGTATTTTCCTTTTCAGGTAGGGGTTTAGATACATGTTGTTGAAGTGTAAGGAAGGATTTTAGGGGATACCATTGTGTGGTTTTGGGAGGTGTTTTCTAAATCTCTGTCCTTGTCGTTTCAGATCTCCCTCCCCGCTGTCCCCTTCCTTTCCCGCCCTCACGGGACTGTCTTGGTAGTCTGTGTTTATCACTTCAGACTCTAGGGGAGTTGTGTGGGGGAGGTTACAGGCTATTCAGCACAGCCCCGAAGAGAACAGAAGACAGAGCCTGACACAGCGAGACGAAACGGCTGTGGGAATCAGACTTCGTGGGGGGGGGGCTGTAGCATCCCCCCTTCACCCGGGACCTTCCAAATTGGTCTCCTTTCCATGCATGCACAGTGTGCCGCCACAGGGTGTATGCTTTTCCCCAGCCACTCCTTTTTGCTATGGGATCCTCTGTATGCGTTCAGTATACAAGCTCCCATAGAGTTCAATGGGAGTCTGAGCGAACCAAGTTCGTCACCATACGGGTGCATCGGAATCAGTCTCTCGGACACATGGAGCGCAATTCGTTAGGAAAGCCCTCTGGATCCAAGTCGTATGGATGGCTTTCCTAGTGAGATCATAATCAGCCCTAAGTAGTAAACTTCATATGTGAGATCCCCCTAGAGAAAACCTAGGAGAGGTGGAGATTTGCACTTTTTGGTGTGTGAATTGCTTTTTGTAGTAACATAATAGTACTATTGTAGTGCTACTTTCCATACTACAAAATGCAGTTTGTGAATAGGGCCTTTTATCTTCAGAGGCTTGGAGCACAGCACACTTAACAAAGGCTGTTTAGGAAGCCAACGAGTCGGTCAATTAATACTTTAGCATATGTGGAATTCTTAATTGGGGTTCTCGAAGTAGCGAGAAAAACCTCTTACTTACAGAGGAGCCCAGATCCATGAGCCTCTCCAAAAACATACTTTGGGCCTGTGAATATGGTAAGACTTCTTTGAACAGTAAGAATACGGACATTGTTGAGTATAATTAATTCAGCCACTAGCAAAAAATTAACTTGAGTTAAACTTTGATTTTCAACAACTTCATACAGGCCATAGCTTGTTTATTCAGCTACTACTGAACCTCAGTCATTTTTGAGGCAGGAACAATCAAAATAATAGATGAGATTACAGTTTGATATTAGTACATCAGTGAAAACAAATGGGGCTAAGGCAAGTGGATGGTCACCTTAAGCTGGTTATGTGTTTCCTTGTCCTAAGCAGTGGGAAGCAGAGGTGGGGTTCAGAATTGGTCATTGGACCAGGGTGACATGATAAGCATTCCTACATAACAAACCCTAAACAGGGAGTAAGGGTCAACGTGAATGTTTAGAGACCTACCCAGATATAATCCCCAAATCTCAATATATTCAACACAAAAAATATCTGGTGGTCTAGGAAGATAAAATACTACAGAGACATGAAATTGACAGACAATCAAATCATTCGTCACACTTCAGGACCCGAGTCACTAGAAGTATTGACACGAGAATGGCCAGTGTCATTGATTTGTTCAATTGTCTACTTCACTGGTCTCTCCTTGTGCCCAGCCTACGACATGTTGGTTTGTTGCCAGAAGAACTGAGGTGACAGGGGCATTCTGGGAGTTCCAAATGATGACACTGGCCACAAAGGGCAGTTGATGGAAATCCTTGTTGTTTTCTCCCCTCCTCAGGGTCTTCTTCTGTCATAGAATCATTCTCGTGTCAATACTTATAGTGACTCGGGTCCTGAAGTGTGACGAATGATTTGATTGTCTGTCAATTTCATGTCTCTGTAGTATTATATCTTCCTAGACCACCAGATATTTTTTTGTGTTGAATGATATGATAAGCAAACAGCAAAAGAATTTCCTACCGTTACTGTCTTGCCAGGGATTGGGTTTGAGCTTCAGCGGTTAACAACAAGGCACCTACAGCATGGGGCAAGGCAGCAGGAAGGGTGGAGCGAAGGACTATGTCTTGGAAGCCTCCATGAGGTGTGCAGCTGCTGCTGCAGTTCACGAACATGCTAACTGGTAGTGATATGTGACAAAGCGCTGATTTGTGCGAGCGGATACGGACGAATGAGGACATCTCTTCTCAACTTCACTCAATCATTTGATTGCCTTGGCGGCCCTACTCTATTCAATTCCACCGGCTGGTGAAGAAAGAATTTTATGGTTTAAACAGAGCACAATCTATGGATGTGAGTCTGAGGTGTCGCTGACACCTCCCTGAATAATGTTGCATAGTTGGATGCGCTTAATATAGAACTTCAAGTTGTTTGGCTGTCACCCTCCCCCCCTGTCCTGGTGAAGACCCGCCTCTTATGCTTAATAATCTGCACTACTGCTAAGGGTCGAACGTCGATGTTGTTGTCTTAATTAGTCCACGCAATTCCCTGACCTGAATAGAACATTGTATCTCCTGTTGGGGTTTATGCAATGAGTTGTTTACTTACATGCTAAACATTGTTTTTGTGTTATATATATGTTATTTATGTCACCCCTGTACAGTACTTTGTCACATATCACTACCAGTCACCAATTGTACCACACAGTCACTGGCTCATTTGCCGTATGTGTTTCATGCCTTCGACAGCCTTTTATTAATTTAGATATATAAAAATATAAGTAAAGAAATTTATTTTTTGGCATTTCTTGGTGACCTCCCTACGAAACAGCCCAGAGGGACGACCGTTATACCGACGGATAGAGCGGTGCACCCAGTACCTGAGCTGGTGCCAGGTGAGGTGGGGCTGTTCCCTTCCTTTTAATGGGAGGATGCGTACATATCGCACTTTTCAGGTGATATTTTTTAATGTTTATATACAGCAGTAGCACTAATGGTCCTGAAGAAGCAGCTGGAGACTGTTTAGCTCCGAGTGACTGCAGAAACATGTCGACCTAACAATCTCGTTGGTAGTCATTTGTTATACTACTACTTGCACTGTTTTTATTGATTTGGGAGTGAAAGGGTGCATATTAAAGTTTTTTCCCCTATCACTATCCAATTTTAGAACAATTTTTGTATGTTTCACTTTATCACATTCACTTTATTGAGCACTGCTTTCCAGTTCCCTGCAAGACACACTTTGTTCACATCTGAGTGTTTGTTTCTGGTACACCCTTGAATTGGTTTGTAACATCTGCCGGTTTATTGTGGGTACCATTACTCTTGATGTGTAAGAGATCCCAGATGATGAAGGGCGGTCTCGAAGGTGGACTGATGGGAAATCGCTCACGCTGAGTGGTTCTCTCACAAGATTCCTTACTTGTTTACCAACACATTGTTGTTTTTGGTTAGATACATAATTTAGTTAGTCCTTTGACCTACTGCTATCTTTTGTTGGTGTAATTTCTTGGTGTGTTACTTTTTTATATGACTAAAACACATTTCTTTGAATGTATTAAATACTCGGTACTAATCAGTTGATTTCCCCAACAGAACCATTGTTTTCTTTAGCATACTTACTCAGGTTCTGAGGGTTACTGTGCTACCCCATTATCCCTAATGGCAGTTCACGAACATAGCTGAAGGCCTACCTCAAATGCATCAATGGGAAAGGAGTAGTAGGATATGGGTTTCTTTTGATCATAGTGATTTTGCATCTACATGATATTGCACCAATACTTTGGAAGTAAAACCCTCCTTTTCATGACAGTAGAGCGTAAATGGTTTGTTCTAGCCCGGCTCCCCCAGAGTTGGGGCAAAAGATGATGCTTGTTTCAGAGGCACAAAGGCTTTGTCTGACTGCCTGGACCAATCCAATGGTTCAAGGCGGTCTTTCTTTACAAAATCAAGGAGAGGTTTAAGAATGCTTACATATATCAATATTCACTGTCTGCAGTAACCTGCCTCCCAAGTAATGTGTGTACCTGAGAGACAGCGACTGGTCTAGGCAATTAACTTCAATGTGGTCTGTAGACATGTGCTTCTCCCTGCAGAAATTTCATGACCTATATAGTGATGGCGCGTGATTACCAGCTCAGGCTATTTCTAAAAACACCATACTCACCTGGGCCCATAAACATTCACACTATTGTACCGGTAATCTCATTTTTCTGCCTATCAGGATTTTACTCACTTTATTATGATTTATACCTGCATACCACGACTTTCCAAATCCTTGTCACTTATTCTCTGATTCCTAGGTCTAATGGATCAAAAGGTGTTGGCATAATAGGTATAGAATAACATTTAATTTCTCATAAAATAACCACAGACTCGGGAAAGTTTTAAACTCTTTATCTATGCAATACTTTGTGAGTCAAGTACCAAAATAGAGAAATCAAAGGCTTTTCGAGTCAGAATATAATTATTAAGGCAATAATCTTGTGAGACTTAGCAACATTTCTTTTAGAATTTGGCAACTGGGAAGGGTGAAAGAGGGAAACGGTACAAGGACATACCACACAGATTTATATTTACCTAGAATGGTGCGAGGACCAACCCCTGGCCATGGGCTGGAAAGGAAGGGCTCCTGATTAATCAGGAGCCAACAGGTCAGGACAGGTGCAGGTTAGGACAGGTAACCTCCGCTAAGTGCAACGCCAGCGTCACACCCCTCTGCAGCTACTCTCGTTCCCTTTCTAGATGACACTCACAGCAATATCCCGATTCTTCTTTCAGAGTGCTTGACCAGCCCTCTGAAGTTTGCGGCATCCACGATTCTTCTTCAGCATACGTTGGGTCAGTGACAGGTCTGTGACAAGTCAGACAATCTAACTGACTAAGCCTACCTTAGTTATACCATTTTCCAGGGCATGTACCCCCCTCCCCCAATGTTGCAAATTTGTGTATTCCCTTCATTTGATTGGACAAAAAGACAGGGAAAGGTCATCACACCATACCAGTATGAAGTAATTTTCCCTTATTTTAATTAAGCTAGATTCCCACCCATAATTTTATTTTCCCATGAATTTTATTCCCCCCAACATTATTTCATTTCATAAACAATGTATTACTTTTTCATTCAGTTTTTGTCCTTCTCCAGGTCATAAGGTGATTTTCCAAAGCACATTGCGGGTAAGACGGGACTTGGCTGCCTTTCAATGACAGATCTTCAAGGTTTTCAGTGTTCGAATGCGCACGCGTACCAATTTCAAGATGGAGGTTTGCGGCACCCTTCAGGCCCAAATATGCGCTATTAATAAAGTCAAAGAAAGACACATTAAAATACAAAATTAAATGAATGCGCTGTATACCACTTATTTCTACTCTAACCCCATTACTTTATTTTAGCTATAACATTAATGGTTTAGCAGAGCACACAAACGTTTTAGTTTGAGCAAGAGCATATGCGTTAGTATGTGAAATTTGAAGCGGCCATCTTAGGCACTACTGCGCAGCTGCAAAGAATTCCCACTAAAAGCAAAGACGTCATACTACGTAGATGCAGTAGACGCATGCGCGAAGGGTTCCCACATTTTCAGAAGCCATTTTAATACACTCTGGTTACTGGTTAGTAAAACAGATAAGCAAGCTTCCCCTACATAAAGTAAATGTTGTGTGGTGCAATTATTAGTACTTACAAAACATGTTGGTTAATTTGTTACATGTTATTTCGAGAGGATTGAACCTGAGCAAGTTTCTGTATGTATGAAACCTTGCTCTTTCAATAGTAAACATTGGAAGATAGAATTGTAATTTCTCTTTAAAAGCTTCTTGCCATTTCTTAGCTAATTCAGTGAGGAGGTACAAGGAGTCAACCTCACATTGGCCCAAGGAGTCCGAAGTAACCAACTTGTCATCCACATATTAAACTAAAGTGGAACCTTCTGGGTAGACCAGAGTGCCCAGATTTATCTCAAGTGCTGAAGATGGAAAGTGATTTAGTAAAGCCTTGAGGCAAGCAGGATGATATGAGTTAGCCCCCAGTAAAAGAGTATTCAAGGAGGTATAGAGTATGCAGATGTATAGAGATCAAGAAGAAAGCACAATAAAGGCCCACCAGTATGAACCATTTGGTGAGGGCTAGAATACAAGACAATATGGTAATGTTTGGAACAACAGAAAAACTAGGTATTTCAACAGGATTATTGGCCTGCAGATTTTTGATCGGTATAATGGGGGATATTACAGAAACTCATGGTGGGCACTAGGACTCCTTGTTTTATCAGCGCTCAAATAACGTGTTGGATTCCAGCTTCATCCACCCTTCTTTTACCAGATCACAAATAACACGTCGGATTCATGTTTTCATCTCCTGACATAAGGGGTACTGAGGGATGTGTCTGAGCTTTCCTCATTTGCCTTGCTGCTCCTGTAACCACTGCAGCCATCTTACTTGCAAATGTGGGCTGTAGTACCAAGCTGTGCTTCATCTGACTATAAAGCCTCACTTTAATGCTTGGCAGTAGTGAGCGAAAATTCTCTTGTAGTGTGCCCAGAACTGTTTATATTTTTGTATCATTTTGAAGTTTGTATGTGCTCTGTTGTACGGATTTTTGCCGACCGTGCTCGCCGTAACACCGGCTTCATGCACGTGGAAACGAGTTGGCGTTTTTGAAATGAATATGCGCCCAAAAACGATGTGTTGGTGAATAAATTTCTATATCACCACTACGGTCATTAGGTGGCCCTCTTAAGGTCTTTGACGATTCCTACATTACGCTATCAAGTAGCAAGACTTCACCGTGCAGTGATTTATTTTCAGTGCGATCTCTTGTTCAAGAATACTTTTCGAGTCCTGAAGATGACCGCTAAATAACGTATCGGTCGAAACGCCGTCGACGCTCTTCTGTGGCTTAAGTTATTATAAGGACACAGTATTTATGTTTATGGTGTTCCTTTTTCTGTTTTGTGATATGTACTGCTGTTGCCACTTGTCTGGTTTATATGTATTGCTTTTTTTGTATACCAGCGTTTTTCTTGTATGAGATTATTTATATGTCTAAACATTTTTTTCAATTGGTAAAATAAATAAATGTATAATTTTGATACTACTGGGCTTCTCTGACTATCATAATGGATATTTTTCCAATGTTTTAACAATTTTTCTTTCCCCCTGAGCCTTTTGTTTGATATAATTACCTGTAACCACTGCAGCCATGTTACTTGCAAATGTGGGCTGTAGTACCAAGCTGTGCTTCATCTGACTATAAAGCCTCACTTTAATGCTTGGCAGTAGTGAGCGAAAATTCTCTTGTAGTGTGCCCAGAACTGTTTATATTTTTGTATCATTTTGAAGTTTGTATGTGCTCTGTTGTACGGATTTCTTCAACAACTTCAATACCCTCTTTGTTTTGGTTTTGCCCTGTGATCTCTGTTGGAGCCTTTTGTGTAAAAACATATAAATTTGTTCATGAACGTATGTGCATTACCATTTATGCTCAGCACATTCAGGGGGACCTCTTCACACCATTCTGTGATTTACCGATTAAATTAGTTTTTATAAACTTGCTCAGCTTAATATATGATCTGGCAGTGCCCAAAAATACAAGAATACTGGACCGGATAATAGATCAACTTAGGGACAAATTCTCAAGGACTATACGCCGAGTTAATCGCACTTCATCGCAGCCAAAGTGGCGATAAATGTATCGCCCCATTCACAAGCTGGTGCTAACAGCTGATATCACCAGTTTACCAGCAATAGCAGCCGCAAAAAACATTGCCACAGACAACCCCGGCAACTATTGCTAATGAGATGCAGAGTAGGTGTTCCTGTGTCAAAAGCCACGACAACACCACTCCGCAACATTCTCAATGACCAGCCAGATCGGCGATAAGATCATAAAACATGCGTTAAGGCGCGTTAGCAGCAGGAAACTAACACCTGCTCTGACCTGGTGCAAAATCGGACGACAGCCTGCACCACACAAGGGAAGCCAGCCCAGAGCCACACCTGAAGAACAACAGATGCCATGGAGTCACTGAACATGCGGGCCGGACACCCAAGAGGGCCGCAACACCCACCGCCACCACCCCCAGGAACCCCCCCCCCACCTCCCCAGACCAACACTGAGGCAGCGCAGACAAAGACAGCTACCCTCAGAAAATGCACCAACCTCGCAGATCCAACACCAGAGAATGTCATTGCCCACTACATGCTCAAAGGGACAAACCACCTCCCCATCCTGACCACCATTGTCCACAGGCTGACGTTACCAACACAGCGGACAACCAACATACCACCTCAGACCAAGCTGCTGGCCATGATGCACCTGTTGGCCTCTGGTACCCTCCAACCAACATCCGCAGGAGTCGGAGGAGTCACACAGCCTGGCCAATCCAAGTCCCTTACAAAGGTCATGGATGACACCATCAGCTTGGTACCCCACTATCTATACTTCCCCCCACACTGCACAGGGACAGCTGGAGACCAAGCAAGCCGTGTTGGGGGAAATTGACTGCACACATGTCCTACTTGTGTCCCATGCAGACACTGCACACAATAAGCGCAACAGAAAGCGCACGTATCCCACCAATGTGCAGGCACTAGTGGACCACCGGGGAATCTCTGCCAACGTTGCCGCCAACCACCCAGGCAGTGTACATGATTCATACACCTCTGACAGTCCATCATCGAGTGCTTCCAGGATGGCGCCCACGGAAATGCACTGCTCGTTGGCTAATACCAAATGCACACACCACACACCTCAACTCCACAATCATGCAACTCACAACACAGGAAATGCACATGTCACAAGCTCACAAACAACATGCACACCCACCAGACACGACAGCACAACTCACTGTGGGAACGTGGCCCAGCCATGGACATAAGCCATCAACGGCATGGCACCTCAGCCACAAATTAGCAGAATGTCGGAAGAGGTGGGGACCAGGCATGTGGGAAGGAGGCAAGTGACTGATGTTTGAGAATGTACACAATGCCAAGTGTGGTGTGGATGTGATGGCCAGACTGCGGTATGCAGACCACACACACATATGCATGTCGACACACATCGCTGGTGTTTGAAGTGTAGTGGACAGTGGACGCAACCATGTCACCCCAGTGACTGTTTGGAAGATGGAGGATTTGGATGCGGGACCGTCAACATTTGGACTACATGACCCATGACGGATGTGAGGTTGTACACATGCATTTCCATTTCACAGTTTCCAGCTCTTACAGATGTAGCAGGCCTGTTTCTGCACATGTATGGAGCCAGTTGTGTCCTCAGTTCTGCAGTGTCAGGTTTGCGCATTGTACCACATTGTCGTCAATGTGGGTGTGTTGTTCTTGCAATGCGTGTATGCTGGAGTGTGCCACGGGGATCAGGGAAATGATCCTGGGTCATTGTGGGTGTGCAGTGTGCTACACATCATTGTGCATGTGTGCCATTGTGACCATCTCCCCCCGTTCCCCCAGTCCCTGGTCATTACTCACCCTGTTGATGCTGTGTCAGGTCCTCTCGAGCTGTGTCCGTACTCCGTACTCCTTGCACCGTCTCCACACTGATGACTGTGGCCTCCATTTTCTCCAGCTCCTCCTGTGGCGCAGGACTCCCACCTCATGTTGCTGCCTTCCTGATGGCAGCGGCTTTGTGCCTCATTTATATTTTCACATCATGCCAGCGCCTCTTGGAATCTTCGATTGGCCTCCTTGACACTCCGACTGCATTCCGGTGGTCTACTTGTGGGTCAGTTGATGGTAGTGTTCTGTCACCTCCGTGACGCAGATCTGGTTTTGCTGTGGACTGCACCCCGTCTTCCTCTCCCTCTTCTCCTTGGCTGTCCCCGTCCCTGTTGTTCCGTGCTGGTGGACTGTGGGGATTGTGGGGTCCGCATTGGCCTCTGCGCTCGGTCAGGGTCCATCCATGTTGCAATACGCTTTGGATTGTTTCTGGTGTGTTGTTTCTGTAGTTTTTATAGTGCATTTTCCCACCAGATGCGTGGGATTTGCAGGTCTGTCGCTGGTTTACGCTGCTTTTTGTACTCCAATTGGCCTCATCGCAGGATTTTTTGCGTTCGCGTTTTTCATTTTTGCAGCGTGACTTTGATTTTAACGCAGACATTTGATGCGTTATCTGGAGACTATCGCATGGTACCGCTGGCTTGGGAATACCACGTTAACACAGTGCTATTTTCCCGCGATAAACTGCGATGTGAGGAGTTGCGTTAAACTACTTTTGCGATAGTTATCACACGTTCTTGAGAACATGCCTCTTAATTGGGTGACGGGATGGAAGATAGCACTTGAAATATGAAGTTGTCTTTTGGGACTGATACCCAGAAATCCAAAAAGTAAGACAACGCAACTCTTTCTGATACTAGAACTCATGATAGCTGTAAGTGAATGCTGTTTATTTACTGAAAACAATAAAGACATTTAAAAAAAAACGTGCTCAGATTTCAAGTAGGATTATGAGTAGATTTCCTTATACATTTTCATTGCTTGCTTCTGCTGGGAATGACTGAACCTAACTGAAGTCGGTGAATGAATCTGGACCGGACTCCACAATGCCTACCCCAGGCCCTGAATCAAAGGAGAGATTCTCCACAAGGACTGAGATGGAGAATGACGCAGCACTTGACCCACCAATCAGGTCACACAGCATTAGCGCGTTTAAGAAAATTTCGTAAATTGTGAAGTATGACTAAGTTTACTCATTTTGAACCCGGCTGGCGGCATCTCCATTACAGAAACTCGGCTACGCAGAATTATTCTGACTTTGTCCAGATCCCCATGCTTTAACGATGGCCCTCAAATACTATGGCATCTGGTAAACAAACCTTAAAAGAGGTCCGTTAATACTTTAACTAAGGATACCATATCTATTAGTCAATTTTTGACTGGCAAAAGTAGCTGTTTGGATGCCGTCTTCCCACACGCCACAGCCACTGAAACGATGTCACGTTTGATGCTCCATGATACGATATTGATACCCATTGAGGTGATTCCTCTACACCTGAGGAGACCGTCATTTGCAATAAAACATTTATAGATAGCATTGGAGGATAACTCAGGTGAATGTAACGTTATTTTTATAACTTAAACGTTTAAGTTATAAAACGTTTAAACACATGCTGGTCGATCAAATAGTGGGCTGGACTCACTAATGAGGATGGGCAGAAGTCATTCCTGGGTGAAGGTTCCTTTGATCTAGACTGCTTGAATAACCTTAGAAGAAGAAGAAGCCCCTAAGTAAAGTAGATGCAGATCAGTGGCCTGAATTGGTACAAGGAAGCTAACAAATGCAAACATGAGTCCCAATTACAGTTATGAGAGAGAACCACGAGAACTCACGTTACAAGGTACCCACAAGAGGGAGGGGGTAAGTACTATTAGCTCTACTTCTCTGCCTCCTCTGTATTTGCTTCCCCAACTTACATACAAAAATCCAGAGCAGGTACAGAAAAAGTAGGAAGACTTATCAGATGTGCTCTTTCCGAAGCCGGAGGTGCACCAGTGGCAGCCCCAGGAAATCTGGGCAGCACCAGCCGGCGGGAGAAGTACCAGCGAATAATGGACTTGTGGGCCCAGCAGATGCAGCAAACACCGCGAGCTAAGTGACTGGTAGCATGACTGATGGCAAAGGGCTAGTGGGTGCCGAGGCGCTGTCAAGACGAGGGGATGGCTCCACAACACACCACGCATCCAGAGCCCGCTCTTGCTTGGCACCCTACTGGACCAATGCTTGACATTGACCCAGCAAGACGTACACTCTGACTATACTCCTCTGGGATAGTCTGAGACATACTGCTAATCAGAAAGTGAGGGAACGTGAGAGGATCCCTCAAAATGACAAACACACCCTCTCATCTAGGGATACTGCTAGTGATTATACCCAGGATGCCCTTTTTCTCTTGTGAGAACACATGGATCCAGGGGTAGGAGGCTGACTTACCATTAATGTTCCTTGGTCCCCTGTGGATCTTCTTGACATAAAAAAACAATTCCTAATATCAGTAAAAATCCTTTAAATTTCCATAAGGCATTCCAAAGAATCTTTGAATGTTATAAATAAGGCTTTCTGTTTTTACTGATTTTTACAGATCAATACAGACAGAGAACAATCTATTTAATGTCGGTATTTATTTTTATAGTTGGAAAAATGCAGAAAATGTGCTTCTTGTGCGGGACTCTCCTTGTTGTTCTGCATGAGTTGAGTACCTACTGCTAAGAAGTTAGACACCGTAGGAATTTAAAATCAGGTTGAGATTCCCTAAAATACTGGCATATGTTAACATATATTTGTATATAATACTAATATTTACCTGTCAGGATAGTATTCTGTTATATTTGGCTGCTTAATTTGCAAAAACACAACAGGTCTCAAAGTATGAGTGCATGTTTATCAGTTAAATAAACTTGCAAATATACCATATTACGACTCTATTTATCCTCAAAATATAAAATTAATATGACTACTAATTAAATGGCCCAAAAACAAATTTGGATAAATACAGACGGAAATGTTACAAAAGGAAATACTATAAAACCGAGCCCCTCGTTATAAACCTAATTGGGCTGATGTGAATTAAGTGTTGCAACGTGTTGTGCAGAGTGAGGTCAGGTAACTATTGGTGCACTGGAGTACTTTACTTTGTCCAGTCGTCCCAGATGATGCAGCTGTCAGGGATGATTTACTAAATCTTGTAGTCGAGGTATATACAATCATGACTGATGGGACCAGAATGTCTAATGGTAAACAAATCAAGACAAAGGGAAATCCCCTGCTGATTATTTAGATTGTTTAAAGGATGTGTTTCAGCGATACTCAACCTGCTGAAAAAGCTCAGGAAGCTGTGGGTACTGCCTTTGTTCAATGTCTTTTGCCCAAGGTACAGGAACAGCCCTTGATAATTTGTAATGGGTTGCAGAAAAATTGACTAGCTGAATTTGTCTGTAGCTTGGCAGAGAAAAATAGGAGTCAAACATATCTGGGTTGATGTCTTCATGTATAGAATTGTTTCAACAGACTGCAAAAGATAGGGGCAGGAGAAGAGTGAGCAGATCAAGCCAGATGGGTAGACAAGGGGCAGGAAGAGCTGAGTGGAGCCCAGTTTAAGGCTGGGACTATTCAGTCCTCCAGGAGGGTCTACTTGTTTCATTTGTGGACAATTGGGTCACTGCAAAAGGAATTTGAATGAATTGCCCAAAGTAATTTCTAAATAACACTCCCAAGCTGATCAACCAGTGTTTGCCCAACTTTCCTAGAGCCAATGTCCTACCTTTTAAAAACCAAAAGTCCAAGAGGTGCTGATTGCTCCATACATACCTTGGTTCCCATAGTCCAAAACGGGCTTGTATACTAAATGTGTGATAAATGTGAAACCCACTTCATGCCTTGTTGATAATGCTACTTGTCGCCCCGCACTGAGGACCTCTGAAATCCCTTCACTACTTTTCTCTGGCTTGTCCATTGACAAAGTCAGTATTTCAAATACAGGCATCCCATACCATATTATCAGTCCAGTCTCCATTACCATAGGTCCTATTACCAAGCAGCATGCTTTATATGTTGAGCCCTACCTTCCTCGCAAACCTGTTGGGTTGGGACCTTCTGATTAAGATGAATTGTTTTGTGTACTGCACTAATGATCATATCTATTTGAGTGTACCAAAAGTGAATGAAAATTTGTTTTTGGCAGTCTTATGTGAAACTACTGATTTACATTGATGATTTGAAATGGAATGCCAAAATACCTAAATCTATCTTGAATGTTACGTTACAATTTATATGGCACAAACACAAATATGGAGTTTTAAACTAAAATAGTGCATAGAATGTCATTAAGCGCCAAAAGCGGTCATCTGGTGGCTCTTGATCAGTACCTAGGCATGATTTAAGTCCGACTACAATGGAGCGAGAGGCAGATACAGAAACCAGATTTGTCCTGGTCAGAAGTTTTACCTTTTAGCTTAGTCTCTAAAATGGAAGACCAAAATCCCCATTTTGGCAAGGCAGTAGGCTGTGGCTGAGCACGGCTCCACAAGGTTGGTTAGCTGTTGGACGAGGCCCCGGTGAAGCCATTAACTTTTAGTGGGAACGCTCCCAGAAGTAGAAATTCAAAATTTATATACAAGAATGGTCTCTTGCCGCAGATACTTTTGGGCCCTTCGCCGGGTGAAGATGTCTGCATTCAGACTTAGTCACGTTTTTGGAGCTTACATTCTTTCTGTGAGGCAAGGCTGCAAGGTGTAGCTGAACAGGGCGCCAAAAGGCCGTATACTCTGACATCTGAGCTGCCACAGATTTTCTGCTGCGGGAAAGCTCTGAGTGAGATCATCCTCAATCTTTGGCCCAGCGGCAACACATCTTCTTTTTTTTATTTATTTTTTTATATAAAAACCTTTATTGAGAGACACGTATAAGTACAAGCGCTGGCCTACAACCACAGGGGCCGGCCGCAAAGTCAGGAGAATCAAAATAACAAAGCAATGTATACGATAGGGTAAATACAGGATGGATGCAAATAAAGTCGTTACATCGCCAGCGCCAGGATAAAAGAGGTTTCATTTTACATTATATAAAGGAGGCAGCAACCATATCTACCAGCGCGTCATGCAACATATACAGAAAAGAAGGGGGGGGGGGCGGGAGGGAAATAGCCCCCCACGCAAGCAGACGACCACAGTAGGGCAAAGCCCAAAGACCTCACACGCCCATACCAGGTGCGGAATAGAGGAAGAATACCAGCATACCAATAAAGTGGACGCCACACGTACAGCCCACCCGCCCCGAAAAAGGAGAAAGTGCAGACGCTAGCGAAACAGAGGAGTAAACACCAAGGGACATAGCCCACCCCCTGGAAAAGGCAAAAAAGGGGCCATAGAATAAAACAAACTAAAATAACAAACACCCCCCCCACCCTACATCACTGTAATGGCTACGGCCTACCCCACTAAACAGCGTGCCTGTCGCCCAGAGTCACCCGAAATATAGAAAAAGAGAAAGGGAATTATAACGAAGAAAGAGAGGGGAATAAGAAAAGGAAGGAGAAGAAAAGGAAGAAAGAGAGAGGAGAGGAGCCAGCGACCGAGACATAAAACACTACCCCCCCGCAACAATAATGCACTAATCGAGGTCGAAAAGGAGAGTCAAGAAAAGCCTACACCAGGATGTAAACAGGAACCATCCAGAATAACGAGGCCCGGAGATGCCATGTAAAAAGGGTCCCACAGACATCCGGGCACGATCACCCCTGTCCACTTTTATGAAGAGTCGAGCTTCCCAACCCCGCCACAGCCAAAAAACAGCAGAACACAGTGGGTCCATACCAGTCAAGAAAAGCCGGTGGGATCTCCGCAAAACAACGTCCCGGCAAACTAGAAGCAACCAGGAGAACTCGGCAACAGTCAGAATGCAAAAGTTCCTCAAAGATCCACGTGGTCAAGCACAGTATCTGGGCCATCCAGCACGAAGCAAAGAAAACAGGATGTGGAAAGCACTGCAGCATCGGCACCGGGTCCGCTAGATCCCATAGAATCGAGCACCCAGCCGGAGATCCCAGCACAGCCGCCGGCGAAGTTTCAGGCAGTACAATTCGGGGAGACGACACTTCGTCACAAAATGGCGGAGCCACCATGGCAGCTATCCGCAACTCCAAGGCTCGACCCTTCAAGGACAGGTCGATCCGCAGAGCAGACAGGGCAAACCAGTTAGCACTCCGAGTAGGGGCCGCCCAAACCAAACGAGGGCTGGAGAAAGCAAATGCGGCAACCTCCCTGTCTCCAGGAGAAAGACACCCCGAGGGGCCATCCGCCATCTTAAGTACAGCACCCTCCGCCATCGCCGCAGGTTCTTCCAAGTCCATCAGGAGCACCGGCGGCCCCAGGGCTCACCGCCAAACCGCGGCGGATGGCGCTCGGCGGAGAAAGGAGAGTCACCAGAAGAACGGGCGTGCTCCCCACAGCACTCGGGGGGAGCCCAGCACCGGATCCCGGGCGGGACTAACAACAGGAGTGGGTTTCTCACTTGAGGGGTGCCGGACAGCGCGGCTTCTCTTCTTCGGGCCGGTAGGCGAACGGACATGCGGGGTGGCCCACCAGCGGGGGCGGGTCTGCCTCAGGGGTCCCGGCCCGCGGCTCTCAGGCTCCCACCATCGGGTCTCTCCACCGGTTCCGGACCGCCGGCACTCCGATCATCTCCGGGCAGGCACAGCACTCGAGGCCCCGGCGTCAGGGCCGGGAAGGCCAACAAAGTGACCAGGGCAGAACGCCGGAATCACTGCACGCCAGAGCCCCGGAAAAGGATGGTAAGTGAAGGCTCTTCCTCAGTGACCAAATTCGGAACACCCCGAGCAGGATCAAATACAGGATAGGTGGCGGGGAGGAAGAGATCACGGAGCGAGGCGGTTATGCGACCGTTCCGATCGCCATCTTGGCTCCTCCCCCCGGCAACACATCTTCATCCTATTGACTTAGAAGGTTTGCATCCCTCCTCAAGAGGTCTTTGACGCCAAAAAGTTTCTCAGTCCCAGGTTTATCAGTATGTTAAGGGGCGAATGGTTTTACACAGCCAAGGTTTCAGGACCTAAGGAGCAGCACTTGGAGGTCAACACTCACTCCAGCAGGGTCCAAGGCAGATCCTGTTGGAAGTGGTCAGCTGAGCTCTTCAGGGAAAAGGCTTCTAGCAGCTTGTTTTATCCCTGTAGCTTAATAGGAAGCCTGCCAACTGACCCTTGGTGTCTTCACCGGTTTCAACAGCAGATGCAGTTCTTCTGTCTTTCACAGGTCCAGTAGTATAAAGAATAGAGTGCCCAGGGGTAACACATTTTTGCCTGGCACTAGCCTGTTGGTGAGGATGACCCCTAGACCCTCCCTAACCAATAGGGAAATATTCCCAGGGGGTAACTCTACCCACCTTTGCAGCAATTCTGGTGTGCCCTACTGTAAACAATCGCAGGGTTCCCTTCTCTAGCTAAAACCAAGATGGCAGAACCTTTCATCCCCAGTGCAGTGCTCCTCTGAGGCCAGGGAAATGAGCAACCCCATCTCTGGGGTCACTTCAAACCAGCTATGGGGGCAGCTTCTCTCCCACTGGGATCAGTGCCCGTCTGACTAGGTGGCCAAAAGAGGGCCATGCAGATGTGTCACTAACAAATGCCTGTGACAGTGTTGGTACTTTTAATTTAACTAAGTACCCGGGCACAGCCTAGGTGGTCTTCTTGTCAGAGAAATAGAACACCTCCCCACTCCCAAGGCCTTTGTCACAGCTCTGGTAGCATGTTCACACCTCATCAAATGGCCTATTCAGCTACTGGGTGACAGTTAGAAGGTCATGCAAACGGTCTTCTGGAGGCTTTAGGTAGGGAACAGGAAATTTTTGAAAAGGACATTTTCTAAAATATTACTATAATCCGACTTTACCCGTAAATTGGGCATGTAAAATATGTTTTAAGAGTTCCAGAATTTACTTTATAGCTGTTTCCTAAGCAAAGATAATATTATTCAATGTAATATTGTACCCAATGCTTTCCTATGGAATAGCCAACCCTGCTACAGTTAAAAACACATTTGAAGCCTTGCCAAGGTAAGAACATGTGTAACATTAAACCTTTAAATGTCTTCCTTTTAAATACCATGCACCCTGCCTTACAGACATTAAGGCCTGCTTAAGCGTGACTTGTTACCAATTAAAAAGAGAGCTTAGGACTGTCAAAGGGGGTTATTTTGACAGGTTGAATTAGCAGTTTTAAAACTGCACAGACAGGCTTCCGTGGTAGGCCCACAGTCCGGTTTACACTGCATGCTAGTGGGTGCGGACAGTCCACTAGTGACATTTAAACTTGATGCCAGATACCCGAGAGCGTAGCCGGTCACTATAAATCCATTCACAACGCTCAATGGGGTTGGTCTGGATGGTATAGTAGCTAGAAAAGGAGAAATTGCTCTTTTTCTAGGTGTCCCCTCACTCACCAGGGTTGCCCCATGGTGACATGCTTCATCATTGGGGCCATCCCAGTCCTCTACGGGCTGGGGCGTGCTGCGACTTGCGAATTACGTAGGAGCACTTGTAATTGACTATGTGTGGTGCGGGTGTGATAGTGGAGTGGACTAGGTGATGTGTTTAAAAATACCTGCCCAGTAGGTTTTCAATAGACTTTATTCCTGCCTCTAGGTGGTAGTATTAAAAATGGGGTGGAAAAATAGGGTCCCTAAACGTAATGTGTTAAGGTGTACCTATCAACTCCTGTCAACATGTTTCATGCATACCCCAAGCACTTCTTCGGGACTACACAGGGACCAGCCCTGTGTTCGCCACTCCTTAGCTCTGGAATGAGTTATTTTTAGTAAAAAATGCTGCAATCTATAATTAGTGCATGCAAGAATACCTACGTATTTATTCCAAACACGTGGTTCATGTAGTGGGACCTAACTGTGCCCCATGGACTCGGAGGGGTTCAGTATCCCAGCAAATTTGCTCACAGAATACCTCCCTCTTACAGACACCTACTAGCGTCCCTCCGGTCGGACCGGAGGGACGCTAGTAGGTGTCTGAATTTAAAGTCAAGTACACAGTAGCCCAGTGCTGCTGGTGATCAGAGGGCTGCATGTAAAGATCAGGAGGGCCGCATGCGGCCCCCGGGCCGTACTTTGAGTATCACTGACTCTATTCTAACAAAGGAATCTTGACTTTACTAGGCACAATATGATGCAACTAGTGATTCATATCAGTCTAAATAGGGTTGTACAATTTAAATACAGTTTGTGATTCTTCTCTAATGTTCTGAGGATTATCTTGAATATTGGAAAACTGTTGCTTGACATTCGCATGTTGGCTGGGTACCAATGGACACAGATGGTGACAGGGACAACCATCACAACACCAAAAACCGGGGGTCTCAAAATAAGCCAAAACATTTTCTCGATAGCTGAGACTCCTTACTCAGTGAGTCAGGACTCAAATTCCTATTCAGCATAAAAACAACAGTAGACAAAAACGAAGACACAAGTGATTGTCGGTGAGACTCATAAACAAGTCAGTGGATTCCCATCAATATATCGTGATGATGAAATTTCTCACTTGGTCATCCAAAAGTTGGGATGGTATGTCTCTTGATCATTGAGACTCTTTCCATACCCACTGTATCAGAATAAAATGGGTCAAGTGTTACATTCTGCTTTATATTCCTTCCCCTTTAATGGCATGAGACCTGTTGTTCTTTGTTCTAGTTCTGTGTTCCTTATAGAATTTTCCTAATGATGCATTCTGCATCTTTGAGTCAGTTGCATCTGGACTCTGAAGCCTCATGTTATGATGCTGTGCTGCTGAATAAACTACTTGAATTTTAACCTGTTTCCTGCTTTACTACAAAATTTGGCGACGAGGACTCCAGCCATCTACAGCACAGGAGCGGAGTGAACCCAATTTCTTGCCTTTTGGGACTTAATTGAATGTTTAAGAAGAATTTTACCTTTTAATCTTCTGGATTTCATATTTATTTGGATTTTTGACTTCCTGGAATATCTCTGTGCTCTCCCACCGTTTCGGAGGATTTATAACTAACTTTCATTGAATTTACATCGTATTTCAAGTGGTGCATTTTTCAATCTGCTGGTACCTGCTCTGTTGCTTCTTCAAGATTCCAATCCGCTGCCTGGACGCTTTCCGAGATGTGGAACTCGGCGTGTGAAGCGTAACAGTGCATCGGAAAATTCCTGTTCACGTCATCTACTCTCTGCTGCTGTTACACGCAGCAACCGACGTGTGAAGCGCTTCAGCGCGTTGGAACCTCATCGCGTTCAGCCACTGTAACACGCAGCGTTCTCTTTCTCCCACACGCAGCATTCACGCAACGTCCTGCGTGCTGACGCTGCGTGCAACGTGCCGCCATCTTGGTTTCTTTGGGCATTTTGCTGCCTAGCAACTACCGCTTCGGCTACTTTCCTTTCGGCATAATTTTTTTGTTTCTCACAGAAATCTTCAATTATTTATGCATTCGAGCATTCGAGCAGCGTTTTATCGCTATAAGGTACCAGCACCTTTTCTTTAGAGTTGACTTACATTATTTTTCGAACTGTTCTTAGCCAAACTTTTTCAACCATATATTCAAGGAACTTGGACAAAAACTATTTACATTTATCTTTTATTTTTATTGTGTCACACATATGTTTATTTCTTTTATATTGAGTCAATCTCCATATAATATTTTTTTCTCAGTTTATAGCTTACATATATTTTAAAGTGCACTTTCCATTTGCGAAGTTTTACATGCATTCTTAATGTATTGATATTCAATTATTATTAGTGTTGCTAGTATTATTCAAAATGCAATTTGACCCTCCCGCAAAGTTTCTACAGATCAAGGGTGACCTTCCTTTGCCTTGGGCAAGATGGAAGGAGGAATTTTTCAATTATATGAGAGCCATCGATGGAGAGCGTATGGGTGCGGAGAGAAAAAAAAGTATTTTATTGCATTGTTTAGGTTCAGAGGGGCAAGAAATCTTTAGAACTTTGCCTCAGGTTACTGCTCCTTCTGGAAGTGGTGATAATCTTAATGTTTATTCTGAAGCTCTTGCCAGGTTGGAAAAGAGATTTAAACCTACTACAAATATTGCGCTTAATCGCTTTAAGTTTTACACCAGAGCACAGAAGCAGGATGAATCATTTGATGATTTTCTTACTTCTTTAAGAGCGTTAACTTTACGTTGTAACTTTGGTACCATTGCTGATGAGATGATACGTGACCAAATCATTGTTCATGTTAAAAATAAGAAGGTCCAAGATAAGTTATGGTGTCTGGGTGATCCAAGCTTAGAGGAAAGCATTGCTATTGCAAAATCCACAGAGATGTCTGAAAAGTGGACGAATATTGTAGAGAAACAGAGTACTAATAATAACAAAGCTAATGTTGAGGAAGAAGTTTGCTTAATTAAGCCCAAAAATGAAGGGAAAAATTTCACTACAACACAGTTAAGTACAAGGAATGTTTCAAATGGTAATTACAGGAAGCCTGATTTTCACGGTAATTCTGTGTCTTGTTTCAGATGCGGTAACAAGTCGCACATTGCCACTTTCCAAGGTTGTCCTGCTCTAAATAGAACTTGCAATGTATGTGGTAGGATGGGACATTTTAGCAATGTTTGCAGAGAAAAACGTTTTAATACACAAGGGCGAGCGGGACAATTCTGTTTCTAATTATCCCACTCCTACTAAAATTTCTTCTGTTAATGACTCTGAAATCACACCCCAGGAAGTCACAAGAGGTTATGTTGTTTCTGTCATTCAGAATGAGCCTGTCGCTTTGACCAGGAAGAAATCACCTAAAAGTATATTTCGCATTTTTGATATTGACATTGAACTGATGGTAGATTCTGGATCTCCTTGGACCATTATCACTAAGCAGTACTTTAACCCCTTCAGTGCTAATGACAAGGGTAACTCGTCATGGAGTTTCCATTGATTTCAATGGAAATTACATGGACCTCCTAGCACACCCCTTAGCATCCAAGTGGTTAATGAGAAATTACAGTGTGTGTGTGATTTTTCGAAATTACAACCATCTGACATTTTGGCTGAGGGTTTCAATGGGAATATTATTTCTATTGAAGGATTTTTGTATGTTCCTTTGACTTTTAGAGGTAGGCTAGCTCACATCAAGTTATATATTGCTATCAAAGGCGTTAATGTTCTGGGGTGGCATGATCAATGGGAACTTGGTATCAAATTGAATCCACGTGCTAAGGATCCAATTGAACTTTGTAGTGACCAAGAAATGATTAATACTGTAAGTGATGGGAAAGAGGATGTTACCTCGTTGTTGAGGAAAAAATTTGACAAAGTATTTTGTGATCAGTTGGGGAAGTTGAAAGGCTTTGCTCATAAAATAGTGTTAAAGGATGGGGCTATTCCTGTTAAACAAAAATTAAGAGGTGTGCCTTTAAATGTTAGGTCCGAATTAAAAGAAATGCTGGATGATCTATTAAAAGATAATATTATCGAACCCATTGAGTCATCTGAATGGGTTTCACCCATAGTTCTCGTACGAAAACATGATCAAAAGTTGAGGGTCTGCATTGACCTCAGAGCTCTCAATTCTAATATTATAATTCACTGTCACCCACTCCCCAATATCAATGAATTGGTTTCTCTCTTTGATGGTGCGCAGATCTTTTCTACCCTGGACCTTAGGTCGGCGTACCATCAAATTGAGCTTACGGAGGATTCCAAAAAGTTCACAGCCTTTATTACACCCATGGGCCTTTTCCAATATAGAAGAATGCCATTTGGATTAGCTTCTGCTGCCTCTGTTTTTCAGCGTGTAATGTTTCAGATTTTTCGAGATCTTGATTCTTTTGCTAAATGTTTCCAGGATGACATTCTGATTTTTTCTAAAAATGAGAATGAGCATTCTATTCATCTTGATGAAGTGTGTTCTAGATTGCAAAACTATGGTCTCACTCTTAAAGCACATAAATGCAATCTGTTTAGGGAATCAGTGGAATATTTGGGGCATACTCTATCGGGGAAAGGTTTGGTCCCAAAGAAATCGAACGTTGAGGCCATTCTTAATGCCCCAGCTCCTGGTACTAAGGAACAACTTCTGTCCTTTTTGGACATGTGCGAGTATTACAGCAAATTTGTGGTTAATTTTGCTACCAAAATTGAACCTCTAAGAAAACTTTTGAGACAAAAGCATGAGTTTGTTTGGGACACTGAGCAAGAAAGTGCATTTACTGAAATTAAAAATGACATTGTCAATTCTCCTACTTTAAGACCTTTTAGAATGGGTAAAAAGTGTATCATCACAACGGATGCAAGTTTATATGGGTTAGGATGTGTGCTTTCTCAAACAGATGGTGTGACGGAGTGGAATGTTGCTTTTTCCTCTAGGACGCTGAGTGAGACAGAACGCAGGTATGCAGTCATTGTGCGAGAGTTACTGTCGTGTGTGTGGGCCATTGAACATTATAGGATATACATTTGGGGAGGTAAGTTCATTTTGAGAACTGATCACAAGCCTCTTGTCCATATTCTGTCAGTGGGTGGAGGTTGGAATTCTACAGCGAGGATTGCACGTTTGACATCAAAACTGCAAGAATATAGCTTTACGGTGGAATACATACCTGGAAAGAAAAATGTTACTGCTGATTGTCTATCACGCCTTCCATGTGCTAGTTTGGTTGACAGTGTTAGTGGGTCTAAAGATGTTGATTTTGTTTCTGGTCTGCAGGATTTAGTTTCTTCTCAGTATCAAGATATTACTGAACAATTTTGGATTAAGTGTCAGGATGAGGATGATAAATTAGTTACTTTAAGAAAATATCTTTTAGAAGGTTGGCCCAGCAAAGCCAATATCAGGGAAGATATTGTGCCGTTTTTTAATGTTGCTCATGAATTGTTCTGTGAAGGAAATTTAATCTTTAAAGGTGATAAGTGTGTTCCACCGGTTAGAGTTCAGGATTTAATACTCAAGTTAGCACATAAGACCCATCCTGGTATTTCTGCCATGAAGCGTCTCATTAGGTTGAACTTTTGGTGGCCAGGTTTGGACAGGTTTGTAGATCGTATTGTTAGAGAGTGCAGTGAGTGTTGTAATAAGGACAAGATGTTGAAGGTTTATGTCCCACCTCTTAAACCAGTAGTATGGCCTGAGTTCCCGTGGAATAAGATTGCCTTTGATATTCTGGTCCGTTCCATATTTTACCTGAGTCTTCTCGTTTTGCTCTGGTAATTATAGATAATCATTCAAAATGGCCAGAAGTGAAATTTGTATCGAAGGTCACTTCTGAGGTCATCATTTCGTTCTTTAAGGAAGTATTTTCTAGAAAAGGTTGTCCTTCTGTCTTGGTATCTGACAACGGCGTGCAATTGGTCTCGTCAGAAATGCAGTCATTTTTACAATCTTGTAATATCAGACATATTAGAACTTCTCTTTATGAACCGCATGAAAACGGTCAAGTTGAACGCTTCAACCGAGTGTTAAAGAATTTTGTTGTTGATGCAATTAAGGAAAAGAGTAATTGGTTGAATGTGCTCAGAGAGAAACTTTGGAATTATCGCATAACTCCTCACACCACTACAAAGGTTAGTCCTTTCAAACTTCTTAAAGGGAGAAATCCAGCTTCTGTTATTTGTCCTTGGTGGTTTAAGGAGAAGTGTAGAGGTTTTGGGGAAGATGTGGTGGATGTCAAGGTTATTGCGGACAAAGTTTCTTGTAAACAAAATAAGTCTGCTGTGTGGTATAACAAGAAGTGGAAGACAAGAGAGCATGATTTAGCTGTTGGAGATTGGGTTAAAATCCTGAAACCGTCTTTTGTTAGCAAGGGCATGAGCAAGTATGGTAGGCCCATTCAAGTTAAGAATGTTTTTAATAACTCTGTTGTCACACAAGATGGCAAAGTCTGGAATGTAAGCAAAGTTGCGAAGTGTCCTATACAACATGGTGCCGATGCTTATTCTTATTCTCAGAGTTGTTCTGGTTCTACACCAGATAAATTTTCCGGCTCCTCTCCTGAAACTATTGCTTCCAGAGTCAAGGAGGATTTCCGGATTCAGAGGAGACCCATGTCTTTACAAGATTCTGTATAATATGTTTACTTTTGTTTCTTTCATTTTATGGTGGAGATGTGTTACATTCTGCTTTATATTCCTTCCCCTTTAATGGCATGAGACCTGTTGTTCTTTGTTCTAGTTCTGTGTTCCTTATAGAATTTTCCTAATGATGCATTCTGCATCTTTGAGTCAGTTGCATCTGGACTCTGAAGCCTCATGTTATGATGCTGTGCTGCTGAATAAACGACTTGAATTTTAACCTGTTTCCTGCTTTACTACATCAAGCCCACAATCACTTTCCGACCATGAGAAATGAATTATATGGGAACAAGTGCAGCGCATAAACAAAAGAAGTGGTGAGTAAAATAGGGTGGAGAGACAGGAGAATTTTTTTTTTTTAGAGTATTGGCTCTTCCCCTAGTTAAAAACAAGAACAGTGCAAAGAAGCAGTTTCAACAAATAACTGCGGATGGGCCAACCAGCCCGAGGTTCTCTCACAGGAGAAGGAGGGTATCTGCAGGGTGAACGGAGGCATCCTGGGAATTGCTACTAGATGACTGGCTGTGTTGGACTTTTTGGTGGTTTCTTTCAAGTTCTCTTTCTCTTCGTCCAATTGTACATCTCGGGCTATTCCAGGTTATAGTTAGGTTGTGTGACCTACTGCCCTAATGCCAAGTATTGGAACGGTAGAGCGCTGAATGAGAACGAGTGCTAGAGGTGTGAAGTTGTAAAGTCGGCCTCATCTTGTATGCCTCTCATTCATCTCGCACTTGCTTCTTGTTGTGCTTCGCATGCCTTACGTCCTCTCACACTTTGCTGCTTTTTTTATTTGTTTATTGGCATTTTACACTTTATATATACTGGAATACATCATGGAACAACAGTTTCAGCATGCAGAATATACCTTCTATTCGATTGTTTACATTCTAGTTTGTTGGCAGCACATTCTGTTTTATATTTTCCAACTATTCCATCTTTTGACATTTTCATCTATTGTATGTCTTTTGGTTTCCCATCATACATTTGGCCAATTTTTTGATACAACAACACATTAACAGAACCCCCCCCATAACTCCCTCCCACTCCCTCCCATTTAGTGTCAGCCTGGAGCTCCTAATCCCTTACATATTTGTTTCATTTTTATATAGATTATTGTGTTTCTTAGATTTATCTTATTTGTCTTGTGCAATTAAGGGCATTTCCTTCCTGAGGACTCTTGGGAGACCGACTCTCTAACCTTCTGTAGGCCCATCTACATTTAGGTCCATGCCAATCTATCTTACTCAGCTTTTTCATCTTTTCTCACAAATCTTATTCGCACCACCTCTGCGGTTGCCCACTCACTCATCCAATCTGCAAATTTCGGTGGCTGAGGTTGCATGCATGCACTATGTTGCTATTGGCCAAAACAAACCCTAGATTTACAAAGCGTCTGCTTAGTTTTTTATTTTTGGGCATAGGAAATAGTCCAGGTAATACCTGTTTAATCTCTTTTGGTATGTTCTAACTGGCAGCTTCTCCTAGACACATCAGTACCTCCTCCCAGTAAGGGTGTAACAATGAGCATTGACAGATCATGTGAAGGATATCTGCCCCCTTGGCCCCACATCAAGGACATCCATCCCTACGAGATTGATATATTATGTGTAATGTGCGTGGGGTAAGATATGTTTGATGTACTATAATATATTGGAGGAGTTTAAATCTCGCATTTGCACTGACCTTTTGTACCCCCTCTTGTGCCCTTTTCCATCCAGTCAAGGGTTCATCTTTTAATATATCTCACTTTTGCTGAAGTGCTAGAGGCCCTGCGGGCAAATCCTCTCGGAGTGCCCGATAAAGGTGTGAGACGAGTCTACCCCCGTGCCATGGATAGTAAAGCTTATAGCGTGTTAGTGATGGGGGGGGGGGATCTTCTGGGAAGCCCTGCCAAAATTCCCATGCTGCACTTGATATTTTACCATATTGGAGAAACTGGCCCGGCCCCAGTTCAAAAGTTTCCTGTGCCTCCTCTTGGGACCGTAAACTGTCCATTTACATAGAGATCCCCTAGCAACTGGCAGCCACCATCTTTCCACCGACGAACAGACAAAGGGTTGAATCACCCTTAGGGCATGTCAGGTGCATACGGGCGTGTTGTACTATTCTTCTGACTACATTTTTCCATACGTTTGCCACATGCTGTATTACATAAGGATACTTTTCGGGACCTCCACCTTCCAGCTTCAGCAGCTCAGCCAATGAGCCACCACCAAATGTTCCGGCTAGTAGAGACTTCTCCCAATTTTCCTCGCTATCTAACCAGTGGACCGCGTGTTGCAGCTGAGAGGCCATATAGTAGAATTCGAGTCGGGGTACCTCCAAGCCTCCCCTCTCCCATGTTCTTTGAAGGCACGTTAATCGCACTCTTCTACGTTTTTCCCCCACAAAAGGTCCCAATGAGACTTTCTAGTATGGTGAAATATGATTGAGGAATTATATAAATGGAGTGTTGCAGTGGGTACAAACACCGGTGCATGATAATAATTTTAATGATTGCTATGCGTCCCTAAAAGGATAGCAGCAACTCAGTCCAGAAACAAATCAATCCTTTTAGACCCTGTATTACGAGGCGAATGTTAGACTCGTGATATGCTTTGGCTGTATTTGTCAGATCTATACCTAGGTATCGCTCTCCTTCTTCTGCCCAAGATAAATCGATGGGCGGTCTCCGCTCTGGTTGAACCGTAGCCATTCTACCCATTGGAACCACCCAGGACTTTGTTCGATTAATACAGAGCCCTGATATCATCCCAAAGCTTTGCATTTCTGATAACAGTACTGGGACAACCGTTCCGGCTGTGTCAGACAGACTAGAGTATGGTCCGCATACAGCGAGACCTTATGATTAGTCTCTCCTAACCGTATTCCCCATGACTCCATCGTATCTCTCAGTCAAATGGCCTTGGCTCCATCCTGACGGGCGCCTCGTCTTAATGTTAGTTGTCTTGATACCATTCTTCCTATCCGTACTCTAGCCGTAGGGGCTGCATAGAGTAATTGGATCCATTGAAGTTAAGTGTCGCCCACCTCCATTTGTCTAAGGACTTGCCACATATACGGCCACTCCACTAAATCGAACGCTTGCTCGATATCTAACAGCACAGCCGCACTGTCTACCTCCATCAGTCTAGGGGCCTGCCATATATGTGCCAGTCGTCTCAGATTACAGGTCGTGTTCCTGCCAGGGATAAATCCCGCCTGATCGGAGTGGATTAATTGTGACACCTTCGGGAGTAGTCGCTCCGCCATGATGGCGCTTAATACTTTCACATCGATGTTCAACAGCGATATTGGTCTGTATGAAGTCAGCTGGCTGGGATCCTTATCTTTTTTAAAAATCATGGCCCGAGTGCCTCACCTATTGTAGGTGGTAGGCTACCTTTACCAAATGCCTCATTATAAACTTCTAGGAGTCTGTCTACGAGAAGGGGGCAAAGCATCTATGGAACTCCGCGGGGAGCCCGTCCGAGCCTGGACTCTTGGCCAGTTTGAGACGGCCTATAGTGCCATTTATTTTGTCTCTGGTAATCGGAGAACTCAGAGTCTCTTGTTCCTCGGACCTGAGGCATAGGAGTTCTATTGTGTCCAAGTACGACATCAATGCTTCAGGATTTAGTCCAGTGTGGCTAGTGTATACCATTTGCAGTTGATGTGCCAGGGTTTCGGCTATCGCTTTTTGCGAGTATACTAATATCCTGTTCTCAGCACGGATTTGCAATATCTAAGCTATTGGTGTTTCCTGTCTTATCAGCCGTGTCAACAGCACTCTGGGTCTGTCTCCTTACCTGTAGAATTTCTGCCTATATGTCGTCTGGACATGTTTTTTCAGTCTGCGGATATCTGTCATAAGATACTCCCTAGTCTCAGTCCATTCTGTCAACCTCTGTGGGGTCCTGGCAATCTCAGTCTCCAGTTTTCCTAGGACAGCCTCATGAACTGTCACGTCTTGTTCCAATTGGAATCTCACTCCATATGTGGTCTTAATGCAGATTCCCCGTATAACTACCTTCATAGCCTCCCACTCAGTCGTGCGGCTCGAGGCCGACCCCCAGTTCTCTTGAAAATATCTAGTCAGTTCCTCTGATATTCTAGCTACAAATGGAGGGTCTATGAGAGCCTCGCCATTGTGCCGCCACAGAGGTATATCGGATCTCATTTCTCTGCCCCCCAACTCCAACAGGGCAGGGGAATGATCCAACGGATATCTTGGTAGATATGTCATCCCTTCTACACTCCAGTCTAAGATCCGCAGAGAGGAACCAATAATCGAATCTACTGGAGGTCCCTGTGGCGTGAGTGTAACATGAGAACTGTTTTGTGGTGGGATGGTGTTCACATTTAGGTCTCCTAGGTGCAATCCTTGCAGCATACCTTGCAATGCGCCGGTCATTTTTGGTTTAGTGTGAAGTCACAGTGGCTCCCGATCAAGGGAACCATCAAGAATTAATATCCCCTCCAACATTATTGGTGTTCCCAGGTGAGGGGAGGCCGCCTCCAGAAGATCGGCAAAAAAGGAAGCATTGTCGTCATTTGGTGCATATACATTAATGATACATATTTCTGAGCCGTCTAACCTCCCATCGAGGATTACATATCTCCCATCCGGGTCGACTACATGATGTAAATATTGAAATGGCACCCCAGGCACTACATATATTAGTGCCCCCCTCGCAAACCCAGAATACGAGGTAGCATATAATTGTCCCACTTTATATCTTTTTAAGTAGGCAAATAAACATCTTCGTTTTTCAAAGGCTGCAATGCCTCGAACATTCCAAGTAATTAGTTTAGATCAATAATGGCCTGAGACAGGATTGCGTATTAGCACCGTTGCTTTTTTCAATCTTTCTTGCAGACCTACCTTCTTTTCTGATGACTGACAGAAGTGCAAGCCCAAAAGTAAATGGAAAGCAGTTGTCTTGCCTTCTGTACGCAGACGATCTGGTGATTTTAGACCAGACAGAATAGGGTCTGCAAAGGAAGCTGAATGCGTTTAGTTTTTATTGCGCAACCAAGCGTCTCACAGTGAATATGGACAAAACAAAAATTCTGTGTTTTGGGAAGAGAAACCAAAAGTTCAATTGGATCTTGGGGCAAACGAAATTAGAGATAGTCAACGAGTATAAATATCTCGGAATATGGTTTGACAAATCTCTAAAATGGGGCACACACCTGGAAGCCCAGAAAGTAAAAGCCTTAACTGCAATTTGCCGGTTGAAAAATGTTAATCGCAGTTATGGCTCCATGTCCCATAGACCATTGTTGAAGGCTTATAATGCAATGATACCCCCACAACTGCAGTATGGTTCGGAGATCTTATGCCTGGGGGGAAAGCTTCCTGGGACAGCGAGGAAGGGAAATGTCTAAAGGCATTGTTGTCATTGCCTAGCTCTTAAATGATACAGGCAATTAGACAAGAGCTAGACATGACCGCAAGTGAGCCTAATTAGATTCTGGAAAAGGCTGGGAATAGGTGAAGAATCAAAAGTGGCACAATGGTGTATGAAGGAGATCCAGATGAGTGAATTAAAGTGGGCGAAAGTAGCAAGAAAGTTACTATACACTATTTGTGATAAGTTAAAGACGACTATTGATCCACAGTCCCTGCAAATCGATGAATCGAAAAGTGAACTTAAAGCCTTAGGGAAGGATTTATCTAAACTGAAGGACATGGAGTATTTGAAAAATAAAGAGTCTGTGCGATTTATGATAAATAGCTGGAGGAGAGAGAAGTGGTACCCTATTTAGACTTTTGACCAAACCCATGGCTTAGAATGGAATTACTAAAGGTAAGAATGGTTATCAATCCTGTTTGGTCAAATGATAATTTGAAAAGAGAATTGATGTATCCCGATGGTAGATGCACATGCAGTATTGGTATGAAATGTAATTGCTTACATATTTTAATGGACTGTCAAAAATTGCTAGATCAACGAAAAATGTTTTTACGACCGGTTTTCTTAAAATATTATACCAGGTCTCGTGTGCAAGCACTTGAGCTCCTTACGGACGTGCATTACCTTGATATTACAATAGCTGTGGCAAAGTTTGTTCAGGCTGTTAAAAGGTTGTTTGTGGAAGAGGGTTCTGAAGGATAGACTGAGTAAGAAGAATTGAGATTTTAAATGTATTTATTACTGTTTTTAAAAATAAGATTTTAGCATATTGGATCAAATAGTCTATCCCGAGTGTGTCAATTCTTCCGGTTGGATGTATTATTAACAAATTAGGAGGGCCTCTATAAATTTATGAGCTACAATGGAATAAGAGGCTGTTTCTTTTTTAAAGAAATTATGTCATTTTAAAATAAACACAGTGCATGTTTTATATGGTTTGTAGATCTACGGTCTAAATAAACTTTACTTTTTGACTTGACTTGAATTAGTTTACTCATGGCGGTCTTTTTAGTTTTCCTCATACGCCCTTTCGCACAGCATAGTTTCTTACTGTTTTAACTGCAGTGGTCATTTTCACCCAGACCTTTAGTGTTCTAAGTTTCCTAGACCGACACCAGTTTGGGATGCGATGTGACTGAGGACTGCATTGATGCCAGCAGGGTGGTGGTCTGGTAGGAGAGGGGGTGGTAAGGTAGATATAGGGGAAACAAAGCATGTACATCTAGTAGCTGAATTGCACAATGTGAAACCAGAAAACCTTGGATTAATCCCAGCACCCACACTTTACCAAACTGCGTGATCCTAGGAAATTGTTTTTTTTCACTTTTCCTTTATTATCACATATAAGAGGACCTTGAAATACATAACTTCAAGATGTGCGCTGGACAAAACCTTCTCTTGTGTTTGATTTAATAAACTATAATGTTGTTCATATGTAATAGATTCCTAGGGCACCCTAAGAGTGCACATAACAACTGACTTGGCTCTTAGTTCACTATTGGCATTGTTGTCAGTGTGGTGGAAAGAATGAATGTTTAAAAATTCATATTTTAAAACTATCACTTAAAAAATACTTCTCAATGCACTAATATAATCTGATATACTCAGGTGAAATGGGTCTGCATGTTAATGAAATACACTTTTTGAATTTTGAAGAGACCTTATCATATTTTTACATTTTTGCTGCAATGTGGCATTAAAACTGAGGTTGTTCCCAAAGTTAAGTGTGCAGGTCAACCTAGTTACTTCATTTCCTAAATTTCAATTCACCTTCAAATAAAGGCTTGCCTGTTTATTTAACTTCTTTTTAATATTCATACTGAGTCGAATGAACAGCTGCCCAGTGCTGCTGTCGATCAGGGTGCCGCACGTAAAGGTTAGAAGGGCCGCATGTGGCCCTCGGGTCGTACTTTGAGAATCCCTATTCTACCCCTTTGATTAGTCTGATGTCTTTCCCTGGAAAATTCCATACTTCTGATTTTACAGTATCGCTCAAATCAGAAGGTAAATCCTCTACTGTTCTTGCAGGATGCAATCCTACAGCTATTACTTGTTCGGCCATTTAAATTTAGCATTTTCATAATGCTTTTAAAATTCAACACCATCCGGTGTGCAGTTAATAGTGCAATTTAACTTGCACAAAAGATCCCTTTCTAACAGATTTACAGGACTTGAATCGCATAACACAAACTGATGGTCTTCCTCAAATTGACCTATCTTTACAGGCGATTTATTTGAAACAAGATTAGTTATTTTTTTCCATTCATAATTCTTTATTCGACCAAACAGGACATAAAAGACACAGGGAAAATGTAACACTGTACAACAGACTAAAACAACACCCTTAAGAGACAAAAAACACAGTTCAGGTATCAGTATAATCAAAAATATGTGCTGCAGCAAGATAATTCATCAATAAAGTCGGCAAACAGAGATAAATGCATAGAGTCCACTTGTAAATGATTAAGCGTACACATTATCAATGTTAAAACCACTAAAAACAACTCAAAGAACAAAAAGCAGGTAAAAAAAGAATCACACAAATCAGGAGTACCAAATATGATAAAAGAATTAATCACAACCTTGAAATAGCCTTCCATCGTTCTCCTCGCTCTGATAGCAGCTTTTAAAAAAGAGCATGTTCTAAAACAGATGATTGAGATGTTTAACAATTGCAAGTGCTGTAATGCTTCATTGCACCTGCGATGACCCAGATTTTTTAACAAAAGCTTGGGAAAGTGCGTGCGTTTATGTTTAGAATAGCACAAGCAAACATATAATGTAACAAGGATTGTTCAGAGAGGTTATAACACAGAAAAAATGTTGCAGAACTCCCCAAAATCAAACAAGGGCCAGCAAAACACAAAAGACGCCATACAGTGTTAGAACAGAAAACAAATAATCAGAGATCGCTTCCAATGAGTTAGTTCAAGGCCAAGATAAAAAAATTGTCTCAGGAGAAGGGAGCAACCTGTAGTAATGTATTTCGGACAACAGAAGATACAAAACCATACAGGAAGATAAACAATATTTCTGAGAACCTTCATTTTCAAATACTCTCCCTCCACCTCATAATAGGTTCCCATATGCGTTTCCCAAACTTTCTACCTTTCCTCCCTTTTCTATCGTAAATCCCTTTCTCCAAGTTATAGACCGAAAGTAGTCTAGCCAACCACTGATGGAAAGTTGGGGCAGCTTTATCCAACCATGCGAATGCCACACACATTCTTAAAAACTGCCATGGCCATAAAGAGGAAATAATGCAATCTACCTTGCTTGCTGTCCCCTCCTACACCAAGAATAATCCAAGCTGGCGTAAGAGCAACATTTATTCCTAAGGTTTGAGCCCAGAAGGATTCAATAGCTCTATGCAGTGGCTGTAAGTGAGGGCATAAAGCAAAAACATGTATAATATCAGCTTCATTACTATTACACCAAAAACAGTTCATTCCTGTTATACCCCCACTGAGCTATCCTGGCGGGTGTATGGTATAGTGAGTAGATTGTTTTATAGTGCTGAGCCTGCAACAATGCTGAACAGAGTATGGTTCACCCCATATCTAATGAATCCTGAAAACAGTTCTGATCCACCTGGAGCTTGTCTGCCCATTTACTACCATATTTTTCCAAATCGTCACTTTTTAGCCTATTCAGCTTTAAATAAAACCTTTTAATGGAGCACTCTACCTCGCCCTCAATTATATCCATAATCCTACTCTTACCAAATCCAGCAGAGCCTCCCCGTTTATTTATTAGATAGCTCCTAACTTGTAAAAACTTAAAAAAATGTTTACTACCCATGCCATACATCTCCTGGATAATCGAAAACTGGGGAACTCCGTCGGCCCCCATTAAATCACCCACTTTACATATCCCCCGTCGCCCCAATCAAGCATAACAGAATCCACAAATATCTCTGCTGGGAGATCTATCTAACCTAGTGTAGGCATTAAACCTACGCAACCCCAGTTTTTTACAAAATGCAGTCCAGATATTATATGCTGCCATAAGTGTGTTGAACCTGGTTCTTTTAAAATAACTGGGGGCAGAATACCTCAGAAAACTGTTCTCTGCATTCTCACCAATAAGTATTGTATACATGTTTATTGGGCCCATTTCAGCCTGCCGATCTAAAGCATCACCCCCCCATCAATCCAGACATATATTGGAAGGCGGCTGCCCAATAATACAACTTTAAATTGGGGACCGCCCATCCTCCTTGGTCCCTAGAAAGGGACATGAACCGAAGGGCTCTCCTGGTCTTGCCTTGTGCCCAAACAAATCTATTAATAAGGAGCTCAATCGCCTTGAACCACTTGCCTTCAAAAAACAATGGAATTGTCCTGAAAAAGTAGAGAAATTTAGGCAGGAAAATCATCTTTACAACATTAGCACGCCCTACTAATGAGAGATGAAGGTTATGAATCCTATCTAAATCTCTCTTGCTCAATATTTAGTTCCACTATCTTATCCAGCTCGGCCGTAACAGTAATTCCCAGATACACAGCAGATTTCGTCACCCGTACAGCGTTACAAACCACTTGACTATTCTTAATTATCTGTGACTTGGGACCGTTTTGTGCATAACCTGACATCCCGCCAAATATAGCAGCCTCTCTTTCTACCTCCAATATAGCACTACTGGAATCTGGAGTAGCAATCGCCACATCGTCTGCATAGACCAAAGTTTTAAAAACCTGGCCCTGAATACTAATCGCTATAATCTGCTTGTTTGCTTCCAACTTACGAATCAATGGGTCCGTATGTACTGCAAAAAGTAAGGATGAACATAGGCACCCTTGCCGGGTGCCCCTTCTAATCTGCACTGCCGAAGTATACCCTCCGTTGATTCTAAGACGAGGTGTGGGTATTGATAAAGCGCCTGTATTGCCCTAATAAATCCATCCACTATGCCTACCCATGCTAAGGCTGCCCATAGAAAGTCCCAGGAGACCCGATCAAATGCTTTTCCAGCATCCAGCAACATCACCACCATGGGGTCTCCTAAGACTTCCATAGCGTCAAACATGATGATAACCTTACGTACATGATGAGTAGTACTCCTCCCAGGAATAAAACCATGTTGAGTAGGGCTAACCAGTTGTCCTATAACCCTACCCAACCTGCCAGCCATTGCCTTTGAGAAAATCTTAACGTCTGAATTCATCAGGGTAATTGGTCTATATGATCCCGGATCCAGAGGTGATTTCCCTTTTTTAGGGATCAACACAATATCAGCACCTGCCCAGGACTTTGGCACTGAGTTCCCAACCTGAGCCTGCAGGATTGTTTCAACCAAATCACGGTGTATCACGGCTTGAAATGTTTTATAAAATTCGATGGGGATCTGGGCCGGCCCCACCGCCTTACCCGAAGGGAGGCTGTTAAGTGCCAAAGTAATTTCCTCGAGGCTAAGGGGTGCATCCAACTCCTCCCTGTCCTCATAAGTAAGCTGAGGAACGGAAATATCCCCAAGGTATCGTTTGGTATCTAAGGGATCCCCAGGCTGACCCTCGCTATACAGTTTAGTCTAAATACCTCCCTAATCCCCTCAGCATCAACAACTGTACCACCATTACTGTCAGATATTTCTTTAATCTCACCCGAAGCCAATCTTTGTCTTATACGAACCTGCCAGAATGTGTCCAACTCGCTCATTCAGTTCATAACACTGTTCTTTTTTTACTAGATAAGTCGCAGCTGCCGTAATAGCAAAACCCTCATTTAACTCTGCTTTAGTACCTAACATTTTTAACAGTGCCGGCTCGGGTGAGACACCAGTCCAGATTGCTGTAGTCAACTCCTCCTCTGCCTCGGACAATGCATTAACCAACCTATTAACTCTTCTCTCTCCTCCTGTTTGTGCCTGTGCAAGCTAAAACTTAATGTCTCGCCCCAAATAGCCGCTTTAAAAGCGTCCCAGCTTACCACTGAAGAAGTACTCCGCCGATTTATCTCCCAAAAACTTGATATCCAATTATTCATATGTTTAAGGTATCCGTCATCCAAGAGCAACCCTTTCTCGAAAGTCCATGTTCGAATCCTCCTTTCCCCACCTGGCAATTTTAGTGTTAAAACCAGCGGATTATGATCGGAGACCATACGAGGAAACTTTGCTATACAATTTGAAATAAGAAAATAGTGCAGTCTCACACAGACCTTGTGAGGTGTGGAATAGTAGGTAGTACCCGTATCTAATGGATTCAACCTTGCCCATACATAGATTAGGGAGTTATGATGCGCCAAATTAAGTATTGCTTGACATGTTTTTTTTTTTCCGGCCAACATAACGCTGCCCGGGCTCTATAACCAAACCCCCTACCCCGTTTATATTAAAATCGCCACCGAAAATAATCGGTTCTGGCCAAGAAGCCAACTCATAGTCTAAAAATTCTAAAACTTCCGGGTCGTCCTCAGTTGACCTGTAAACAGACCCTATAGTCTCTACTTGGTTATTTATTCTACATTCCAACAACACCCACCTTCCCCATTGATCTTCCTTCTTTCTTATAACCGTGACAGCCCTTCCTTTCGACAAAATTGCCACCCCTCTGGTCTTAATCCCCTGTTTGGAGGTTGCAAGTAAAGTAAGTCCCATCTGTTCCATTAAATAACTCCTTGTCCCCTCCACATGCGTCTCTCGAAGACAGACTAAATCCGCCCGCATTAATCTCAAGGCAGCTGCAACACGTTGCCTTTTCTTGTGGTCATTCAGCCCGCAAACATTGAGTGAAACAATCCTTACACTCATTAAAAGACATCATATATCTGCACCATCCAAATAACCGGCATACCACTCCGTAGTTTCCTTATCTTATTTACTGAACTCATCCACCTCCCGTAGTTATTTAACCATCTTGAACTTAGTGCTGTGCTAAACTGTACAAACTCCCATCCCACCCCCACCCCCATCCCCCCCTTACCCCCATTAAAACTACTCCTCACACCCCACCCCCCTACAGGCAAATAGGTCACTCATGACCTATGTGTGACAGCTTAGATTGCAGCAGTCGCAACTCTCTCTCCTTCCACACCTAGCTCCCTTTAAAGCCATGATCACCACAATTACGCCAAAAAGAACATAGTACTTAAAGCCAGAGAAGCCCCCCTCCTCCCTTTACCCTCCCTTCTGTTCTCTTAATTCTGTAAGATACTGTTGAGCCTTAATCTCTGAAAAACAAGATTTTAACATACCCCTTCACAATAATTTTTAGCCTTGCTGGATACAGTAAATATGCCTCATGTCCTAGGTTCTGAAGGGGCGCAATCAATTGCCTAAGCCTCCACCTTCTTTCTACCGTCGTGTCACAGAAATCTGGGCGGGCAAATAAGGTAACCTCCTCAAACGTACGTCTAGCCTCTGGCTTTGCCTTCTCCATAATCTCCTGCCTTAAGAGAAAATTACCAACATAAACAAGAATTGCCCGAGGTTTAACAGCCTGAGATGCCCCATATGTCCTATTTTGAAGGAGTGCGACGCGGTGTGCTCTCTGGACTTCACTCTCCCACCCCCAAGATGCCAATTCAGGAAAAGCCCCCTTAAACAAATTAATTACAAATAACCTGACATCCTTCCCTCGACCCCCTCTGCCACCCCAAGAGTCTTATGTTGTTTCGCCTTTGGTGGTTTTCGAAATCCTCCAATTTCCATTGCATGTCCTCCGCCATCTTCTCCTGTGCCTCTTTGAATGTTTGTAATCTACTGACATTGTCTTCAAGCTTCCCTGTCCACTCCTCAACATGAGCGACCCTAGTTGCCATCTCATCGTACAGTTTGTTCACCTTTCTCATGGTGTTCTGGATTTTTTTTTGCCGCTACTTTGGCTCTTCGACTCTCTAAACTAGCTTCGCCCTGCATCTGCTTCAAGGTTGTATATCGTAGATCCAGTGAGGTGGGCAACCTACATTGTCCTGAGCCAGCAGAGTATCCTCTTTCATACCCTCCTGGTATAAATGTGAAGTTGCCGAATAATCCCAGCATACTTTCCTATCCTGACCCTCATCTGAGGGACTAAGGGGGGGTTTGATTTTGATTTTGACCTCTTCTTTTTCTGCTGAGGCCCCCCTATGGGCTACTGGTGCCTTTTGAACTGACGAGCTCACTACAGAATCAGAGTCTGAGCTGCTAGCCAAACTTTCCTCACTCGATAGGAAGGAATCTGAATCATCATTAAGCGAAAAAAACACTCCCCATCCAGGGTACCGGGAATTCGCCTGTCTTGTGTTAGCCCATGAGCCTGTCCCGCGGCCCCTTACTCTCCAAACACTGCTGCAGGGGGAACTTTCCCTTCCCTTATCTAATTCTCACTTACCAAGCTCCTTACACACCCAACAGCCCCTCCGGCAGCAGCCCCTGAGACATGTTCGAGCATAACATCACTATTGTGGTTGCCATTGTCAATTATGCTATCTGTAATCCGAGCTGTGGGAGACTTGCATTTTCCCATGCCTTGTGTGTCCTGGACGTCCTGGATATCCTGCGCAGCCTCCTCTGAGAGAGCCGCAGCGTCTTGCTTCTCGCCGGGGATTGTCTGTGGCACTACTTCCTTCTGTTGCCCGGCAACCACACTCCCAGCGTCTGCCGGCAGCCCAGCTCCACGGTCAACCGCTGATCCCTCTGGCGTCCATGCAGAGAAAGAGTAGGCTGCCGTAATATAATATCCTTAGGGTCTTTAGATTTACTTGCCTCTGAGCTGCCTTTTACGGACGCTTACATTCTGATGGCTCCGGTTACGTCCTTCCCAGCGATGCCCACAGCTGGTCCACCATTGCCTCGTAGTTCATCCGTCTTTTTCGTAGTGCCTCTCAGTGGCAGCACAGAGGTGCGCGGGTTCGGGGCTGATACTAATGCTGATGCTCCTTCCTTACTGCCACCATTTGCTTGCAACTCTTTTTGTCCTTCGAGAACCTTAGGTTGTTTGGGCCCCCTAGGTGCCATTCTATTGCTTCCTCCAAACTGCTGCCAGCGCCGAAGAAGCCAGTCGGGTCGGCTTGTCAATACTGCCTTAATCCTTGAAATCCACCGGATTGAGACACACTCCCGGATCCAGGTCGCAATCCGAACGTTAATCAGGTAGGAATTTTCAAGCATTACCGCACTCCTAGAAAAAAACTTCAACTTAGGAGGAGGGAGAGAGAACTGCAACTGCCTGCTGCAATCACTCAGCGGCCATCTTGCCTCCTGGTAAAGATTTTAAAAAGTATAAAGCCACCCAACATTGTGTAAACCTTGTCTTATTAAAAATGGGCATCAGGTAGGCATTCCATTCCTTTTTATATAATGTACAGAAAAGGACTAGATGTATCTCAGATTGAGTTGATACATTGTCACACGGGCAAGTGCTCAGATCATTAATGCTAAATGCTAAAAGAATTTTCCGGATAGCCTAGCATACACACTATCGGGCTAGTTCTAAACCTTAACAAAATGTATCTATGCTGTGGGATATTTGCTATTGCTAGGTACGAAAACCCTCCCTCTATCACAGGTGTATTGCCTTGGTATAACCGCAGAGCGTGTTTCAGTTTCAGACCTCCTATATTTCGCCATTGAGGAAAAGCCACCAGTAGCCTTTTTGTGGATCTGAACAATCACTCCTGAGGACCATAATGGGGGAGGGGGGGGGGACAACCCGGGTGATGCTATTCATAGCAT
Organism: Lissotriton helveticus; assembly: GCF_964261635.1. Taxonomy (NCBI): domain Eukaryota; kingdom Metazoa; phylum Chordata; class Amphibia; order Caudata; family Salamandridae; genus Lissotriton; species Lissotriton helveticus. The sequence continues at coordinate 1,543,029,215 of NC_136067.1, read as the reverse complement.
TGGTCAATAACGGGGTCCATAGATCTACATTTTCTCGGAAAATATCTATTGGGACACCGTCAGGCACGGGGGCTTTCCCCAAACGACAGGCCTCCAGCCCCTTCTTGACCTCACTATAGGAAAACATTTGGGGTTGTCTTTGAGTATCCATTTCTGGCCTTTTATGACTCGGTTGAGTATATATACCACAAAAAATGTGTTCAAAGTGACAGACCCAGGTATCCTCTTCCACATTTATATATAGGGTGGGTCAATTGCGTTTTTAAAATACGGGGCATTTATCAGTCTCCAAAACTCAGAGCTATTCCCTAATTGGGCGGCTCTGTCTAGGTCTGCCCATAGTTCTACCCTGATCTCCCTCTCTCTGGTTTTCCTAGCTTCTTTATACGAGGCGCGCAGACTATTTATATGGGCAGGGTTTCTAGTTTTAACCTTAAGCTCTCTATGCAGAGCAGCCCTTGCCTTTATACAAGCAGCGTCAAACCACCCTTTCTTTACTTCTTTGTCGCTATTTTTTGCCCATAGTTATAGTGCTCTTTTGATGTTTTCCAAGATTCCACTGAAAGCCTGAACTACATCGGAAGGGGTCGCTTCCGAGTTCAAGCACATATTAATTTCATCCTGTGAATTAGAGACTATCTCATGGGTAACCTTGATTTTGTTTATCTTCCCCCATTTTAACTGGACCCCGTTTCTTCTTACTACTTCTGGGTTACCGGCATTTCTAATATGCTGTCTCACTTGGCGGACAGACTTCAGCTCTAATGAAACTATGGCATGGTCGCTATAGATGTTAAAAGCATAGCTGACCTTGCAAACCCTATGGCTTAACGAAGGGGTTAACAAAATATAATCAAGCATTGTCTCCACTCCGTTCCACCTAAATGTTTTCGTGATGCTTCCAGTCCCTGGAATGTCTTGACATACCATGTCCATATTTAACTCTGTGACCGCCTGGTTTAGTCTATCCCCATACTCATCATGTGAAAAATGATGGGTTGGATTGCCCCTTGCATCCAGCATGCCGCATGTAGAGAGTACTTTGTTTTTACAGAGGTGTATGTTAAAATCCCCCTGCCACATTATGTTGTTGATAACCCTTTTGGTCTTGTGCAGTATTGCAGTGATCTCTTTCTCAACCTCCGCCACCAGCTGATGCATCAATGGTCCAAATATATTATTGTAGTAGTTGACTAGTAGCCATATCCCTTCTTGCGGTATTTCCAGCAATAAAATATGAAAGTTTGGATTATGATTACTCTGCATTGTCACAGTGACCAATAGGTCATTCTGGATTAAGGTTAATAAGCCCCCTTTTGCCCTCCCTGGGGAAGATAGAATTGCTTTGGTTTGAAAGGATCTATAGCCATTCACAAAAACCAAGTCTGTAGCCCAAGTTTCTTGAAAGCACACTACCTGGTAATCCTGCCACTCCTTCAACCATCCATTTTTACTCAGCTTAAGTAATAAACCTGCAGCGTTCCAGGAGGCATTTTTTAGATTGTCCCTCTGTGCCCTCGGTCCCAGTGGGGATTGGCATGTGATATCGTTAAAGTTGTTATCAATTAGGGGTGCCCGGCCCTCTATGTTACTTTAAGCACACGGGGGTTGGCTTGGAGTCAATCACATTCCTCTAGATCAGATAGAGGTGCAAAATGATTCTGATGGTTCATATCTAATATTCCCCTAATACTATCACCCTGCTGCCGGTTCATACCCTGTTCAGCAGTATACAGCCTCTGTATGTTTTTCCTTAGTGCCTCCATTGTATTATGTAATTCCAATACGTGCACCTCAAGACCACTGATTTTTTGCTCCATCTGGGTCAGCCTTTCTATAATAGGATTTAACAATGAGGAAACCAGGGTTTCAAATCTGAGCCATGATGCTTCGTCAAGTCCAAGATTTGTAGCTGGATTTACACTGTTTGAAATATTTATCTCACCATGGCTACTCCCCCCTCCAACATCTCCCTCATCCTCACACATACTTTTACTCTTGTTTAATTTTAAAACCTATGCTGCATTAGGCATTTGCGGTCCCCCACCCCGAATAATCTCTTCTAATATCACCATCAATGTTGGTACATCTAAGGGTATCACTCTTTCCTGGCTGGTAGATGGTCTCTGTTTCTCCCATTCTTTTATTTTCAGAAGTTTGTTCAAACCATGGGGTAAAAAGTCCCTTAGTCAAATGTTCATGCCTCTCCCTGTGCAATTGGTGTCGTACTGACAATTCTTCTTCCTTCCCTCAATGATTGAACATTTTGTGGTGATGCCCAGACAATAATTTGTGAATTTTGCAATGTCGGGATGATCCCATAGTCACTCCTCTAAAAGCACCTTGAACAGTAGGATTCCGGACAATATTTATTGGTGCTGTTGTAACAGGCACTGCCAATTTCTGAGCTGATACAGCTTGTGACAATGGGAACAGTCACAATAGAAGCAGTAACACCCGAAACAATTACTGTTGGGACTGCTTCAACAGGTGCAGGTGCGATCGAATGTGTCGGAAGCAGTCTTTCAATCTGAATTGTATTCGGATCAACAGGGGCTGTGGCCATTGTAGTACTAGCAGTTATAGCACTCTCCATGTTTGCTGTCGGGCCACATATGACAGTGGACGTGAAGATAACAAGGTATCTAAAAATGTCATCCCCTGAATTGCTATCAGCGTTTTTTTTCCTTGCAGCTTCCTCATCAATTTTTCACTGCTTTTGAATCTTTTTAGTATTCCCTGTTGTTATTGCTCGGTACATCTTGGTTCCCTCGACTACACACCACCTTTGCTGCCCTTTATCACATTGATCATCTGCGTAATTTCACACTGTTCTCTTTGCTTTATTCCAGTATTTTTGTTCTCTTTTGCATGAGCTGCTCGCTCCCAAGCATTTTATGCTTTATATTGTGTAGGTCTAGTAGGTGGCTTCATTTCATAAAATTCTTCTATTAAGTTTCCAATAATTGTTAAATCAAAAGTACCATATTGTGGAAATTTTAACTGTCCTTCATTTTCAGTGATCTTGCATCCATTAACAAAGCTACAAACATCTATGAAGCTCTATAATTGTCACCATATAATGAATAAGCTGATGTACCTTCCAGTGGTGCCTCTTCATCTTCTTGAATTGGGACCGGCACATCACCCCATATCAAATCTCTAAGGGCTTTGAAACATTTCAGAATTGCAAGAAATCAACAATAAATGAACAGTAATTAATTCAGAAATGTCAATGTTTTTGTTCAGTTTACAATTCCGTTTATGTTAATACTTTCCTCCAATCCTGCTGCAATTTTCTCAAACAAGCCTATCGCAGCTTAATACTTGGTAACTCATCAACGAATCTCTGCTCGGTACTTCACACCAACTGCCCTATCCCAGAGCGGCACACACTGAGATAATTCTTCACTCCTTGCAGCATTTCAACAGCCTTTAGGATCTTCTCGTATACAAATTCAGCAAGTCTAAACAAGCACAATAAACAAATAACATTTGTCTGTTCCGCTAAAGAATTCAAAATAGATCATTCATAATAGAAACAGATTGAAATTAAGGTTTTAACACCCTCCAAATTCCCTGCACATGAATGAAATCTGGACCGAAGTGAAATCACCCTATTTGGTTTAATTTCCCCTTTGCGCAATAGGTTTCACTAACACCAGTCAATATTAGTACACTCACAACAAATTGTTATTGTCCCTATCTCAATTGTGCAGTCAATGGTACTTCACGAATCTGCACCACAAAACTGTGGTACACAAATAACACCACAAGTTCAACTATCCGGGGATCTTGGACTAATCCGAGGTCGATAACCACTGCAATTGCTCAACATTTAAACATAAATATAACAATACTATCGACTACCATAGAGCAAAATACCTAACTTCAACACGATGACAGACTCCTGATTAGACAATTGCGAAGCATAATCTCATTGATACTCGCACCTCCACCATTGCAGCCACCTTCGAAACCGCAAACTCATTCAGTCTTCAAGTTCAGGCTTTGGATTTGTGGGACATGGCTAATTCTAATCCAGGGCAAATTATTTCAGCTCCTTTCTCCTGTGATATAATCAGTCCTCTCACTACCACTTAATGGAGCGGGTTTCCTATATCTCAATCTTTGGGTATAGACATTAAATAACCCCCATATGGATCTTTGCTTGTCAGCAAAGAGAAAGAAAGAATAATCATCTACATAGCAATAAATCAGTAATGACTTTTAGTATAGTCAATAAAGAGAATTTGTGTGAGTTAAAGAGTTTTATTTTAAATATTTATAGTTTTCCATTTTTCATTCATTAGATATTAATCTTTAGATTTCAGCATTAAAAGTTAACATAATCCATCAATTGATATTTGATCATAAAATAGAATACAATGTTTGTTAAAATCACAGCTAATATTGCAATAATATGGCAAGCATGTTCCATAAAGGAAAATTCCCTATTCTAAATTAAGTTGGAATAATGAAAGGGGCGTGACCTGGCAAGATGTCCGATCTGATGCTCTAAGTCCCCTTCACTGATCCTACAGCATCCTACCTGTAGGAGTTCTGAAATCTTAATATGCAGACTTGTATAGACTTCTGAAGCGGAGCCCTTCATCCTGACACCCCTGGCTGGGTGTTTGGTTGCCCGGAAGAGCTGTTTGCACCAGTACAAGCTGACCGGCCTCCCGACAGGAGAGGCTGGGTGAAAAGACGGTGTCCCCTGGTCTGCTAGTACAGTGCCCGGCGACTGGGCTGCGGAGCAGCGGTTCATGTGGCAAATCGCCGGGACTCCTATGATCTCCTGGAGGTGCCCGGAAGGGATATCTGGCAGTGCGGGGGCCCGAGAAGGAACGTGGAGCTGGGCAGACCCGGGCAGCATGGATCGGTGTGGCCGAGAGGATAGAGACTAAAGTGATGTTGCGGCGAAGGGTGCCTCTCCGCATTTTGGAGTAAGAACCATCTGGCTCTCAAAGACTTGACCCACTCCGGGGCCCTGAATTGCGGTGAGCAGGGCAGCTGCTGTGGACAGGGCCCAGGCAGCGCCGGATTTAGACTTGATAAGGCCCTAAGCTATTTGAAATGTGGGGCCCTTTATAAGTCCAGATATTCTATGTGACTATGTCAGTGACAAATATGATTTTCGGATACCTAGAGGGTTAAACTGAAATACAATTAAGAAGTATATTGATAGTGAAATAATAAATCTTTAACTTAAAATCATTTTTATTCATAACAAACTTAAAAAGCATGGAAGCAGTCTTGCGTTGGATGATTCAGAACTTCCTGAAATTAAACGGTGAAAAAACCGAGGTTTTGATCTTCGGGGGTAGACAGGACATCTGGTCGCCCGAATGGGAGCCCCCAGCTCTTGGAGCCTGCCCTCTGCCCTCCCAATCCGCCCGTAACCTGGGTGTGATGTTGGAAACCGCGCTTTCTTTTGACAAGCAAGTCAGTCGGATGGTCTCAACTTGCTGTGGCGCTATCAGAATATTGAGAAAGATTACTCACTATCTTTCCCCCGAAGCGCGGTAGCAGGTTAAAGTGGCCCTTGTCTTATCAAGACTGGACTACTGTAACGCACTCTACCTAGGCACAAATAAAAATCTGGTTCAGCGCCTTCAGACAGTGCAAAATGCGGCGGCCAGGTTTGTTGTGGATGCCCCTAGACTTACCTCAGCTTCCCTAATCAGGAACAATCTGCACTGGCTGACTATTCAGTCTCGAATCACCTTCAAGATCCTATGTCTCACTTACGGCGCCCTTCATGAACTAGGCGCAGAAGACATTAGGTCCCTTTTATTCCCCTATGTCCCTAGTAGAGCATTACACTCCTCTAACAAAAACCTTCTGTCCATCCCTCGTGTCTTCAAAGCCAGATGGGGAGGAAGGACTTTCTCCTCCCTCGCCCCACGACTGTGGAACACGGCTCCTGCTGAACTAAAAGGGCAAACATTGCTCGTACTTTTTGTAAAGCATTAAAATCCCTGCTCTTTGCAGAAGCTTACCTGTAGCCGGATACCCCTCACACCACAAGCTGTTGTGTTGTATTTCTATCTAGGACCCTAATTCAATATTCCTAATTTATGCCCTTGTATGGCTATAATAAATAATATCCTTATAAAGGCATAAGAAACATATCCATATTTAGTCGTAGCCCATGCAGTCCAAATTAAGCAAGGCTACTTCCCCAGACTCCTAGAGAGTACAACGCGTTCTTTAAACAAAGCAAACCTCCAGCAACCTGGGAAATCCCCATGCTTCTGTTTTGATTTGTCCTAGAACTCCTGTGAGCACTGAAAGAACGGCCAGTTCTTAGTGACATCTTTATTGACGTCTTATGTCCAACCTTACGTCAAACCCGGCACCTTTCAGGTATAAATATACCAATGTTGCCTTAAGCAAACACACAGTGGTTTGGAGCAGAGCGGCTATCTACTTGCCCGAGAGCCCAGCTGATGCGAGAGCCCACGGATGCCGCCCCTCCCCTTTGACGCACTGAGAAAGACGCTGTCTTTTTCTCCAGCCGAGAAAATCAAGCTCTGGTGTTTCCAGCCGCCCTTGCGGCTTGCTGGGATATCGAGTCCTGAGAAAGAGATACCAGACCTCCTGCTTTCTATTACCCAGGTACCGTGCTGACTAAACCCTTAAAGAGAATTCTTGACTCAGATTCTTGGCAAAACCAACTTAACTTAAACTGCTACTTACTTACTCCTTCCCACGTATTAGGCTTAGGTCAGGTACACCGGGGTAGGCGTATTTAGAAGCACCAGTTGAGTACGTTAGACAATGTATTTATGTATGTATATATTTTATCTATTTTAAAGTATCATATGGCTAAGAAACCATATCAATGCTTTTACAGTATTATTTTATAATACTCCTTTTACTGTACGCACTTTACTTTACTATAAGTATTGCAATTGTGGCAATTCATTTCTCTTGCATGAGAAAGAAGACTGCTCAATAAATAACACCTTTTATTGAAAACACCCGTCTCTCTATTTCTCTGCACTCTGGTGAAACTAAGTATGCACAATTGACTGAGTGAAATAGCTGTCTATTGTTTTCACACGACTCTAGAGATACACTCTTATTCTGAGGGAGCAAAGTTGTCATGTTTTATGGTTGTCAGAAGCTAATCCCTTCTTGTCTATCCAGGGAAGTTAAACTCCTCCTTGTTTATTCAAGAAAGTTTCTAGTGACCTCTGAGCTAGCTGGCAAAACTAATTAAGTCTAATATAGTCAGTAGAGACCTATTATTATTATTATTATTATTAAGCGTTCTTATATAGCGCTCGATTACCCGTAGGCATCTCGGCGCTTGCCTTGGGAACCCGTCCTGGTTTTTCCCTGTGAGATACCCGTACTGGGCATCTCCAAGGTGAAAGCCAGGCATCCCGCCGCGGGGGGGCCGTAGTGGAGATTAAGCAAGCTAATGCCCAGAGCTGCAGAGTGTGAACCTGTGACTCGAGTAGGCACCAAAACGAGAATTATCGAGTCCATGGATATTTGGGCTCAAGACCCTGCCGCGTCGGGAATTGAACACTGGTCCCGGGTCTGACTTCTGCTTCAGGGTCTGCCGCCTCTAACCAGTGAGCCACACTTCTCCACTCCTAGTTGACCTCAGTCCTACGTCTACACTGCTGTTTATATTATTCCAATGCGCAGAGCCTATTGGGAATACAGGAACTACACTACATGGCGCCCAACGTTTGGTAAGGCGATAAATCTAACGCAAGACGTTAGAGTAACTCAGTCGTGCTTTTTCAAACAGACCCCTTTTTTCCCGTAAATACTCCAAAAGACGTCTGGAGTGGGTAAAAGGTTAAAATCGGCCGGAACTTAGTAGGATGAGAATCCTATGTATAGTTTTTGGTTTAGTCAATGTTGAAGGATTCAGTTTTCCAAAATATTGTGCACCTAATCTTTGTTTCCCTTGAAACTTGATCTGCAACAAAAAACTTTCTGTCAGTAAAAATGGTAGAAAGTGAAGACGAAAGGGAGGCAGCTAGAATAGCAGCTCAACTCCTAGTGGATGACACAAGTCTCCAAGAAAATGACCCGAATGCTATAATCATTCCGGTAAATGTAAGAAAAACTATAACTATTAAACTTATAGAAAATGGACTATCATCACGAGGTGGTACAGTCATATTCGTGGTGGAGGCCCATGAATATCGGCAGACATGGATACACTTTCCAGCAGCAAACGCTGTAACAAAAGAATTCCACTATTACAAAATAGAGGAACCTCCGGATGAATACACTCCTTTCGAGGAGGTTGAAATCCCGCTAAATTACCAAGAGCACCTGCTCTGGTTTAAAGGCGCCCTAAAACATTAAAATCACATCACCAGGCTCGGTCCATTACGTAGACCAGGAGCAACGTGACCGGTTCTAGCCAGCTACACACCACATCCAGACATTGATAAAATGTCAGACCGGGAACTTTTAGCTTAGCTAAAAATACTAATTAAAATACATAGACAATTAGTCCAATATGTAATGCGGACTTCAACAGTCCAACCAGCAATTAACATTCCACAGCTGACCCCTCATCAGGGGAACAAAAACAAAATTACACCACAGAACATACAATCATGTCTTGGTAAAATACCCTCAAAACGGGAATAAATTCCATTCTGGTTAGCACAAAAAATCACTCAAATAGAGGCAGTATTTCCTGATACTACTTCTACTGAGAAACATAGAATTCTGACTATCTGTCTTCCAATGGGGATCGCACCACATGTGGAGGACTGTGACACTTGGGGCACAGTCTTTGCTTCCATCTACACAAAAACAGATGGTGTTCCGTCCATGGCGGTAATACCAGATGTGTTAAGACAGATTCAAAATGAATACGGTCCAGAACCTGCTTTAACTCTGGGAATGAAATTACTGAAAGACTTCAAGCAGGTCTCGGCTACATTATTAGCCAACATAAAAGGAGAAGCAGCATCTGTGGCGATCCGCCAGAAATTAAAAGAAACAGATATAGCAGAACAACCTTTTGAACTTGCCAGAATCATAGAGAAATCCTATGAAGAACTAGGAAGAGATAGTTTGGGTGGGAAACCGTTAAAACCCCAACTAACTGAAAATCCTGAAAAAACATTCATTAAAAATAATCTAAATACTCCGAAAAAGAGTTGGGATGGTAATAAACAATCCACTCCCAAAGAAAAACGTTTCCAGTCCAGAGGAAGGTCTCCTCAACGGAGAGAAAGATCTCCGGACCAAGGACACAAGTCTCCCCAGAGGGAGCCCTCTGAGAAAAGATACAACCTTAGAGATAGGGACAAATTGAGAAAACCTGACAGATATCAAGATAATGATACACGTCCCTCTGGATCTTTTCAGACTTCCTCACAGAAATCGGAAAGAAGAGGACGGTCAGAACACAAGGAAGAGCACGTCAAGTCCAAAGACAAGGAACCTGCTCATCAAAGTAAAAAATTACAATTTCCAAGAAAGAAGGTAGCCAGTATTAAAATAATTAAACATGCCGAGGATACGGAGGACACAACTGAAAAATGGAGAGTGGGCCCAGACAATGCTAGACAGCGCAGCAGAAGTGACCATAGCTCGCAAGATCCTGATGAATCTTCTGGAGACAGTGGACACGAATGAATACATTCAAGTGGAAACTGCAGATACCAGAGTAAGCAAACCTCATAAAATATTCGAAATAACATTACGTATAGAGGGAGATAAGACTAGGAAAGTATGGGGTCTCTTTTGGGATAACCTTTCGAAAGGCTATGACATCCTGTTAGCTGAGAAAGACAGGCCACCAGAGTTTGTCAGGGAGTGCTCTCATGGCGAAGAAATGGTTATGCCTGCCTTCTCAAATCATATTCCAATTCATAAAAAATATACATTAGCAAGAAAATGGGCAGTAGCCCAAGCTCCTGCATTATATAAAAATCATGTAGGATAGGATGAGGACTCTCCTCCTCACAAAATCCAGTTGAAAAGTCAACCCACTGCACAAAGGCAGTACCCAGTTAAACAAGAAGCTAAAACGCAAGTCAGGGAGATCTTAGATCAACTTGAATATCAGGGGGGATTGAAACATGCACCTCACAAATGAACAATCCTTTGTTTCCTGTATCCAAGCCAGATGATTCATATCGTCTAGTTTTGGATTACAGACACTTAAACGCCTGTTGCAAAACATTTGCAGTACAAAACTCACACAGTGCAGCACTAATGAATAACATCGTGCGCAAAAAATACAAAACGACATTAGACATCTCTAATGGATTCTTTTGTCAAAACATAGCACCTGAAAGCAGGTATTTGACCGCTTTCTCAATAATGGGGTCGCAAAAATACTTCTGTCGACTCCCACAGGGATTCCAGAATACCCCAGGATTATTCTCAGCAAGAGTAACAGAGTTACTACAAATATATGATGATGAGGCATTATCCTATGCCGACGACATCTATCTAACAGATGATGACCTGGAGACTCACTTGAAAAGAGTGAACACCATAATACTTGGGTTCGCAGCTGAGGGTTACAAATTCAACTTTAAAAAGTCACGAATTGCCCATCTAACTGTCCTGTTTTTAGGATATGAATTATCAAGTGAAGGCAAAGGCCTAGCAGACAACTTCTTAGAGAAGTGTGCTGTATTCCAAGCACCTAAAACGCTGAAGAACTTACAATCAATACTAGGTTTCCTGAATTTCGGAAGAACATACATTCTAAATTATGCAGAGAGGGTTGAACCTCTTTATGAATTAATAAAACCTGATTTCAAACCAATCAATTGGACTCAGAAACACACAGAAATTTTAAGATCATTGCAAACAGACATGTTAGCTAAAACAAAATTGCAAACACGCAAAAACATACGCAACCTTGTAATTCGAGTCATCCCAGGAAGATGTGGATTCACGTACCTGACCTCTAATGAGGGAGAAACGGTACCAATAGCTTACAAATCTCACTTGTACACACAAGCTGAAATGAAATTCAGTTCAACTGAAAAAATTCTAATAGCGGTTCAAACTGCTGTAGCAAAAGAAAGAGCCCAAGCCCAAGGCAGAAGGATAACTGTTTTAACAGCCGAATCAGCCCTTGAGGCATTAACGAGTCCACGCAATTTGAGTGCTGTGGCATTAGATCCAAAATGGATACTGTAGTGTCGTGCATGCAATAATGACAGACACTACTTGATGTTCAAGGGGCTTTATTAACACACTCCTTCTTCGTTCCTGTCCCTACTCTAACTAACCCTTTCCTGTTCGTGCCTCGCCTCTTCCTCCACCCCATGACTCCACCCACGCCCAGCTACTAGAATGCTCAAAGACATAACTTCTCCCCCATTGTTAACAAAATAACGAACTAACTTTATTCAAGTTCTTCAATCAGTCTTTTAGGTCTGTGAAAGTTCCTTCTCGGTCGCAGACTCATACCGCCAGAATGCAATTCAGCCTCAGTCTGCTGATCAAGTCTTTGGATTGTGCCCACTTGACTGGGTCCTTGTGTGTCCGGTATGTCTCCATCTTGTTCAAGAGCCTCCTTCAGGCCGGCGTGCATTTTTGAAAGTGAGACACATTTCTGGTAATCTTTCTCTTGTCAGATGCCGCAGTGACCATGGTGCCCTTTTGTTGGGTGATAACCAACGTTTCGTCTTTGAACCTGCAATCTGTCTTGCGGGATTGTTCTTGTTTGACCACCACACAGTCCCCCGTCTGCAAGGAAGGAGACTTAGCTCGCCGTCGATGGTCCGCATATGATTTCATCTTGTTCTTATTGGTACGATCAGCAAGAGCCACCTCTTGGTGGACATGTGTCGGAGACACTGGTCGCAGAGCACCTTCCCTTGTCGGGATTCTGGTTCTGATGGGTCGCCCCAGCATGAGAGTGGCTGGGCACTTTCCGGTGGTGGTATGTGGGGTAGTCCGGTAAGCTCGCAAGACTTCCTTGAGGGCAACTTGCAAGTCCTTCTTTTCAAGCGTGGCTTGTTTGAATGTTTTCTTCAGAGTTGCCATGAACCTCTCAATAGTGCCATTAGCCTGTGGCCACAGAGGCGTGACCTTTCAATGTCTAAAGATAAGGTGTCGTGCAAACTCACTAAACTCCTGGCCATTGAAAGGAGGACCATTGTCCGTTTTAAGTTCCTTTGGGACACCCCAGGCGGCAAACACCTCATCAAGAACTGCGATGGCGCAGGAGGCATTAGTGGAGGGCACGAATTGGGCTATCGGAAAACTTGAGTACTCATCCATGATAGCCACCACATACTTGCCAGATTGAAGGGGTCCGTAAAAGTCCATGGCTAGTTCTTGCCAGATTCCATTTGGTAGTTAAGTCATATGAAGCTGGGCCGGGGGTGTTCCATGGCTGACTAGTTGACACTGGGGGCAGTCTTTGAGGGTGGCCTCCACCATGGTATCAAGCAGCGGGAACCAGACTCGCTCACGGAGATTTCTTTTGGTTGCAACCACTCCCCGGTGACCTTCATGAGCCAGGTTAATGACTCCTTGCCGTAACTGCCTCTGGATGACAATCCGATGGTCTCTCAGGAGGAGCCCGTCCGAGGTGGCGGATAGCTCTTCACAGATGTGTCTGAACGACTGCATTTCTTGGCGGACCTGAGGCTCGGTCTGCTCCTCCTCACTGTCATGTCTCCATCGATGGGTGCGCAGTCGGCGCATGACTTACTGAAGAACGCCATCTTGGGAACTCTCATATCTACACATAGGCGCACTTTGTCTGGAGTGCCTTTCTTTGGGACTATGACGACAGGAGACACCCATGTCGTAGGACCATCTGTCTTTTCGATAATGTCAGTTTGTAACAGCTCCTGAATTTTCTCCTCCACCGCTTGCTGAAGATAAAAAGGCACTCGTCGAGGGCGTTGAGCCACAGGGCGCACTTGATCATTGATGTGGAGGCGGATCTGGCATTTGTTCATTTTGCCTAGCCCAGTAAATAATTTGGGGAACTTGCGGATTAAATCCAGATCATTACTGACTCTGTAAAGGATCTCCACCAGGCGGAGACGTTCCGCTGGCGGCAGGCCGAGGAGGCACTCCGCCTCGGGACCTTCAATGACATGGATATACGCTGTTACCGATTTGTCTTCGTGTGTGAGAATTGTTTCGAATTTGCCCAAGCATGTAAGTGGTTTCTTCGCCATCCAGGTGAAAACTCTTATGTGCGCTGGGCTCAGGTGAGGTGGTGATTTCATCTTGTTATATTCTGTCACGGGCATGTAGTTCAAGCATGAACTGTGTCACATGAGTCCCCACTTTTATGTCCAATGGAGGATACCTTTTTAGTTGATCAGGGTCAGATACCATGCAGACATATTCATCAGTATAATTAGACTCTGCCGACGTCGATCTGGACTCTCTCGACGGTGATCGTTTCGGTGACCTTCTGGTCCACTGAGATTCACGAGAGTCTCGGCTGGAGCGGGACGATCCAGAGGATGACATTGCCCGGTCTTGCACCGCTTTGGCGTGGTGTCTTCTGGGGTCAGACTGCCGCCTGTTCGTTTCACCTCTCCTTTCTTTGTTATATGTTCCACACATTGCTTCAAAGTGGTTCTTGCGCCCACACTTGTGACACTGTTGACCCATCGCTGGACAGACGTCTGAATGCGGATAATCGTATCCACATCGATAGCACTTTCTAGACCTGTCCAGTTTCTTTGCAGGTTCAGCCTTCTTGGCTCTCCGGCTAGACTCATAGCGTCTGCGTCCTTTGTGTTGATGACGAGAGGCCGGTCTGGACCTCCTCTGCTGTTCACCTGACCTCCTGCGAGTCTTGGTGCTGTGCGTCCAGAAGACTTGTTCTTTTCTCTCGCTTCTTCCTGTCTCCATGCACTTGGCGTGTTCCTCCGCCCGATCATGTACCCTTGCTATTTCTTCTATCTCATCAAGGTTATGACTTTTTCTTAGCAACCTCCTCCGGAGTGTTTCGGAGTGACAGCCTTCAATCACTCGCAGTCGGATAGCATCTTCCGTTGAAAACGCATCAAAATTGCAGTACTGACACAGTCGTCGTAACCTGGAGATGAAGGTGCTCATCATTTCTTCCTTGTCTTGACGAGCTTGATGAAAAACATATCTCTCATAGTCCACGTTCCTCTTGTGTATGAATTTCTTATTCAGCGCTTCTTTTGCTTTGACATAAGTCCCTTTGTCATCTTCTGGCAGCTCTTTAATCACTTTGCTGACTTCTTTGCCAACTAAATGACGCAGTGCAATGAGTTTCTCTCTATCTACAGTGACCTTTGAACCTTCAAGATAGTCCTTGAAATCTTCTAGCCACTCTTGCCATCGAGGGCCCATGCTTCCGCCAGCCACCAACATTAGTGGTTCAGGGGGACGCAAGTGTGATATTCGAGGTTCAGTCGAGGTAGCCACGGCAGCATGGCCATTCTCTTGCAGTGGATTCGACATCCTTGAGCTCGATTGGCTACGTCACCTTTTATCTTACTGGTGCCAGTCGTTTTGTCGAAACCCGTTTTAAGGTGCCACTACTTGCTTCGCATTTACCAATGCTTGTTTGCGTTTGCCAGTGCTTGTTTTCTTTCACCAATGCTTATTTTATTTCATTTGCCAATGCTTGCTTTTGCATTTACCAGTGCTTGTTTTGCAGTTACCAAAGCTTATTTTGCATTTGCCAGTGCTTGTCTTTGCATTTACCGGTGTTTGTTTCGCAGTCACCAATGCTTGTTTTCATCTGCCAGTGCTTTTTTTTACATTTACCAGTGCTTGTTTTGCATTCACCAATGCTTGTTTGCTGGAGCCGTGAGCCGCCTGACTTCAAAATGGCCGCTTCCCATTTGCACATAGGGATTGTCCTGCGGGCTGCCTGACTTCAAGATGGCCGCTGCTAGTGAAATCTCAGCTCCCGTGAGATTTCAACCTCATTGATTCTCCTCACTCTGATCCAGTTACTGAGACTCACCGGATCGCCGATCTTGTCAGTAGCACTGTAGCAGCCGCGCTCCACTTGCTTTCTCTGGAACTTCTTCGCGAAGGGGTCACAGTAGGCTCGCGATTCTGTCACTTCGCTCGCTGTCACTTCCGACGCCTTGCCAAGTTGCACGCATCTGGGTGAGCTCCCGTTTTGGCGCGAAATGACTTCTCGGCAGCAAATTTACTTTTAGCACTCACTTGGCAGCGCTCCACACGATCGACGGATCGTGGAGCTGTCACAGCTGTCGCTGGCCTGGGTCCTCAGGCGGCGATCTTCTCTGGGGGCACACGTATCGCGACGGCGACTACTTCTCGGTGCTGCCCAGGGACAGGGCACTCGTTTCCTCAATGTGGGGATGGCAGGTTACTTCATCCCACCCTCGTCGCCAGCTGTAGTGTCGCGCACTAGCCACACAACTCCCACCCCTACACTACCCCTAACCCTAAAACACTACGACACTACCCTAAACCACTACCCACACTACTCCCACCCCACTCACAATCATCCTTACCTCTTTCCTCATGGTTCCAGCGTCACCGTCTATGCTCCTGGTTCCTGCCTCCAGCTTTGGTGCACGTCGTTGTGAGGCAACAGCCTCAGTTTCCTCACAACGACGTAGATAGCCATTACATTGCATGCGTTGTTAAAGCGCATGGGATGTAATGGTATGGTAGTTTTTACTACACGTTGTAACATTGCATGCGTTGTAACGCATGCGATGTAATAGCAACGCGTGGTAAAAGTTGCATTGTGATGGCTGTTCCCCAGTCCAGGAAAGCTTTGGTCATAGATGTATTGGTAAGAGAGCACGAACAATGGAGGAACGCCAACTGGTAAGTCACAAGGAACTGCAGAGGAACAGAGGGAAGCAGGACAACTGGTAGAGCCTGCTTAACATGAAGAAAACTACAGAGGGAATCGTGGGAAGGGAAACATAAAATGTGAGAGAACACCAAACATGTGTGAATTGGGTCATAAGTAGATCAAGCCTAACAAACTCTATTGCCTATCGCAGTACTCCAAGCTTGCGGTCCTTTTACCTGACACTGTCTCTCATAGCCCAGAAGAGGAACCAATTGCTGACCTCCTCAGGCTTGAACCTCGCAGCCCCAGCTGTAAAGGGCTTACCCAGTTTCCCCCTACCCAATATCCAGAGCTATTAGGTTTCTGTATATTTAGGCCACTGTTGTAATTTGTTAGGCTGTTAGAAATGGGGTAGCATGGTGCAGAGCGGGCGGGCCAAACTCCAGAGGACATGTGCAAAGCATCCACTCTGTAAACACAGGCGACACACAAGGCACACCACAAAAAGGCACAACACCAGATTAGGTGAAAAGAATAACTTTTGTATTGGGTCAAACATGCAATAGTAACCACAGTAGTCTCTAGACTGTGCCAACTGGCGCCAGGGCAATATATACAAGGGGATTATTTACATGGCAGGGCCAATCGGGCCGCTGCCAGAAACATCGCTAAGGGATAAAGGATAAGTGAAATAGGTAAGTCCGTCAGTTTCAATGCTGCAATAAGAACCTAAAGCATTAACATTAGGCGTAAAATCACATTATGCATTGCTTCAGCATCCCCTGCAAAAAGAACAATAGGCGTACAAGGCAGATATCCTGGTATGGTATTCGGCCTCCCCTAGGCATATAACTTCTCGGGATATAAGGCATTAACCATGAGCCTCGCATAAGATGTCAGGCCAGCCCATGAACACAATATACACAAGCCTGAAAGGAATACATTATGAACTACATGTCCACTGCATAACAACCTTTGCATAAATCACATTCGCCTGCAACGTAAGCAGTAGGGGCAAACAGCATATCCTGTACTAGGCATGGATCATGAGGCATGATATAAGCAGAGGAAGCATCGGCATAAACACCCAGACATGAAGGTATAGCCACATGAGCGTCTCCCTCGTTGGCCTTAACCACGCCCTGCATAAAAATATGGGAATAAGCCTCACTAACACAAGTGAGGTCATTAGAGTCTCAATGAAACACCATCCGCAGGTGCCTTAACCCTGAGCAGAAATCATCACTGTAGGCACAACCTGTGAATCTGAACCACCATGGGCCTACACATGGGAGCCTAAGAGCCTAATATGGGCAGAATCATTTCAGCATAGGGCCTAACCCCCAAAACATCCTGGCATACCACATAAACATGCCCTAGGTCGTTGCAGCCGCCCACTGTCTTGCGGGGCAGCTGGGTAGAGGAACTGAGGCCAGCATGAAAACCAGGGGAGTCCCTCTTCTGGGGCTCTCAAATTACCAAGGCCCCACTCAGTGCAGTTCCACTATCCGGTGGCCAGTTGAGCAAAGTTACAGTTAGCCAGGGCCCCAGCGATGCGTCCCAATGGGCCCTCTCCAACAGAACACTGGTCCCGGGGGCGGGCACCGACCCTGTGCCCCGACACCCCCCCAATCACGGGATGACTGAGCCCCCTCCTGGGCTCACTTCAAGTATGCCCCAAAACTGTGGGAATACCGGAACACCGGAGCCCCACCCTGGGACTCACTACATGCAGGCCCAAAGTTGCAGCGGCCACTGTCCAGCGGACCGCTGTGGGAAACCCTAGTCCGGGCCACACGGTGGGGCAGCCCTCCACAGAACACGGATGCCGGGGGCGGGCACCGGCTGTGCCCCGACACCCCCAAACCTCAATGACAGGGCCCCACTCACCAGGATCCCTGCGGTTGTTGCTCCTCCTCGTGGGGGTGCGGATCGGCGGGTTGGCTCTTGGTGTCTCCACGGGCAGGGAAGGCACCGACAATGTGCGTCGGCAGACCCTGCCTGCCTCTCTCCACACACGGGGCCTCCTCAGTCTTCACCCGGGCCCCCTCCTGGGACCTGGGGCTTCCGTCGGCGGGCAGGAGGCTCCAGACGGCTTCTGGGGCCTCCCTCCTCTCTCCACCTGTGCTGCTTGGCTCACGAGGGCACTGACCGGCGGGGTGGGCACCCGCTCCTGTCTCTCGGTCCTCCCAGGGCTCCCTCATCACTACGGGAGCCCTGCAACATCACCACTGGCTTCCGGCTTCTTCCTGCTTCCCGGCAGCGGCTTCCGTCGTGCGGGCCCCGCCCACCTCCAAGCGGCTCGCAGGTCCTAACTTTACTACTACTAAATGCCTTCTGTGAATACCAAAAGTAGTAAGTTTAGGAGTTTGTCTCAGATTAGTTCTGTGAATCGGCACCTCCATCCCTGCATATTTCAAGGAAGTAATCCAATCACCCCTGTAAGTGAGTTTGGCTTTTATAACATTGCACTCAAAGGGATTTTCAAGCTCCAACTCTTCTCTTATAGCTGCAAAAAAATGCAGTTGGCAAGCTGGCCAGTGGTGCTAGAAAATGTAATCGCAATTCTGATTACCTTGAACTGGTTCTTTAATGAACCGAGACGTTTTCTCGAACTGGCCTGAATTATCTATAAATTGCTCCATGTCGCATCATCAAACAATCTTACCCACAAGTTGGTCATCTTGGACAATCGACACTATCTGTGGAGCTCTGATACAGTCTTCTGGAAATTCCAGCCTCTTTGGAAAAAACAGAAAGCACTCTTTCTCCATATCTGCCACACCATCTGAAACTGCATTTCACCAGCAATTAGGACAATCTCCTCCTACAATACTTTTAAGAAAAAAGAAACAACGAGTGTGATCCATTACCACTTACTCATATAAATGGGGACCTTCTTCTGGAGTTTAATCAGATTTATAACTATTCTAAATGAACAGCTGAAGTTTTTATTTCTGCACGTTTTTATGATATTGGGCATTTTATCACCCATATCTTCTTTTTCTGTCTATATTATTGTTTTAAGCTATGTTAAAATAATTATTGTTTCTGATAGAGTAGAAGAATTTAGCTTAAATATATGCCATAATTGACACTAGACATTAACATGAAAATGCTTAATAGAAAAGAAATGGAGGAAAATGTCGTTGGAAGGTGGAATCTGACTGCATGGTTGCCCCCACTTTTTTTTCTGGTGTTTTGATGGTTTTTGACTTAGTTTTGCTGGGATCCCTGCTAATCAGGCCCTAGCCTATCTGCTTTCCTCTTTAAATTGATTGCATGTACATTAGGTACACTCCAGATTGGTTACTGGGTTACCCTTGTGAGTCCCTAGTATATGGTACCTTAGGTACTGAGGGCATAGGTACCTCAGAGGCCTACCAGGGGAGGAAGCATGTATTATTCCACCCCTGGGAAGCCTTCCAAAATGGCACCAGAGGTCTGCTACTGCAGCCTGGGTAAGGTGGTGCATGCACCCCTTACTGAGATATAGGTTACCTATATCTACCTTATATCACTGACACATATACACCTATAAGTCACTCCTATGGCAGGCCTTAACAATCCTGTAGGCAGAGTGCTTGGTTTTGTGTGAGAGGGTGCCCATGCATGAGCAGGACCCCTCTGCAGCTTTCAAAATCTATTCTCTGTAGCTGTTCTGTGATGCAGTCAGACCATATACTCGAAAGTGCATTATAAACTTGTGGTTAATGCTAACTTTGAATGGCTGTATGGAAACATGTCGTGTTTCATGTCAAACACTTTGGAATCCTACCCCCCTGCCAGTCCTGGCGGCGGGGGTAAAATTCCACCCTTCTAGAGGGAGAAGACATGTACATACTTACCTAACCGGTAATAGTTTAAAAGAGCCCTAGCATCACAAAATGGATGCTGCAGCCACAGAGACAAGTCTGACCTCCTATTGCTGGACGAAACTCCGGCAGGGGAGGCTTGGACAATAGGTTTCCTGTCACAGGGAGCTGTAATCACCTCCCAGACAAGCTTTAGTGTATTGGGGCTGGGTGGGTGCATTCAGAGAATGCTTTCCAGACAATGCTGGGGGCACACTTGGTGTCCCTGTGCATATCCCAATTCCAACCGGCTTACCGGGGACTCAGCTCCTGCTCTGGCGTGAAACTGGACAAAGGGAAAGGGGTGTAACCACCCCCATCATGGGTCCTCCCATAGGTGGGACCATAGAGTAAGTCCAACCCCTAAACTTAATATAAGTATAGGAACCCAGTCCTTAGGACTTGAGATTACCCCGGACGAAACTCTGCAACATATATCCTGGAACTTTCACATTCTATTTCGACTAGTAGACGGAATAATCTCCCTTGGGGTCAAGGAGTGACTTCCCTGTTCAAACGGGCACCAAAGAAGCATCTTGCCGGTCTGCATTTCCACGGTTCTCGCCGGATCTGATGGATTTGTGACACAGGACCCAGACTTCCAGACTTCTCCGAGACCGACCCGAGATTCCAGCAAAGCTGAGACCTGCAGCCCTCACGAGTGACGTGGAACCGGAACCCCTGGACACCGTGCACATTTACTAGTGCATCAACTTCCCGAGCATTCCTGAAATTGTGCATTGGGCTACTTGTAGTCCAAGCCCCGAGCACCATTTGCACTGAAGATTGTGTGCCTACACTTCACGAGTGTTCCGTGGGCACGCTTCTAGCATTTTTGCTTTAGGCTCCTTTGCGATCCCTGGTCCGTCAACTGGTGGGTCCCAGACATGCCCTGACTCCCCTCCAAAGGGTGAGTCCCTCAGACCTTGCTGGCCTGCATCGAAGTCAATCTTTGCTTTCTGCGTGGGTTGCTGTTGCCAAGGCTTGTTGGGTACAATCCAGAAACCGACACTGCAGTACTCGACATCCTTTGTGGGACAGCTCGAATCCAGCTCCTGGTTGTCGTCGACGCCTCCTGGTCCTCGTGGCTGAAGAGTCAAGCTTCACCTTCTTCACCTGACATCACCCGACATTGGTTGGCATCTTCTCTTCGCCTTCCTGGTAACTGGCTAGTGACCCAAACTCTGTCCCCTCTGCTTTCAGGTTCTTTTCAACTCCGATCCAGGCTTGGATCCATCCGGACACTTTCCACTTGGTCGCCTGCAGCACTTTTCAGCAGCTCCCCATTGAAAACGACGACAAAACCCGACATCAAAAGACACCTATGCACCCGGCTTCCTTGGGTGAGGTAACTGGAGTACTCCGGTGCACCCATGGGTATTGACTCTAGAAATGCCTAGTTCTAAAGGGGTTTGCTCCAAGTCCTCTTTTAAGTGTCCTTCCTTTGTAATTTTCCAACCGCTACTTTCCCCATAGAAGTAAATGGTGATTCGCGGTTGTGTTTAGACACTGCACGCGTCCCCCTTGGGTCTCCTGTGTCACTACCTTGGGTGGTTCCTGGTGACCCCAGCGGTTCTACAGGCTCTAGGCCTTGTATCTATGTCAGTGGTGGTTCTTATACCACTTTCTTAGTATATGGTTTGTGAGGCCGCTAGGGCTAAACGTATACTGTGCTAACTTACTGTGTGCTAAATAAGTTTATGTTGTAATCTTCTTTCCGGTTGACATATTCTGGTGGTACTTTCCTTCCCCCCCTTCCCCTTCCCCTGTTGGTATGCCCCACTGGAGCTTGCCTTAGAATTTTGGCACTTCTCAGGCAGTCTTGAAGAGTGGGTGACAGAATAAAGAATACTCCTACCTTCACTTGCTTTTGAACGTTCTTCTTTATAACACTGGCGACGAAGACGGCGCAGGGGGCCCAGCTGTCACCTCCTCTTTCAGTTCTCTCTCCAACCTGTGATCGTGTGCTGTTGTAATGTTCTTGCTGTCATGCTGTCAAAGTTGAAAGTTCCTGTGGAGATCCAAGTACTACGATTCCAGCTGTCCAGGGGTTCATGGAAGTTATGTTGGACGGACCGTGATCCATTTCGGAAGCAGGAAGCTGTCTACAATTGTGAGGAGTGTTGATCTCCTCATCTTTTGGAGTTGTCATTGCTGACTTCGTCGGCCCTGAGTGCTCGACTGCTGTTGGACCACCTCTGTGCCGGTTCGTGAGGAGATCGGGGTTAAGCCATCAGCTGCCCCGTGGTATGTGAAGGCATGTGCATGGCCGCAGCTGGGAAGTTCCTGTCAGCTGTTTTCTGTCATCTGTGTGGCGTGCAGCTGTGTACCCCTTTCGACGTTCGTCGACCTCCTGTGTCCTCCTCTCCAGTGTCTGGTGGAATTCCTCCACACCGGGGGCCTCGGTGCACAAGCTAGCAAGGGCGAGTGCCCTTGGTACTTTTTTTGGCCAGTACTTGTTTCCTGGGAGTTTGAGTGCCGTTGTGCTGCCTACGGAGCCAGTTTCTGCGGGGATCTCTAGTTTTAAATTTGGCGGTCCTAGCTCATAGGTGAGTGGGCAGAGTTGCACTGCTTGGGATCTCTGTCAGCAGCACCCCAATCCACTGTGTTTCGAGCAGCTGTGTGGGTGCCTTGAGGCTGCAGCCACCAAAGTTCCCGTTTACTTCATCTCTGGTGCATGTTGGAGTCTTCTCACTCGATTGAGGTTCCGGTGCTTCCTCCTCTCACGGCCCGGTAGCGATTCCTGTCATTGGCGTGCCCTATGCCCCAGCTGCTTTTTACGGAAATTTTCATTGAGACGCCCTGCTGATAAAGTTTCCTCAGAACCGCTTTTCAGCGCTCATCTTCAAGATCCCGTCAAGTTCGGCGGCTGGCTGCCTTCTTGTAATCCATCAGTTATTACACTAGTAAGACTGTTCTGCTTATAATTGCCGATCTTTTCAAAAGGGTTGTTGCCTGTAGCCCCTGTGCTTTCCCCCGTTATAAGTGACTCTTATGTGGCATGTTTTGCAGGCTGTGCAGATCTTTAATCGTCTGACACCCCTCCTTCCACTCTAGTAAAACTGCCCTGCACTATTTTGACATTCTATTGCCCCAGGACTTCCTCTCATAAAGCTATATGCTGCCAGATTTTTGTTTGTGCTAGGAATTTTCTCTTTCCTCACGTGTGCTTTGTGCGTTGTCCACGGTGATATGCACACCTACCTTTCTACCCTTATAAACCCATTTACCATACACCAGTTCACCCAGTGTGCAACCCGTCTCACCGGTGTGTCACTGCCCTCCTCATGGTGATACACACACTAATTGACTCCATTTTTCATTTTAGAGAATCTCACCTGCATGCCGGTCTGTTTTCTACGGTGACACGCACACCAGTCATCTTCAGGATACTCTATCTAGCCGTGTACCTTCCAGATGGTTCCACATTAAAACAACGTTATATTGTCATACTCTCTTAGTAGTTACTGATTGAATGTTGTATTATTGCTAAATCCTTTGTACTCCCAGTACACCCTGTACTTTGTCAAGTGTTGTGTTGTTACGCTCTTACAGTGAGTTATTACATAGTGGGCTATTCCTCCTGTTATCAGTGTATATGTGTTTGGTCTGGGTTTCTACTTACGTTATCATGCAACTGTATTTTCTGCTTGTGCGAGTATCTATTACACTCATAGTGCTGTTTTGTAGAGGTGAGAAGTCCTTTTCAGTGAAAATTACATGTGAACCTTCCTCTCATCTAATGTTGGGGTGTTTTGGACCTTTTTAGTACATCATAGTTTTATCTGCAGTGATATAGTACAATTCGTGACATCCTAATTCAAATTGAATTTACATTGTACCCCAGTACTTCAAATACAGTCAGCTTTTTTACTGTCAGTACGTCTATATAGTACTTTATTGTGTTCATATTGTGTGCGCCCCTTCCCCATTAAAGTGTACATACACTTTATCCATCCCTTCTGTGGGATTGTTAGACGTGGTAGGACCTCCTGCCATTGAGTGCCATTGTATCACTAGGAAACTTTTACAGTGAGCACTAAAATTGTACCTTTTCCTTCGTCCTTAGATTTTAGGGAAGCTTTCCCTCCCCTTCCTCCATGGCTGCTTCGTCCATGAGTCAACCACCCTCATTTTTAAATGATATTGGGGATCCTGAAATCCATTGGAAGGATTGGATTCACTTATTCGATTCCTACCTTATTGCTATTGGGGGGGAAAAGTTCTCTTCTGTTCGGAAACAACTTGTCCTGTTGCACAACCTTGGGTCCAAGGTAGGAAGATATACGATACCCTACCTGATCCCGAGCTAGAAGATGACAAGGTTGATTTGGATGTTTTCAAAATCACTCTTATGAAGTTGGAAAGTCACTTTGGTGACAAAGTAAACGTCGTCCTAGAAAGGCACAAGTTCTTTACTCGAGTGCAGGGTATACAAGAATCAGTTAGCAATTACATTGCGGCTCTTAGAGGTCTAACTCAATTATGTGAGTATGGGGAACTTAACAACTCCCTTATCAGGGATCAGTTAGTAAGGTGCATCCACAATCCCCGCATTAGAGAGAAACTCCTATCCAAGAACCCATCCTTGAGAGAAGCTATTAGTATGGCACAGTCCATTGAACACACTGCTAAGTGCATTTTAGAAATTAACCAACCCAAAGAACCGGTTTGTAGTGTAGTTAATACAAAAGGGTATCGGGATGACAACAATGACAGTAAGGTTTTAAAAGTCAAAGCAAGAGAAGTCAAGACTTGAAAACCAATGAGTGTCACCAAAGGGTTAAAGTGTTTTAAGCATGGGAGCAGTAACCACCTTGCGAACAATGTTCATTGTACTGCCCGCAACGCAACATGTATGAAGTGTAATAGGAAGGGACATTTTGCAAGAATGTGTAGAGAGGGAGAGAGTAACCAGGTAAAACTTGTTAGCAATGGAGAGGAACACTCTCCTCAGTACGTATTTCAAGTGGGTAGTGTGGATGTGAAGATTTCTAAGAGTGATACTTTGCAACATCTGTATACTGAATGTACCATTTTTTTTTAACAAAAACCCGTAGTCGCTTATGCAGATTCTTGTTCTCCATTACGATGATAAATCGACGTGAGATGGAAGATCTGTTTAGTATTTCCACTCGTAATGTGTTAAAACCTAATGTATCGCTTACTAGTTATGCTGGGGAACCCATCCACCTGGTGGGCATGGTAGAGATGGATATTGAATTCAGAGGAAGGTCCACCAGTGGTTTGGTTTATATTGTAAGAGAGGAGTCAAACTTATTAGGCTGGCACCATTTAAAAAAACTAGGAATAAGGCTTGACCCTAATAATGTAGATCAAGTGTGTCTGAGTACTGTACTGGGGTGAATGTATGACATTGTTCTGCATTCTGTCCATCACCTGTTGTTTTTGCATTTGTCACCCCGAGTGGGACGGGTATGCTCAGACGTGAGTCCCGTGCTCTCCATGCCACTGGACTCAAGCTATCAAGGCTGATGAGGGCTGAAAGCCCGAAACCGGTCCTTGGATGCTTGTTTCCAGTCCAGGGAGGACCTGGCTTGGCAGTTCAGGCTGGACTGTTCCCATGGGGCACAGGGTCAAGACTGATTTGCATATGGCTGGGTTCAAATTGGAATGGCATGCTGAGCAAAAAAACTTGCCTGTAGGTTGCCTAATGGGCAATGATCTGGAAATGTCAGCCTGGGCTGAAGTTGAGCACCAAGCCCATCTGAGAATGTTGGGCATCACTGAGAAAGTTAGTGGGGCTGTGATGGCGACAGTCCCACCTCAGAAAAGTTTTGGGGTAATGGAGCCTGAAACAATGGCCCACTCTCCTCCACAAGAGAGCACAGGGGTTGAAGAACAGTCTTCCTCCCCCAGACTATAGGTAAGGGTCAGCCTCCTCAGGGAACTGATCCTACCCCTTGTGAAGGAACTGCCCCAGAGGTAGTCAGGCCTGGCCTGGCAGAAACCCTGATGGCAGTGGACCCTTCTAATGTGGTACCCGCTCTGGAGCAGGTATCCTGCCCCTCCCTACCCTGCCTCAATCAGCCCAGGGCTGAAGAGGTCAGGGTTGGTCAGTGGACCCCATAGGGCTCCCTGTCCAGAGGAACCCCTCCATCAGCAGATTAGGGGCACCCAGTCTAGTAGCCCTAGCCAGGTGATAATTCCTCAAACTTCTGAGGGATCAATTTTAACATTGAATAGGGACCACCCCCAGATGGGCTTTGTTGGGCAAAGGTAAACCTGGGACCCAGTGGTCCCCAGCCTACCATGTCTCTTCAGTGTCCCAACCCAAGGGATCCAAACCCAAGCTGTAGGCAGCCAGAGGTTGACCCTTAGAGCAAAGTGTCACTCAGTCATGGAAAGAAAGACATCCATGGTGACCAGTGATCTGAGGAAGCTGAAACCAACCCTATTAGGGCCTCACTTACTCACTCAGACCTCTCACCAGTCTTTTACTTTACCAAAACACACCACAGGTAGTAATTCCCCATGGTGGAGACCCTCAAATACCCTTAGGATGAGGGATTGCTTAGTGGACCATAAGACAGGCGGTAACCATGCTAGTGCAGGTACTTCCTTATATGGCCACTTAGACCCAGATGCATCAAGCACCCATTTTGCGATTCCTTATTATAGAAAATTAAGGATTCGCTAATAAGGAATAGCAAAATGCTATGCATGAAGATCTCGCTTAAAAAATAGCGATTTCTTAAAATTCCTTAATTGCGACTCTCAAATTGCAAGTCGCAATTAAGGAATACCTCCCCATTCATTCCTATGGGCCTAGAGGCCCATGTGAATGAATGGGAAGACAATCCCAATTTGCGATTCTCATATTAGAGAATCGCAAATTGAGATTGCAATTTCAAGGGTGCCAGGGTGTGAAAAGGACACCCTGTTGCACCCCTGAAATCTGCATATGGGTACATCTTGCACACACACATGCTCTAAGGGCATGTGTGTGTGTAAAATGGAACTTTGAAAAATGCACTTTAGTGCATTTTTCAAAGTTTTTGCAAATTACCATGAAGTTGAACTTCATGGTAATTTACGCCCCCTATTAGCGAAATCACACATTTTTTAACTTTAATGCATTGCATTTAAGGAATCTCAATTTGAGATTTCTTAAATGCAATAGCAATTTAAGTAATCACAATTTTGCGATTTCTTAAATTGCGATTTTTGCATTTGGGTGATGCATCCCAAATGCAAAAATACCGGTGGCAAAGGGGCAGATTCTGAGAATCTGCCCCTTTGCGAGCGGATTTTAGCTTGAGGCATCTGGGCCTTAGTCAATAAAGGCACAGATGGACAAGGTTAACCTCATCTCCTTTCATTTGGGGGGGGGGAGGTTATGTAGGAAGGTGGAATCTGACTGCATGGTTGTCCCCACTTTTTCTTCAGGTGTTTTGATGGTTTTTGACTTAGTTTGGCTGGGATCCCTGCTAATCAGGGCCCCAGCCTATCTGCTTTCCTCTTTAAATTGATTGCATGTACATTAGGTACACTCCAAATTGGTCACTGGGTTACCCTTGTGAGTCCCTAATATATGGTACCTTAGGTACTAAGGTACCAGAGGCCTACCAGAGGCCTACCAGGGACTGAAGCATGTATTATGCCACCCCTGGGAAGCCTTCCAAAATGGCACCACAGGTCTGCTACTGCAGCCTGGGTAAGGTGGTGAATGCACCCCTTACTGAGATATAGGTTATCTATATCTACCTTATATCACTGACACATGCACACCTATAAATCACTCCTATGGCAGGCCTTAACAATCCTGAAGGCAGAGTGCTTGGTTTTGTGTGAGAGGGTGCCCATGCATGAGCAGGACCCCTCTGCAGCTGTCAGAATCTATTCTCTGTAGCTCTTCTGTGATGCAGTCAGACCATATACTCTTAAGTGCATTATAACCTCGCGTTTAATGCTAACTTTGGAATGGCTGCATGGAAACATGTCGTGTTTGGTGTCAAACACTTTGGAATCCTACTCCCCCACCAGTCCTGGCGGCGGGGGTAGAATTCCACCCTTCTAGAGGGAGAAGACATGTACACACTTACCTAACATGTAATAGTTTAAAAGAGCCCCACCATCACAAAATGGATGCTGCAGCCACAATCACAAGTATGATCACCTACTGCTGGACGAAACTCCAGCAGGGGAGGCTTGGACAATAGGTTTCCTGTCACAGGGAGGTGTAACCACCTCCCAGACAGGCGTTAGTGTATTGGGGCTGGGTGGGTGCATTCAGAGAATGCTTTTCAGACAGTGCTGGGGGCACACTTGGTGTCCCTGCGCAAATCCCAGTTCAAACCGGTTGCAGGGGCACTCAGCCCCTGCTCTGACGTGAAACTGGACAAAGGGAAAGGGGTTTATCAACCCCCACCCTGGGTCCCCCCATAGGTGGGACCATAGAGTAAGTCCAACCCCTAAGCTTAGTATAAGTATAAGAATCCAGTCCTTAGGACTTGGGATAACCCTGGACAAAACTCTGCAACATATATCCTGGAACTTTGACATTCTATTTCAACTAGAAGTTGGAAGAATCTCCCTTGGGGTCAAGGAGTGACTCCCCTGTTCAAACAGGCACCAAAGAAGCATCTTGCCGGTCTGCATTTCCATGGCTCCCGCCGGATCCTGACGGGTTTGTGACATAGAACCCAGACTTCCAGACTTCTCCAAGGCCGACCCGAGATCCCAGCAAAGTTGAGACCCGCAGCCCTCATCAGTGACGTGGAACCAGAACCCCTGGACACCATGTACATTTGCTAGTGCATCAACTTCCCAAGCTTTCCCGAAGTTGTGCATTAGGCTACTTGTTGTCTAAGCCCCGAGCACCATTTGCCCTGAAGATTGAGGGCCTACACTCCACAAGTGTTCCTTGGGCCCGCTTCTAGCATTTCCGCTTGAGGCTCCTTTGCAATCCCTGGTCCATCGACTGGTGGGTCCTCACAAAGGTAACTCTTCTGTTTCTTGGGCTTTCCTGGTTGCTCCAGACATGCCCTGACTCCCCTCCAAAGGGTGATTCCCTCAGACCTTGCTGGTATGCACGAAGCCAATCTTTGCTTTCTGCGTGGGTTGCTGTTGCCAAGGCTTGTGAGGTCAAATCCGGAAACCGTTACCGCAGCATTCGACATCCTTCGAGGGACACCCCAAATTCAGCTCCTGGTTGTCATTGACGCCTCCTGGTCCTCGTGGCTGAAGAGTCAAGCTTCACCTTCTTCACCTGAAATCACCCGACATTGGTTGGCATCTTCTCTTCGCCTTCCTGGTCACTGGCTAGTGACCCAGACTCTATCCCCTCTGCTTTCAGGTTCTTCTCGACTACGATCCAGGCTTGAATCCATATGGACACTTTCCATTTGGTCGCCTGCAGCATTTTTCAGCAGCTCACCATTGAATACGACGATGAAACCCAACATCGAAAGATACCTGTGCACCCGGCTTCCCTGGGTGAGGTAACTCGAGTACTCCAGTGCTCCCATGGGTATTGACTCTAGAACTGCCTAGTTCTAAAGGGGGTTTTTCCAGATCCTCTTCTAAGTGTCTTTCCTTTGTAATTTTCCAACCGCGACTTTCCCCATAGAAGTAAATGGTGATTGTGTTTAGACACTGCACGCGTCCCCCGCGGGTCCCCTGTGTCACTACCTTGAGTGGTTCCTCGTGGCCCCAGTGGTTCTACAAGCTCTAGGCCTTGTATCTATGTCAGTCGTGGTTCTTATACCAATTTATTTATTATATGGTTTTGTGAGGCCCCTAGGGCTAAACGTATACTGTGCTAATTTACTGCGTTCTAAATAAGTTTACTTTATGTACTTTTGCCTCTGGCCTCATAAAGAGACTAGAGGGATGCGTTTAGAATAAATACATATATGTTATATATATACCTGGTGTGGTTCATTTAGTCATTCATGAAAGTATAGATTGGTAAAACAAGCTGCTTTACATTCCTTCAAGACTTAGCCGGAAGGCTGCTCTCCACAGCTACCACTAGGATAGCTTTCTATATAGGTTGTCTTTAAATCTACCATCAATAAGGGTCCTTTGGACATGTGCAAGATGCCCACTAAAATAGTGGACAGCAACATACCAGGCCAACTTCTCACAAATGTGCCTTTTCATAAACATGCATTCCTATTGTAATTACACTACTAGGCAGACTAGGCCTCTTCCATTTTTTACCTTTCAGTTGATTTTCTTCTTTAATAAATAAATGCTTTTAAGAAATGCTGAACTATGCAGTATAATTTGAAAACTGATTCACACTTGACTTGTTTAAACGTGTAGTCTTTGCAGAATGTGTTAGTTTTCTAACTGCCACATAGTCACAATGCTGAATAGCGTAATAAAACACTAATGCATACATAAAGACGTGAAACTTAATATCGTAGGTTACAACTAGAATGTTTCTGCCTTTAAAATAGTTTATTGCTCACGGGAACTCTGAGTCAAGTTAAAACATATGAATGTTTAGCAACTAAGTTGACACTTGGTGATAGCACCTTGCAGACTTTGTACATTTACATTGAGAATGATGCATATGCATTGTGTTTTATATTTAGGGCTCTCGGTTTTATGGTATTTCTTTTTTGGCCATTTCTGTCTGTATTTATCCATATTTATTTTTTGGCCACTTCATCGGTATTTATCCAAATTTATTTTGTGTTTTAAATATAAATGAAGTTGTAAAACTGTACATTTCTGTCTCTATTTAACTGATAGATGCGCACGCATACTTTGAGGTCTGGCATGTTTAATCTATTTAAGCTGCCAAATATTACATACCAATACATCCACTGGTAAAGACTACCATTGTACCATATATCTATGTTGACATATGCCGTTATTTATAGGAATTTCATCCTGTTTTTACTTTTCCCATGCTGTCCATCTGCTTAGTTGCTGGCTTATAATTCATGACGGGCAGCATGTAGATTCCCTTAAAAGAAGCACAATTTTCTGGTTTTATCCACTTTCAAAATAAATGCAGACGTTTTCTGTCTGTATTTATCTGTAAAAATGTGTAAAAACAGAAAACAGGAGCTTTATTTATAATATACGTGTTGCTAGTAAGAATTAGGCAGGGCAGTGCAGGAAAGTCTGGTCCAGCCATTCTTCTGCTACCATCCCTTTCTCCCTTAGCACTTTTTACCCTATTCGCTGTGAGCTGCTCCTGACGGTGATCTCTGTCACCTACTACTTTGTGGGTGTCTGTTTTCTTTAACGGTTATGGTGACTGCTGTGACTATTTTCCTAGCTCAACTTTGAACAGTTGTTACTGCAACTGTTTGCTGATGCTGATTTGAGAGAAGAGGCTCTGGTGAGTTTCTGGAACTACTCTTCATGAGGAGTTAAGCTTCAATCTGATTCAATTTCAATGCTTCTATAATTCTTGTTCCTTTCCAACAGGACTATTTATGGGTTCTGGTTGTTTAGAATCTGCTTAGAGTAGAATGGGGATTAATTTCCTTTATGGAATACGATTTAATTACTTCATTGAGTCTAACTATGACTTTTCTTGATATTTCTTTGAACAGATTTATCGGATTTACTAATTTGAATAAAAAGACAAAACAAATACTAAACTCTTATCGACAAATAAAGGTTTTCAAACTGATCCAAAACTCTCACCATAGACTGAACTAAATGACTAAATTGTTGATATCTATTGAGATGTTTTTTTATTGATACTCATTTTATAACTGTGGCAAAGATCCATCGCAAAGAAGAATATTTCAGTGTGCATTTGGAGACCTCTATTGTAAGTTAAGGGTTGAATTGAAATTATTGAAGAAAAATGTTTCTGCACCAGCAGTTCTTTCCACATTACCTGTGTACTGTTACATGCAATTTGACCTATGTAAAACATACTGTCACCTTTCAGGTTTTATGTCCACTAAATAATACTGCTAGTATATAAATATATAAGCTAAACACATTAGAGATATGTTTGCCTAAATCTGCATACCCCCTCATTTAGCAAACTCTGAAGTCTGTGGATTCTTAACATATTTTACCTGTAAATTTCTTACTCTTGATGAGGGGTGTAAGAGTGTGCTAAATTGATTTGAATGATACATGAATCCTATTCACTTTTATGCCTGAACTGAGCTTCACAAAATACTGCGATTTTGTTTGAAAGCTATTACTGTCTCTTGAATCTTCATTCTTCATGTTGACAGAACCTGTATGCTGCCCAGTGCTTTGATATGCAATTGGTAAAAAGTATGACACATAAAGACATTTCTGACCTAGCTCTATCAAAAATTATTTCATAAGGCCACTCCAGTGAGTAATTCTGCTATTATCAGTAGCCTGCTGTGGAACATTAGGAGCTGTATTACTTAAAGTGCCCTGGGAAAGCAATTGGTGTGTGTCCTATTTTTTCCAGCACTGGAGTACTGTAATTTTACAGAAGGGACCGTAGACACTTGTGCAGCCCATCTGTAATACAGATAACAGCAGCGAATATATATTGCCGGTGCTATCCGAAAAGGGTGCTTCCTCCTTTGCATGGGGATATGATACAACATTATTTAGAGAGACACTTTGCCTCTGTGCCCGCTCCTTATAGTGGATGCGGGCGCACATGCAAAGAGAGTGTCGGTAGGTTCAGTGACTGTGCTGCACAAAAAGGTGGCACACAGTCAGTGTGCCCTGAGGTTGCTCCTCTGTAAGGGTGTGTGTGGATCCCATGGACCACTCCAGACATTCCCCTGCAGGCAGGTGCAGACACTCACTGTATATGCCTGCAGAGGGATCTTTGCCCCCTTGAAAGTGACGCTTCAATCAGGCGGATCATCTTACGGTAATGGCAGTCCGAGACTATTCGATATAATAGGGCATACTGTTTCACTTTGCTCCTGATGCACCTAGTTTAAGGTGCGCTGCATTGCACACAGGGACAGTGCACACTTACTGGAACACAGTCACACATCTGATTTTATCAGCCAAAAGATCTCGTTGGTAAAATCACTCTGAGAAACCACTCCCAGTCTCTCATTCACTCCTCACCCAAGGGATGGGGAGCATGTAATGCTGCCCCTTGCTCCCATACCTTTTTCCCACCCTCCCTTACCCTGTCAAGCCCACTCCTCTCAGCACAGAGGTCATGCAGACATTCAGCACCTGCTCAAAGCAGGTAGTGAATGTCGGCATAAAACCACTGAGAATCGGTAACACTGGGCCTGATTAGGATGGTGGTGAAACTGCCACCTACAGCCTGTCGGTGGCGGTTTCACCATCATTGTAAGCAGGTTTTATGCCCACCACATTATAATGGCAGGCGTGTCTTTGGCGGTCGGAAAGACCGACCACCATGATTCTGACAGGCTCAAGGAGCCCGTCGGACCATCGGAGGGATATCATATCCCTACAGCTGTGGCGGTGCTTACCAGTCAGCACCATAGGGATTATGATGTACCATTCCGCCAGCCTTTTTCATGACGGGTAACCCGCCATGAAAAAGCAGGCGGAAAGGGACTTTGGAGGCACATAGCAGGCCCCCTCAACCCCTGCACCCCAGATATGGACACTGGGGGGCAAATATGGAGCCCCCCTACATATCCCTGCACCATGTGGCAGGCACCGCATTGTGCCTGCCACGTAGTGCAGGGATATGTTACATGTCCCGTTTTTACATTGCGGCAAGTGCTGCAGCCAGCAGCACCTGCCACAATGTGAAATATAGGTATTGCGACTGCCATGGTGGTGGTCGCATTGTAATCACCCCTGTGGCACCGCTGCCTTGTAGGCAGGCGGTTGGGGAACGCGGGATTCCCAAACTGTAGGTTTCCCAAACTGTAGGTTGTGTTCCCAGCGTTTCCCAAACTGTAGGTTGTGAGCTGATTTGTTGTGGGCCAGGAAAGTCAAATGCAAAGAACAAATGTCAGGCTTTGACTTCTAACAATTGGCTGCTTATTCCTTTAATATGGGGATAGGGGTTTACTTTTATTTCTCTGACTGCAAAGTGAGAGGAGTTTATAAAGTCAATTTTGTTACAATCATGCAAGAGTACAGAGAGTGTGAAAGGAAAGTCTGGGTGATGTTGTTTTTTGCAACACACTAAAACATGTAAATACCTGTAAACAAACTGTATGCATTCAGCAGTTAGAAAAGAATCAAAGAAATATTTTTTATGTAATCCTGAATTGTGCTGGAAACAGATTTTAATAGGATCAAAATAAATCAAGGCACTTTACTTGGTGATGCACTTCTGACAAATATTCATGGAAACTCAATTTCCACACATTTCAATGGTAAATGTGCAGTCTGCATATGACAATGCGCTACCACACAATGCTTTAGTTACATAAACAAATTGCCCTACCTCATATCCAATAAAGGTAGATGAGTTTTTGTTATAAAAATGTGTTTGCGGAACGAAATATTTGGGAAGCACTGTTCTAAACAGTAATTGAAGAAATTATGGAGCAAATGCAGAAGAACCAGTGAAAGATATCGGTAACGTTAGTGGCAAAATTGTTATCGCTGTACACCGCCGCAAACTATCACCACATTAGCCACGTATGTACAAGCCGATGTTACGTACCCTAATACAACGCCTCTACAAC
The DNA here is from genome assembly GCF_964261635.1 of Lissotriton helveticus. Classification (NCBI taxonomy): domain Eukaryota; kingdom Metazoa; phylum Chordata; class Amphibia; order Caudata; family Salamandridae; genus Lissotriton; species Lissotriton helveticus. Next base: position 1,542,995,025 of record NC_136067.1, on the reverse strand, counting down.
ATCGGCATTCAAGGAAAAGCCTTGGACTGGATCATCTCGTTCCTAGCCGGGAGAACCCAGAGAGTCCGACTCCCCCCTTTCTATTCAGAGCCCACCGAAGTCATCTGCGGCGTACCTCAAGGCTCCTCACTGAGTCCCACCCTCTTCAACGTCTACATGAGTCCCCTCGCCTCCATCGCACGTCAACACAACCTCAACATCATCTCCTACGCCGACGACACCCAGCTGATCCTTTCCCTCACCAAAGACCCCAACACCGCCAAAAACAACCTTCACGAAGGTATGAAAGAAGTAGCCGAATGGATGAAACAGAGCCGCTTAAAACTCAACTCAGACAAAACGGAAGTGCTCATCCTAGGATCCTCCCCCTCAGCTTGGGACGACTCCTGGTGGCCTCCCGCTTTGGGATCAGCGCCCACACCCACAGACCATGCACGCAACCTTGGCTTCATTCTAGACTCCTCTCTCTCAATGTCCAGACAAGTCAACGCCGTATCGTCCTCCTGCTTCAACGTCCTTCGCATTCTCAAAAAGATCTTCCGCTGGATCCCCCTCGAAACAAGAAAAACTGTCACCCATGCACTGGTCACGAGTCGACTGGACTATGGCAACACACTCTACGCCGGAATTACAACAAAATTGCAGAAAAAGCTCCAGCGCATCCAAAACGCATCAGCGAGACTCATATTAGACATCCCGCGCCAAGAGCACATCACCGGTCACTTAAAGAACCTCCACTGGCTTCCCGTCAACAAAAGAATTACTTTCCGCCTTCTTACCCACGCACACAAGCCCCTTTATAATCTAGGACCCGAATGCCTCAACACCCGACTGTCCTTCTACTATCCCACCCGCCAACTAAGATCATCCAATCAAGCCCTCGCCGCAGTCCCACGCATCCGAAAAACCACCATGGGTGGCAGATCCTTCTCCTTCCTGGCTGCCAAGACCTGGAACTCACTCCCCACCCACCTCCGCCTTACTCAGAATCACATCTCCTTCAGAAAAGAACTGAAAACATGGCTATTCGACAAACAGTGAACCCCTCCCTCTAGCGCCTTGAGACCCTCTGGGTGAGTAGTGCGCTTTACAAATGCCTGAACTTGAACTTGAACTTGAACTAGCAATAGTTTCTCATCTAAGCGCAAAATGTCAACGTTAAAAACAGCGTCACGGCAATAGAAATCTTGTCACTGTCATGAAAACAGTGGCAGCAGGCCAGCCAGCAGCCAGAAACTGCACACAAATTAGCGTGACACCACTTTTTTTCACGTTAGGCAGGAAAAGCGACTACAAAACGCCTGCAAAGTATCACAAACTGATAAAAAAAAAGAATCATGGATAAAGCTGGACCCAGTACTGCAGGAGAAAACAATCCCCCAAACAGCCAGGAGGACCAGCCAGAGAGCTAGGAGAAGGGCAAGGAGAAGAGGAAAGCCAGGTTCAGCCAGCAGGAAAACCAGGTCCTGATTGCGCTGCTGACAGAAAAACAACAGCAGCTGTTTGTCAGCTCCACTGAGTCATTGGGGACAAAGAATGCAATATGGCAGTCCATCGCAGCCAAGGTGAATGCTGTCGGAGAGGTGAGGAGGACAGTGAACGACTGCAAGAAGCGCTGGAATGATGCTTAGTGCAAGACCAAGGCGAAACTGGCGGCCAATCGCAATGCAGCACTACAGAGCGGAGGTGGGAGTCCAGCGCTACAGGAGGAGCTGGATGCCTTGGAGGAACATGTGTCCGCAGTCATCTGCGAGGAGTCGGTGGATGGAGTCCAGGGACAGGACACTGCTGTACATGACCAGCAACATCAGCAACACAGTGAGTAACAACCAGGGACCTGGGGGGACGGGGTGGATGGCCCAATGTTACTCATGCACAATTAAATATCTACCAGTGCACATCCACAATGACTGCAGATCTTGTCACAGATACTCTTCTCCCTGTGAGTAGAGACACATATCACTCTAGTCAACAAATATATTGCAAGACACATATTGGTGGGTTCATACACTTTGAAATATGCACTGAAAATTCATTCTAAACAAAGCCAAAGAACTATACCAGACCACAATATAAGAGCGACAGGATAGAGCTAAGTGTTACATAGGCTGGAGATGCAGCAGGCTGGCAAAATGTCCCCCTTAACTCAACACCACACACATACAATTGTCTGCAAAGGGCTGCATTTCTTTGACGACAAAATGAGGATGTACTGTGAATGCGAAAGATGATGTGCACAAGTGAGCATGCCCCCACCGATGTTAGCACACACAAACCATTGTGCAAGGGTGTCTGAGTTGATTTTCAGATTGTCTATGTGCAAAATGTCTTATCATACCATAAGCAGGGGGGATATGCCTTTAACAGTACAGTGGTTGGACTATGCATATCAGGAATGTGTCACCATAATGTTTTACTACGTGTCTTGTCTGTGTACCATACTAACAGAAGTATAAGAGTCCCTGTAAAGAAGTATGATAGGTGAAGTATAACACCAAGCAAGAATAGTAATTTAGCAACCAAAGGTCTCTAATAGATAAATGGGACCATCACCCTTTAGCTCAAAAAGCACTCCTATACTCACAAGTGCACACATGTGCCATACCTAAACTATACCATACATTAGTCCTGATTTGACTTGCCCATCACACATTGATGTGCATGTATGTGCATGTAAACAAGTATTTTTGGAAAATTACAGAGATACTTTGATGGCGGACTGCTGTTTCTGCACCTCACATCAGTTTCAATTGTATCAGGTCCCTTGCGGAACAAGCCCTTGCACCAGCCGTCAGGTGATGCCTCTGTAAATTAGATCCTAAGCAAAATAGAGGGGTTGGGCGTGCGTCAGGTGATGAAGTCCAAGAAGCCAGTATTTCGTTTTTTAAATGAATCTTTATTTTCAATCAGTTAATTCTTACAGAATAGGTGATTTTACAGTCAGCCAACGCGTTTCTTTCTCTTGATGTGTCTTTTAACTGTCAGTTTTAACAAACTAATTCTGTAACGGTGTCTGTTACAAAAAAGTGTTTTCGTTTATACCATCTATGTAATACTTCACTCTACAGCATAGAGTGTACTGAAACCACCTAGTGAATGTGTCTCTCTCTTCATGTTGGAGTTTTATAAATTGTAAATTAACTATGTCTTTCAGTCCCAAGACATGGGGGAACTCATGTGTCTCTTTGCTATTACTTCATCTCTTCAAACACTCAACTATACAGCAGAGAATACTCTTGACATTATGATAATTGCTCATCTGCTTTCATGTTGGAGTTTTTATAAATTGTGATGTAACTGTGTTCTTGACATTTCAGACATGGGGGAAAGCACATCTTTCCTTACGCTTTTTTCTTTCCACCTTTTTTTCTTTCCCTTCTGTGTTGTAAAGTTATTTCATCTTCTAAATGTATGTTTATGTTAATTTCACTCTTGACGAAGTTCTCATCATGATAACGAAATGCGTTGGCTGACCGTAAATTCACCTTTTCTGTGAGAATTAACCAATTGAAACTAAAGATTCATTTGAAAAACTAAATACTGGCTTCTTGGACTTCCTCACCTGACGCATGCCCAAACCCTCTATTTTGCTTAAGCATTTTTGGAAAGTCAACAGTGCCAGTGAACAAATATACAGTCAGGACTGTTATCATCAGCACACAAACACTGGCAGCAAAAATTCAGAAATAGTACAGCATGTATTATCCATGTAAGCATCTGCATGCAATATTCACAAACACACATCACCCTGCCAATCGCACATGATGTGATGTGGGGGCGGGGTGATAGGACCTGAACAGCACAAATTAGTATTTCTAAATACACAGCCCTGAAATCCAGGCCCACTTAAACACTACTTGTGGTGTCAACGTTAAGGGTAATGGGTGTTTTAACTGTATGTTCAGTTGGCAACAACAATAGAAAGTCACGCTGCACCAGTCTCACAACGGTTAAGCCAACAGGAGGGCAGCAAGCATTGCATTCATGGAAAAACATGCATGACGCCATGCACACATGAGAATTCACAAGACCCAAAGCTATTTGTATGTACATGTGGGAAAAGGCAAAATTGATGCAAAATGATGCATTTCTCCTTGGTTTGCCAACCTAAGAACAGTTTATACCTGGTCTTCATTTTTGCTAGGCCTCCTATGTACGCCACCTTTGTACATAGGGGGAAGCGTAAAAATGAATTGGTGTTGCGGTGGAACAGCCACCACAACACCCACTGCCCACCCCTTTGACGCTAAGCATAACTTGAAAGGGGGCCTTATGTACAAGGCAAAGTTAAGACACGTTAAGTGGCTTAATGCTGCCTTGTACATAAAGCGCAGCCCCAATTGCCACCACAACATCAACATAGGTGATGTTATGGCAATAGGACCTTGTACATATGCACCTATGAATGTACATTGTCATGCTATCTGCTTGTACACCAATACAATGCATGATCATACTATAAATACACATACAAAGGCATATCCCCTTTATGTTGCAGAGGGAGAAACATTACCTCCTGTACAGCAGTCTGTCCCACTCTTCAATGATGAAGAGGAAGACCTAGCAACCATTGACCAGGACACACTCCAAGATCTGCTCAACTCAATTAGCAGATGTCTCCAGAAGCAAGGCCATCCAGCAGTATTGTGGAAACTACAGCCCCTGCCCAAAACCCCAGCAGCAACCTACTTGTGCATAATCTGGCATACTTGTACAGTCATCTCAGCCAAGGATGTACACGCATTCTATGTCTGGTCATACTCATCACCAACACCACTCACATGTCCCTTCTCCTCTCTGTATGCTCTGGAATCAGCATGCACGTGCTGTATAGACAGAACACATTGATATTTCTTGCATGGGTATCACTGATTGGGGATATGCAAACATACATCAGGAAGACATATGCATTCCTCCATCTTCACTTACTAATTTGTTCACACTTCACACTTCCACCAAAGCCCATCACACTGGAGTCAAGGTACATGTGAAACACACACATACTGCCTGGTACTAAGGACATGATTTGATCCTGACATTCATCAGATCTCACAATGACAACATTTAATGGGTGTACTCACTAGTGGCGTGTGGGTCCCTGAAGGCGTTGATGTCCCCGGGTGTGATGAGTGGTCTTCCGGCTGTGAGACATTAAACAAAAGGTGTGTTGGTAACCAAAAAAATAATTCACACATGTGTCCTAGTCATCATCCAATCAAACTCCTTCAATGTAAATGCTCTGTAACTGTACTTTTGCAGTTCATGTGGCATACATTTTTTTTTTTGTGTAAGACGTTTATTAAGTACTATCAGGTGTACACTGCGTCACGCCAACAACCCGGAGGCAGGCCGCTATTCGAGTATTTCATCAGGCAAGTACAGGACATCAAATACAGCTATATACATGCAAACTCACAGCTGCAAAGGATAACATCATGACAGTACGCTGATTCAGTTATCAAATCTATGCGTCTTACTTTTTTTTTTTTTTTTTTAAATTTGTTCGGTGTGTTAACTTCAACTCGTGCGGTATCTGAACTATAAATGGGGTGTTTGTCCATCTGTCAGTGCTGAGCCTATATCAAGCCTGGTGCGCTACACAGAAAATACTGCCGTGGTGCCCAGCCAATCCGGAACAAGCCACAGTGTCCGGACATGGGAACAGTCTATTCCAGCATATGCTCAGCCTTCAAGAAACGGCCACATAGCGCCCCTTCAAAACCACAGAGTCACACGTTAATGGCCATGTTGGCCCACATAGGGACAAAAGGAGGACTTCAATACCAGCAACTGAGGCCACAGCCCGTGGGCACAAAAACTTACATTAGTACAACAGCAATGTCAATCTCAGGGCTCTTCTGCGGACATCTCTAACAGATAACATTGTAGTGGAGCCCAGATATCAGTGGGTCTGGATGCGACAGGCAACAGCTCCGAGTAGGTATGCAGTTGTTCCTGGCAGTAAACCAAATCCTTCACCCAATCCTTGAACTTGGGGGCTCTCCCTCTCCCCCATCTGCATGCCACTCTTCGCTTAGCCAACAACATAGCTAGTGCTACATATTTGCGATGGGCTGCCTGAAGCGGTTCCACATAACCCAGCAGTGCCATCACCGGAGACGGTTCCACCATTGTATGTATCATTTTGGAGATGGCTGTAAAAACCTGTACCCAATAGCGGTGAACCTGGTCACATCCCCATGCAAGGTGTAAGAAATCTGCATCCGGAGCCCCACATCTGTCACAGTCAGCAGTGGCTCGCAATTGAAATCTGTGCAGCCGTGCAGGTGTGTAATAAAGTCTGTGTATAAATTTGTAGTGAATGATCCTGTATCGACTGCTAGATGATATGCGCTCCGTCTGCTGCAAACAGAAAGTCCACTGCCTGTCTGTGAGGGTCTTATCTAACTCCTGATCCCACCTCTCCCTGGCAGGTAAGTCTGCATATTCTACATTAGCACGGACCGATCTGTAAAGCGTGGACACCAATTTGCTGGGGTTGTCAGTTAGGAGAATGTGTTGTAGCGGGGCAAGGGCAGGTGGTTCGTGTGGAAAGTCCGGTGTTACCGCCTGCAAACCGCGCCGGAGTCTGAGATAATAAAAGACATCCAACGGCGTGGGATGGAGACCATCGTAGAGCTGGTCCTGTGAGCGAACCTTGCCATCATGGTACAGATCCCCCCATGTACTAACATGTATTTTCCTTAACAGTTTCTGAAAGCCTGGTTCTTGTAAAAGCGGCATTTGTGGGTGATAGACCAACGGCAACAGGGGGGCGTATAGCAGCTTCAGGTTTAGTTTTGAGCTGATATACTGCCATGCAGCAACAGTGCTTAACACAGTGTCGGGGGTTTTATCTCTGCCCACCACAGCGGAGTAAAGCGCACCCTCGATTGGAATAGGATGTGCCAGCCAGTGCTCAGCCGCCAATTGGGGCATATATCTAGGCTGTCGTATCCAGAAATATGCAAAATGGGCCTGGGCTGCGCGGTAATACAGCTCAAAATCTGGGATCCCAAAGCCCCCCTGCGAGTAAGGCCGAATGAGGATTTCCCATTTGAGTCTCGGTGATTTCCCGCCCCACACTAGTCGCAGTAATTCAGTGTGCAACAGTCGAAAAAAATAACTCCCCGGGTGGAACGGTATGTTTAAAAAGAGATAAAGTAATTGAGGGAGTATCACCATCTTAATAAGCGACGCCCTGCCAGCCATGGACAGTGGAAGGGTAATCCATCTGGAGATGTTATCACTGATCTTGTCCATGACAGTGCCATAATTGGCACGCATCAGTGCCTCCCTGTCTTTCTCAATTCGTATCCCCAAGTACTTGAAATCTCCCTCACACCAGGCAAGCGGATAGTCCAAGGCGAACTTTTGTGTTGAAGCTGTAAGTGGGAATATACATGACTTGCTCCAGTTAATCTGGACACCAGAGAGGACCCCAAAGCGCACAAACTCTCTAAGGATAGGATTCAGGTTCTCATCAGGGCTACGGACATAGAGCGTGATGTCGTCGGCATACATCGAAACTAGTATTTGCCTCTGAAAGCACCGCAATGCACTATCTCGGTGATGTTGACGCAACTTGGCTGCTAGGGGCTCGGTGGCTATGGCAAATAGTAGAGGGGAAAGGGGGCAGCCTTGCCTAGTTCCTCTGGAAATAGTAAATTCCGAGGACAGTTTGCCGTTAATGAGGACCTTGGCCACCGGATCCGTATATAATAATCTAATCCAGGATATGAAGATTAGTGGAAACCCCATACGTCCAAGTACCCGGAAGACATAGTCCCACTCCAGTGAATCAAACGCCTTCGTGGCATCCAGAAAAATGGCTGCCATTGGCAAGTCCTCATGAACCGAATCATAGATTGAAAAAAAGGTGCGGAGGTTGTGTGATGTCGCCCTACCCGCAACAAACCCAGCCTGATCCGGGAGTATCAAATCAGGCAACAGAAGGCCAATGCGCGTAGCTATTAATTTGGCGAGAATTTTCACATCACAATTCAGCAGTGACAGGGGCCTATACGAATCACATCGGGTAGCTGGTTTCCCAGGCTTGAGAAGGGATGTTATTAGGGCAATCCTCATGGAAGCGGGCAGGTGGCCTACCTCCAGAGCGTCCTCATACACTTCACGCAAAACCGGCGCCATGAAGTCTATATATGTCTTGTAGAATTCGATAGGAATGCCATCCAGGCCAGTGGCCTTTCCGGAACTCATATGCATAATAGCCTCCCTCACTTCGTCGAGTTCAAACGGGGCACTAAGGAAGGCACGCTGTGAATCACTCAGCCATCCCAATGACACATCCTCCAGGTAGTCGTCCAGGGATAGTTCTCCCGACCGGGTTGAGGAGTACAAAGCACTATAATGCCCTACGAATTTGTTCAATATGTGTGTGGTGTCCCTGAGGAGAACCCCCTCCGCCGTTTCCAATTCAAGGATGATAGTAGGCGAGCGCATACATTTTATCGTCGCAGCTAATGCCCTCCCTGGTCTCTCGCCCTCCCCATACCTTCTGGCCACCCAGTGCTTATTCCTGAATTTCACTTCCCGTGCAGCTTCATCTGCGTATTCCGACAGTTTATCCCGTATGGCTGCTAGTGTGTCGCTCCCAGGTTCTACACGAAGAGTAGCCTCCTCCACCCTAAGTTCTGACTCTAGAGTTTTCAGCCTGTTCCTTATCGCTTTAAGTACCCCTGACCCTTTCGAGATGCAAATACCCCTGAGTGTAACTTTAAACGCATCCCAAATGGTTTCTACATCATTTACAGAGTCTTTATTGCGCTGAAAAAATCCAGACATTCGCTTCTAAGCTCTTCCTGAAATTCAGTGTCTAGCAGCATCATGGGTTGCATGCGCCATGCCGTGACAGGGGGGCCCAAATCCGCACCCCGCAATGTGATAAGGACAGGGGAGTGATCTGAATACATTGTGGGGAGATGCGCTGAGCGTAATAGTGATGTGTAAAGCTGCGGTGTCAAAAAAATGTAATCCAATCTAGCCCATGACCTCGCCTGCGCAGTAAAGTGTGTACCTTCCCCTGTCGACCCATGCATAGCTCTCCATGCATCTAAAAGGTTATTGTCATCAATCGTGGCCCGGAGAAATTCCCTCCCAGTAGTATAATGATGGGGGGCCGGATGCGACCTGTCTAAGGCGGGATTCAGAGTGATGTTGAAGTCTCCCCCCCAAATCAAGTGCTGTGGCCCAGTTTCTACAATTGCCGCCCATAGATCAGCGAAATATTGCGGATCATCCACATTAGGCCCGTAACAACAGGCCAGAGTTACAGCCATGCGCCCCAGTCTACCCCACTTTAAGCAAAATCTCCCTTGTGTGTCTGTCTTCGTGCCCGCCAAATGGAAGGGCGTGTTTCTTTTAACTAAAATAGCCGTACCCCGTGCATATGACGAGTATGAGGAGAAGACTGTGTGTGATGCCCATTTCTTTCCAAAGGAGTGCAATCCATGCGGCTTGAAATGTGTCTCCTGGAGGAAGGCAATATGTATATTATGGCGGTCGAGGTAGCCCAGTATCTGCCTCCTCTTCCTAGGATCACCCAGCCCTCTTACGTTCCACGTAAGTACATTCAAGTCAGTGTCCCCCATACAGGCAGCTGGGAATATGAACCATAGGCCGCGGCCCACACCTTGGCACCTCTGATACCAACAACCTGCAGATTACATTCGTGTTGTGAACATATCATCGCCCCCATGAGGAGCAAAGGACCAGACCCACAGAAGACAGTGTCGCCCCCCGTAGCAAATTGTTTTAAGGCAGAGCTATAATAGCGCACCACAGGCTCAGTCACAGATCCAGTGTAATCCAAAACACCCATATCAAAGTGTAGACGTAGCTCGTCGATACTTTTCGCACATGTAACAAACAGAAACCAAATCAGTCCCCAAAGTATGCAACCATCCCACCCCACCCAAAGAACCCACAGCAGGCACATATCTGGCACCATGGCGTCAGCAAAAAACACAATCCCTCCCACCCTTGGCACTCCAACCAAATCTGCAATGAGGGTCCATGCCTCGTTACCCGCATACATCCCATATCATACAACTTCCCCACCTCCCCCCGCCCACTGAAGCATCCCCAACTTGCCAGCACCTGGAGCCCTCCCCCCTCCCATAGTCCTACCCAAACATTCCAACATGAATAGAAACGAAATCAAGTCACGTGGGGTACACCCATTAGGGGACATCTGAGGTGCACTTCCTTCCACCCCATTTCTCCGTTCCGTGCAAGCACGCCCCTTACGCCACTGTCCGGAGGGGAAGGGGAAGAGGGGGATGGGTGCCTGGCATACGTTACCACCTGTAGTCCGTGCCCGTCCGTGGCATCCCCTGGAATCGTTGAAGTCTTCATAGTCAGTAGTGACACCAGGTGTGGCCCCAGGGTAGGGACAATGACGCAGTGGCACGTACAAATCCATGTAGCAAAACTAAACAGTTATCTGTCTAGTCGGCGCTTGAGTCGTTCTGGTCCTCAGCACCCGCAGCTGGCCTTCCTCGGTTCGGCAACGTTTTGATGTAATCCTCGACCTGTTGCGGGTTGACAAAGAAGTGCTGCGTACCTTGGTGTGTCACTCGCAGTCTGGCAGGATACAAAAGGGCATAGTCAATTTGCAGGTCTCTAAGTTTCTTCTTTACCACCAGAAATTTCCGTCTTTGTTCCTGCACTACCGGGGTGAAATCCGGATAAATGGAAAACGTCACTCCATCATGCGTGAGGGTCTGATTCGCCCGAGCTGCTCGCAATGCCGCATCACGATCTCTATAGTTGAGTACGCGTGCTATTATGGGACGCGGCGTGGCTCCAGGTTTGGGTCGGGGCCCAAGGGATCGATGAGCACGCTCCACTATGAATTGGTTGGAGAAGGCCTCCGCCCCCACCGCGGCGATAAGTATCCTTTCAATGTAGAGCTCCATCTTTCCTGTGTTGGTCGTCTCCGGTATGCCAGTGACGCGAATGTTGTTCCGCCGGCTCCTCGCTTCCAATTCCTCATTCTTGGCGGCAATTACCCTCAGCACGTTATCCATACGCGACAGCCTCGATGTGTGAGATGCAGTGGTGTCATCATTATCAGATATTCGGCGCTCCACTTCAGTGAGACGCTCCTCGTGAACATCGATTCTCTGGGCAATGCCATCCATCCTGGCCGAGAGCCTGTCCACTTTGTCCACGACTGTGGCGAACCCCTGGCGCATATCCTGTAGCATTGTGGTAATGTCCGGTGCCGCCTGGGCCGGCGTGGATATCTCTGCAGACGGGCTTCGAGGTTGTCCGCCATCCACCGTGTGCCGCGTGCTTTTTTTTTGCACTGCAGGTTCAAACTGTAGTTTGGGCTGCCTACCGTCAGGCTTCCCCATTGCACCATAAATATGTCCTGGCCAAACTGAGTGCTGGCCTCGGCAGTCACAGCCTGCAGTGAGTGACGTCCCTTCTTGCAAACCACAGCCACTCTATGTACATCCAGCCCACGCCGTGTCACCAGCTAGTAAGTAAGGGCTTGATAATTGCAAAAACGGTATCAGGCAGGGGGAAATGGTCACTATTCCCAGCAGGTGTGTGGAAGGTCTTTGAATCACTGGCGGCAGCGCAGCCGTGTGCTGCCTCGAGGTGCAATATAGCCGGCAGTGTCCCAGGCCCGCTTCGGGCCCGTGGAGAGTGGCAGATCTCCACGCTCTCAGCTCGGTCCCGGCGTTGCACAGGTAGGGGAGTCCACGGCTCACGTTTCCGCCCAGCGGGGTGCTATAGGCCGGGGGGTGAGGCGCCTAACCTGTCCAAGAATGCGCGCGTCACTGCAGTGCCCTCAAACACCGCCGCAGAGTCAATGGCGGATCAGAGCGCCCCCCATCAGCAAGCCCGCGTCAATCTTCCACACCTTCCGTCCTCGCCGCGGGGAGGCTCCTTACCAGCGGTAGTGTCTCGGGAAATCGGGTCCGGGAGGCAGCGGGAGAAGCCGTGGTCCGCCGTCGCAGATGCACCCGGGAGCGCCGCCCGTGAACGGCACTCAGGCCCACGTACCTCGTGGTGCTCCCCGGTGTCAAGTGTCCTCAAGCGCCGCCGCAGGGCTCCGCAGCGGTCAGGTGTCTTCAGGGCGAAAACGTCAACTCGCTCTAGTTTCGAAGTCCCAAAACCTCGAAGCACCAAACTTTCACCGAGTGCGTAGCAGCACACACTCTGCAATCACAGGGGGTTTTCGGACGGGCCGGATCAGGTCAACCAGGATAAACAACGGATTTCAGCGCCAGGCTGCTGGAGCCTCACGGGAGTGCGGCCATTCAGCTCGTGCGCCCTCTAGCGCCCCCCTTCATGTGGCATACATGATTGTGTTGAGTTTTGCCTGTTGCTCCAACAAGATATGATAATGCAGAGTGAGAACAAACAAGACAATCATGCTTGCACATTTACACATTTTGCACAGACGACTTGCGTGACACATTCCCAAGGCTCTGTTTGGCCAAACATAACCATGTCCTCCATGCTCTTTTGACAATAACATCTATGGAGATTGCACAAGGGTGTGTCAAAACTATTGATGGTGTATGTCACTTTTGAGAAGTCATATGCTAAATATTTTAACTTTCATATCTCATGCAATGGTAATCTAGCCAGAGGTAGAAGGGCAGCGTACATAGTAGTCTTCGCCAACATGGGATGTTAGTGAAAAGCTGTTCCTATGTCAGCAAAACTCAGAGAAAAGCATTAATCCTCATTTTTTTTATTATCTTTACATGTGTGCTGCCTTTTGCAGCACACATGGAATGACCATAATGCATTGGATTGTTAAGTTCATGTAAGGTCATACTTTATGTACGTGAACAATCTTTTCCCGGTACGCAGACACACTTGCACTATGGTGCAAGGGTGCCTGGGCTGGCATTACAGTGCACATTTTTTGCACCAGCGCTGGTGGAAATGTAAGCATGCGTCTCTGCAGTGGGAAAGTTAGGCCTGGAAGCATGATGTAGAACGCCTCACTCCGCAAAATACCTGTACATATACCCCATTGTGTTACAGACAGCGCTTTTTATTAGTAAGAAAAATGTTCATTCAACTATTTTGAGGTTGTACTTTTGGCCAATGAAGACTCCAAGGTGGTCCAACATGTCACCCTTACGGCCAACGCAATCCTGCCATCGATGTTTCCACTGTCGGACAGTCCTGTCCACACCGAAGACCCGCAGCATCTGGCTCCTCACGTTCTCCCACCTCAACTTCCTCACACGTACCACATAGCCCTGCAGGATCCGACCCCACTTTCGAGCATCAATGGCAGGTAGTGTTTCACCAGCCAGAGGAAGCCCCCCAATTCCCCCTCCGACATCCTGCCCTCTCTACCCACCATCTCCAAGCACACATCTAAACCCACTCCTAAAAAATGAAAACCCCAATATATACCCCAACAATGATTGACAATTTAAAATACCCCTTGGACAAACACCGAACAATATATAGTACTAGACACAAAAAACAAGTAAGGACAACTACAAAAGACTTCACAGGGTCACTTGAGACAGTTCACAGGACACAACCATACACTCAAAACCAAACTCAGCAGCACACAACACCAAAAACCTCCAACACTCTCCACAATCACAAGAAGTGTGTTCAAAAGTGAAAGTGAAAGTGCACAGTACTCCTCCAGACAACAGGATGCATGCTGACATCACTTCTTGTGTGTTTGTGGCCTGTTTTTTTAGTTTCTGATTTTTTTATGCACGCAAATGGATTTTGCAGTAATATTTAGTGTTTTCACATGTATTTAGCTATATTTTCCTATCGCGATTATGAAGAAAATTGTCTCGTTAGCATTAATGCTGCAAAAATCTGGATGCTAACTGCAAGATTTACCTCAGATGAACTGTATTTGCTGTAATTTCATCTCTGACCCCCCCAAAAAACTCTAAATTTAATCTCTAACTCCCTATATTTCACCTCTAATCCCAAAACACAACCTACATTTCACCCTAAATGTCATCTCTGACCAGAAAACACAATCTAAATGTCATCTCTGACCCCTAAACACACACTAAATTTCATTTCTGACCCCCAAAAACACCCTAACATTAATCTCTGACCCCAAAAACACATACCCACCCACAAACGTACAATTCAACAATAATATCCACACATTGTTAAACTATCACTATTCAGATGTATGTACTCATGCAGAGTATGAACATGCACACAAGGTTTTTGTGTTGTGATGTTTTATTTGAAGAACTATGCTCATGTGCATTTTGCACAGTATAAACAAAGAAAGGGCTGTCATATTTTTACATGGTCATGTGAAATAATTGTGGATGATTCTGCCCTTTTGTGCTGTTCCTACAGCCATGGCTGGGGGGTGTGCAGCATCAGCCTCTTCTTCTTCATCATCCTCAGGATTGTCCGGTTGATCCGGAACTTCTATCCATGGTGCATTGGTGCGGACAAATATGTTGTGCAGCACACAACAGGCCACATTGATCTTTCAGACTATTTCAGGGCTGTACAGCAGTCTGCTGCCTGAGATGTCAATATGTATAGGACAACAATATCTCAATTGGATTCACTAAAGCCGCAGATATATTTGTATGTACCAGACATTACAAAAAATCTGGGCGACAAAGGAAGAGAGACTCGGAATGTAAATTTTTAGAAGTGCATATAGCATCATATATTTAAAGACATATTTTATACAAAACAGTCAAAAGAAGCAGCACTGGAGGCATAAAATGCGGTGGCAACCCAAGGGGTCTTTGTGCACTAAGTGATAGTGAAACAAAAAGGGACGGCGCAAATGACATGTGGGTGAACACAGCGAGGGGCGTAAGGTGACACCGTGAAAAACAATATAAACACAAATAATGGTTCGTCCTCAATAAATGAGTGATTGATGTTCGATTGGGAACTAAAGTAGGTGATGCGCCATGAGTTGCGCTGTATTGACGGTTGACGGTGTTTCCATCCTATTAATTTAGAATCTTCATCAGGACCGGATTGCCGAATAGAGTAAGTGAGGGGGTGCTGGCCCAGAGACGGAGCCCTACTCTGGTAAGGGTGCAAGTTAAGTAGGCGTGTTGTAACAAGTATGAGGGTACTTGATCCAAAGATAGTGAAGGCACAATAACAAAGCCCTGTTTTGGCCTGAAAGGAAGCTGATGCTGGTAGGGTGACAAGGATGCTTGGTCCATGAAGAATGTCCACTCGAAGGTTCGTGTGATTGAGGAAAAGGCGTAGGAACGGAGCCCCGTTCTCTCCGTAAAGGCGATTGAAAATGATTGTGATGGTGCGGAAGGGTCAAAGGGTCCGCTGCCTATCGAGTAGTTCTCGATCCGCAGTTGGCGCCAACTGCGAATCGAGATCTACTCATCAGAAGGTAGACCGCTGATTGAGTACCGGACTTAGATGGTCCCGAGACATAACATCTACGGTGTCCTTACTGGGAGATAGGCAGAGGATCCTTCAACCCTGCCACACCACTGTTGCAATGAAGGCACACAAAAAGTAAGCATGTTTGCGTCTGTCCGTGACCCAGACACACCGGTGCCAGGGACCCTGGTTCTCATTACATCTACCTCTATTACTCATCTGCCATTGTCGCACTCAACCCCAGAAAGAAGTACAACTGACAGCAGGCCACAATGAACACCACCCACGGCCAGTTATCCTGCCTCCACTTCCGCATGACTTTCACCACCGCCACACCCACCAACACCACCAAAGCACTAAGATGCATCCTCATAAAACATGCACTCCCTGCACAGACACACCATGGACATTTGGTACCGCCAGGACACACTATCAGCCAACACCGTCTTCTTTTTAGACAGCTGGAACACCAACTCCTCTGCCCCTGACATCATCCTCACATTCCCAGACGAAGACAAGATCCAGAGGGAGGCTGCCCCCAACATCCGGCAGTAGTCCTCACCATCATGCATGAAAAAGTCCCTCTGCCTCTCCACCTCCAGCAACAATTTTGCCGCCATGGAAGACATGCACTTCCAGGTCCAGCCCAGCCCCAACTCCACACTCTCCGGCACACTTGCCTACAGACTCCCCGGACACATGGACTGCTTTGCCAACACCATCAACGACCTCTTTGCATCACACGCAATCACCTCCATAGACTACCTACTCATCGTAGACCTGGACTTCCACCTCAACAACCCCACGGACACCAACTCCACTACCCTCTGATGAAGAGCTCGCCAACATGTGAATGTCACAACTCTTACCCACACCGACCCACAAGGCAGGAGACACCCTCGATCCCCTCTTTGCAGGAGGAAACAGCATACCCTTCAGCCACACCACACAACATCCATGGACCAACCATCACTGCATAGACTTCCTTGGCATCAAAGATAATGGGGCAACCCTATGACCCTCAGAACCTGGGTATTGGTAAGATAGAGAACAATTGGTTCTGTTGGGTGATACAATTGCTGTGATTTCTGTATGCAACACAAGGATAATGATGTCTCACAATTCCTTATTTTCAATAAATAGAAAACAATTTAGGTAAGAACACACCAATAAAAGGAAACTATTCAAAAGCAGAGTTGATTTACTCTTATATTTTCAAAAAAGTATTTAATATTAATGGATGTCACAGACAAGTAAAATGCGACAATACAAAAGTGACTATTGTGAAAAAGTGACATATGGTGACTGGTGAAGGAAACGGTACACTATATACATGACATATACAAGTGACATAGAATAATAAAATAATATTTTGGATTTTTGTCCTGTCTCCTGTTTTGTCACATGTAATGCAAGACCCAATAATGATTTAGTTCTTGGTCAAGAAAACTGTATAGACATACATGATGAAAATATTGACGTTTTGACCCTGGAAACAGCGCAGAATGGTAAGCGTCACAATGGGTCTTCCTCAGGACTATGGAAGGAGGGGTGGACAGTCTATTAAATTAATTTTAGAAAGGAGGTAGTTAGGTGTGTACTAACAATTAAGGATTATTGCAATAGTGCAGAAGCTGTAGTGTAGCTTACCACAGAAGCAGAAACTTCAATCAATGAAAGATCTACAAACAGGGAGAGCACGTCTTTAGTAAATATATAATGTACGTTAGGATAACCAAAATGCTCAAGTGGAACATCTGGTGCGGTACCTTACCAAAAGGTCAAGTTGTAGAGGGGATCCAATACTAGTCTTGAGTTCAAATAATTAGGGTTCCGTTGAAGTACATCAACCGGGAGGGTTCTAAAATTACAGGGAATGTGCATCATTGTCCCATGTATAATTTGTATATTTCAAGTGTGGCTAATCTACGCCAAAGAAAAACGTACCTTCCTGTGTGGAAAAACACTCAAATATGCTGAAGCTCTCACCATCAGGTTGGAGTCTAAAACAAAAATGAGGAGGGTATTTTTATCATAAGATCCTATGTATAAAGGACTGTAAAACATAATTCTTGAAAAAGAGAGCATACCTTAATCGTGGGCAAAGCCACAGAAACACTTAACATCCACCAGGTCGGACACTGTGGGGTTAAAGAAACTTGTTAGGAAGGGCTTTTATCAGGCAGGGATATCTAACGGGTATGGCAGTCTTTGCTGCTCTCACCTTCAAAATGCAAGCATATGTCTGTATTCATCTGGATGATTTTCTTGAGTGCGGCCGCAGTGAAAGCTGGCAGCTTTTCACTCTTGGCTGATGTCACAGTCAGCTGGATCTATATGTGTGCACGTTGAGGTGCAGCAGCTCAGTAGAGCTGTCATTGAAACATGATTATTATCTGTTGGTCAGGCCTGACTGGGTGTTTTAACAGCAAAAACGTCTGTTTAAAAGGCACTTTTAAGAAGGCAAAAAGGAGCGTGTAGATGTCTTTGAACGTTGCTCATTTTCTAATAATTACAAATATGTGCACATAATGGGCCTGATTCACAGAACTAATTTAACCCCTTGGGCGCTGCTGCGATTCTGCACCAGTGCAGCGCTTTTAATGAGTGGGAGGGTTCATGACGGACCCCAGTCGTCATCAGCACACGCCAACCGTGGTGCATGACGGCCGGGGCCGTCATCAGCATGGAAGGGATTAAGACAAACTCCTAAACGTACTACCATTTTGGTATTCACAGAAGGCACTTACTCATTTTGGTATTCACAGAAGGCACTTACTCATTGATGAGTAAGTGCCTTCTTTGAATACAAAATGAGTAAGTGCCTTCTGTGAATACCAAAATGAGTAAGTGCCTTCTTTGAATGCCAAAACGGTAGTACGTTTAGGATTTTGTCTTAAGTTAGTTCTGTGAATCGGGCCCAATGTCTGTAAAATCGTGATATTGAAGTCGATAGAACATTTAGAAAGAATATGAACATTAGAGACGTTACATTGTACTGATAAAGAAACGTCATCTATTTACAATAATCGTTCAGCGGTGAACTGCACTCGTCATCAGTTGGTCCGGCCTGACTGAGTGTTTGAACAACAACAAGGTCTGTTTAAAAGGCACTATTGAGAAGGAAAGAAGGAGCGTGTTGATGTCTTTGAACGTTTATCACTTTCAAATAAATAAAAATATGTGCACATAATGCCTGTAAAATCGTGATATTCAAGTCTGTAGAACATTTATATTAACTGAATATGTTGCTTATAATCTTTTTAAATGGTTCACCGATGTGTACTTTACAGACATTTTGTGCACAAATACGATGTAATTCACATAATAAGCAATTATTTGAAACTCCTCTATGCACAGTCTATGTTTGTTACTAGAAGGAAAATGACATGCATTCAAAGCCATCAATATGCTTTATGTATGCTTTCCTAAGAGCACAGTTCACTGCCGAACCATTATTCTAAACAGACCCTGGGGCATATTACGAACCAATAGAGATAATTTTTGTCTCTAACTTGTTTAGAGACAAAAATTATCGCCGCAAATCGGCGATTTTTATCGCAGATAAACTTTGCTATTAGCAAGGTTTATCGCAAATGCGATAAAAAACGGCCGCAATGCATGAATATCGCTGAAAAGTCAGCGATATTCATGCATTATCGAGCAAATGCTCTTAGCCATGTTATCCACCTCCCATTGGATAACATGGCTAAGAACTGCTCCTGGGCAAGTGTTAGCTTTTGGAGATATTCGCGCTTAGCGCAAATATCTCCAAAAGTTGGTAATAGGAGATAGCGATGTTAGCGACTGTTTTCAGTCGCTAACATCTTGGCACGCCCACTTTGCATGTCATTAGTGATAAATATCACTGACATGCAAAGCGGGGCCCAAGATGGTCACTATCTCCTATTAGCTGTCGCTAACTGGTGTTAGTGACAGCTTGGTAATAGGGAGATAATTTTATCTCCGCTTTCTTGGCTTTTAGAGCCAAAAAAGCGGAGATAAAGCCCCTTGATAATATGCCCCGATGTTCCTTTATCGGTACAATGTAACGTCTCTAATGTTCATGTTCCTTTTAAATATTCTATCGACGTGAATATCACAAGTTTTACAGACCTTATGTGCACATATTTGTATTTATTAGAAAATGACAAACATTCAAAGACATCAACACGCTCCTTCTTTCCTTCTTAATAGTGCCTTTTAAACAGACCTTTTTTGTTGTTCAAACACTCAGTCAGGCCAGATCAACTGATAACAAGTGCAGTTCACCGCCGAACGAATATTCTTTGTAGATGACGTTTTGTTTTTTATTTTTAAAGCTTTATTTATATCATTTTTCCTTTAGAAACTAATCAATACAGGTTTGGTCCACACTGTACATAGCATCCAAAAATTAAAAAAACAAGCATACTGTAATATAAGCATGTTCCCAGTGTCCATTACAAAATTAAGTGTATGCACTCTATCACCCGTCACTTTCAATGGTCTGGCATGGGCTCTGGGTCGGTTTGTGAACTAACAGAAGTTCTTTTTAGCAAGTAGGATTTAAAAGGTTGCCATATGTCAAGTGGCCTGGATGGTGGAGGTTGGAGTTGGGCATATAGTTCACTGTTAGTGTTGCAATATGTCATACTAAACATCCATCTCTTTAGTGTCGGTAGGTGCTTACTCCCCCAGTGTAGTGAGATTTCCCTCTTGACGAGCAGCAATGCTATTGTACAGAAGTGCCTGGTGGGTTTGGGGAGGTACTTGACAAATCCCGGTAATGCCATTAGGGGTCTGCGGGAGTGGGCCGGTCAATCATTTATGAGAGTCCCTCAAATACCCGTTTCTAAAAAATATGCCACCATGTCGCAAGTCCCTTCCAAATGTCAGCCATCGGTAGTCCACATCGTGGACACATGTGCGGATGGGCCCGGTCTATGTGGTGGACCCTAGCAGGGGTGATATAAGCCCGGCGCAGGAACTTAAAGTGCAGTATCTTATGCCTGTGGTTAAAGGAGACTCTGCAGGTTTGTGTGCAACAATAATGCAACTGTGTGTCCGTGAGGGGTGGGCCCAAATCCTGTTCCCAAACTTGCAGTACCTTTTTGTCACAAGATGATAGCAGTGCCATCGCAGCCCTGTACATTTTAGACATAAGGTGTTCCGCACTACTGTCCTTAATAAGTAGTGTCATTGGGGGAAATCTGATGGTTCAATTGGGTAGCTAGGAATCTGAGTTCTCAGTGCACTTTGCAATCAATACAATATAAACTGTTCCATGAATGTGGCCTCCCTAAATCAAGTGTCTTTGCTGCTGGAGAAAATGTAATTGTCAGGGAAAAGGTCCCCGAATGTTACCAATTCGAATTTTTGGAGTGTGCGTATTACTGTGTGTTCTTGAGTGATGGGAATCCATAATTTCCCAGATAATGGGAGGGATGGGAGAATACAACAGTTGCGTCCTGGTCGCCCTAGTCAATTGTTTCCAGGCCCAGCTATTCGTGGAGATTGTTTGCAGGTCTTTTGGGACGCGGGGCATGCCCACCGACAATAGAGCAGAAATCGGGTTGGGGTGGGCAAGGCCAGCTTCGGGTCAAAAATAAGGAATGCGGGTATCTGAATGAAAGCAGTGTCATGAGAAACTGCATTGTGCTATTAAATAAAAAAGTCGGAGGTTAGGGATCCCAAAACCCCCTTTTTCCTATGGCAGCGTTAGGACTCCCCAGCTGATTCGGGTTGTCTGCCCTCATACCAGTCTGATCAGTTGGGATCTCAAAGTGGCGAAGAAACTCCTGTATAACAGAATTGGGATGTTCTGGAAAAGATTTAAAAAACGCTGGAGGACTACCATTTTAATCAGGGCAATCCTCCCAGCCATTGAGAGAGGGAGTTTCAGCCAACGGTCAATTATATCACAGAGGTCTACCATTGCTGGGCCATAGTTAAGTTGAAGTATCTGAGACTGGTCCCTATGGATATGAATGCCTAAATATTTGACTGAGTCGTCACACCATGTTAATGGGTACTCCGCACTGCATGAGAGGGGGCAAAGTCAGGGGAAAACCTCAGATTTGCTCCAATTCATTGTGCAGTCCCGATAGCCCGCTGTAGAGCCTGACTTCACGGAGGATTGGGTTAAGGTTTTCATCTGGTTGTCACACATAAAGGATGATGTCATCAGCGTATAGTGCCACCAATAAGGGCCCTGTTTTAAACTGTAGTCCCCGGTGTGAGTCGTTATCTTGTAGGTGTCGCACAAAAGGGTCCATTGCTATGATGAACAACAACGGGGAGAGGGGGCATCCCTGTTGCGTTCCCCTAGAAGGGGTGAAGGGGGTGTTAGGGAGCCATTCAACCACACAAGGGCAGATCGGCGCATGTATAACAGGGATATTACTGAAATGAACCTATGAGGTATACCCAGTCTGAATAGCATGGCATTAAGAATGGGCTACTCCAGCGAATCAAAGGCTTTTTCTGCATCCAATAGGGCTGCCGCGGCTGGGAGTGAGGGGTTAATTCTGTGTAGTGTGGTGAAGAGCGTGCGCAGATTTAACGCAGTAGACCTGTGCGGGATGAAGCCAGATTGAGCTTGTGAAATCATCTGATCTATAATCAAGGACAGTGTGTTTGCAAGCCTTTTAGCTAATATTTTGTAGTAAAAGTTCAAGAATGAAAGGGGCCTGTAGGAACCGCATATTTGGGTGTCTTTGCCTGGCTTGAGGAGGAGTGTGATGACAGCTTCCCACATTGTTGGTGGGAGTTCACCCATGAGCGCAAAATCCGTTCCGCTCGCGGATTTTGCGGATTTTCGGCAAATTCGCGATCCGCAAATTCCCGCGAATTTACCGAAAATCCGCTAATCCGTGAGCGTAACGGATCCGGGGGGCAAAAGTTCAAGCTTCAAGCTTGTTACTATTTTAGAACGGCGCCAGCAAGCTGCCAGCACCATTCTAAAATAGTTACTAAGTTAGCTTCAACAGGAAGCACTAATAGATAAAATGCAGGTGCTCGAGCACCTGCTTTATTTGATCTATTAGTGCTTCCTGATGAAGCTAACTTAGTAACTATTTTAGAATGGCGCTGGCAGCTTGCCGGCGCCATTCTAAAATAAAACAGGAGTGGGGCAGAGGGCAGAAGGTCACAGAGTGGGGCAGAGGGCAGAAGGGCACAGCAACGTGTGGGGCAGAGGGCAGAAGGGCACAACAATGAGTGGGGCAGAGGGCAGAAGGGCACAACGACGAGTGGGGCAAAGGGCAGAATGGCACAAAAACGAGTGGGGCAACAGGCACAAGGGCACAACAACGAGTGGGGCAGAGGGCAGAATGGCACAAAAACGAGTGGGGCAAGGCGCACAAGGGCACAACAACGAGTGGGGCAGAGGGCAGAATGGCACAAAAACGAGTGGGGCAAGGGGCACAAGGGCACAACAATGAGTGGGGCAGAGGGCAGAATGGCACAAAAACGAGTGGGGCAAGGGGCACAAGGGCACAACAACGAGTGGGACAGAGGGCAGAATGCACAAAAAAGAGTGGGGCAAGGGGCACAAGGGCACAACAACGAGTGGGGCAAGGGGCACAAGGGCACAACAACGAGTGGGACAAAGGGCAGAATGGCACAAAAACGAGTGGGGCAAGGGGCACAAGGGCACAACAATGAGTGGGGCAGAGGGCAGAATGGCACAAAAATGAGTGGGGCAAGGGGCACAAGGGCACAACAACGAGTGGGGCAGAGGGCAGAATGGCACAAAAACGAGTGGGGCAAGGGGCACAAGGGCACAACAACGAGTGGGGCAGAGGGCAGAATGGCACACAAACGAGTGGGGCAAGGGGCACAAG
Source organism: Lissotriton helveticus (assembly GCF_964261635.1). Taxonomy (NCBI): domain Eukaryota; kingdom Metazoa; phylum Chordata; class Amphibia; order Caudata; family Salamandridae; genus Lissotriton; species Lissotriton helveticus. Next base: position 1,542,971,827 of record NC_136067.1, on the reverse strand, counting down.
GGCACAACAACAAGTGGGGCAGAGGGCAGAATGGCACAAAAACGAGTGGGGCAAGGGGCACAAGGGCACAATAATGAGTGGGGCAGAGGGCAGAATGGCACAAAAACGAGTGGGGCAAGGGGCACAAGGGCACAACAACGAGTGGGGCAGAGGGCAGAATGGCACAAAAACGAGTGGGGCAAGGGGCACAAGGGCACAACAACGAGTGGGGCAGAGGGCAGAAGGGCACAAAAAAAACCGAGAGGGTGGCAGTGATGAACCAGAGGGCGCATCGCGGTCTCGCACAAACCCCCCCCGCGAACACGCAAAGCACCCCGCGAACTCGCCAAGAGCCCCGCGAACACGCAAAAATAAAAAAATTCGCACAAATTCGCGAATTTTGCGGATCGCAAATTTGCAAATCCGCAAATTCGCGGATCGCAAATTCGCTAAATTCGCCCATGCTTAGTTTCTATGGCTTCTTGGTAGACATCTATTAAATGTCAGGCTAGCGTTCTTTTGAATATCTTATAGAAGCAGCCCGGGAACTCATCGGGCCGGGTGCCTTGGAGTCATCCATATCCTCAATTGCTTTCATCACTTCATCTATCGTGAATGGTTCAGATAGGAAATCCCTGTGCATGTGTTGCAGCCAAACTCGGGCGACCTCGTCTAAATATGAATTACTGTATAGAGAATTCTGTGCATCTTTAGTAGTATATAGGTCCCTGTAGTACGCAAAACAACACTGCTAATACCCTCGCAATCAGTTATCGGTACGCCGTCCCTGTCCTATAATCTCGTGATGTATGTCGGTCCTCGGTAAGGGTTTATGAGGCTCGCCAAAGTACGCCCAGGGCGCTCACCCTCCCCATATCTCCTGGCAATGGCATGTTTCCCCCAAAAATGTGCTTCTTGGAACTTGGACAGTAATGCCGCCCTATGCCTTAGACCTGATGGGGTTCGGGGCATGCCACGGTCCGCATCTATTGCCATCAATTTGGCCTCAATACCCGCCAGCGTGCGTTGCAAGTCCCTTTGTATACCAGCACTCTTGGAGATGCAGACTCACCGCATATAGGTTTTGAATCCTTCCCATAATGTAGCCTTGGTTGTGACAGAATCAGTGTTTAGTTCAAAGTATTCTTCTACTGCGAGGTGTAACTCGGCCTCAAAAATCGAGTCCCGGAGGGCCATTTCTGGAAATCTCCACTGTCCTACCCTATTAGTGGCACCTGGGATCCAAAACCCGAGTACAACTGGGGCATGGTCCGAAAGTGTACGTGGGAGGTGATCTATCTTGTTTGACCAGGCTATGACGTTTGGTGTGAAAGGCCAGTAGTCTATGCGTGTCCACGAGTAATGAGTGTACGCTGGTGCTTCCGAATTAGCATGTCGCCAGGCATCTATTAGCTGGAGAAAGTCTAGCAAGTTAGTGAGCATCTTCCTGGCCCTGGGTTTGACGTCAGGAGTGGTGGCTGTGCTGTCTAAGCTTGGGTTCAGCAGTATATTGAAATCACCACTCAGACTCCATTGTATCTATGCAGGACTGGAGCTCAGAAAAGAAGCCCGGATCGTCAGTGTTGGGAGCATAAACATTGAGCAATAGGATTGTGTGTCCCAGGAGCCAACCCTTGACCAGAAGGAATCTGCCTGTCTGATCCGAGTACACCACCACAGTTTTGTACGGGAGCCGTTTATGTATAATTATCGAGACTCCCCGTGCATATGTGCTGTATCTAGAGAAGTATCTATTTGCCCTCCAGCTAGACGCAATGTTAGGAGATGTTTGTGGGGGTAGGAATGTCTCCTGAAGGAATGCGATATGCACCTGGTGGCGTTGTAAATAATGCAGTTCATGTTTGCATGTTTGTGTATCGTTAAGCCCTCGTACATTCCAGGACATCAGGGTAATGTTCTTAGAAAAACTGGTACTACGTGCCATCTATGGATGTACAATGTGTATTATGTTGTGGACCTGTGAATGCATTGTACATCATAATCATGCATCTGTAAAGGAAAGACAATTATATCAATCTTGAATCCCCCCTGCCCCCACCCATCCCCTCCTTCTCGGCCCAGAGGAAAACCCAAATCCCAGTGATAGTTGCTGACAACCGTTACTATCATCAAGTAGAAACATACCAAAGAACAGTGTGCCTAAGCACTGGGTGGGTAGGCAACGCTACGCCTCATTCCCGGTTATTGAAATAGTCAGTGAAAAAGTCCGCATGGCCATTATCCTGCGTCCAATACATCTACTGATGCAAAAAAAGAAAACGGGGTTCAGCATATACATTCTTTACTTATCAACTTGTTGCTGGAAGAGGAGTCTCTCAATTGGTGGAAAACAAGTCCGCACTGGCCCTGGAGTCCAGCGTTCAGGGAGATTGACCCGGTGAGGGCGATTTTCTAGAGGGTTCAATGTTAACTCGGGCTCTGAGGAAGTCCTGTACCTCTGTGGGGGCCTCAAAGATCTTTGACCGCCCATCGATGTCCACCTTCAGGCATGCTGGGTAGAGCCTACCATACTTCAGACCTGCCTTGAGTAGCGTAGTTTTGACCACAGTGAATTTCCGGTGGGCTTCTTGCACCATCCCAATGAAGTCAGGGTACAGGGATATGGAGGAGCCCTGCCTTTCTTGCTTCTCACGTTCCCGGGTCATCAGCAAGGCCGTATCTCTATCCTTAAAGTTCAGAAGCCGTGCCATGATGGGGTGGGGTGGACAGACAGGGCTAGGCTGGGGTCCGAGAGACCTGTGCGCATTTTCAACCACAAAAGTAGCAGTGAAAGAGTCCCATCCAAACAAATCTGTTAGGAGACCCTCCACAAAACCATCCAAGCGTCCAGTGTTTGTTGATTCAGGAACACCCATGATATAAATGTTGTTGCGTCTCCCCCCTCGCTTCAAGGTCATCGTTCTTCATGGCGAAGTTTTTGAGCAGACTTCCATTCTCTCCAGATACTTGGTAGCTTGAGCCGAGCCATCCTCCAGGTCTGAGATTCTCCCCTCAGCAGTGTCCAGTCATTTATCGTGATGATCCAATCTAGCCCCCATCCTGTCCAATCTTTTGTCTAGCGAGTCAAAGCGAGTGTCCAAGGCTTTAAAGCCAGCTTTGAGTTGAGCCATAAGCGCTTCATTATCTTGCGTAGAGGGTTGCGAGGGGAAAGCTGTGGTATCTCTTCCTTCCGCCTTGGTAGCGTCTGTTGGGTCCATCTCACCACCAGCCTTCTCGAAAGTCAATTTCCTCTGTTTGGGATCTCCTTTGCCCATTGCCTTTGGGGGAGGTCTCGATTAAGCAGTGGCACGATTGCCCCAGTATAAGCACGTCTCGCCTCACGGTAGTAGTGGCGTTCGGGGTGTAGGCTGAAACCATAGAGGTGAGTCCCACCTTTCCTCCCCCTTACAGTTGAACAGGGTTGCCACTTGTGGGGCGACAATGCAAGGGACAGCAAAGTAGCTGGTGAAAGTACCTCCTGTGAAGAAACGTGGTCCGCTCTGTGTCTCACTGGTAGAGCCACCCCGCCAGAATGAGGGTCCAATCAGCACGGGCCACTCCTGTCATGAGAGTCGCACCTGGACCTTTCAGAGTGCGTACCATGAAGGTCACAGGGGTAGTGCAGCACACCGGAGTGTGGGGCAAGGGTGGTGTGATGTGTAGTGTAGGCGGTCTGTGCTGGCAGCGGGGCTGGATGGGCAAAATGTCTCTGCACTGGTTGCCAGCCTTTGAGAGCGTAGGGGGCATTGGAAGTATCTACCTCATATCCCCAGGGCAGTCAGAGTATCACTGGCCACTCCCCGCACGCCGCAGAGCGAGGTCCTTGTGGCGGTGTTGCCGCAGCCGTGATTGAGTGTGGGCGGCTCCGGGTGCCGATGCAAGAAGAGTCTGATGTTCGGCGGCTTTCCTGTTCTACTCGAGCCCTGTTCGAAATGGGATTGCTGGGTGCTGGAGTCCATAGTGAGTGCAGCCGCGCTGTTGCGGCGAGCTGAAACCATGCATGGCCACAGGGATGGCCTCATTTCCCGGGGATGTCATCGGAGCTCCGATACTAGACGACCATCTTAGTCCATGGTACGGCCACACCCCCCCCATAGATGACAATTCTTTATCAGTACAATGTAACGTCTCTAATGTTCATGTTCTTTCTAAATGTTCAATTGACTTGAATATCACAATTTTACAGACATTATGTGCACATATTTGTAATTATTAGAAAATGAGCAACGTTCAAAGACATCTACACTCTCCTTTTTGCCTTCTTAATTGTGCCTTTTAAACAGACCTTTTTGCTGTTAAAACATCCAGTCATGCCTGACCACATGATAACAATCTCGTTTCAATGACAGCTCTACTGAGCTGCTGCGCCTCAACGTGCACGCATATAGATCCAGCTGACTATGACGTCAGCCAACAATGAAAAGCAGCCAGCTTTCACCGCGGCCGCACTCGACTGGACGAATGCTTGCAGTTTGAAGGTGAGAGCTGCAAAGACTGATATACCCGTTAGATATCACTGCCTGATAAAAGCCTTTCCTACCTTTTCTTTAACCCCACAGTATCCGACCTTCATTGTTGGCTGTATTTAAAAAGTAAAGGCTTTAACATGAGACTCCAACCGGCTGGGGGATGTTAAGTGTTTCTGTGGCTTTGCCCACGATTAAGGTATGCTCTCTTTTTCAAGAATTAGGTTTTACAGTCCTTACACATAGGATAGTATGATACAAATACCCTCCTCATTTTTGTTTTAGACTCCAACCTGCTGGTGGAGATCTTCAGCATATTTGAGTGTTTTTCCGCACAGGAAGGTACATTTTTCTTTGGCTTAGATTAGCAACAAATGAATTTTACAACTTCTACATGGGACACAGATGCACATTCCCTGTTATTCTAGAATCCTCTCAGTTAATGTACTTTAACGGAACCCTAATTATTTGAACTCAAACATTGGAGACCAGTATTGGATCCCCGCTACGTCTTGACCTTTTGGTATGGCCGCGCACCAGATGTTCCACTTGAGCACTTTGGTTATCCTAACGTACATTATATCTTTACTAAAGACGTGCTCTCCTTGTTTGTAGATCTTTCATTGATTGAAGTTTCTGCTTCTGTGGTAAGCCATAATACACCTTCAACACTATTGCAATAATCCTGAATTGTTAGAACACACCTGACTAACTCCTTTTTATGATTAATTTTATAGGCCGTCCACCCCTCCTTCCATAGTCCTGAGGAAGACCCGCTGTGACGCTTACCATTCTGCTCTGTTTCCAGGGTCGAAACGTCAACATTTTCATCACATATGTCTATACAGTTTTCTTGACCAAAAACTAAATCATTATTGGGTCTTGCATTACATGTGACAAATCAGGAGACAGGGCAAAAATCCAAAATATTCTTTTATTATTCAATGTCACTTGTGTATGTCATGTATATAGTGTACCGTTTACTTCACCAGTCACCATATGTCACTTTTTCACAATAGTCACTTTTGTATTGTTGCAATTTACATGTGTCTGTGACAGCCATTAATATTCAATACTTTTTTGAAAATATAAGAGTAAATCAACTCTGCTTTTGAATAGTTTCCTTTTCTTGGTGTGTTCTACCTAAATTGTTTTCCATTTATTGAAAATAAGGAATTGTGAGACATCATTACCCTCGTATTGAATACAGAAATCACAGCAATTGTATCATCCAACAGAACCAATTGTTTTCTATATTACACTTCCTTGGCAACATAACCAAGCCGGACACACCCCCACATCGTGCAACACAAAGGTACTGGAGCTGAGTCATCGATGAGCAGATGTAATCAACCCTCAACTGCAACCCCCAACACTGCAGCAGGAGGCAGGAGGCGCCAAACGTGCTTCCAGGGAATCCCACACATGGATCTCCAAATGCGCAGACAAACTCACCCCGCCATACAACTCCGACAGCAGGGCAGCAGCAAATCCGCATATTTCACCATCAAACTCAAATATTACAGACACACCTGCAGAACCCTGGAGAAAAACTGTTAAAAACACGTTAACTTCGAGACATACAAGAACACTATGTCCAAATACCACCAACTAATCGGTAGCACTGATAGGAGCTTATACCACGACATAATAGTTGCATACGCCAAAAACTCCAAAGATCTATTCAACATTATCTATGAATTCACCAAGACCACCAGATAAGCCACGGACAACGCCATCCTGGACACATCTCTGTCTGGATTTATAAGCAACCACAGCACCGAGACTGCCCTACTCACTGCCACAGACAACACCGACACCCTCCTCGGCCAAGACCATAAAGCAGCCCTGCACGCACAAAGCCCTGCACACAGGAAAACCTGACTACCTGGCTACCAAACTAAAGAGGACCGGTCAGACAAGGAACCTCAGGAGCTCCAATACCCTACTACTCATCCCTACGAAAACACGTAAACAACAAACCGCCGCATGGTCCTTCACCGGAAACGCACCCAAAATCTGGAAATCTAACCCAGCAGATATCAGGACTATTCCGTCCTGCACAAAATTCAAAAAACACCTAAAAGCCCTCTTCCTCAACCGCTCCCTCCCGAACAGATAACCACCGCCTAAACGCAAATCTCAGCGCACCATAGCTCCCCAACACTGTACCACTAAGACCTACCTCCTCCTTGCTCCTTGACCCCTACCTGTTCCCTCCTACCTCAAATAGGTTCAACCCAAGACAACGTGCACTCAACGAGGTTATCTCATGACTCACATACTACCTCAATGCTGCACAGCACACTTGGACTGCCGAACCAATATGTAGACTACTGCTCTATTGTGTGACTAAAACTGTTGTAAAGCGCTCCAATAACCCCGGGTCCGGAGAGCGCTATATAAAACTCCTTAATAAATAAATAAATATTCTACTTGACCTGTCAGCAGAATTCCACAGCGGGCAGACTACATGACGCCGGATACAAGAAACCACCCTTGACTGTATCTGATCATTCATCACCGGCAGAAGCCAAGGGACCAGACTGCCACCCTTCCGATCTGAATCCATAAATATGCACATGCGGAGTGCCCCAAGGATCATTGCTCAGCCCAACACCCTTCAAAATCCACATAACCCCCCTGGCCACCAGCGTCCAACAGCACAAACTCAGCATAGTATTGTATGCCAAGGACACCCAGCTCCTACTCTCCCTCACCAAGGAGCCCACCACCACCAAACTCAACTTCCAGGTAGGAATGCAGGTAGTTGCAGACTGCATGAGCAACATCTGCATGAGACTCAACGTGGAGAGAACATGGGTAGTCATCCTTGGAAACACCCCAGTGGCATGTGACAGCGCCTGGTGGCACTCCACCCTCGGCAGTGCCACAACACACGAACCACGCCAAAGACCTGGGCATCGTACTCAAACCCTCCTTCTCCATGTACCAACAGGTCACTGCCATCACATCCAGCTACTTCAACACCCTCCTCATCCTCTGTAAGAGCTTCAAATAGACCCCCCCCAAATCCAAGAATACAGTCACCAACGCACTAACTTACATCAGACTGGGATGCATACGCACCCTCTGTGCCAGCATGGGACAGTCTGTGCTCCTCAATCTCATGACTATGCAGAACACCACCACCATACTTGGGCTTGTGTTCACACTTTCCTCATAGGTCCTGACCCCTCATCACACCTACTTGGTTCCAAACTCTCCCAGCATTTGTAGCTGTGTGACATAGGGGCAGGACTTTGGATGGAAGTTTGTCTACAAGGCTACCCCTAAGGACCGCAGTCCCTTAGGTTCTTGTGTATGGTGGGTGGACATATTTCAAGGCATGTTGTTTGACATTTGCTACATGTGCATTCTCACATTTGTGTGCTACATGATTGTGGACTTGTTGTGTGGGGTGTGTTCAGTTTATACTTTCCAACAAGCAGTCCATTTCCATATGTCCCATTCTCAAACCGCTGGTTGTTGATGGCCTGCCGGAAGATGTAGGAGTCATGCACACTCCCTGGAAACTTGGCTACAACATTGGGGAACAAGACACGGTGGTCCACAATTGCCTGCACGTTCATGGAGTGTGTGTGCTTCCTGTTCCGGTAAATGTGTGCAGTGTCCGCAGGAGGCACAAGTTGGACATGGGTGCAGTCAATTGCCCCCAACACATGGGGAAAGCCAGCAATGGCATAGAAGGCTTGTTTGGTGTCAAGCTGTTCTTGAGTAGTGTTGGGGAAGCATAGGTGCTGTGGCGTCAGGCTGGTGATGGCATCCAAGACATTTGGGAGGAACCTTGAAAAGGATGACTGGGAGACTCCCTCAACTCTGGCAGTGGTTGGTTGGAAGGTACCTGAGGCCAACATGTGCAGCACAGCTAGAAGCTTTGTCTGCGGAGGGAAGTTGTTGCAATGCTGTGTTGGTGCCTGCAGCCTGGGGCTATCTGGGTCAATATGCTGGATGGAGGAACTTTTCAGCCTGTAGTGGGCTGTCACATCCTCTGGTGTTACGTCTATCAGGGTGATGCATTGGCGATAGACCCGCTACCTTCTTTGGTGCTGCCTCCGTGGTTGCCCGGGGGGTAGGGTGGTGGTTGTTGTGGTCTTCTTGGTGCTCCAAGCTGCATGAGCAGTACCTCCATGGCATCAGTGGGTTGTCAAATGTTGTTGTGGACTACTCCCCCTTGTATCCTGTTTTGTTATCTTCATTTTTAAGACCACCTTTTTTCTGGTCTTAGAAACCAGACGCTAACAGACTTTAGCAGCTGTATTGTTAATGTTTTGCAGGCCCTGGTGATCATTGTACAGATCGTGAAGTGGGGTTAACTGCGTTTTTTAAACGGGAACGCCTACCTTACATTTAATTTTCATTAGCTATGGCTAACAGAAGTGGCGAACAGAAAAATGGACGGTTTTGCCAGAATGTTGTTGCTAACCGTGGTTAGCGGCAACTTGTACATACAGCGATAATAAAAAAATAAAAAAAGCAGCCGTAGCATCAGAAAACTGATGGTACGGCAGCATTAACTCCTTGTACATATGCCCCTATGTTTGAAGATTCCAGTCAGTATTGGTAATTTTGGCTGCCTGGAATCGGTGCACATAATTCCTCCAAACTACATCTACTAATATTTTATGACTGTTGCGCATCTGCCCTATTCTAAACTACTCATTTAGTCATTCCACATCTACAATGTTGACAGTTCCTCTCATCTATTAGAATATCAAGCCAAGCATCTGTAATCTTAAATGCTGGAAAATATCCGGAGATAAAAGATCTGTGTTTTCTTTTACTCACCTGATCTGGACTCTTGCCTATAAATTGGTATTTCACATTCTCCATAAAGACTAGAATGCTAACCAATACAGCGATTTCTCATTCATTGCAGCAAAATTAGTTCTTCTAGACCAAGCCCTATTTTTAATGCAGTACTTGATATGCTTCTATGAACAACAAAACATTTGATTTAGACAATTTAGACCTATAATAAACAATGCATACAATTCTTTACCTATATTTTTTCTACTTTTTATTGTCCTTTTTTATTTCCATATCGATTGATGTCCAATATCTTCCAGCTAAAGCTCTCTCAAAAGAGAGTGGAACCACAACCAAAATTAAATAAAGAAAAAAAAACAGTATGAATTAAGTCTGAATTTTGATTTCACTAATTCGAGTGATATAGGCTGCCATGGGCTCCTTAAAGTTAGTTAAATAAGAGATGTTTTTGCAAATGGGAACCATGTTGGTGTTTACTGTGCTAAGAGCAGTAACACCATGGACCCATAAGAAGTGTTTAGTTTGAGTCCACCTGAAATAATTACACCGGTGCAAGCTGGGTGTAAGTACGTCTTTATTCTTACTCGTACTTTCCCTAACTGGCACGCACTGGCGCCGCCCCTCCCCATCTGCTTACGGCCATGCCTGACCCGGAAGTCTGGGAGATGGTCAGGCATAGCGACGCAACATCTCCCCCTTTTGTAAATTGGCATGTACCTTACGTCAATATTCTTTAAAGTTCTTCAATAAGTCGAACTGGCCTTCGAGTAGTCTTCTGTGTCCGGCGAGGAGGATGTTGTTCTCTGGATTCTTCCACATTAATTACACGAAGGCGTTCTTCAAGGCAGTCCACTCCTGGGTCTGAGGTGTCTGTGTCTCTGTCTGTTTCATCTTCCCGACTGTAAGCTGCTGGGTTAAACTTCTTGAAGCGCAATATGTTTCTCGTGGTCCTCTTTGTTGTAGAGGCTGCTGTGATCATGGTTCCTTTCCTCTTCACTACTTGTAGTGGTTGGGCATGATATCGGATATCCGCTTTTGTTTTCTGTTCCTGCTTTACTAGGACCCAGTCTTCTTCTTGGATACTGGATGATTTTGCATGGCACCGATTGTCAGCGTAGTCCTTCATCTTTGCTTTCTTGTCTCTATCAATGTTCATTAGTGTCTCGTGATCTGAGGTCGGGAGTCTGGAGTGTATAACTGCATCCGACGTTGGGATCCTAGTGCGTGGGGGTCTCCCAAGCATTAGGATGGCAGGGCACCTGTTGGTGCTGTGTGGTGTGTTTCTGTATGCTCTCAGTACTTCGTTGAGCGCAGGTTGAATGTCACGCTGTGGCAGCTCGGGTTGCTGTATTGTTGTCTTCAGGGTGGCCATGAAGCGCTCAACCATCCCATTGGCTTGGGGCCATAAGGGGATAATTTTCCGGTGTTTGAAGTTCAGATGGTCTGCGAATTCTGTGAAGTAGCGTCCATTGAAAGGCGGTCCATTGTCCATCTTCACTATCTTGGGAATTCCCCATGCTGCGAAAACTTCGTCAAGGATGGGTATGACAGCAGATGCTCTTGTGGATGATAACTGGTGTGCAATGAGGAAGCGGGAATATTCATCCATGATGACGATTACATTTTTCCCAGATTTTAGTGGGCCGAAGAAGTCAACAGCAACTTGATGCCATACACTGTCCGGAAGATCAGACATCTGCAGGGGGCAGGTGGTTCTTCTCGCCCCACTAGTTGGCATTGTGGGAAATCATGAAGCATGGCTTCTACTATTTGGTCAAGGGACGGGAACCAGACCCGCTCTCTCAGTGCTTTCTTTGTGGCTACGACACCTCTGTGCCCTTCATGGGCTAGATTAACAGTCCCTTGACGTAGTTGGTGAGGAATGACAATCCTCCTGTCTCTCAATAGCAATCCATCTGCACTGATTGTGAGGTCATCCTTGACGTGTCTGAAGGATGAAAGTTCATGCATGTTGATAGCAGTGGTAGTTTGGGAGGCTTCCAGGTGTCTCCATGAGTCTGCTCGAATGTGCTGAATGACGTCTTGGAGTGTGGCATTCTTGGCAGTGGCGTCTATAATGGCATCTAGTGGGACGGCAGGTGGGCGCGCTTGGCCAATAACGAAATGGAGGTATTCTTCGGTTAGCGAAGTGCGTGTCTGTGTCAGTATTTGAGGATGGCGTGAGATGTAGTCCACTGGGTTCTCTGCTTTCCCTGGTTTGTGAATAATGGTGTAAGTGTAGTCCTGCAAGCGGATCCCCCATCGCTCGATCCTTGGGGGCAGCTTTGCTCGAGGGTTGCCGAAGATGGAAATCATGTCCTGGTGGTCAGTAATAAGTGTGAAATGCTTCCGGTAGACGAATATGTGAAAATGCTCGCATGCCCACACGACAGCCAGACTTTCTTTCTCCGGTTGAGAGTACGCCTTCTAGGTGTCAGTGAGGCTGCGGCTGGCATAGGCTATGATGTGACGCTTTCATCATTGTACTGGGCAAGAATGGCACCAAGGCGCACAGGGCTGGTGTCGACAGTGATTTTCGTCTTCCATTTGGGTTTGAAATAAGCCAAGTGTGCCGTGGAGCTCACAGCTCCCTTGAGCTTGTTGAATGCATGATCGCATGCCATGGCCCAGTGGAATGGTTGGCCTTGTCTCGTTAGCTCTCGCAGTGGATAGTTGATGGTGGCATAGTCTTCAGTGTATCTGGCACAATAGCTGGCCATGCCCAGGAATGTTCAAATGTCACTGACATTGTGAGGTTGTGGGGTGTCATCGAGTGCTGAAACTTTATCAGGGTCTGGTCTCATGCTGTCTTCAGAGAAGATGTGTCCGTAGAATTTGAGAGTTGACTTGTGGAATTCACACTTGTCTCTGTTGAGTGTGAGGTTTGCGTTGAGAAGGGCAGGGCACACGTGGTCTAGGGCTTTGTCATGGTCTTCTCGTGTCGTACTAAATACGAGTATGTCGTCGCTGTAGTTAAACGAGTTAGGAATGTAATGGATCACTCGCTAAACGGCTTCTTGGAAGATTTCCGCTGCTGATGAAATGCCAAAATTAATGCGTTTGTATCAGAAGAGTCTCAACTTCTCTTGGAATTCGAGTTGGTGGTATCCTTTGTTGAGGGCTTATTTTGAAAAGACCGTCGCTCCATTCAGGCGAGGAATCATGTCGCTGATATGGGGTATGGGATGTCTTTCCTGTTCTATGGCCGTATACGTGGCGCGCATGTCCACGCACAGGCGCACCTTGTTTTCATGACCTCGTTTGGGCTCTACTGCCACCGGCGACACCCAAGGAGTGGGTCCAGAGAACCGCTCTTTGATATCCGCTCTCAGCAGGTCTTGGAGCTCGTCATCAACTGCTTGTTGGAGGTGGAACAGTACTTTCCTGTGGTGTTGGGCCACTAGCGTTATTTGCTCATTGCTCATTGATGTGGAATTTAAATTTGACGTCGGCTAGTTTTTATAGGCCTGAGATCAGCTTCGGGAGTTCGTTTATCATGTCAGGTGCGTCGTCCACTTTAAATAAGATCTCTACTAGCCTCAGCCGTTCCGCCTTGGGTAGAATGAGTAGATTGTCCTGTCCTTGTAGGTGAGTGTTGTGGGAAAATGTCCTAGACATGGCAGTGATTCTTTGGACATCCATGTGTAGACACGTACTGCGGCTGGTTCTAGCTTCGTTTTGGGCACATGTTTTCATGTTTCGTTGTGCAGATGTAGTTCAGTGATGCTCCAGTGTCCAGGACAAACTTGGCGGAATGATTTCCCATTTGAATGGCTAATCGGGGGTATTTCTTCAACCGGTCTGGGTCTGCCACCATGCATACATACTCGTCACTGTGTTGTGATATGGGAGTGAGTGCGGACAATTCTCTTGATGTCGACCGGTGAGATCAATATGAAGCTTGGGACTGGGTGCTAGACCTGGATGAGCTGGTTGAACGGTCTCTTCTTCCATGTACCGCCCTCACGTGGTGGCGTGTCCTGGCGCTTCGTCTGACTGGTCTTGTTTCTTTACGCCGGGTTTGGCACATAGCTTCAAAGTGATTGTCTCTCCCACATCTGTGGCATTGTTGTCCTAGGGCTTGGCAGGTGCCGGTGTGTGGATATTCCAGGTCGCAGCGGTAGCAGTACGGCGGTTGTTTCTGGATTGTACTGGTTCTGGCCCCACTGCAAGACGAACTTGTGGGTTTGTCAGGTCTCCAATGATCTGGCCGACGCTTTGTTTCTGTCTGCGATTGAACTCGGAGGGCTTGCTCATGCTTTTCTGTTTTCCCGGCTTCCATTTTCTGAGCATGCTCTTCAGCTTGATCATTTATGCGTGTGAGTTCTTCAATGTCATCAAGCGAGTAGTGTTTTCTGAGTAGTCGATGTCGCAGTGACTCTGACTGGCATCCTTCGATGATGTGTAAATGAAGCACACTTTCAGTGTTAAAATTGTCAAACTCGCAGTATCGTGCCAGATGCTTTAGTCGCTAAATGAAATCGCCCTTCGATTCACCGCGTTCTTGGGATGCAAGGTTGAAGGTGTAGCGTTCTTAATCTAGGTTACGTTTGTGGAGCAATTTCCTGTTCAGGGTGTCCTTCACATCTGCATGCGAAGAAGCGTTGGCTGGGGGCAATGCTTTGATTACTTGTCCAATGTCTTTGCCCACTAGGTTTGTCAGTGCTATGAGTTGAGGGTCAGGGTCATCTACTCTTGAACCTTTCATGAAGTCTTCAAAATCTTCTATCCAGCTCTTCCACTTGGGCCCATGCTGTTTCATGAAGTCCGTATTAGAGGTATGGAGTCACGCAGGAACGATACCCTCATTTGTAGGGGTCCATGTAGCGCTGGCGGCGCGGCTGAAGCCGGTCCTGGTTTTGCATTTTGTGTGGAGTCAGGTCGAGTGGACATGGTGATGTATTGCTATTCCCACTGTCCCTCTTGATGCTTCCCACAGTGTTTGCAAAGCCTCAAATCTCTTTTTTAGCGGGCTCAGGGCGCTTTTCTGGTCTTTGCCTGACCTCAAAATGGCCACCAGACTGATGCCAATGTCTTCCTATGGAACGTGCCTAACTTTAAAATGGCAGCCGGACGCGACACTTGTGAGCCAGTTCAAGACGCAGGGAAGACTGGTGCTCTTACCCCAGAGCTGTCTTTATCCACTTCTTTCAGGCCTCAGGGACTTGCCTCGCCGGGTGTCCTCGTTGGGGCTGCATAGTGAGCCTATAGGCAGTGCTCAACTCTTTCTGGCTGGACGCTCGTCAGACGCTGCTCTCCACTGTGTTTAACTGAGGGGGATGTCGTCGCATCCCACCCTCGTCACCAGGTTTTATGTCCACCTGAAATAATTACACAGACGCAAGCTGGGTGTAAGTACGCCTTTATTCTTACTCGTACTTTCTCTTACTATTGTGCACTCGCGCCGCCCCCTCCCCATCCTCTTACGGCCATGCCTGACCCAGAAGTCCGGGACATGGTCAGGCGCGGCGCGACAAGTGGTTGCAGGTGGGGCCGACCGACACTCATGTTTGGAGACAGGACTTATTATTCATTGTCAGATTTTGACTCAGAGCAAGAGAGGGAAAATCAGAAAAATGGAAATGGAGGAGGATGAGAAAGAAAACAGAAATACCATGAAGAGGGAACAAGCAAGGGTGAAAAAGACCCTTAAAAAGTGAGAGAAAGGGGCCTGTAGTGTATGATGGTGATTCAAAGAATCACGAGTTAAAATTAAGACTAGGCAGCCATAGTATTTTGCACCCCTGACATTCGGCAGCTGTTGTCTGTTGAGGACAACTTTGGACCCAGCACTTATCATCTTGCAAATTAAGCACTGCCCAGTATTTGACGATATTTGCACAAAAGTGGGCTGATAACAAATGTGCCAAGTGAGTTTATTGGTAATGATTGGGGCAAAATATTTGTAGTCATTCATTCATTTGTGGTTCACCCACCCCATTATAACCACCTGAAGCCCCCTGATGATATCAGTTAATTGGTGATAAGGAGGGAGAAGAGGTATTATAATCTCCTGTGAAATGAAACGTATGATGCCATTAAATTCTGTGGTGTTATCAGCAATAAAAGAGTGGGGTCTTTGATAGCACCCATCATCCTTGCTGAATTATTAATTAGTAAATGCTAGACGTTCTTGTCTGCTTTATGTCTCTAAGCAGTACTAGCCTTAATCATTCTGTCAAATGAACTGGAGGTTTGATAAGGACTTGAGATATACCCAAATATCTTTTGCAGATGATCTGATAGTATACTATGCATCAGTGCTTAATTTGTGAAATAATAAGTGCCAGGGCCCTGACCAGGAGGCCACTGCGGATTGCACCACCCATTGGCCCGTCACCACTGCCAATGACGGTACCAAAAGAGCTACTAACCATCTCTGTCGCCTGCAAATGCAACAGTTCAGATTATTCCAGGTCCCCAAAGCTAAATTAATGGCTGGGGAGGCAGGTATTAGTAATTTTTAATGTATGCTGTAATCATAAACAACAGATGTTATGCTCATATTTAAATCAGACAACCAGCACCACCATGTGACAGAGTGTCATAAGTGCAGGGCTGGCAGTTAAGTGTGGGTGCCCAGCACTGGGAACCATTAAGTGCCGGTATTGAGCACCGGAAACCACCGGCTCGAAATAAGTTCTGCTAAGCACTATTCATGAGATGACCCATCAGCAACCATTTAAATTAAGCATGCACAACTGTACTATATGAACTTGCTTGAATTTAAAAAGCAGCAGCTGCTGAATATAAATTGTAATAACATGACTGTGTTACTAACACACGTAATGAGAGAACATTTTGGCTAATTGTTGTCAAAGGTTCTTCAAAAGCTGATAATAAAAACATGGTCTGTAAAATTGCTGATGGATTATGCTCTAAATCTGAACATGCAATGGAGCAAGGGGGACCCTAAGATTGAGAGATTTGAGGGAACAAGTTGCTTTTGCTTTATGTTATGAGTAAGTTGTGAAATTGATTTTTACCTGGAACTCTTCAAATTATGGTGGGCTGGATTGTAGAGCCAAATAGACTTCCGGAATTATCTATAATGCCTGGCACCTACTGATTCCTACATTTAAACATGATTTTGATACTGACTCTTTCCCACAACTTCCTCAAGTCAATACAAATCTTAATCGGAATACCTGAAACATTTCTATCTTGAGTCATCTTTCAAGGTTTCTTGACAGAGTACTATAGTGCCAGCTGTTGCTACTATAGAAGTCCTATTATGGTGCATTTGCCCATACCTGAGTTTCAGAAGGTCAGTGATATTAGGTTAGATTGCAGTCACTAGAGAAAGTGTGCAGGGAGTGGTAGGGAGATATTGAGAAAGAGATATAGAAATTTGGACAATACAACCATTTTGTGGATAGCCAGACTTCAGTGAGAGACAGAGGCGATACCACACTGGAATTCTGTCTTCCAGCCAGGACATCACCCTGCCATAGTTAGCACGCTACATCTCATCCCTGTCACAGCTGAGCCAGATTCCGAGGTATCTCACAGGGTCCATCGCCCACTCCACTGGAAATTCAAAGTCAAAACATTGTGTGGTGTCAGTGAGGGGAAAAATGATAGTCTTGGTCCAGTTTATCAGTGCATCAGACTGGCCCCCCAATCTAGTAACTTCCTGGATAATGGGGTCAAAGTTGACTTGGGTTTCTAGGACGTAGAGGGCAATGTCGTCAGCATACATGGAGATTACAACCCGGCGACTGGTAAAGTTCAGCCCCCGATGCATGTGATGCTGCCGCAGGTGAGCTGCAAGGGGCTCCATTGCAATGGCAAAAAAAATTGAGGAGAGGGGGCAGGGTTCCCAGAGAGATTGGAAAGGGGTCTGATATCATCCTGTTTAACTGCAGTCTGGCTGTTAAGGAAGTATACAAGAGTTTGATAAGGCGCATGAATTTCGGACTAAGGCCAATATGTAATATGTACGTTAGTTTAAATGTTAAGCTTGACTGGTTTGTATTTTGATAGTTGATGTTTTCATTCCAGAGCACCACTGGCAGAGTTGCACATTTAGGGCCAGATGTACGACGCTATTTTTGCAAGCGGGTTTGCGACCCGTTTGCGCATGCAAAATGTGAAAGGGCTATGTACAATTCCTAAATAGCAAGTTGCAATTTATTTGTGACTCACTATTTAGGAATTGCGAGTCAATATTCGGAAGGAGCGTTCCCTACCTAATAGCGACCGCAACCCCATGTATGAACGTTTTGCAACCGCAATTGCGGTCGCAAAACACTCGCAAATTACCACCCTCTTCAAGAGGGTGGTAATGCAGTCGCAATTTGGAAGGGGTTCCCAGGGGACCCCTTCCACTTTGTGACTGTCTCTAAAAATATTTTTTAAGGACAGGCAGTGCCCTTAAAAAATAAAACCAAAACGTTTCATTTAATTTTTTTTAAATGCATCCCGTTTTCCATTAAGGCCCTTAGTGTCAGCCAATGCTGCCAAATGAATAAGTGAGAAAGGAGCATCCTCAGAGAGATTTCTGTCCTGCTTTGTTTTGTGCATTGCTTGCTAGTTTAGCTCTCATTCTTTCCCTGTTAGTCTTGCTCTCAAACAGCGGCAACTAGCTGGGCTCAGCCCTTCCATACTGACTAAGCCACTAAAATCTACAAATGGAAATATGGCATTTCCTCACTTTGCGAATCAGGTGCATGGTTTGTTTCCCAAATTCCAACACTTTGTCTAATACAGTTGAAGATCTTTGTAAAACTTCTGCTTTTCCCCCTTTTAAATAAACGCAGTACCACCGTAGGGATTGAATGGAGTCCATTCAGTGACCACAATCCCTTAGTACTAGAGCTCTTATACCTGGCTCGGCCCAGGTGGAGACATCCTTGTACAACCCTCGAGAAGGTAACGGATCAGGGTAGACGGCTGAGGTGGTCTAAAATAGATGGGGAAACCTTCTACAAAACCTTGATGGATACTGGGAAATCGTCTATCGAGGAATGCCTAGTTATGATAGTAGAAGGGTTTCCGCTACTCCGCGCATTTGGGCAGATTGCTAGCCTGGTAGATGGACTGTTAAAAACAAGGGTGCCGACGAGGAAAAACTGTCAACCAAGATGGTTTGATAGTGAATGCTCCCGCGCTCTAAGGGAGCTTAAATGTAGCCTCAAAACTAGGCCTAGGGATACCCAAAAAATAGCATTGTGTAGTCAAACATATAAGAGCGAGACCAAGAGGAGGAAACTAGTCCTACAGGGGGAAGCATGGGCAGACTTAAGAGAGGCAGCAGAAAAAAGGGACTTCACTGAATTCTGGAGAATTATCAACAGACCATGCTTTCAGGATGGTAATGCCCCTGAAATTGGGACAAATATTTTGCCAGAACAGTGGGTCACTCATTTAAAGGGGCTGTACAACCACGAAGCAGGAACGATCGTAGAGGAGGTGGGGATGGTGCAGCAGGGTCAGTTAGTAGTTTTTACCATCAAGGAAATTACTGCGGGAATTGAGGGTTTGTCCAAAAATAAAGCCCCTGGCCCTGATGGGATCCCGCCTGACCTGTTACTGAGCTGTGTGGAGTTGTGGGCCCCAATAATGACAAGAATTATAAATGCAGCTATTAGCTGTGGTTTGCCCCGATCGTGGTCAACGGCCATAATCGTCCCTATTTTAAAAAGGGTAACAGGGACAATCCTCAGTGTTATCGACCAATTTCACTGATAGATGTGTCTGCTAAGCTATTGGGTAAGGGAATCCTTAACCGCCTGTCTGAGTGGACCGAGGAAAACAACATTATCTCGGATACTCAGTATGGTTTTAGGATAGGGAGGTCTACTAGCGATCAATGCCTGAACCTCTACATGCTGACTGCTAAATACACCAAAGCCAGCAATGAAGCCATTTATCTGGGGTTCATGGATTTGGCAGCCGCCTTCGATCATGTGAATAGGGATAAGCTCTGGGCTATGATGACTCACATGGGGATCGATGTTGGCCTAATTAACATCTTAAGGGAGCTCCACAGTGACACTTCAGCCAAAGTACGGTATAACATGGAGGGGGTATTGACAGAATTGTTCCCATGTAGGAGTGGGGTACGGCAAGGCTGTATTCTCGCCCCTTTTTTATTCTCACTTTATATTAATAATTTAGAGCAGTTTTTGCTGAATTTAAAGACAGATTGCCCAAGAGTAGGGTCACGCTGCATCCCGGTATTACTATACGCGGTTGACGCGGTCCTGCACGCGCGCACACCAAAGAGTCTACAGATTTTAATAGACGGATTTGTTAAATTTATGGAATCTTTAGAACTGTCCGTCAATCTGGGCAAGTCATATGTACTGTTGGCAGGCAACAAACCTTGCACCAAATCCACTTATATGATAGGAAGCCACAAAATAGAAAGGGTTAAATCATTTTCTTACCTAGGCTTACTATTTGATGGGCCTTTAAAATTTAATTCCCTGGTGGAGGAACGTTGTTGTAAAATGATTGCCACTAATGGTGCTATTGCGAGCTATGGGCGGAGGGTTGGTAGATGGTGCCCCGAACAAGTGATGAACCTTTATGGCTCTACGTGTTGTTCCAAAATCATGTACGGGGCAGAGGTATGGGGCTTTGCCTACACTACGCAACCCCAGCGGGAAGAAAACAAACAGAACTAGGGAGGCCATACCTCGAAGATTTGGTGAAGCTTAGACCCATCCTGGCCTGGTTGAAAATCTGGACAAACCCTGAGGCGTCCTTAAGCAGGGAAATTCTAAGTGATTGCCTAGGAAGGGACAAAAGTATGAGCATTCCATGGCTCAATTATGTAAAGGCAAGCTTAGAAAACCTTGGCTATAAGAATCTCTTTGTTGATCCAGTAGCAATCGTACCTCAGGACATAGTGATCATAAAGGGTGCCTTTCTAGCCCAGAAAATAAAACACAGAGTTGAGGCTGGAGGGTCCAAACAAACTGTGAGTGCCCATAGTCTTGTCAAAAGTACCGAGGGAATGGAGCCATACCTATACCTTATGTATAATGCCCAGGATAGGTTTTTAATGTGTCGTTTTAGGCTCAATTTATTACCATATTTATTAGCGTCTCCGTCAGGATTTTTAACTGCAATTGAGCAGAAGGGAGCCTGCGGCTGCGACAATAGGTCTCCGCAGGACTCCCTTCATTTTGTATTATTGTGTTCTTTTTATTCTATGCCTAGGCGAAGATTCTTGGTAGGAATTCTAAAACAAGTTAAATTGAAACATGCTAAAGCTGCTCTACTCTATCTGCAACAAGCGATTGATCCATTGATATTATGTTGTATTATGAATTTCATCAAAGAGGCGGTCTGACTGAGGGTAACTAGAGGGGGGATTGATTGATAAGACCCCCAACGCATTTATATTGTACATTTTCTTTTAAAAAATAGATTGTATTACAAGCAGGGTTCTGATAATGATTTAATTGGGTTTTAATCAATTGTATGTATATGTGCTTTTATGGTGATTTTTAATCATCGAATAAAGAACTCTTGACTTGACTTGACTTGAAATAAACACCGTATGTGGCTACAACTCATAATCCAACTCACTATGCACCTCACAGGCTTCTCACGAGGTGCACACAAAAGGCAAGCCACCCTATTAAAGCAACTAAGTATAAAGTATTAGGAAAATTCCTTTTAGCAAGAATATTTGAGTATATGTGCGCTCTACACATCCCCTGCATACATTCATTAACTCTGCTTTTCTCTTCTGCTTACTAGTGGGTTCTTCTGTGTAATGATGTGCACCTTTAGCCCTGGCGCCTGGACACTTTTTGAGTAACTGTGCAAATCCCCACATTAATTGATTCATTCATTTGCTGAAGTTACAGGTTTTCTATTATATGTAAAGAGGTAATACTACGAGGGATCTTCACTTGCTGTTTATAAAAAAATATGTCTTCATTTTATTAGAAGTTGATCATAATACAGAAGAACATTTTTTAAAATAAAATTCAGATTAAATCTATATTAATTCCAATGATTTAACTTAGAAACGTTATCCATCCTTATTCACTACATGTCACTTCTATAGGAGGATTGTAAATCCATCTTTACTCACATGCATTCATTTTGGATCCATATTCACCAATCTTGTCAGACCAAAGGGTACATAGATGTGGAGTTAGGCATAGTAAAACTATGTTTGACATAATGTGGGCTTGAATTTGCTGAAACTGGGTAAGAAAATTTCGAGTTATTCAAGGGCCCAGAAACGATGTCGTGCCAGGGGGCCCGAAGTACCTTAAGACATTACTGCACTTAGCTTTCGGTATTTTGGTTTTTAATATTTTTTCCACAATATTCCTGTATCATGTTGTTCATATCCTCAATATTCAGTAGAACAACCTTTCCAGAAAGAGCATCCTAGCCCAACTTTTTAGGTCTCACCTACAGACAACTTTTTGCTGTCTCTTATCGAAAGACTTGTTGCCGACTATAAAATAAACTTACAGTGGACTTTGTGCTAGCCCATTGCTTGCCAGAGATTTGCTTTCTTGTCACACTCATTTGCTTCCATCTGATTCAGTGGCTGTCCTTACTTTTCTTGTTTGTTCATCTCCTGTAGAATAGTTTCTTCACCATCCTTCTAACTGGAAGACATGTATCATTCCACTCATTCAGAAAGCTACTTTTTTCTTTTTCTTAAGCACTCCATGAGAATTTGTCCTCTCTCCCTCGTGTGCTGCTTCACCTCTCAAATATCTACCCTCCTACTGTGCTCCATGTGTTCCTTTCTTCTTTTCAGCCACAGCTCATCAATTATTTCCACAATCTGGATTTTTTGCTTTGATTTGTTTTTTATTTCCTCCCCTGACGTAAGCTCCTTCGTTGCCCTTCCACCCACTTTGCATTACTGCCCCTTTGTTAACTTCTCCCCCCACCTGCTCCCCCACCCAGTCCTCCATTGCTCTCCCCATCCCCTCTTTCTCTCTCTCTCTCAGACGCCCACAAACATCCAAATCTTTTGGAGGGCCTGGCAACTGCTATTTGAGGTCCAATAATGTTCAAAGAATATCTTCAGTGGCGGCTGGTGACATTTCAAAGTAGGGGAGCGTAAAAGTTGGGGATGACTTTTACCTAACAAGGGAGCGAATCCGACTAACATAAAGGCAGTTAGAAGTGGTCTTACCCCTGAGAAAAGTTTGAAAAAAATAGCAGCAAATAGCGCATTTTAAAAATAATTTTAATGAAGAATTTTGAGGGAACAAAAGAAGGTATAGAAAGAAATAATGAACGTGAAGTCTTGAAATATTTAGAAACATTTTAAAGATTACCCCATATGTTCAACAGTTATTCAAGCATGCAAATTTCAACAGTGCAACAAGTAAGATGTTTAATTATCTCACCTGCTCGTAGAGATGAGCAAAATACTGGAGGTAGACTTGGAAGTTGACCCGGGAATAGCACTCATAGGTAGCACAAGGAAGCTCCCGGTGGCGATCCGCAGACTTACCGACATGGGGATGCTAATGGCCAGGAGAGTAGTAGCCCAGTGTTGGATGCGAGGCCCCCTGCCGACTAAGGCCAGATGGGCTCGGGACATGCTGTACTGTAGCACACAGGCGGAGACGTACAGTGAACTGTTGCCCCCAAAAAGCCGCCCGAAAAACTTCTGGGCCCTGTACCACACATACTTGCAGGGACAACAAGCTGACGATGCGAGTTCCGGGGGCGACACGTTACACGAACTGATGGAAGACCCTCTGTGTGACGCTACCCGGGTCCCTGACGTAGGCGAGGTGTGAGAGGGGCGGGCTAGGCGGGCTGGTGGGGGGGGGGTTTGGGGGGGTGGGAGAGATGTCTGGAGCTAGGAGTGCACCTGCGGGGGTAGATTGGAAGCGTGACACACCTCATGAGGATACCTATAGATGCCGCCCGGACGATAAGAAGAGGGACTGGACCTCCTTCAGGGCATAGCTACCAACGACCTTCCAGACGTAATCAGAGGAGGAGCCGGGGGCGGGGAGGGTTATTGCAGGTGGGGGCAACGTGCTGCGGGGTGGGGATTTTCTTTGAGGCTTTGGGCGAGGGTACGGGGTGGGTAGTTTAATGGGGGGAGTTTTGTGTTATATGAGAGGGAGAAAAAGTTAAAATGCACACGAATATTGGCTGTTGTTGGTACAAATGTAAAATCCCAGATACTGTGACCGCTGGTACTATCTCACGCCGCCAGACCCCCGGGTTGTTGGCCACCAGGCTGTGTAAAAGGTGAAGTGGGGTGTACTGTACTGCCTGAGACGTGGCCGGCCCAGGGGGGTTGTAGGCCAAGAGCTGTGTTCATGGAAATTACCATCTCTGTGCAAAATAAAAAAAAATAAAAAAAATAAAAAATTATCTCACCTGCACTCACTGCTGTCGCTGCACTGCATCTGGTTGGTGACAAACTGCCCAGGCCAGTTTCTAGATGAACCTGAGCCAGCTCGACTGACCTTCATCAACTCATGAAATCCTAATTAACAGCCATGCTTGATAAGTGACTAACTAACTCCTTCCAAACCCCCTCTGCCCCCCCTCCCCCTTCGCCGGGCCTGACATGGGAGCCGCACAATTTCCTGTATGCTCGTCAGCAGGGTCAGCCTTTACGCCAGCAGCACTCTGGGCGAAACAGACATTGGCCTATCTAATAAACCTAAGCCGTACCTCATGATTTTCTTTTTTTCAGTTGTATACAGTGCGAACTCAGCCTAGGGGCATTGTAGTGCTGTACAAGAGCACCAGTTACATTACACAAAGTCAGATTCATTTTTCAAGACACAGGGAGGGAGATTAAGTTATTTTCCCAGAATCACAGGATGATGAGACGACGCCGGAACGTGGATCCCCAGTTCTAAAGTCGGCCACATATTTTTCATTTGCGGTACATAAAGCGGTGTTACATCTCATGTTATTATATCTTCACCTGTACCTTTAAGTTTCCTTTGTTATTCTTTGAGTGTTCTTAGAACACTACTGTCCTCCAGGTTTCAGGTCAGTTGCACTGTTCCTGTGGACCTGGAAGCTGCTTGCTATGTTGCTGTGCTGTGAATAAACCTCACCAATCATACCCAGCTTTTGTGGAATATTTAACAAATTTGGCGACGAGGGTGACTCTATCCTAGTTGAGGACTACAGCACAGAGGTGGAGTTTTTATTTGTAAATTTTCAATTTTTTGGACAAATTGAAAGAAAAGAAGTTTCGTTTTAAACCACATTTTTGTGTAACCCACGGACTTCTGGAAAAGAAAGTGGAAAACCCCGTTTCAAAACTCCTACCAACAGCTGGATAAATAATTTTGACGCTTTTGGTGTAAATCCTGTAAGTGTTTACCTTCAAATCATCGTGAGCAGATCGTGAGCGGAGCAGCAGGGCGCGAGACCTACGTGCGACCAAAACAGCTGTTTGCATCTGCCATCGGAAAAAGAATACTGCTAGTGGACAACACTCGAGGAAACTAATCCGTTCCATCCATCATTGACCTCTACAGGAAGCGTCTGGACAAAGGCGTCATCGCGCGATCAAACGTGCGTGATGACGTAACAGCGCAACGTCGTTCAGCGTGGCGGCCATTTTGTGGAGCATTTTTCATCTCCATGACAACGGATTTGTCGTGTTGTCGAGTGAGAGACATCTAACAATATCGCATCATTACTAAGCTCGTTCTCTATGGGGTTGAGTGCAAATCAAAGCGGATTTATAGAGGATTATCCCAAGTAGGAAATTTTAAGTTTAAATTTAGCAAATAAAAAAAAAAAAAAAAACACAATTGGTACATAATTTGAAGTACTTACAGGTTGCATTTTTGTAATTATCACCAGCTTGCAGCAGTGTATCACATTGCATTTTAAATCAGAATAGTGTTAATTGGTTAGTCATAGGGAACTAGTGTGGTATATTATTCTCAATCTACTATATTTTACAGGTAACTTTGCACATCTCACAAGTATTCAAAAGATGCAGTTTGATCCTCCTGAGAAGTTCCTACAAAATAAGGGTGATCCACCCATTCCTTGGACTGGGTGGAAAGAGGAGTTATTTAACTACATGAAAGCTATAGATGGCGAACGCATGGGGGCGGAGAGGAAAAAAAGTATTCTCCTGCATTGTCTCAGTTCTGAGGGGCAGATGGTTTTTAGAGCTTTACCATCTATTCCACCTGAGTTGGGTGAAGGGGAATCTACTAATGTGTATAAAGAAGCACTGCTTAGAATTGAGAAAAGATTTAAACCAGTTTCTAACATAGCTCTTAATAGGTATAAGTTTTACACTCGTGCACAACTAGACTCAGAATCGTTTGATGAATTCATAACTGCTTTGAGATCTTTAGCCATTCATTGTAATTTTGGTACTATTTGTGATGAGATGTTAAGAGATCAGATTATTGTCCATGTTAAGAATAAAAAAACACAAGAACGCTTATGGGAATTAGGTGATCCAAAACTATCAGAGGCAATTTCGATTGCCAAATCGCTAGAACAATCTGAAAAATGGATGCTTACTATACAGAAACATTCAAATAGTAAGTCAGATTCCCATGATGAAGTTTGTTTGATCAAACAAGGTGAAATACATAATGAAAACTTACGCTCTAATACAAACAACAACAGATTTAATAACACGGGAAATTACAAAAGATTTGAAAAATCTGTTATTTGTTACAAATGTGGCAGCAGAATGCATGTTGCTTCGTTTGCTAGATGTCCTGCCATCAATAAAGAATGCAGAAAGTGTGAAAGGTTAGGACATTTTTCTAATATGTGTAGAGATTCAGGGAAATTTGTACAAAATCCAAATGTAAAAGTAGCTGTTGTTAAGGAAGATATACAAAAAAACTGCAGTTGCGTTTGTGAGAGCACAGAGAATGTTTCTTCAATCAATAAAGGTTTTGTAGTTTATTTGGATGAAGAAATTTCTTTGATTAATTCAGAAGGTCAAAATATTAAGAAACCCATTTGTGAAATGTTTGTTTTGGGTGTAAGTATCAACTTAATGGCTGATTCAGGGTCACCTTGGACCATTATCACCAAGGAATATTTTGATGAAAGGTTAAGACATGTGTTAAATTTAAATGACATTCTTCCTTCTTGTGTTCGTGCAGTCAGTTTCAACGGGTCAAGAGTAGAAATCTTAGGCCATTTTATGGTCAAGATTACTTTTAGATCCAGGTGTGTCCAAATTAGTTTATATATTGCAGAAAGAGGAGTGAATGTTATTGGTTGGATGGATCAATGGAGATTTGGTATAATACTTAATCCTCGTGCGGAGGATCCTGTTATGTTGGGTGAGATTTTCGAGGATGATAATATCTCTGCCATTTCCAATGAAAAGGGAATCGATATGATCAAGTCTGAGTTTAAGGATGTGTTCTCTGACAAATTGGGTATGCTTCAAAATTTTTCACATAAAATCAAACTTAAATCTGGATTTGTTCCTGTTAAGCAGAAGTTGAGAGGTATGCCTATTAATGTTAGGGAAGATCTTAAGAAAACTTTGGATGATTTGGTTAAAGAGGGAATCATAGAACCCATTGACTCAGCTGAATTCCCCCGATTGTTTTAGTAAAGAAACCCGACAAATCTTTAAGAATGTGTGTAGACCTGAGGGCACTAAATTTAGCGATATTAGTGGACTGTCATCCCCTTCCCAATATCAACGAGGTTGTTTCCATGCTAGAAGGTGCCAAAGTCTTTTCCACCCTTGATTTAAGATCAGCTTATCACCAAATTTCTCTTACAGATGAGTCTAAGTGTCTCACAGCTTTCATTACCCCTCAAGGACTGTTTCAGTATACAAGGATGCCATTTGGGTTAGCTTCAGCAGCCTCAGTTTTTCAAAGGGTCATGTATAACATATTTAGAGATGTGGAACATTTTGTGAAGTGTTTTCAAGATGATATTTTGATTTTTCCTAGTACAGATGAAGAGCATTTAGTTCATTTACGCTGTGTTTGTGAAAAGTTAAGGAAGAGTGGTCTGACTTTGAAGGCAAACAAGTGTAAGTTATTTCAGTCTACTGTAGAATATCTGGGTCACACTTTGTCTGGGAATGGTGTTTTTCCAAAAAAGTCCAATGTGGATGGCATCAGTAAGGCTCCCTCACCTGTCAATAGAGACCAGTTGTTATCATTTGCAGGTATGTGCGAATATTATAGTAAATTTGTCAATAACTTTGCCACCAAAATGGAGCCACTAAGAAGACTTTTGAGACATGGCAATGCTTTTGTTTGGGAAAAAGAACAACAGGTGGCATTTGATCTAATTAAAAACGACATTTTACATGCCCCTACTCTTAAACCGTTTTGCATAAATAGGATGTGTGTCATCACAGTAGATGCAAGTATGTATGGTATTGGATCTGTTTTATCTAAAAAATCAGTTCAAGAAGAATGGAATGTATGTTTTGCATCTCGCACACTCAATGATACAGAACGCAGATATGCTGTCATTGAAAAGGAACTTTTGGCTTGTGTATGGGCAATTGAACATTTCAGAAACTTTATATGGGGAATTAAGTTTATATTAAGAACTGATCACAAGCCATTAGTTAATATTCTTTCTCCGGGTGGAGGTTGGAATTCAACAGCTCGCATTTCCAGACTAACTTCCAGACTCCAAGAATATTCTTTCACTCCAGAATATGTTCCAGGAAAAAAAAATGTTGTAGCAGGTTTCTTGTCTCGTCATCCCTGTGTATGTTCTGAAAATGAGAATCCAAGTGATTCAGATGTTGTTATGTGCTTACAAGATGTGCTTTCTACTTCCTTTACTGAAATTTCTGAAGAAATGTGGAAAAAATCTGATAATCAAGATCTCACTTTACAAGCCATTAAAAAGTTTATTCAAGAAGGATGGCCTGAGAAGAAATTGTTGAAGGAGGATTTTATGCCATTTTTTAAATATTTCAAATGAGTTGGAATTGGAGAATAATTTAGTTTTCAAATCTGGTAAATGTGTTCCACCTTTCAGTGTACAAAATGTAATTTTAGATATTGCACACAAACCTCATCCTGGGATTTCTGCCATGAAAAGATTGGTCAGGAATTTTTTTGGTGGCCATCCTTGGATCGTTTAGTAGAACACAAAGTCAGAGAATGTGTTGTCTGTATGGGGAATGACAAGATGTTGAAAACCAATATTCCCCCCTTGAAAACCATCCTTGGCCTACGTCACCATGGAAAAAAATCTCTTTTGATATTTCTGGTCCGTTTATGTGTCTTCCTTCTGATTCTCGTTATGCCCTTGTACTGATAGATTATCATTCAAAATGGCCAGGAGTAAAGTTTGTTTCCTCTGCCTCCACCAGTATTGTAGTGGAGTTCTTTAAGGAAGTTTTTGCTAGGGAAGGCTGTCCTTCTGTTTTAGTCACAGATAATGGGGTTCAGCTCACATCAGTAGAAATGGAGGATTTTCTTAAATTACATTCTATCAAACACCATACAGTTTCATTTTATGAACCACATGAAAACGGCCTTGTAGAACATTTTAATAGGGTTTTGAAAGGGTTCGTTTCTGATGTTACTAAGATTGGTTTAGATTGGAAGACACTTTTGAGGGAAAAACTTTGGTCCTACAGGATTACCCCTCATTCCACTACTGAAGTTAGTCCTTTTCGATTGCTCAAAGGACGTGATCCTGTTTCATCCATTTGTCCTTGGTGGTTCAAAGATAAGTGTGCCAATAGATCTTTTTCTGACAATTTAGTTGATTTAGCTGAACAGAAGGTTGAAGATAAACAAGCTAAGACTAAGTTATGGTATGATAAAAAGTGGAATGTTAAGTCTTCAAATTTTGCTGTGGGAGATGTTGTTAGAATTAAGAAACCTGGGTTAATTCCAAAATGTTCCAATAAGTTTGGTAAGCCTATGAAAATAGTCAAAGTTATTAGCAACAGTGTTATTACCCAAGATGGTAGACTCTGGAACATCAGGCGGGTTGCAAAGTGTCCCACCTCGCAATTGGTTTCTTCTCCATGTTCTCAAAAAGATAACAATTATTCCATTGCTTCAAGAGTCAAGTTTTCTGATCGCTCAAGATCGGGTCCTGCTAAATTTAATGATTATGTAACATGATTATCTGTTGCTCTTTCATTTGTATTGAAGGGAGATGTGTTACATCTCATGTTATTATATCTTCACCTGTACCTTTAAGTTTCCTTTGTTATTCTTTGAGTGTTCTTAGAACACTACTGTCCTCCAGGTTTCAGGTCAGTTGCACTGTTCCTGTGGACCTGGAAGCTGCTTGCTGTGTTGCTGTGCTGTGAATAAACCTCACCAATCATACCCAGCTTTTGTGGAATATTTAACAAGCGGTATCAGTGAAGACTCTTCTTTAACGCTGAAAACTACTGTCAGCAACAGTGTGAGTGTCACATCCAAAACAGGAGGACGGTACAGCACAAAAGCGGTGCCCGCTTCTCTGGCGTACACTCACACACACTGGCAAATACAATACAGCGAGCAGAAACCTTTAGTGATGCAAGATGTTTCTTAAATATAGAGGAGCAGTCACGGCCGGCATTACAGGCGGGTGGGGGGGGGGGTTGGAAATGGGGTCGCGACGACCGGAGGGGATGAGGGGGAAGGCAGGAGGGGTTTGGAAACAAATATATATAAAATAAAGTAAACTTACCGTCCGGAGACTCCTGACTCCCGCCGTCCTGGTTTTCAATTCCTGCAGCACTGTGCACGTCATCAGGAAGCTGGCAGGCAGCCTCCCTCCCCTCCACCGCCGCGTTGTTGATTGGTGCGGCCGCTGCCCCACCCGCGTCATTTTCTCTCTGTATGCTGCAGCATACAGAGAGAACAGGGAGAGTGGGTGGTGTTACTCTAGGGCAGGCCTCAGGCTGCCCAAACAGACAGTATTAACAACAGTCAGCAAGCCACTCCCCCCTGCCCTCGAGTAACACCGCCCACTCTCAACCAGGAACTTCTGCTTTCTCGCCGTGCGAGAAGGCAGAAACAAATGGTAGTTATTACGGCAATAACTACCATTTGTTTCTGCCTTCTCGCACGGCGAGAAAGCAGGGGGGCGGCGCCCAAACGCCCCCATAGAGGAGCCGCCTTGGCACTCGAACTTATGTGACGATTTAAGGACAGAATCATGTCGTTGAAACATAGATTACTTTGGATCACTTTTGGAATAAATTGGATGAAACAAAGGAAGATATTGTTTAAACTTTATTGGATGGTTCAAACGTACCTGTTTTCCGTGCCTCCTGGGTTGGGGAACCTGAGGAGACTCCAAGTCTTTCATTGATACATTCAGGAGCATGGAAGGAGCGCATTCCAGGGTGACACGCTTTATACCTGCCTTGAGCATTGGCTAACGTTTTGAAGGACATTATATGTTGGTGTGCATTCCACCACTTTTGATATGGAACTGCTATTTGCCACTAGGCTGCTACATTTTAAAAAGTCCTTTTGTGCACATATTTTTTTTATTTTTTAATATTGAGTGCTCCAAGTGAAATCCACAATCTTGGAAAGGAAAAAAAACAAAAAAATAAAATGATGGGTGCATCATGCAATATGTGCCCGTGCATGTGACATCACGCTAGGCTGTCACAGCATCATGATGCATATACTGGGAAGCATTAGTACAAAAAAAAGAAAAACAGCGTCAATACAACTAACTTGGGCATATGTACAAGGGGCTAACGCGGCCATAGGTGCACTTTTCCAACAGTTTTGCGGCGATATTTATATCACCATATGTACAAGCTGTCAATAACCTCTGTTAGCAGCAGTTTTCCGGCGATAACGTCCATTATAAAGATCACTACTTCTGTTAGCGATAATGACATGCAAGGGAGGCGTTTCCGTGCAAAAACGTCCCCTAACCCCACTTCGCGATATTTACAAGGGGATTCCTGAAGTTTGGAGGACTAAAAAAACTGCCTCTAACTGCAGTTAGAGGCATTTTTTTAAGACCAGAAAATAGCTGGTCTTAAAAATGGAGATAACACTTGGGGCCTCTTCCCAGCTTTTTTTCGTGCTGGACAGCACTGCAAGCAACGTTGCAGCGCTGCCCTGCGACAAAATTACAGGGCTGGAATGCGCACCATCAATAAGATAGTGCGCATTCCTGGGCCTCAGTCATAGAAAGTGTTGCAGCGCTGCGACAAGACAGCGTTGCAACACTTTTCACTAAGCCCTTCTTCCCACACCACGGATGCGCAGTATTCACTGGACAGGACTCCATGATGCAAGTAATGACAGATACATCTGGAATTCTCACTTATCTGTCTGAACTAAAGTCACGCATTGCTGCAGTCGTGTAACAAGCATGACGCAACTCCAGCTATGCATGGGGCCAGCCTATATCGGTGGCACTGCGTCCCCCTTACGCCTGCCATCAGACATGCGTAAGGTACTGACGCAGTGCCGTCCTACAATTGTCGCAGTAAAATCTGAGGTATTTCACTGTGCCACTCCTATGAGGCCATGTCGCGTGGGAACACACACACTGGGTACATCATACCTGATGCAGGTATGATGTGGCACATGGTTTCACAAGATCACGCATATGCCTACATGCATCACGGTGCAACGTGGTGCTAGTTTTGTCTGGTTCATTCTTGAGGGGTGCCAGGGTGTCGGCGTAGTTCGAGATCCATTGGTGGCGGTTGCGTGCTCCGGTGTCATCGCCTGTAAGAGTTGGCAGAGTGGTGTTGCTGAGGGAGTTGACGAGACATTCTTCGGTGGCCTTGATCCAGCTGCGAGGGGGGTATGATGGCGATGTCCGGTCCTGAGCAGATGTTGGTCCTGGCAGGCGATGTGGCGTTCAGGGTTGATGGCGAGGAGGGTGCTGGTGCCGTAGTGGTGGAGTGTCCGAGAGGAAGGGTACTTGGTGCTGAGCACTGTCCAGGAGCAGACGGACAGGGGCTTGCCTATGGCTTGTCTTTGGCACGGGAGACGTCCATCACAACGCAGGCATCACATTGTAATACCTTTACAACGCAACTCCAACAATGCAGTTACCTTTACATCGCATTCCAGTACCTTGCATTTTAAGGTCAATAATGGGGTATTTTTAGCGTGGGTATGGATTTCGGGAGTCGGAGATGCAATTTGGGGTGTCTCATGGGGTAAAATTAGAAAATTGGGGTATCTTATGGGTTAAAATTTGAAAATTGGGGTGTGTTTTGGGGTCAATCATGAAAATTGGGGTGGGCATTTGGGTCAAATATGATTTTTAGGGTGTATTTTGGGGGCTCAAAGATGAATTTTAGGGTTGAGGGTTTGCTTTGGGGTGCAAGGGTTAGTTTTAGGGATGCTCTCACTGAAGTGGGAATAGTTATGTTTACATCTCCACAATTCAACACCGTCCTTACTGTTGCAATATGCCTAGTAGTACTATGCATTGTAATGGAATGCGATGTAATGGTATGCATTGTAACTCAATATATACCTTTGGCACACCAATGGTACAATCGCTGCAAATGGCCGCACTGCGGCTGCCATTGAGAAGTGCTGCGGGGGGACTGGGCAGCTGGGAAGTGGTAAATGCTGGAAAGAACACTGGATGGGGCGTAGATGCGTGGGGGTGTGTGTGTGAGTGGGTGTTGTAAATATTTAAATGAGAGAAATCTTACCTCGAGGCCAGGTCCCATGTCTTTGTTGCTTCTGCTCTCCTGAGTCTACTTCCAGGAACACAAAGTGGGCAGCCAGGCTCCCTCCCCTAAGCCAATCACAACCCTGCAATGCAGCGTTGGGATTGCTCATTGGTGCTGAGACGAGGCGTTCAGCCAGGGACTGGAGGGGTGGGCATGTTCTCCTTGGAGGCTGTAATGCAGCCTGCATTGCGAACAGGACAGTGCGCATGACTGCTTTGGGCGGCCTGAGTGGGCCGACCAAACAGTTATTGTGCATGTGAATGGGCATGCCACTTCGCCCCTGCCCTTCTCCATGAGTGGAACAGCCGTAGCCACCCTCCCGCCTGCAGAGGAAACATGGCATGATTACATCAGGAAGTTTTCATCATGTGATGATTGTTCCTCTTCTTGCACTGCTTGAAAGCAGTGGGGTGGCGCTCTTCCACTTTAGGGGATGAGCCGCCACTGGGGGTGCGTCATCTACACATTCTAGGCCTGGGCGACTCGACCCACAACCCTCCTCTGCTACGCGTCCCACCTTCTCCTTACCTGGACATTGACACTGTGGTGCAATCTCTAAATCTGTGATTCAGCCAGCAGGAGCCTCAGACAGGTGGGATTTCACAAGCCTGGGTAAAGCAGTTGCCGCCAAGTCCGCTGGTGAACCTCCCAATGTAGTTGATGTAGCAGGGCCCCCTTAGGTGTGAAGTTGCAGCTCTCCTGCCACACAAGTTCAGCACAGCTCAGGGGCCTCACCCTCAACAGCGTCCGGCCAGCGCAACATCATCTGTACTGTGATGCAGAGAGGCGCCACCCACTGTTGGTAATCCCCTATGTGCACCCTGGTGTAGTGGTGGATTGTAGTATGCGATGCAGACCTCCCTACGTGGGTGCGCAGGAGCGCCACTACCATTCACAGCTCCAATGGGCGCAAGGCGGTCTTCTAACACAGGTCAGCAACGTGTCTCCATGCGACCGGCCAGACTTCACCAACAGGTACGAACGATCGGTGCGCCTCAATGTCTACCGCCAGGGCTCATCGACTCCACGGCTCCTCCGCATCCCACTCCAGGCGCAGGTCCAGCGAGGCATCCAGGCTCTCATCTTGGTCATCCTGGATGTTGGGTGGCTTGAGGGGGTTCTTGATGTGTGCTGCACTTGGCCCTGGCTGTTCCATTCTGCATTTCATTGTTGTTTTTGCCTATTTTCTATTGGAGGTCGACTATTTTTTCCAATAGCGGCAAAAAACTCACGTTGGGCCGACTAACATGTGTTTTTTTTGCAGCTAATGGGCCTTTTGTTGGATTTCACCCGCTAACGCCAGAATTCCTATTGCCATCATGCTAATGTTACCAGCAGTTTTCACCGCTGATCCCTGAAGCTATCGCCATGTTGTGACGTCTTGTACATATATCGCTAACAAGGCGATAGTTTTCAGCGGTACATAGTGGTAAGAAAACTGCCGCTAACAAGCATTAGCGGTAGTTTTTGCCAGTCCTTGTACATATGGCCCTCTGTGCCTTTTTTGCCAATGCTGCACAGCATCAGCCAAATCCATTTGCAAAGCCAGTGGGTCAAAAAAGTGAGACCGATTGGCTTTGCCAATGCTTGTAAGATGAAGAATTCGGGAAAACTCACAAGAAAGTATTCTTGTAATATTAATAAAATTTAAATTTTGCGATTTAGTAACTTAAGTGTGATACAGCTGTATGTGGTCCAAAATCTACGAATTCGTTATAATCACCTTTCTCTGCACTTCTGTACTTAATTCACATTTGTCACTCCAGTAAATTTAGGGCTCACTCCGGAAAGAATAATCAGTTTACCATCCCAGGATGGTTGAAAATACTACCAGGAGCAAGATACCATCCGTTCCAGATGACAAGAAGCCCTCCACAGAACTAATGCCAGATTATCGCAAGTGTTATAATTACAGTCAGCAATATGTGCACTCCACCAACAATCTAAAAATCGGAGTAGTCATCACTGTAATTAAGTTTGACTCTGAGCTGGTACTTTATACAGAGTTACTGGAATTATGTATCAGAGGCGGACCAAATTATGTGGCAGAGTTGAACAAAATATACACCAAGAAAAGGCAAATTATGTGGCATAATACCACATATATTGTGTTAGTATTACTGCATTATTTTGTCATTTTTACACCTGGTAACAGTGTCTGGGAAAAGAGTTCATCTTATTAGTGACAACACCTGAAGCAACTTAAAGATGACCAGTCAAACTTTACGAAGAGTGTTCCAGTGCACAGGAAATGAGGGGCATATTACCAACAAGTAGCGATAATTATCGCTAAATAGCGAGGATTGTATTATCGCTGCCTATAGCTGGATATGTTAGCGGAGAAAACATGCTATTAGCAACGTTTTTCTCCATTGTGCTAAAATATCCAGCGATAGCGGCGAAATGCGTGAATATCGCTGAGAATACAGCGATATTCACGCATTAGCGACGAAATGCTCTTAGCCATGTTATCCACCTCCCATTGGATAACATGGCTAAGAACTGGTCTGGGCAGGTGTTAGTATTTGGAGATATTTGCGCTTAGCGCGAATATTTCCATCGCTACCCCTGCCTTGCTAACAGGCGATAGCGACGTTAGCAACTGCTTTCAGTCGCTAACTGGTTGGGTACGCCCACTTTGCATTTCATTAGCGATAAACATCGCTGACATGCAAAGCAGGCCCCAAACCGCTCGCTATTGCCTAAAAGCTGTCGCTAACATCAGTTAGCGATAGCCTGCTAATAGGGCGATAGAATTATCGCCGCTTGGCGGCCGAAAACGGCCGCTAAAGCGGCGATAATTGCCTATCGCCCTGCTTGATAATATGCCCCTGAGTCACTATATTTTTTGTACCTTCTGATGCATTTGAGTTAGAAAAAAAATATTTGAGGTTAAATCTGCAGATTATGCAGCAGGTGATGGATTACGTGGCAAATGTGGCAAATCCATAACTATGCGGAAATCGCTGCGGCTGAAGAAAAGCATAATTCCAGTTGCCCGACTATATAGTATCAACATTATAATCACCCACCACTAACTTACTTGTAAACTAGGTCTGGCAATTACACGCTCAGGTAATAATAACTGGGAAATGCCATTTCGCTGATGACGATGCGGTCTATATATATAGTGATCAAATCTTCTGACTTTTCCATGACATGTTTTTCAATATTATGTGAATTATCTATCAACTCATTTGATTAGGTCTAGACTCCAACTCATTTTAGATTATTACGTTTACAATGGTGGTGCGCCTCTTATTTCCTAGTAGGCCAACTATAACAATTGTTTCAGAATGTCTTTTCAAAAAACGATGGCTGTCACAGTTCCTCCTGTTTGCTGTGAGGTAGATATAAGAAACAGGTGAAGTGTACAAAAACAATCTGAGAAATGTAATTGGGTAAAGAGATTTATCTCTACGTTCTTCCTCACATATTGTAAAACAAATATCATTCAGTCTTATTTTTTGTTTTAAAAAAGTAGAAGAAACAGACGATTGCCATTTCACCTCTCCGAGTAGTTAAAGTGGGTGCCCCCTCGGCCAATCTACTTGATATTCAACATTCGAGGAGGTTTAAATTAAGTCATCAAGTCGCCCAGGGTAAGCAGTGTTACGTTCTTATTAATACAATTTAGGACATCCAAAAAAACGTGATTATCGCATTTTGAATGATACTTCAGCATTCCTGTCTATGACATTAGAACCGAGTTGGATTATAGTACTTTGACTCGCTCATCAATTAATACCATAGAATAGATTTTTGTGAAACTTCCAAAGATGCCTTGAATATATGAAAAGAAGACAAGATCTGACCTACCTGTGCAGACCCCGGTTAAGGGGGAGGCTCTTGTGAAGAAGTCAGCCTTTTCTAATGAGATTTTCTCACCACATCAATACAAAGTGCATGAGCTACTCTTGCTATGTTTCTCGGGCTTTTGTTTCTGCATGAGAAATTATTGGAATTGAATTATGTAATTCCCACTTACTCTAATGATAAACTCACCTTGTTCATTTCTAATAAACACAAGAAAAAAACAACATGCCGGATACCCAAGGCAAACAGGTAAAACTGACCGTAAAGAAAAAGGACGAAGAAACAGAAAAAAAGTAATGCATAAGTGAGAAATGCACGGAAATCGGAGAACACAGAAGGAAATTTAAATACCCCAAAGAACTATGATAAAAAAGAATATTTGCAAAGTTACTCAAGCATACAAGTTCTCAATGTTTTTTTTTTCAAATCGTTGTACACGTATAGAGGTTTTTCACTATGAAAAATAAGGATTTTTTGAACAAGTGAAATATGCATAATTCTTGTGCCTATTCTTCCTTTTCTGTTCTGTTTCTGCTTTTTCATTGTTTTATCATCCCACACTACCTTAAAAGGAACTGGTTTATTTCATGGCTATGTAAAGTTCTAATAGTGAGTCATTGATAAAGAACCTACTTGACACATAACATATAATGACAACACTCAACACAGGTCTTCGAAAGACCAACTAGCAGAAATCAGTCTGCACAACTATTACAGACCTCAAATTGTTTTTTGGTAGGGTCTACACGTATGCTCTTTGCTTTTCCTATACCTCTTTTCGACTGACTCGGAGTCCGCGTTTAGACACCTACTAGTAGTAGTGCGCTTTAAAAATTTCCTGGGGCTAAATTTAAAATTAAAGCTGGGGCGTAAAGCATCCCCTGCAACCCTGGGGACCATTACCTCCCCAGAGATAATTATTGAATGAATGCCGGGGGGCCCCATGGCCCCCCTAAGCCCCAGGGCAATTTATCAAAAGTAAAGGGGGCCATGCAGCCCCACTACAGCTCTGGGTACTGCCACCTCCCTGGGACTGAAATCTATTAATGTAGGATGTCCATCGCTGACCCCCAGCCCCTGGGACCAACACCATCCCGTGGCTATCTTGTATGTTGGAGTGGGCCCCCTCATGGAGCCATGAACGGCCATGGCACTGTCACCCCCAGGGCAAGCTCCTGCTATGTACAGGGTTGCCCACCCCCAGGACATAGCTGTTGGCTTTTCCATGGTGGGCGAGCAAAAGCAAACATATCTCTGCTTTCTGCAAGCCGGAGCCGTCAATCAGCTCCAGCTTGCAAAAAGCAGAGTTTTTATGTTTCTCTGACTGCGCATGCAGAGAAATAGATGAAAACATTGCTTTGACAGTCAGAGAGCTGTCTTTCAGCAGCACCCTGTCTGTCAAAGCAATGCAGGCTCCTGCTGGAGGTGGGGACCACCAGGGCCTTCAGGCTCATCCCGCGGTCCGCAACTAAAGTCATTGGGTGCCCTTGGTGTGACCAGGGCACCCAGAATAGAGGCCGGGTACTGTTGATGGGGTCCTCGTGGTGAAAATCGCCTAGGAGGGGGCTGAGCGGCCAACCTCCCTTTTTTTAGTTTACTAAAAACTATAATAAAAGGGCTGGACCCTGGGGAACGTGCTCCATGGGGCTGAAATCAGCCCAGGAGGGTGGCCTCTCGCCTCCCTTTCTTTTAATTTGAAAAAATGAAATTGAAGAGGCAGGAGCCTGGGGGATGGGGTCTCTGGGGTCAAAATTGGCCCGGGGAAGGAGGGGGGGGGGGCAATGCACAACCCTCCTCCGGTAATAAACCAAAAATATTTTTAAAAGCCAGACCAGCAAGTTGTTGTAGGCCCTGCCCCCTTTTACCCCCACTCTGCAAATGTGCCTCCTGTTGCCCAAATGGTTTGGGAATAAAGTTTACGTGGATGAAGAGGGTCCTTGGTGGCCAACAACCCCTCCTGCTACCTCCATTAAGTCTTACACAGGGGGATTGCTGAGAGGTGATCGGAAACCCCATCCCCTTTCTCCACCACTCTGCAAATGTGTCTCCTAGCACAATACTGTTTGGGGGATGATCTCCTTTTGGATGCTGAGGGACATTGGGGCCAAGAAACCCATTCTGTTACCACCAGTAAGTCCCATTCAGCAGGATTCCTGAGAACTGGTTGGATATCGCGCCCCCTTTCACCACCACGCTGCAAATTCAGCTACTAAAAGCCATAGAAATACACTTAAAAAAAACAAAGGTTAGAGGAATGCTACAGTTAGGAAATAGAATTGGAAGAACCTTGAAAATTCACTTAAAAAAACAAAAGTTACAGGGATGTTATATTTAGGAAATAGAATTGAAAAAACCTTAGAAATTCATTTAAAAAAAAAAAAAGTTACAGGGACGTTACAGATAGGAAATAGAATGTAAAAAAACCTTAGAAATTCATTCAAAAAAACACAGGTTACAGGGATGTTATAGTTAGGCTCAGATTTTACTCGTACAAAACCAGTGAAATTCAGCAGTTATAGTTACCTTAGCTAACTATAACCTGTGCCCCTGCTATGCACTGCTTATGACCTCCCATATTACAGCACTCATGACATGGTCAGTGACAACACTGATGACATCTTAAATGACAACTCTGATGACATCACTGATGACATCTTCCAGTGATTATGAGTATTTTTAAGAATGTTGGTGTTAAACATATATACTAACCAACTACAACAGTAAAATTAGTATACTAGGTGCACTACTACTGAGTGATACTACTTTGAACATATATCATATGAGTGGCTCTGTGACTGTATCCTTGTTTGTACAGGTGTGTAAGTCGCTGTATGGGTGTATACGTGGGTGTGTAAGTAGCTGTGTGGGTGAGTGAGATGCTGTGTGAGTGACTGTATTGGTGAGTGAGAGGGTGTGTCAGTGGCTCTATAGGTAAGTGAATGGCGGTTTCAGTCGCTCTATGGGAGGGTATGTGGGTATTTAGTGACTTTGGGTGAGTGAGTAGGTGTCTGGATGGCTTTATGAGAGAGTGACTCAGTGTGTAAGTGGCTGTATGGGTGATTGAGTGGCTGTTTGAGTGGGCATTTGGCTAAGTGAGTTGCTGTCTGAGTAGCTGTATGAATGAGTGAGTGAGTGGATGGGCATGAGAGTGGCTCAATGGATGAGTGAGTGGTTGTGTGAGTACTTGTATGAGTCTGTAAATGGGTATGTGAGTGATGATGTTGGTATGTGAGTGGGTATATGAGAGGCTATATAGGAGTGTGAGTGAGTGTGTGAGTGCTTTTGTGGATGATGTCATTAGTGATGTCATTTAAGATGCCATCAGTGATGTCACTGAGCATGTCATGAGTGATGTAATATGTGAGGTCATAAACTGTGCTTTGCCAGGGCATAAGTTATTGTCTGGGTCACTAAAATTATGTGATTATGCAGCGAATATTGCCTAACTATAGGTTTGCCGCATTTGCTACATAATCTATAATCTGCAAAATGTAAATATTTTAACAAAGACATGGTTTCTAGCTCAAATGGTTCAAAAGTTACAAAAAATGCAGTGACAAGTGTTGCAGCGTGCTAGAAGGCCCTTTGCAAAACTGGACTGTTCACCTTTCTGTTGCTTATTGCTATTTATTGAGTGTAAAACTGGTACTAATGAGGTGCAACCAATGACCAGACAGTGTTACCAACGAAATGATGAAGTAATATATTACAAAATGTGCCCCATTATGCTGCATAATTCGCCTTTTTTTGCTGCATAATTTACTCAAACCTGCCACATAATTTGGCTCTCTCCTGCAGCATAATTTTAGTGACCCTGGTTATGGTTAGCTCAGCTAACTATAACTACTGATTTCACTGGTTTTGCACAAGTTAAATCTGAGCCTAAATATAACATCCCTGTAACCTTTAATTTTTTTCAGCGAATGTCTAAGGTTTTTTATGGAACAATTTTTTTAATTTTAATTTAGACAAACCATAACACAGCTTATGCCTACAACCACTGTCCTGTAGCGAATTAACTGCAAATGAGGGGTACACAGCATTGTGCCTACAACCCAGAGGCAGGAAGCGAGTTTCCTGATAAGAAAGTTTATGCCTCTGAAAAGCGTAGTGCAATGTCTGTGATATGACCTCGAATAACTACCAAATTAGAAATAGGAAACAATCAAAGGAAACCAACCCACCCTAACCCACCCCTCTCCCCCAGTCCTCCTCTGCACCTCCATGTTTCCCATGCACTCGGAAGGGGTTGTATCCGTGCTCATTCACGCAAATTGCTGCACAATGTGGTTATATGGACTCTTCATGATTGATAAATGTTTGGCGCAAGATTCATAAAAACTGGGGACAAGTCACTTCCCTAAATTCTTTTGTTATGATTGTGGTGAATGGTGCCCATAGCTTAGTATAGGTTTCAGCCTTGTTGTAAATCATCATTGGCATGTGCTCCATAGCTAGTGCAATCCACAGTCTCCTTAGCCAAGCAGTGTGCTCTGGCACTATCTCTGTACCCCAATTAGCTAGGAGGACCAGTCTTGCGCTGTTTAGTGCTAAGGTTATTTGTCTCCCTCCGAGAGAGCATAAGGGAAAGGTCAGGGGATTGGAGAGACCTAAAACGGTATAGGCTGGGAAGCGTGGGATGGCAGTGTTAAAAGCTTTGTCTATGTCATTAAGGACCAGTTCCCAATATCTAACCAGTTTGGGGCAATGCCATAGGAGGTGTGTTAGGGATCCAGTCTGCCCACACTCTCGCAAGCAGGATGCAGATTGATCTTTGTTCTAGTCGTGCAGTCGGGCTGTAGTTGGGTACCAATATCATGCTACTCTGTAGGCTGCTTTTGAGCCCGATATGTCATGTGCCCTATGGTGGATTCTGTAGTGTATGTCCTGCCATTCTTTCTCAGATAATGTCCGGCCAAGTTCTTCCTCCCATCTCAGTTGCCCTTTGGACTTGGGGCTGTAGGGATCGCTGAGAGGTGAACATATAGTTCAGAGATGATGCATTTCTAATCTTTGGTTATAAGCCATTTTTCAAACTGGGTCATTGGGCGAGATGCTCCCAGCCTCATATCCGTCGAGGTCACCCAGTGTAATGCCTGGTTGTACGGGAAGAGGTTGGATGCCTGTAGCAAGTAATCCCTCTGAAGTTGGTCTTTTGCATACCTGCTCACGCCATCGCTGAAATATTTCAGACTTACACTCAGGGGGGAAGGGAACATTGTGAAGTTGTGTCAAAGTGCTGTGTAATCCCATACCTTTAAGGTGGTTGCCATTATTGGGAAAGAGTAAAGCCCCCATGCCCTATGTTTGCAGGGAAGCCAAATCCCTCTCCATATGTTTACTCCCACAATTCTTTGGTACATAAAGGACCAATGTTTCTCTGATAGGGGATGATTCCATTCCATTATAAAACGTAGTTGAGAGGCTTGCTAGCATCTTGAAATCATTGGTACGCCCGTCCCTCCTTCTACTTTAGGTTTAGCGATATGACTGACGCTAAGGCGCAGTTGCTTGTCGCCCCACATGAAGGGGTTGATGGCATGCTACAGGTTCCACAGGATCACTGGGGACAGGCACAAGGGGATGGTGTGAAACACAAATAGAATGCGGGGTAAGCTCGTCATCTGAATTCTTTGCGCCATTGGCTCCGTAGAGAGTGCAAAAAGCAGCAGAGGTAGGGGACAGCCCTGTCTCGTCCCTCTGCATATTGGTAAAGGCCTGGAGGAGAACCTATTGATCTTAACCGATACTCTGGAGGCGTTGTAAAAGCATTGCGTCCAAGCTTGGAACCTGTCCCCAAATCCAAACCGATGTAGCGTGCTAAATAGGAATGGCCAGTTGACCCTGTCGAACACTTTTTACATGTCAACTGAGAGTAGAAGAGCTTCTTTCCGGGATCGGTGTATGAGATCCATGAGATGTATAAGATGTTTTGTTTTATTCCCAAATTGCCCTTGAGGGGATATACCTGGCTTGATCCGGGTCGATCAAGCCTGCCATGAGGGGATAGAGGTGCATAGCCAGAATGCTCGAGAATATCTTCATGTCCGTATTTAGCAGCGAGATGGGGCAATAGGACCTACACTCCATGTGGGGCTTTAGGATAACAAAGATGGATGCCTTCGATAGTGAATCAGGTAGGCGTTCTGTGTCGAGAAACTAGTTGAACAGCCGTGCCAACAGGGGGG
Organism: Lissotriton helveticus; assembly: GCF_964261635.1. Classification (NCBI taxonomy): domain Eukaryota; kingdom Metazoa; phylum Chordata; class Amphibia; order Caudata; family Salamandridae; genus Lissotriton; species Lissotriton helveticus. The sequence continues at coordinate 1,542,928,997 of NC_136067.1, read as the reverse complement.
CTAAGTTCTGACAGAACTTTTAATAGAGCAGAGGAGTGAAGCCGTCGGGTACGGTACTTTGGAGCGTTTAAGGCACGCAATTGCAGATATCATTTCGTCTACTTGGATGAGGGGATCCATCTGGGAAACTATCTCAGATGGAAGCTGTGCTTGCTGTGCTTCCTGAATATATGAGTCTATGTCGCCGGAGGGAGAATCCTCCCCTGCATATAGCCGGCTGTTGAAGGCTTGGAAGACCTCTGAAATCTCTGAGGGGTCCGGATCACTAGAACCAATCCAGAGGTTTCTTTGTGGCGCAGTCTATGGGCTGGCATACAGCTTGAGCCGTTACCGCTAATTAAGAATTTGTGGCGAATGCGCAGCAGGGCGTATTCTGCCTGGTCCAGGTCAAAGCGTCCTAGAGTTAAGCGTTGCTTTTCCAGATTCCTCCATACTCGTGGAGTGCCTGTGCACTTATGGATTGACTCAAGCTTTGCTACTGCCACCTCTATTTGTTTCCAATTTTCTGCTTGCAGCTCATTCTCTCCCACAGAGATCACTATTAGTTAGTCTCGAAATAAACATTTTAATGTCTCCCTTACTGAAGCAAGACAAGCTTCCTCACGGTCATTAATGCTAAGATAGTTTGTGATAGTTGTGTGCATCGTAGGGGTGGGCTGCAAATTCCGTTCCGCTCGCGGAACTTGTGAAATTTTGGCATATGTCGAAACTTTCGCAATACGTGGGGGAACGGAATTTGGGGGCATGAGGGCAGTAGAAATTACTCCAGTTGAGTAGAGGTATTGCACAGAACAGTGGCATCTTCCTGGATAAATATGCAGGGCAGGATTCATTCTGGCATGGTGCTCCTGTCACAAAAATTAAACCTCAACAGGAAGCACTTACAGACATAAATAAAGCAGGTGCCCGAGTTGAAGCTCTAATTCAGTAACGTATTAATAAGCCCAAATAATTAGTGAGTATGGTCAAGGCTGGGCAGGTGTGCTTTATCCCCATATCTGCTGTCGAAAATTAGCTGTAATCCTTGATGGAGGTCTTTGCATCCAAGTGTTTCTCGAGCACAACCCCATGTAGTTCCTGTGACCAGAAGGCTGCTTTCTTCTAATCTGCTGTTCTGATCGGTCTCTGACCCTTTATAAATAATAGGCATGTGAACTCGCATAGAAGCCCTGCCCGTCTGGCCCTGCCCCACACACACTAATGGTATGCAACGTCTTCCTGCCCTTTCCACACTATGATGGATAGCTCACTCAAGGGACTTTGGCGCCTTTTGGCGCGGTGGCAAAGTTACAGACACACATGGTCAACTCTTTTGGCCCTTTACGCAGCTGTAGTGTAGGAAAAGCATTTTACATTTACCCAACGAGGTAGCACTTACTGATTAGCCAGTAGAAAGTACTCCAGTTGAGTAGAGGTATTGCACAAAACGGTGGCATCTTCATGGATAAATATGCAGGGCAGGATTCATTTTGGCACAGTGCTCCTGTCACAAAAATTACACCTCAACAGGAAGCACTTTCAGACATGAATAAAGCAGGTGCCCGAGTTGAAGCTCAAATTCAGTAACGTATTAATCAGCCCAAACAATTAGTGAGCACAGCCGAGGCTGGGCAGGTGTGCTTTCTCCCCATGTCTGCCGTAGAAAATTAGCTGTAATCCTTGATGGAGGTCTTTGCATCCACGAGTGTCTCGAGCGCAATCCCCGTGTAGTTCCTGTGACAAAGAGGCTGCTTTCTCCACATCAGCTGCTCTGATCGGTCTCTAATCTGACCCTTTATAAAGTATAGGCATGTGAACTGGCATAGATGCCCCGCCCGTTTGGCCCCGCCCCACACACACTAGCTGTGTGCAACGTCTTCCCGCCCTTTCCCCACTATGATGGACAGCTCACTCAAGGGACCTCGGCGCCTTTTGGCGTGATGGCAAAGTTACAGACACACATGGTCACTGGAGACAACTCTTCTGGCCCTTTACGCAGCTGTAGTGTAGGAAAAGCACTATACATCATTTACCCAACGAGGTAGCACTTACTGATTAGCCAGTAGAAAGTACTCCAGTTGAGTAGAGGTATTGCACAAAATGGTGGCATCTTCGTGGATAAATATGCAGGGCAGGATTCATTCTGGCACGGTGCTCCTGTCACAAAAATTAAACCTCAACAGAAAGCACTTACAGACATAAATAAAGCAGGTGCCCGAGTTGAAGCTCACATTCAGTAACGTATTAATCAGCCCAAAAAATTAGTGAGCACGGTCAAGGCTGAGCAGGTGTGCTGTCTCCCCATATCTGCAGCTGACAATTAGCTGTAATACTTGATGGAGGTCTTTGCATCCACAAGTTTCTTGAGCGCAATCCTTGTGTAGTTCCTGTGACCAGGAGGCTGCTTTCCCCTCATCTGCTGCTCTGATCGGTCTCTGACCCTATCAAGAGGCATGTGAACTCACGAAGAAGCCCCACCCCTGAAATCTCTGCGAGCACGTGAAATTCCGCGTGTTCGCAGAGATTTTTTGTCGTTTCGCGGAATTTTGTGAAAGGCAACGTTGCAAATTCCACCCACCCCTAGTGCATCGCTTTCACTGTCTGTACGGATTGTAGCACAGCGTCTCATAATTGCCACCGAGATGGGCGGGCATGAAAAGGGCAGAGATTCAGTGATAGCATAATTGGGGCATGATCAGACAGGGAGCGAGGCTCAATGGTAGTGTCCCCTACACAGTCCTTCAGGGCCTCTGTTATGAGGAAATTATCTATGCAAGCGTAGGATTTGTATGCAGCTGAGTAATTCTCTGGTAACAGGGTGTGTTTGTCTCCAGATGTCAGTATGCGAGCTGTCGGTTAGTTATTGCAGCCCTGCGGGCAAGAGAGCCCCTGACTGTGTTGTGCGCTGATTTGAGAGCTCTAGGTTTGTGTCCATGACTAGATTGAGATCGCCTCCTATCACTATGGCCCGATCTGGAGCGGTTAAGACTTGTTCAAGAGCGTTAATGAGGAAGTGTTCCTGGTTTTCATTTGGTGCTTATTGAGAGGCAACTGTGAACTGCATGGACCCCAACTGAAATCTGATCCCTAGTGCTCTGCCCTTGATTTCCATGAATGAGGAGGTGACCTTCCCATGAAACTTCTGAGTGAGCAGAATGGCTACTTCATTCTTTTTAGACGTGCCTGATGTCCAAAACTGTAAAAATTGGGAGCGCATGCGATGAGTGTCCCTGGCTAAGAGATGCATCTCCTGGAGCATGCAGACATCACAGCCCAATCGCTCCAAGAGAGACAAGATCATCTTGCACTTTACTGGATATTTAGGACTCTTATATTGAGGCTTAATTTATGAATGGATTGTGCCATGTGGCTGCGGGATGCCATGCTCTCTATAACTTCCGATGCTTGCATCACTCTAGTGGGGCGGGAGGGGAGTGCCCGAAGACTCTGGTCTTGGTGCCATTAGTACACAATGGACAAGGAGGATGGTGTGGAGGAGTGAGAAACGGAAAAAAGACAGAAAGATACCCACAACTGATATAAATGATACAAAACAGTAACAACTGATGACCATAGTTCATCTGCTCCAGTAGATTGGGGTGGTCTGTGGCCATATACAACGCGTCTACTCTACAAGGGAGTCCTTTGTGGTATTGCTGGATTATGCAGGGGTCGAGTAGGAGAGGATAAAGTCCTCAATGTCTTCGATCTTCCTGCCACCTCACCACCGCTGCTAGTACCACATGACTCCCCCTAGGCTGCCACTGTCTCAGGAAGCCTCTGAAAGGCCATAGTCCGCTAAAAAGGCCTGCAGGGACCGCTTGCCTTTCATTGCAGATGGTATCCAGGTCAGGTTTCATTCTGGCTTGGTGCTCTTGACTAATTGTCATGTTTGTTGCGGCATTTTGTTGGCACTGGGGGAGGAGTGCCGTCCTTCGGTACCCCCTAGTGCGCCAATATGCAATAGGGTGCAGGACTCCCAGAGGGATCTGATCTGGTGGAGGGCTCCCTCTAAGCGGAAGATGATGCAAAAGGAGTGCCTCCATGTGTACGGGATGTTGGCTTTTGTAAATGCTCTGTGACTGGGAGGAAATCCTTGCATTTTTGTAAGGTGATCTGGGAGAGATCTTGATATAGCACTGGTGTGTGTCCTTTGAACTGTATTGTGTGTGCGTCTCGGGCTCATTTGAGGAAGTTTCCTTAATTTTAAAATCATTGCACACCATTATGTCTGCTGGGTATCCTTTCTCAGACCATCCGGGGCTGGAGGGTGGACCCCTCTGTGTGCCCCAAGACGTGTCGGAAGAGGTCTGTGACGTATTCCCGTAGATTGGATCCTTCTGCTTTCGATGATACTCCCCTTACACATATATTGTTTCTCCTTGAGCGATTCTCCAAGTCCTCTTTAAGAGCCTTGAGGTACAGATGCTGCTCTTTGGGTCTCAAGACTTCTTATTGCAGCCATCCAAGTCCTCTTGGCTGGATTCCCTATCCTCCAGTGTGGCCACTCTTTCGCCCACCTCATCCATGTCACGCCGTACTTACTGGAGATCTGTCACTAGTTCTGCTTTCATTACATGCAGGTCGGCTCACAGGGAGGTTAATAGCTATTCCAGGAAGGCCTTAGTCACCGGACCCCTCCCTGCCTTCAGGGTCTGATTTGAAATCACCACCTGCACTTGTTTGTCTGTCCTCTATGGCGGAGCTTCCCTGCTTGCCAAACATCTCCTTAAGGGAGCGGTCTTTCTTGGATCTATTCACCACCATTCTGCTGTATAATAGAAGTTTATTGGTGCTGGAGTCGTTCTAGCCCCTGGGCTCCATCAGGAGGTCTCCTTCATTTACATTGTGTTCTTACTTGTTGAAGCTGAGATGCCCGGCAGCTAGGATCCCTTGGGGTTGGCGGTGCAGTGATCAGGAGGACATCTCTAACTTGCCCCTCTGTAGCTTCTCTACTCCTGTGTGTGTGCCTTCGCCAAGGTGTAGTATTGGCTTATAGTTGCTCTCTAAGGCATCTGGGCTAGTGGCGGACAGAAGGGGGACTCCGCCTGCTCGGTGGGTTGAAGGGCATTGGGGAGTTTCACCTGCGCGTCACCGGCCCTGCCGGAGTCCAATGTGTGATGTGGAGGTATGAGGGCCAGACGGTGTATGTCCCCGCTTGTGTGACTTTCCCAGGCGGTCGTACATGCTTTCTCTATTTTTCTTCCTCCCCTTGACAGTCGTCTTGGCTAGAGTGGGGTGGGGGAGACTGTGTAGACCCCAGGCACATGCTTGTTCAGTTGGCCCTCACCCAGGTGTGCGGGTTCCCAAGTAGCTTTATGGGAGGTGCTGAGGCCCTGCATCAGCCCGCACCCAACTGCGGAGACCAACTTCTTCATTCTTTAGCCCGGCCTAGCTGAGTAGGTTTGTGTGTTGCTTCCTCCCCCGATGTGTCCCGGACCACGATGGTCAGAGGGGGAGGGAACACTGCTCCCCCTTTGGAGCTGCAGAGCTTACCGGGGGTCAGTCATGTGCTGACTGTATGGGCTGGCCTTAGTCCAGGACCAAGTTGTGGGTCGAGTCAAAGATCTCTGTCCCTCAGCCCGGCAGTGCGCTGGGACGCACGATGGGGCTCTTACCTCAGAGCTGCTTTCCCCAACTGAGGTCTTTTGTGTGCCAAGGGGGTCATCTTCGGCCTGGGGCCACGTTGTAGGCTGAACTTGGGTCTGGGAGTCCTGCACTTCACCGACAGTTCCTGCGTCTTTCTCGTGCTCCCTCCTCCAAATTAATCATCACGGTGAGAGAAGGGCGAAGGAGACTACGGGCTGCAGGTGAATGCTCATTCAGCTAGCCCCCGTTTGAAGACCCTCGGTCTTTAGGAGTTTTGCAGCGATCGTCGGTACCTTTCCAGAAGTTGCACTGAGTTATGGAGGCCTCCGGCTCCACCCTTCAGACCGGTCTCACTGCGGCCACCCGAGTGCATCTCCCCCCTTTGTCACGGCCAGGCCAATGATGGTAGGGGGGCAGTCCATGATGCCGTGCGCTGGGAAGCAGGGAGAGGCTCCTACCTCAGAGCCGCTGTCCTTACCAGATGTCCGTTGTATGAGGCTGGGGCCAGCCTCGGCCCAGGACCACGCTGTAGGATACACCTGGGTCTGGGAGTCGCTTCCTACGCCCGGCAGTTCAGACGTGGTGAAACTGAGCGCCCATTCCGTGCTTGAAGTTTCTGCTGGGTGCCCCTCATTCTTGGCTGCCTGCAGCCCCCTTGGTTTGTCATGGACATGGTGCCGGTGGGCTCTGGCAGGTGCTAGTATTGGCGGCGGCTCAGAGCGAACAGAAAAGATGTTCTAGCCACCCCCCATCTTGGCCATGCCCCATAAGGTTTTTTAAATTCTATTTCCTAACTGTAACTGTAACCTGTAGCCTTTGAGAGTGAGTGTGTGCATGATTTTCTCAGTGGCTGTGAGTGCCTGAATACCTCAATTGGTGTAGGTATCTCACTGGGTGTGTGAGAGGGGGGCATGAATGTCTGAGTGGGTATGTGAGTCTGTTAGTGGGTCTGTGAGTGGGTGCGTGAGTGTCTGGGTAGGATTGGGAGTGGGTGTATGAGTATCTCCCTGGGTCTGTGAGTGAGTGCGTGAGTCTCTCAGTAGGTCTGAGAGTGGGTGCATGAGTCTCTGAGTGGATTTGTGTGTGGGTGCCTGAGTGTTTGAGTTGCTCTGTGAGTGGATGCGTTAGTCTCTAAGTTGGTGTGTGAGTGGGTGCGTGAGTGTCTGGGTGGCACTGTGAGTAGGTGCATGAGTTTCTGATTGGGTGTGTGAGTGTGTGTGAGTCTCTCATTGGATCTGCAAGCGAATGCATCCCCTGGGGCCCAGCCACAATACAGTGGTGGAAGAGGGCCAATTTTGACCCTGGGGACCCCATCCCCTGCAGCCTGGCCTTATAATGTATTTATTTTTAATAGGGGATGGGGGTTACACATGCCCCCTGCCCTATCCTATTTCGGCCCTGGGGACCCCAACCTCCTGGGCCCACCCATAAACAAATGGGAGAGGCCGCCTCCCCTGGTTAATTTTGGCCATAAACAAATGGGGTTGAGGTCCTCATGGGCCTCCCTCCCTGGGCCAATTTCAGTAATGGCACCCCTCTGGGGTCCAGCCATGTCTCCTGGGTGCCTTGGGTACCCAGTGTGCAGTATGGGGACTGTGGCTTGAGTCTCAAGGCTCCCATAGTCCCATCTGGATCCCCGCCTTTTGCGGGAGCTGCCATTGCTGCTGCATGGAGGGAGCTGCTGGAAAGGCAGCGGTGAAACCCACTAGATCTAGAGTGTTTGCTTTTGCTTGAAGTAAAAGAATATAGCCATGTCCCGGGTACCCCTAGACATAACAGGAGCCGGCCCTGAGGGGTGACGGCTCCCCAGGCCATGTATGGCTCAATGAGGGGGGCTGCGAGGCCCCCCTCCTTTCTTGTTCATGGGCCACCCTGGAGAGGCGGTGGCCCTCAGTGACCTATGATGCCCGGGAGGGAGGATGCGAGGCCCCTCTCCCATTAAAAAAAATATTTGACCCAGGGAGGTGTTGGTCCCCAGAGCCCAGGGGGTCCTCTGGATGACCCCATTGTGTTATTTCACCCTGGTGAGCTGGTGGTCCCTAGGGTGTTGGGGGGTCAGCGAGCATGGACCCTGGGGGGGTGCTGGTCCTCAGGGATTATAAAGCCCCCCTCATTTTTTACAGCTAAAGCCTCGGTAGGTGATGGTCCTTGGGGCTCCAAGAGTGGGGTCCCCTCTGTTTTAAAAAAAATGCCTCTGAGGCTTTGCCTATCCAGGTGTTCTATTCAAAAGAAGCACAGGAGTCCTTGCTTGTTTTCCTTTTAATCTTTGCGACTAATTCTTAGGCAATAAAAAAAAAAAAAGTGTTTTGCCCTGCCGGGGTCCCTATGGCATTGGGGACAGGGTATTCCTACCCTGCCCTCTTTTCGTTTTTTCACTTTCTTTTGGGACTCTGCTCAAGCCGAGCTCCAAGATTGCTACCAACACTTCCTGGTTGAAGTGTTGGCAGCCAATCAGAGCACTGTATTTCCCTGCTCAAGCTCATTATTATTCGCGAATTAGCCATCTTCGTAGATAAACGTATTTGAATTATCTTACATTTCTCAACAACTGCTGATCATATTTACACGAAATCAGTGAAAGTGTTATCTGCCTGGTCAAATCCCCATGGAGGTAACAGGAGTTTCGGGGTGATCTGTCAAATGTCGGCAGAGAAAAAGGAGGGGGTCAAAAAAAGTGTGTTTCCCATGCTAATCCCCATGAGAGCTTTGAACATGACTTCAGCCCGAACTGTGCTGGATGGAATGACACCAAATTTGGTGTCATTCCATCCAGCACAGTTCGGGCTGAAGTCATGTTCAAAGCTCTCATGGGGATTAGCATGGGAAACACACTTTTTTTGACCCCCTCCTTTTTCTCGGCCCCCATTTGACAGATCACCCCGAAACTCCTGTTACCTCCAGTAAGTCTTACACAGTGGGTTCGCGTTGAGGTTTATGGTGGCCATGCCTCCTCTCTCCACCACTCTGCAGTCGTGCCTCCTGGCACACTAGTAGTTGGGGGATCAAGTCCCCTTGGCTCTTGAGGGTCCTGTTACCTCCAGTAAGACCCACACAGCTGAATTGCTGAGAGGTCATCAAAGGGCACGCCCCCTTTCATAACTACTTTGCAAATGTGCCTCCTGACAAACTATTGGTTGGGTGAAGAAGTCCACTTTAGTACTGAGGCCCTCAGGAGTAAAGTGGAATTAATTCCCTAACCAGCAGTGCACAAGGAGGCCCATTTGCAGAGTGGTAGAGAAATGGGGCATGGCTCCAAGTCCTCTCAGCAGTCCCGCTGTCTGGGACTTACTGGAGGTAACAGAAGGAGTTCCTGGCCCCCAAGGGACCTTAGCATCTATGGGGATGTCATCCCCCAACCAGCCCTGCACCAGGAGGTGTGTTTGCAGAGCAGTGGAGAAAGGGGTGGGGCCTCTGACGACTTGCCATCCCGCGTTTTTTTTGTTTTGTTTTTACGGGAGGAGGGCCGCTTAGCCCCAACTTCCCTGTGCCAATTTTGGCCCCCATCCCCTGAGGCCAGGCCTTTTTATAATGGGGAGGGGGAACCTTCCAGGGTCATCCCTGGGGCCCAGCATTTTTTTTTAAAGTAGATCAAGGGAGGCCAAGTGGCCACCCTCCCGGGCCAATTTTGGCCCTGGGGACCACATCCCCGGAGCCTGGTCTTTAAAAAAAATAATAATACATAAAGCCCCAGGGAGGTGGCACTCCCCGGGGCTGCGGGAGAGGCCATACGGGTCTCCCCCGCACAGATGTATGACATAGCCTCGGCAAGGTGGTGGTCCCCGGGATGCTGGGTGGTGCATGAACACCCCACATATTTTTATGAATATGTCCCCAGGATTTGGTCCACCTGGGGGATTCTTTCAAAAGATGCATGGGAGCCTGATTATCTTTCTTTTAAAATGTTGCAGCGAATCCGCCCCATTTGTTTTTCTTTTTACTTTGTTTTTGGGACTCTGTTTCAAGCTCACTTCCAAGATGGCTGCAAACACTTCCTGGTTGAAGTGTTGGCAGCCAATCAAATTTTAGCAGGATCCGCATGTCCACTGGAAGGACTCGCGTCCCCTGATATCTAAATGTTTAATCTTAAATATCTTTAAAATTACTGAACGAATTTACCCCAAATCACAAAAAGCACTCGTTCTGGACCAACATCTAGCTTTTTGCCAAATTTGGTGTAATTCCTTTCAGCAGTTTGGGCTGTAGTCGCATTAAAAAAAATAAAAATCGGGGGCGTGGCCAGCAGCCAACGATGGCGGCGGTGTAAAAGGCGAGCTCCGTAGCTGAAGCGGCCTCCCTGAATATCCGACCACTTATCCGCCTGCAAATTGACAATTCCGGGAAGGTGCCGAAACCCAGGACCGGGCGGCGCAAGCGGTGTCCAGCTGTTTTCGAATCCGACGGTGTGGCAGTCGGTCCTACGTGCGACCAGGTTGGGCCGCTGGTGCCTGTTGGAGCCGGGGAGTCGCCTGCGGTGCAGAGCGGACCGGAAGTCAGCCTTCGGGAGAGAAGCGCCGCCGGAAGTGCCCGCTCAGAGACGGGAGCACGGACCCGAAGGAGACCGGGAGACGGCTGCGGCGCCGGTTTGGGCTTCTCAGGAGTAGCGGAGGTGAAGCTGCGGGTCCCGGCGCTGGATGATCCTTTGGCACAGGTAGCTCCCCTGAGCGCGTGGTCCTAGCGCTTGCGCCCGAGAGAGTGACGGGGCCGGAGGCGCTTTCCTGGGTGCCCGCCCCGCTGTGCAAAGACTTGCGGACTCGCCAGGCGGCGAGGGCCGCTGTGATCCTCCGCCGGCCTCTGGAGTGAGGAGCCACTGCCTGCGGAACAGACGTCCTTGTGGGGGAGGGGTGTGCTGCCGGACGACGAGACCTTCAACGCCACCATCCTTCACCGGCGCTTGGTACGCCGCAATCGCCACGTGCTGGCTCCTGGGGACATACCTGGGTCCGGGGGGCCCTGTGTCCAGTTGAAAGCGGAGGGGCAAGGTGGTGGAGCACGTGATGCACAGAAAGTGACTGGCCGGACAGAGCCATCGCCATTAGAGCTAGAGCGCGCACATAGCTCGTGCCTTTGATAGAGTCTGCCACCGAGACACTGGAGGGCGATACCGGCCTTGGCTGACTATACCGGGAGGCCCGTGGCTTGGGTGGTGCAGCGGGGCCCAGGGCGTGCGCACTCGGGACCTACAAATAGTACTACAGGCCCGGCCGGTACAGTATAGCAACACGGCCACAACACATTCCAAGGAGCTAACGCGGAAGTGCCGTATCTCTTGTCCCACACTGCCGGAGGCTCTGCACAGGGAGAAGGTCAGCCTACTCATCAACACTGAGTCACGGATACACTCCGAATGGCTGGGAAGGGTACTAAGGGCGGGGCAGCGCAAGCCCGGCTGGAAAAATTTGCCTATGACCGGGCCGCCTCCTCCTCTCAGGATCCTAAGACACCACCGGGCAAGACGGTGGAGACGGCGGGCACCAAGAAGGCGACCATTGATGATGTCATGAAGGCCCTTGCCCAAGTTCAGATGACGGTGGGTTCGATATCGTCCGAGATCACACTCATCAGAGCGGACTTCCATAAAATGTCAGAGAAAGTGCAGTCTATGGAGGTGGTGACCAAATCACTAGTGGAGGACGTCGCGGAACTACAAACAAGCATGGAGAGGGTCACGAGGGAGAACAAGGCCCTACGCGACAAGCTGGATGATCAAGAAGGGCGCTCCAGACGGAACAACATTCGCATCATCGGGGTTCCGGAGTCGGAGGGTACGAGAGCTATGGATTTGTATGTGGAGGAACTCATCCAACAACACTTGCGACCGAAAGGACTCTCTACCTTCTTCTCAGTAGAAAGAGCGCACAGGGTTCCCGGAGGCCGACCCAAACAGGGAGCTACCCCTAGACCGATAATAGCTCGCCTCTTCAACTTCAGGGACAGGGATGCGATCCTGCAAGCGGCTAGGAATTCCCCACCGGTCCGAATCCATAACACCACGGTTGCATTTTTCCCGGACTATACTGCGGAGGTCGCACGAAGACGTAGGACCTTTTTTGAGGTAAAGAAAGAACTCAGAGCCAGAGAAATTCCCTATTCAATGATTTTTCCTGCTAAACTTAGGATTGTGGCGAACAATAAGACATGGTTCTTTGACTCACCCGACACTGCGCTGGAATGGCTGGAGGGGTGGAGGCCGGTGACCCGTCCGCGCCGTTCCAGCAGGACGACCATGCACAGCGACGATGATTCACATCTGCACTCCCAGGCGTCTGGGGGAGAGCCTGAACGCCGTTCACCTCTACACGATATTCCGGAAACAGAAGATACGGGAGAATAAAAATGCCACACAACTGCTTTTACAGTTCAACTGCTTTGCTGGCCGGGCGTGCCGCCATGGACACTGGACGAGGGACCTCCGGAACTGACAAAGGGGGTCGCTGACTGCGGAGGGTCCTTGACCCCAGCGTGCAAGTACTATGTTTGGGGAAGGGTCCAAGCACTCTGCTGAGTTGGGGGGGCGGGCAGTTTTGAGTCCGTTGAGCAGGAGGGCAGGGTGGGGGGGAGTTGGGGGGGGGGAGGTTTTTCGTTTTCAGGTTGGTCACACAGATAATGATTGGCAGTACATGGCATATGCGTGTCGCTTAGCGGGTTTTAGGCTACACGTTCGGGCTCCATCAGAGCATAGCATAGGTGTCTACAGGAACGTACTCTATGACGGAACTGTCTCAGGTTGATACTGGGAGGGGGGCCACGGATGTGAGACGAGTGCCACAATTGGGGGTCATGTCATGGAATGTACGGGGTTTGGGGGACAAAGTCAAGAGGGGGCTAGTACTGCAATGTATACGACGCTTTCATCCAGCCTTGGTCCTACTGCAGGAAACACATTTAACGGGCACAGCCACTCGGGCCCTAGACAGGAAGGGGTACAGTATGGTTGCCCATGCAGAGTTCACTAGGGGTTCCCGAGGTGTGGGAATCCTCCTGCACCGCTCCTCGGGGTTCATCGTCCAATCCACGAAAACGGACTCGCAGGGCCGATTTGCGGCAGTGCATGGTCAGTGGGAGGGGAGGCCACTGAATGTGGTCTCGGTCTATATTCCACCGGCGCTGCATGCGATTGCCCTCCCCGCTCTGGGGAAATTTCTGCTAGAACTGCCTGAGGGTGATCTGATATTGGGGGGGGACTTTAATGCAGTGGCACATAACTCACGGGATAGATTTCCGGTGCGTACGCAGGACCCTGGGCCCTCCCGACTGCATGGCTTCCTGGAAGCACAGGGTTTGGTGGACCTCTGGAGGCACTTTCATCCGGAGGCTCGACAATATACATTTCATTCGGCGGTCCATGACAGTCTGTCGCGGATTGACTATCTCCTAACACTGGGACACAGCCTCCTCACTATTACTGATGTACATATTAGGCCCAGGGGAGTTTCAGACCACTCACCACTGACACTAATCGTATCCAACCCCGAGCGGACCAGAACGCGCATATTCCCGATCTACCCTGGCTACCTTAAAGTGCCTCTGATAACCAAGAAACTGAGGGAGGGTACTACGGCATACTTTGCCGAGAATGAGGGATCAGTGGATTCTCCCACCACACTATGGGAGGCATATAAAACAGTCCTTAGGGGGCAGGCCATTTCCATTATAGCTAGTCATAAACATGCACAGAAGCAGGAACTTGTAGTCCTAGAGAACGACCTGGACAGAGCTAACACCAACCATGCAACTAATCCGACCACTGACACGCGACATGCACTACACTTGTGTCAACAGCGTCATACCGATTATCTGCGTAGTAGAGTGTTTGATAACTTAGCGGCCACAAAACAGAGAATATACGAAGTGGGCGACAAGGCCGGCAGACTCCTTGCCTGGCTGGACAGGAAAAGAAGCGGGCAAAAGACCATATTGCAACTGAGGGATCGCGAGGGTCTATTGCAAACAAACCCTTCTGTATTAGTTGAACTAATGGCTGACCACTTCCAAACGGTTTACACACCTGATGCAGAGGTTACCCCGGCGATGGCTGAGACATCTCTCGAGGGGATACCTACCCGCACTCTGTCACAGGCCGACATGGACGAACTGGAGATGGACTTGACCTCTGGGGAGCTCCAAGCGGCTATAACCGCTCTGCACTCAGGGAAGGCTGTGGGTCCCAATGGAATACCGATAGAGTGGTATAAGATAATGTCGGACACGCTCTCTACGCCCCTCCTCAATATGTTGCAGGACAGTTTGGAACGAGGTCAACTACCGCCCGACCAGCGAGCGGCGACCATAGTCACAATTCCAAAACCCGACAAGCCGCCTGAGAGTTGCGGTTCATACCGACCGATTTCTCTCTTGAACGCCGAGACTAAAATCTTGGCTAAGTTGTTGGCCAATCGGCTGCTGCCGCATCTGGAGCATCTGATTCATCCTGACCAATCAGGATTCATGCCTCATAGAAGCACGGCGATGAACTTGAGGCGTCTGCATGGGGTAATGGCACGTGCGCCAATGTTGATGGAACCGGCGGCGATCCTCTCGCTCGACGCCAAGATGGCATTTGATCTGGTTGAATGGAGTTACCTGTTTGCGGTCTTGGAACATATGGGGTTTGGCCCGAAATTTATAGCATGGATCAAATTGCTCTACCAGGCCCCAGTGGCGCGAGTATTGGCTAATGGCCGTCTCTCCAGAGAAATATCGCTGAGGAGGGGTACGAGGCAGGGCTGCCCGCTCTCGCCGCTACTTTTTGCCTTGGTCCTGGAACCTTTGGCCACGGTCATTAGGACTACCCGATTGCTGAGAGGCGTGCAATGGGGGGATGGTTGGGAAGACAGGGTGTCACTGTATGCAGATGACATGCTGGTCTATGTGATGGACTTGCCGTTAAGTGTACCGGCACTGCTGGCGCTGTGCGACAAGCATGGGAAGGCTTCGGGTTATACTTTAAACTGGTCGAAATCGATACTATACATGCTTAATGGTGCGGCACCTGACCTAGGAGACAGCTGTCCGTTGTTGTTGGCGGATGTCTCCTTCCGCTATCTGGGGATCCAGGTTACGCGAGACCATGGTACCTTCCGTAACCTGAACCTTCAACCGCTGCTCGAACGATTGAAATCTGATGTGCGCCACTGGAGCACCCTCCCCTTGACGCTCTTAGGAAGAGCAGCGCTGTTCAAGATGATGGCGTTGCCCCGCTTCCTTTATGTCCTAGAAAATACACCAGCGTTAGTCCCGGTGCAGTTCTTCAGGCAGGTCTCTAATCTACTATCAAGCCTACTGTGGGGGACCAAACCGGCAAGAGTGGCACAATTGAAATTGATCAGGGATTGGTACGGTGGGGGGATAGCACTCCCAAGCTTGGAACTCTACTACTGGGCGGCTCATCTTAAGGTGGTTAACCGGTGGTTACATTGTCCGCAGGATGACCCGGCACTATTAGCGGATAGGAAACAACTTGGAGCTGCCACCCTGCTGGCCCCACTCTATGACAAAAGGCTGCTTAAGAAACTGGTAGGACCCACTAGGCACACGGTGGCACTGTGGCATAAAGCCCAAGCACGACTGAAGTGGGATGGGGTGATCACACGCATGACGCCGTTGTGGGACTCCAAAGCCCTGGGTAGCCTACGGCATAGCAAGGGATTCGCCCAATGGGACACCATAGGGATCTCAGCGGTTGGGGACCTGTGGGTCGGTGGGGAGGTGGTACCATTTGCGACACTCAGGGAACAATATGACATGGGAGCAACTGAGACTTACCGTTACTTACAGATCCGACACGCATTGCTGGCAGCACTAGAACCCGGCATCACGGTCCCGGAGTCGGCCCCCTTAGAGGACCGACTGTTGACAGATTACATGGAAAGCAAGGCTACTTCACTCACCTATCGTAAATTAATAAACAACCTGCCAGACCCATTACAGAAATTAAAAGAGGCATGGGAGGAGGAGATTGGGGAGTTAGATGAGAATAGTTGGAATGCCGCACTGGCATCCCCTAGGGAGGCCGGAATATCAGCGAGGTTCAGACTAGTGCAATTTAAGATACTGCATCGAGTCTACTACACGCGCACTCTGCTTCACAAAATACACAGAGCCGACCATCCGCACTGCCTGCGCAAATGCGGAGCACTAGGGACCCTTTTCCACACACTTTGGGAATGCCCTCCTATAGTGACATACTGGAGAAGAATCACACGCACTATGGCTCAAACTCTACAAATAACCATTGCTCCTGAACCCAGGCTATGCTTACTTAATGTGTGGGGCCCTACTGATCTGTCGACTCATGGGAGGCTGTGGGTAGGAATAGGTATGATATTGGCAAAACGCGATATCGCGCAACAGTGGGGGACAGAGGCAACACCTACCCTGGCCCAATGGTGTAAGAATATGGACATGATCATGGTGACGGAGAGGGCGGTGTATAAACAAAGAGCTAACCCACGCAAGTGGAATAAATTATGGCTGCCCTGGAATACCTATAGAGGGGATATATGCGAGCCTCTGCCGGAGGAAGAAGATATGGATAGCTCGGGGGAAGATGACGAGGAAAGTTAGAGCTGAAAGGGGGTGTTGGGTGCTGGTAGTGGGTAGGCTATGACGTTATGTGTGTGCCTGATGGGGATACAGTTCAGACTAATCATAGGACGTGCAGCTTGTATTACTACTCAGCTATCATACATTGTGTTATTGATTGACAGGAATGATGCCAAATATCTAATCGGTGACCTTTTCTTAGTTATTAGTTGTTACAACAGAAAATGTAAAGTGCATTCTCGGTTCAGTGAGGCTGAATGTTGAAGCCTCACTGACAATTGTCGATACATATTTTCGTGTGTTGCACTACAACAATAAAAATATTTATAAAAAAAAAAAAAAAAAAAATCTCCATAGATATAACATGGGGAAAACGCGTTTCGGAACCCCCTCTTTGTCTCCACCCCAGTTGATGGATCACCCTGAAACGTCCAACACAGCAGCTGAACAAAAAAGGCTCTGTTTTTAAAAAAAATTGTGAAGATCCGTCAAGTTATTTTCAAAACAAAAAACGCTTTTCCTATGGAATCTTTGAACCTAACTGTAACTGCCTACTGGCAACCGCCATATATATAATATATATATTAGCGTGACCCCCCCATGTACCATCGTGGGGATGTCGCGACTACCGACGTAGTCGCGAATATTGGTGGAAATATAAAAAAAAGCAGTGAATCATTAATATGCATTGTTATAGAGATATTGAGATTCTGCTACATGTTTTTATAGAGTTATTTATACAGTGAGTTATGTACTGTGATGGTTAGAATTAATCATATAGTTACCATTTTTGAATGTGGTGGTGGCTATTTAAATCCTGCTTTTGCTTTCTGTTTTTGCTTTCTGTTTTCGCTTTCCGTATCGGAGGAGATTGCGATTAATGTCTTCGCAATATCCGTAGTCACTGTGAAAATATAAAATAGATTTTAGAGATGTTTGTTCTAGAAATACACTAGAAAAATATGATTTTGAAGTGTACAGTTAGAAACCTCTAGTGTGTAAAATGCTGTAATGTGTGTGCATATATGTGTTTTCACTTTATGAGAAAGGTGCGATCGTCGCGGTTAACGATGTCGTCGTGATGTCCCGAATAACCACAAAATGGGTCTGAAACATGGTTTTAGAGAAACTTAGCACAAAAATATAGTTTAAACATGCTTTGAAAGAAGTATGCATATAGTAATGTGTGTAGGCCAATGTTCAGAATTGATTTTTTAATATTTTTTTTGGGTGTGCTGGTGGTCATTGAATGTCTGCTTTTGTTTTCCGTTTTCACGACGTATCCACGGAGATCGTGACGTCATCGCGAAGATCCCCAAAAACGAAAGGAAAAAAAAACCTTTAGAAAAAAACTTCACAATATTTCAGGTACTAAGGTGGCTCTGACAAGAGCTGTTGTGTTGGTTATGTGTATATGGCGGCTACACATAAGACTGGATGCAGAGTTTCAGGTTACTCAGAAACACCCTGTTGCCTTCATCTGTAAGTGCACTCAATCATTTCTATAAATTCCATTCATGTAAAACGCAGATTGTTGTTATAGATACAGCCCATTCGATGGTCTCTGAGGAATGCAGAAGCAGTTTTATTAACATGTTTCCTGTCTTTGACAAACTGTGGACAGAATTGATTTGACCACTTCCATTTCTGTCTTTGGTATATATTTGAATGCACCAAGACAGTGTGAGGGAAAAGAGACATTAGTTATGGAACGGTATTTTTCATTAGGATTTCCAGCCCTACCCCAGTCAATGTGCCTAGGTTGTAGCCACCACAATGCACAATCATGAGGTGAGGAGTTTGGGAATCCACAATGGATTTACCCAAAGCCAACAACTGATTAAACTTTAACCCTCTCTGGCCAAACCAAGTAGTCTGCACATTTGGCAAACCCAGACCCTGTCAATACCTCTCTTGTTTGCAGCCTCTTTAGCCCAATAGATATAACTGTGGCCCACGATCCATACTCTAAGCATTTGGAAGTGAAGGAGCAATAGTAGTCAGGAGTAGGCTGGAGCTGAATGAGGTAGTTTTCCAAAGGAAAAGAAGTTAAAATGGAGGTGTTTAAAATATATATATATATATTACCTACTGGCGGTCGCCAGTAGGTATATATAGTTAGGATTTTTTCTCTATGGGTTTTTTGAAAATTCTATGTCTAATAACTTTGGCGTTTGTGGACGGAATTGGCTGAAATTTTCAGGAAAATGGCACATTTTGTTTCTGAGCAGCCCTTGAAAATTTGGGGGGGGTTCGTCCAGTGGGGGCCGAGAAAAAAGGGGGGTCCCAAAACGTGTTTTTAACATTGAGTTTTCCATAGGGCGGTTGGCCTCACTTTTAGCCCGAACGGCTGAATGGATTTGCACGAAACTTGGCAAAATTGTAGGGACTGGTAGCCCGATGTGCCTTTTGTAGGTCTCAATATATGTGCTCCAGTGGATTTTGAGAAATTAACGTTTAAAAAAAGATATATATCTGTAAGCGCGGACCAGGCAGCGCTCTGGTTCGCGGACTTTTCGCGCAACGGAGCTTTGTGAAGCGAAGCTGATTGGTTCTCCGGCGTCTGTCAACATTCCAAACAGTCCGTAGCGGCCGCCATCTTGTCTCTCGGTAGGATCGAGAGACAAGAGGAGGTCAAAACAAAGGGGGAAATAACTATAAGGGGGCATAGTAGATCCTCGCTGACCCCCTAGGTTTGATGTGGAGGTTTTAAAAGGGCCCCGCGGGGCAAAAAAAAAAAATAAAAATAATAATTGAACGGCTGAATGGATTTGCACGAAACTTGGCAAAATATTAGGGACTGGTAGCCCGATGTGCCTTTGCTAGGTCTCAATATATGTGCTCCAGTGGATTTTGAGAAATTAACGTTCAAAAAAAGATATATATCTGTAACAGCGCTCCGCTTCGCGTAACGGAGGTTTGCGAAGCTGATTGGTCATTCTGTCACTGGGCTATAGTTGGCTACATCTGGCTGATATTTGGGCTACATTTGTTTTTTTGTGTGTCAGGCGGCCATCTTTGGGCTACATTGGGCTACATTGGGCTTCATTGGGCTACATTCGGCTAATTAGCAAATAGCTCATCGCAAACTAGGAATGGTAAAGAATCGCTATTTATTCCTTAAAGTTCGCTATTTAGGAAATGCAAATAACTTTGATGATACATATGGCGGTTCATCTCTAACAAGATAAGAAGCATAGGGATACATTTATGATGACTGGCGCATCACCAGGGATGTGTTAGTCATTCTGTGCCGCTGTTCCGTCACCTATGGTGTGCTGCATTTACAATGCGGCGCATCATGGGGCAAAAACAGCACAGATGCGTGATGTATCTGTGCCGTAAAGGTGGCGCATTGCTGGAGTTGTATCGCAAGTGTGATGAAGCTCCAGCAAGGGTCGGGGGTGCCCCTGTCGCAGGGTTTCTGTTCTCACACAGAACTGTGGACAGAGGATTGGAACCTCGGCGAATTAGGGTGTCCCAAAACTCACGTTAGTAATCAAAAACTCCTTAGCAAGCTAGGTACAGTGTCACATTGGATATAACAAACTCTCAATGTTTAGACAATCCAGAATATGAACTTATAGTACCTCAGGATACGTGGAACTCATGAACAGTCGGTCGTTATAGATTTCTTAGAAACCAGAACATGGAGTTAAGAAGAACAGATGTGTATTTGAAATGTTTATTTACTAATGCCGTCTTCTCAGGCGTAGTACCTTAGATAATAAAAGTACACATATTATCAGTAGCAAAATTACCAGCATAGTTACTAGTACATAAAAAGTGAATGGTGATAGTATGTTAACATGCTGTAAATGAATAAGAGTTAGCAACACTTATAAGCAGCCGCGGGCCGTGGAGGGAGTTACGGTGAGGCAGGGAGGCGGGGAGGGGGAGAAGCAGGGTGGAGAATACAAGTACACATATTATCAGTAGCAAAATTACCAGCATAGTTACTAGTACATAAAAAGCGAATGGTGACAGTATGTTAACATGCTGTAAATGAATAAGAGTTAGCAACACTTATAAGCAGCCGCGGGCCGTGGAGGGAGTTACGGTGGGGCAGGGAGGCGGGGAGGGGGAGGGGCAAGGTAGAGAGGGCTCCACCCTGCTTCTCCCCCTCCCCGCCTCCCTGCCCCATCGTAACTCCCTCCACGGCCTGCGGCTGCTTATATCTCACCCTCCCTAATACACATATTATATTATTTGCTAAGAAGGTCTCTTTGTGTTGGTTTAGGGCGTGCCCATACTTTAGTGTCTTAGATTTGAAGGAATCACATCAGCATACACCAGCTCTCTCTTCATGTGAACCGCATCAACTGTTGTGTATGTGTGTTCGGCAAAGCAATATAAAACCCGCCTCATGCCCAGAATTGGCAGAAGTTGCACTTATGTTATGAGTATGAAGTCGTGGAGATCAGACCTCATAACAATTCTGTATCGTGTTGTTCTTGAAACTTTAGCACTCGCTGTACAGATATAGTTTAACAAGTAAAGCAGATAGTAGACCAATAACATATTATTCTCATGTAAACCACGATGAACTACTAGGTGGAAAGCTAAAGCAACAACTAAGTGTCGTGTGCAGAAGTTGCAAAAAAGGAAAAATGGCGTTTAAACCGGTAATGAGCCCATGCTAACTTAACACGGTGTAAAGATATCCAGGACCTAGATGACACCTCCTCATGATCCGGAAACGAACTGAATAAGATAATAGAAGTGCCATCTCATGAGAGCAGATTGCAAGTTTATATGTGGACGGTCCGCAAGGTAAAGCATTAAAAACTAGGAAAATTCAATGCTAAAGAAAAATAAAACAGCCAAGTACTTTATCGAGTCTTAAGCCAATAGGCAAGGTAAATAATAAAAACTTGACAAATAAGTCAATGAATTGTCAATGAAATGCTAGTACTCAGCATATCAAACATGAAAAAGGTCTATGACATAACTGTGTATGCTAAATAAGCTGCAACAGCCTCCAATAGGAAGTCACCGTCTTCATCCGAAAACAGTTCAGCCATCCAATTTAAAAGCGGAAAAGAACATACGTGCTCTCCCAGCACCGGATCCTCTATCACCATCAGAGGACAGCTCGGTGGGTTTTCAAGAAAGCTCTGTTCCAAGAAAGACTGTGCTGCCGCCAGTAAATTCCAGGGACCAAGTAGTCCATGCATCAATGCCACAGCCATAATCCTTTCGCCAGGACAAACCAACTCGTGAGTAATGATAGGAGTCATCAGCTGATTAAAGTCGACGTCAGGAGAAACCGGTCCGCAGAGACACAAATCAATGGCCCAATCGAAATCACAGGTCAGGCAGTGAAATACAGGCTGGACACAGGTGAAGTAGGAGAACCGAAAAGATAATCCATATGCCGTGCTTAATATCGCCAACGGCATTGTGCCATAATATTCTAGCATGCGATTGCGGAACAGTGTCAGCAGCTGCAGGGTCGGAGGTTGCATAGGAGGGACATCCATATTTAAAAATGTAAAAAAGCACAAGAGCGTCCGCTGGTAATGCAAGTAAAAATGCCAATCCACGAACCAGAGTGCAGAAAATACAATGAAAAGAAGCAGGGATGACTCCAAAGATTTTCTCAAATGAAGTCACGAGACCACTGGTAACAACTTTAAAAAAGTGTGCCAGGGATTTTGTGGAGGATGCGTTAAAGATAGTCGGAAACATGTTGCTGAAATTGAAAGGCAAACCTGTGTACGGGTGTTCGCTATGTGATGTACGAAAGTTTCACGGGCCGAACTCAAGGCCACCTCTCTCTGAGACAAAAGAGCTCTTATTCTTGCCATGCCGTTGAAACGTGTCCCAAGGTTGGTATTTGTGGCCAGATTGAAAACTCCCTATGTTCATGTGTGGGAGGAAATAGAACATTTCTGCAGCAAATAACCCGTTCACTTACTGTTACGATAAAAGGAATACTTTTAATTAACTCAGAACAATCTTCATTATTGAGCATCAAATAACTACCATTTTCCAACAACTTGAACGTGGGGATGATAGCAGGAACTGGCGTGCCTTGCAACACGCAAGCCATATTTGGTCGGTGTTTGTTGCATGAATCGTGTAACTGTATGTGCCTACACATTAGTGAATGATCTGGCGTCTCAGTGCATTCCTCTCCATTCAGATAAACTTCTTGATCATCTTTGAAACATCTGTATGTGTATGGAAGCGACCAGACCTCATGAAGAAAAGCACTACCTAAAGGTTCATAACGACCTATTGGTATATATTTCATACAATTTGAAAACTTATATAAAGCAAAAGGCAGCGTTATTAAACCGTGGATAAGGCATGTTGCCAAAAAACCCGCAATCCTCTGCTGATGATGTCACTGAGCATGTCATGAATGATGTAATATGTGACATCATCAGCAGTGGATTATGGGTAATGGTATCTCTAGTTTACTCCCCTATAGCTGTCTTTCTTTTAACATAAGTGTGTGTTTCCTTCCCTTATACTTACTGTTTTTGGTTCGCTTCCAGTTCGCGTACCAGCGAGCGAACTAGGAAGCGAACTAAGAGAAATAGAGGTTGGCACAGTTCCAAATATTGTACCAATTTTTTAATAACGGGGAGGTAGTTCTGAAAAGAACTTTTTTTTTTATTTTTCTGAACATTTTTTTACTGTTTTTGAATTTTTCGGAACAGTTTTATATTTTTTTGGGTTTTTCTTGGAGGGGGCAATGAAAACGATTCATTGTAAAGGGCTCAACAGGAGCAACAAAACAAAAAAAAGAAGTATTTATTATTTTGGGCGTTTCGGACAAACTTGCATATGATAGTCAATAGCTCTGTTGATCAGAGTGATGCTTTTTTCTCCGTAGGAAATGAATCCATCGCAAAATGCGCAGGTGTGTTTTACATCACCAAATCTCATTTGTATATTTGGCACCATCTCCCTGCCCTCTGGTCCCGTTACTTCCGGTACAACAGATCTTCTGGCCATAATAGGGAGATTATCTAGGTCGTTCCGAAACTGTGCAGCACTGTAGTTGTTAGGATGCCACCTAGTCATATGGCGATGCATTGTGTAGTTTCCGAAACTGTATTTTTTGTCGGTCCCTCTGGACAGTCTATCTTGACATATAAGGCAAGTTACGTATCTTGCATTTACTTTTTTCTGACCTTTGGGAATTTTAAAAAATTGCCAAATGAAGTTTTCTTTCCGGTGAGACGTCTTGGGCTGCTCAGGCAAAAACTGCCTCTCTTCGTGCTCGTCCTCCTGTTCCTCTTCTTCTTCTTCTTCTTGTTGAATTACAACTTGAGCAGGTGGTCCACTCTTCCTTGGATGTGGTGGAGGTGGTGGGGAAGCACCAGCTGAAGCTACTAAAGAAGCCATTGCTCAGTGATCACAAAGGGTCTTTCTCTCACAATGATGAAAGTCAGAGTGAGGAAAGAAGGAGGGATTTTCATCATTTGGGAAAAACAAGAGTTCTCAACCAATCAAAAGTGTTCATTTTAGATTATATGACCTAGTCTTACATCATTAGGAAACCAAAAGTGAAATGAACCAATGAAAAGTGTTATTACCAAGTCACATGACTTGCTGTGTTTACGTTAAGCGCTTTGCAGGGCCTCCCGGTTTGCTTCCAGAAACCTGCGCTTTGCGACTCGCTTCGCGTACCAGTTCGCTAACGTAGCACGTCATATGACGTATCACGCGACAACGTGAAACGTCATGCGGACGGGAGGCGTCACGATGTTGTTTTCTAACGCGGCACTTGCGGTAAAGAAACGTTTACCGGCTCGCGGTCTATTTCGCGGCATCAAGGTCAGCTAACGGGAAGCTTCCCGATTCGCGAAGCGGGAACGAAGAAAAAAAAATATTTTAAAAAAAAATTATTCATAAACATATAAAATATATTTTTGGATTTAAAGAAGAATACATTTTACAGCTACAGATATTAGCTGTTAAAAAAACAATGAAATTCACAGAAAAAACCATAGGTTATAGACCATATATAGTTAGGAATTAGCATTTACAAAACCTTGAAAATTCACTGAAAAAACCATAGGTTATAGACCATATATAGTTAGGAATTAGCATTTAGAAAACCTTATTTTACTCACACAAAACCATTGAAATTCCATATATAGTTAGTTGCACTAACTATATATCGCGCACCCGCAATCCACTGCTGATGATGTCACATATTACATCATTCATGACATGGTCAGTGACATCACTGATGACATCACTGATGACATCTCAAATGACATCACTGATGACAACATCCAGTGACTGTATGTTTCTGTAAAGTTAAAATATGTCTTAGATATTGAAGAATGAGTGGATGTATAAGTGTCTGGATGAAGGATTTAGTAGGTGCGTGACTGACTGTATGAGTGAGTGATTAAATGTGTCTCACTGAATGCATGGGTTAGTGACTAAACTGTCTTAATTTGTGCATCATTATGTCTGTTGTGATGTAAACTGCTGCATGTGTTGATCATTAGCTATACGAGAGGCTATATGTGTTATTAATTGGTTGCCCAAGTATTTCTATGGGAGATTGAGTTTGTGTGGGGGTGGCTGGGAGGTGTGTGACTCTGTGCATAGATGTGTGAGCAGTTGATTCACTAGGTGTATGAGTTCAAGAGTGCATGTGGAAAAAGCTACATGGGCGGTTGACTGTGTGCATGAGTGTATTGATGAGTGAATGGATATCTCAATGCTACATGTCATAGTAAGTACATATGTAAAACACAGTACATGTGAGAGTTGGCATATATAAATAACTGTGCATGAGAGCCACTGAATGTGTGAGTGGCTGTATGGATCATTGTGAACTTGTATCAGGGATTGTATAAGAGAGTAAATATGTGTTAGTATATGTTTGAATAAGTAAGGTGTGTATAACTGTATAGTTGAGGAAATGGAGGTGAGATTGTTTCTTTGCATGACTGACTAGGTGTGTGAGTAACTCCATGGATGAGTGACAGTGTGTGAGTGTCTGTATACACTGAGTGTATCTAAGGTTATATTAGAGTCTGAAGAGGTTTATCGTATTAGCACAAGAATGATGTCAAATGAGATGTCATCAGTGATGTCATCAGTGATGTCATTTGAGATGTCATCAGTGATGTCATCAGTGATGTCACTGACCATGTCATGAATGATGTAATATGTGACATCATCAGCAGTGGATTGCGGGTGCGCGATATATAGTTAGTGCAACTAACTATATATGGAATTTCAATGGTTTTGTGTGAGTAAAATAAGGTTTTCTAAATGCTAATTCCTAACTATATATGGTCTATAACCTATGGTTTTTTCAGTGAATTTTCAAGGTTTTGTAAATGCTAATTCCTAACTATATATGGTCTATAACCTATGGTTTTTTCTGTGAATATATATATATATATATATATATATATATATATATATATATATATATATATATATATATATATATATATATATATATATATTACATTGGATGCTGTCTGCATGAAAGTGAATAAAATGAGGCAGTGTGTGGATGCCTGAGGAAGAAGTCTTATTATTGGCTGTTTAAAAAAAAGAAATGTAATACAGACATTCATATGCTTTTGAATCTGTGGAGTAAAGCACACCTGCTGTATCTCATTTGAAAGTATCATGTTCCTTCTAGAATGTGCTGTGAACTTGTGACCTACTGGTTCCACTGGGTTGCTAGCTACACTGAGCTAAGACTGTATTAGGAGGGAAGGGTGTTAAAGAGACTGAACTTTTTTTTAAAAGTTGAGGAGTGATGACACAATGTAGGTCATGCCTAATTTTAATTTACAACTCAGGACTATGTATTAAACTGTTGTGTAGTATTTACATTTCAGAAAAATTAAGCTAGATATCAGTTTTAACCCTCGTTTTGTGTTGCGATTTCTCGGCGATGATCGCTAAGCCATCGCAAAACTGCATCGAATGGAACCTTGTTTCGAAAGAGAGGGAGAGGGTTAACATATGCTAACCATTCACAAGTGGAGATGCTGGAGTCTAAAACAAAACACATGATTTCATTTGCTGCCTTTCTCATGATGATGGAGTGGAAAGTTGAAGAGGTTGCCAAGTCGGACTTTCTTTGTAAGAGAGTGGTGTACCGTTCTTGATTTTTACAAATATTAACCCCTTAACTGCGAGCTGAGCTCGTCATGAGCATAGAAGGGGTTAACAGTGTCAAAACTATGCAGAAAGAGTTAAAACAACAACATAATCTACAAACTGAATTCAGTGGTATGTATATAACTTTGTAATTAATTTTAAAATGTGCAATAGAAATGAAGATGTATATGGGAGTTTGATTAAAAGGAGTATCACGCTGATGAGAAAAAAATATATGAGATGAACTGTATCTATTAGAGGGTATGCTTTTAAGAGGTTAGTAGTGAATGTTTTGGGAAGTAAGAGAAAAATGAATTTGTGGCTGTTTATTACATTATGAAATTTATTAAAAAATAACAGTATAGTCTTGTGGAAACTTGCAATGAGGAACTAAGAATGTTTTAAATGCCTAAACATTATGTGCAGTATAGATTTATCTGTCATTTGCATTCTGGGAGTTGTAGTACTTTTAGTAACATTATTAAGCAGGAATAGTGTAGTGTGAAATAAAAGATGAGAACATCCTGTCTGCCTTTATATGAATTACAAAGAAGTAATACCTGTTAGGTATGTATTGGGAAGGGTTTGTCAATGTGGTTTTTAATTTATATGACCACTTTGCATATGCTTAGATGGTGAGATGTGGTTGTTGTGCTTGCACAGAACTATATATAGGGTGAGACTTTTGAGTTTGCTTAAAGATGTAGAGAGGTATATATTTTAGGAAATATGGCTTGAAGGTGTATATCAATTAAGAAATCACATATATCTTTACATGGTGGTCTATGTTCAGTAAGGATGCTGAAAAGTTTATGTATATGGTGAGGGTGGTGTATTTATTTAAACATGGTTTGTTTAAAATTGAGAAGGATTAATAGCGCAGATTGCCTTAAGAGTTCTTGTGCTAGCTTTTTTTTAATGTAACTTTTGTTTGAGATATGCTGAATATATGTTTTAGAAGCAAAAGAAGTATTTAAGAAATGATGTAGGTATGCCATTAGCAAAAGGTTTTGTGCTTTGAAAATTGTCAACATTTTGTTTTCCATTTTAGAAACTTACTGATGCATGTGCACGCTCAGTAACAAAGCAATGTGTGTTTCTAGAGGGACATGTATTATATATCAATTGCAATACCTAGATTTCACTCACACATAGCTTTGCAGAAAAGCATGTATACAGTAAAACAGGTAGTTTGATACTGACCGAAGGAGATAACCAATGATTCAGAGATATAGTGACAACTGTTATGTATCTAACGTTAATGAAGGTACTTTCTCAGTCAGTCAGGCAGTATTCAGGCACTAATGGAATCACCTAGCCACTACTCAGGCAGTCATCAAATCAGTGATTCACTATTAATGGAGTATATTCAATTAGCCAGAAACAATACATGTACTGTTGTAATCAGCCAGGCAGAAATTATGTAGCCTTTGAAATATGCAGGAGCTACGTATACATTCATCTAATCACCTAGGTACTATCTATTGACTTATGCAAATAACAAGGTTGTAACTATGCAATCATTAAAACATTTGCGCAGAACCTATGCAGCCATCTAAAACCCCACTTACAATCCATGCAGTCATTGAAATACTGAGACCCACGCGTGCACGGATGAAACACTCAGGTTCTACTCATGCACTCAAGTAATTATGTAAAGAGTACAGGTGCAATAGGTAGGCATTGGGAGAAAGGCTCTGGGGGAGCCAAAACGCATCTGACGTTGTTATGTTTGCCATGAGACTTGAATAAATTGTATATTCAGCACTACACGGTGTGCCATTTCTCTGTTGACGTATACAAAGGACTTCTTCAACTCAACTCAATTTCTCCTTTTGGCTTCAAAATAGGAGACAGCACAAATCTGGTATGGTTCCACACATATTTATTTTTTCATTTATAAAACCAAAGTGCTCCATGCTGACAAAAAACCAGGCCGATGTGTTTCAACAAAAAGCCTTCTACTGGGCCAACAAGTTGCATTGTATGGAGTATCTATTTAAAGGGAACCCACCCTCCTTTTTCCACCAGCACGCAATTATAATAAATATCAAACTTTTTCAGAGTTCCTTTTCTGGTGAAGTACCGTTTGTCAGAAACCACACGTCCAAAATGCAAGGTGCCCAAAATATTGTACAATACAATTTTTCACATAATCATTTCTTTATATGAATGACATCTTTTTATATTTTATTTTATTTTATTGATTGCATGAGGTAAAGTACCCCATTTTTCTTTTTAGCCCCCAACTTTTCTATTAACGGAAAACTTTTTCCAAATAGTTCTCAAGAGGCAAGAGTATTTTTATTTTGACCAAAATCTTAATGCTACCTAAGATTTGAGAAATTATATGTATCTTATAACCCATGTTCAATAATTCTCAAAACATCGCAATTACAATCCAATTCAAAGTATGTTCCATTGTCTCTCTTAAAATCCATCTAATATACAAATACTTCTAGTTCAAACTTTTAACAATGTTGTTTTGATGGTATAATTTATATTCCCAATCACGAGAATATCCCTATATTCACAGAGAAAGCGCAACAATGCCATGTAAAAAAGAGATAAGAAAATGCCCAAAAGTGCAAAATAGGGGGAGGAAAGAAGGGCGAGGTGTTATTGACGGGTGCTGGTGTGAGGTGATTGCGCCAAAAAATGCAAAGTGGTATTAAAAGAGATTTACAGGACATTATTTAAAAATCATATCTTCCTTGTGCCAAGACTTTCCAATTCTTCTGAAATTCTTTTTCCCTCTTATACTTTTTCTCCCTCTTAAAATCTTAGTTAGTCAGTCAGTCAAATTACTTTATTCGATAACTTAATATCATAAAAGGACATAGTACAATCATTACAGTAACAAGACAATTAATTTACATATAAAAAATTCATTTTAAGTTTAAAAAATTCATTCTGTACATCTTATACTTGTTTGGGTTTCCTTTGGCACATATAAAAATGGTCTTAAAAGGGAGACAATTTAAAACTGTGTTCAGAATTATGCTGTACATTTAAACAATAAAAGTATATTATTCAATGCTGCATGGGGTTGGTAGTGACATAATGCTCTTATTCCTGATACGAATAGCAGCAACCAGGAAACATGCGACATGGAACATTATTCGTGGTGAATTAAGTTGTTGTAGGTACAACAAAGCTGGCCTAACCTGTGTGAATCCTGCCTCCCTCAAAATGGGAAGCAGGTACTTTCTCCTGCACTCCTAGTATCGGTCGCAAAACATAAAGAAGTGTAAAGTATCCTGTACTGAGAAGTTATCACATATACAGGGATTTGCCCATTCAGGTGAACACCATGTTTGAAAAAAGCCCAAAGAAAAGTGTATCTGGTTAAACCGGAATCTGATTAAGAGATGCCAATGGTATGGGTTGTTTACTATAATCAGATAAGGTTCAGGTCCTGGACAACTGACTAGGGCATAATTAGATCTTGCCAATGGTTTCATCATTTCAGTCTCCTCTCGCTCTAATGATAGTATGTTTAGCATGGCATTTTTTGTCAGAGCGATGTCCTTTTTTGTTATAATTTCAGGTGATGAAAAAAGGACTGAGCGCCCTATTTTTTGGAAGCCAGATTTTATATAGGACAACCATTGAATTTTATTTACTTTATCCAGAGCTAAACCGTCTTTCAAGATGGTGTGATTTAAGGGAATTTCTGAGTTTAACCAGGTTTTTAGCCAGTATATCAGTGGTGCTATTTTAATTTGGTCTGTAACAAATCCGACCCCTAATTCAGTATGAATAGTAAAGGTGGGGGTACACTGTGGGACAGTTAAAACTCCTCTCAAGAATTTATTTTCTATTATCTGTATTTTAGCATGAGGGGTATAGCCCCAAATCTGTGAGCCATACATAGCAACTGCCAGACACTTTGCTTTATAAACCTTTAAGAGTGCTTCAACTGGTCTGGTCCCAAGCTTTTTTGAAAAACCCATTAATGCTGAAGCCGTTCTGGCAAATGTCATGCTACGCGTGTTAATTTGTGGGCGGCAACTACCCTTTTCGTCGAAGACGACTCAGAGGTAGGGAAATGTAGAGACCTTGGAGACTGCCTCCCCACTGCAGAGGAAGGTTTTTATTTTGTTTTTACGATTTGCATTCCCTGCAATCATAACCTGGGAATTTTTTATATTTATCTTTAAATCTAGATTCTCCATAAATGTTCCAAAGGCGTCTAACATCCTTTGCAGGCCTACCCCAGTACGGGCCAGGAGAACGTCATCGTCCGCGTAAAGGAGAACTGGTATAACCAGTTCCCCTATACGCGGGATGTCCGGAGAGACTTCCCTCAGTTGTGACTCCAGGGCGTTTATATAAAGTGTAACAGCAGGGGTGCAAGAATGCACCCCTGTCCGACCCCCCTTTTGGACTTAAAGTGTCTGGTGCATCGCCCCTCAGTGTTAACTCTGATTGAGGCAGTAAGGCCCGAGTGCAAATCAGCTAAAAAATGTACTAAAGGTAAATCAATTCCCATGTTTAAAAGTGTGTGCCAAAGTTTTGACCTATTTACGAGATCAAAAGCAGAGGAGAGGTCCATAAATCCCATGTATAAAGACCCCTCCTTAGCTACTGTGCACTTGCTGACTAAAAGATGGAGGTTTAAACACTGATCAAGGGTGCTACGTTTAGATCTAAAACCATATTGTGCATTTGACAGTACCCCTCTCTCTTCCAGCCACTCATTTAGTCTGTACAAGACCATACGACCCAACACCTTGACCGACAAGTCGATCAAGGATATGGGTCTGTAACAAGAGGGATCCTGTCTGGCACCTTTTTTAAAAATCTGAATAATAATCGATGTGGCCCATGAGGCTGGAAGACTATTTGGCCCTACCGAATTAAAGACATTTGTTAAGATTTTAGACCAAAAATGAGGAGCAGCTCTAAACAAATCAGCAGGTACCCCGTCAGGTCCGGGAGCCTTATTCTTTGACATCTCCCCTATTGCCCTTTCTACTTCACAAACCTCGAAAACCAACGGGGGCAGGATGTTATCGGGTAATTTAGGTTCAACTGTTTGTCCATGGACAGGAAGTCTATATATGTTTTCGAAGTGGGCTATCCATACCTCATCCGTGATGTTACATTCAAGAGGGGGGTTGTCGTCATTTATAAACAGGGGCTGGTTCACAGTTGCCCAAAATTTCCCACTATCTTTAAGAATTTCAGGTGTCAAGAGTTTAGACCATGCTTCGTCCCGTAGCTCCCGTTTTCTCATAGTCACTGCTTGTTTGTATGCAAGTCTCCGGTTTGCTACGAGCCCCCTGCCCCTAGGGGTAAACTTTAGAGCCTTAAGAAGGGCAGCATGTGATTGAGAACAGCTTTTATCAAACCATCTTTTACCAGTCTGCGGTTTCTGTGTCCCTTTTACAAGTAATCTTTGATTTATTTGTACACAGATGTTGTTGAATGCGTTGATAATGTCAGGGCCTTGCTACTCAGCATCCAGACACGTATTCACCTCAACCTCTGCTTTTGTTAGGATCTCGGATAAAAGGGTCTCCGGGACTACTTTGGCCCATTTTAATCTTCTCCCCTGGTCCTTTAGGGCCACCTCCCTCACAGCTTTTTGTGTTGTGGGCCTAAAGGATAGGGGATCACCCGGTGACAAGACAATTATCACCGGATTGTGATCACTATAGGTGGAAACCTCCGTTGAGTATCTTAAAACCTGGAATAGCATGAATGATGTTAAAAAAATGTAATCAATGATTGTACCTTTGTATTTCCCCTTGAACGTCGGAATCCTGTTTTCAACCTCCCCACATCCAGACTCATAGAGGTTCCAGTTTGCTAAAAAGAGTTCCAGATCCGCACCCTGCTTGGTGTGTTCAAAGTGAGACGGTGCGGAGAAAAGTGGACCCTCATACGCATTGTTTGTACAACAAATTGTGCAGGGATGGATATTAAAGTCTCCCATCAGTAGGATCTCAAAGCAATTTGACTTCAAACTGTACGTTAAAATGTATTGTTCTACATAACTAGGTTATTACCAGATTCCATAGAGTTATAAAAATGTATAAAAAGAATTTTCTTTGTATCAGCGACTGAAAGTTCCACTGCTAAGCAGTTTTGACAACCTGTGTCAAGTTGCAAGAGAGAGCCCTTTAACTCTAGGGAGAACAAGCTGAGCAACCCTCCCTTCGCTCTCCCTGCAAGACTCCGTCTTGCTGGTATGCTGAACTCACAATAACCATCCAAGGAAAGGCAGTTTACGGGATCCCAAGTCTCTTGAAAAGATATTATATCAAATGTCTTTAAAAACCTCACCCAGAGTTCATCGCCCATTTTGGTCCTTAAACTAGCTATGTTCCAACTCAAAGTTCTGCAGGATAGGGCTGGTGTCCCCTCTATGGGTACCTGAACTTGGGTGGTAGTTAGTCAATTGTTCCCTCCAATCCTGAGAGTGGGGCAAAACGATTTCCCAGTGTACACCCTGTTGTAATTGAAGACTCTGTATTCGTGTTTATAACCCTGGGTGGATTCCCACCCTGCAGCATAGGCTGTAAGCCACTGTTTACATTTGTATGTGGAGCGTGCATTTTCACCACTGGGTCAGCTGGGAGCCATGCCCTATGTTGAGGGGGAGGGATTGGATAAAAAAAACCCAGGGGGAGGGGCCTGATGCCCATGTTTGACAACTCAGAACCATCCCAAAAAAGGCGGTTTACTATATTCCGAGTTCTAAAATTAATTACCACACAGTCACCTTCACGTGATTTTCTTTGTCGACCCACCCAACGTACTCTTCTGACCATACTTATACTGGCAGCTATATCAGTATCCCCACTCGAATAATTATTGAACCATGTTTTCGATCTTTCCATGAGCTCTTGATTGCTTTCAAATGCATTTTTCTTAAGTGGAGGAACCCCTGTTAACACAGCAACTAAAGGGGCCGCTTGGGGTGGGAGATGTAAATTAAACTGGCATGGCATCACATCTGCATCCTTAACACATTGCTGTGGTCCAACCAAAATAGGCCTATGTTGCTCTACAATATTACTACTCTCAGGGGCAAGGGACCTAACGTCCCCCTTAGGGGCTGACACAACTCGGGCAGTATTGACAGTAGGTACATGTGCTATATTTGGGTGTGTAGTTGGGGTATCACTTTGCCCTGCGTTCCCTTGATGCAGAGACAACGGTCCTGGAATATTATTCAACTGTCCACAAAACTCTTGGACAAAACTATCAAGGGCAGCACATTTCTTTAACAATCCAGCTACGCATGTGTTAAGAACATCAATAATATCCTTGGCGATACTAGTCAATACTGGTTCTAGACGCAGATTAATCAATCCTTCAATTTTGGAGCTTAATCTGTTCACCAGATCATCCTCCAGATCCAGATCCTTCAGTGTGTTATCAATGTGCTTAGTCTTCCTATTGCACTTCTTTGTTTGCCTGCCCTTGCCCGATTCAATTAATGTGGTCTGTATATCCTCCTGGGTTTGGGGAGGTCCCTGGTTGCCTTCATTTGGGACTACTAATGGCGGTGAGGTATGGCTGTGGCCCAACTGGGGTTCGAGTTGTTGCTCTGTGGACTCATGTGTGACCCCCTCCTCAGGATGACCAACATCTTTGTTTACCGGTACTATTAAGCCCAGCTCTTTTTCTGCATTAGCAATTTCTTTTGTGATCACTCCCACAGCTGAGGTCAGATATGATATGATGGTGTCTGCTTTGCATGGAATCTTTGTCTTCGTGTTTCCTTGGTCCCCAATACAAAGATGTTTGCGCTTACCCATGCTTGCTTCTTAGGGGGTGGCCCTGTCCCGTCTCCTGTAGTCCCCGGACGGCCACAGACGGCCTGCCCTCTGCCCGGGCTCCGCCCGGCGCCGTCCGTGCGCGTCCGCGACGCGGAGGAAGCTGTCGGGGTTTAAGCGCCTCCAGTCGCGCTGTGCAGGAAGTGGGCGGTGTTGTCCTCCCAAGGCAGGCTGGGAGCTGTAGTTTCCACCCCGCTCCGCGGCCGAGTGATGTCACCAGCTCGGCGGTGGGGGCAACCACAGCGTCAGGGACCCAGTGATGTACTGCCTAGCGAAGATCCGGGAGAGCAGGTAAGCTTTGGAGCCCCCCACTGTGCGCCCACTCAGGTTCGAAAACGGGCCCCGCTCCTCTGTGGAAGCTGTCGGGGTTTAAGCGCCTCCAGTCGCGCTGTGCAGGAAGTGGGCGGTGTTGTCCTCCCAAGGCAGGCTGGGAGCTGTAGTTTCTACCCTGCTCCGCGGCCGAGCGATGTCACCAGCTCGGCGGCGGGGGCAACCACAGCGTCAGGGACCCAGCGATGTACTGCCTAGCGAAGATCCGGGAGAGCAGGTAAGATTTGGGGCCCCCCACTGTGCGCCCACTCAGGTTCAAAAACGGCCCCCGCTCCTCCGTGGAAGCTGTCGGGGTTTAAGCGCCTCCAGTCGCACTGTGCAGGAAGTGGGCGGTGTTGTCCTCCCAAGGCAGGCTGGGAGCTGTAGTTTCCACCCCGCTCCGCGGCCGAGCGATGTCACCAGCTCGGCGGCGGGGGCAACCACAGCGTCAGGGACCCAGCGATGTACTGCCTAGCGAAGATCCGGGAGAGCAGGTAAGCTTTGGAGCCCCCCACTGTGCGCCCACTCAGGTTCGAAAACGGCCCCAATCTTTGTTATATTTTACAGCTAATAAAGTTACAAGATGTCATAAGGTGCATTCTTTTAGCAGAATAATTTAGCAGGATTATTTAATAGCATAATTATCTAAAGTGCAACCATATCATCAAATTCACCCTTACCGTAAGCTGTCATAAATCTCAGGTTTTTGATCTACTTCATAAAGAGAAAATGCATCTATTAATTAGCCATATTTTCTATAAATATATAAAAATATAAATAATTAGAATAAGCTAAGAATTGAGAATAATACATTAAATCAAGGATTTGAAACAAGAATATACATGTTTCAATAGGACTATCATAAGAGTTATCAAGACAGAATAGAGCAATCAATTGCATTGAGACATGTACACATCAAAATCCGCAGCAATAAAATTCAGAGGTGCACATGGAGATCAGCATATGTGTTTAAACCCCAGTGGATCTCAGTTCCTATAGGGAGTATCCATCTAGATTCATATCTTCTTAACGCCAATTCACAATCTCCTCCTTGAGGCTTAATTCGTATATGCTGTATCCCGTAAAAGCAAAGTGTCCCTTTGTTTTATCTGTGTTCTTCTTGAATATGTTTCGTGACCACATAACTGTAGTCACGATTGGCAATTTCTCTTAAATGTTGGAGTATACAGAGTTTCAATTTATTCACTGTGCTCCGAATGTACTTTTTGGCACAGCCACATTCTAAAACATACAGCACATGAGTTGTTTCACAGTGGATCAATTCTTTGATCTTCTTTATATATATATATATACATATATATATATATATATACATATATATATATATATATGGCACATTATAGTTAGAAATTAGCATTTAAAAAAACCTTAGAAATTCACTGAAAAAGACCATAGGTTTCAGGGACGTTATAGCGTTATAGTTAGTTGGACATTTCACTTGTACAAAACCATAGAAATTCCCCCGTTATAGTTGGTCCAGCTAACTATAACTTGCGCCCCTGCAATGCACCGCTGATGATGTCACATATTACATCATTCATGACATGGTCAGTGACATCACTGATGACCTCACTGATGACATCTCAAATGACATTACTGATGATATCATCCAGTGACTGTGCGTTTCTATAAAGTTTAAATATGTATTATATATGTGCCAAGGTGTATTGAAGAATGAGTGGGTGTTTAAGTGTCTGGATGGAGGATTTAGTAGGTGCATGACTGACTGTTTAAGTGAGTGATTACACATGTCTTACTAAATGCATGTGTTAGTGACTAAACGGTGTGAATGTCTGTATCAGTCTGTCTGTTGTTGTATAAGCTGCTGCATGGGTTGGTCAGTAGCTACATAAGGGTCTGAGTATGTGTCTGGGTGGGTGGGAGGTGTGTGACTCTGTGCATAGATGTTTGAGTGGTAGATTCACTGGGTGTATGGGTTCCAGAGTGCATGTGGAAACAGCTGTATGGGTGGGGGAGTGTGTGTATGGGTGTGTTGGTGAGTGAATGGATGTCTCAGTGGTACATGTCCAAGTAACTACATATGTAAAAGCCAGTGAATGTGAGAGTTGGTGTATATAAATGACTATAAGTGAGAGTCAGTGATTGTGAGAGTGTATGTATGGATTAGTAGGTACTTGTATCAGTGATTGTATAAGAGAGTAAGCATGCATTTGTTTCTGTTTGAATAAGTGATGTGGTGTGTGTATAACTGTATAGGTCAGTAAATGGAAGTGTGACTGATCCTTTGTATGACTGACTAGGTGTGTGAGTAACTCTGGATGAGTGGTGGTGTGTGAGTGTCTGTATAGGTGTATGAGTGCATAAGAGAGTATTATATTGATGAGTGACTGCACATATGAGTGATTGTATGGGTGAATGAGTGGATGTGTGTATAGACCTAGGAATCAGTTAGTGTGTATGTAGTAACTGGTATTGGTGTGTCGATGGTTTCGAAAATGGTAGTCTGTATTTTACAGTATGTGGATTAAAGGTTATATTAGAGTGTGAGGAGGTGAATCAGATTTTCACGTGGATGATGTCATCAGTGATGTCCTCAGCGATGTCATTTGAGATGTCATCAGTGATGTCACTGACCATGTCATTAATTATGTAATATATGATGCCATGAGCAGTGCATTGCAGGGCCCAGTTATACTTAGCTGAACTAACTGTAACAGCGGAATTTCTATGGTTTTGTACAAGTGAAATGTCTAAATCACTATAACCTTCCTGAAACCTATGGTTTTTTCAGTGAATTTCTAAGGTTTTTTAAATGCAAATTTCTAACTATAGCGTGCCTGTAACCTATTGTTTTTTCAGTGAATTTCAATGGTTTTCTAAATGCTAATTTCTAACTATAACGTCCCTGAAACCTATGTTTTTTTCAGTGAATTTAAATGGTTTTTTTAAACAAAAATGTATAATTATAATATGCCTCAATCCTATGCTTTTTTCAGTCAATTTCTAAGGTTTTATAAATGCTAACTTCTAACTATAAAATCCCTATTAAGTCCCCTTGAATCCTGAAGGTCCCTGGTGGCCAAATAGCCCACCAGGTACCTCCAGTAAGCGCCACAGAGCTGCGTTGTAAAAACGTGTTCCTTGTGTCCTGAGGTCCTCAGGACACAAGAGGACCTCATCGCCCCCCCAGCAGTGCACCAGAAGCTGCCTTGGCAGAGTGGTGTAAAAGGGGTGTGGCCTCGGACCTCCTCTCTGCAACACAGCTCTGTGGCGCTTACTGGAGGTACCTGGTGGGCTAGTTGGCCCCCAGGGACCCTCAGGATTCAAGGGGACTTAATCCCTCAATTTACAACGCGCCAGGGGGTATGTTTGCACACTTGTAATATCTGGTCTCGCCCACTCCCTGCACCACTATGCAAAAGCACCCCCAGGTGCGCTGTAAGTTGGTGAGTAGCTACATGAGTGTGTATATGGGTTATTAGTTGGTTTTTTGAGTATCCAAATGAGTGTCTGTATGGTTTGCCTTGCAGAGAGGTGTAAAAAGGGGCATGGCCTCTTTACACGTCTCTGCAAGGCAGCCCCCTGGCCATCCTGGAGGTTCCTGGTGGGCTACTTGGCCCCCATGGACCCCATGTATTCAAGGGGAATTATTTCCCCCTCTGCAAACGCAGAGCGGTGCCTTAACTTGGGGGGGATCGGCAGGGTATGCATACCCTACCCATATGCCCCTGTGGGACCCCTGAGCAGGCCTAGGGGGGCAAGAACCTCCAGCATGGGCCAGGGGGCTGCCTTGCAGAGAGGTGTAAAAAGGGGCGTGGCCTCATTACACCTCTCTGCAAGCAGTCCCCTGGCGCGTTTGCAGAGGGGGAACTAATTCCCCTTGAATACTGGGGGTCCCTGGGGGCCAACTAGCCCACCAGGAACCTCCAGTATGTGCCAGGATTGATGCGTTGCAGAGAGGTGTAAAAAGGGGCGTGGCCTCTTTACACGTCTCTGCAAGGCAGCCCCGTGGTGCGTTTGCAGAGGGGGAACTAACTCCCCTTGAATACTGGGGGTCCCTGGGGGCCAACAAGCCCACCAGGAACCTCCAGTATGTGCCAGGGGGCTGCGTTGCAGAGAGGTGTAAAAAGGGGCGTGGCCTCTTTACACGTCTCTGCAAGGCGCATACTGGAAGTTCTTGGTGGGCTACTTGGCCCCAGGGGCTGCCAGTATTCAAGGGGAATTATTTTCCCCTCTGCAAATGTACCAGGGGGCGCGTTTGCTGAGTGGTGCCTTAATTTTTTTTGGGGGGTTCAGCAGGGTACGCGCACCCTACGTGTATCCTGAGATTAAAAATAAAAAAATGTGGCCTTGGGGGTCCTTGTGGGACCCCCTGAGCAGGCCTAGGGGGTCAGGAACCTCCAGTATGCGTCAGGGGGTTGCCTTGCAGAGAGGTGTAAAAAGGGGCGTGGCCTCTTTACACGTCTCTGCAACACAGCCCCCTGGCATATTTGCAGAGGGGGAACTAATTCCCCTTGAATACTGGGGGTCACAGTGGGCCAACTAGCCCACCAGGAACCTCCAGTATGCAACAGGGGGCTGCGTTGCAGAGAGGTGTAAAAAGGGGCATGGCCTCTTTACACGTCTCTGCAATGCAGCCCCCTGGCGTGTTTGCAGAGGGGGAACTAATTCCCCAAGAATATTGGGGGTCCCTGGGGGCCAACTAGCCCACCAGGAACCTCCAGTATGCGCCAGGGGGCTGGGTTGCAGAGAGGTGTAAAAAGGGGCATGGCCTCTCTACATGTCTCTGCACGGCAGCCCCCTGGCGCATACTGGAGGTTCCTGGTGGGCTACTTTGCCCCCAGGGACCCCCAGTATTCAAGGGGAATTATTTCCCCCTCTGCAAATGCTCCAGGGGGTGTTTCTGACGCGGTAAAGTCCTCGCCACGACGGCCCCTTACAGCTTCGTCGTGAAGAGAGCACCACCTGGAATTGAAGGAAGGAGACGCTGGTGTAAGGGGCCGTCGTGGCGAGGACTTTACCGCGTCAGTAGACGGCACAGCAGTATGCCTCACTAACGGGGGTGTAATTACAATCCGGGGCACACTGAAGTGCCTGACGTTGCAGTGATTCTGTCATTATCACTGCAAACTGATTAAAAAATTGAGAACTGTTGCGGAACCCACTGTGGGTAAAACTGGAAGGTGTACTGCAAGTCCCAGAACTCACTGAGAGGAATGACGCTACTAAGCGAGTAACACTGCAACAATTTAAGGTAGCTGATACGTGGGTCTACGTGACCCTCATTTTCCGCATGCAACTCTCCGCCCAAGAAGAAGATGCGGACAGCATCGGAACGCGTTGGCGATCAGGAGAAAAATAACGGATGTGAAATCACCCCTACACTGCAAATAAATGGTTAATCACCTACCTGCTGTTATGTGCTTTCTTGCTGCAGAGCCATTGGTATACAAAAATTCACACTACAGCTTTGTCGTGAAGAGAGCACCACCTGGAATTGAAGGAAGGAGCCGCTGGTGTAAGGGGCCATCGTGGTGAGGACTTTGCCGCATCAGAAGACGGCACAGCAGTATGCCTCACTAACGGGGGTGTAATTACAATCCGGGACACACTGAAGTGCCTGACATTGCAGTGATTCTGTCATTATCACTGCAAACTGATTAAAAAATTGAGAACTGTTGCGGAACCCTCTGTGGGTAAAACTAGAAGGTGTACTGCAAATCCCAGAACTCACTGAGAGGAATGACGCTACTAAGCGAGTAACACTGCAACAATTAAGGCAGCTGATATGTGGGACTACGTGACCCTCATTTTCTGCATGCATCTCTCCGCCCAAGAAGAAGATGCGGACAGCATCAAAACGCGTTGGCGATCAGGAGAAAAATAACGGATGTGAAATCACCCCTACACTGCAAATAAATGGTTAATCGCCTACCTGCTGTCGTGTGCTTTCTTGCTGCAGAGCCATTGGTAAACATATATATATATATATATCCACAGCAATCCTTATTCCAGAAAGAAGAAGGTACGCACATGAAGGCTGAAGGAATAAGGTTTCTTTATTTAAAAAGGGCTTCCCTCGACCCAGAGAATAAGGAGAAGCGTTTCGGCTGACTCAGCCTTTATCAATGTATATGTATATATATATATATATATATACACACCAATTTCTCTCCCAAGCCTTGGAAGAGAATGTGACCATGCTCCGGGGGACTGGAAAAGCCGCTTTATTTGAATAAAACTGCGCAAGCAATGAAAGGAAATTGCTGAAACGCTTGGCAGACGCGTTTCGTCCTTAGAATGGACTCTTCAGTGCCTGTTTCAGTTTGTTCTCCTTTGAGGGGCTCTTTGCTGTAAAGTTTTATCTTACTGTGACCACTCCCAGTCACGTGGTTACGCCCCTTCTGTGCCTCACAGGTGTGTGAATCTCATATCAATCCACATCCGAACACGGTCAAACGTACGGGATGCACACTCGCCTCATAAAGCCAATACTCCAAATTCAGCTCATGAAGTTTATTACAATTGCTGCCAGACAGCCCAACGTGTTTCGGTGTAGAACACGCCTTAATCACAGTGTTTTCTACGCTGAAATGTATTGGCTTCATGAGGTGAGTTGCGTCTCATTCGCTTGATCGTGTTTGAACGTGGATTGGCGGTTCCGAGGTTTCCTCAACCCTTGACCCGTACCGGTGCCGGTTTTTAGGTCCTGGCTCTGTGAGGATTCTGTGGTCTATAATATATATATATATAATTTGCGCGCCCGCAATCCACTGCTGATGATGTCACATATTACATCCTTCATGACATGGTCAGTGATATCACTGATGACATCCCTGATGACATCTCAAATTACATCACTGATGACATCACTGATGACATCATCCAGTGAAAGTGGTTTGGTTCATTATTTAAATTTGTATTAAATATATAGCAATCTGCATTGAAGAATGAGTGGATATATAAATATCTGGAGGGAGGATCTAGTAGCAGTGTGATTGATGGTTTACTTGACTAATTTATAGTGTCTCACTAAATATATTTGATCGTGACCAAACTGTGTGAATATCTGTATCACTTTGTCAGTTGTTGTGTAAACTGCTTTACCAGTTGGTTACTAGCTATGTGAAAGTCTATATTAGTTATTGATTAGTTAACTGAGTATTTGAATGGGAGAGTGAATGTGCGTGTGGTTCGGTGGTGTGTGTGTGACTTCCCACAGATGTATGAATAGTTGATTCAGTAGGTATATGAGGTTAAGACTGCATGTGGAAACAGTTGTTTGGGTGAGTGAATATCTTTATGGGTGTGGTGATGAGCAAATCTATCTCTCAATGGTACATGTCCAACAAACTAGAAAAATAAAAGGCAGTGTATGCGACAGATAACTGTATACTTGTAATAGTGATTTCATAACACACTAAGTATGAGTTACTATCTGTATGAATAAATGAAGTGCTATTTGTATAAGTGTGTAGCTGGGTAAATGTAGATATAATACATTGTTTGCAAAAGTGAGTAAGATGACTGCATAAGTGAATAGGATGTGTGCTGATGTGTTCTGTCGATATAGGTGTATAAGTATATTTCATAGTGTTCTATTGATCTTTGTTAGCATGTATGAGTAAATCTATAGGTAATTGATTAGATGTGTGTAGATCTAGGAATCACTGAGTGGGTTTTTAGATACTTGTATTGCTGTGTCAATGGATTCAAATAAGGTACTCTTTATTTTACAGTGAGCGATGAAAGGTTATACAAGTGTATGATGAGGTGTATCTGATTGCCACGTGGATGATGTCATCAGTGATGTCATTTGAGATGTCATCAGTGATGTCATCAGTGATGTCACTGACCATGTCATGAATGATGTAATATGTGACATCATCAGCAGTGGATTGCGGGCGCGCGAGTTATAGATAGCAGAACTAACTATAATGGAGGAATTTCAATGGTTTTGTATGAGTGAAATGTCCAGCTAACTATAACACCCCTGAAACCTATTGTTTTTTCGGTGAATTTCTAAGGTTTTTTAAATGCGAATTCCTAACTATAACATGTCTGAAACCTATGGGCCTCATTTATAAGGCCTTGCGTCAGTTTTGCGCTTCCGATGCATCACTTTTTGTGACGCATTGGCGGCGTAAAACATGCCTCCTGTTGCGCACTATTTACAAAGTGACGCATCTAAGCAGATGCGTCACTTTGTAAACCCCTGCGCTACATTATACCTGCGTCAGGTATAATGTATGCAGAGGGGGCGTTCCCACGCAAAAAGCCTCGTAATAGTGACTCTACAAGATTTCACTGCGTCACTTTTAGGACACTGTTGCGTCAAAATCTTGCGCCTGCTTCACAGCAGGCGTAAGACTGATGCAAGCCCTTTAAAATGGGGCTTTCCCCATGTGAAAGGACGCATTGCTGGAGTTGTGTCACTTTTGTGACACATTCCAGCAATGCGTGACTTTTGCGCTTACAGATACGTCAGAAATACTGACGTATCTGTAACTCCTTGCGCCATGATGCGTCATAGTATATATATGACGCATCATTGGTCTCGCAAGGAGGGCGCAGTGAAAAGTGACGCATCGCTGTTTTCACGCAGCGATGCGTCACTTTTCATAAATGAGGCCTTGTGTTTTTTTCAGTGAATTTCAAAGGTTTTTTAAATGACAATTTTTAAATGTATTAAATGTTATATTTATTTTTTTATACTGATTTACTACACTTTTTTAAACTATTTATTTTTAGATATTTTATTTTTTAAATTTCATTACAATTACATTATACATTACAAAATATACTTTCCCAGAACGAATTACTTTAGTTTAAATACTTTGCAAATAGGCAATAGACTTTTAAGTACAGTAGTTAGAGTTGTTGCAATGGGCAACACAATTTCAAACACAATGCAACATTGAGCTCAATTGGAATTTCTAGTTAAATGCAATTAGTTACTTTATGGATTACTTTTCTAACCACAGGACTGGATCCTAGATTCAGTCCTGGGACATCTCCTGTAAACAGTTGAGTACAATCGTTTTGTTTACAGTAGTGATTTTGAAGGAATATTATTGTATTTTAAAAGTTGACACTTAGAAACTTTTTCACATAGAATCACCAATATTGTCCTATGGGAGGAAATTCACTTAGCAAGTAAGTAGTGTTCTCATTACTTTTTCT
The DNA here is from genome assembly GCF_964261635.1 of Lissotriton helveticus. Taxonomy (NCBI): domain Eukaryota; kingdom Metazoa; phylum Chordata; class Amphibia; order Caudata; family Salamandridae; genus Lissotriton; species Lissotriton helveticus. The sequence continues at coordinate 1,542,885,516 of NC_136067.1, read as the reverse complement.
TACTCAGTGGTGGATCCTGGATCTAGCACTAGTGCATCTCCTGTAAACAGTTAAAGAATGCGTTTAAGTTATACACACGATTTTTAAGGAATATTTATAGTTTGTGAAAATCGACGCTTAGAAACTTTTCTTGTGAAAACCAGACAATGGATTCCTATGGAAAGAAATACAAGTTACTGGTAAGTACACCTAGAATTACTTTTCAGGGTCAGTGCTGGGCTAAAAGATACAGCACTGGGTTCTCTCCTGATAACAGGAGAGTAAATCGGAATTTGCTGTTCGAATGATTTTAGGTGAGTATTTTAAAGTTCGAAAACTCTACACTTAGAAGAATTTCCAAGTGAAACCAGTCAATGTTAGCCTATGGAAGGAAATTCAAGTTACTGGTAAGTACGGTTTGAATTACTTTTCACGATCAGTACTGCGCTCTAAGATTCAGCACTGAGGTATCTCCTGGTAACAAGTGAGTAAATCGGAATTCGTAGTTCGGCTGATTTTAGACGGTCCCTAGGGTCAAACTAGCCCACTAGGTATCTCCAATAAGCGCCCCAGAGCTGTGTTACAGAGACGTGTAAAAAGGGGCGTGGCCTTTGAACACCTGTCTGTAACGCAGCTCCCTGGCACATACTGAAGATACCTGTTGGGCTCTTTGGCACTCAGGGACCCTCAGTATTGAAAGAGAATTAATTCCCCAACTTAAAACCCGCAACGGGGTACAGTGGTGAAGGAAGGGCACGTGGTCTGAGGTGACATGTCTGCAAACACGCCCTGTGGCGCGTTTTAAGTTAGAGAATTAATTACTCCTCGATCCTGTGGTTCCCTGGGGGCCAACTAGCCCCCAGGGAAGGAACTCGCACATCAACAATAATGTATTTATTTTAATATTCGAATAAATAAAAAAAACAAATAGCACCTTTAAAAAAAATAAGGATAATAGGGGTTTTGGATGGGGAAGTGTATTAAAATTGTTGACAGAAACTGTACACAGTAACCAATAAATATACTTGTTTTAAAAAATAAATACAAAGGTATTTATTTTAATACTCGCATAATAAAAGAGAGAAAGAATTAAAAGAAAAAGAAAGAGCAAATACATATGAGGATATAAAACAACACTAAAACGGTTTAACAAGTTTCACTTTTACAAAAACACGTGCGCAAGTTAAACAGTGGAAATGTGAGCACGTGTCAACTGAAAAACGTGATAAAAAAATGAGAGGAGCACTAAATTGGTTCCATAGTGACTTCAATAACAAAAACATATAAACCACACCTGTAGGATGATTACTTTCGTTTCTGTGATTTAATTACGGGTGACCAAACTACGAGCAAGTTAAAGTTTACGATTGTCGGTTTATCGTCCATTTTCTCAAAGGGAACATAAAGTTAATGTATATATTTTAATATATAAAACATTATGCTCCCTCCAGAGGAGTTGGATGTATGCCGACGGAAGGAGGAAAGAATTTTAAAGAGAGGTAATTAATAGTATAAGTTTATGCTTTATATATTTTTGTAATGCAACTATATTATTATGATTTCTAAATGTAGTGTGTAAAAGTATAATTGTACTTTAGAAAAGAAATGACTTAAGAACAGTTCATGTATTATCGTCGTGAAATGAAAATATTACGAAGACGCAGAAAAAACAGAATGTGGACGCGACTCAGAGAATCTAACACTGATTTCCAGCACCAAGTTCAACAGTGTACCTGAATGACCACATACGTATATATATTAGCTGCCCTTCATGTGCAAAAAACTGCATCCTAAAGCTTTCATAGCCCTGTATTATGACAGCTACAACACTCCACTGAATGTTCAACAAACATTCATATTCACAGAAATACGTCATGTCCACCATCTTTTATCTGTGCAACTATGGATGAATATAGGGCCAGTGATACCCCGTACCTTCCATGTTGCCCATGCTGTAGTACTTTACAGATATAATGACACATTTGCGTTTAAGACCCGGGTGACTTCAGCACTACAACACGGACACCTGAATCAGTTGATTTCTCAAATAGCTCACGACAGAACCACACCCATAGCTCCGGAATCATAGTTCACAGCCTCGCGCAGCACTGGCATACATCAGTCCAGCCCACTCTGCTTGCGCTTCCAGGAAACCACAACAAATGTAACAACACTTTCCTAATGCTAAAACGACGATAATTTTAACGCTGTCCTTGTAAATATGCTGTCAGGTTCAGTCTTAGCCGCGCCTACCTTGCATGTTGTGAACTTCAACTCCCATGATGCAATGAGGAGGAAAGTACTTTAGGCAGCGTCGTGCTGGGAGCTATGCGCGTAATTCTGACTCTGTTTCCTGTTTTGCTTCCTGGTTGGGCTTTGCGGTGGTTGTAGATCTAGCCTCCTCTGATCGAGTGTTGCGGGCAGGCGGAGGCTTCTTCCTGCACGCAGGGATTCATCGTTGGGCTGCAGCAGTAAGGTTAGTGAAACGGAGCGCAGCGGTGTGCTTAACTACCCGCTACCGTTTAGACTCGACATTTTGGATTTGGGATTTCGGGAAGCGGAGGGCGGTGGTAATTCCTACCACACGTTGCCGTGTTCCCTCACGCTCGGATTGGCTTTTGAACATTGCAGAGCACAGTGGTTTGTTGCTACATGCTGCCGTGATATGTATGGTGATACTCGACAGTAGAAGCGGAGCGTAGTGGGAATTCCACACGCTACCGTATTCTCTCTTCTTTGGGAATATACCGGAGTACATTGGTTATCCTTACCGCATTGTCGTGAAGCGGAGCGTGGTGGTATCCTGCCACATGTTACTGTGTTCCCGGATCTAATTCCTTTGTTTGACTATTGTGCGGAGCTTAGTAGTGAAAGGAACTACAAGCTGCCGCGTTCAAGTGATAACAATTATTACAAGAGGTGGAGGAGGATTCGTATTGTCTTCATCAGTACTCCACTGCCAGAACTTTCTAATTCATCGGATTGTTATGGCAATTTCCATCAAAAGGAAGGAAGGGGTTCTTTAGTCACCCGTCTGCCGATTACTAGATTTGGGAGGCTTCTCTCATTGGAAAAGCAGAAGGAATACTTGCTTGTAGACTAATAACCTTAATATGATTTTACACGGGAAGAGAGTGGTGCTGGAGGAGCTATAGCATTAAGAGTGTATTCTACCCTCCAACAGGTATTGTGAAATTTAGTGAGATTACATGAGAGTAGACTTGTATACTGATGCTGTGTTTATATCATTGTGTTCTCTCATTTCAGGTCTTTTCTCCCTGATGTCCCCTTCCCATTCCTTTCCCTCGCTTGATGGTTCAAACACCCTGTGTTTATACTTCAGGGTGTAAGTAACGTCAAGCGGTGGACCCCATAGAGAAACAACTGGATCCTGCGGAGCATACCTGACATATGCCCCCAATATCGTGAGAAATACAGAGAAAATTCATGTTTGCAAGTGAAAACCTTGTTAATGTAAGACTGTGCACTTAACATATCAATCCACTTCGCATATTAAACATGTTTAAGTCTACTTCAGAACAGATGTTAGGATCCGACATAAACCGCAATTAGCGATAGTTTTCCTATCGGTCCTCAAATCCAGGGCCGCCTTCTAAATACAACGCTGTTGTCATACATCCCTCTTTCTTTTTATATTCTCATAGAAACACCTACCTTCCCACTGAGAACACCTGCATTGCAACTCATTGGAGATACGAGGTGACCCCTTAGCAAACCGGCTTCTAACATGCATTAATGCATCTTAGTGTCACCTAGTAAATAGGGCAATATAATTTTCACTGCAGTTTTGGCTTTTTAAAAAGAATTGCGGCGAAATGGCACTTGTTAGTATGCCTTCAAGTTTGCTATGACACAGCGGGAACCTCGACTCCCGCCCTGCCATAGCAAACAGCACTGTCCCGGAGGTTTTTCCACGAACCGGTGGCAGTGACATTGACAAACGCTCTAACCCGCGGACCTTTACGGATTTTTTTCAGAATTCTTTTGCCTGGAAGTTAAAATCGCCTCACCAAATTGCCTCCTTTAAATGTAAACAATCTGAGAATCCAGGCCCAACAAGACGACATTCACGCTGCGAAAATCAATAAACGCAAGAGTGACTTCCACAGCTTAGACGACGTTGTAAAGGTCAACGCGCTCCTTGTTTTTAAAAAAAAAAGTCTCGAAGGAGTTGATTTATCATGCCCTGATGAGAGTCCCGTGATTCAGACAGTGAGACTCGAAACGCGAAGGCACCTAACCATCTAAGACATTTAATGTCAATTGTAGCTGACGGTTACATGTCAGTTTTTGTCTTGTACCAAAAGAATGACATTGTTGAGATTCTAACAGGACTTAGGGCAGCAGCTTAAAATTTCCCCTGTTCGCCCCACACAGATCAAACGCATGATTGATAAAATTCTTGTTGTTTACTGTTTTGGAAATTCTTTCTATATATACACTTGTGATTTTGAAACACTGTTTTTTGTAAAAAAATTTTGTTTATTTATTCATGTTTTTCACTGTACAGATTATTAATTTGTTGTACAGTATGTTAAAAAATGTATGGCAATGCGTGAAGTTGATGACGGTCTTTTGCCCTGCCTAAAAAAAAGTTTTTCTATACATGTTTGAAAAGATAAATGAAACAAAAATAATTGTTGGGATTTACTAATAAATTATGTCTATCCCTGTTTAAAATTTAGTTTTTTTGAATTCATACTAGAGGTCTAGGTAAACTCCCTTGTTTGAAAATATTACGTGGCTCAACCTACCCTCTATCCCAATGAGCCAAACCCCCCCTTTGTTCTTCAATTCAAGTTTGCTATGACACAGCGGGAACCTTGACTCCCGCCCTGCCATAGCAAACAGCACTGTCCCGGAGGTAGACACCCCAAGACACAGCAGGAGCCGCTCCTGAGGGGTGGTGTTCCCCAAGGTTCAGAATGAAGCCCCCTCCTTCAGAATGGAGACCACGGGGCCCCCTTCCGAAATATAAAAAGCCCCGGAGGGTGGTAATCCCGGGGGCTTAGACAGACCTTTGAGCTCCCTCACCCAGTTATTTTGTAGCTCCGAGGAATGACGGTCCCTTGGCCACAGGGCCCCTCTGGGACACCATGAAATGTAATATTTTAGACCCCGAGATTTGACCATCCCAGGTAGCTAATTTTTAAACAAGCACAGCAGCCGTGCTCTGTTTTCAGTTTTTTTTACGGCGGATCCATGCACTCAGCGCACATTTCTCCGTTTTTTCAACAAAAAAGGGTCAAAATATTTCTTACCTGCTCCCTTTATACATTTTGAACACTTGTTCCACTAATTTCTAGACCCTCACTTCTACCGAGGCACAAAATGGCTGCCAACACTTCCTGGTTTCGAATGTTGACAATCACTTGACAGCCAATTAGCATTCAGCGCGTGATCAAGACGGTGCGCTTAGTGTGCGTGCAAGATACGCGCATCCACCGAGGGCATAGCTATATATGTACTTTTACTCGTAATTTTCTCAGAAACTACTGAACGTACTTACATCATTTAAGCAAAAGGCACGAGTCTGAACCGAGGACTACCTCTTTGCCAAGTTTGGTATAATTCCGTTCAACCGTTGCGGCTGTAGCAGCGATGAACGGTTCCTATAGAAAATTGCATGGGGAAAACACGTTTTGGGATCCCCTTTTTTCTCTGCCCCCGCTTCAAATGCAATATTTTTGACCAGGGATTGGTCCTTCCCAGGTAGCTAATTTTTAAACAAGCATAGGAACCCGAGCTTCATTTTTTTTTTTTTTACAGAGGATCCATAGGCCCAGCGCACATTTCTCCGTCCTTGTGGGACCCGCTGAGCAGGTCTAGAGGGTAAAAATATATCTTACCTGACCCCTTTATACATTTTGAACACGTGTTCCACTAATTTCTAGATTCTCACTTCTACCGAGGCACAAAATGGCTGGCAACACTTCCTGGTTTCGAAAGTTGACAACTACTTGACAGCCAATCAGCATTCAGCAAGTGATCGGGACGGTGCGCTTATAGTCCGCGCAAGATGCACGCATCCATGGAGGCCATAGATATATATGTACTTTTAATTGTCATTTTCTCAGGAACTACTGAACAAATTTACACCATATAAGCAAAAGGCACAGGTCTGAACCAAGGACTACAACTTTGCCAAATTTGGTGTAATTAAGTTCAGCCGTTCGGGCTGTAGCTGCAATGAACAGTACCTATGGAAAATTGCATGGGGAAAACACGTTTTAGGACCCCCCTTTTTTCTCAGCCCCCGCTTGACAAATCACCCCAAGACTTTCAGGATAGGAGCGGACCGGAGCACTCCACCAGTTTTGAAAATTTTGCAAAGATTCATCAACCGGCACCAAAGTTATTTCAAATAGAATGTTGCGGATTTCCTATGGAAAATAGATCCTAACTATAACTACCTACTGGCGACCGCCAGTAGGTTATATATATATATGTATATATATTCATGTAAATCTCCTTCGCAAAAAAGAGCAGAAACCCATGTGGAGGATTAAAAAGCGCACTTTAATAAAAAAAAGTCTTTGGCGAATGCATTTCGGCAATGTTAGCCTTCGTCAGCGCCCCTCTCCGACCTCTTCTTGTGCTGTGGCGTAGGCAACCCTGCTTCGAAGTAGATGTAAAGAACCTTGCTCCGCCCCCTGATGTCATGAAGCACACCTGTGTGGTCCTGTGAAGCCGGACCCCAAGTCCCAGAATGCCTCTGTATGGTGCAAGCCAGGTAGGAAAATGCTTGACGGGGTGACACTGCCGGAGTGGAAATCGAACGCAGGCACAGTCGTGAAGCCAGTTGGGAGGTAAGGCAATTTCAAAGTCCAGTGCCCCCTCGAGTCCCCCACATATGAACGCAGCAACCTCTCCGCCTGGAAACTATGCACGGGGGTTGACTCAGTGGTCCCGGTCACCCAATTGGAAATATAAATACCTCCAAACGGCTGTATATCCAGGCATCCTGGCGGGTACAAGACGTATGTGTAACCACATCCAATGTTCAAGCGCTCGGCAGAGCAAACCAGACTGTCCTGACCTCTTGTGCTGCGGGGTCTTCTGTAATGCGCGCTGGCAGTCGCATAAAAATGTTCATGTAAATCTCCTTCGCAAAAAAGAGCAGAAACCCATGTGGAGGATTAAAAAGCGCACTTTAATAAAAAATATGTATATATATATATATTGTTGGAACTGGCCCTTTTTGCAGGGTCATCCTCAAACTTTTTGCTTCTTCCTCCCTTATTTTTCCTGACCCGTGGCTGTTGGCAATAGGACTCTGGGCACTTTGCAACCTCTGATCAGTGCTAAAGTGCATATGCTCTCTGTGTAAATTGTATTGTACTTGGTTATCCATGATTGGCATATTTGTATTACCAAGAAGTCCCTAGTAAAGTGCACCGAGTGTGCCAGGGCTGGTGATGACAAATGCTACTAGTGGGCCTGCAGCACTGATTGTGCCACCCACATGAGTAGCCCTAAAATGGTGTCTCAGGCCTGCCACCGCAGTGCCTGTGTGCAGTCTGGAAACTGCAATGTCCTCCTGGTCAGTGTCCCCACTGATCAGGCCTAACCCTTCCCTTTTTGTGCACATTGGTCACCCCTATGGAAGGCACAGGGTACCCCCTGGGCAGGGTGCAGTGTATGTGAAAGGTAGAGCATGTACTGGTGCAGGTAAGATGCTCTGGTAGTGAATGGCAGCCATTTTCGTTTTTCACTACTGTAAGGCTATCTTGCTCCATAGATTAACATGGGGGATGCTGGCTACAGTGGCTACCAGCATTTCTTCTCATAGGAACAAGATAGGACATAAGTATCTAGTATCCCTGAACTCAGAATTTAATAACACATCTTTTAGGAAAGGTTGTTCTTAAATCCTGTGTTTGAGAACAGCACTTCTAGACAGTTGCTGTTCTCTTGTCTGACCCTTCTATGTGCCTTGGCCTGTTTGTGTATTGACTGTCTGGTTTGAGAGTGACAGGGGCTGGGGATTCCCCCAGGCTGAATTACTGCATTTGCAACTTGAGTGGTGGGAGGAGTTAGCACCTGGGCCTGAATAGGGCTGTGCCTGCCTTCCACAATGCTGGCTCCACTTCCTGCTGGGCGGCTGACGACCCTGCCCCTCACTCTGAAAGGAAAGGAGAAGCCGGGTAAACAAAGTGCTCAAGCAACACCCAGAACTGGTTCAGACCGGGCTCAGGGCCCACTTGCACAAAGAGAACAAAGCCTTTTAGGGGTATAAGTACAGGACCCCTGACAACAGAAAATTAGAGCATCCTGGAATCAAGAAGGAACCTCTGCCAAGTAGAAAGCTGACTCTGAAGAAGGAAGACTGTCCTGCTGTTGCTCTGCTGGACTGACCTGCTGTTGCTTTGCTGCCAAGGAGAGGGGAAGGACTTTGCTAGTGTGCTGTGTCCCCTGTCTTGAAGGAATCTCCAAGGGCCTGAGAAGAGCTGGCTCCCTGTTCTGAAGTCCCAGGAACAAAAGGACTTCACCCCCAGCTTCCCTGAACTCTGCTGAGAGAGTTCTGTCCTTCCTAGAGTGCTTGATCCAGTTGTGGAGCCTCTGGAAGTTGTACCTGTGCTGGGAAGCTTGAAACTAAGCTTGAGAGACTTTTGCAATTGAAAAGTGTCGCATCGCTCGCTTGCGGAGCGCATCCCCGACAGTGCGAGAAGATTCCCGCCGCTACGAAGGTCGGGATCGCCGCAGCATCTGTTGCCGCTGCCAGAGCCGTCACATCCTTCGTTTGCGGGATGCACCAGACCGGTGCGGCAAAGTCTAACATCGCTGCGAGAGTCGTCGCAGAGCCTGTCGTCGCTGGGTGAGATAGCCGCACCGCTTGCTTGCGGACCGCATCACGTCGCTGCGAGCATCGTCGCAGAGCCATCGCATGGAGGAGCTGCGAGAGAGAGGATCACTGCTGGATCGCGCATCGTCGCCCCGGAGATCCGGGAGGTGTAGTCCAGCTCAGATGGTGGTAGCATGATTATGATATCTAGTGCGGAGAGAGAGGTACAAACACCCAGAGATGTGGCACCTGACTTGAGGGAGGGGGTCGACATACACCAGGGGGTTCAGGTTTATGATGTAGTTCCAGTGGAGTGCAGTGTCCCTAAAGCAGATTGGGGGACTGGCACAGGGGACCATGGGGTATATTATCAAGGGGTTTTATCTCCGCTTTTTTGGCTTTAAAAGCCAAGAAAGCGGAGATAAAATTATCTCCCTATTACCAAGCTGTCGCTAACACCAGTTAGCGACAGCTAATAGGAGATAGCGACCATCATGGGCCCCACTTTGCATGTCAGTGATATTTATCACTAATGATATGCAAAGTGGGCGTGCCAAGATGTTAGCGACTGGAAACAGTCGCTAACATCGCTATCTCCTATTACCAACTTTTGGAGATATTTGCGCTAAGGGCGAATATCTCCAAAAGCTAACACCTGCCCTGAGCAGTTCTTAGCCATGTTATCCAATGGGAGGTGGATAACATGGCTAAGAGCATTTGCTCGATAATGCATGAATATCGCTGACTTTTCAGCGATATTCATGCATTGCGGGCGTTTTTTATCGCATTTGCGATAAACCTTGCTAATAGCAAGGTTTATCTGCGATAAAAATCGCCGATGTGCGGCGATAATTTTTGTCTCTAAACAAGTTAGAGACAAAAATTATCGCTAGTTGTTGATAATATACCCCCATATTCCTAGTGATGAGACGGATACTCTACTGACTCTAGATCAGAGGTACAGGGAGAGGGGTTCCCCCATGGTAGAAGCCTTGGTGTGTGTGCGTGAAGACCAGCCAGAAGAGTGTGGGTTGTGTGACAGAGACAGTCAGATACTGTCTTGCCAGTCTTAGGAGAGTGGTGTGGGGTACTTGTGTGAGGCACTGGAGGGTGAGGCAAAGGGTAGCTTGGTTAACAACTGTGGGGGGCTGTGTGATTCATTTGTTGGAGAGCATATTTGAAGTCCCTGTTTTCCAGAGCTATGCCAACACCCGGTGGAGCGTGAGTTCTCTGACCCCAGAGAGCTTGCATTGGAGGCAGACCTCTTGGTGGATTCCAAAGGGTCTGAAGAGGCATTGGGGAGTGATCCCAAAAGGAGTGGCTCAGATATCTTCCAGACCTGTGAGGTGGAAGATTTTCAGTGTAGCCCAGTTAGGTCCCAGTGTAGTGGGAGGGGTGTAGGGGCTCATGTCCGGTCTCAGTGTAGAAGGAATGAGTGTGGGATGGTGTGTCTCATGGTGCCCGAAACCCAGTCTCAGGGCCTGGAGGGTTCCTTAAGAGAACACCAGGTTGGGGACCTAGACTGTACTTGTAGGCCATTTGAGGAGGATCTCCTAGTGTCTGTTGAATGGGGAGTGCCTGTAACCAGGCCTCCACCAGTTCTGGTGTCTGGCAGTGCCACTTCAGTTGGGAGGGTGCAGAAGTCCAGACTGAGGGGTGAGAGGGGGAAGGATTCCCCAGTGGGAGAACCATTGGGTCAGGGACAGTCAGAAGGGCTGAGTCCCCAGTGAGTGACCATGGTGACCTCACTTCTGTCCTGGGGGATCTTCCTGTGCTGTCAGGTGGACAGGGGTCGGGAGACCTGCACCAGGCAGACTGTCACAGGACACATGAGTTGTGTGTCACCCTCAAGGGGGTACTGTGTGAGTCCCCAGAAGTCCTGTCGTGCCAGGCAAGTGCACAACCGCAGGTATTGGTCCCTGGGTTGGGAACCCAGGTTCAGGATCTGCCTGACCAGGAAGGAAGGACATTTGTAACCAGTGTCCTGACCAGTTTGGCTTCCAGAGGTACCCCTCCAGTAGGGAGGGTGCAGTGCTCTGGAAGGGGGTGCAGAGGGAGGGAGTCCTCGCCTCTGACCCCGGTGCAACCTGAGGGGTTAAACCCTAGGTTGGGAGACCAGTTGCTGGAGGGAGATCCTGAACTGGTGGGTGAATGGTGCGGGACACCTGCCACAGGTGCCCTGGCTTTTCTAGAAGGGGGTATCGCTCCAGGTTGGAGGGTACAGAGCCCCAAGGAAGAGGAGGACCGGGTGTGGAGAAGCCCACCTCAGCCTCCTGTCCAGCTGCCGGATACAGGTCCGGGACTGGTGGGTCAGTGCCAGAGTGTCAGACCTGACCTGACAAGAGAGGGAGTGGACAAAGGGTGCCAAGCACCTGGGGCTACTGCCCCCCACCCTCTGACGCCACAGGGGTTTGAGAGCCCTGAGAGGCATAAGGCCTGGGTCTCATCCCTGATCACTGGCGGTGGTCACTGTGGCTTGCTGCCTGTCTGTTGGGACACGCCTGTGAGCAAGTTAAGTTTAGGTACTGCACAGATGGTGTCCACAGGTGAGGAGAAGAGTTCCACATGGTTTGGCATGGTGGACCCTGAGAGTATGGATGGAGTGATTGAACTGGGTTTAGGATGGCGTAGAACAGGACAGACAAAAAAAAGAAAAAGAAAACAGACTTGCACAGCTGAGTAAATCCACAGTAGATCAATTCAAAATTTGTAGCGTGCTCCCAGAAAACGCCGACTGGCCTTATCAGCGTGAAGGTAAGAGACTAATGCAAAGCTCCCCCCACTGGAAGGAGACTCCCGGTGCACAGCTGAAGAAAGACACTCCTGTCTTATGTTATATATTCCAGCTCACCCACAGTTCAATCAAAGCGCAAGCTTGAAAAAGTTCCTCAGTGATTTATTTCATAAGTACATAAATCATCAGTAGTTCCAGAGGCCTGGAATCAACATCATCCATGAACAATCTTATCCATTTAGCATAACTCCCAATGCATTTCGGGCTGGATTAAAGCCCTTCCTCAGGGGAACGCTCTAAGAACATAAGGGAAACAAAGGCAGTTTTAATGTCATGTAATACCATGAAGTACCCATGACCTTAGCCTCACAACTGTGCTGTTAATGAAGTGTCCGCAGTGAACAGAGTTATCCTCAGTGCTCACGTATAATCATAAGTGATCATGGAAATTACTCAAACCAATGCGTATACAAAACAAGTATACACGTTACACAAAATATAAGAAAGTTCAAAGAAAATAGCATTGTCATGAGTCATGATGTGAACATGCAAAAAATCGTGAAAAGATATACAAGGTCTCCCATACCGGAAGGTGCATCAAAGATTGGACGTGCAAACCTCATACACCGGCTTTAAACTACAGTGCACCAATGCGGTTTAACAGTGTGCGCATTTAAAGATCAAACCATAGCAACTATCAGTGTCCTCCGTGGAGGTACTTACATGCAGCAGAATGGAAGAATCGGCTCTGTTGGTACACAGCTAGCCGCCTCGGCATGCGGGGTGGCATTCAAGTTAATATGCGCGCGGCATAGAACGACCGGCAAAAATAAAGATAGGACTAAGAACACAAGCTACGAGTGAAAAAAGGTGGGCGCCATCTTAGAGTGGTGAAACACAACCCTCCACCAAACAATTCACAAAATTAAATCCCAGTAAATAAATGAATGAAAAATTGTGTGAACAATAGTGTGGATGTAATGACAACCCATCAGTGATGAAAAAAAACATGAAAAAAACATGGTATATGAGCTTGTTGTGTGTGGCTTAGAGCATGCAGTATATCAGACATCAACACAACTATAAATTAATTAAATCAGATATAACACAGAAATTCCATCCGATCATTCAGACCGTGTGGCTGCATCGTCGCCATGAAGCGGATCCAAAAGTTCTCTCTCTTTAACAGAGTGTTTTTGTTGTTATGTGTGACTTTCACTTGTTCCAATATAAGAAATTTTAACTGGGCTACAGTATGTTTCTGTTCTACAAAGTGAGCTGCAACAGATGACTTCATATTGCCTGTCCTGATGTTACTCTTGTGTTCCAGCAATCGTACTCTGACTTTTCTTTCAGTATGTCCCACATAACTTTTCCCGCAAGGACATTTGAGCATGTAAATCACATTGGCCGAATTGCATGTGGCGTTCACCCGTAATTTGATGGGGTGACCCCGCATGGGGTGGTTGGTAACATTCCCTTGTATGCAATTGTTGCAATTACTGCAGTTGTAGCATGGTCTCAAACCTTTGTAGGTCGTCGCATGATCTTGTTCCTTAGGTTTAGACAAAATCTCTTTGAGATTACGTCCCCTCGTAAAGGCAAATAATGGTGGCATCATAAATGTTCCTTGAAAATCTGGCTCTAGACTCAGTAAAGACCAATGATTTGTGATGATTTTCCTGAACTGGCTGCTCAGAACAGAATACTTGGAAACCACTACCATCCGAGTGTTCTCAGTTTTAGGTCGGACCTGTAAGAGGTCTTCTCGATTCATGTTGTTACAAGACAACAAAGCCTTGTCCAGTATCTCTTGAGGGTACCCACGATCTTGAAACCTGCTGATCATGTTTGCCATCTCTTGTTGACACTCATTTTCTGAAGATACTATGCGTTTGACACGCATCAACTGCGAAAGAGGTAGATTCTGTTTCAACCGTGGTTGATGAAAACTCTGATGATGCAAAATCGAATTGCGATCCGTTGCTTTCCGGAAAATAGTCGTGGTCATCCTACCTAATTTTCTTTCAATTTTGACATCTAGAAAGTGCATACATTCTCTGTCATAGTTCCATGTGAACTGTACTCTGTTGTTCACCAGATTCCAAGAGTTCAAAAATTCTAGAAGCTCGCTTTCTGTACCTGCCCAAAGCATAAAAATGTCATCTATGAATCTCAAATAGAGTTTACCCTTGTTATGCCACATGGATTGGTTCAAAACGTAGGTCTCTTCAAAAGATTTCATAAAAAGGTTAGCGTACGCAGGAGCCGCGCAATTGCCCATGGCAGTCCCACACAGCTGATGGAACCATTCGTTGAATACAGTGAAATAAGAGTTATATAGTGTAAATACCAATAATTCAAGGAGAAACACTTTAAGGTCCTCATCCAGATCTGAATCAATTAGTTCATGTTCAACAGCCAGTATACCCTGATCATGTGGGATACTTGTGTACAGTGAACTCACGTCCACTGTGCACATTATGAGTTCCAGATTGTCTAGTGGTTCCGCTGCTTGTTGTAGTTTGATCAGAAAATCAGTGGTGTCCCTGACATGTGATCTTGTCTTCAGTACGAAAGTCTGCAGATATTTATCCAAAAACTTGCCCGTCATTTCATGTATGCTACCTTTGGTTGAGACTATAGGTCTCATGGGTGGTTTGGTGGGGTGCTTGTGCACCTTGGGCAGCATGTACAGTGTCGGAGGTCTGGGATTTATGGGGGTGAGATAACGTCTCACACGATCATCAATCGTTCCATTTTCAAAAGCCTGTTTAATCTTATCAACGAGACTGTCAGCAAACTCCTTGGTGGGGTCCATGGTTAATGGTGCATAAGTGTTCACATCCGAGACATGTGCCCGGACTTGTTCAGTGTAGTACATGGTATCCATGATAACGAGTGCACCACCCTTGTCAGCAGTTTGACACACTATAGCACTATTGTTCGCTATTTTTTGTAGAATGTTCTTTTCATTTTTGGTCAAATTTTCATGTTTAATCCGGGACTGAAAGGGAAGTCGTGCGATGTCTCTCTTGACTAAACTTTCGAACATGTCGATGATCTTATGGCTCACTGGAGCCATGAAGGTACTGTGTGGCCGTAGTACACGCAACATATCTTCACCATGTGTAGAACTTGTTACCACGTTGTCAAAATAATGTCTCAAGCGAATTTTGCGTAACAGCTTGAAGGTACTCACCTCCAATTCCAACGTGTTGGTTTAGTGGTGGGCACAAAAGATTGACCTTTCTGCAAAACTCGTGTTTCCTCCTCATCAATATCGGTGGACGAAATGTTAATGACCAAGTTATCCATCATCGTCATTTCCGACGATTGCTCCTGGTACCTTTGGACTTTTCTTTTTCTACCTCTGCGGGTTTTACCCCACCTGGGTCGGTGGGTTGGTTCTGCCCTTGTTCTAAAAAATGAACCGCAGTGTTAGAGGTTGAAGGTTGTTGTTGGTCAACATTAGATTTGGTTGATTTCTGTGTCCTGGAATCACCTTCAGAAGACGAAGTCTCGTTCTCCGAATAAGGATTATAAGGGCGATTGGGGCGTCGGCGGGCGTACACTTCTGCCCAAGTGTACACCTCGCCGAGCTTATAATCAATGGTGTCCCTTTTGAATTTCCGGAACTTGCGTTCCTGTATTTCCCTTGTATGTTTGTCAAGTTGTGTCTTGATGTCCTCTAGCGTGTTGGCTAGATCCGTGGGGTCCATGGCATCGTCCAGCTCGGTGCGTATCGTTTTGATTTCCTCGGCCAAGTCCGCCAAGGTTTTGGAAAGTTCCTCCACTATAAGGAGGATTAAATCTAATGAACATTTGTTGAGGATGGCATACCATCTCTCAACAAACTTCACATTGTTCTTGCATAACAACGGTTTGAGGGGTACTCGCAGGCCCCTCGGGATCCGCTGGGCACGATGATACCGCACCAGCGTACTTGCGTGCAGTTTCTGGTTGCATTCCTTTTTGAGTAAATAGAGCAGTTGCTTGATGTTGCTCTCAGCACTGCGTGTGCTAGCAGCAGTGGCTGCCTCTTCCTGAATCATGCCATAGATTTTGTCGGCATTCCCCGCCGTGAAGGCAAAGGTGTCGGCTTTAAGTTCAGTGATATTGGATATCGCATCGTAATTCATTTTAAAGTCAATAGCGTGCCAAGTCTGTGGCGCAGAAAATTGTGAACAGACAAAAAAGAAAACAGACTTGCACAGCTGAGTAAATCCACAGTAGATCAATTCAAAATTTGTAGCGTGCTCCCAGAAAACGCCGACTGGCCTTATCAGCGTGAAGGTAAGAGACTAATGCAAAGCTCCCCCCACTGGAAGGAGACTCCCGGTGCACAGCTGAAGAAAGACACTCCTGTCTTATGTTATATATTCCAGCTCACCCACAGTTCAATCAAAGCGCAAGCTTGAAAAAGTTCCTCAGTGATTTATTTCATAAGTACATAAATCATCAGTAGTTCCAGAGGCCTGGAATCAACATCATCCATGAACAATCTTATCCATTTAGCATAACTCCCAATGCATTTCGGGCTGGATTAAAGCCCTTCCTCAGGGGAACGCTCTAAGAACATAAAGGAAAACAAAGGCAGTTTTAATGTCATGTAATACCATGAAGTACCCATGACCTTAGCCTCACAACTGTGCTGTTAATGAAGTGTCCGCAGTGAACAGAGTTATCCTCAGTGCTCACGTATAATCATAAGTGATCATGGAAATTACTCAAACCAATGCGTATACAAAACAAGTATACACGTTACACAAAATATAAGAAAGTTCAAAGAAAATAGCATTGTCATGAGTCATGATGTGAACATGCAAAAAATCGTGAAAAGATATACAAGGTCTCCCATACCGGAAGGGGCATCAAAGATTGGACGTGCAAACCTCATACACCGGCTTTAAACTACAGTGACCAATGCGGTTTAACAGTGTGCGCATTTAAAGATCAAACCATAGCAACTATCAGTGTCCTCCGTGGAGGTACTTACATGCAGCAGAATGGAAGAATCGGCTCTGTTGGTACACAGCTAGCCGCCTCGGCGTGCGGGGTGGCATTCAAGTTAATATGCGCGCGGCATAGAACGACCGGCAAAAATAAAGATAGGACTAAGAACACAAGCTACGAGTGAAAAAATAGTATCTTCAGAAAATGAGTGTCAACA
Organism: Lissotriton helveticus; assembly: GCF_964261635.1. Classification (NCBI taxonomy): domain Eukaryota; kingdom Metazoa; phylum Chordata; class Amphibia; order Caudata; family Salamandridae; genus Lissotriton; species Lissotriton helveticus. Next base: position 1,542,868,824 of record NC_136067.1, on the reverse strand, counting down.
AGAGATGGCAAACATGATCAGCAGGTTTCAAGATCGTGGGTACCCTCAAGAGATACTGGACAAGGCTTTGTTGTCTTGTAACAACATGAATCGAGAAGACCTCTTACAGGTCCGACCTAAAACTGAGAACACTCGGATGGTAGTGGTTTCCAAGTATTCTGTTCTGAGCAGCCAGTTCAGGAAAATCATCACAAATCATTGGTCTTTACTGAGTCTAGAGCCGGATTTTCAAGGAACATTTATGATGCCACCATTATTTGCCTTTACGAGGGGACGTAATCTCAAAGAGATTTTGTCTAAACCTAAGGAACAAGATCATGCGACGACCTACAAAGGTTTGAGACCATGCTACAACTGCAGTAATTGCAACAATTGCATACAAGGGAATGTTACCAACCACCCCATGCGGGGTCACCCCATCAAATTACGGGTGAACGCCACATGCAATTCGGCCAATGTGATTTACATGCTCAAATGTCCTTGCGGGAAAAGTTATGTGGGACATACTGAAAGAAAAGTCAGAGTACGATTGCTGGAACACAAGAGTAACATCAGGACAGGCAATATGAAGTCATCTGTTGCAGCTCACTTTGTAGAACAGAAACATACTGTAGCCCAGTTAAAATTTCTTATATTGGAACAAGTGAAAGTCACGCATAAGAACAAAAACACTCTGTTAAAGAGAGAGAACTTTTGGATCCGCTTCATGGCGACGATGCAGCCACACGGTCTGAATGATCGGATGGAATTTCTGTGTTATATCTGATTTAATTAATTTATAGTTGTGTTGATGTCTGATATACTGCATGCTCTAAGCCACACACAACAAGCTCATATACCATGTTTTTTTCATGTTTTTTTCATCACTGATGGGTTGTCATTACATCCACACTATTGTTCACACAATTTTTCATTCATTTATTTACTGGGATTTAATTTTGTGAATTGTTTGGTGGAGGGTTGTGTTTCACCACTCTAAGATGGCGCCCACCTTTTTTCACTCGTAGCTTGTGTTCTTAGTCCTATCTTTATTTTTGCCGGTCGTTCTATGCCGCGCGCATATTAACTTGAATGCCACCCCGCACGCCAAGGCGGCTAGCTGTGTACCAACAGAGCCGATTCTTCCATTCTGCTGCATGTAAGTACCTCCACGGAGGACACTGATAGTTGCTATGGTTTGATCTTTAAATGCGCACACTGTTAAACCGCATTGGTGCACTGTAGTTTAAAGCCGGTGTATGAGGTTTGCACGTCCAATCTTTGATGCACCTTCCGGTATGGGAGACCTTGTATATCTTTTCACGATTTTTTGCATGTTCACATCATGACTCATGACAATGCTATTTTCTTTGAACTTTCTTATATTTTGTGTAACGTGTATACTTGTTTTGTATACGCATTGGTTTGAGTAATTTCCATGATCACTTATGATTATACGTGAGCACTGAGGATAACTCTGTTCACTGCGGACACTTCATTAACAGCACAGTTGTGAGGCTAAGGTCATGGGTACTTCATGGTATTACATGACATTAAAACTGCCTTTGTTTTCCTTTATGTTCTTAGAGCGTTCCCCTGAGGAAGGGCTTTAATCCAGCCCGAAATGCATTGGGAGTTATGCTAAATGGATAAGATTGTTCATGGATGATGTTGATTCCAGGCCTCTGGAACTACTGATGATTTATGTACTTATGAAATAAATCACTGAGGAACTTTTTCAAGCTTGCGCTTTGATTGAACTGTGGGTGAGCTGGAATATATAACATAAGACAGGAGTGTCTTTCTTCAGCTGTGCACCGGGAGTCTCCTTCCAGTGGGGGGAGCTTTGCATTAGTAGAACAGGACAGCCCTGCTGTGTGGGCCAGTTTCCGTGTTCTATCGCCTTAAGCAGGGAATACCATTGAGGTATCGTTTGGTCTACCCTGGCTTTAGGATGGAAGGGGGTTGTGTTGGAACTGGCCTTTTTGCAGGGTCATCCTCAAACTTTTTGCTTCTTCCTCCCTTATTTTTCCTGACCCGTGGCATTTGGCAATAGGACTCTGCACACTTTACCACTGCTGATCAGTGCTAAAGTGCATATACTCTCTGTGTAAATTGTATTGTTATTGGTTATCCATGATTGGCATATTTGTATTACCAAGAAGTCCCTAGTAAAGTGCACCGAGTGTGCCAGGGCTGGTTATGACAAATGCTACTAGTGGGCCTGCAGCACTGATTGTGCCACCCACAGGAGTAGCCCTAAAATGGTGTCTCAGGCCTGCCACCGCAGTGCCTGTGTGCAGTCTGGAAACTGCCATGTCCTCCTGGTCAGTGTCCCCACTGATCAGGCCTAACCCTTCCCTTTTTGTGCACATTGGTCACCCCTATGGAAGGCCCAAGGTACCCTCCTGGGCAGGGTGCAGTGTATGTGAAAGGTAGAGCATGTACTGGCCAGCATTTCTTCTCATAGGAACAAGATAGGACATAAGTATCTAGTATCCCTGAACTCAGAATTTAATAACACATCTTTTAGTAAAGGTTGTTTTTAAATCCTGTGTTTGAGAACAGCACTTCTAGAAAGTTGCTGTTCTCTTGTCTGACCCTTCTATGTGCCTTGGCCTGTTTGTGTATTGACTGTCTGGTTTGAGAGTGACAGGGGCTGGGGATTCCCCAGGAGGCTGGCTGAGTCAGCCCAAGGCTGAATGACTGCATTTGCAACTTGAGTGGTGGGAGGAGTTAGCACCTGGGCCAGAATAGGGCTGTGCCTGCCTTCCACAAGCTGGGCGGCTGATGACCCTGCCCCTCACTCTGAAAGGAAAGGAGACGCCGGGTAAATAAAATGCTCAAGCAACACCCAGATCTGGTTCAGACCGGGCTCAGGGCCCACTTGCACAAAGAGAACAAAGACTTTTAGGGGTATAAGTACAGGACCCCTGACAACAGAAAATTAGATCATCCTGGAATCAAGAAGGAACCTCTGCCAAGGAGAAAGCTGACTCTGAAGAAGGAAGACTGTCCTGCTGTTGCTCTGCTGGACTGACCTTCTGTTGCTTTGCTGCCAAGGAGAGGGGAAGGAATTTGCTAGTGTGCTGTGTCCCCTGTCTTGAAGGAATCTCCAAGGGCCTGAGAAGAGCTGGCTCCCTGTTCTGAAGTCCCAGGAACAAAAGGACTTCACCCCCAACTTCCCTGAACTCTGCTGAGAGAGTTCTGTCGTTCCTAGAGTGCTTGATCCAGTTGTGGGGCCTCTGGAAGTTGTACCTGTGCTGGGAAGCTTGAAACTAAGCTTGAGAGACTTTTGCAATTGAAAAGTGTCGCATCGCTCACTTGCGGAGCACATCCCCGACAGTGCGAGAAGATTCCCGCCGCTACGAAGGTCGGGATCGCCGCAGCGTCTATTGCCGCTGCCAGAGCCGTTGCATCCTTCGTTTGCGGGATGCACCAGACCGGTGCGGGAAAGTCTAACATCGCTGCGAGAGTCGTCGCAGGGCCTGTCGTCGCTGGGTGAGATAGCCATACCGCTTGCTTGCGGACCGCATCACGTCACTGCAAGCATCGTCGCAGAGCCATCGCATCGAGGAGCTGCGAGAGAGAGGATCACTGCTGGATCGTGCATCGTCGCCCCGGAGATCGTCGCAGCCCCTACGAGATCATCGCATCATGCCTTTGCAAAAACAAACCTCCTACGGAACCTACGCACCTGAATCCATGCAAGTGGCCTTCCTCCCCATACAGACCGGATTCGTCGCAACACGCCCGCTGCTGCAGCGGGGCTGTCGCAAAAGCCTCCCCTGGGTCTCAGGAGCAACACATCACTTGTTTTCCACCGCACCAGCTTCTGCTTTTGGAACTTTGTCGCAACTAAAGGTACTGTGAGCTAAACGTGACGCAACTCTGAACTTTTCACGTAACTGTGGATTATTTTATCGCAACCTTAGAGCTCTTTTGAAACCATATTCTTGAACTGTGTATGTTGGATTTTTGTTTTTTTGGTCTTGTGCAGTTTAGATTAAATACCTTTATTTTTCTAAACTGTTGTGGAGTCAGTTTGTGGTGTTTTCACTGTGTTACTGTGAGTGTTGGTACAAAACCTTTACACATTGCCTCTGGTTAGCCTAGACTGCTCGTGTCAAGCTACCTAAAGGGTGAGCAGGGGTTATCTCAGAGGGTTTCCTCCTTACCCTGACTAGAAGCAAGTGTCCCTTTTTGGACAGTGGTACCTACCCCTGCCAACTAGAGACCCCCATTTCTAACATATATATATATATATATTTATATATGTATATATATATATATATTTATATATGTATATATATATATATATATATATATATATATATATATATATATATATATATATATATATATATATATATATATATATATATATATATATATATATACATTTTCCAGAAAATTTCAGCCAATTCCGTCCACAAACGCCAAAGTTATTAGACATACAATCTTCAAAAATCCCATAGGGAAAAAATCCTAACTATATATACCTACTGGCGACCGCCGGTAGGTAATATATATATATTACCTACTGGCGGTCGCCAGTAGGTATATATAGTTAGGATTTTTTCTCTATGGGATTTTTGAAAATTCTATGTCTAATAACTTTGGCGTTTGTGGACGGAATTGGCTGAAATTTTCAGGAAAATGGCACATTTTGTTTCTGAGCAGCCCCTGAAAATTTGGGGGGGGTTCGTCAAGGGGGGGCCGAGAAAAAAGGGGGGTCCCAAAACGTGTTTTTAACATTGAGTTTCCTATAGGGCGGTTGGCCTCACTTTTAGCTCGAACGGCTGAATGGATTTGCACGAAACTTGGCAAAATTGTAGGGACTGGTAGCCCGATGTGCCTTTTGTAGGTCTCAATATATGTGCTTCAGTGGATTTTGAGAAATTAACGTTAAAAAAAAGATATATATCTGTAACAGCGGACCGGGCAGCGCTCCGCTACGCGTACTTTTCGCGCAACGGAGCTTTGTGAAGCGAAGCTGATTGGTTCTCCGGCGTCTGTGAACATTCCAAACAGTCCGTAGCGGCCGCCATCTTGTCTCTCGGTAGGATCGAGAGACAAGAGGAGGCCAAAGCGAAGGGGCAAATGACCATAAGGGGGCATAGTAGATCCTCGCTGACCCCCTAGGTTTGATGTGGAGGTTTTAAAAGGGCCCCGTGGGGCAAAAAAAATAATAATAATAATAATCGAACGGCTGAATGGATTTGCACGAAACTTGGCAAAATATTAGGGACTGGTAGCCCGATGTGCCTTTGCTAGGTCTCAATATATGTGTTCCAGTGGATTTTGAGAAATTAATGTTCAGAAAAAGATATATATCTGTAACAGCGCTCCGCTTCGCGTACTTTTCGCGTTACGGAGCTTTGCGAAGCTGATTGGTTCTCCGGCGTCTGTAAACATTCCAAACAGTCCGTAGCGGCCGCCATCTTGTCTCTCGGTAGGATCGAGAGACAAGAGGAGGCCAAAGCGAAGGGGCAAATGACCATAAGGGGGCATAGTAGATCCTTCCTGACCTCTTAGGTTTGATGTACCATTTTGCCAAGTTTGGTGTAATTCCGTTCAGCCATTCAGGCTGTAGACGTATGTAAATGTCCTATGGAAAATTGCATGGGGAAAACACATTTGAAAGTGTTGAAATTTAGAACCAATTAAAATGTTACTTTGGTTTTGTATTTGTGTGTGATGAAAGTTAATTGGTTATGTATATATGTCAAATGAGAGGAAACCACAGCCATTTTGTGATACTACTGTCTGAGGTACATTTGTGAGGAATTTTTGGTGGTGAATTTCTGGTGTTTGATTTACACAGTACTAACACTTCTCCTACTTTTAAAAAGGTGAGTTGTTAATTTGTAAGGGGAACTATGTTGTACACTTGAAGATAATTTGAAAAATGTTTTCTGTTATTTATTTGCAGTCCTTCTGGTATACTAAATACTTGATAAAGTTAGTTTTATATTATGTATTACTAAAAACGATAAATGAAAGTGATTATTTTTTTCTGCAATTTACAGCAAGCAATTTCAAAATAAATGGCTCACAATGAAGAGACCGTGGCAATTTCTTTGTAAGGGGAACTATGTTGTACACTTGAAGATAATTTGAAAAATGTTTTCTGTTATTTATTTGCAGTCCTTCTGTTATACTAAATACTTGATAAAGTTAGTTTTATATTATGTATTACTAAAAACGATAAATGAAAGTGATTATTTTTTTCTGCAATTTACAGCAAGCAATTTCAAAATAAAATGGCTCACAATGAAGAGACCGTGGCAATTTCTTTTGAATTGTCCACTACATTGATTGAAATTGAGAGCACCAATAATGAAATATTGTCACAAGGAGGAGATGACTTGTATGATTCCATTAGATTGATTGAAATGGACAGCACCAATAATGAAATATTGTCACAAGGAGGAGATGACTTGAATGATTCCACTACATTGATTGAAATTGAGAGCACCAATAATGAAATATTGTCACGAGGAGATGACTTGAATGATTCCACTACATTGATTGAAATTGACAGCACCAATAATGAAATATTGTCACAAGGAGGAGATGACTTGAATGATTTTTTTGATCAATCTGTTGATGGCGAATTTATCGAATGTTTGGAGACCATAGAGTTACAAGAATCATCATTGCAGACTTTTCATGAGGAAATTGCTGATGAGGACATGTTACTAGTTCTTTCAAATTTAGAAAATTCTGAAGAATAAATTTATATTTAGAAATCAAAAATTGTTTGAGACATTATTCATTTTTATTTTTAATTTATGAGGTTGTAGCGAAGTGATTGTAGTATAAAATGAGACTTATAGTATAGAGTGCAACATTTTTATGTTACATGGTAAGTTTACTCATATTTACTTCCCTTCTGCCACTATATTATCTCCAATGTGTATTTGACATCTCTTCTTCATCTCCGGCCTCCTTTCTCTCACTGTGTGTCTCCGATGCATCTTATCGCTGCTATTTTGTGTAATTACAGAAGAGAGTAAAATAAAATAGTTCGGAACGTGAAAAGGGGGCAAAGTAGAGTACCCCTCACCCCCTAGGCCTTTTTAGGCGGTCCCAAAAGGATCAGTTTCTGCTTTCCTGAGAGATTATGGTATGAGTTCCATATACCACAATAATTTGCATTACAACATGCAAGATATCTATCTCCTATTACCAACTTTTGGAGATATTCGCGCTAAGCGCGAATATCTCCAAAAAGTAACACCTGCCCTGAGCAGTTCTTAGCCATGTTATCCAATGGGAGGTGGATAACATGGCTAAGAGCATTAGCTCGGTAATGCATGAATATCGCTGACTTTTTAGCGATATTCATGCATTGCGGCCGTTTATTATCGCATTTGCGATAAACCTTGATAATAGCAAGGTTTATGTTCGATAATTTCTGACGATGCTTAGCGGTAAAAAATTCGTTGGTAAGCATCGTTAGCGATAAATATCGCTTAACTTTGGTAATATGCACCAACGTCTGTTAACGTTCGATTCGAAGGAAATGAGGAAGTGTTGAAAAACATTGTCTGCGCCATCTTGCCTTTTTTGAAATGCCACACTTTTGTCGTGCACGGCAGCCATTTTAGATGCCTTGACCAGACCCACTCTCTGCACGCTGTCGATTCGTAGCATGGCTCCCCACCCTCGCAAGCATCTTCCCCAGGCACTGGTCACCCCCGCTCTCTGTCTTATGCATCGGCAATAAACCTCCCCCCATCTGCGCTGCTCTTCCCTGAAAATCACACTCTGTGCCCGCCCGACACCTCCCTTTCGCCCTATTCACTACCGCACCCTCTGACACTCCTCTTCCTCTGTGTCCGATTGTCCAGGCTATCACCTAGCCCTGCAGATGTAGTTTATGGCCCCAGCTGTAAAGAATCACCCCTCTTCAAAGGAGTTATAGTAGATCAAGGCCCACACCCGATGAGATCCGTCACACCACACGTGTTCCTACTATCTGAAAACCATCCTGTATTGTGATTGGGGAGGGGACCGAGCCTGAAGCGGAAGATTCCAGGAATGACTCTTTGTACATCAAAGTTTTTACAATTATGTGTCACATTAAAAATATATAGCACTCCAACAAAGTAGTAGGAATATAAAACTTTAATAACATATAAATATATACAACAAAACAAAAACAGTAAAAACATTTAAACAACGAAGAGACCGTGGCAATTTCTTTTGAATTCCTGATGAGGACATGTTACTAGTTCTTTCAAATTATGAAAATTCAGAAGATGTTGCCTGGGGGTGGGTCGTCAGTAGCAGTCTGTTGTGCGAATAGTTCCAAGGCAGCAGAACGCGCTGAAATCTAGATGGCACGAAAGTGATGTCTAGTAAGTTGCCGCCCAGCAAATAACGGCGTGGGGCGCCACGGGGGTGAGTGAGTCCAGTAGGCACCACAGCTATTCTTACCGGCATTGCAGAATTACTGCTGTGGACAATGCCTGTGCTGTAGCAGGGTCACAGCAGAAACAAAAAGGATTCTGTTGAAGATGTTGTTGGTTTTCAATTTGAAAACAGTTCTGGTGTCAACTGCTATGCTAATGTAGTGGTTAATGTTTTGTTTTCTCTAGAAAATGTAAAAGAGGGGGAGGCAGTCCAAAGTTCCGTTAAAAGGGCAAAGGAAAGGATCGGTGGTTTGAACTATCAGTCAAAAAGGGGAGGGGGTGCAACAATTTTTCCTACCGGGTCACACTGTGCTTTCACCGGAACTGAGGTCTGCAGGATTCTAGTAATTCAAAGTGAGGCTGGCACCAGCATGGGAGCGCCGACGTCCCGCGGATACAGTTTCGTCACTCCACGGGCGATCATGGCAGTCATTCCCCATCGGGGGTGTCTGCGGTGGTCGGGGATTCCCGCGGCTCCTCTAGAATCTTCAAGGTCGTGGAGGACTACGGTGGTGGAGTCAACCAGTGACCGGGCCATTTCTTTATGGTGGGCCCGCTCTTGCCAGGTCGACCGCCATTTTGAGAGTTCGGTAGCTACTGGCGATCGCGGGGTCAAATGAGCGGACGGGCTCCACCCTGCCGGGCGAGACGTTGCAGCATGGCCACAGTGGAAGAACCCTTTTCCGGGCGCCTGGAGCGCTGAGGGTGCAGCTGGGAAGCCTCCACCTGGGGAGGCGGGAGATGCCTGTTCGCACCGTCTCTCCCTCCCAGTGCACCCCACGGCGTCTCGCTTGAGATTTGTTATGGCTGGACCAGGCGATGAGGACGAGGGGGGGGGGGGTCGGAGGCATGTGCAAGACATCCCCCCCCGTGTTGTCGCAGCCATTATTCAAGACAGAAGAAGTGTCCCGTCCGTCTTCGGGCCGGGCTTCAGGTAGATGTCGGCCGGACGCCCCTGGCTCTGGCCCCATGAACGGGTTTCTTGGTTTATCGGCTGCAGCCGGATCCCGTCGGCCTCGGCCCCCCGACCGTTGGTGGCCGGACCGGAAAAGCATGTGGCGGGACTACCTGCAACTCTCAAGGGCCACCGCGGCCGGACTGGGAGAGAGAGGGGAGGGTCGAGGAGACATTCCCCCCCCCTGCAACTGTTCAGCGTTGTAAAGGCAATCCCCTGGCCGGGTCCCGCTGGCCTCGGCCTCTCCTCCGGCTACACCCTACGTTAGGATCTCCTGGCCGAGGCGTGGCAGCAGGACCCGCCTTATATGGGCTGCTCCCGGCTGGGCGTAGCCGCAACCCTGCCCCACCTTGGAAGTTTCCAGAGTGGGGGCGGATGTTCTACTGACTTGCATTTTCCCTAGTCTATCGATTTTTTTGGCGTGGCAGGCGGTGGGACAGCGAGGGGTGATTTGGTTTCTCTTACTGTTTTTCTGGTCTCTCACCACTGGCATATTTTAACGTTTTCTTGTTTCTAGGACATTAATAGGTTTCATTACGTTATGTTATCGTTTCTTTGTTCGTTGTTTAATAAAAGTTCATGTTCATCAGTGGCCTACTGATTTTCGTTTTCCTATTCTTTTCTTTCCAGGTTGTTTCATGCTAAAGTTTCTGTTAACAGGATACAGTGATCACTTCGTTATTATTGCATATGTCCTTTTCACTAGGGGTGCTCTCTGGTCGGGCCAGATGACGTATCTCTAGTAAATGGTCCGGGTGAAACAGGTGCATCAATCAGTGGGGAGTAGATAGGCATGACAGATTACAACGGGGGAGAAAGGTCCGCATTACGTACCCTTTCACTATTTGCAAAGATTTTCCTACGTATATTTGCAAACAGGGAATACCTCCAAAAAGAACCAATTCCCAAACAGTCAATGTTTGGGGAAACAATCAATCAATGAGGAACGAAATAGGCACGACGTGTTAAAGGTTTGCGTTACCTACCCTTCACTATCTGGAAAGGGAGAGAGAATATTCCTATTCTTCCTCGTTTGCAGGCAGAGAAGATTCTTAAGAGAATCAACTTCGAACAATTCAATGCTCGCTTCAAACAATCAACAAGGGGTACTGTGAACACAAATGAACGCCGCTTATGTACATACACATTGGTATTATCAACAGGTTGTTCCTAATGTTTCTATTTTAGGGAGGTCAAAAAGAGATCCCATTAGTGGCCTACTGATTTTGCTCGATTCCTTTTGTTTTTTTACACGATTTTTCGCTATCTGCAAAGACTAAACAGAGTATTGCGACTCTGTGCTTGTTTGTAAATAGAGAATGAACCAAAGAGAACAATCAATCAAATGGAGAGAGAAGCAGGCACGACGGATTACAACGGGGGCAACGGGGGCAAAGGCCTGCGTTAACTACCCTTCACTATCTGCAAAGAGAGAGTACTCCTAATAGAAATGAGTGGGGGGCAGCATTCAAAGCAGATCAGTGTGCATAAACACGAAAATGTTTTTACTTACCACGTACTTGACATTCGACAGCTTATGATATTTGCTATTAAAAAACCATTGAAATTCACTGAAAAAAACCATAGGTTATAGACCATATATAGTTAGGAATTAGCATTTAAAAAACCTTATTTTACTCACACAAAACCATTGAAATTCCATATATAGTTAGTTGCACTAACTATATATCGCGCACCCGCAATCCACTGCTGATCATGTCACATATTACATCATTCATGACATGGTCAGTGACATCACTGATGACATCACTGATGACATCTCAAATGACCGCAAGTGCCGCGTTAGAAAACAACATCGTGACGCCTCCCGTCCGCATGACGTTTCACGTTGTCGCGTGATACGTCATATGACGTGCTACGTTAGCGAACTGGTACGCGAAGCGAGTCGCAAAGCGCAGGTTTCTGGAAGCAAACCGGGAGGCCCTGCAAAGCGCTTAACGTAAACACAGCAGGTCATGTGACTTGGTAATAACACTTTTCATTGGTTCATTTCACTTTTGGTTTCCTAATGATGTAAGACTAGGTCATATAATCTAAAATGAACACTTTTCATTGGTTGAGAACTCTTGTTTTTCCCAAATGATGAAAATCCCTCCTTCTTTCCTCACTCTGACTTTCATCATTGTGAGAGAAAGACCCTTTGTGATCACTGAGCAATGGCTTCTTTAGTAGCTTCAGCTGGTGCTTCCCCACCACCTCCACCACATCCAAGGAAGAGTGGACCACCTGCTCAAGTTATAATTCAGCAAGAAGAGGAAGAAGAGGAAGACGAGGAAGAGCAGGAAGAGAGGCAGTTTTTGCCTGAGGAGCCCAGGACGTCTCACCGGAAAGAAAACTTCATTTGGCAAGTTTTTTAAAATTCCCAAAGGTCAGAAAAAAGTAAATGCAAGATACGTAACTTGCCTTATATGTCAAGATAGACTGTCCAGAGGAACCGAGAAAAAATACAGTTTCGGAAACTACACAATGCATCGCCATATGACTAGGTGGCATCCTAACAACTACAGTGCTGCACAGTTTCGGAACGACCTAGATAATCTCCCTATTATGGCCAGAAGATCTGTTGTACCGGAAGTAACGGGACCAGAGGGCAGGGAGATGGTGCCAAATATACAAATGAGATTTGGTGAAGTAAAACACATCTGCGTATTTTGCGATGGATTCATTTGCTACGGAGAAAGAAGCATCACTCTGATCAACAGAGCTATTGACTATCATATGCAAGTTTGTACGAAACGCCCAAAATAATAAATACTTTTTTTTTGTTTTGTTGCTCCTGTTGAGCCCTTTACAATGAATCGTTTTCATTGCCCCCTCTAAGAAAAACCCCCAAAAATATAAAACTGTTCAGAAAAATTCAAAAAAAGTAAAAAAATGTTCAGAAAAAAAAAAAAAAAAGTTCTTTTCAGAACTACCTCCCCGTTATTAAAAAATTGGTACAATATTTGGAACTGTGCCAACCTCTATTTCTCTTAGTTCGCTTCCCAGTTCGCTCGCCGGTACACGAACCGGAAGCGAACCAAAAACAGTAAGTATAAGGGAAGGAAACAGACACTTATGTTAAAAGAAAGACAGCTATAGGGGAGTAAACTAGAGATACTATTACCCGTAATCCACTGCTGATGATGTCACATATTACATCATTCATGACATGCTCAGTGACATCATCAGCAGAGGATTGCGGGTTTTTTGGCAACGTGCCTTATCCACGGTTTAATAACGCTGCCTTTTGCTTTATATAAGTTTTCAAATTGTATGAAATATATACCAATAGGTCGTTATGAACCTTTAGGTAGTGCTTTTCTTCATGAGGTCTGGTCGCTTCCATACACATACAGATGTTTCAAAGATGATCAAGAAGTTTATCTGAATGGAGAGGAATGCACTGAGACGCCAGATCATTCACTAATGTGTAGGCACATACAGTTACACGGTTCATGCAACAAACACCGACCAAATATGGCTTGCGTGTTGCAAGGCACGCCAGTTCCTGCTATCATCCCCACGTTCAAGTTGTTGGAAAATGGTAGTTATTTTATGCTCAATAATGAAGATTGTTCTGGGTTAATTAAAAGTATTCCTTTTATCGTAACAGTAAGTGAACGGGTTATTTGCTGCAGAAATGTTCTATTTCCTCCCACACATGAACATAGGGAGTTTTCAATCTGGCCACAAATACCAACCTTGGGAGCAGATTTCAACGGCATGGCAAGAATAAGAGCTCTTTTGTCTCAGAGAGAGGTGGCCTTGAGTTCGGCCCGTGAAACTTTCGTGCTTCACATAGCGAACACCCGTACAGAGGTGCAGACCCTTTTCAATTCAGATTTGCCTTTCAATTTCAGCAAGATGGTTCGGACTATCTTTAACGCATCCTCCACAAAGGCCCTGGCGCACTTTTTTAAAGTTGTTACCAGTGGTCTCGTGACTTCATTTGAGAAAATCTTTGGAGTCATCCCTGCTTTCTTTCATTCTATTTTCTCCACTCTGCTTCGTGGATTGCCATTTTTACTTGCATTATCAGCGGACGCTCTTGTGCTTTTTTACATTTTTAAATATGGATGTCCCTCCTATGCAACCTCCCGCCCTGCAGCTGCTGACACTGTTAAGCAATCGCATGCTAGAATATTATGGCACAATGCCGTTGGCGATATTAAGCACGGCATATGGATTATCTTTTCGATTCTCCTACTTCACCTGTGTCCAGCCTGTATTTCACTGCCTGACCTGTGATTTCGATTGGGCTATTGATTTGTGTCTCTGCGGACCGGTTTCTCCTGACGTCGACTTTAATCAGCTGATGACTCCTATCATTACTCCCGAGTTGGTTTGTCCTGGCGAAAGGATTATGGCTGTGGCATTGATGCATGGACTAATTGGTCCCTGGAATTTACTGGCGGCAGCACAGTCTTTCTTGGAACAGAGCTTTCTTGAAAACCCACCGAGCTGTCCTCTGATGGTGATAGAGGATCCGGTGCTGGGAGAGCACGTATGTTCTTTTCCGCTTTTAAATTGGATGGCTGAACTGTTTTCGGATGAAGACGGTGACTTCCTATTGGAGGCTGTTGCAGCTTATTTTGCATACACAGTTATGTCATAGACCTTTTTCATGTTTGATATGCTGAGTACTAGCATTTCATTGACAATTCATTGACTTATTTGTCAAGTTTTTATTATTTACCTTGCCTATTGGCTTAAGACTCGATAAAGTACTTGGCTGTTTTATTTTTCTTTAGCATTAAATTTTCCTAGTTTTTAATGCTTTACCTTGTGGACCGTCCACATATAAACTTGCAATCTGCTCTCATGAGATGGCACTTCTATTATCTTATTCAGTTCGTTTCCGGATCATGGGGAGGTGTCATCTAGGTCCTGGATATCTTTACAACGTGTTAAGTTAGCATGGGCTCATTACCGGTTTAAACGCCATTTTTCCTTTTTTGCAACTTCTGCACACGACACTTAGTTGTTGCTTTAGCTTTCAACCTAGTAGTTCATCGTGGTTTACATGAGAATAATATGTTATTGCTCTACTATCTGCTTTGCTTGTTAAACTATATCTGTACAGCGAGTGCTAAAGTTTCAAGAACAACACGATACAGAATTGTTATGAGGTCTGATCTCCACGACTTCATACTCATAACATAAGTGCAACTTCTGCCAATTCTGGGCATGAGGCGGGTTTTATATTGCTTTGCCGAACACACATACACAACACTTGATGCGGTTCACATGAAGAGAGAGCTGGTGTATGCTGATGTGATTCCTTCAAATCTAAGACACTAAAGTATGGGCACGCCCTAAACCAACACAAAGAGACCTTCTTAGCAAATAATATAATATGTGTATTAGGGAGGGTGAGATATAAGCAGCCGCGGGCCGTGGAGGGAGTTACGGTGAGGCAGGGAGGCGGGGAGGGGGAGAAGCAGGGTGGAGCCCTCTCCACCCTGCCCCTCCCCCTCCCCGCCTCCCTGCCCCACCGTAACTCCCTCCACGGCCCGCGGCTGCTTATAAGTGTTGCTAACTCTTATTCATTTACAGCATGTTAACATACTATCACCATTCGCTTTTTATGTACTAGTAACTATGGTGGTAATTTTGCTACTGATAATATGTGTACTTGTATTCTCCACCCTGCTTCTCCCCCTCCCCGCCTCCCTGCCTCACCGTAACTCCCTCCACGGCCCGCGGCTGCTTATAAGTGTTGCTAACTCTTATTCATTTACAGCATGTTAACATACTATCACCATTCGCTTTTTATGTACTAGTAACTATGCTGGTAATTTTGCTACTGATAATATGTGTACTTGTATTATCTAAGATACTACGCCTGAGAAGACGGCATTAGTAAATAAACATTTCAAATACACATGTGTTCTTCTTAACTCCATGTTCTGGTTTCTAAGAAATATATAACGACCGACTGTTCATGAGTTCCACGTATCCTGAGGTACTATAAGTTCATATTCTGGATTGTCTAAACATTGAGAGTTTGTTATATCCAATGTGACACTGTACCTAGCTTGCTAAGGGGTTTTTGATTACTAACGTGAGTTTTGGGACACCCTAATTCGCCGAGGTTCCAATCCTCTGTCCACAGTTCTGTGTGAGAACAGAAACCCTGCGACAGGGGCACCCCCGACCCTTGCTGGAGCTTCATCACACTTGCGATACAACTCCAGCAATGCGCCACCTTTACGGCACAGATACATCACGCATCTGTGCTGTTTTTGCCCCATGATGCGCCGCATTGTAAATGCAGCACACCATAGGTGACGGAACAGCGGCACAGAATGACTAACACATCCCTGGTGATGCGCCAGTCATCATAAATCTATCCCTATGCTTCTTATCTTGTTAGAGATGAACCGCCATATGTATCATCAAAGTTTTTTGCATTTCCTAAATAGCGAACTTTAAGGAATAAATAGCGATTCTTTACCATTCCTAGTTTGCGATTAGCTATTTGCTAATTACAAATTACCCATTCATTTCCTTCATTTCCATAGGGCGGTTGGACTCACTTTTAGCTCGAACGGCTGAATGGATTTCCACGAAACTTGGCAAAAGTGTAGGGACTGGTAGCCCGATGTGCCTTTGCTATGTCTCAAGATATATGCTCCAGTGGTTTTTACGAAAATTAACTTTGAAAAATATATATTGGGCTACATTGGCCTATATATATGTTGGAGCCCAAATGTAGCCCAATGTAGCCCAATGAAGCCCAATGTAGCCCAATGTAGCCCAAAGATGGCCGCCAGAGACAAAAAAAACAAATGTAGCCCAAATATCAGCCAGATGTAGCCCAACTATAGCCCAGTGACAGAATGACCAATCAGCTTCGCAAACCTCCGTTACGCGAAGCGGAGCGCTGTTACAGATATATATCTTTTTTTGAACGTTAATTTCTCAAAATCCACTGGAGCACATATATTGAGACCTAGCAAAGGCACATCGGGCTACCAGTCCCTAATATTTTGCCAAGTTTCGTGCAAATCCATTCAGCCGTTCGATTATTATTATTATTATTTTTTTTGCCCCGCGGGGCCCTTTTAAAACCTCCACATCAAACCTAGGGGGTCAGCGAGGATCTACTATGCCCCCTTATGGTTATTTCCCCCTTTGTTTTGGCCTCCTCTTGTCTCTCGATCCTACCAAGAGACAAGATGGCGGCCGCTACGGACTTTTTGGAATGTTGACAGACGCCAGAGAACCAATCAGCTTCGCTTCACAAAGCTCCGTTGCGCGAAAAGTACGCGTCCTGGGACGCTGCCCGGTCCGCTGTTACAGATATATATCTTTTTTTAAACGTTAATTTCTCAAAATCCACTGAAGCACATATATTGAGACCTACAAAAGGCACATCGGGCTACCAGTCCCTACAATTTTGCCAAGTTTCGTGCAAATCCATTCAGCCGTTCGGGCTAAAAGTGAGGCCAACCGCCCTATGGAAAACTCAATGTTAAAAACACGTTTTGGGACCCCCCTTTTTTCTCGGCCCCCCCTTGACGAACCCCCCCCAAATTTTCAAGGGCTGCTCAGAAACAAAATGTGCCATTTTCCTGAAAATGTCAGCCAAATCCGTCCACAAACGCCAAAGTTATTAGACATAGAATTTTCAAAAATCCCATAGAGAAAAAATCCTAACTATATATACCTACTGGCGACCGCCAGTAGGTAATATATATATACATATATATATACATATAACCCTAAAACACTACCCCCAGCATGACCCTACACTACGCAAACACTACAACACTACCCAAAACCCTAAAACACTACACCCCAGCATGACCCTACACTACGCAAACACTACAACACTACCCTAAACCCTAAAACACTACCCCCAGCATGACCCTACACTACACAAACACTACAACACAACCCTAAACCCTAAAACACTACCCCCAGCATGACCCTACACTACGCAAACACTACAACACTACCCAGAACCCTAAAACACTACCCCCAGCATGACCCTACACTACGCAAACACTACAACACTACCCTAAACCCTAAAACACTACCCCCAGCATGACCCTACACTACGCAAACACTACAACACTACGCAAAACCCTAAAACACTACCCCCAGCATGACCCTACACTACGCAAACACTACAACACTACCCTAAACCCTAAAACACTACCCCCAGCATGACCCTACACTACGCAAACACTACAACACTACCCAAAACCCTAAAACACTACCCCCAGCATGACCCTACACTACGCAAACACTACAACACTACCCTAAACCCTAAAACACTACCCCCAGCATGACCCTACACTACGCAAACACTACAACACTACCCAAAACCCTAAAACACTACACCCCAGCATGACCCTACACTACGCAAACACTACAACACTACCCTAAACCCTAAAACACTACACCCCAGCATGACCCTACACTACGCAAACACTACAACACTACCCTAAACCCTAAAACACTAGCCCCAGCATGACCCTACACTACGCAAACACTACAACACTACCCTAAACCCTAAAACACTACCCCCAGCATGACCCTACACTACGCAAACACTACAACACTACCCTAAACCCTAAAACACAACCCCCAGCATGACCCTACACTACGCAAACACTACAACACTACCCTAAACCCTAAAACACTACCCCCAGCATGACCCTACACTACGCAAACACTACAACACTACCCTAAACCCTAAAATACTACCCCCAGCATGACCCTACACTACGCAAACACTACAACACTACCCTAAACCCTAAAACACTACCCCCAGCATGACCCTACACTACGCAAACACTACAACACTACCCTAAACCCTAAAACACTACCCCCCAGCATGACCCTACACTACGCAAACACTACAACACTACCCTAAACCCTAAAACACTACCCCCAGCATGACCCTACACTACGCAAACACTACAAGACTACCCTACACCCTAAAACACTACCCCCAGCATGACCCTACACTACGCAAACACTACAACACTACCCTACACCCTAAAACACTACCCCCAGCATGACCCTACACTACACAAACACTACAACACTACCCTAAACCCTAAAACACTAGCCCCAGCATGACCCTACACTACGCAAACACTACAGCACAACCCTAAACCCTAAAACACTACCCCCAGCATGACCCTACACTACGCAAACACTACAACACTACCCTAAACCCTAAACACTACCCCCAGCATGACCCTACACTAAACAACCACCACAACTCTACACTACACTAACACAACACTACACTACACAACACTACACTACACAATCACTAACCCACGAAAAAATGAACACAAACCCACTTACCTCTCTCGTCATCGTGGTTTTCACAACGCAAATGCATTTACCATACATGCCTTTAAAACGTAATTCTTTGTAAAGGCATGCGCGATAAATGCACATGCGTTTTGAAAAAATGCGGGATAATGGTATGCGAGGTCAATGACCTTGCGGGATAATGGTATGCGGACTGAAAGTCTGCGGGATAAAAAATGCGGGAAAATGGCTGCAAACCATGATTAGCAGCAGACTTCCCTGGTGAGCTTTAGCTTTACTACAGTGATCTAATGAGCAACTAGAGTGCTAACATTCAGAATTTATGGCAAATGTGTGACACATCTGAATGCCTTCTTGATAGAACCAAAGTAAACAAGCATTGAAAATGCAATAGATCTCGCCCTCGTTTAAGTTAAAGCCATTCTGTTTGTAATGAGGTGGCTTTTTAGCTTTGCTTTTATTAGTGTTTTTAAAACTTTCATGTAAATAACATGCATATGTATGCATATATGTATATGTATGCATGCATTTATATTTATATAGATATGCAGATTATATATGTTTATATATGTATATTACCTACTGGCGATAGCCAGTGGGTATATATAGTTAGGATTTTTTCTCTATGGGATTTCTGAAAATTCTATGTCTAATAACTTTGGCGTTTGTGGACGGAATTGGCTGAAATGTTCAGGAAAATGGCACATTTTGTTTCTGAGCAGCCCCTGAAAATTTGGGGGGGTTTCGTCAAGGGGGGGCCGAGAAAAAAGGGGGGTCCCAAAACGCGTTTTTCCCATTCATTTTTCCATAGGGCGGTTGGACTCACTTTTAGCTCGAACGGCTGAATAGATTTACATGAAACTTGGCAAAATTGTAGATATGGTTTGCCCGACGTGCCTTTGCTATGTCTCAATATATGTGCTCCAGTGGATTTTGAGAAATTAACGTTTAAAAAAAAATATATATCTGTGACAGAGCTCCGGTTAGCGCCCCGGTTCACGTACCTGACGCGTAACGGAACTTCGCGAAGCGAAGCTGATTGGCTCTCCGGTGTCTGTCAACATTCTAAACAGTCCGGAGCGGCCGCCATCTTGTCTCTCGGTAGGATCGAGAGACAAGATGTGGTGAAAAACAAAGGGGGAAATGAAGGAAAGGGGGCAAGGTAGACCCCTCCTGACCCCCTAGGATTGATGAGGGGGATATTAAAGTGCCCCGCGGGGCAAAAAATAAAAAAAACATTTTTTTTTGCGATTTTACGCCGTAGAGGCGCGTCCCGGTACGCGAACCGGGCAGCTCACCGGGCAGCTAACCGGGCAGCTAACCGGCAGCGTAGCTGTCAACATTGTAAACAGTCCGGAGCGGCCGCCATCTTGTCTCTCGGTAGGTTCGAGAGACAAGATGTGGTGAAAAAAGAAGGGGGAAATGAAGGAAAGGGGGCAAGGTAAACCCCTCCTGACCCCCTAGGATTGATGAGGGGGATATTAAAGTCCCCCGCGATTTTTCACGGTAGAGGCGCTTACCGGTACGCGAACCGGGCAGCTAACCGGCAGCGTAACGGGAGTCCGCCATCTTGTGTTTTTGGAGCGTCCGGTTCGCGTACCGGGTAGCGTCCCGGTAAGCGTAACAAGGGGAAAACCAAGAGAAACAGTAAAAAAAAACATGAAGGGAATAGATTTCCAGCAAACTTGGCAAAATTGTAGGGACTGTTTGTTTGATGTGCCTTTGCAAGGCCTCAAGATATGTGCACGTGTGGATTTTGTCTAATTAAGGTTAAAAAAAATATATATATCTGTAAGCGTGCTCCGGCACGCTTACGTTACGGGTTTTGTTTGCGCTGCAGAGCCGATACGTCACGGTTATGCGACGCGTCATGAGGCGTCTCACGTGGCTACGTGATACGTCACTTAATAAAGAATATATTTTACAGCTATAGATATTAGCTTTTAAAAAACCAATGAAATTCACTGAAAAAACCATAGGTTATAGACCATATATAGTTAGGAATTTGCATTTACAAAACCTTGAAAATTCACTGAAAAAACCATAGGTTAGAGACCATATATAGTTAGCTGGACATTTTATTGACATAAAACCAATGAAATTCCATATATAGTTAGTTGCACTAACTATATATCGCGCACCCGCAATCCACTGCTGATGATGTCACATATTACATCATTCATGACATGGTCAGTGACATCACTGATGACATCACTGATGACATCTCAAATGACATCACTGATGACATCACTGATGACATCTCAAATGACATCACTGATGACATCATGACACACCAATACCAGTTACTACATACGCACTCACTGATTCCTACGTCTACACACACATTCACTCATTCACCCATACAATCACTCATACATACAGTCACTCATTATTACAACACTATCATATGCACTCATACACCTATGCAGACACTCACACACTGCCACTCATCCATGGAGTTACTCACACACCTAGTCAGTCCTGTAAAGAATCAATCACACTTCCATTTCCTCATCTATACAGTTAAACACAGAACACCATACTTCAGTGACATCACTGATGACATCACTGATGACATCTCAAATGACATCACTGATGACATCTCAAATGACATCACTGATGACATCATGACACACCAATACCAGTTACTACATACGCACTCACTGATTCCTACGTCTACACACACATTCACTCATTCACCCATACAATCACTCATACATACAGTCACTCATTATTACAACACTATCATATGCACTCATACACCTAGTCAGTCCTGTGAAGAATCAATCACACTTCGATTTCCTCATCTATACAGTTAAACACAGAACACCATACTTTTTCACGCATATACTAACACATACTTACTCTCTTATACAATCACTGATACAAGTACACATTGATATGCACAGAGTCACACACCTCCCAGCCAGCCACACACACACTCAGTCTTCCATACATCCACTCATTCTTCAATATGTAAAACATATTTAAACTTTACAAAAACACACAGACACTAGATGATGTCATCAGTGATGTCATTTGAGATGTCATCAGTGATGTCATCAGTGATGTCATTTGAGATGTCATCAGTGATGTCATCAGTGATGTCACTGACCATGTCATAAATTATGTAATATGTGACATCATCAGCAGTGGATTGCGGGTGCGCGATATATAGTTAGTGCAACTAACTATATATGGAATTTCATTGGTTTTATGTCAATAAAATGTCCAGCTAACTATATATGGTCTCTAACCTATGGTTTTTTCAGTGAATATATATATATATATATATATATATATATATATATATATATATATATATATATATACATATATATATATATATATATATATATATATATATATATATATATATATATATATATATATATATATATATATATATATATATAAAGAACAAAGAATTGCCCCTATGTGGGATGCACTTACAGGTAGGAATTGCACTGCCACGAAAAAATTGCTGGTCCACAGCTACCTCATTTGGGCAGCTAATTGTGGTACGGGAGGTGCCTTTTACTTGCGGGGTGCTTGCGGGAACATTGGCAATCCTTTTAAAACTTTTTTGCATGTGAATGGCGGCGGCGACCCACTGGGGTTCTACTAAACCACCAGTCCCAGAAAGCATTGCTTCAGGTGGTACACCTGCGTATAATTACTGTGGGTATTTACAGGTGCTTGCCGCTTGGCGTCATGTCACATGGACTGCCACTGAAGAGGGCATTGGCCCGAAACGCATCTGGCAGGAAAAGGACTTTGTTCGAGGCTCGCACCCCTGCTTTGTCATCAATTCCTACCTGTAAGTGCATCCCACCTAGGGGCAACTCTTTCTTCTTTTTGTTAGCGGCCAGCCCGGTCACGGGATTGCACTACCGCGAAAAAACTGCGTGTCCACAGCTACCTCATTTGGGCAGCTAATTGTGGTACGGGAGGTGCCTTTTACTTGCGGGGTGCTTGCGGCAACATTGGCAATCCTTTAAAAACTTTTTTGCATGTGAATGGCAGCGGCGACCCACTTGTGTTCTACTAAACCACCAGTCCCAGAAAGCATTGCTTCAGGTGGTACACCTGCGTATAATTACTGTGGGTATTTCCTGGTGCTTGCCGCTTGCCGTCATGTCACATGGTCTGCCACTGAAGAGGGCATTGGCCCGAAACGTGTCTGGCAGGAAAAGGACTTTGTTCGAGGCTCGCGCCCCTGCTTTGGCATCAATTCCTACCTGTAAGTGCATCCCACCTAGGGGCAACTCTTTCTTCTTTTTATACATATATATCTATATACATATAGGTAGTTATAGTTAGGATTGTTTTCCATAGGAAATCCGCAACATTCTATTGGGAATAACTTTGGCACCGGTGGACGAATCTTCGCGAATTTCTCAAAGAAGATGGCCCGCTCCGCTTTGCTCCTTTCCTGAAAGTTTGGGGGGGATTCGTCAAGCGGGGGCCGAGATAAAAGGGGGTCCCAAAACGTGTTTTTCCCATGTTAATTTCCATAGGGCGGTTGGACTCACTTTTAGCCCGAACGGCTGAATGGATTTCCACGAAACTTAGCAATATTGTAGGGACTGGTAGCCCGATGTGCCTTTGCTATGTCTCAAGATATGTGCTCCAGTGAATTTTGAGTAATTTAGATTAAAAAAAATATATATATCTATAAGCGCGCACCGGTACGCGCACCGGGGCGCGTACCGTATGCGTAACGGGAGTATGCGAGCGGAAAGCTGATTGGTTCACGGGTGTCTGTCAACATTCCAAACAGACCGGAGCGGCCGCCATCTTGTGTCTCGGTAGGATCGAGACACAAGAGGTGCCAAAACAAAGGGGGAATAACCAAAAGGGGGCAGGGTAGACCCCCCCGACCCCCTAGGTTTGATGTGGGGGTCATAAAAGGGCCCCGCCGCATAAAAATAAAATTTAAAAAAAAACGATTTTCGCGAGGGGTGCGCCCGGTACGCGCCCGGTGAGCGTACCCTGGAGAAAAAACAATGACAGACTTCTTTACAAATGTAGCATTTTTTAATACATTGGAGGTAGTTCTTTTTCATTTTTTTAAGAACACAGCTCTTTGATGAGAATTGGAGGTAGCTCTGAAAATAACTTTTGTTTTTCTTCTTTTTTTTAACAAAAACAAAAACAGGGAACTGGAAACAGCTCAACAGGAGCCCAAAAAAAAATAAAAATTAGGCCTGGGGATGGCAGCGGTGGTTCTCGAGCGCTCGAACCATGAGTGTGACACTTTGCTCCCCATAGCAAAGAAGATGGTCACATTTTCAACATTTTATAATAGCCTGATTAAAAGCAGGCTGAATATTTGGTATCATCTCCTGCTCACGCCGACGCACAGAAGGTGTTGCTCCACCGGTAGAAGTAGAGCCACCAACCCTGGGAGCCTCTCGTGCCAGAGCCCTGACACTCTCCCGTGCATAGTTCTGGGGATGTTTCCTTTCCACGTGGCGTGTCATCGTACAGTTCCCGAAGCTGTATTTTTTTCTGGGATTTCCTCTCGATAAGATGGTGTGGCATATTTTACACTCCACTTTTAGAGCATTTACCTTCTTCTCCCCCTCTGGAATTTTGAAAAATTTCCAAATGAAATGTTCCTTCACATTTCGTTCAGGAACCTCCTCATCAATGAAATCCTCAGTCTCATCACTGCTGCTGGATGGTCTTGCAGCGATGATAATAGAAGTAAATATGACACAGGTGCCAAAACCAGGTCTTGCACTCACAAAAGTGAAACAAGAAGTGAAGGCAATGGGTGGGGATTTCAGTCTTTGTAAAAAAAAAAAGTTAGGAACCAATTAAAAGAGTTATTTCAAGGTCATATGACTTGTTACGCTTACGCTACGCGCTCTGGAGCGCTTCCGGGGGCGCGTAGCGTAAGCGCATCAGGACGTTGCGCGATCGTATGCGCTCGCGTGCTTCCGGGTGCGCTTACGCAGTGCGTCATATGACGCATCACGAGGTTACGCGAAACGTCACGATGTTGTTTTCATTCGCGAGAATAGCGCTACCAGGACGCTCACCGGTATGTGCCCCAGGGTGCGCCGCAACATTGCACGTACCCGTGCGTTCACCGGTACGTGCACCGGGGCAAAACCCCCCCCCCCCAAAAAACTATTAAATAATTATACAATATAAAATACGTTATAATTTTTTTTACTTTTTATACCTATAGAGATTTGCTATTAAAAAACCATTGAAATTCACTGAAAAAACCATAGGTTTCACACCAGTTATAGTTAGGAATTAGCATTTAAAAAACCTATTAAATTCACTGAAAAAAACATAGGTTTCACACCTGTTATAGTTAGCTGGAAGTTTTACTCGCATAATACCATTGAAATTCCCACGTTATAGTTAGTTGGACTCACTATAACTTGCGCGTGCAATGCACTGCTGATGACATCACATATTACATCACTCATGACATGGCCAGTGACATCACTCATGAAATAATTAAAAGGGGGCAGAGTAGACACCCCCTGACCCCCTAGGTTTTCTAAGGGGGTCTAGAAGGACCCTGAAGGGCAAAACCCCTTTTTTTATTTTTTATTTTCGCGTGGTAAGCGCTGGGTGCGCTCCCAGGTTCGCTCTCCGGTACGCGCACCCTGAGCGCACCACGGGGAAAAACAGTGTAAAAAAATAGAGTAAAAAAATAATGTAGAGTGTTTAGAGGTAAGTTAGCTCTGAAAAGAGCTGTTGTGTTATGTGGGTGTTTTTTGTACCTACAAGTAGGTACCAATGCAGAGTCTTATATTCAAGAGGAAAACTCTATTCCCCTCATCTGTAAAATGCACACCATCTCTCCTATACATGCCTTGCATGTTGTAACGCAAGTTGTTGTGGTAAATGGAACCCATACCATAGTCTCTGAGGAAAGCAAAAACTGTTTTATTTACATGTTTCCTTGCTTTCTCAATCTGTGGACAAAATTGTTTGGACCAGTTCCATTTTTGCCTTTGGCATATATTAGAAAATACCAAGGCAGTTTTTGGAAAAAGGGACATCAATTGC
This sequence comes from Lissotriton helveticus, assembly GCF_964261635.1. Lineage (NCBI taxonomy): Eukaryota > Metazoa > Chordata > Amphibia > Caudata > Salamandridae > Lissotriton > Lissotriton helveticus. The sequence goes on along the minus strand of NC_136067.1, from coordinate 1,542,843,123 downwards.
CCAAAGATGTCCTTTAAAAGCATTTCCAGACCTACCCCAGTCAAAGTGCCTAAGTCATTTCCACCACAGTGCACAATTATAAGGTCAGGGTATGGTAAATGCATAAAGGATTTTACCAATGGTATCAATAGGTGACTCCTCAATCCTCTCTGTCTAATCCATACAATGTCCACATTTGGTAAATCAAGGTTGTAAATACCTCTGTTAGCTGCATATTTTTGACTCCAGTTGACATAGCTATGACCCACAAACCAGACTTTGGCATTTTGAAGGTAGATGTGCTTCTAGTCAGATGAGTTGTGGAAATGAAATGGCAGTTTGATTATGAAAAAAGTGTTTAAGAATCAGTGCAGTTGAATAACCAAAAATGATTGGAGCTTTCTTAAAAATCTCCACTGAAAATTAAGGTGCATGCTTTTTTTTGTACGAAGTTATTTCAATGGTTGAGAAAAAGTCATTTAAACGAAGATTGCATTTCATTAGCTAGTAGATTGAGAGGTCAAACAGCCTTGATGGATTTTTTTGCAACATAGTATGATGAACTTGTGAACTGTTTGCTGGGTTAGGAGGGAGTTACCATGGTTACAGGGTAAATGAGGACTGGGGGGATGGGTGAATGTTATGTGAGAAAATGCATGCAGTGTAATAAAATTGGCACCCCAGACAAGAATATGAAATGCCGTGAGAGATGTTTAAAGGTTTTTTGTAATGGCATAAATTGAGATAGAATATACAAAAAAAGAGAGGCATATTTACAAGCCTTGTGCAACCTTTAACATGGGTGGAAGCAGTGAATGTATGGAGAGGGATAGCAGATAGAAAACCATATGTAATGGTGTGGAGATGCATAAAGAATTTCAGTAATGGTATCAATTGAGATGGAATATAAGATAAAGAGGGGTATATTTACAAGACTCTTGCGCAATGTTTGACATGGGTGCAAGCAGAAAATGCATGCAGTGTAATAAAATTGCCACCCAGACAAGAATATGAAATGCCGTGAGAGCTGTTTAAAGGTGACGCATTGCTGGAGTGTGTCACAAAAGTGCAAACTCCAGCAATGCATCCTTTTACATGGGGCAAGCCCCATGTGAAAGGGCCTGCGTCAGTCTTACGCCTGCTGTGAGGCAGGCGCAAGATTTTGTCGCAACGGCGTCCTAAAAGTGACGCAGTGAAATCTCAAAATTAGGGCTGGGGACGGCAGCGGTGGTTCTCTAATGCTCGAGCAATGATCAAAATACTTTGTTCGCCGTAACAAAGTAGGGCATCACAATGTTTGCATTTGATGGATGCCTCATTAAAAATAGGCTGAATATTTGGGATCAGCTGCTCTGGTCGCCCACTCACCGATGCAGTTGCTCCTCCAGTTGAAGTAGAGGCACCATCCCTTGGAGCCTCTCGTGCTAGAGCCCTGACACTCTCCCGGGCATAGTTCTGTGGGTGCCTCCTCTGGATGTGCCGAATCATGGTGGAATTACCAAAACTGTACTTCCTTCTGGGGTCTCCTCTGGAAAGTACAGTATGGCAGATCTTACACTCCACCTTTGGAGCATTTACTTTTTTATGTCTCTCAGGAATATCAAAAAATTTCCATATGAAATGTTCTTTCACATTCGGCTGAGGAGGCTCTTCATCTATGAAACCATCTGACTCCTCACTGCTGCTGGATGCTCTGGCAGCCATTGTATCCACAGATTATAAGCAGACAAAAAAAGAGGTCTTGCTCTCACCAAAGTGAAAGAAGAAGTAAAGGAAAAGGGTGGGGTTTTCATTCTTTGGAAAAAAAATCTGTTAGCAACCAATGAAAATTGTTATTTTAAGGTCACATGACTTGACGCGCTAACGCTACGCGCACCGGAGCGCTTCCGGGGGCGCTCACGCGGCGCGAACGTAGGCGCTTCTCGGGGCGCTTACGCGGCGCGAACGTAGGCGCTTCCAGGGGCGCTTACGCGGCGCGCCTGAGTGACGTTTTGGTAGCTTTACGGAAATGCAAAATCATTTTCATTCGTAAAATCAAAAATACTGCTTTATAAGTATGGTACAGAATGTCTTGCATTATTATTTAGTTTTCATACATATCTTTTTTTTTGAACGCAGAAATAGCGCTCTCACTGCGTTCTCGGGAGAGCTTACTAGTGCGCGCACCCTAAGCGCTCCAAGTCAAAATGATACGGGTAAGCTTACCGGTGCGCGCACCCTGACCGCACCAGGAAAAAATGATTAAAAAAATATATATATACATTGAACAAATAATTAAAAAAAATATATATATAATTATTATTTGTAAAAAACAGCTAATAAAAAAAAATAAAAAGAAACGTAAGTTACAAAGTCGATATACAACGGAATTAGCTTTTTAAAAAACTATGAAATTCACTGAAAAAAACATAGGTTTCACAAACGTTATAGTTAGGAATTAGCATTTAAAAAACCTTTGAAATTCACAGAAAAAAACCATAGGTTTAACACTCGTTATAGTTGGGAATTAGCATTTAAAAAAACTTTGAAATTCACTGAAAAAACCATAGGTTTCACACCAGTTATAGTTAGTCAGTGATGTCATCAGTGATGTAATTTGAGATGTCATCAGTGATGTCATCAGTGATGTCATTTGAGATGTCATCAGTGATGTCATCAGTGATGTCACTGACCATGTCATGAATGATGTAATATGTGACATCATCAGCAGTGGATTGCGGGCGCACGAGTTATAGTGAGTCCAACTAACTATAACGTGGGAATTTCAATGATTTTGTATGAGTAAAATGTTCAGCTAACTATAACTGGTGTGAAACCTATGGTTTTTTCCGTGAATATATATATATATATATATATATATTCACCACAAAGAAGGACTTGAGCTTCGGGAGCTCACCCACATCGTCCCCGCACTCCTGCTATATTCGCCTCTCAACAGTTTGCACTTCCCTTCTCCATAAATTTCACAAGACTCCCGGTGCATTTCAAGGCTAGACCCCTCTTCATCAAGAAAGCAGAAGCATACAGCAAACTCGCTTCCATTTTTTACCCTTTTATTGATAAAAAAGTTCCGCCTGCAATGGGCGTGGCTCCTCGTTGACACCATCAAGCATGATGGTACAAGTAGTCCGTGCTGCGAGTTTGATACATTTGAATAAGTAGGTTGCATGCTCCTGCACATCCTGTCTTTTAATTCACCTTTAGTAGGAAAGGAGACTCAGGATAGTAAAGATGCACCATTATGTAGAACGACGTGCCAATCAGCGAAAGAGGGTTCTCCGCTACAACATCTTTGCCTCACTGTATTGTGCCTGTGAGCAGAGCAGTGCTCCTCCCCACGGCCATTTCCAGCAATGCAACATAGTCACCACAAAGAAGCACTTGAGCTTCGGGAGGTCACCCACGTCGTCCCCGCACTCCTGCTATATTCGCCTCTCAACAGCTTGCACTTCCCTTCTCCATAAATTTCACAAGACTCCCGATGTGTTTCGAGGCTAGACGCCAGATATGAGTAAGGCCAAAGCAACCGGTTGAAACGGGGCAAGCGACATTTCTTGAAAAAAGGAGAAATTGACTTTCAGCTATGAGTGCCTTTACCATTCTTTGGAATTTATAAAACACAGAGAAGCCATCTCCGTTTCCCAGACACTCCCCTGCGTTCTGGAGTACAGCGGCAGTAGATGAGCAGTATATAGGTTATATTTACCTTCCCACGCATTGGCCTTTACTATACATGCCATTACAGCGAAAATGATCATTGTAAAAGCATGCGTGGTAAAGGCATATTCATGGGAAAGACTGGCGTGGTAAAGGCATGCATGGTAAAGACGCATTCATTTGTGGTAATGGTGTGCTTGGTTCCCTCATACAACCGGGAAAGCCATTTTGAGCTGACATTTTTACACTGAGAATGGGAGGCACAGACACACCAATGGTAACACATCATCAGTGCCTAATTTAATCTGGTGGTTGCGGTGGGGGCCACCTTAACTCTTTTTTGGAGACCAACACTAATTTTTCCTCATTTGGCATTAATAGCGAGTATGAGAGGGAAAACCACACAAGGATTATAGAGGCCGGGAGATAAAGACCAAAACAGATCACAAAGGTTGGAAACAGGAGTCTGCACCAGTGATATAAAGAGGGCAGGGAGTGTCTGTTAGAGCACGGAAAAGCCATGAAGTCGATTTATTGACAACGCGGCCTTGGTGAATATTGAACAACTTAGGCGAGGGGAATGTCAGAAAAACCGCCTCACTATATACAGACCATCTGGAAGCCTCACAACCAGCATACAACAGACTGCATAGTGAGATACTCACCAACAGGAAGCAAAGAAATGTGTGCTATACAGGCCGTGCATAAAATAACATAACATAATGAAGGAGAATTAACAAAGATTACCTTTGAGTTCAGTCAGGGCCGGCTCTAGGGTGGTGCGACCGGTGCCACCGCACCGGGTGCTGACTTCGCACAGGGGCGCCTGTTTGATGTTTGCTAGTTTACATTGTCCTTAAAAGAACCTGCTGCCGCGTTCTCGGCCTCTAGCAATGTTCAGGCAGCAATTCAAATGTCAAGAAAACTCCGGTGATTAATGTTCTTCTAGGTGAGATTGGAGTTTTGTCCAATAGACGTTTTGACTCGTGGTGAGGTAGCCCAGAGGGTTAATATGCTTTCTGCAAAGAACATGTACCCTGCATATAACAAAGTGAATATAATGTAAACAGATCAGTGGGTTACTGTGTTTGTCTGAAACTTCCTTTTATCAGTTGCAGTTTACAGTGAACTATTAACTGTCATCAAAGATCTGCGTGCAGACATCAAGGTATAGATTAGAGAGTATGGATTATTTCCCCAGACTTTCATTATTCTAATTTTGCGAAAAGGGTTCACTTGGGTAAAGATCAGTTTTTGTTATTAAAGAGAGCCCCAATCCATTGCGTTACATTTTAAATTCAGAGTTTGTGCTTCTCCAGACCAAGTACTCTTCAACTATACTGTCTACCTGTATGGGTGACATGTGAATTCACCCCTTGTTGTCCTTTGTCTTATTACACACCTATGATTGATAGTCTCTGTGTAATGTGTGCGTTATGTCCAGTACTGTGACACCCTTCACTTTTATGAGTGACGCTATAAAATGTATCAAATGCATCTGAGAGAGAGTGGTTATGGAGACTGGTAAAGGGTGATAGGGAGGGAGGTAATCCGTGGCAGAGGTGGTCATTGGGGGAGGGGCGCCAAAAGACTGCCGCATTGGGCACCACCAGTGCTAAAGCCGGCCCTGAGTTCAGTAACAAAAACAAGCTCAGCCTTTCAAATATATACATTGAAATAGTTGCAAGAAATCGCATAACTATACATGTGAAACTGACGGTTTTCTTGGCAGTGTCTGTCAGGTATTTGTTAATATTACAAAAACGCGGGCTTCTGAACTCTCCGAGTTATCTGCCTTACAGTGTCTCTGAAACCTGTTCACAGTAAATCGTATCAAGTCTGTGGAAGGCAGCCTATCTTTATCTCACTTCACCTGTTGGCGAGTTCAGGGTTTCTCATGCGCTGCTTGCTGTATTGCTCCTATTTATCATTAGACCGAAGAAAATACTGAAGGTATCATGCGTAGTTCAGATTGCATCCGGGAGGGCAAAGTTTGCTAAAGGCATTAGAGTGAATACCTTTTATTGAGATGCACAGGGACTTTAGAGGTGAAGGTTACAATATAATGTATGCAGTGAGCTGGTAAGAGCTACGCGGGCCTCACAAGGGCAGTTTTTCAGAAAATGGCGCCTGGTGCGATTTTAGAAAAGATTGAACTTTGTTTTTAAAGCGCACACGGCGTGCAGGAGGGCACTCTCATTTGTGAGGTTAATGCATTTTAGTCATGATGCGCTCTGTTGGAAATGTAGGTGGTTCGCATAAAATGCTAACTAAAGAATGTATTGAAAAGAATCTTAGAGGAGAGGATGCCCTGAGAAAGATTTGAAAGGCAAATTGTGTGCCATTAAGAAAAGCAAGTGGAAATGCCACAGAAATGTGGCAAATGATTCCATTTGCTTGGTTTCTTGTATATAACTTCTATTTAGAGTTCTTGAAAAAATACATTTTTTAAAAGATTTAATTGTTTTTCCAAATAATAACAGAATTCTGTTTCTATGTAACACTGCATGCTAACTACAGCTGGAGAATGTGTATCACATCCATGCAGGTCAGAGTTTAAGGACAGCCATTTGACGAAAGGACACGGAGGAGAAAAGGAGGAGAAAAGGAGGGGGCTGGAGAAAGAGAAGCAGCCAGGCATTACATATTGAGGAATGAAAAAGTGGCACAAGCAGATGAGGGGTGAAGAGAAACGAAAGAATGCTGATAAGCTACTATCATGTTCAGGTTTCAGTATCCTGTCTACATGCCTACTGTCCCGTGCCTAAAATCTGAACACTGCCTACTGCTTGGTGACCTAAATATACACATGGATGACGCTATTAATCCAGACACTATTAAATTGATAGATATTACCACTATGTTAGGACTGTCACCTCTCATCCATGAACCTACACATAATAAAGGCCACACCCTGGACCAAGTTTATTCTTCCCGTCCTATTGATTCTCAAGCGCCGCAGCCGGTGTTGTGGTCAGATCATTATCTGATTACTTTTTTCCTCTCCTGTGTTTCACCCTCCAGAAGGAAACTTACTAGTCCTTCCAAGCGTGCGTCCCGACCTTTTCATCTTCTCTCTAATGAGAGTCTACTACAGGCGATGGAAGCTGCACCCTGTATTTTATCGGGTAACGTAGAAGATGATCTAGTCTATTTTATCGACTGGCTCACGGCAAGATTGGCAGCTCTCGTTCCTGAGAAAATGGCCAAGGTGGGTAATAAGAGGCCTTCTGCTCCTTGGTTCACTTCTCAGCTTAGGGAAGCTCGCCAAAATTGCAAGAGAGCCGAAAGAGTTTGGCGGAAGGACTACAACCCTTCGGCTAAAGCCAAACTTAAAACTTTGACTAGATCCTACCACAAATTGATATAGAATGAAAAAAAACTTCATCTGGAACGTCGTATTGACGACGCGGGAAACACATGCAGGGAAATCTTCAAAATTGTTAAGGACTTTACTGCGCCGTCCCTGAGTACCCTGGCTCAATCCCATTCAAAATCTTGGTTGACTGAACTGGCACACTATTTTGTCAAAAAAATAACGACTATTCAAGATTCCCTGGCCAGTTACCCCAATGATACTAAGGTGGATCTATCGGGTGCTCTTTCCCTCCCCAACCTAGCTGTGGCTCCCACTCTCTGGGAATTTCCCCCGATAAGTTTTGATTCTTCGTTAGTCCTTCTTACCGGGCTGAAGTCTGGTTCACCTTTGGACCCTTGCCCGGTCTCCTGTCTCAAGAAAATAGCCCCAGCCTTAAATGGTCCCATTAACTCCATTCTTAATTCCTCTCTGTCTTCTGGTGTGGTTCCCCCGGCGTGGAAGTGTGCGCTTATTCTGCCACTCCTAAAAAAAACAGCTTTAGACTCCACTGTTCATGCCAATTATCGGCCTATATCTCTCCTTCCTGCCTTGGCGAAGGTGGCAGAAAGACATGTGCACAGAGCGATCTCTGACTTCATCGAAGAGAACGATATGTTGCACAACACCCAATCCGGTTTTCGTGCAAATTACAGCACGGAGACCGCGTTGCTGGAAGTCACTGTCGCCATCAGAGAGGTGTTGGATGCGGGAGGAAAGGCCATGTTGGTCATGTTGGACCTGTCGGCGGCGTTCGACACCGTTCCCCATGAAACCCTCCTAATACGTCTCTGGGAATGTGGTCTTCGGGGGACGGTGTGGAACTGGCTTAAATCCTTCTTAGCCGACCGCCGACAAACGATCTGGGCGCCTCCTCATTCCGCAGTTATAGCACCTCTGGAAGTAGGGGTCCCTCAGGGGTCTATTCTTAGCCCCCTGCTTTTCAACATCTTTTTGGCCCCCCTTGCAGAGGTAGCGGAGTCCTTCGGCGCCCAGATCGTGTCCTATGCCGACGACACCCAACTCTTGTTTACCCATAACAAGAACGAGGTGTTTGATGGGAGCCGCATCAGAAGCTGTTTAGAGGCGGTTTTCGGCTGGTTCAGGGAGCATGGTCTAAAATGCAACTCCGATAAATCGGAGCTGCTTTTTTTTGGATTTGCTTCTGAGCCAGTTTGGAAAAGCTGGTGGCCTCAGGATTTGTTTCCACCTGTTAAGGCAAGCGCAAAAGCCAAAAATTTGGGAATCATTATTGATAATGATCTTTCTTATGGGCCCCAAATATCTAGCCTTTCGGGGAAATGCTTCGGCATCCTCCGGATGCTTAGAAAATTTTTGCCCCTGATATCTATCAAACACAGACGGATCATTGTTCAGGCACTTGTAGGGTCCAGATTGGACTACGCGAACGCCCTCTATCTAGGGCTTCCCAAATACCTGGTGAGGCGGCTTCAAGTAGTCCAAAATTCAGCTGCCCGTGCCATCTACGGGCTCCCTAGACGTGCAAGTGCCTCCGTGCTGCTTAAAGAGCTGCATTGGCTTCCCATAACCAAGAGAGTTCAGTTTAAGAGCCTGACGCTGACCTTTAAAGCTCTTCACACCATCGGTCCCAGATATATTAGGAAACGTCTGGCTCTGTATAAACCCAACAGAGCCTTACGGTCTGCCTCCCTGTCTAAAATGGTAGTCCCGGCCATTAAACGAGCTAGACAGGGCGGTCGCTCTTTTCATCATTTGGCTCCTCGTGCTTGGAATGAGCTTCCGCTTTTTCTCAGACAGATTCCCTGTCTTATGTCCTTTAGAAAGGCTTTAAAAACTTGGCTCTTTACCAGATAGGCTTGCCACTTTCCTCAGCTGTTGTGTTGTGTTGCCGCCTTGAGGGCTTCCTTCGCCAAAGCGCCGGGACACTCCTTCTGGAGTAGCTGTTGCGCTATAGAAGAACCGAAATAACAATACATGCAAATGTACTTGGCAGCCAGCTGCAGGCCGCATAAAATGATAGATTTGCAATATGTGGGTTTCATTACTAGTATTTCAATAAATTGTCATCCCTGCAGAAAAACCCTTTTGCGGTGTGAAGTTAAACCTAAAAGGTGACACACTTCCAGTGCGCCCAATGATGGCAGGGCCGGCTTTTGCACTGGTGGCGCCCAGTGCGACAGTCTTTTGGCACCCCTCCCCCAATCACCACCTCCGCCATGGATTACCTCCCTCCATACCACCCTTTACCAGTCTCCATAACCACTCTCTCTCAGATGCATTTAATACATTTTATAGCGTCACTCATAAAAGTGAAGGGTGTCACAGTACTGTACATAACGCACACATTACACAGAGACTATCAATCATAGGTGTGTAATAAGACAAAGGACAACAAGGGGTGAATTCACATGTCACCCATACAGGTAGGCAGTATAGTTGAAGAGTACTTGGTCTGGAGAAGCACAAACTCTGAATTTAAAATGTAACACAATGGATTGGGGCTCTCTTTAATAACAAAAACTGATCTTTACCCAAGTGAACCCTTTCGCAAAACTAGAACAATGAAAGTCTGGGGAAACATTAGGACCGATAGTCTCCACAAGAGGGAGCCTACATGAACTACATAAACCGATTGGGCAATTTTTGGACAAATATATGCAACCAACAATGAAGGAAATGACCACTTATATCAAGGATACTACAGATTTTATAGTAAAACTTCAAACAGTGGAAATTGAACAAGAGGAACAACTGTTACTGTGCACAGCAGATGTTAAGTCACTATATACATCAATCCCACATGCATCAGGAATAGAAGCAATGGAGCAGACAATATTAGCTACCAATTTGAATTTACCTATGCAGACCTTTTTGATGGAATTGATGGTATTCACTTTATACCAAAGTTATTTTAAATACAAAGAAGACTGGTACCAGCAACTCGTGGGTACATCCAAGGGCAATTGCGCTGCACCTGTGTACGCTAACATCTTTATGAAGGCATATGAAGAAGAGAACATCCTAGGCAAACCTCATTGGCAAACCAACACTAAGCTGATAGTAAGATATATAGACGATATCATCTTAATTTGGAAAAACACAAGAGAAGAACTAGAGGAAGCACTGATACAACTGAACATGGCAGATGAACAAATTCAACTTACATGGGAAATTTCCGACAAAAAAATCACTTTTTAGATGTAGAAGGGACGCTGTTTGAAGATGGATTAGAGACAGACATCTATAGAAAAAGCACGGACAAAAACAATACATTGTATTATAATAGCTTCCACCACACCGTACTAAAACAGCATCTTCCAAAATCCCAAATGATGCGAGTGAAGAGAATTACATCTAACCCCACGAAAGCCTTACAAAGAATTGAGGAAATGGGAGAGAGATTCATTGAGAGAGGATATCCCCAAATAATTATCACCGCGGCCAAGACACAAGTTAACCAGATGAAGAGAAGTGACTTACTAAAAGAGAATAAGAAAACTGATAATGCCAGGATGGTAGTGGTATCGAAGTTTTCCACTTCAAGTACTAACTTTAAAAGAATAATCAGAAGGCATTGGCCCATATTGAATCTAGAACCAGATTTCAACTCAATATTTGACAACCCACCACTTTTTGCTCATACCCGAGGGAGGAATGTTGGTGAGATATTAAAGGAAAAAACTGAGAAACCTACAAAATAGAAAGGAACTAGACCTAGTATGAACTGTGGAATTTGCAACAATATCATCAGAGGTACTGTAATATCACACCCGATGAAGGGACATGACATAAAACTGAAGGTCAACGCAACATGTGATAGTCAAACGTAATATATCTTCTTAAATGCCCATGCGGCAAAGTATACATCGAGAAAACAGAAAGAAAAATTAAAACACGAATCAATGAACACAAGTCCAACATTCGGACTCATAACCAGAAATCGTCAGTGGCCATGCATTTTTCAGAGGAACATCACAATGTTTCCCAACTTAAATTTTTGATATTGGAAACTGCTACAAAAAAAGAAGGAATTGACATCAATAAACATCTACTACAAAGAGAAAATATCTGGATCTATAGGATGAACTCAAGCAAGCCTAATGGGCCTAATGACCGCATCAAATTTGCATGTTATTTGTAAATATTCTATGATATTGTATACCTGAACTAGGATACTTGTCAATACCTTGATCGGTTGTTTGTGATTGTGATACCCAATTATGACTAGGTTCATGTACATTATTTACCTTGCACTCACATATATTTTTTTTGCATGCAGACATTTACATCTATTATTTTTCTCATCCTCGCCACTATTTTTTCTCATTCTTGCGCTTATTGTTTTCAGTTTTTGAAGTCAAATCTGTTTTTATTACACCCCCCGAACTGGGAGTAACAGTAGAGTGACTGGTACACAGCGTTAAGCCTACAACCCATTCAGGGCCGGCCGCGTCTTGGCATAAGGAAAGAAATAACATTGATAGTGCTCGAATTCAACAACCTTGTACACAGCGTTTCGCCTACAACCCATCAGGGCCGGCCGCGTCATATTTATCCAATAGACGCCGGGGAGTCACCGCCTAAGATGGCCCGGTCCCTAAGACCAAATGTAACCATGAAACCAGAAAGGTTAGAACTATAAGACCAAGGAGGTCCAAACTTCAACAGAATGTCAGCAAGGATGACAGCAGATCGGAGAAGACAGTAGGAATAAGTAAAGAGAGAAGACTAGGAAAGAAAAGGGCCTCAGAGTGCACCGGAGAGGACAGGGGGGTAGAGGGGACATCATCGTGCCGGCCAACTGGGCAGCTTGCAGCACCGACATTGTGCAAGGCCTCACGCACTGGGGCTTCTACGCCAGCAGCCTGTCTGGTTCCGGGGGGACCACGGCATCCTCCACTAGCCGCAGCGCCCGGAGCTTGGGGGGCATGTGATGCGCATGTTCTACTGTGCATAAATATTTCACCAGAGGTTGCCACACCGCCTTAAAGTGTGTGTCGCGAGCCTGTAATCTAGCTGTGAGAAGTTCCATTGTTATGACATGCCAGAGTCGCACAAACTATGCAGCAATGGGGGGCGCTTCCGTCTTTTTCCAATATACAGCAATTAGCTGCCTAGCTGCTCCCAGCATTTGAAGCGCCAACGCCCAGTCGCTTCGGCTTAGAGCCTTTAGACCAGCAGGTTTGACACCCAGCAGTAGCGTGCTAGTGGCTTCAGGTAGAGGAAACCCCAGTACCCCTCTGATGTGGCTTACGACCTCCTTCCAAAAGAGGGTCAGCGAAGAGCAGGTCCACCATATATGTAGAAAATCTCCAGTCGCAGACCGACACCTCCAGCACTCAGGGGAAGAGGCCGGAAACATTGTATGCAACCGCTGAGGCGTGTAGTACCACTGGGTCATTTTATATGCATTCTCCTGTTGTGGTATGCTATGATATATTTGGGTATATCGCTCCACAAATGGCACCACTGTGCCGGAGTGATGTCTGTGCCCGAGAGGGAGTGCCAACGTTGCTGATACGGATGGGAGGGCGGCGTGTGAGGGTGCTGTAGGATCTGATACATTTTTGAGACCAGACCCTTTGATTCAGTAAAGGAGAGAGCTAGCCGCTCGAACGGGGTGAAAGCGCGTGTGGCCGCCTGATATGTGTCATCTGCCAATACCCAGTGCTTCAGTTGAGCGTATTGCATCCCGGCCTCGGGCGGTACTCGGAATTCCTCCCTGCAGTGGGCGAAGGTCTTTAGAGAGCCCCCATCAAACAGATCCGTAAGTACTCTACAGTTGCCCTGAGGCCACTTGCGAAAAGCCCTGCTACGATGGGCCAGGGGAAAGCTCGGGTTTCCTTCAATAGGGGTGTGAGGCAATGGAAAGGTCGTGAGGCCCTTGCGTACCGCTATCCTGTCCCAGATCTCCAGCACCGTTTTCGTGGGCACCGCCAAATATGCACTCGGGGACCGCCCCACATTAGGCTTCCATGCCAATTCCCAGATGGTGCGTTCAGTCACGGCTCTGTCCATGTGTAGCCACCCCTTCTCGCTCTCAGTTGCGCCCCATTCTACTATAAAACGAAGGTGCGCAGCCCAATAGTACTCCACCAGGTTAGGGCAGGCTAGCCCCCCCCGATCTCGAGGCGCCAACAGAAGAGCTTGGGAGAAGCGAGGCCTCCTCCGCCCCCCAGATGAAGTTGGTCAGGTCTCGCTGCAAACCTCTTATGTTATGCAGCGGTATGGGAGTGGGGAGACACTGAAATAAATATAGGATTTTGGGTAGAATGGACATCTTGATTGCATTGATTCTTCCCAGCCATGACGGCACGAGCGGCTTCCACCGCCACAGATCTTCAAGGACCGATCGTCGACACTCCCTCCAGTTGGCTTGCGTCCAGTCGTCCAGCGAGGGGGTCAACTGCAGGCCCAGGTACCGGATGTGCTGGGTCGTCCATCGATAGGGGGCCATCTGTTCCAGATGAGGTATTTCTGACTGCGGGATGGTGAGGTTGAGTGCCCAGGACTTATTGTGATTGATTTTCAGGCCAGAGACACGTTTAAAAAGGCACAGCGCGGAGTGCACTGCCTGCAAGGACTCTTGAGGCTTCGTGAGTGTAAGGATGAGGTCATCCGCGAAGAGTGCTACTTTGTTTTCCTGGCCGCCTAGAGGGATTCCATGGATGTTAGGGGCCCGACGTACCATATCCGCTAGGGGCTCTATTGCCAGGGCAAATAACAGGGGCGAGAGCGGGCAGCCCTGTCTGGTTCCCCTCCCGATGTTAAACGGTTCCGTGAGCTGTCCGTTGACTCGAATCCTGGCCTGCGGTGCAAGGTATGGCGCCATGATCCTAGAGATCTTCTTCTGGCCGAAACCTACCTTGTGTTGTACCGGCCTTAGAAAGGACCAGTCCACCCGATCAAACGCCTTCTCTGCATCTAGCGAGAGAAGGCAGGCTGGGATCTTCCAGTGATGGGCCTTCCCCACCAGGTGTGCGACCCTGCGCACGTTGTGTGCCCTCTGGCGGTTGCTGATGAAACCCACCTGGTCAGGGTCTATCAAGCCCGGCATGTGGGGGTCCAATCGCTTCGCTAGCAACTTGGTGTATATTTTAAAGTCAGTATTTAGTAAAGCAATCGGGCGGTACGATGCACACATTGTAGGATCTTTCCCAGGCTTCAAGATTAAGGCAATTTCCGCCAGCCCCATGTCAGGGGATGGCCCCACCTCCTCCGAAAAGGAGTTGAATAGACGGAGAAGGTAGGGTCCGAGCTGCGCCTGGTACATGCGATAGAAGGATAGAGGGAGCCCATCAGGCCCCGGAGTTTTCCCCAGGGGCAGCTCTCGGATGGCCGATGTTATCTCCTCCTGCGGGATCGATTCCTTCAATGACTTCGCATAATGGGGATGTAGCGTCGTCCCCCCATACTGCCCCAGTACTTCCTCCACCAGCTCTGGAGGCGGTTTCTCGTCTGTATACAGTGCCGCGTAGTAGTCTCTAAAAGCCCGACATTTATCCTTCGCCGCCGCGACTCTGGTCCCGTCCGATAATTGAACATTCGCTATATGCGCCATAGCGGCTCAGGCTCTCAGCCTTCTCGCCAGCAGCCTCCCCACCTTGTCTCCCACCTCGAAATACCTCTGTTTTAATGCTAAGAGGGATTTCTCTGCCCTGTTTGCACGCAACATCCTGAGCTGCCCGCTAAGATTAGCTAACTGCCGTCTCGACCGCATTTCGGCCTTCTTTAAGTCTCCCGTAAGCTTGTCCTCTAGTGTTCGTGCCTCGCGCGCCCTCGCAATCGAGAGGGATGTGATATGCCCCCGTATCGTGGCCTTGAAGGTGTCCCAGACCACCGGAAAGGGCGTCTCAGGCAGGTCGTTACACTCGAAGTATGGAACAATGGCCCCCCTGATGTCCTCAACATCCGCCGCATCCCGAAGAATACTCGGCGGGAGGCACCACCTCCGTTCCCTGGCAGGACAAGCGCCGGGTCCTCCAGGAGGAACTCAACATGGGCGTGATCGGAGAGGGAGATGTCGGACATAGTAGTCCCTATAACATCGCGGAGGAGATCACTAGATATAAACAAATAATCTATGCGAGAGTAGGATCGATGAGCATGCGAGTAGAACGAGTACTCCCTCTTGTCTGGGGAGAAGTAAAGCCACTCATCAAACAGCCCTCAGTCCGTCACCTGCTTACGCATTGCCGAAGACATTGCCCCCGCACCGCTGAAGGAGCCCTCACTCTGATCTATCTCCGGGCTCCATACCAAGTTAAGGTCCCCCCCTACGATGAGCGAGGGGCCTCCCTGCGGCACTTGTTCCCTTAAAAAGTCTCGAAGATAGCGGTCCTGCGCCTGGTTAGGGGCATATATATTACACAGCGTGAAATGGTGACGCCCAACCTCCACACCTACTCTAAGGAAGCGCCCATCACCACCTCGAAAGGGCCTGTTGCCTCCCCGCCTGATGCCAGCCCTGCACAGTATTGCCACTCCTGCCGTTTTTGTGTCTGCTGCAGCCCAAAACTGAAGAGGGTACCTAGGGTGTGCCATGCGCGCAGTGTCAGCTTGCAAAAGGTGCGTCTCTTTTAGAAATATGATGTCTGGATTCTGCTGAATGAGATAGTGCCATTACCTACATGCGCTTGTTGGGCGAATTAAGGCCCTTCACGTTGAGCGTCAGGACCTTCAAAGGGCTAGGTGTGTTCACTGCCACATTAGGGTCTTGTCATAAGTCAGCCACGCCCCCTCAACAGACATTCAGCATACCCCACACTCACTATAAGCATGCATTCGCACAGGCCCGTCCCAAGCCATCCTCCAGTGCCCCCTCCCCACACTCCCTGGAAAAGAGAAGAGAAAGGGAAAAAAGAATAGCAAGAAACAAGAGAAGGATGAAAGGAGTAGAGAAATAAAGAGCAGCCAAAGGGGCCACGCATTGTTACACAACAATTGCGGCCAACAGGGCCTCATTACACTGTCCCCGTTACAGGGTATCCTGCACCCGCATGTTTGGATGCACTCTGGGATGTCACTCCCTTAGGGCCAGACCGAAAGGGGCTTGTGGCGGTCTTGGAGGTCTAACAACTGAGGAGCTCCTGCCATCCCTCCAACCCGCACATCAAGAGCCAGGGCAGTGTGAGAGGAGCCGCAATGCGTAGGTGTGAGACCCCCCGTTTCCAGGAGGAGAGGAGACATCCCGTAGGTCATGGTGTTGGGGAGCGCCTGTCGGATTCTTCCTTATCCCCCTCAAGGGACCGGATATGGGCTATAATGTCCTGTTTGGCCTGGGAGGGTGATCGCTCAGCGTTGGGAGATACACGATGGTGCCGGCGCACTGTAATCCAGGACGGCTCAGCCGGTTTCCTTTCCTGTCTACGAGGCTGAGATGGGCTCGCCGGCGGTGTTGACGGTAGGTGGATGAGT
Organism: Lissotriton helveticus; assembly: GCF_964261635.1. Taxonomy (NCBI): domain Eukaryota; kingdom Metazoa; phylum Chordata; class Amphibia; order Caudata; family Salamandridae; genus Lissotriton; species Lissotriton helveticus. The sequence goes on along the minus strand of NC_136067.1, from coordinate 1,542,826,733 downwards.
TGCGCCGCTTCCGTATAGGACCGTATGACTCTACGCTTGAATTCAGTTCAACACTGATGCATAAAGTTCCCCTAGGGGATGGGTGTGTGTGAGTGATCGATCCACCTCTCTCCAGGGGTGGTTGTGTGCGGGAGACAGGGACAGTTGCCCCTTATCGGAATTAGGGAAACCTCACACAACAGGTCGGTTCTACGGCTACTGTCATATTACCAACCGATTGTTTCGTGTCATCATCGGCTTCCTGCTCCTACGTCAGGCCGGCGCTGCAATGCCTGACGGGTAGCACTAAGTGCTACTCTTTTGCGGAGATCTTTTATTCCTGGCCGATGTGTGAGTGAGTGTGAGGGGCCCAAGTGTGCAAGTAGTGAGCGTGGGGTGTGGTTTAAAAAAAGTTAGTATAGTCTACTCTGGGCAATTTTATTCTTGTAGCTAACTACTTTCTTTAAAAGTAAGAGGGGTATGGGGAATCAACCAGGCTATGTGTGGGACAACCCGTTCAACCCTCAGAAGTGGTCAGGTCGACATGTTTCATGCCATCACGGCAATTCATCAGGACCTAAAAGTGCTCATATACTAGGACGGAGCCCAAGGTGGGCCGCACTGTGTAAATGGATACAACCTGGGGGGTCACGAACTTGAACAGGAGGAGTTCCTGTGTTGTAGTCCGCCCTATAGGGGAGAGAAAGCATATAGTCATGTCTGTTCTCCAAGCGGTTGTCATACAATCCTGTAATCATGGTGAGAACCGCTGTGTAATACATTCACCCGGATTGTGGATAACTAGAGAAGTGGAGAGAAGTGGAGTAACGTTTAAGACCATAGTGGTCGTGATCTGGTATAGCATGCCATATAAGATTGCCATCATATAAATTCCCAGTTTGTAGGAGTAGGCATTTAAAGTTGAATAGCAGTTTTAGGGATTGTATGCCAAAGGAGGGTATCTTACATATCACTAGTCAGAGAGGAAGGCCTCTTAATGGGACTTACCCTCAGTAGTTGTTGACGGTCCCCGCAGACTGCTCAAGCGGGACCAGTGTAATCGACTGTGAGTCTGGGAGGATAGGGGATAGAAAGAGGATTCTAAGTGGATAAAGACTGAGCAGTAGTTAGGCTCCAGGCAAGACGGTTCATTGCCAGAGCCTTACACAACAGATAGTCGGTCATGGAATGGTTTGGCTACCCATCCGGCAACAGCGACGGTGGTATCCCGTGCAGAGTGAGTTGCAGCCAAACCGGGAGCCCCGCAGGGTGGTGTCTGGGTGGTCGCAGCATCCACAGCGCCTCCCCGGCTGGGGTCCGCGGTGTTTTCGGGGTGACACGCCTAAGTGGACCGACTAAGCCTGACACCAGAGTCTCAAAATTGAGTGGATGAAGGTGCCTGGTTTGCCAGTCCAAAAACCGGCCCGCGGGGATGGCGGCCATGGCGGCAAGGAGCCCCAGCACCCTAGTACGGCGGCCCCGGCCTGGCGCTTACATCTCAAATTGTGGGACACTCCCCCCCCGCCGTTTACCTGTCGGCAGAGAATCCGTAGTCCATAGACGCGATCTATCATTGACCAGCCCACCAACACGGATAAGAGTTAATATCAAGCCCGGTTAGCCCCCTTACCTTGATGGCGTGAGGAAGTTACCTCAAAACCTAGGTCCGCATGACCGGCGTTGCTCGGTCGTGGAGCAGCTGGTAGTGAGAGGCGCCTCTTGGCGCGCTTTTAACTCGTAGTTGTTGGTTGTCCTGGGGGCGTGTCGGTAATGTCGATCACTAAGCGACCCATCCTCGCGCATGCGCAGGGTCTAGCGTGTAGGGATGACGGCGTGTGTCCGTCATCGTATTAGTCTGGGCGCCATCTTGGGATGGGATGGAACATAATGTACTATGTGGTGAATGGGATGAACGCGTCTGCGTGAGTCAGAAGCGCACAGAAGCTTAGATACCGTTCACAGCTCTGTGGGTTTGTAACAATTGTATGAAGGGTGAAGGGGGTTCAGGGGGTTCAATACAAGGCTGGACATTTACACAAGTGAAGTATCAGTTTGCTTGTGGATGGACGTCACATTTCCGAACACGCACAGTGGCATAGTTGAAGGAGATGATGGCCGTCATTAGAACAACCAGAGCGCCAACTGGGTGTGAATAGGTATGGTGTTTCTATTTAAAATTATGTGTGAAGGAAATGTCTAATGCAGCCAAAGTGGCAGAGTCTCTACTGTGCCGGTCAATCAGGTCCGGTGACAGAGCAGGGACTTATCGAGTAAGTGTGTTCCAGGGGACGGAATCATTCAGTCCCTCCGTGTCCAAATGCAAGCGATGCACCCATCGCTGTTCAATTTTGAACAGGGTCTGTTGGTTTGATGAAGGATGCCATTCCAGTACTACCCACCGCATGTCCTCTGCCACATGGCTCCGTTGTTTACAGTGCTCATACAGGCGGGTATGGGTCTTCAGGCAGCGGATATTGCTGTTGTGTTCCATGATGCGGGTCTTCACTGTGCGTGTCGTCATTCCGATATATTTCAGATCACAGGGGCATGTCAACATATAGACGCATTTGCTGCTATTGCAGTTCGTATGTCTGTTTAAGTGCCAAATAAAAGTATCTGAAAGTTGAACAGTTTTGGTCTGGATGGTTTGAGGGCAAACAACACAATTGCCACAGCGATAATGCCCCGTTACTGGGGGCAGATCCCAAAGAGTGTTATGGGGTCGGGTGCTTGTCTGTTTCGGACGAGTGTGGACCAATTGGTCCTTCAGATTCGAGGTTCTTTTGAACGCAAAGCGTGGGCGAGGGATGTCCAGATTAACTGAGTTCAATATGCCCCAATGAGAGTTCACTGTTTTTTTGATAAAGGAGGAATTCTTAGTGTAGGATGTTACGCACGTGATCAGGTCCTCCTTCTCTTTAGTATTGGTTTCTAACAGGGATTCCCTGTTGTTGTTCAGGGCTCTTTTTGCTGAGCGTCGCAGTAATCTTGTTGGATATCCCCTTTCCTGGAGCTTATGTTGGAGGAGGTTTGCTTCCTGTTGGTAATCGGAAGTAGTGGTACAGTTCCTGCGGAGCCTAAGAAATTGTCCAAAAGGGAGATTGTCCCTCAGTGCTCTGGTATGGTGACTGTTATAGGGCAACAGGCTGTTTCTGTCCGTCTCTTTTTTGTAGAGGGTGGTCGAAATCTCCGAAGGTCCCAGTATAATGGAAAGATCCAAGAAAGGTATAGAATGATGCGAGATAGTACCTGTGAATTTCAGATGAGGATCTTGGTGGTTGATCCATGTACAGAACAATTCACAACTGGTCCGATCACCTTTCCAAAAAATCAGGATGTCGTCAATGTAACGACGCCACAAGGTGAGGTTCTCACGGAAGGGGTTGTGTTCTGGAGGGTAGATATATGCTTTTTCGAAAGCAGCCATGTAGATACATGCTACACTCGGCGCAAAGGTAGACCCCATAGAAGTTCCACGAATCTGGTGGAATAGTTCTGATTCGTACTTGAAAAAGTTTTCTGTGAGGGCTATGTTGGCTAACTCCATGATGAAGGAGACTGGGGTGGGAGATGTCCATTCTTCCAGTCTCAGGGTGGATTCCACTGCCTCCAGGGTTGATTGTTGGGGAATGTTCGTGTAAAGAGCTTCCACGTCTAATGTTAGTAGGAGATCAACATCTGTTCTTCCGTCCACGTCGTTTATCAACCGCAGGACATCCCTGGTATCCTGGAGGTAGGATGGAATCTTTTTCACTACTGGTTGTAGGAAGGCATCACAAAACTGGGACAGGGGTTCCAGGAGAGATCCGATGCTGGAGACAATTGGTCTGCCTGGCACCGGAGTCGTGCCCTTGTGGATCTTCGGGAGGGTGTAGAAGTATGGTGTTATGGGTTCTGGAGTGATGAGAAAGTCGGCCTCCTTCTTGGTGATCCACTCATTAGTTTCGGCTTCAATCACCAGGCTCATGATGGTGGTGGTCAAGCGTTTGGTGGGATCCACAGGTAGGGGCCTGTAATGGGTGGTGTTGGAGAGTTGCCGTCTGCATTCGAGATCATAGTCACAGCGATCCTGTATGACCGTGGCGCCACCCTTGTCTGCTTGTTTGATCACAATTGTGGTATCATTGCTCAGTGCGTTCGTGGCTTCCCTCTCAACACTTGAAAGGTTGTTGAATTGTTTGACATTGGGTTTCTTTTTCAGACTCGTCAGGACTGCTCGCTCAAAAGTGAGTACCTCAGGGGGAACCATCCCATCCGTTAGGGTAAAGGTGGATGGTTTCTTCAGGCCAGTATCTTGGTTGATCGGTTCAGGTTTACCGTCGAAAAAGGCTCGTAACCGTATTTTTCTGAAGAGATTCTTAATCTCAATCATTTCTTGAAAACTGTCCGGGATGGGTGTAGGGACAAATCCTAGTCCTTTTTCCAGTACACTGGTTTCCACAGGGGTCAAGGTTCTCGAGGAGAGATTAACAATTAAACTTTTCTCCCTCTGGTGGTGGAGCTCCGGGTTGACATCATGGTTGGTGGTATCGATTGGTCGGACCACTGTACACCCTTCTGTCCTCCTCTTTTTCGCCCTCTTCCTCTGCCCCAGCCTCTGCCTTGAAAAGGTGGCGGATTAAGAGGGTAGAATTGTGGTGGACCTTGTGGAAAAAAGGGATATTGCCATGGGGGTGCCAGCTGGGGAGGTCCCTCGAACCTTGGTCCTTGGTGGTATCCTTGCTGCCAGTGGGGCTGATATTGCATCCAGTTGTTCCTGGGAGCTTGTCCTCCACTGGAGTCACTACTTGCAGATCCTCGTCTGTTGTTATCATCTGAATTGTCGTCCGAGGAGTAGTTGTTCTTTTTGCTCTTGAAGTCATCCTTAAGGTAAGGGTAGACCTTTTCTTTCTCGAATTTAGTGATATCTTTCTGTAACTTGTCCGTTTTTTGCTTCAATAGGTAGTCATGGTGATCCGCCATCTCCTTGTTGATATCTGCCAGTTTCGTGGTGAAGGAGGTCTTGTTGTTTTTGTTAACGGCAGACTTCATTGTGGCCTCTATACTCGATATTTTATCCAGCAGCGCATCCGCGAGACGTTTCGCTGTTTGTGTGACTAGGAAAAGCAGATCTTTTGTGCATTTCCAAGACACTTGGCACCATTCGATCTTAAATTGCTTATCTTCCAAGAACAGTCTTGGTATGAGGTTCACTATTAGTCCACGTGGGGCTATGTTGTTCCTTAAATATTCTGTCATCATCACCCCATGTATGGTGATCCTTATCAGTTCTTTCTTTAATTCCGTGAGGGTAGTCCAATCCTCATTGGATGTACCTGAGGTGGAGGTAGCGGGATTACTCAATAGTGGGGGGGCTGATCTTAAGGCTTCGGCAATGGCATCCTCATCAAAACTCAGACCCGGTACATCCTCCATGGTATACAGGGGAATGTCGGGATTGTACAGGTAGGGGGAGGGTGCAGAAAAACCGCAGGTGATGGTCTTTATCTGCGATTGGAAGTTGGGCCAGTACAGTGAAATAGTTTCACTGTTGGTAACCTTGGAAGTCCCGTGGGGGTAACCCACGCAAATCAATAACCAACGTAGAGGGACAGGGGTTGAGGGACAATATTTAGAGGGGTCCAGTGTGCACGTCCCACAAGATACAGTTCAACACTGATGCATAAATTTCCCCTAGGGGATGGGTGTGTGTGAGTGATCGATCCACCTCTCTCCAGGGGTGGTTGTGTGCGGGAGACAGGGACAGTTGCCCCTTATCGGAATTAGGGAAACCTCACACAACAGGTTGGTTCTACGGCTACTGTCATATTACCAACCGATTGTTTCGTGTCATCATCGGCTTCCTGCTCCTACGTCAGGCCGGCGCTGCAATGCCTGACGGGTAGCACTAAGTGCTACTCTTTTGCGGAGATCTTTTATTCCTGGCCGATGTGTGAGTGAGTGTGAGGGGCCCAAGTGTGCAAGTAGTGAGCGTGGGGTGTGGTTTAAAAAAAGTTAGTATAGTCTACTCTGGGCAATTTTATTCTTGTAGCTAACTACTTTCTTTAAAAGTAAGAGGGGTATGGGGAATCAACCAGGCTATGTGTGGGACAACCCGTTCAACCCTCAGAAGTGGTCAGGTCGACATGTTTCATGCCATCACGGCAATTCATCAGGACCTAAAAGTGCTCATATACTAGGACGCAGCCCAAGGTGGGCCGCACTGTGTAAATGGATACAATCTGGGGGGTCACGAACTGGAACAGGAGGAGTTCCTGTGTTGTAGTCCGCCCTATAGGGGAGAGAAAGCATATAGTCATGTCTGTTCTCCAAGCGGTTGTCATACAATCCTGTAATCATGGTGAGAACCGCTGTGTAATACATTCACCCGGATTGTGGATAACTAGAGAAGTGGAGAGAAGTGGAGTAACGTTTAAGACCATAGTGGTCGTGATCTGGTATAGCATGCCATATAAGATTGCCATCATATAAATTCCCAGTTTGTAGGAGTAGGCATTTAAAGTTGAATAGCAGTTTTAGGGATTGTATGCCAAAGGAGGGTATCTTACATATCACTAGTCAGAGAGGAAGGCCTCTTAATGGGACTTACCCTCAGTAGTTGTTGACGGTCCCCGCAGACTGCTCAAGCGGGACCAGTGTAATCGACTGTGAGTCTGGGAGGATAGGGGATAGAAAGAGGATTCTAAGTGGATAAAGACTGAGCAGTAGTTAGGCTCCAGGCAAGACGGTTCATTGCCAGAGCCTTACACAACAGATAGTTGCAATATGAGTGCAAACGGATGACCCCATTGGTAGGCGATGCCCATACTGCGCAGTTTTTCGGTCACCGGCCGGAATGCTCGCCTCCTCTTCAGGGTGTTGGGTGCCAAATCTTGGAAAATCTGAATCTTATGCCCCTTATATCGCAGGTCCGGTGTGTCCCGCGCAATTTTCCAGATCTCTTCCTTTTCGGTGAAGAAATGGACCCTCGTCAGAATGTCCGGCAGGAGTTCCGGCCGACCCGCAGGCCCGGACACACGATGTGCCCGATCTAAAGCCGGATGAGAAGCGTTCTTATCCTCCCAGATCTCATGGAGAAGCTGTGCCACGTATCCCATGATGTCCTCTCCTTCTTCTCCAAGAGGAACCCCCCGGATGCGGAGGTTATTGCGACGGCTTCTGTCCTCCAAATCCTCCTGCTTTACTTGGAGCTCGATATTCTGTTCCTCGAGGGCCACCAGACACTGCCACAGATGTTCTGGGCCTCCGTGCGCGTTTCCATTGTCCTTTCCAGCCCATCTACACGGTCCCCAAGGTCCGTGACCTCCTTCCGTAGTTCCTTCACACACGTGTGCACCTCAGTCCTCAGAGATCCTATCTCCATTTTCAGCTCCAACATAAAAGTGGACATGAATGCCTGAGTGACCGGCGGGGACTCTCCAGTGGTCTGTGATGAGCCGTCACCGGCTGCCGTCGCTCCCGTCTTCCCCCACATTGGTACGACAGTATTGTCCCTGGGGGCTGCGGTCGATTCGGCTTTGTTTCCTTTGTTGGAGCGTGTCATTGCCAGTTTCATCCACTCCCGGCCAAGAGGCACAAATGGTCCCCACAATGTCCCGTAGGGTGAGTTAGGGCACAGGGAGCAAATCAAAGAACCAAGCTAGGGCCTGTACCCGCTCCTGAGCTCCCCTACTGTACAACAACCAAACAGGTCCTCCCCTCCACCCGCGGGGCGCAAGTCTACGTGCTAGGATCACCAGTTTCGCTTTCAAGAGCCCGGGCTATCAATACTGTGGGGGACAGGGCCTGGGGCACCGCACTGCGCGCCGAGACGACATCTCCCACCCGGGGCAAGGAAGGCAAGGGGCACACCAGGGCACCAGAGTCCCCCCTGCCTCAATCCACTGCAAGTAAAGGCCCTGCCAGGCGCCCAAAAGCACACCCCCCTCTGCCCCTGGCCAGTCGGGGGAACGCAGGGCCAAATGAGAAACTCTGCCAGCCACTACACCGCCAAAGGATTCACCTGCAATGTCCCCTGCAAAGACACCCAGACAACGGTTAGTGCCCTCCTACTGTCCAACTGCAGGCCTTGCCGCTATGTCCCCCAGCCGTCACGCCAATCTCCACGGGTGGCGCGCAAGTTTGAAATGATGGGAGCGAAGCACACCACACTGTCCAGCTATCCACTCAGAAGGCGGGGGGTCCACATAGAGGGTGGGAGGCAGTCCGCACCCACCCCACCCTAGGGTCCGTGCTTGCAGCGCCCGGCCTCTCAAGTCAATCCCCACAGTCCAAAAGAAAATGGCGGGCTTGGCCTTCCACTGCCACCCTGCTCGCTGGATCAGCGCCGCTCACCTTGGTGTCCAACGCCGTCTCAAGATCGTGCCCAATTTCAGTGACTCACCTGGGATCCGGGCTTCTCCCACAGCAAGTGCTGGCCGCCCTGCACCTCCGGCCCAGTCAGTCCCCGTCCTGGCGAGGGCCGCGTTGCTAATGGCGCCACCGAGACTCCGCGCTGCAACTCGCATGCAGCCTGCTATGTCCCAGGGACAGGCCATTCGCTCTCCGCCCAAAGAGGGCTCCGGAAGGCCGCACTGTCAGCCCCTCCAGGGCCCGCCGCGTTTCAGGCCCCACAATGCCCCAGTGATGGGGGCCGACTGCCCAGCCACCACCGCAAGGATCACCGCCCTCAGGGTGCACTCAGACTCGCGCGCACCTCGCCAGCAACCTTCAAAATGGCGGGTCGCGTCAGTGAGAGACTCTCCAGGCCACGGGGCCGGGCCGTCACCGCCAGAGGTCCGGGTCACAGGGCACCGCGACGGCTCCTCCGCCAGCCCGCCACAAGCAGCTCTCCGCCCTACACTCCGGAGCCGCCGCTGATCCACACCGCGGCACAGAGAGGATCGCCGCACTCACTTCATGGGGGCCCAGGTGCCCAGCCCACCGCCGCCAATCTCGCTCCTCCGGGGCCCGGGCTCAAAAAATGGCGGGCTCCCCCTTTCAGGCCCGCTGCCGGGCACCGCAGCCCCCGCTCCCCGACGATTCTTCGGGGGGTCCAGGAAGCATGTGCCAGCACCCGACAGCCAGATCCTCTCCAGGCTCCCCGGGGCCCACACTCGTCGCTCCCGCACCAGGGCTCGTGTTCCAGCCACCAAGCGCAGGTCCTGCTGCTCCAACGGTTCCCAAGATGGCGGGCACTGCACCAGAGCCGCTTCCCTGCTCCACCGATCTTTGTATGCCAGCTGCCTACCGAGGAGACTCGACTCTCCCGCCGGCTCCTGCCACTGCTCCGACACCCTCGGTGAGTCCCGGGGGGGAATTTAGGGCCCCCTAGCTCCGCTTTCATCGCACTTAAAGGCAGGTAACAGCGGGAGCCCCACCAGAGCACGTCTGCTCACATCGCCTGCTAAGCCACGCCCACCGTTTTCAGTTTTTGTACTTATTTCATGTTATTACATGAATTAGTATCGTTTCTTTCAGTTACCATCACTGAGAGTGTAGTCTATCGTTTAGTTTCATACGCCAAGTGATCGGCCACAAACATCCAATTGGGATGGTTTGTGGGCCAAAACACGGAAGTTTAAAAACTCGCGCTTAGCGTATTTTCACCGACATCAACGTTCCGGCATGAAAACCTTGCAGAAGGGACACAGATGTCCTGAAGTAAGTCGGAATGGCAATCCGTTAGTCCATTCGTGTACTGCATTCATTCATAACGGTAAACTAAACGAATTTGACATGTTTTGTTTTACAGACACGCTTCTTTCCAAAACGGTATTATATTCGTAACCACCAGACTGGCATGTAAGTGTCTGTGGGACGTGCGTTTTTTTAGTCATAGAGTACACCACGAAAGCGTTTTCACGAACACCGGGCACATTGTGTTATCACGTTTGGTTACACATTTCATATGTCATTTGCACTACTCACGTTGCTCACGAATGATTCACTGTTTAATTGAATATTGATTTGGTGTTAACACTAGAACGAATTGACCATAAATACAAATGTGTTATTTTTTGTATCATCATTTTAGCGATGCTCCCTGAGGAAGGGCTCTATGCCCGAAATGCATAGGATATCAAGCCGGATGCCATATGTCATGTTATTGAAATGATGAAATAATTTCACAAATAGGAACTTTCTTTTTTTTTTTTATTTCAAAAGATTTTTATTGAAGACATTTTCTGATATGATACAGATACAGTACAGTGGTAATGCGGGGGGCACATACAGATGAGGCACAAAAGATGAAAATAAGCAACTAAATAAAGATTTCAACTTTCAAACTGCAAAAGAGTGAACTACATACTTTCCATGGAGTTCTTGGATTAACACCAAGAAGAAGAAGGTGTGCACAAAGGGGATGTGACTAATGATCCATTAGGAACACAGCAGATATCAATAGGACAAGCACTCTGTCAAGTACTCAGAGATTATCAAAACAACCCTCACAGCTCCATCGGACGGTGCCCCGCTTCACTAGTGCTGGGAAGAACAAGCAAGACGAGGCTACCACAACTAGAAGCAAGGGCGCCACCAGACCACAGCAGCATTGCTGTCAGAGACCAGGAGGCCAAAGTGAAAATGAAAGTGTATGCCGACGCCATGCGACACGACACGCCACGCTGTCGCACCTCAAGCAAGGAGACTCAGTAGTGGTTCGTCAGCGGCAACTGAGAAAATCAGACAGTCCATTCTCAAAGGAACCGTTAACGGTGACAGATGTCAAGGGACCTATGATAACGGCAGCAGCAGGCCCCTACCGAATAACAAGGAACAATTCTCACTTCAAGGGACTGAAGATCGTGGATGAAGATGGAGAGGACACAACAACAGTGAACACAGACACAGATGAGGGACAAGGAGAGGGAGCAGAGAAAGACAAGGGAGGACCTTGCCCAAGATTAGTGAGCAAAAGACCACAAAGACTGATTGAAGAAATGTAATGATGGGGATAACGAAATGTCTCTTTTTCTCTCTCTCACTCTCTCTCTTTTTCTCTCTCTCTCTTTCTCTCTCTCTCTCTCTCTCTCTCTCTCTCTCTCTCTCTCTACCTCTATCTCTCTCATCATCTTCTCGTGTCGTTTTCTTGCAACAAAGGGGGATATGTAGTGACCTGGGAAAGAGGGCAATAGGACTCTGTACCTGACTAGTGGTGAGGGGACAGGAACCGGACACCATTTCTGGTCAGGGCAGTGAGGAGGGCATTCTGGGCACAAGGGCAGAGGCAAGCGGGCGCATGTGTGGGCAGGCTACAAGTAAGAGAAATAAAGAAACATATGATAACTGAACTGAACTGAACTGATAACTTACCGGCCTCAGCGTGTAGTGCTTTGGGAACACGACAGTTACCAACCATGTTTGTCTTTGGTGACTAATACCCAACACTGCTTAATTTTTACTAGGCTGCAGTAGGGCATAGTGCATTTTCTTGTCTCCTCCCCATCATGAAGCAACGGCCTATGATGGTATTTCAAGGCAGAACACTCAACGCTTTCTTTGAATCTGTAGCTTTTTGATGGCCTAAGGAAATATTACTTTTAACCGTTCTTCCTTTGCAAATATTATGAGGGATTATAATGCTGCTTTACAATATCTCTGTGCATTTCTTTGCCTTAATATTGCTTCTTACGTTTGGGGCACAATTCGAACTAGGAACATTATGTTATTCTAACCTGTAGTACGAGGAGAAAACTGGGATTTTTAACTGTTTTGTTCCTGAAATTGTATATTGTATAGCTTTTTTAATGTATTGTTGTATTTTATTCTCTGTACTATCATGGCCTACTTTGATTGTGCTGAATAAACATTTTGAATTGAATCTGTACTTATTTGTAAACAAAGCATTTCTACTGGACAAACACAGCAGTATGTTAGATCATAAAAAGCAGAATGAATCTATAATTCAGTGGAGGTAACCATTGACGAATGGGACAAGACAATGGCAGTATAGTGTGTATGGCATGCAGTACATACCTTGACACTATTCTTTTACACAGTATTTTTTTACACAGTATTTGCAATTTGAAGCAGAGGTAAAGAAACTGATTTGCCCAGTATCACATAATGTTTGGTCAAGTGCCAATGCAGAGCTGAGTACAAAGCAAAGTTGAGGATCTATGTCTCCAAATTACAAGGTCAGCATCTTATCCACTAGACATAACCAGAAGAGCACTTATCCCATCCTTTAGCTCTGGAGGGCAACATGGGTTTGTTCTCTCAACTGCCAAGTGCCATTCTTGTTAGCCACTAGTGCTGCAGTCATATACAATCGAAGGGATGTTAAAGATGCTCAACCTTTACGATCACCCTTACTGTTGGTAAAACAGACATTCATTGTTTCATGATTCGTTTTCTTCCCTATTCATTCGTTACTTGGAGGATAATGGAATCTGATGGAATGAAATGTGTGCAATACATAAAGTGCACCAGTATCTGTGACTCAGGGATGATGCATTTTATTTTATAAAGTGATTTTATAAAGTTTTGGCCTGGCCATTGGAACAGAAGTGACACCCATAACCAATAACTATCCCAAAAAATTAACTTGCATGAAGCCACCCAAGAGTTGTGAAAGAAGCAAGTCAGTTGTTTTAGTTTCTCAAAGTTAGCCTTTATTTTTAGAGATGGAACAACATGATCTCAACCATCTAGAAGAGAGATTTTTACTCAGTGCACATTCAAAACTGAATTAGTTCAAGGTGCTTTCAAATGTGAGGATCGAGGAACAGAAGGCACAGAGTAGGACGTTATTGTCTATAGTCACACCGTTTGGTAAAGGTCCAATGTTGGAATTGTAGACTTTGTGCAATTCAGATCATGAATTGGTATCATGTTCTATCCCCCCTTCTGCCGTGATGACAATTTTACGAGTGACCCTTTAGGCAAATCAATTATGTAAGGACCTTTTCATTGTTAGAGATGGAGCAATAATATGGTCTAATACATTATATACTAAAGAGGTTTTTGTACAGTGCACACCCTGAACTGAATTATTTCAAGGTGCTCTTAACAGTGATCATCACTGAAAAGGAGGCAAAAGAAAAGTAGTTGCCTGTGATCACGTATTTTTTGGTCCATCTGGTAAGCCGAGATTGAAACCAGGGTCTCTGGGTCATGGCCCTGCAACAAGTTTTAGCCCTCATCCCACAAAAGCTTCTGAATGGCCTGGGAATGTTATGCAGCTTTGTTCAAAATATCCTTTGTGTTTTTCATGAGATGGGATACCCCTTCTTCATAGAACAGGCACACCTTGTGCCAAAATGGTGCGAGCTTCCTTCCTTCAGAGGACATATACAGCTTGGGCAGCAGCAGCACAGGATTTCTCATCATAGGACAGGTACAATCTGGCAACAGCAGTGCAAGGCTTACTTCCTCTTAGAACAGTGATAGCAATGTAGTAGCAAAGCAAGCTTCCCTCTCTCACATAAGGAAGTAAATCAATCTTCCATTCCCTATAGAAGAGATCCAGCAAGGCAGACCTATTGGTAAAAGTTTCATCTCTCACAGAATATGCACAGTTAAGTATCAGTGACTTAGTTTAAAAGCAGACCCCTAGAGCAGGTACTTAATTCACTGAGAGATAAGTATAGGTGGATGATTGATTAAATATGTGAGTTCTGATACTGTTTTCACTCAGGAGATATTCACCATCAGCATCCTGAAAGTCCTGCTGCTGTCACAAAACAGCAATTGCACTCAAGGGACGGTAATAGTAAAGAGCTGCACATCTGTAAATAGGTTTTCCTGACAGTGACGGGCAGTGAAAACTGACTTCTTATTCCGCAGATCTAAATTAGGCGGGTGGAATTAGAAGTCAACCACAAATGGCTCTTACTCCATCTGGCTGTCGGAGGAGGTTTAATTACAGCCGAGACGGATACTCTGTTGCTGTTGTGACAAAGTATTGATACCTCCAAGATATAAATCAGCCTGCAAATATCCTATTGTGGCTAATATCAGTCAACAGTAACATCACAGCATTTTGTGGTGTATCACCAGCAAAATAAATGTAGTAGGGTGTAGCATCAACACTGACGAAAACATTAGAAAGTGTTGGAATCATCTCAGCCAGGATGCCAAAGAAAAAGATGTCCAAAGTTAAAATGAAACTCACGCTCTTGGTGACGGGTGACCTATGGAGCACAACCACACCAGAGAAGTAAACTGCATTGAAGATACTCCTCTGCATCTGTTGCGGCCGGTTCAGGAAAGCGGTGGAGTCGGGAGGGGTGGAGGGGGAAGTCGACAGACGACGGAATAGGTTTTATTTATTTTTATCTATTCTGTCGTCTATCGACTTCCCCCCTCCCAGCCTGCCCCGTCCCCCCGTCCCACCCGTCTCACCACCCACCATGCTTTCCTGCGCTGGCCGCCGCTGCTCTGCATGCAGTGCATGCTGATATCATTTGAACTCAGACTGGTGCAACTTGCCACAAAATACCTTGACAGTCACACTTGCAACGGTAGAGGCAAAGTAAGTGAGCCATGTATGTGATTTTCAACTAATATTCACATGTATCATCATCTGTAAAGATGAACAATAAGAGTATAAGCAACTCTATACTTTTCCTAATTTTTATAGTGTTTAGTTGTGTTTCCAAATAAATACTAATTTCATATAAATATACAACAATTAAAGTTCATGATATTCAAAATCACAAAATGCTTTTATACTAGAATGCAACACATAAAGGGCACCTCATATATAAAGACACTATAAACATATTCATAAGCTATATTTAATAGGCCCCATACATATGTGGAATTTTATTAACATTCATTACCTGGATCACAGTAACGATTGGCACGGTAATCGGGAAAAATGACAAGACTATCATGAAAAAGAACTGGACTTACACATGTCCCTAAACACAAAATAAAAGAAGGCAACTAAGATCTATGGTATTGAGGCCAGAGGTATGTAAAAGCAATGTACATAGGCATTGTTAACGCTTGTTGATGAAATGCAAACAAGAAATACAAACAGGAAAGTGTTTTTCGTTCCTTCCCGATGCTATAATGATCTCATACAGCCTGATTCATCAAGCCGAATTGCGCTCGCAAAGGGCCAGATTCTGAGAATCTGGCCCTTTGCGAGCGCAATTTTTGCATTTGGGATTCATCATCCCAAATGCAAAAATCGGTAATTGCTAATTCGCTAAATTGCGAGGAATTACATTTAAGCAATTCATGAAGCATTTTAAAATTGCGAAAATGCAATTTTGGGCCGCTATTTACCGAGAGGTCAGACCTCTCGGTAAATAGCAAAAACTTAGAAAAATGCTTTTAAAAGCATTTTTCTAAGTTGCATGTTGCACACACACATGTCCTTTGGACATGTGTGTGCGCAACACCTGTTTCAATTTGCATTTAAGGGGTGCTACAGGGTGTCCTTTGGACACCCCTGGCACCCTTTAAATCGCTATCTTATTTGCGATTAGCTAATTGCTAATCGCAAATAAGGAATACTCCCCATTCATTCCTATGGGCCTTTTGGCCCATAGGAATGAATGGGGAGTATTCCTTATTTGCGATTAGCAATTTGCTACTCGCAAATAAGGAATGTGTAGGAATCGCTATTTATTTAGCAATTCCTACATGAATACCGTTTTGCGAGTCCTTAATAGCAATTCGCTATGAAACGCTATTAGGGGCTCGCAAAACGGCCCGTTGATGAATCAGGCTGTAAACGTTTAGTAGTGCATTGATAGTTTGCAAACATACTGGTCCCAATTCATAAAGTAACTTGCATTTGAAAGTCAAGCGAATTTGGGAAAATGACTTCAACAACGAGGTAAAATTTACATTTCATTTTGTGTTCACAAAACGTGAATTTGTGCCCATAGACCTCTTTAGGGACGCATTACATTACAACAGTATGATGTAATGTTACATGGGACCGCTATCATGAGTGGGGAACGTACTTTCCATGGCATGCATGTCTGAGAAAGATTTTGCCTGCTCATTAATCTGTGAGTTTGTGGGTATTCATGAATTTTCTTCTACGCCCATTTCCATCCTGGAAACAATTGGAAATTTTCTTGAACTGGGAGCAGTAAATCTGTTTCCATGGTCGAAGTGGGCAACAAACGATTAAAAAAATTGACGTCGGTGTAGAAGAAGTGAATTCTCAATGGGAAAATAGTTTGTCTGCGAAAAAGAAGACAAGAAAGAAGACAGCAAAATGCATTTTCCCTTGTTTGGAGAATTTCACACATGAAAATGGAATTCATAAAAGAATTCCAAGACTATGCCTGTGAAAAAAGTATGTGATGCCCTGCGAAACTCCTGAACACCATTGTGACAATACACTTCTAATATAAGCAAGAAAATGTAGCTTAAATAATGGGGTTAGCTTGCAAAACATTAACGTGAGTATGCTTAAAGAAACAAAATCGAAAATGTGCCTTTCTCTAAACGTGCAAATTAAGTGTAACCTGGGTAGCCTGATTTTTTTTGTAGGAAGCAACCATTTCTATTTTAATTTTATTGTCAAGTTAAGCTAGGCCTCATTCCTTCTCTATTTTCTGTAGTTCCTTTGTTTTAACTTACTTTCTTAAATATATGTTTTAGCAGAATGTGCCACGGCGCATTATTAAAACAAAATTCACATTAGCCTTAAAAAACATGTCATCCTCGTAGAATGTGCTGATTCGGAAAATGTTTTTTTGAATGTGCTGATTCAGATAAATGTTTTCTTTCCTTCCTAAGCTACATGTTCTCATCGCTCTTGGACAGATTTTGGCTGTCACTTGTTCTTTATGATGAATAACCAACAGTATATTAAAACAATAGGTATATGCATAGAAATATGAAGCCCAACATGAACAACCATAGAAGTTGCAACTAGAATGTTTCTGCTTTAGATTAGTTCATTGTCACACAGTGGAGTTCTGAATAGCTAATTGAGTAAGCTTCAGGGTTCTTGTGGGAACTCGATTTGAAAACTTACATACATAGGACATTGCAACTTACTATGCCGCTTGAAGATAATGCTAGCTGTTCTTGTATCTTACTGTGGTAATGAAGGATGCGACAGACCATCGGATGATCCTTTCACCAGTGGTTGAAGATGACATAGCACCGAAGATGAAGGATACATATGTTTTTGTATTTAATATACGTGTGATCCTAGTTAGGGTACTTCAGAATCTCTTCCACCACCCTTTGCTTAGACACCTGCTGAGACCTTTATGCGTATCAGACTGGTCCAGGCTAATTGTTCAGTGACTATCGTTTTGCCTTTTTATACTGTGAGCTACTGCTGATGGTGTTTTCTCAATTATTTTTCAGACTGCAGCTATTTCAGTGACTTACTGTTGATTTAGAGAAGACTCAGATGTGTTTTCCAGAACTATTCTTCATGAGAGGTTGAACTAATTTCCAAATACTATTTCTAAAGGGCTCACTCTTTTCTAAAGGACTATTCATGGGTTCTGATAGATTAGGATCTTTTCCTGTTGATTGCTAACTTTGATTTTTCTTCATATTTCTGTAAACTGATCTAACTAATTTGAACTTGAATAAAGAGATTACAACTCAAACCACTAAACTTAAAAATATAAATAAAGCTTTTAAAATGCATCTAAACTCTCATTATTGACTGAACATAATAAGTAGTGTGAAATTCAAAATTGATTTATGCTCCATTCTAAAAAGGTGGCAAACATCCAGTTGACCTTAAGAAGGTCAAGGTGAGGAGTTGAAGCACCTACTCACGTGCCAGGACTTGAAACTTAGAAGGCAACCTACATCAGATCATTATGTTAGAAATCCAGTTCAGGAGGTCTACGGGCAATCAGAGGGTTTAGGTCTCAAATGTACCAACGGGGGTATTTCGCCACTGGAGTCCTAGGGGCCCTCATTCTGTGATGCCCAAACTGGGAGCCAAGCACCCCTTTTTAGTACTTGACTTTCAAGATAGCGAGGCAGATGAGTACAAGACTTAATCAGGATAAGGTGTGGTTGGCATAGCGGCTCAGAACTCACAATGCAACAAACAACACTTAATAAATCACTCTCCATCCAGGGCTTTCTCCTATGCAAAGGAAAACTTTGCATATTTACAGAATGTCAGGTGGAATTACCAATCGTGAAACCTTGTGGAGGGCCTCACAGCCTACAATGAGCATACACCACAGAGAGATCTTACGGGTCACCTAAATGTATATGCTGGAGATTGCTTTTAACGGGCTGTACACCTTCACCCCGCATCCATAACCCCTAAGAAAACTGCCTCTAGTGAGTCTAGCAAAATATGAGGAGTGCATTAATAAAAATGTAGGGCTACTGATTTTGTCACGGTGCCACCATAATAATAAAAGAAAAATCCTCAACCATAAGAAAATTCACCATTGATAAACTTTCAAACCACTTTTCATTAACACCAAAAATATATAGTATATTCATTTTCATGTTGCATCTATCAGTAAGGTATTCAATGAAAGAAAATGCCAGTGCTTAAGCCAATCGCATGCCATATTTTTCTGACACAAGCCTAAGGTCTAGAAGTGCTTGCTTTTACTCAGAAAGTCTCTCTGAATCTCTTTATCTGCATCTGGGAGCCATAAGGTGGCAGTCAACACAATTTTTGGGGGCTTGCCATTTTTCTGGTAGCTCCCCTCTCACAAACGTAACAGAAACTCTACTGGTGGTGCCTTTACTCTTCTAGGGCACTGATACAACAGATATATCCCCAGTTGCACGCTGTATCACCTGCTGCAACCCCCCTTGAGTCGGCCACCTTGGGGCTGTACATTTTTATGGTTTGGCTTGAGAGCACAGCTGTCGTCAGACAAATATGTACACATCACTAGAGAGGTGTTTTGGCTGCCCACATGTTGGGAGTCAGGAATACATGTTTTGAGTGGGAAGAAGTTGTGTGCTTCAATAGAAAAGTCCTTGCCCTCTACACTGCTGTGATCATTTTATTTATACAGTTGCCTAAGCTTGAACATTTAGGGGCACACATGAAACTGGAATGCAATTAAAATGTCTTAGATAACTGTTTTTTTCTCTGGCAGCAACACACATGGGAGTCATTAACCTACATGGATTTTTAGGTCTGGCTTGACAGCCCAACTGTCACCAGACCTTTTCACCTACATCATTATTATTTTACAGTTCTGTGCATCCACACAACTACATATATTTTCCCTTGCTAATTACTTGTAATGCTTCACATTACCGTACAACATTCCTTTACAGGCAGACCTTTGGTATTGCCGATGCATGTTTCTTTTTCAAAGTGCCCCCTGGCATGATCACATTCTTGTTTCTTTTGCTTTGCAAAGTAGCCACTGGCATTTCATTTGTCTTCTAGCGAGGGCCACTGCCCCTTGTTGGGTTCACCTGCAACTCCCACATGTGATCCCAGGGGTGCACAGACATAATATCGACTCCAAAATATCGTTTGGACAGAATATCGAGTTTGAAATATCGTTTGGACAAAATATCGACAGGACAGAATATAGACAGCCAAAATATCGTTTTTAAGGTAAGTGAAGTAATATCGACTGTAAATAATATAGAAAGTGAAAATATCCAAGTATATAATCTAGATAGTAAAAAATATCGTTTTTTAAATAATATTTAATTATTTATAGTGTTTTTTCATGTTATAATATGTGTGAAAAGTGTCATTTTATGTTATAATTATTTTTAATTAATGATTTTTTTTTAATTATTGTGTAATTTTATTCTGTAGCGGGTTGTGGGTTTATAGGGGAATAGGGTGGGAAGTAATTTAATTATAATTAATTAAATATGTGAATTTATTAATTGGTAGTAATATTTAATTAATTGGTAATTAAATAATATTTGTTAATTATTTAAAATTTAATTGGTAATTAATTTAATTTAATTGAATAATTGCTAATTATGTAAATTAAAATAATTTATTTCCTGTAGCGGGTTGTGGGTTTATAGGGGAATAGGGTGGGAAGTAATTTAATTATAATTAATTAAATATGTAAATGCATTAATTGGTAGTAATATTTAATTAATTGGTAATTAAATAATATTTGTTAATTATTTAAAATTTAATTGGTAATTAATTTAATTTAATTGATTAATTGCTAATTGTGTAAATTTAAATAATTTATTTCCTGTAGCGGGTTGTGGGTTTATCGGAGAATAGGGTGGGAAGTAATTTAATTATAATTAATTAAATATGTAAATTTAATAATTGGTAGTAATATTTAATTAATTGTTAATTAAAAAATATTTGTTAATTCATTTAATTTAATTGATTAATTGCTAATTATGTTAAATTAAATTATTTATTTCCTGTAGCGGGTTGTGGGTTTATAGGGGAATAGAGTGGGAAGTAATTTAATAATAATTAATGAAATAATAACATTTATTTAATTGTATTTAATATAAAATAATTGTAAATTAATTTTTAATTATCAAATAAATAATTGGTAATTAGTTATAAATTAGTATTAATAGGTAACTAATTGAAATATTTATAGTTAATTAGTAATTTTAATATATTAATTATTATGTTATATTAAATAGTTAATCATATTTAAATAAATTTATATTGATATTATTTTGTAATTTATTTATTAATATATGAAGTATTTACTTTCTCTAATGTTGCACCCACTGGAGTGGGAATAGTAATTTTAACCCTTACGCTATCCAACGCTTTCCCAACTCTTGCACCCACTGGAGTGGGAATAGTAATTTTAACCCCTACGCTATCCAACGCTTTCCCTACTGTTGCGGGAAACATCCTTTACAACGCAACTTTTACAACACACTACCATTACAACGAAACTTTTACAACGCAAAAACTATTACAACGCATGTTTTTACAACGCATGTTTTTACAACGCAGATACCTTTACAACGCATACCATTACAACGTAAGTATTGGTAAGTATATAATAATTTTTTAAATGTAAATTTTTGTAATTATTGGGTAAAGGGGTATTTTTAGGGTTCAGGGTCAGTTTTTAGTTTTTGGGTAAAGGGGTATTTTTAGGGTTCAGGGTCAGTTTTTAGTTTTTGGGTAAAGGGGTATTTTTAGGGTTCAGGGTCAGTTTTTAGTTTTTGGGTAAAGGGGTATTTTTAGGGTTCAGGGTCAGTTTTTAGTTTTTGGGTAGAGGGGTATTTTTAGGGTTCAGGGTCAGTATTTAGTTTTTGGGTAAAGGGGTATTTTTAGGGTTCAGGGTCAGTTTTGGGTTTTTGGGTAAAGGGTTTTTTTAGGGTTCAGGGTCAGTTTTGGGTTTTTGGGGTACAGGGGTACAGTGTAAAAATAAAGTAAAATTAAATTTACATTAAATTAATTTAATGAAATGAAATTAAATTAAATTATATTAAATTAATTTTAAATAATTTAAATTAAAAAAATTATTATATACTTACCAATACTTACATTGTAATGGTATGCGTTGTAAAGGTATCTGCGTTGTAAAAACATGCGTTGTAAAAACATGCGTTGTAATAGTTTTTGCATTGTAAAAATGTCGTTGTAATGGTAGTGCGTTGTAAAAGTTGCGTTGTAACGTCATATATCCACTGTTGCACTCTTTGGAGTGGGAATAGTAATTTTAACCCCTACGCTATCCAACGCTTTCCCTACTGTTGCACCCACTGGAGTGGGAATAGTAATTTTTACTCTTTTGTATTTGTACGTTAATAATATTGGCTATTATTTAATTAAATTTTGTTACTATATATATATATGTTTTAGGAAATATGAATAAAAAAATATAATTTTTTTACTTTCATTAATTATTTAATTATTAAAAGTTATTTTAAGTATTGTTAAGTATATTTTAGTAATTAATTTTTTATATTAATGTAATTAAACATTGTTTTTATTAAAGTCGATATTTTTTACAACTATATTTTTGTAAACGATATTTAAAACTCGATATTTTTGTACTTACCTGTTTGTACATAGAAAGTCGATATTTTGACAGTCTATATTTTGTCAACGATATTCTTGAAGGTCGATATTTTGTCACTCGATATTATTTCAGTGATCCATCCCAGGGCCACCTGGTTTACTCCTTCACACTGAAAACATGTTAAGCTTTACTACATTCCACATCAAAGTTATGCATTGTTTTAAATTTTCACTTCGACCATGTGAATAAAGCATCTGCATATTGAAATGTTACTGTTTGAAAATCTGTTTTACATTAAAGAGTTTCAAGCAGCCACTAAAACTAACAACACAAGTCCATGAACCCCAAAACCCTTGAACAAAAGCCCTAACTCCATAAACACCCAGGCTCATATTTATCAAGGTTTTGCACCGCCCTTGTGCCACGCAAGGGGATGCAAAGGTTATACAAAACCTAAATGAGATTTACCAAGCCACACAAGCATACAGTCTCCCAGAGGGAATAATTGGGAAACAGCCAACTGCAATCTATGGACTGTGAAACCAGCAGCCGGATGAGTGCTTGGGATCTACTTGGGAATGCAGAAGGGGCTGCATATGAGTGGCAGTCATAACTTCAGTCACAACTTTAGGGCATCATGACCTCTCAAAGGTTCTGCTGATTTCTTGTTGATGTATCTTTTTTTATAAGTTTTCACAGGCTCCATTACACCTCTGGGGCCCAGTTGTCTTCTTCCAGCCACTGAGGAGCAGCCTAGAATCTCTTTTTCTGTCTGGGCTCCTGGAAATCTCTTTGGCCTGAAGTCTCCCTGCAGTAGCAACCTGTGACCAATAAGGCAGGTTGCACTGCCTGCCTGCATTCCCCAGGCCTGCAACCCCCGTGCAACTTACTGTGTGTCCAGAAAATGTCTGAGGGCCCCCAGGGAAACTACCAAAAGATCAGTACACAGAACCCCAATGGAAACCTGTTCCCCAGCCAGTCCATCCTCAGCTTTCTCTTAGATGGAGCGGAGAGGTCAATGTAACTGGCACTGCTAACCGGTTCCAACAGGATCCTTCATAGTCTATATAAAAATAGTAATAAATAATAATTCCAGATTTGTAAAGCACAATTTATTAACCCTAAG
The DNA here is from genome assembly GCF_964261635.1 of Lissotriton helveticus. NCBI lineage: Eukaryota > Metazoa > Chordata > Amphibia > Caudata > Salamandridae > Lissotriton > Lissotriton helveticus. The sequence goes on along the minus strand of NC_136067.1, from coordinate 1,542,803,780 downwards.
AGTGTCGAAAGTGGAGATAGAGAGTTCTAGAAGGTGGATGTCTCTGCCCAATCCAAGGGTGCCAACTCACCACTCCACCCATTGCTTAGAATGTTGTGTAATTTTATAGATGGTGAAATCAAGTGGTTGTCTGCAAGAGCTCTCCCTGGCCTTGGCTCTGCCCCTAACTGATACTGCACAACTAGTTTCTCTCGCCAAGATTGCAAAGGTAGCCCCTAGCGTGCCTGGTCTGAGAGGTGTGGCTGTTTCCCCCATGTCCGTGTGGAAAAAGCAGGCCGAAGCTTGTCAATGGAGTGTCAGTTAATCACCCTATGTAGATTTCCTCTGTATCGTCTTCGTCTGTTAGGAGGCTAATTGATCCTCCAAATGGGCCTATAGCAGTGGAGTAGCTTCGATCTACCTGCTAGGCAGCTGAATAATTACCTTGGTCTAGCAGAGTAGTTCAAAGCCAGAATCTTATTAAGGGCTGACTCATGAAAATACTTCAAAAAACAAAGTTTTGAAGGAGCAAACATAAGACCAAATAAATATATTATTTGCACTCTGGTACTTTTTTAACATTAGGAAAGTGATGTGGATCTTTTCTTTATTTTGAGCGAATCCACAATTAATATTTGGAGTGTAGTAAAGCACCACAAACTTACAGTAAAGCACTACAGACTCACACACTAGAACTGAAATGGGCCTTTTTGTTTTTGGATGCCCAGTTGAATTATAAGGCCTGCACAGACCATAACCATTTTATTCACGGTCCTATTTGCGACAGGCTACCCCTGTGAGTTAGACAGTAGTCTTATTCACTCACATGTAACCAGCAAAGAGCCTCTTACCGCAGCAGCCCAACACCAGACCTTACTGTAATAGGCTTACAGTGACTGAGACTCAATTAGTAAGACGCACAGCAGAAATTCGAAATTCTGGTGATTCATAAAAAAAGCATGTGGGTACTAGATTACAAGTGGATTTGGCAATCAAAGAAGCTCTACATTCTTTTTGTGAGGGCTCCAACTCTCAATTGCTCAAACACTCATGGACCCACTCTGTAGTCCACTCCAAGTAGCTACGTCTCTCTGCTTTATGCATCCGTCTACTATGACCTAGCAAGTGTCAGGGTAACTGTATCAGAAAACCATTCTTTGATCAGAAGATGCATTTGATATCACAAATCCAGTAGAAAGTTCAGAGGCAAGATGGCGGCCGTGGTGTTGGCTGTGTGAGCAGCTCTGTCCTCTCTCCTAGACTTCTTGACCACAGCGGAGTTACTGGAGTGGAGCGTAGCCTTTTATCACCTGAAATGGAAATGCTTTGTCCTGGCAGGACTGTGGAAGTCCTTTAATGCGCTTTTTCTGATTTGACATGGAAAAAAGAAAGATAGAAGGACGTACCGCTGTGTTGCCCGGCAGTTTACGTGAAGCAGCGAAGGTGCGTCCTGGACCTGGTTGCAGCGGAGGGCGTGAGCTGACCCCGGAGTGTAGTGAGCGTGAGCGGCGTTTGGCAGATCCAGTTTGTGGCGGAGTGAACGCTAATGTTTGGACCTTTGCTCCTAGCACAGAATAAAGCCGCTTTTCGGCGGCTGCCCATATTTCTGTTTTGTCACCGCTTTGGGGTTATCCGCGGACGAGGAGGACGAGGAGGAATTGCAGAGAGGGAAAAAATGCCTCCGAAGGGTCCTGGGAAGCCGAGTGAGACGCCGAAGGTCACTACCCGCAGCGGGAAGAGTAAAGATCAACCGGTGGGAGAAGCCCCCGAGAACCCGGCTGGAACTACACCCCCGGATTCCGCTGTGGCAGGTTAGAGTGTTTGCGAAAATACAGAACTTAATGGTACTATGAAACCGAACCCTAAAAAGGGTGGGGACAGCCGGGGGAAAGTGGGACCGGCAGCGCGTGCAGCTAAGCAAGCTAAGCAGGGAACTCAGACTCTTCCTGCATTGTTTGAGCGGCAGAATGCACGTAACATTGTATCTCCGACGGGACTGCCCGAGGGAGGAAATGAAAGTAGAATTTTAACAGAGTTGTCTTCCAGTGCTCAGCTGTCTACAGAGGTGTCCATAGAGGAAATATTAAAAGAGTTAGTACAATCTGTAGATTCAAATATAGACTTGGAGCAATGCTGCCCTAATTGGAGCGAGTGTGAGCCTGATAGGTGCATTATGGAAGATGGAGTTCTGGCGCGCACAGATGAAATTACAAGGGGCAGCCAGGATAACTTAGTTGTTGAAATGGACTCACTGGCTCTATGTGACCAAGCACAGGGAGGTGTAGTGGCATATGAATCTGGCGAGAACTTTTATTCACTATCTGAGGCTTCTCAGGATGAGGGGTTAAACGTTAGCCAAAATTGGGAGGACTACAGTGAAGGGAGTAGCTCTGTAGATGATTCAAGACATAGTGTGAACTCTCCAAATTCTATTGCCACTATCGTCAAGAGGCGGAAAAAAAAAGGTCTCGGCAAGAAAATGGTACTTCCCCTGTGGAGAATACGAAGGGAGTACATGCTCCAGCAACAACCGGGAGTGAAAGGGAGGAATCTGGCATTCATACACATGCAGCAGTGCCTCTGCCCGTATCAGGACCTCCGCAGGAGATTACCTTGGCCACCATATACGAGACTATGATGGGTCATAGAAGCAAGAGTAAAGTGGAGAATGCTCGAATGCAGGCTACATGCAGCAAGGTTAAAAATGCTGTTTAAAATCGGGGCTGAAACAGCCGATAGAGTTACGGAAGCAGAGGCTAGAATCTCAGCCCTTGAAGATCAAGCTGCCGCACAAAAAAGCGAGTTGGAGTCCATTAAGGCTCATTGGGATGATTTAAGTTATAAGCTGTCAGAGTTGGAAAATCAGGCTTACAGGAACAATCTACGCTTTTTGGGGGTCCCGGAGAAAAAGGAGGGCTCCGATGTGCGCAAGTTCATTGCGGAACTGTTGGAAGAAGCATTTCCTGAACTGACTGCTTGGGACTGGTCTAAGGAGATCCAAAGGGCCCCTTGGCTTCCCATTTATAGCTAAAAAACCCTGTCAAGGGGAACAGATTCTCCCCAGGGCTATTTTAGTTTGCTTCAATAATTTTCGAGCACGTGAGGATATTTTTGCTAGCCAAGGAGTGCAGTTTTTTTGTTAGACCTGATTTGTCTCAAAACGATGGCATCTACGTCAATTGATCCCTGATTTTCAGAAAAAGGGGGCAGTTGTGTATTTACAGAACCCGGCAAAATTGAAGGTTATGTTTAAGGGTCAGTCGAAATTATTTTGGTCTGAAATACAGGCCAAAGGGTTTTTGGACACATTGGAGTGATAAGGGCCGAGATGTAGTCACTCTAACAGGGATAAATCGCCCCTTGGCTTGATTTTCTGTTTTTTTCTGCTCCTCTATGGGTTGGGCCTGGTGTTTAATACTTTATGGTGAATATTATTGGGATTTTTTAGGGGTTCTTGCGTTCTTTCTTATTTTCTGTCCCTCCAGTGGCTGTGAAATAAGTTTGTTCGTATGTTTTGGTCTTTGGGGCTAGGGGGGAGGAGTACGGCACTCCATATAAAGCAGGGACTTATGGTCCCTGGGCTTCATAGGAAGGGTAGGAGGGGGTGGGAGAGGGTGGGAAGGGGGGAGTAGCTAGGGGGGTTTTGGGGGGGGTCACGGGGTTTTGGTGGTGGGGGGGTAGAAAAACATCAGCAGACTGGTGGGAGTTGACGCAGAAGGATACTAAGCAGCAGGAAACAACGTTAGACACGTTTATAAAAGAAGTACAAGGAGTTGTTAATTTTTCTTATGTTTTTGATACTAACTACAAAAAAGAGGCAGCTTATAGTGGAAATAGACCTAGGGTAAAAAAATGGCCTCGGCTAGAAAAATTAAGGTCTGTTCCTTAAATATCTGTGGCCTTAACGACCCTAAGAAACAACAGGTCCTGGCGAAACTAGTGCAGATACCTGAGATTGATATATTGTGTCTGCAAGAAACACATGTGGCATGGGATAACAGAGGGTATTTAAAAACAATGGGCATTTAGCTGGTAGTTTGCTCCAAACAAACGGGTGTGAAAAGAGGAGTTGCGATTCTTAAAAGAAGGGGGGTTGGAACCAGTCTTAATGTTGCGGCTGACAAATGGGGCCGTTGGGCCATTTCAGTGATTAGACTGGGACAAATAAGGTTTACATTGTGTAATGTCTATGGACCAAATCTGGATGATGCTGAGCTATTCAACTTTCTAAATTTAGAATTAGAACAATGGACTTTGCCTATGGTACTGTGCGGAGACATGAATATAAATCTGGAAGCAGCTGTGGATGTTAGATCTAATTTTGCTTATAATGGAAGAAAGAGGTTGGTCTTTAAGGCACTTTGGGCTCTGATCATGGATCATGGTTTATATGATGTCTGGACCTTAAAGCATCCAGAAGATGATGGGTTTACATTTTACACTGCTCCTCCTGCTAAATTTGTGCGTTTAGATTACTTTTTTACTACAATTTCGCTTATGGCAAGGGCTAAAATTGAGATTCATCCTAAGCTGGTCTCTGATCATAACCCGGTGATACTGGAGCTTGATGTTGAGCAGGAAGAGAGGGCAGAGCCTCAGCAGTGGTCATTTGATAGAAAATTGCTGATGGACGGAGAATATCGTCAGTTTATGGTTAAAAAAATCAAGGAATATTTTGAGTTCAATAAAGGTACTGCCTCTATAGCGACAGTCTGGGACGCATTTATATCAGTGGTCCGGGGCGAAACCCTAAGTTTTTCTAAATTCAAGCGTAAAAGGAACCTGCTTAAGCACCCGCAGGATTTTGATCAGACGCTACGGGCCGAGAAGAAGCTGGCAGAGGTGATAAGGGTTGGCGAGGAGGCAGATATATTTAACTTGATTCAGAAGGAACTCACTATCTTAAGGTCTAGGGCTTATGCGAATATAGCTGACAATATAGAGGCACAATATGTTCAATAAAAAGAAGAAGTGTATGAGTTTGGTGAGAAAACGGGTAGAGTATTGGCCAAAAGGGATAGGGAAAAAGCCGCTTTTAATGATATTCCCAAAGTAAGAGATTTGCAGGGGGTGTTACAAGAGACTAAGGGAGGCGTTTTGACTGCCTTCCAAGGATTTTACCAGGATTTATATACTGACGATATTGGGGAGGTTGCCTTGGGCGAGTATCTAAACGAGGTAATCCCAGCAACACTGTCCGAAATGCAAAAATCTATTTTACAGGAGCCACCAGACTGGGGGGAAATAGAGACGGCAATATTAGGACTCGCCCAGGGGAAAGCAATGGGTCCAGATAATATCCCCTTGGAATTCTATCGGTTATTCAGGGATAGCCTGAGAGCAGAATTGGTTGAAGTTTGCCAGGAAGCTTTTCTGGGGAACGCTCCCCAGTCCTGGGCTAATGCCACGATAGTGGTGTTTAAAAAGAAGGGCAAAAAAGATATCAAAATGGGGTCTTATAGACCAATATCCTTACTAAATTCGGATAGTAAAATCTATTCGAAGTTGATAGCCAATAGGCTGAATGATATGATGCCGGGCTTGGTTTCGTTAAGGCAACATGGCTTTATACAACATAGGGAAACTACTGATCATATAAGGCGGATTATTTCAATGTTGGTCTGGGCACAGGGGAAGAATTCTCCAGTTGGCGTGGCCCTGTTGGACGCTGAAAAAGCGTTCGACAGGGTCTCGACAGGATCTCGTGGAGTTTTTTGTGGCTAGTCTTGGCGAGGAAGGGGTTTCCCGAGGCCTTTATTAGAGCAATTAAAGTGTTATATAAAGAGCCAGTTGCATCCATTCGGATCGCAGGGAAAACTATCAGGGAAGGTGTTGATAGAAAGGGGGACAAGGCAGGGTTGCCCCTGCTCCCCCCTTCTTTTTGCTTTATATATTGACCCTTTTATTTTAACATTAGAGAAAAACCGGGCTATTAAACCTGTTCAGATTCAAAATAGGGAGTTTAAAGTCTGTGCATATGCAGATGATATCGGGGTGGTATCATCTGACATTGCCAGTGCATTATCTAACATCATAGAGGCTGCAGAGGCATTCGGCCAGCTGTCCGGCTATAAACTAAATGTAGCAAAGACTCAATTTATTCATTCGGAAGCCGGCCAACCAGGAAATATTTTATTTATTATGGCTAATGTTGAAAATATTATCCCCGCCAATTTGGATCCTATAATAGCTGCCTCCAATAAAACATTAGAGAGATTAGATAATTTAAAACTTTCACTTGCTGGGCGTAGTAACGTATTGAAAATGCTTATTTTCCCCAAATTCCTGTATATATTTCGGGCTATTCCCTTTTTAATATCTTCCCACTATCTCGTCCGAATAGATAGAATGTGCTCTAGATTTTTATGGGGGTATCATCGGGCCCGGAGATCTCTTAGAAAATGTACTTTATCTAGAGACAGAGGAGGCTGGGGCATCCCCATTTTTCAGTTTTATCACTGGATAGCGATATTACAGCATATGGGGGTGTTGGTCTTATCAGTTGATCCTACTGAAGATTTTTCTGCCCCATCTATCTATGAGATGCTTCTGGGTGAAGAGGCTAAACAATGTCTAAATATAATTGTGGAACCAAGTTATTATAAGAAGATCAAATTTAAAATAATCTACACAGCCTATCTGGTATGGAGGATAATTAAGAAAAAACTTGGAATTACCTGCAACTTAACACTATATACACCTCTTCAGAAGTGCTCTCTCCTTCCTGAAATTTTTAATGATCAGGTGATGTTAAGATGGAAAGATCGGGGGGTTTGTGATCTAGGAGATCTGTTTCAAGGGAATAGTTTTGCCTCCTTTGACCACCTTATGAGGAAATACAAGCTGCATTGTGCTGATTTTTTTAAATATCTTCAGCTTCGGAGTTTTTTTAAGCAGAAGCTGTCAGGAAACATGATTGTACTAGGAAAGATAGAGATTATTGAAGCAATTAATGGTAGGTATAAAATGGGCTCTCTGTATCAATTGCTTCTTGCAACGGTAGAAGACGATCTCCGGGCAAATGAAGAGAAATGGCAAGATGAGTCGGGTGTAGAACGAGTCAATTTGGAAAGAAGCATAGAGATAGCGACTACTGCATTATTAAATGGGTCTTTCCAAAGTCAGCACTATATGTCGGTGTTTGATCTATACTATACACCAGGTAAATTGGCAAAATGGAAGTCGGGACGGGGGAATAACTGTAGTCGATGTAGCCTATATGCTGCTGATGCTGCTCATGTATTTTTTCTATGTCCAAAGCTTTCTCAGTTCATTGTGGATGTGGAGCTTTATATTACGCAAAGCTTGGGTATCCGTGTTAGACTAACTACACAACTGGTTATATTTGGTGTGGAAGAAAATATGTTGCATAAATGGTCACCTGCAGAGGAAGTCTTTATCTTTATATGTATGTCTGTATATAGATCTTGCATTACATCGCAGTGGATTAACACGGAACCACCAAACTTTGAAAAAAATGGCAAACAAAATTACTGTCAATATATTACCTTGAATCTTCATTGTATAAAATTAAGGGCATAAGGCGGAAAATGTTTGGGTATAAATTATGGTCACCAATTGCCAATTGGATAGGTCTGTAAGGTATATAGATGTGGGTTTCTTTTGGTATGTATTTGCTTTTGCATTTGTCCTAGCTGGTTTTTAGTATTGTTATGAAGCAACTTCATCCAGTTGCTTAGTGTCATTAAAATTTCTGTTATGGTTTATGTAAATTTAAGTATTTGTTTGCGTATTTTTCTCCTGTCTGTCTGCTGTTAAAAAACCAATAAATACATTTTTTTTTAAAAAAATGATATCACAAATCCACACTGCAATCCATTCCAAGTATCAACATCTCTTTTGGCTTAGTGCTCCCACCCTACTCTGTCTGACCTAGTAAGACTCTAAAAGAAAGCATACTTTGATGAGCAGGTGAACCTATTCATGTATAACCTGAGGTATCATTACAGCCTCCTTTCAAAGACATTTTCCAAAATTCCTCCTAAGCAACTAGGGGTATATTTCTTGTACCACTGTGACTAAAGGTCGAACATCTTCTTTAGAGGCTTGGTCCTCTGCATGATCCTTAGACCATATATAGCACAAAAAATTCTAAGACAGCGAAAGAGTAGTGTAAGAAATTCAAAAACTGTTTGACTTGAGTGTGAGCCCTGGTCAAGCAGCAATCACAATCCATGTCAGGGTAAGGCACAAGCAAACCCCAAATTAACCTGTGCTCACCCCTCTGTTAGCTTGGTACAGAACAGTCAGGCTTAACTTACAGGCAGTGTGTAAAGTTTTTTGTGCAACACTTGAAACAGTAACACAGTGACAACACACCACAAAAATATCCTACACCACTTTAGAAACATAGAGCAAAATGTGGTAAATAAAACAAGACCAAAACAACAAAAATCCACTCAGTACTGAAGATATGATTTTTTAAAGATTGTAGGTTAAAATAGCGTCTGAAAGCATAAAGCGCCAACCGTGGATATCTGGTCATGCTAGACCAGGTCAAAATCTCACTTTCAGGACGTGGTTTGGATACAGTCACCAGGTTAGATCCGCTGAAGTTTTACATTCTTAAGTTCGTACCAAGCGTCCTGTTTGCATTGAAATGGACAGTGGGGAGCATGTTGAGCATCACGGCAGGCTGTCATGAGCGAGCGCTGCTAGAGCTTTGAGGTGGTGGTACCCCCTGAGTGGTTGATGCTGCAGTGTGAAGAGTGGGGCTGATGGAGGTTTGCACTGATTTGCAGTGCGGTCTTGGTGTGAACGGGTCCGTTCGCGGCCGCAAAGAGCCCATAAGATTTATTCCAGCACCCCTGACCCACTCCAAGGGTCCAGGACCTGAGAGGCACCACTTGAGGGTAAGGAACTCACTGCAGTGGGCCCAGGGGCTCAGATCAGGAGGCCAGCAGACTAGCCCTTGGAGTCATTCTGGGGTCCTGGGTTCAAAATGAAGTTGCAGTCCAGTTCTTCCTCTCCAGGCAAGAGGGCAGCAGGTGGCAGGTTAGCACAGCAGGGTAACAGTTGCTTCAGAGCAGCAGTCCAGCAGAGTGGCAGTCCTTCCAACAGCATAGCAGTCCTTCTTCGTGGCAGACTTTCCACAGGTCTAGAGGTGTACTAAAGAGTTGGTGTCTGAGGTCCACCATTTACACCCAGTTATGCCTTTGAAAGGGGGTAGCAACTTCTAGACGTTTCCCTTTGAAGTCCCCAGGAATCCCGCCTCTCCTGTCATGGCTCCAGACTAACTACCGAGGGTATACTGCCTTTTGTGTGGAGGCAAGACACAGCCTATTCATGTGTAAGTGGGGCTGTGCCTAGCTCTTACCTCCCATTCTGCCAGAGATGGCCCATCCAGGAACACCTAAGCTCTCTATTGTGTGTGCCCGTCTAGAAGGAATACACAAAGCTCAACTGTCAGCTACACCAAGTCATGTGACCCCGGTACAGGCTACAGGCACTCAATAGGTAAGGCAGGAAAATGCCAACTTTCTTAAAGAGTATCCTATGAGGAACGTGAATTGCGCACCAATCTGTCGCATTGCAGAAAGACTTATTTCTCCGATCAATAAACTACTCTTTGCGATGTTAACCAATCCTTATCAAAGGTATACCAATAGTTGTCCTACTTATAATATCTCTGTTAATCCAAACATTTATGAGATCACAACGGAGACAGCGTTATTCCACAATGATTTTGTATTCCACAATTTCAAATGAACACTGCGTGCCCATCCAGGCCTTCTACTATGCGGTTTGTGTTCTAAACACTATTCTTAGGTGGAAATACTGAATCAAATGCACAGGCTTTCCCTCAAATGCAATCCCTAATTAGAGTAGTTCAATTTGTGCCCTTGAACAGGCCCACATTGCAATTAAGGCCTTTGACTTAATACAGAACTCAATGTCATAAATATTTCTGTACATTTTTGTTAATAATATTTTTATTAAGAAAATACAAAGTCAATTTTACACAGAACAGCTATTACAATCTCATACATGTGAAGCAATTCATTATATCAGTTGGATTTTTCTTTTTTTTTTACAGAGTTTTATATAGAGCGAACTTGACCTAAATGGGGTATCAGAGCGCTTTACATAGCACCAGTTGCTTTACTTGTGGACACATTCATTATTATAATTTTTCTTTTTGAAAGACACAGGGAGATTAAGTGATTTGCCCAGAATCACAAGATGTTCAGCGTCATTGCCGAGACTCGAACCCAGTTCCTCAGATTCGAGGTAGACCACTCTAGCAGTTAAGTCTAATAAATGTATCCATTATAGCCAACTTTATATATATCACTAAGTCAATAACACTTGCCCCATATTTCTTATCCTAGTTTCCTTCTAGCTCTGCTATTCAGTTTAGAAATAGCAAATTCAATTTCATATATAAAGCACATACACTTCCACCGCTGTGCATAATCTGGTGGGTCTCGACCATTGTGGTGGAATTTTGCTACCATAGTTGCCACCAAACAGATTCCTATACACGTATGTGGTATACACCCTCCCAAATCTATTCTTAAAACATTAAAGGACTTTCTTAGATTGATCTTTTCTGAATAATTGCTGATAGTTTATAAACCACTTGCCACCACAGATCCCCAAGCATAGGGTACATGGCAAACATGTGGACCTCATCTGTTGCTTCCAAAGGCACCATAGGGCTCCTGGTTTTGTTTTTGTCAATGAATGCAATCGGTTGGGTGTAAAATATAGCTGGTGGATTGTTTTACAGTGCTGCATTTATTAATCAACAGCGCTTAAGTATTTGAGACCTCAGTTAAAACTGTGCAATATTATTTCTATGGGCATCTCATTGATTTTTACCGTTGAAATAATTGTTTTTTCACAGAGTATATTCATTTTTAGTGGTGATGGCTTTTGAATCCCTTAAAATTTCCATGATCTCAATTTTATCTACTGGCAAGTTAGCTTTCAATAAATAGTCCTTCATTTGTAACTATTTAAAGAACCACTCTTTAGGAAGTTGATTCTCTTGATTGAGTTCATCAGATGTGAAAGTATGTTGTTGAGTATAAAGATGGTCTAGCTCTGTGACCGCTCTTTCAGTCCATTTCTGTGCCATTCCATCATAGCAAATTTCCGACAGTTCTGTTTTCACTCCGATGGGATCTTATTGGTTTAATGAAGTGATATTTTGGGGGATATGTACAATGAAGTGGTGGAGCGTGCCGTTAGCCTCCTTGGCTTAGCGACACGCTCCACCACTTCGGAAATGCAAGGCTGCACCACATTTCCAAGAATGTGGTGCAGCCTTGCGTTTCCCCCTGCGCTGGCGCTACTCATAGCAGTGTAGCGCCATCGCAGACACCCTTGCACCAGAGTGCAAGGGTGTCTGTGTGCAGGGGAGGATTTTTTTATGTGTAGGAAGGTGTCCCTTCCTGCACATTAACAATCCTAAATGCCATTTTGTAACTTTCATGTGTGCTGCTTTGTGCAGCACACATGAAAGTTACAAAATGGCATTTAAAAAAAAGGTTTGTTCATGTACAGGAAGGCACACCTTCCTGTACATGAACAAACCATGGCATTTTGCTTTTTCCATGTGTGCTGCACAAGGCAGCACACATGGAAAAAGCAAAAACGAGCGGAAATAATGCATTTCTCCTCATTTCGCCAAATTAAGACCAAGATTTTCATTGTCTTAATTTTGGCACTGCCTCTTATGTACACCTTCCTTGTACATAGGGGGCAGCGTCAAATACAATGGGTGTTGCGGTGGAAAGCCCACCACAACACCCACTGCACACCCCTTTCACGCTAGGGTAGCGTGAAAGGGTGCCTTATGTACAAGGCAGTGTTAAGCCACGTTAAGTGGCTTGTTGCTGCCTTGTACATAAGGCAAGGCCCCTATTGCCATGGGAACATCACAAAAAGTGATGTTCCTGTGGCGATAGGGGCTTGTACCTATGCCCCTCAGTATTTTAACCCATTGTATCCTGGTAGTTCTGGCGTCCCTGATGACCTTAATTTGAACTTGTTTAAAATAGTTTGGATCAAAGGGCATATTTACAAGCACCTATCGCCACAGGAACGTTACTTTTTCCGATGCTCTTGTGGAGATAGTGGCTTCACCTTATTTACAAGACGGCATTAAGCCACGTAATACTGCCTTGTGAACAAGGCCCCCTTTCATGCTACACTTAGCGTGAAAGGGGCGTGCAATGGGTGTTGCCGTGGGCCTTCCACCACAACACAAATTTATTTTGACGCTGCCCCATATTTACAAGGGTGGTGTAAACATTGGGCAGCTCCAAAATTAGGGCCAGGGAAAACCTGTTCTTAACATGACAAAACAATGAGAAATGCTTTATTACTGATTGTTTATGTGCAGGAAGGGACACCTTCCTGCTCATTAACAATCTTTCCCTGCAATGCAGGCACCCTTGCACAATGGTACAAAGTGCCTGCATTGGTGCTAGGCACCTACACTTACTGCCAGCGCTAAGCGAAAGTCAGGGGTGCACCATTTTCTTGTGAGTATGGCGCATTTCTGTGTTTAGAAACTGTCGGAGCGCGGTGTTGGCCTTTTTGGCTTACCGCCGCGCTCCAACAGTTTTCTAGTAAATATGCCCCAAAGTGTCAAAACAGACATTCCCTGGTATTGATGCCTGAGGATATTGAATATTTCGTAACATGGCAGTTATTTCCTGAAGAATAGAACAGGTTTGAGAGCCTCTTGCCCATAGATGCGCAGTAATATAAGCAAAAGTCAGGTAATAACCACCCACCCTCGTCCTGTGAATTTGTGAGAAATTTGGCAGCACACCGGACAAAGCTTGAAATGGCTCCATCTAAGTGACAAAAAAGTAATTGGAACATATACTGGGTCAGAGAGAAAAAAGTATAAAAAGTTAGGGATATAGGGCTAGATGTAGGTAATTGAAATTTACCGATTCGAAAATACCGAATTTTACAGATTCGGTATTTACCGAATCTGTAAATTTGCCACCTACATCAGAAAAGCCTATTACCGACCGGTAATAGCCTTCCTACATCTGGCCCTTAGCAATTGTACTTAACCAGCTCATGTCTAATAAATGATGTTTTTGAGGGAGAGTTTAAGCCATTAACATTGCAGCTAAGAATTTTAAGTGAGCTCATATCTGTTATGTTTTGTCAATTGTGTACCACGGCTTGCATAAGTAATTGCCAGTTTATTTATATCCATATTTATGCGGTCTTTGCAGCTGGCATCTTTAGTTGCTTTATCATACCTTTTCTTCTCTATTTTCCCTTTTTTGCGGACCCTGACTGCCCCTCTTCCCACATCCCGAGTGCTGCCCTCCCCTCCTCCCCACATGTTTCTCTCCATCACTTCCAGTATCCCCATTAATGACTATCCCCCAGTAGGAGAGGGGAATAACCAACTCCCACCCTATTTTGGATGTGATAGCATGCATCCAGTCTGCATTAATGAAGGGTTGAGGAATACTTCACCAAAGCCGCTATTATTCATAAATCTTGATATTATATCATCACAAAATCTGTTAATGATCTTTTTTTGGGGGGAAAAAATGTTTGAACATCCTTTATGTAGTAGAACAATTTAAATTCCCCCTTCTGGAGTATTCTTAAATTGGACTATCTGCGCCTCTCTACCTATGGCTTTTCTCTTAGGGATTAAGGCTCTCTTCTGGTGAGCTCTCTGTGCTGTCTCATGTGCCAATGTTAGGTTAAATACTAACAGTGAACCCTGCCTTGGATATAAAAGTCCATTCAAGTTACGGGGCCTTGCTGTAAACAAAGACAAGAAACTGCAAAAATGTAGCAACGATAAAGAGTTAATTTTCAGAAAACACCAGGAGAGTACTCTAACAAAATAACAGCAGCAAAGTAATTCTTGCTTACCTTCATTGTCAAGTTACTGTTGACACAGAGATTGGCCTTGTCTTCACCATCAGAAATGCAGCCAGGAGATTCGGACTGCACCAAGCTGGGAGCTGAGCAGAGTGTGGGGCCTTCAGAAGCGATGAAGCCACAGTGGGTACAGCCAGCACCAGACCAGCAATGCTATCACTGGGGCTAAGCACAAGTGCTGTGTAGCAACACAGTTTGATATTGTGACTAGACTGCTTGAAGGATAAAAACCACAAAAAAGTTTGGATAAAGCATGCAGCTACCAGAAGAAACACTCCTTAATAAGACCCCCTTGGCAAAGGTTAACAATAAAAGCACTGCAAAAAAATAATCAGTTATAATGAAGATGAGCATTGGCAGAGGCCTCAAAAAAGTTCTAAAGCAGCTGTATCACTCTCAAAGTAGACTTATTAATTGCCACTCTTTGAATATTAATCAAATGTTTTTAAGTTAAATTTTTGTTTATTTGTTGTTTTATATCACAATGGTTTTCATTTTATTGAGTAATTATTAGTATGTATTATGTTATTATGAATTATGATTGTAATTTGAATGTGCATTAAAATACCAAATAGGTTTTTAACAGTGTATTTTTGTATGTCCACCTTTTTTGCAACCTTATTCCTATATTATTGTTGTTATTGCCTAGGATTGTTACATACAAACAGTTTTTTCCCTGTCCTAGGAATTAGATTATTTCTTAATCAGGGGGCCCTTGTTATTCTCATATCACTCTCAAAGTAAAACAGCATAAGGCACAAATCTGCTGTTTTCTAATCATCAGTCTTATCAACAAACTAACTAATTGGCAGTAGGTTTTGGGGACATATTACTATCTGTGGAGGACCAACTTGGAATCAGGACGAATACCGTTGGCTTAATGGGAAAAGATGATTTTCGAAATCAATTTTTGGGGAGAGGCAGAGGTTGCCTATCCCGCACCGAATCCAGTTCAGTAGATGGCTCTCCGTCCATGAGCAAATGGATCTCTTGCAATCACAATCTGATCTGCACTCTCCCAGATACATTTAGAGACTTATTTACAAGCCCCTTGGGCCGCCAGTGCGTCACTTTTATTTTTGGGGAAAAGGGACATACCGGCGGCGCAAGGGGCTTGTAAATAAGCCCCTTACTGTCCCAACCTCAGGAAGCGACCACAAGTGATTGTACCACAACTGACCCAGAGGTGGCATTACTAAGAAGCCAGCTCATAGCAGGAAGTTGTGAGAAGAGCTATGCCAGAGCCCATACTCAGGGCCTCATTTATGTTTTTTTGTCTTAGGGCAGCGCAGTAGCAAGGTCTGCTGCGCTGCGCTGCGGCAAAAGAAAAGGGCAGGAATGCACCGTATCAATTAGATACGGCGCATCCCTGGCCTTTTTCCCTGCGCCGGCGCACAATGGGCTGCTGTGCGCCAATTTAGGCACCTTTGCACCATGGTGCAAGGGTGCCTGGGTTGCGGAGATGATTATTTTTGTGCAGGAAGGGAAACTTTCCTGCACAAAAACAATCACAAGAGGCTTTTTCCTCTTTCTATGTGTGCTGCAGAATTCAGCACACATAGAAAGAGGAAAAACAAGGAGAAATAAAGATATTTCTCCTCGTTGTGCCTCCCTTATGCCTCCCCTGGTGAGGCATACGTCTTTCTGGTAAATCTGGGGCAGTGTAAAAAAGCCATGGGTGTTGCCGGGAACGCCCCCAGCAACACCCATGGAACTCCCCTTTCACACAGTTTTCTGAGTTAAAGAGGATCATAACTATAAGTCCATGAAAAGCTATGTTACGTGGTTTTGCGTGGCCTTATAAATATGCCAGTGGCACCTTGCGCCACCGAACGCCAAGAAAGTGATGTTCCGGTGGCACAACAGTGCAGTTTCGATGGATGAAACCGACACCACTAACAATACTGACCCATGCACAATTACAGCGTTGAACCTGAACAAGCAGGAAGAAGGCAAGAGAAGTGACACTGGCTGCAATGGCCATACTGAGAGTGAGCTTCCTCATGTGCCAACAGAAAGGACAACACAAGAGATAGGACCAGAAAATGAGAGGTAGATAAAGAGAGACAGACTGCCATGGTGGGATAGCTGCTTAGCACTATTCCAATATATTAGAACAGATATTCAGTACTGGATCATTTGCAACATTCTGAGTAAGTGGAACTGTTTGAGTTACTGATACAGCAATTCAGAAATACTGATTTCATCAATACCTAGAGAACAGGGGGCTTGTGCTTGGTGAATGAGTCTGGTCAGGAGGGGGTGGAGGAGGAAAAAGTCCAAGAAGATGAATTTTGTGAAAGCGATGACGCAGGCAGCATGTCAAATGATGAAACTCCCCATACATAGAACATGAATACTCTGTTCCAGCTAATCCACAAAACTGCACAAGAAACATATCAAGGTCAGGCATATCTTGGCAAAGAGATCCATTACATCTGCACTAAGGTGGAGGACATGGACACAAGGATGGTAGTTTTGTCTCACAGATTGAAAGGGTTGGAGGAGAGAGTTAAAGACAACATGTTCTAGTGCATTTTGTAAATTGAAACACGTTTGTAGTTGCAGCAACGTTTGAAACCTAGTAAGGCTAATTGAATATGGCTATGATTACAGGAAAAGCTAAAGTCTGCAGGAAACATATTTGCATCTGAACTGAATTCCTGAGCTTGTTCATTGAACAGAACATTGGTTTATCTGAATTGAATAGTTTATTCATACTTTCATATTTAGTGACATAGAATTATAGTACTTTAGAAAGCAATAATTAATTTCAGCGAAAGGCTGTTTATCATTTAGGCACTTGAGCATCATCTTTATTCATATTGTATTAAATGTTAGGTTTTTATACATATACTTGGGTACACATAAATTATACACCAATCTTTTACATGCACAGTATTTTCATTCATGGCAAATAGAATGTAAATCATTGTCTGTGCTAATATATGGAGGTTAATCTCTATTTAACTTGCAAAAAAGCTTAACGGTCTTTATGATCTACTGAATTCCTGATTACTATGAACTTACTCTTCTCTGTCAGACAGTTTGGCTAGCTCCCAAGGAGATACACGCATCTGATGACCTCTCCCTACAAATGGATGCACTCAGGTGCTCAATTGCATCCTATTTTGGAAATTACATGACCTACAGATGACAAAGGACATTGATTAAGAGCTTCAAGTAGGAAAATAAATAACTGACTTAGCAACATTTCTATTAACCCTTCTTCCTTTTTGATTATTAAAAAAATACATTCAGTATTCTAATGGCCACATGTCTAACGTGTTACGCTTGATCTATCTCAAGGTAGCATGAAAAAGGAAATAATAAAGGTTGTACTGTTGTCCTAAGGACCAAAATGAAACTCCTGCTTCAGTTCAGCACAAGACCACTGTAAGAATGGTATTGCTACTTTTGATTCTGCTTGTATCTCTACAGTGAATACATTATCACCCGTTATAGGATGCAGAATATAAATGAACAGTGCTCACTAGGATACCAGAAACGTGAAGGTACTCAAACAAATAGTTGGTCATTGAAAGCCAAATAAAGCCAAATGGAGAAACAAATTAAGAAACAAAGAAACACATTCAATAATGTATGAGAGAAACATCTCTTAAGCATTATTCAACCATAAACCATCCCAAAGTACACTACTGAATTAACAAAATAATGCCCACCAATAACACAATGCTTGAAATATTCCACATGGTGCACTCTACGATCAGACTAATGACATTTAGAGTTCCTAGTCTTGTGTAATAAAATAGCCAGTGTTTTTAACTGTAGATCTCCACAGATTGCTTTCAACCTTGCCAAGGCTATTCTTGTTTTTGATTACCTTCTTTTAAGGCAAAATAGACCACCAGGTTAAGCTTCTACTCTATCATTTCAATAACAAAAGATCTCAATTGTTTAAAAGAAAGTCAAACCAATTGATGATGATCCAGGATGACTTCTGTTTATGTTTGTATGGATATTTTACATTTTGTACAATTGTGGATGACTGTCTTTTTTCCTATTTTGGGACACTTTTTCCTGGCGAGACAATCACAACATTTCTTCTTAAAAACCCAACCAGAACCCAGAATAGATGCAAGCTCTTGTTGGCCCAATGCAGGGCTGCTCACACTGCCCATTATCAGTAAGGAATTAGAAAAAGTAGTTACCACAAATTTCCAGTTTCACTGTGAAATAATTTGGGGGCCCATTAAATATAATTTCGGGAAAATTGCGCAGCAAGGGAATTTGCTGTGCTGTTTTGTGTGAAAGGTTGCGAGCAGAAATGTCCCATATTTATACTGTGGGCTGCCTAGCTCCAACGCAGGCACCCTTGCAATGAATTAAAAGGACACCTGCATTATGGGCAGGATTATTTTTGTGCCAGAAGGGAAAACTTTCTGCACAAACAATATTTGAGGTATATTCCAGAATGCAGCGCAAAAAGAATGAGGAACTAACAACACCTCTGCCCGGTTTGCTCACCATTTTGACACAAACCAAGATTTACAAGTATTTGTAAATCTGCGTATTTGTCAAAATACATAGGTGGATGCATGGGAATGCCCATGCCTCGCCCGTGTAAAGCCTACCTGATGCAAAGCAATGCAAAGTAGTACTATGTGCTGCCTTGCATTACTTTGTGTTTACTACACTACACAAAACCTTTGAAAGTAGCTTAGTAAATGCCAAAAAGGATTTTGCGTAAGGTTCCGCTTTACAAAAGTGATGCAACCTGACACAAAACTGTAGGAAACCAGGGTCCTAATGTGTTGGATTTTTAGGTGTCAGTATTTGATTTCCACCATCGGCAAAGTCATTCACATAATTGATTACCTGCATAAGACCACAGCTCAAGAAGCCTTAATTCTGCTGGTCCTAGTGGATTTTTTTATGACCTTTGTCAGGGAGGAATATATGCTACTGCTTGCCATCCCATAAATTCACCTCTGTAAAATGTGGCATGTTTTCCCCCAACCACTGACATTGATTGCACTATAGGAGAGGGATCTTTTCAATTGTGTATCCTCATTAGCTACATAATACCCCTGCTACTTCCTATTGACAGCTATAGGTGACTATTTTGGTCATATGCCTACACTGCACAGATTCCTGCACGGTTTGATGGAACTGGTAACCAGTACAAAAGCCTGTGTGGTTTCCATAGAGATATAGGGGGATATTCACAAGAACTTAGCTCCAATTTATCTCCACCTTAACGCATCAAAAGTGGAGATAGATTTAACACCCCATTCACAAGCTGGTGCAAACTGCAGACATCACCAGTATTCCCGCAATAACTGCCCCAAAATTCATCTCCACGGTGGACACCACCAACTAACCCTAACTAAAGAGATGCAGAGTAGGAGTTCCCATGCAAAAACACACAAAAAAGCCACACCACAACATCACTTTCACAACGAACAGCCAGATCTGCGAGGCGCATCAAAAACAGGTGATAAGCTGCGATAGCACCAAGGATTTAACACCTGCCTTTTGCTGGTGCTATGCAGGACGACTACCCACAGCATGACAGGGAGCCCAGCCAAGAGCCACACCTGAAGACTCACAGATGCCATGGAGACAATGATCATGCAGCTCCAATACCCATGACGGCCACAACATCCGCCGCCACCACCCCCAGCCCTCTCTTGGCCCCCACGGACATACACATACTGTGCACGACACAAGAGCCCCAAAAAAGGCATGATGATGCACATTGCCAAAATAAATACACACATGTGTGGCCAGAAGAACGAGAAACAGTCACACAGCACTGAACTAACAACCAAAACAAAAACTTTATTGAAATACATCACAAAACACCAATGCGGAAGACCCCTGTTGGGTCCATCAGAGACAATCTTGACGTCACAGCCTGAAAAATAAAGCACAAAATCAGGATGTGTGTCATGCGCTCATCAAAGGAGCAAGACACAGAGAAACAGAGAAGGAAAGTAAGCCATAGAGAGAAAGTAAGGTAACGAAAGGAAGGGAGAGAGAGAGAGAGAGAGAGAGACACCACTGGCTCTGCGCACACAGGCCCACTGTTCACCTGCTGCCACCGGTGTGTCCACCAGCATGCACACCACGGTCCTGTGCAAGCTCCAGGCCCCGGTCCTGCCACCATAGCATTGTCCACATCATGCGGGCAAGCCCCGCGGCCCAGCAGGTCCCACACCTGAGTCATCAATGGCAGAGACCACATCAGCGCACACGTCATCAACGCAGTCTGCACACCCGCTCGGCTATTTTGGTGCCACTAACCCTGTGCAACGCCAGTCAGCGCCAAGTGGTGGTAGGCCTGTGACGGCCGCAAGGCTTCGGGTGCCACTAAACCTCTGCGCAATGACTCATGGGTCCTTTATGATTGAGAACCGTGGAGCGTCCGTAATCCAGTCACCACCGGCAGAGGGGAAGGCGCCGTTGTTGGCCCCTTATATTTGTGGGGTCACATGGCCTGCGACCCCTGTGCTGGATGGGTGTGGTGCGTGTGTGCAAACCTGCCCTCAGGGAGTGGCCGTGACAAGCTGACAACTAGAACAGTGACCAGCACACCACCAGCGAGTACGCCTGCAACAGGTAGCTATGTGGGCCCCCCCTCAGAGCATGAACTGAGTGATCTGGCCTGGCTTACGCCGGACCAGTGCAGGGCTTGCAACAATGACTCGGGGGCTCTGGGTGTGGTTCAGTCCATGTCCGGACAAGGAAGTGGCTAATGCTTGTGTCCCTGTTTTAGTGTCCACAGCACCCGTAACACAATAGGCAATGTAGCACACTGTGACTGGCATCCCACTAGATGAGCATCATTGACGTATGGTCAATCACTGTCCCTACATTCATCCACACATTCATACATGAATGATAAAAGACATGGCACAGCAGTGCGTTACTGGATGTTTATTGCACATCCAGTGGAGTTTTGCAGCTGGAGCGGTACAGGGCCATGCTAAGCACACTACACAATATGGGGCCGTGGAGGGCCAACCAAAGTCCATCCGGGAATGACAAGTACTACGGAAGAGGAAGGGTACAGTCTGCAGTCTGATCACCGTGTTATTGGTTATCAAACAGGATATGGCAGTCCATGTCGCGGTCCAAGGTGAGTGCAGCGGAGTGTATCAGGGTCAGTGGAAGGTCATGGGGCCATGTGCGGCACCAAGCAGAAGAAGGCCAAATGGTGGAAATGAATGCTAGTACCTCCTTCTGAACATAATCCAATCCACGTCCTTGTCCTCGGATGTGTGCTCTGCCCCACCTGTGGGTGTTGCAGTACCGGCTGTGGCACTGTGTACCACTGACACATCAGGGGCCGGAGGAGGATTGTCGGCCACACTGTGTGGCAGTGACACATCAGGTGCCGGAGTGGATACGCCTGCCGCACTGTGAGGCACTGACACACCAGGTGGCAGAGATGTGGATGGTGTGGGGGCAGCAGCATTCATCAGTGCCACACCTTGTGGCAGCAATGCCATGATGAGGATCAGCAGGGCATGGTAGATCCCAGCTACATTTTGCTGATGTGCAGCGATGGCTGCCATCCTTTCCTGCTCCATCCGCACCATGTCCTCCATGAGCCTCCGCATGTGTGCCAGCTCAAGGCTGGTGTCGCTGGAGCCAGTCTGAGCGGGCAGGTCTTCTTCTCTCCGCTTCATGACTCCAGCGATGTATGTCAGGGCTCCTTGGAGACCATGGAGCGGGCCGTGGGTGTCCGTTAGGGACTGGAGCTGGTCTTGTTGTGACCTAGACACTCATGGATGATGTCCAGTTTGGTAGCCATGAGGCCGAACCCCACCCCCACCTGCTCAGCCGTCTCCATCTGGCCCTCCAGCACATGGCATTGGAAGGCAATGTATTGTTCCTGGGGATCTTGGGAGACTTCCGGGGCTGTGGGTGCCTCCTGCTGAGTGGTTTGGGGAGTGGGTGGGTACTCCTTGATGCAGCTGGGCTGCCCTGATCCTGGAGATGAGTTGCAGATGATGTCAATGATGTCTTGGAGGGCTTGGGTGTCGATGCTGGGGGTGTCCTCCTTGTCATCAGTGAAGAGTGGCTGGGACTGCTGTGCAGGAGGTGTTGATGGTGCCTCTGCAATGTGAAGGGAAGATGGTGTATTACAATGTGTCCACATGTATGTAGCCGCATGGTACATGTTGACATTCAGACAGCATGGCATTGTACATTGTGAAAGTCTGTAGATAAGGGCCATGACCCAGAGTCATTGTGGGTGTGCACTGTGCTCTGCTTGATTGTGCATGTGTGCCATTGTGGCCATCTCCACCCATCCCTCCAGTACCCGGTGGTCACTCACCCTGTTGCGGTTGTATTGTGTCCTGCCGAGCAGTGTCCAGTCCCTCGACTCCGGCCACAGTCTCCACACTGATGACTGTCGACACCAGCTCCTCCATGTCCTCCAGCATGAGTTGTGGCACTGGGCTACCACCTCCAGTCTGCATTGCTGCCTTCTGGTTGGCTGCAAGTTTCTCCTTGGTCTTGTGCTTGATGTGAATCCATCGCCTCTTGGCCTCATCCATTGACCTCTTGTGCTCTCCGACGGCATTCACCTTGTCCACGATGTTCCGCCATATCCCATTTTTGGTGCCCAATGACACGTTGGAGGTGACGAACAGTTGTTGATGGTGTTTCATCACCTCCGTAGCCAGGGCCCTGTTTTCCTGTGGACTGAACTTTGTCTTCCTCTTCTTCTTGTCCTTGCCCTTCCCTGTTCCCGAGGTCCCAGGCTGGTCATCCGGGGTGTTTGTGAGGTTGCACTCATCCTCTCCGCCTGCTCCGGCTGCCTCCATGGTGCTTGGGTATTGGTCAGTTTGTGTCTGAGTGTTTTTTCTACTTTTATAGTGATTTTTCCCGCCTGCTATGTGTGTATTGCAGGCCTGGCGCTGCTTATCGCTGATTTCCTCATCGCGCTTTGGCCCATCGCATGTTTTTTTGCGTTGAGGTTTGTGTTTTTTTCTCCGTCGAGATGGTTGTACCACGGACATTGACCGGGGTTTCGGCAGACTATTGCATGGTACCACCGTGTTGTGAATTCCATGTTGACACAGGGTTATTTTCCGGTGACAGGCTGTGATGTGTAAAGTTGCGTTAGCATTTTTTGGTGATGTTTAGGACTGGATGAAGTACTCCTCACTACAGTTAAACAGCACCAGTATGGAGGTTATCTTGTTTGGCTTGAGAATCACCCTAAGAAGTGTAAGATTCAGGATATCCTTCATATGTTTATTGTCATAGTTTCACCCTAGCTGAGAAGATAATATATTTACATGCAATCTCATGCATACATAACACTATTAAAGAAAAGGTAAACACAGTTATCAACAGTATCCATGATCACCTGCTATAACTGCTATAACTTAAAAGAATTAGCCTTCTAATTCTAAATATATTAATGATTGTGGTGGACACCATATTGACTTTGAGGTGTGATAATGCTATTTGCCTTCATCCTACCATCACTAAGTAATTACAACTCTCGTAGCAAGTCACCAAGAATGCTGATGTAAGAGTAGTTTCTGTCAGAGACAACAGGATCACATACTTGCCGCTTGCTTCGAATTACGGTTGCTGGGGGTATTACACTACATAGCCTTCAAGTGTCTATGTCTGGATACTCATAGCTTTATACTAAAAAAGGCCCACTGTACCTAAAATAGAAGTTAATATAGCAACAAACGTTAACCATCAAAACCTTACCGATTCCAGCTGTTTATCATTAGAGAAGACTAGGGGGAAGACTATTTCCTATCTGGCCCTAAATTCTGAAATTCATAACCAGACAGCATTTAGATGGAGCCAGGCAGATTTTAAAATCCCCTCTTTAAATTCCTTTACCCTTCTCTCATGAGATGAGTCTCTGTAAATTCTGCAGGTACAAACAACCTGGAGCCCAATGACATATCATTTAATGCTGCAAGAGATATTAACCATCCTTAGGAACTGGTTTTTAATAACACCTTAGGGTAACAAGGGGATTTTGTTCTCAAACACCATTTATTAAAGTGTTTTAGTGTATATCACTGCATCTTTACAACTTTTGATTTTCTTTTATTTCCGCAGTTTCGCCCTGCCTCTCGCTCCCACTGTGTTCTACCACATCTTAATTTTGTGCCCAATCAATTTGCAGATAGTTTGACATGTTTAGCCAAACAGGCAACGTACTGTCAAGTGTAAGGGACAGGTTATTTCTCTTCAGTCTATGTACTTGTAGTATATTACTGGTTGCAATGCTGACAAGGTCCTCTCTGGCCTTAAGCAGAGGCTTACTTAGGTGTTCCATCGGCACTATATTACAAACTTGAAGGTACCACATATTCGACGGGGCATTTTCTGATTCCGCATCCATCCTATGACTATCTTTGCCATCAACACTAATTGAGAAAGCCATATTTTTTCTCTATTATGAACAATTTCCCATATATTTGGTTTGATGCCTAGCACATTTCTTTTTGGGTCTGCTGGGATTAGCAACCCATCATCTGCTTTATGGCTGCTAGTATTTCCTTCCTGTAAATTGTCAGGAAGGACTGTGCATGCCTACTGTAAGTGTATTTAGTTTCCAAAGTGCCACATTGCCTCCAACCTTTGTCTAATGCCTCCTGAAAACCTATTTAGCTTTCCAGGTGTTAGGTTCCGGTGTGTCATTATTTTCACCCAGGATTCCCCCCTGTAAAATGGATTTATTAAATGTTACTGTGTCTCTCCAGTGATCTAACCAATCCTTCTCTATTATTTATCTGTCTCCCACGTTTCCCCATTTGTGTCTATTTATGTGAGGTGGGCCTTTCCATGAGGAGTTTATACATTTTTGATGGTCCTTCCTTGATACCGTCTTTTGTCTTAACCTGTAACAATTTTTAATAACTTGTTAGGGCCGAGGTTGATGGTACCTTTTCAGAGGGGTGTTGCCCAATGACGTATTTGTTGTTATCTGAATCTTAGTCCTAGATACTCTATATGTCTTGGGAAAAGTTACATCTTGCTTGTATCATGTTCACGTACTACTATGTAACATATTGTGATGTATTCCTATAGGTTCTGTATCGATCCCCCTATTCCTGACCCTATTCTGGTTAACAAGTTAACTAGCAGCCATCCCATGATGCAGAAACCGTTATCTGATTACGCCAGACCACGGCACAGGAGTGCGTTATCTGATTAGGTCATAACGCTTGCCATCTAATTAGGCAAAAGCAATATTCCTCCAGCCCCTGATAAGGCATACGGAGTTCTCAAAACAAATCAAACCTATGACAACCTGGGAAAAACCCTGCGGCCATTGTTTTGATTTCACCGAGAACTTCAGTAAAAGAATGTGCTAACGACCAGCTCGTATGACATCCTTATTGACCTATCTATGTCCATCCTTACGTCAATCTCGGCACCTTACAGGTATAAATATTACCGATATTGCCTTAAGCAAACACACGCGGTGGTGACGAGATCGGAGCAGCGAGACTTGCCGAAGCCCAGCAGAGAGCGAAGCCCACTGGCGCTGCCCCGCCTTCCTGACGCGCTGAGAACGAGACGCTGCTTTCTCCTGCCGAGAAATCCAGCTCCGGCGCTTCCGAGCAGCCCTCGCAGGCAGCTTGGAATATCGAGACCTCAGACGAGAGATACTATCCCTCAACCATCCTAGATCTCAGGTACAGAGCTGAATAACCCCTTGCAGAGAATTCTTGAGTCAGTCACTTGGCAAAACAAACTTAACTTAAACTGCTACTTTCTATCCCCGCCCACGTATTAGGCTTAGGTCAGGTACACTGGGGTAGGCGTAGTTAGAAGCACCAGTTGAGTACTATTAGTTAAATGTATATGTGTATGTATATATTCTGTCCATTTTAAATAACATATGGCTTAGAAACCATATCAATGTTTTTACAGTATTATTTTATAATTCTGCTTTTATTGTATGCACTTTACTTAACCATAATTATTGCGATAATATCGATCCATTTCTCTTGTACGAGAAAAGAGACTGATCAATAAATAACATCTTTTATTGAACACGCCCGTCTCTTCCTTTTCTCTACAATCTGGTGAAACTAAGAATGCACGTTCTGACTGAGTAAAATAAGTTGTCTTTTGTTTTCACACGACTCTATAGATACACTCTTGATTAGGGGAGAGCAAAGTTGTCATGTTCTATGGTTGTCAGAAACTAAATCCCTTCTTGTCTATCCAGGGAGGTTCAACTCCTCCTTGCCTATTCGAGAAAGTTTCTAGTGAACTCTGAGCTAGCTGGCAAACCCAAAACGTTAAGTCTAATATCTACAGTAGAAGACCTAGTTAACGTCTGGTCTAGGTCTATACTATTGGAGGTATTATTCCAATGCGCAGAGCCTATTGGGATAATAGGAACTACACTACATGGCGCCCAACGTGTTTGGATAGGCGATAAAACTAACGCAAGACTTTAGAGTAACTCAGTCGTGCTCTTTCACTCAGACCCCTTTTTCCCATAATACTCCAAAGACGTCTGGAGTGGGTGAGAGGTAAAATCCGCCAAACCTCGCAGGAGGGAACTCCTATGTATGGTTCTTGGTTCAATCAACGTTGAAGGATACACTGTTCCAAAATATTGTGCATCTAATCTTTGTTTCCATAAGAAACCTGATCTGCAAACAAACAGAATAACCTTCCTGACAGTAAAATGCCAGAAAGTGATGATGAAAGAGAGAGAGCTAGATTAGCAGCTGAACTAATAGAAGCTGATAATACTATGCAAGAAGCGGACCCGGATATAAAACTCATCCCGGTCAACATAAGAAGATCTATAACGTTAAAACTTATAGACAATGGACTGACACCAAGAGGTGGTACAGTCATATTCGTAATTGAGGCACACGAATATCGGCAGACAGAGGTATTCTATTCATGGATAAACTTTCCAGCAGCAAATGCTGTAACAAAGGAGTTCCACTATTATAAAATAGAGGAACCTCCGTATACCTACACTCCTTTCGAGGAAGTGGAAGTACCACTCAAATTCCAAGAGCACCTGCTCTTGTTTAATGGCGCCCTAAAACATAATAATCACATCACCAGGCTCGGTCCACTAGGTAGACCAGGAGCAACATGGCCGGTCCTAGCCGGATACACACCACATCCAGACATCGAAAGAATGTCTGCAGCAGATGTTTTAGTACAACTAAAACAACTAATTAAAATATATAGACAACTAGTCCAATATGTAATGCGGACTTCAACCATCCAACCTGTAGTTAAAATTCCACAGCAGACCCCACATCAGGGGAACACAAATAAAATTACACCACAGAACATACAGTCCTGCCTAGGTAAAGTATCAGCTAAACGGGAACAAATACCATTCTGGTTAGCACAAAAAATCACCCAAATAGAGGCGGTGTTTCCAGACACCACCCCTGTGGATAAACACAGGATTCTGACTATCTGTCTTCAAATGGGAATCGCACCACACGTGGAGGACTGTGACACTTGGGGTACAGTCTTTGCTTCCATTTACACAAAAACACATGGTGTACCATCCATGTCGGTAATACCAGATGTGCTAAAACAAATTCAAGACGAATACGGACCAGAACCCGCTTTAACTCTCGGTATGAAATTACTAAAAGACTTCAAGCAGGTCTCGGCAATATTACTAGCCAACATAAAAGGAGAAGCAGCGAATGTGGCGATCCGCCAGTGGTTAAAAGAGACAGATATAGCTGACCAACCAGCTGAAATTGCCAGAATTATAGAAAAATCCTATGAAGAACTAGGTAGAGATAGTTTGGGTGGAATACCAGTAAAGCCCCAACTAATTGAAAGTCCTGAAAAAATATTTATTAAAAATAATCTAAACAGTCAAAAGAAGAACTGGGATGGAAACAAACAATCCAATCCAAAAGAAAAGAGATTCCAGTCCAGAGGAAGGTCTCCTCGGCGGAGAGAAAGATCTCTGGACCAAGGACCCAAGTCTCCCCAAAGGGAGCCCTCTGTGAAAAAATACAACCTTAGAAATAGGGATAACATAAAGAAACCGGATAGATATCAAGATTTTGATACACGTCCCTCTCAATCTTTTCAGACTTCCTCGCAGAAATCGGAAAGAAGAGGACGATCAGAACCCAGGGAAGGGCACGTCAAGTCCAAAGACAAGGAACCTGCTCATCCAAATAAAAAATTACAGTTTCCAAAAAAGAAGGTAGCCAGTATTAAAGTTTTCAACAATGCCGAGAATACTGAGGACACAGCTGAAAAACGGAGAATGGGCTCAGACAATGCTAGACAGTGCAGCAGAAGTGAGCATAGCACGCAAAGTCCTTATGAATCATCTGGAGACAGTGGACACGAATGAATACATTCAGGTGGAAACTGCAGACACCAGAGTTAGCAAACCTCACAAAATATATGAAATAACTTTACGTATAGAATGGGATAAGACTAGGAAAATAAGGGGCCTTTTTTGGGATAATCTCTCCAAGGGATATGACATCCTTCTAGCTGAAAAAGATTGGCCACCAGAGTTCGTCAGGGAGTGCCCACATGGCGAAGAAATAATTATGCCGGCCTTCTCAAATCATATTCCAATTCATAAAAAATATACACTTGCAAGAAAGTGGGCAGTAGCTCAAGCTCCTGCTTTATATAAAAATCATGTAAGATGGGATGAGGAGTCTCCTCCTCACAAAATCCAGTTAAAATCACAACCTACTGCACAAAGGCAGTATCCAATCAAGAAAGAAGCTAAAAAACAGGTAAAAGAAATTCTAGATCAACTAGAATACCAGGGGGTGATTGAAACTTGCACCTCACAAATGAACAACCCTTTGTTTCCTGTCTCCAAACCAGACAATTCATATCGTCTAGTTTTGGATTACAGACACCTTAACTCATGTTGCAAAACTTTTGCAGTACAAAACTCGCATAGTGCTGCACTAATGAATAACATAGTGCGCAAAAAATATAAAACAACATTAGACATCTCTAATGGATTCTTTTGTCAAAATATAGCACCAGAGAGCAGATACTTGTCAGCGTTCTCAATAAATGGCGCTCAAAAAGAATTCTGTCGGTTACCCCAGGGGTACAAGAACAGCCCAGGATTATTCTCAGCGAGAGTAACAGAGTTACTACAAACATATGATGACGAAGCATTATCGTATGTTGACGACATATACCTAACAGACGATGACTTGGTTACTCACTTGAAGAGAGTGAACACCATAATACTTGGGTTCGTGGCAGAGGGTTACAAATTCAACTTTAAAAAATCTAGAATTGCCCATCTAACAGTCCTGTTCTTAGGATATGAATTATCAAGTGAAGGCAAAAGCCTGGCTGACAATTTCCTAGAGAAATGTGCCGTACTCCAAGCACCTAGAACACTAAAAAACCTACAGTCAATTCTAGGCTTCCTAAATTTCGGAAGAACATACATTGCAAATTACGCAGAAAGGGTCAAACCCCTTTATGATCTAATAAAACCAGATTTTAAAAAAACCAATTGGACTCAAATACACACAGAAATTCTGAGATCCTTACAAACAGATATGTTAATTAAAACAAAATTAGAAACACGTGATAACACACGCAACCTTGTGATTCGAGTCATCCCAGGAAGATGCGGATTCACATACCTGACCTCTAATGAGGGAGAAAAGGTACCAATTGCATTCAAATCACACTTGTACACTAAAGCTGAAATGAAATTTAGCCCAACGGAAAAAATTCTTACTGCAACACAGACAGCTATAGCAAAAGAACGAGCCCTTTCACAAGGTAAACGAATAATAATCGTTACACCGATACCAGCCCTAGAGGCTGTAACAAAAGCAAGCATACCGAATGCTAAAGCGCTCCATCCGAGATGGATACAATGGGCTAATTCTCTTGCTGCAACAGACGTGGCATACGAATTTGATCCTAACTTAAAAACACAAGAGTTTCTCCAATACGAATTCGAATGTCCGCCGCCGACCGAAATTCTGCCTCTAGAACATTACGGCTGTATAATATATATAGACGGATCAGCACAACCCGCAGTAGGAGGTAAACAAGCTTACAGTGCTGCGTGTGCGATTGTAAAAGGTCGCTGGCACGATGGGAAATTCAAACCAGCGGTCACTAAAACACAATCTCTAGGAGATTGTACAGCTCAGCGAGCAGAACTACTAGCATTCAAGATGGCGCTTGAAAATACCGATCGAGAATTCCCCACACTCATAGTGTGTGATTCGTATTATTGCGTTCAGTCTTACAATGAATACTTACAGATCTGGCTTCAGAATGGTTTTAAGGATGCAAAAGGAGGCACAATCAAGCATAAAATGCTTTGGGAACAAGTAGTTCTTTTACAAAAGGAACTACCAAAGACTCACGTGATACATACACTGAGTCATCAACGTGATGGCGTTCACGTTGCAGGGAATTCATTGGCTGATGAGGCCGCAAAGGCAGCTGTGCAAACGGCTTCCGTAGCTGCCATCACTCGGTCAAAAACAAAAATAGACAGCGATATATTACAAGCTGTCAGCGCTACAGTAAAAGATGCGATAGAAACACTCCCGAAAGGCTTTCCAGTAAAGTACTCATACATAACTGATGCAAATAATGTTCCATTTGCTCGAATCCCTGGAGTGGGGGATAGAGTAATTCCAAACATGGAACATAGGTCAGGACTCATCGTAGCGGCACACGAAGGACTTGCTTCTGTACATGCTGGCATCTCAGCCACAGTATCGTTATTAAAACAGAGATACTGGTGGCCACAAATGAGAAGACAAACCAGGAACTATGTTCTAGAATGTGACATATGTCAAAAAATGAAAGTATCAACAGTAAGACGACCAGCACAGACGCCCCTTCTAATCTCGGATAAACCATTAGCCTGTGTTTACCTGGACCACTGTGGTCCCTTACAAAGGGATGGTAACTATAAATATATCTTGGTGGCAGTGGATTCATGCACGAGATTCATATGGATGTGGCCCCAGCGATCGGCTGACGCCAGAACTGTTATAAAAGATTTGCGAGTCTTTATCGGCACATACGCAATTGGCGTGCTGCATTCTGACCAGGGTCCTGCTTTTAGCTCCAGAGCTTATAAGGAGGCCATGACCAGCATGGGCATTGCATTGCGGTATTCTTGTCCATTTCATCCCGAGGGAAACGGAATTGTTGAAAGAAACAACCGTGACATAAAGCAATCTATAACAGCAAAGGTATTAGGTTCGGGAGCTGGGTGGGTCAAACATCTAATAAGTGTCCAACGTAGTCTAAACAACTTGCCAAGAAATTCTCTGAGGGGATTCAGTCCGTACGAATTACTGTTTGGGACTAGGATGCTAGTCTTAGATCTTGACAGTCAGACTTCAGTGGTGAAAGAAAAAAGCTTTGATATCAAAGATCGTTTGGCTATTTTACAGGACTTAAACGAAACAAGAAAAGACCTGAGCAACATAAAGTTGAAACAGCAGCCAACAACCACTGAAGAACCACCACCTGTCCCAGCAAGACCTGTCTGGATTCCAAAAATCGGGGATCTAGTCAGAGAAAAGATCGCGGTAAAGAAGGAATTTGGGCCTTCTTACAGAAAAGCAGTTCCTGTCTTGTCCATCAACGGGACGAGATCAGTTGTACTACCGCCACTTGCTGGTAAAAAGGAGAACCGAGTTGTATCCATCGACCTGGTAAAACCACAATCATGTGGCCGTTAACAAACAGTAGGCCAAGTGGACTCCCGATAAGTAGTAGAACACCGAGGTTTGCTACAAGTACAGAGGTGCTAACTAAAAGGCTAATCACATTCGAAACGCCTACAGAACAACAACAAGGAATATGCAACAATGCAATGGAACTCACACCTCTGAAAACCCAAATAAAAACATTTAGTAGAGACACACCAACCTACAATGAAGTAACAAATGAATATGCTGAAGCTGCAAGAAACAGTAATCCTGAAGCAATTGGAACAATAGACAGAACGGCATCCGGCTACTTCATCAACTTTGATGATTCTTCTGTAGATCTAAGTGAATCAAAGACACAGCCATCAACAAAAACTTTTAAAGATAAAGCTAAGGAACTTTTGAAACAGCTGAAAGAAACCTATCTGATTTCTCCATGGATTGAATTTTGGGTGTCCTTTGGTGTATTTATCCTGATACTTTGGCTCATCATGATACTATGTTTGGGACGCTTCATTGAGGGAAAATATGCAAAAATGGACACAGCAAGCCAGAAAATCAACTTGATCCTCAAGCCACACACGTCTTCACACATCGAGAAAAGAGAACTTTCTTCAGTCAACTTCACAGCCAATCCTATACCGGGTGGGGTAGCATGGGACAATACTGACTATGAAATTTATGGTCCGGTTGAAATCCTCAAATATCCACACCAAATCAAGATCTCGTTGAGTGACTTTGTAAAACCAAACTCATTTGCTGATGATTGGGACTTTGAAAGTATTAATGACATGATGTCTGACCTAGTGATGTCTGCTAAATTTACCAAACATGATTATTTGCAGGGTTCATCTAATTATGACAGTATGTACTGCTACAACCACTATGGTAACCATTTTTTACATAAATCAGCACAACCTAGAAATGTTTTAAATTATAATCAATGGGAACATTGTGCAACCCCTCCAAAAGGAAGCTCAAGAACCTTTTATGACAAATATTCATACTTTTCAGGGTTCAACACAAGTAATGCTGAAACATTTTATTTCAAATTGTCAAATAGGACAGGAACAAAAACCATGCTTACAAACACGAAATTGATATATTCTGACTCATTTTTTGAACAAATGAATACATTTGGTTTTGATTATTGGGACAAAAATGTTGAAGTAAAAAGTGTTTGGGGTACAAAAGAATGGCAAGTACAAGGTATAGAATCATTGTTTAGAGCCTGCATGATCCCAGAACAAATTATATTCTTGAATGAAACTATTCAACAAACTACCTGTCTTGGATTAGCCAAAATCAAAGACTTAAATAAACCGTCTATTCCAAAACCAACAATGAACAGCAATAACTCTGCAGATGAAGAGATAGACGTAAACTTTGTATTAAACCAAAACAGAACAAATCCTGATTGGAAACAATGGTTGATCTGGCCCACAGATACTAATAACTGTCAAGACAGATTCCTGAACAAAACACAGGGGTTCACATTGACCAGGCCAGACCCTAGATATTCCCAAAGACAACACCCAGGGATAATCACCACCTACAGTGTGGGCAAACTCTGCCTTCAATGGCTACAAACTTCCACACTGACAGAGATTAAGCAACACCTAACTTTACTTACTGATGGTGCTGACTTGCGTGATTTCATTATGGGACCGCGCAAACAGCGTCAAAAACGCTTCATAGCAGCCTCTATATATGCAGCTTACAACGAGGCCTGGAAGATAACTCAAATTGAGACAGCAGAAAGTATACGGGAAATTGACCGTATTAATTTGGAAAAATCGCTTTCTGTAGTGGACAATGGGTTAATGACTCTGTCCTCCAGAATCTTTTCATTGGACAGCATTGTGTCATCAGCAATCAACATAATATCGCAAGACTTACTGTTGTTACAACACGGTCAGTCTCAATTGCGTTCTATTGTACAGCTTGGCTGGACGTTACAAAATCTGCGTTCAGGCTATGTGCCTTGGCGTTTAATCAACACAACGTCACTATTCAATATCTTTAACCTTACTGATAAACAAATCAGTATGGCACAAAAGGGTGCTGATTATACAATCCTGAGCATTGAGAAACTCGAGAGATTACCATTGACAATGTCAGAACGACCTGTCATTGAATGGATAATACATGGGATAATTAATATTCCGATATCTACTTTCAGGTTTCAATACTGCCAAAAATATATATGGCTGGCATGTACGAAAAATTGGGAAAAGGGTACATTAAGACAACATGGAAATTGCCCTATTCACATGCATGTGTCAGTAATAAAGGACAGAAAGTGCTTCTTAGTGGCAATAATTGTGCGAGGTCACTAAGCGGTACACTTCTGTGTAATGGAATTAGTTTGCATGGAGCCTGTGAAGGGAACTCAAATAACCTTTCATGTCACCAGCTAGGCACACCTGCAACACAGATAGAACCATTCTTTAAAAGACTCTATAACGGGAGTTACATCCTAATTGTGGATCGCAGATGTTGTAGTCTACTGCCCGGGGTTCCTTATCTCGTTAGTACGACTGCGAAGGTCATGTGCTGTGGACGCTTATTGTTCCCCAGCTCCTTTCCAGACAGGGAGGCAAGGACATGGCCTAACTTGAAAATTACTTCTATTCGAGTTGATACTTTAAGCAGAATGAAAACAGTGCTTCTTCAGACGCCAACCAGGCTCACGTCATCAAAAGAAACGTATGATCTCCTAGTCGCAAGGACGACTGCAGAGATTCACTCATTGTTATCAACTAATTCCCCCATACATTTCGCAGAAATCCTGAATGAAATCTTAAATATTTCTGATACCAGTGGAGTCTCAAATGTATTTAAGACAGTATTTTCGATGGCATTAACACCATTCAAAGCCATACTGGGTATTTTTCCAGACTTCGTCCATTCGATTTTTGGAGGAGTTCCCCTCATTTTGGGACTAATTGCAGGAATCCTATTCTTAGTCCTTATATTTCGTTATGGCAAACCATGTCACAGACAAAACACCCGCGACAAGGGAAGAAACAATCCGAGCCATTGGATACCGGGACCGGATATCAAAAATCCTGGGACTAACCCGGCTTAGAGACCTGAACATGACTTGGTTTCTTTCATTTCGGCCGATATGGCAAAGATGTGTTTTACCTGTATTAAGGTGCATGCTGTGCGGTGAAGAATGCGTGTTGGACACCTGTCTGACGCTACAATCGGATGCGCCAATGGATGCAGAAACATTGTTGGGTCCGGTAAAGGCTCATGCATTGTGCTGCCCTCAACGGCTGCCAATCCTGATGACGGCATTCGTGGAAACTTCACCACTACGATTAAGGGGTAGTGAAGATCAAGATGAAAGCAGCATCGATCAGGTACAACCTTCTGTCAGCAATACTACTCAAAACGTCAATGGAGACAATCATGCACATGAATGCATGGTTACATCCTTTTCCGAGTTAGTGGAACTCTCACAGGAAGCTGTTGACAGCTTTTTCAGCAGTCTCAATGATATGATGTTCTCACCAGAGCAGAAATAATGACTCTTGAACAAGCTAGCACACGGCGTTCCCAACACCTTGAATTTGGCCTTCAACTTTAATAATAAAGTAGCAAGATCAACTTTTCCTCCAGTCCACGGACAGCAATTTTTTTAGCAGCCCCAAAATATTTTTTTTTAATTTTACGGGACACTTTTCTTCTGCTTAAAGTAGGAACTATTCTTAGAGAACTAATTTCTGTTTTTAGAACCTTCATAGACATTAGCTGCCCGCTGGTATGTTCATAAATTTTTTTTTCTTCTTGAACTGTGATGAAGTGGTCTCGAACTTTTCTTCTGTATTAAGAGCCATTTCATGTGTACTTCTCATATTCGATTACTAATAATGTATACATGCGTGATTAATTTAGCATTAGTCTACTGCTTAAGTGCATATAGTACATATGGCTATTTTATTTTCACGTACATTACATAATTTCGAAATGCATTATATGTATTTTGGGGTAGTAAGGTATACACGATACTCTACAGTATGTTTTACTATGCCTAGATTCGTAAACATGGCCATAGTTAGCGTGGAGTGGGTGTGATGTATTCCTATAGGTTCTGTATCGATCCCCCTATTCCTGACCCTATTCTGGTTAACAAGTTAACTAGCAGCCATCCCATGATGCAGAAACCGTTATCTGATTACGCCAGACCACGGCACAGGAGCGCGTTATCTGATTAGGTCATAACGCTTGCCATCTAATTAGGCAAAAGCAATATTCCTCCAGCCCCTGATAAGGCATACGGAGTTCTCAAAACAAATCAAACCTATGACAACCTGGGAAAAACCCTGCGGCCATTGTTTTGATTTTACCGAGAACTTCAGTAAAAGAATGTGCTAACGACCAGCTCGTATGACATCCTTATTGACGTATCTATGTCCATCCTTACGTCAATCTCGGCACCTTACAGGTATAAATATTACCGATATTGCCTTAAGCAAACACACGCGGTGGTGACGAGATCGGAGCAGCGAGACTTGCCGAAGCCCAGCAGAGAGCGAAGCCCACTGGCGCTGCCCCGCCTTCCTGACGCGCTGAGAACGAGACGCTGCTTTCTCCTGCCGAGAAATCCAGCTCCGGCGCTTCCGAGCAGCCCTCGCAGGCAGCTTGGAATATCGAGACCTCAGACGAGAGATACTATCCCTCAACCATCCTAGATCTCAGGTACAGAGCTGAATAACCCCTTGCAGAGAATTCTTGAGTTAGTCACTTGGCAAAACAAACTTAACTTAAACTGCTACTTTCTATCCCCGCCCACGTATTAGGCTTAGGTCAGGTACACTGGGGTAGGCGTAGTTAGAAGCACCAGTTGAGTACTATTAGTTAAATGTATATGTGTATGTATATATTCTGTCCATTTTAAATAACGTATGGCTTAGAAACCATATCAATGTTTTTACAGTATTATTTTATAATTCTGCTTTTATTGTATGCACTTTACTTAACCATAAGTATTGCGATAATATCGATCCATTTCTCTTGTACGAGAAAAGAGACTGATCAATAAATAACATCTTTTATTGAACACGCCCGTCTCTTCCTTTTCTCTACAATCTGGTGAAACTAAGAATGCACGTACTGACTGAGTAAAATAAGTTGTCTTTTGTTTTCACACGACTCTAGAGATACACTCTTGATTAGGGGAGAGCAAAGTTGTCATGTTCTATGGTTGTCAGAAACTAAATCCCTTCTTGTCTATCCAGGGAGGTTCAACTCCTCCTTGCCTATTCGAGAAAGTTTCTAGTGAACTCTGAGCTAGCTGGCAAACCCAAAACTTTAAGTCTAATATCGACAGTAGAAGACCTAGTTAACGTCTGGTCTAGGTCTATACTATTGGAGGTATTATTCCAATGCGCAGAGCCTATTGGGATAATAGGAACTACACTACAATATAGTTAGTAATCACACACACAGCTCATCAACAATTTAAACCAAATATGTTTTTTGTAGTTGTTTTAAAGCTTCTTGTTGCATTGAATATGTTTGCTAATTTTCATGACTCTGTTAGGCCCAGAAAAATTCAGGGTTTAGGCTTGTAACTTTGTACATTTCCATACAGTGCAACCTTGCTTGCTTTCAAACTTGGCAAGTGAATGTGGGATTTTAGGAGAATAATAATTCTAGTAATGCATACAAGAATGATATCATATCCTCAAGAATGTTCAATACTACCTAAGGGAGATGATCCTGTTACATGCTTGTTAGAGTAACAGGTTTCTGCCTTGTGACTTAGCTTTATTGACTTGTATGAGGAAAAAACATACCTGCACTGGTCCAATTGTTCGATTAATTTGAGCTCAAGGTACCAACTGACTGTTTTATAATAAGAGTCCTGGTCAGTTGAACGGGTAACTGTCTTTGATCTTTTGCTTTTCTGCTTGCTATTTTGCATTTAATGCCAGTTAGACTTTAGGTTTTCAAATGTGTTGTGTTTTATTTTTAACAGATGGGGTATATGGTGGCAGAAATTGCCTTAACAGACAGAAGACAGGGTAGCGCTACACCACACAATAACCAAGCACTGGGAATAAAGGAGACAGTTCTCCAGGGGAACTAGGGTAGAGAAAGAGCTATCGCCAGATCTGGCAGATTGGCTAACAGCATGAGTGTGACTTGAACCAAAATTTTAAGTAATGTCTAACACAGTTACAGTTTCTTTATTGGTTGATCGCATGGTTTATATTGTGGGTGGCTTTCGTATTGTCAAAAAGGGTGTGCTCAGTTGCTGTCTGGGTAAGAGACCATGGGCGATTGAAAGGAATATGGTTGAGTAGATAGGACTGGAAGTGATCCAGAGAAAAAGGAAAACAAGTATGACTCCGGACCCTAAATATAAAGCTAGTGGACTGTAAAAGTAGTGCAGTAGTAGGAATGGTAGGCAGGAGAGCCAGAATATGGTTCATTGAAAGATGAATGTGTGAGAGAAAGAGGCCTTCTGATCTAGCAGCCCAACACCTTCATGACCCCTCCTAGTGGCTACTCAAGATTCATTGAACGCAAAGGGATCTTTGGGTGTGAGTGGGTGATACAGTCCTCCCCTCTCTTCACAACATCAGTTAGAAAAAATATATCTCAAGCAAACCTTACCCCGTCTCCTATCCCCCCTCCCTCCATGGGATGACGTACTGTCATATGACCTGCAGGCTCTTTCCCCTTTACCGGACAGTCAATGAATTATAGGGAATTGCGGGGGGGGGGGCTCGACAAGCTAAACGTAGTGAGACCCCATTAAAAAGGGACTCCTTCCCATATTATGTGCTAAAAATATACTAAATACATGCGCAAACATTTACAAGAGAGGATAGGAATTGATTATGAGGATGGGAGAAAGTCCTTTCCAGAACATGGTACCTTTGATATAGAGAGATCAGCTTATCTACGAAATAGGCTGAAAGACACTAATCATAGAATAGATGCCACAAAGAAGCTGATCTTTATACAATGGCATGAGGAGGAACACAAGCAAAAACATGAATCTCAAGTATGGAGTATGAAAGCTACTTAGGAGGAACTGGAATATTAGCTTAGCCACTTTGGTGACAGAGTTAAGGTTTGCACTCCAACTGCTCTGCCTCCTCCCTATCTATTTCAGATGACTAAATCATAAGTGAAAGAGAAGAGCAGCAAAAACACAAGGGAGGAATATTTGTTGGACATATGTCCCATGCTAGCCAAATGAGCTGGGTGTGCAGCTGACAATACACCCAGAAATGGAGCAGCACCAACAGGATCTCCAGCGGGCGGAGTGTTGCGATGCAATTGGCGTGCAGCAAAAGGGGCAGGTTGGAGACTGATCCAGTACGGTGTATCAATTTAAAGCACCCACCAACTCTAACCCTGGAGTATCAACATCTGCGGGAGCAAAGCTCCACAATCACTTTTGAAACCTTGAGACAAACTGCAGGATGTCTATCTAAATATATATGAAACAATATCCCAACTGGTATTATTGAGCACATTAATAAACAGTACTTGATAAGGATATCTATACAGTATTATCCTACAAAGATCAAGGAGTCAGATATTTTGTTCATAATAGTGCTAAAAAGCAATATTTTATATTCAAAGGAAATTGAGGGATAGGGGCAGATAAACACAATTCGTTGCAG
The DNA here is from genome assembly GCF_964261635.1 of Lissotriton helveticus. Classification (NCBI taxonomy): domain Eukaryota; kingdom Metazoa; phylum Chordata; class Amphibia; order Caudata; family Salamandridae; genus Lissotriton; species Lissotriton helveticus. Next base: position 1,542,764,578 of record NC_136067.1, on the reverse strand, counting down.
CACTGTATGAACAATTAAACAATAAACAAATATCAGCCCATAAGGTAGTACAAGGTGCACGAGTGCAGTGAGTTGTGACACTACGGCAGCGCAAGTGACAAGAAATACAGCGTGAGCGGCGCAAGGTGCAAGGTGTAGATATATACAGTGAAAGAACACAATGGTTTCCAATCCAATAATGGTTTCTCAGTTCAGTGTTTATAAGGAGAACCAATGTGGAGGGGCGCCTGGAGTCTGGCTGTTTGGTCGACGGCGTTTCGATCCGTATGAATGGGGATCATCTTCAGGACATGGTGGGCTGGATACAGTGCTGTGTGGGAGGGAGGGAGATCAGGGTAAGGGAAGGTTAAAGCAACTGGATAATTGATGTGGGGGGAAGGAAATACTGAGTGGGGGGGGTTTGGTTTAGTGCTTACCGTGGATCAATGATTATCGGACCAATGTAGAAAGATTCAATTGCAGTCAAGCTTGAGGTGGTCCCGATCCTGGTGGCACGTGGAGGACTGAAATTATATATGTATATATAACTCAGGCATGAATTACACTTTAAGGGGGTAGGTCTATGTAGGACGTGCCGGAGCACTGACACTACTCACCAGCAGAGTCCTGGAGTAACGAGTGGTCCAGGAAGGGCAATAGCCGTCAGGTGGCGTAGAAACGTCCACTTCGGCGTTACGAAATTCAATTATCTGGGAAAAAGAATGCAGGGGTCGGAGTGGGAACATCGATCTCGGGACATCATTTAAAAACACAATTAGAACGCGCTGAGGAAACCTCGGCGTCTTACCTTCAGACTGTCACGTGAATCGCACGATGAAGGGATGAATCTATAGGGACAGAGAGCATGGTTCAAAAGAGGCGCCTATGAGTAACAAGTGGGTATCGTAAATTACCAGAGGCCGCCATGGCGTCTTACCGTCTTCAATTCTGGCCGTGAGACGAATCTAGTAGCAGCGCTCAGTCGCTATGGTGACTGTCTGCTTTGTCGTGGTATAGATATCGGGATTGTCTGCGGCAGGCGGGAACGCCTACCGGTGAGAGGAAGGCTCGGATAGGAGCTCGGTAGGGAATGACGGGCACGTCATTAGTAACCGGGACGTCGAACCAGAAAACCCACGTGTGTGTGGGAGTGTCTACGGAATACCAAATCAGGGTGTCCGATTGCTGGAAAGGGGGGGACAGCGGTGTGGGCAACGAATAACATCGGGTTGGGAGAGTGGCCCATTTCAGAGGCGTATGACAACGTTACATTACTGCCATATCGAGTGCGGAGATCATATGAAGGGGCGACTACAAAGGTGGCAGCGGGTGTGTACCCGGGTCCTAGAGGTGTAAGAAGGTCTGGGGTATACGATGAAATAACAGACCTTAGTGATATACAGGTGTCGACATTCACATTTACATAACATCATGGGAAATAACATTAAAAGACAAACTTGAGGGATAGTTACTAATCAAAGTAAAGATTGTAAAGATGTTCTTCAAAAATTTGTACATTCATGCAATCATTGGTAGAGTGATTGTCTAATGAGTAGATTACTAAGTTAAGTGAACAGTTTGTCAGTAGCACAGGGCAGGGTGGACTAGGAAAAGAACATACAGCAAGGAGGGTCATATCAGAATGGTACTATTCCATTCGTCAAAGGTATTCATTCCCTGGTTTACTGAGTCACATAAGGTGATCCATTTGCTTTCACTTTTATTCAACAATGTGTGAATGTTGCCACCCCTAGTTGGTAAAGTGATCTGTTCAATGACCTGCCATTTCAAGTCCGTATCTCTATGATTAAGTAGCAGAAAATGCGGGACCATGGGTGATGTAGTCACTTCGTAATTGATGCGGCTCTTGTGCTGTATGATCCTGTTTTTTATCATTTGTGTGGTCTGACCGATGTACAGGAAGCCACATGGGCATTCAATTGCATAAATTACGTTAGATGATCTGCAATTGGTGTGACTCTTAAGGGTCTGTGTCTTTCCTTTGTATTGGAATGTCTTGGTGTTCAATGTAAGTTCGCACACAGAGCAATTTTGGCATTTATAATGTCCGAGGACCGGTGGCAGTCCCCATGCTGCAGTGATGCTGTTTTGTTCAGGTTTTTTCTCCGGCCAAGTGATGGCTCGTACTAGATGTGTGGAGAGATTGTCACCCCTTTGGTAAGAGAAAAGAGGTTCATTCTTGAAAGGGGCGAATGGACGTAAGATAGACCAATTTCTTTTGATTATTCTGGCTACTTCGTTGCTGTTGGGTGAGAATTTTGAAACGAAGGGGATTCTCTTCAGAGGTTGTTTTGTCTGAGGCGCAAGAAGGTGTTCTCTGTGGCAATACCACGCTCTCTTGCGGGCCCGGGTGATTAGTTTTTTTGGGTATCCGCGTGAAAGGAGCTTCTGGGTCAGAACCTCTGCTTCCCTGAAGTAATCATGGCGCCATTTACAGTTGCGCCTGAGTCGTAAAAACTGTCAATATGGCAGACCATCCCGGAGTCCTCTGGGATGGAAACTGGTATATTGCAGTAGGGTGTTTCTTTCAGTGGCTTTTCGAAACAGACGTGTTCCCAGTTTGCCTTCTTCGGCATGAATAGTCACGTCTAGGAAGGTTAGATCGTTAGTTTTACACTCACTGGTGAAACGTAGGTGGTCTTGGGATTGATTTAACCAGTCCATGAAGGTACGTAGGTGTTCTCTTGTACCTGTCCAGAGCAACAGAATATCGTCAATGTAACAACACCAAAGCCGAATATTACTGTAGAAAGGGTTAGTTGGCTGAAGGAAAATCATTTTTTCGAGATGGTGCACGTAAAGTATGGCAAAATTAGGAGCAAAGGAAGCGCCCATTGAGACTCCTTTAATCTGTAAGTAAAAAGTGTCTTTGTATAAAAAGTAATTGTTCTGGAGGGCAATACGGAGTAAGTTCATAATGAATTGTGTGGGAATTCTGGTGGGCAATGGTCTGGTTTGAAGCAGGGTTTCAATGACACATAGACCTTCTTGGTGGGGAATATTGGTATACAATGATTCGATATCCAATCCTTTTTGGAAAAGGTGATGGACAGAGTTTCTGAATGATGCAGAATACTCTTACCAAGTCAATAGATCATGGTTTTAATCCATCACTGTTTTTTAGCTCACTGCACCATCCCAGCTCAGAACCTGGCTATATGCAAATTAGTCTGTTCCTGTCCCAGTGCATGATGGGAACAGGGCAAACCAAACTACCAAGCCAATTCTTATACTGGGAAGGAAACAAGCTTCCGGGGACCGGTTTCTGGCATCACAGCCTTCTTCGGCCCGGCTTGCTTGAATCCTGATGGTGCAATGAGCAAGGGACTCACGTCTGAGTATACCCTCCCACACATAGTGTGGATAAAATCGATTTTGGAAAAGGTGATGGACAGAGTTTCTGAATGATGCAGAATACTCTTACCAAGTCAATAGATCATGGTTTTAATCCATCACTGTTTTTTAGCTCACTGCACCATCCCAGCTCAGAACCTGGCTATATGCAAATTAGTCTGTTCCTGTCCCAGTGCATGATGGGAACAGGGCAAACCAAACTACCAAGCCAATTCTTATACTGGGAAGGAAACAAGCTTCCGGGGACCGGTTTCTGGCATCACAGCCTTCTTCGGCCCAGCTTGCTTGAATCCTGATGGTGCAATGAGCAAGGGACTCACGTCTGAGTATACCCTCCCACACATAGTGTGGATAAAATCGATTTTGGAAAAGGTGATGGACAGAGTTTCTGAATGATGCAGAATACTCTTACCAAGTCAATAGATCATGGTTTTAATCCATCACTGTTTTTTAGCTCACTGCACCATCCCAGCTCAGAACCTGGCTATATGCAAATTAGTCTGTTCCTGTCCCAGTGCATGATGGGAACAGGGCAAACCAAACTACCAAGCCAATTCTTATACTGGGAAGGAAACAAGCTTCCGGGGACCGGTTTCTGGCATCACAGCCTTCTTCGGCCCGGCTTGCTTGAATCCTGATGGTGCAATGAGCAAGGGACTCACGTCTGAGTATACCCTCCCACATATAGTGTGGATAAAATCGATTTTGGAAAAGGTGATGGACAGAGTTTCTGAATGATGCAGAATACTCTTACCAAGTCCAATAGATCATGGTTTTAATCCATCACTGTTTTTTAGCTCACTGCACCATCCCAGCTCAGAACCTGGCTATATGCAAATTAGTCTGTTCCTGTCCCAGTGCATGATGGGAACAGGGCAAACCAAACTACCAAGCCAATTCTTATACTGGGAAGGAAACATATCCAATCCTGCCATCAAATCACATTCTTCATCGTAATCAGGTTCATCGATAATGTTAATCAGATGCGTGGTGTTTCTGATGAAGGTATCTGTTAGTGGCACGAATTCCTTCAGGATCGCATCTAGATATTTACCTAGTGGTTCTAGAATAGATCCACAGCCGAATACGATCGGCCTTCCTGGGGGATTGTTCAAGTCCTTATGGATTTTGGGAAGGACATATATGACTGGGGTTCTGGGGTATTGGTTGTTAAGAAAAAGAAATTCCTTTTGAGTCAGGATATCCATCATTTTGGCTTCTTCAGTGACTGCTCTGATTTTCTCTTTAATTTCAGATAGAGGGTCTTTTTTAAGGGGGCGATAGTGTTCAGCGTTACACAGTTGGCGCTTACCCTCCAGGTCATATTTCTCACAATTCCACCACCCTTATCTGCTGGTTTTATGATAAGGTTTTTATTGTCTTTAAGACCTAAAAGAGCTTGTTTTTCAGCCAATGAGATGTTGTATGGGACGAATTGTGGTTGTGTTTGAAGCACAGAGATGTCCCTTAGGACTAGTCGTTCAAATGCCAAGATTTCCGGCGGCATACTGGTCGATGGAGGATTGAAGGACGATGGTGAATGGAATCGTTGGACGAGTGGTTCATCAGACTCTGAGTCCAGGAAAAATTGTTTGAGACGGATGCGTCTAAAGAATTGGAGGAGGCTGGATTGTAGTTCCAGAAAATTGGTTCTTTCCGTGGGGACAAAGCTAAGTCCGCGAGAGAGGATGTGTGTTTCCTCTGGGATCATAATATGATTCGATAAGTTGAAGATTGGTACAAGATCATGTGCATTTGATGTCGATGCCATATTATCCCCTATAGTTGCAGTGGGTGCAGATGTTATTGAGGCGGGCCCCATTGGTAGTACCTGTTGCGGGTTTGCCTGTCTCCTGGTACTTGGGGTTGGTATTGGAGGGATCTTGTTTGTCGTGGAGGCGATTGGCCGCGTCCTCGTACCCGTCCTAAAAAATCCTGGGGGAGTAATGGCGGTGGCTTATTAGGTAGTCGTGAATAGCTGGAGCCCTCGTCTGGGTCAGATTCTTCAGCCGATGTATTGGATGAGTTTGAGAAAGTAACTCGCTGGTTATTTCTGAATCGTCCCCAGGTTTTGGTTCTGGGGGGGTTGTAGGGAGTGTTATAGAAATCCTCGTTGAGGTAAGGATAAGTGTTTTCTACTTTGTAGAATTTAATGTCCTTTTGGATCTTGTTTACTTTTTTGTTAAGTTCGAAGGTACTGAATGTGGAGATTGTGGCTTGAACTTTGTCTAGTAAATTCTTGGCGTCCGGTATGGTGGAGTCCGCAAGTATTGTTTGTTCCAGTTCTTCAATTTCCTGAAGTTCCTTGCGGCTGTGTTCAATGGCTGTATCTATGCCAAGCACCATCCAATGGCGGGAACAGGTGGTCGACAGATGACTGAAGCTTGCACGAAATTTGGGATCTTGTGTAAAGATGGCTGGGGTGTTACGGATTTGGAGTACCACCGGGATCACGCCAGAGCGTAGATAGTCCGTAAGCATCCGGGCATGAAGGTCCGTACTAATTTGCTTTTTTTTGAGTTTTTCAAGTTTATCTAGGAGGATCCGAGAGTTGTTCGTGGTCGAGGAGGTGGTTGATGAGGTGGGTGGGTCCGAGAGCAGTGATGGACCGCTCATGAGATTTTGAATGTATTCGTCTGAATATGTAAGTGACTCCTTTGACATTCTGTGTGATCAATTAGTATCAGACAGAGTAATGGATAGTTGCAATCAATCCTTAGCTAGTAAGGCCCAAGTAAGCCAACACTCTCAGCTCAGCAGCTGCTCTAAGTATATGTGGAGAAACAGGAGTATGAACCCATCAACCTATTGGGATTGGGGTCTAAGGAAATATATATGAAACAATATCCCAACTGGTATTATTGAGCACATTAATAAACAGTACTTGATAAGGATATCTATACAGTATTATCCTACAAAGGATCTATCTAGGCATCCTACTACTTATCACTATCTTAGTGATGCTGAAGATGAGAGTCCTTCCTTTTCCACTCTTCTTCCTTTGAGGGACTATCCTCTGGCTGGGGGTCAAACCATGGCCCCCCTTCCTTGAACTCCCTCTGATCTGATGAGCATAAGAAAGCAATTGCCTAACAGTTGAGAAAATCCAGCTTTGTTTTGAGAACAATTACAGAGTGTATTTGAGGTATACATACCAACTGGGCAGAAGTGATTATGTTATTGTAATTGATAATGCAGAGTGAAGTCAGAGAAAGGGGAGCGGAGAAAGTGCTGTGGCGCTGGGTATCCCCAGTGAAAACAGACAGGACTAAAATATCGAATTGTAAGCAAAATGAGGACAAAGTGTCAGATGATTATTTGGACAGACTTAAAGATGTGTTTAAAAGGTATTCAAATATAGCTCATCCAATTGAGATTTCTCAGGAAGCTGTTGGTGCAACTTTTGCATTGGGGTTATTCCTGAATCTTAAGAGTCAATGGACTACTATATATATAGGATGGCAAACTAAGAAGCTAGCATAATTGGTGAGAGTAGCCATCCATAGGTTGCCCCTCCCTGTAACTGCTTCCCAGGTAGATACCTTTTTGTAAATGGTGGGATATTATAGCAGTGGATTGTGACCTATGCTGAAATGGCCAAACCTTTACAAGAATATAAAAATATTCCCCTGGACCCTTGAAACAGTTTACTGGAGGCGAAAATACATTTCTAGAGGTCAAAAAAGCGCTGAAGTCAGAACCTGCTTTGGAGATCCCTGATTATGCTGAATGTTTTGCCCTGTATTGTCATCAACACAATTAATTTGCCCTGGTGCTACTGTTATATAGCTGAGGCTATCAGAAAAAGTCCAAAGCCTAATACTGCTCAGTTTGGGACCCAGTTGCAACAGAGCTCCCACTTTGTTTACAGTATGTGCCAACTGACGCAAATCTTGTTAAAGCCTCTGAAAATATTGAGTTAAGTTCTCTATTGACTGTTGCTGTACCTCATTCTATGGTTGCACTCTTCTTCGCTACAAAAACTAAGGGCCTCATTTATGAAAAGTGTTGCATCGCTGTGGGCAAACAGTGATGCAACAGTTTTCATTATGCCCTCCTTGCGACAAGATGGATGCACCATATTTAATGTACAGCGCTCAATGTTGCAAGGAGTTACAGATATGTCAGAATTTCTGATGTATCTGTAGACGGAATAATGACGCATTGCTGGAGTGTGTTGCAAAAGTGGTGCAACTCCAGCAATGTTTCATTACACACGGGCAAGTCCCATGTTAAATGTACCTGTGTCAGTTTTCCACCTGCTGTGAGGCAGGTGTAAGATTTTGATGCAGTGGCGTCCTAGAAGTGGCGCAGTGAAATCAGCTAGATTTCACTGTGCCTCTTCTATAAGACTTTTTATGGGGGAAAGCCCCCCGCATACATTATACCTGATGCAGGTATAATGTAGCACAGGGCTTTACAAAGTGACCATCTACTTAGAAGCTTCACTTTGTAAATAGGGAACAACATGGTGCATTTTTTACGCCGCTGGTGGATCACAAAAAATGACACAACGGCGGGGCAAAAGTGTTGCAAGGCCTCATAAATAAGGCTCTAAGCATCTTTTGATTGCTTCGGTATGAAATACGGTACTCAGACAAAATATCGAAAATAAAATATCGTAAAGACAAAATATCGAAGTTAAAATATCGAAGGTAAAAAATATTGGGAAGCAAAAATATCGGATACAAAAATATCGTAATAGGTAAGTAAGTATAAATATCGATAATAATAATATCGTATGACAAAATATCGACAATACAAAATATCGTGTAGTAATGGAAAAAATAAATAGTATAGGAAAAAATATAATAATTGTACATAAAAAATTGATAAAAAGGTCTATATTAAAAAAGTAAAATATATTTAATACATTTTTTTTTTTAAAAACATATCTAGTTTTAGGAGCGGGTAATTGGGTTTATAGGGGATAAGGGTGGGGAGTGTATTAAAATGTATGTAAAAATACATAAAATAATAAAAAATATGAAAAAAAGATAATTTTTAAAATAATATTTAAATTATTAATATTAATAAATAATAATAGATATCAAGTTTTAGGAGCGGGTTATTGGGTTTATAGGGGATAAGGGTGGGAAGTAATTTAAAAACTAATTAATAAATTAATATATGTTTGTAAATTTTTTTTATTAATAATTAATTGGTAAATAATTAATATTAATTAGTTAATTAATTAATATATTTTGTACATTATTTTATATATTAAGTAATTGGTAATTAATGAATATTAATTATTTAATTACTAATTATAATTTTGGACATAATTTTAAATAATAAATAATTGGTAATTAAATAATAATAATTAATTGGTAATTAATTAATATTAATTAGTTAATTAATTAATATAATTTTGTACATCATTTTACATAATAATTAATTGGTAATTAATTATTAATAATTAGTTAATTAATTAATATACATTTTTACATAATTTTAAATATTAATTAATTGGTAATTAATTAATATTAATTTGTTAATTATATTAATTAGCTTCATTTAGTTAAATATGTATTTTTTACTTATTGTAAATTAATTTGGAAAAAATAATATTAATAATTAAATTTATTTATTTACAGCTAATGTGCTAATATAGTTACTTTATTGTTATTGTTAATTAATAATTAATTTGTAATTACATAATAATAAATAATTTTGGGTAAAGGAGTATTGTTAGAGTTCAGGGTCAGTTTTCAGTTTTTGGGTAAAGGGGTATTTTTTGGGTTGAGGGTCAGTTTTCAGTTTTTGGGTAAAGGGGTATTTTTAGGGTTCTGGGTCAGTTTTGGGTTTTTGGGTAGAGGGGTATTTTTAGGGTTCAGGGTCAGTTTTCTGTTTTAGGGTAAAGGGGTATTTTTTGGGTTCAGGGTCAGTTTTCAGTTTTTGGGTAAAGGGGTATATATAGGGTTCAGGGTCAGTTTTGAGTTTTTGGGTAAAGGGGTATTTTTTGGGTTCAGGGTCAGTTTTCAGTTTTTGGGTAAAGGGGTATTTTTAGGGTTCAGGGTCAGTTTTGGGTTTTTGGGTAAAGGGGTATTTTTAGGGTTCTGGGTCAGTTTTCAGTTTTTGGGTAAAGGGGTATTTTTTGGGTTCAGGGTCAGTTTTCAGTTTTTGGGTAAAGGGGTATTTTTAGGGTTCAGGGTCAGTTTTGGGTTTTTGGGTAAAGGGGTATTTTTAGGGTTCAGGGTCAGTTTTCAGTTTTTGGGTAAAGGGGTATTTTTTGGGTTCAGGGTCAGTTTTCAGTTTTTGGGTAAAGGGGTATTTTTAGGGTTCAGGGTCAGTTTAGGGTTTTTGGGTAAAGGGGTATTTTTTGGGTTCAGGGTCAGTTTTCAGTTTTTGGGTAAAGGGGTATTTTTAGGGTTCTGGGTCAGTTTTGGGTTTTTGGGTAAAGGGGTATTTTTAGGGTTCAGGGTCAGTTTTCAGTTTTTGGGTAAAGGGGTATTTTTTGGGTTCAGGGTCAGTTTTCAGTTTTTGGGTAAAGGGGTATATATAGGGTTCAGGGTCAGTTTTGAGTTTTTGGGTAAAGGGGTATTTTTTGGGTTCAGGGTTAGTTTTCAGTTTTTGGGTAAAGGGGTATTTTTAGGGTTCAGGGTCATTTTTGGGTTTTTGGGTAAAGGGGTATTTTTAGGGTTCAGGGTCAGTTTTCAGTTTTTGGGTAAAGGGGTATTTTTTGGGTTCAGGGTCAGTTTTCAGTTTTTGGGTAAAGGGGTATTTTTAGGGCTCAGGGTCAGTTTTGGGTTTTTGGGTAAAGGGGTATTTTTAGGGTTCAGGGTCAGTTTTCAGTTTTTGGGTAAAGGGGTATTTTTTGGGTTCAGGGTCAGTTTTCAGTTTTTGGGTAAAGGGGTATTTTTAGGGTTCAGGGTCAGTTTTGGGTTTTTGGGTAAAGGGGTATTTTTTGGGTTCAGGGTCAGTTTTCTGTTTTTGGGTAAAGGGGTCTTTTTAGGGTTCAGGGTCAGTTTTGGGTTTTTGGGTAAAGGGGTATTTTTAGGGTTCAGGGTCAGTTTTCAGTTTTTGGGTAAAGGGGTATTTTTTGGGTTCAGGGTCAGTTTTCAGTTTTTGGGTAAAGGGGTATTTTTAGGGTTCAGGGTCAGTTTTGGGTTTTTGGGTAAAGGGGTATTTTTTGGGTTCAGGGTCAGTTTTCTGTTTTTGGGTAAAGGGGTATTTTTAGGGTTCAGGGTCAGTTTTGGGTTTTTGGGTAAAGGGGTATTTTTAGGGTTCAGGGTCAGTTTTCAGTTTTTGGGTAAAGGGGTATTGTTTGGGTTCAGGGTCAGTTTTAATTTAATGTACGCTGGATTTGGTATAGTAATAATTAAATTATTAGAGTCCAACATATACTCACATTTAATATACAGTGCAAAATTTCTAATAAGATTTGTTACATTATAGTAAGATAATGATACAAATTGTTCAACATGATTGTAGAAACATTATTTTTATTTATGTTTCACAAATAAAATGTTATTTCATAACAAAAATCTTTTTATTACATTTGGTTTTATAAACATATTTTATAAACACAATGATAAGCAACTATACAGAAGCATTATTATTTTCATCCTTTTTGTAAAAAAATGAAAATTATTTATTATCTTTTTTACATATTGTAATTTCAGAAAGAAATGTAGAAATAACAAAAGTATTTTTTCCACTTCATTTCAATACATGAAATATTTATTATATAATTCACACATTTTTTACACATTTTTCAATTATTATAATTTGTGACAATGTACTTATATGTCTAGACATTGTTAACATAAATATTATTCTTTTTTTAATATGTATTTATTACATTCATTTATATATTTGTTAATCAAATCATTGTAGGATTACAGTAAATATTTCTTTACAATAATATCAACTTAATGTTTATTTTTGCCTATTTAGTTAAGTATAGATATTATATTTTATACTTGGGACTATTTTATTGCATTTGGGTGCTTTATTTTTTAACCGGGTTAGGTCGTTTTGGGTTATTTGGAAGAAGGGCTGATCGCGGTTGGGAGACACTTCACGTCGCTTCAGGTAAGGTTTATTTTATATGTTTTATGTGTATTTTAATGATGTTTTGAGATTAGTGACCTTATATTTTGTGTTGTTGAATGTGAGGGAGTTATGTTTTAGATTTCGAAAACAGATAATTACTTATGGTATATACACGTAGTGTTAGTTAGTTAAATCATTATATATAGAGTGAATTTTAGTCTTTTACGGTATATCTACAAGTGAAATCATCAATTTTAATATGTTTGTACCTAATTACTAGCTAATTAATGTGGGTGGGAATGTCTGTTTTCTATGTTTTTGTCATAGGTGTACGCTACATCGGAAGTTCCGTTTTTTTTTAAAGGAAGTGTTTGTTTGTTTTATTCAACACTGCTTTACAAACACTTCTTTACATTTTTCGGTTTTGCTGGAGCGATTCTTTCTATTTTTCCAATTTTTCGGGTTTTTTATGGTTTTTCGATGGCTCTGGACAACGTGGATGTCTTAATTTTGGAACAGTTGTATTTTTACATTTTTTTTGGGTTAATTTTGCACTACCTGGATTACTTTGGTGGAGAAGGACGTTATTGGATTGACAACATGATTGATAAGTCCTTGCTTTCTTATTTTGTGTGGGTGGGTAATGTTATTTTTATTATGGAATTGTTTTTTACTTGTTATTTAGTTTTAATGTGTGCATATATTATAATAATATCTCTATATATTGCATACATTAAATACTTTAGAAGCTCACGTTACATATTTTTGCATACTTAGGTGATAATTTTAGTGTTTTATAACATTTTGGGAATTAATTAGAGTAGTGTTTTGGCAATGATGTTTAGGTATTCTATGCCTTTTGTACTAGGGTAAAGTTTAACTTGTTCTTCCAGGTACTTGCGCATTTGTTTATTTTGCTTTGATGTTTTAGGGACAAGTTCAGTTACAGATTGGTCCATTCTAACTTCCTGGTAGCTCTGTTCTTTCTGTAGGCATTTAATGAAATGTTCTAGAGTTTGTTTGGTTCTGCCAGTTGATTGTACAAATGCATTGTGCCAACCTTCCACTGCATTGTTAGTTTTTGATTCTCCGTTAAGGGTACTTCTGTAAACGTTCCACCAGGGTATGAGGAATTTGGGATTTCGTCTGTGGCCAGATCTGTGGAGTCTGCCTACCCAGGTGTCTTCAAAGTAGTCGAGAAATGGACTTAATTTAGCTTCATTTTGTTTGTAGAAGGGGCTGTCTATAAGAATGTTGTAGTGTTCAGCTACGTCTGTTTCAGGGACATAAGCAAGTGCAATGAGTTTTTTAATTTGGAAAGCAAAAGATGAGTTTGTAGCATATTCGACACTTAGGGTAGTTTTTTGAAGGTGTCTCCATAAACACTGGTTTAAATGATAATAGCAGCCTTGAATGCAGGTATGGGGGTGGATTTTTAGGATAGTTGAGAGCATTGCTTGCTCAAAATCAAGAATGATTTTTTCAGGAGAAAAATCATTAGTTTTTTGTTTAATTATATTTATTAATTCCATATATGTGGAATTATTTTTGTTTGGTAATAGTGCATATAGCAAAGGTATGTTGCAGTTGTGGTAGAGGCCATGTATTGTGTATAATTGGAAAAATGGTTTGGGACAGATGTTAAATGTTCCATCCATCATCCAATGTTGGCTTTGCTGCAGTTTAACTAAATTCATATTGGTACCAAAAATTATAAGCCTTTTGTCATTGTTTTCGTTGTCGTAAACTATAAATGGTTGTTTATTTAAAGTTATTATTTGGTTAGCAGTTAAATTTATATCCTGATATGTTCTGGGAGATGGTGTTGTAGCAGTAGTAGCTTTTTTAGTTCGTGCTATAGTTCTTTTTAAGGAGAGGATATTTGGCATTTGAGTTGTGGCAGTTTTTGGGATTTTAGGAATGGCTTCTTTTAAAATGAAATTTGTTTGCTTTTGGGAACCTGTACTAGCTTCTTTTATATTTTCCAAAGCTGTTCTAACTTCTATTTCAGTAACATTAGGTGGATGATTGTGTTCCCTAGTATACAGTACTGTAGCTTCTCTAGTTGTTGCTCTGCCATAGCACTTGTTAGAATAATATTTACAACATTTCCAATTAACTTTCATGCCATATTGCTTTTCTTGTGTATAAGTGTAACCCATGTAGCATAGTAATAGTTTTCCTTTCTGGCTGGTCACAAATTCGGCTCCTTCTGTCATTTTGTACTTTGTATATCTATAAAATATATATATAATAGTTAATGTCAAATTAAATGTGATAAATAATCTATGTTAGTGATAAGTAGGAATGTTTATACTTACGTGTTTTAGAATTTACAGCCAAATTAGGAGTTGCTTGCTTCTTTTGTTGGGGATAATTGTTTGTGATGCTGTTGTAGCTGTTATGAAAAACATGAAAGTAGTATATTATTAATTAATGTTTCGGTACATTTGCAATGTTAGAGCTCATTTCTACTACAAAAGTGTATCTTCATGATTCACATTGTGAAGATACTTACATATTTTTTTAGGTTGGTCTTTGCCAGTATAGTTGTTTCTTCAGCTTCTGGAGAGTAGTTTGTAGTGTTATCTTAAATAAAAAAGGAACATATGTGTTAGAATAATCACAATGTTGGTATGTTTTTTAATAGATTATCTGGTAATTATGTTCTTTAATATACTTACTTTGTGATTAGTATCTTTATTATTCAGAATGTGGAGTTCTGTATTATGTCTGTATATCTATTCGTTGTGTTTGCTCTGTAAATAAACAATATATAATAGAAAATAATTAGAACACTTCTAAATGTTTGTATTGTTTTTCCACATTTATTTCAGTTGCATAATACTTAATTAGTAAAATGTATTGGAGAAATAGTACTGATGTCCTTAGTTCATTAGTAGTGAAGTTTTCAGTAGTAGAATCTACAGAAAAAAAGAAATATGTGGGGCAAAAGTCATTATTTCTGTGTGTTTAGATTTATGTGCACATAATGAAACAATGTGAAATTACTTACATAGTTATTAGAATCTGTATTCCTATGCTTTGATCACAGTTATTTTGAGTAGAATATTCAGTAGTCGTTGTATCTAAAAAAAATAGTTTCATATAATTATTTAGCATGTTCAGTAGTATGAATAGCAAAGGGGTACTGGGTATTTAGCAGGTAAGTAAGTAGTAGTAGCAAATAATGCAGTTTCTATTTTATTTACTTACTTAGAAGATGTGATAGTAGGTTGATAGTCTGGTTCTTCTAGTTGTTGTGCAGCAATTCGGATAGAGATAAATCTCCTTCAGTGACTTTTGGCAAGTAGTTTGTGCTTAGATTTTAATTGTTTATATAGGGGAGTGTCAGTAGTAATTACTTTGCTATTGGTTCATTTGAAAAATTAGGTTTGTGATTGGTTAGTTACTATATTTGAATTTCAGTTGTGATTACTTTGTAATAGAAGTGAAAAACGAAAAAAAATAATAAAATTATACAAAGTAGTATAGAATATTTTTATATGTGTAGGTGATATAATTATACCAATAGGATATTTTTGACAAATTAATAGTGTGTCTATAGTATTAATTTAAGTATTGTGTGTTTATTTAGATGTGAAAACATATAAAACGTTAAGTAATTATGCAAACAGATGCATATAAAAAGTCGATATAGCTGATAATCCGATATTGAAGTGCACGATATTTTTGATGTCGATATTATAGTTAATGTCATTATTTTTTGTAGATAGCGATATTTTTGTTTTCCGATGTTAATGTAGTCGATATAAAAGTAAACAATGTTTTTGTATATCGATATTAAAAAATCGATATTTGTGTATATATCTAGTTAAGTATAGGAAGCCGATATATTTGATTTCGATATTTTTGCTCCGATATTTTTGTACGTCGATATTGTGAATGTCGATATTTTGTCAGACATTCATGAAATACTATAAATGTCTGCCGCTCATATTACTTGATTCAATCTCATGTTTTTGTGCTTTCACAAGTGAGGCTAGAGACCAGCATGATTGTGTTTTGGTCACTTCCCATGTTACTAAACCTTTTATTGATTTGACTGTTGTGCCCCTCCATGAATGTGAACTAACATATTTTGTAGATGGACATTGTCTCAGGAATGTTGAAGGTACCATGGTCGCTGGTTACACTGTCTGCACGGTATACCACGTTTTAGAAAGCTGTAACTTACCTACTGTGAAACTGGCTCAGGTTGCAGAGCTCATCACTCTCATGATGCTAAAGAAAAGACTATTACTCCATACGCAAATTCAAAGTATGCATTTGGAGTGAAGCATGACTTTGTACCCCTATGGATACAAAGATGTTTGTTGACCTCAGAAAGTACTCCTATTAATAATGGGCACTATGTTTTGAATCTTTTAAATGCCTTGCAGTTGCCAGAAATGGTGGCAGAGGCGAAGTGTAATATTTACCAGTATCCAGCATGAAAATATTTAAAGAGACAATGTCCTAGCTGATTCAGCTATTATTGAGAATGGCACTTGATCTAAAACTGCTGATGTTGCTATGTATGTTATAAGAACTGATCTGTTTCCTGTATCCACATGAATTGACTTGTCTCAATTGCAGGAGAAAACCCCCGAAAATGAAAAACTGTTCTAGATCAAGCAGCAATGTAAAAAAGCCCAGAGTTATTGTCAGCCCTGTGTCATATGTCACAGATTGATTTTATTCAAATGCCCAAATGTGTAAATTATTCCTCTGTCCTTATTGAGGTGTGTATGTGTAGTTTCAGGATGGGTAGAAGTATACTCTTGTGCCTGTGAAGATGCGGTTACAGATGCTAAGCAGTTGCTCAGTGATTTTATGCCCAGTTTTGGGGTGTGAAACGGAATCAGTTGCAATCAAGGGGCACACTTGTGGCAGGCAGTTTGTAAGGTCCTAGGAATAGACCAATATTTCTATTGTGCCTATCACCCCAAGTTTGCGGGCAAGGTAGAATGGAATAAAGGGCCTTGAAGAATAAAATAGCTAAGATATGCTTGGACACACAGTAAAAATGGCCCAATGCTCTGCCAAAACCATATGGTTCCTGAGAGCGATCCCTTCTTAAAGACAAAACTGAGCTTGTATGAAATAGTCATGGACTGACCTGTGATATTCCCACCACATTCTGCAAAACTAGATTTACAGTTAAATGATGATGCTGTCCTACAATATTTATGTAAGCCTATCAATTTCTGTTCTCAGGTGTGAGCTACCATACCTGAATGTCCAATGAGGAGTGCCATTCTCTACAGCTCGGCGACGGGCTCTACATTAGAGGTAGACCGTACCACAAATCCATTCATGTTACTGTAAATGAGCCGCTCCCCCGGGAGACATTGCTGCTCCTTTCACTGCTTTAGGGCCCTTGGCTGGCCCTGGACCATCAACCAATATTGTTTCTCCTGCGACCTCATTGTTGGTTGTTGGGCTAAAGTCATCATGCCCATCCCCACTGTCTGTTTCACAACACCATGTGACACTGCCCCGACTATCTTTCATTGCTACTGCCTCCGTCCAAGGTACGCAGTTCCCTCCTTTAAGATACTGGACCCCTCTGTGGGTCTTTCCTGCTCTCTTCCTTGCTGCTTCGATCATCTGGTTGGTGGTGGGGAACATTCTTGCTGAAAAATTGGGGATTATTTCAAGAGCGAACTGTACTGAACCATCCCTTGCATGGAACTGCCACTCTGCATATGGACAACAATGGACACAAAAAACCACAGTGATGGATGGAATGTTTGAATTATTCTCATCCCTCAGTGATCGCTCATTCCACATCCTAATCCATAATTGTTCACCTCACTATGCCACCTCAGTTTTTTACTCAGCCATATGCAAATCATTCTTGAACCTCCTCAACGGACTGAAGCAACTCGTCTCCACCCCCACCCACAAGGTGGGACACACCCTCAACTCCATCTTCGCCGGAGGACTCAACATCCGATTCAGTCACACTACACAACCCCTCTGGACAGACCACCCCTGCGCCCCCTTCTCCTTCTCGAATCCCACCGGGCACAAGCCAACGCCATTGCCCCATGCAGAAACTGGAGCAAGATCACCGAAGAGCACCTCGCCTCTTCCCTCAGCTGCATTCCTGCCCCCAACATGACTGATGCCAACTCTGCAGTCAACAAACTCCACAAATGGATCGCCAACTGTGCCAACACGCTCGCACACCTCCAGAACGTTAACAGACAGCACACCTCGAAAACCACCTGGTTCACCACGACTCGAGAAAGCATGAAGGAACTGCAAAACCCTGGAAGCACGCACTGCCTACAGGACTGCCACTACAGCACACCACCAACTCTTCAGATCTACGAAGAGGAACTTCATCCAGGACAGAATCCTCTCCAACTCCCTCAACTCCAAGGAACTCTTCAACATCATACAAGAATTTACCAGACCCTCAGCAAAACATCTGACCCAGGACCTCTGCAACAAACTCAGCTTCTTCTTCCATCACAAGATCAGGGCACTCTACGACAACTTCAACAAACACGACAAAGGCACCGACCCAACGCTTTCCACCAGCAACACCACTCAGCCGACCATCCTCGCCTGGACGCCTGTCACCACAGAAGACACTACAAAGACCATAAGGAGCATACACCCCCGAGCTCCCACTGACCTCTACCCACCACACATCTTCCACAGGGCAACCTTTGCCATTGCACCAGAACTACGATGGACAAGCAACTGCACCCTTGGAACAGGCACATTCTTCGATGACTGGAAACAGCCAGGAGTCTTCCTGAATGCTTGCAGTGTGGGGATTCGTCTGGTGCTGAAGGGGAGTTTGTTCCAGGTATTGGCCGTGATGTAGGAGAAGGATCAGACGAAGCCCCACACTGCAAGAATTCAGTAAGAGCCTCAAGATTTGGCTCTTTGGATGACCGAAGCTGCCAGAAACCCCCCTCCCCTCATCCCCTTGAGACCCTCATGTGTGAGTAGTGCACTCTACAAATCCCTGATTGATTGATTGAGCCTCCTCCAGTGGGAACAGTCCAGCCTGAACTGTAAGGCCAGGTCTTCCCTGATTCCAACAATAATCAACCTAGGAAACAGTTTCAGCCAAGTTAGGGCTCATCAGCCAGGTATAGTTTTGTTCCAGTGACATTAAGTACGGGACCCATGTCTGGGCACACTCATCACACTTAGGGTATCAGAAAACAAAGTGAGGGATGGAATGCTTGAATTAATCTAGCCACTGGCGATCGCTTGGGCTGCATCCCAATCCATCATTTTTTCCCACCATGCCACCTCAGTTTGTACTCAGCCTTATGCAAATCAAGCTTGACCCTGCTCCAATGGGAACAGTCCAGCCAGGACTGACAAGCTAATTCTTCCTTGAATTGGAAAATAAGCAGCCCAGGAACTGTTTCACCCTAGTTAGGGTACAGCAGTATATCTTGGTTAGCACAGGATCCACGGCTGGGCATACCCATCACACTTAGAGCTCCAAAAAACAAAGTGATAGATGGAATCATTAAATTAATCTCATCCACTGATGATCACTCAGGTTGTATGCAAATCTCAGTTTTTTTGCCCAACATGCCACCTCAGTTTGCCATATGCACATCAGTTTTCATCCTGCTACCATGGAAATAGTTCAACCTTAACTGCCAGGCCAGGTCTTTCCAGAACTGGAAAGCAAGCAACCAAGGACTATTTTCATCCGAGTTTGGGATCATTAACCAGCTATAACTTGGTTCCAGTGGCACAGTGAGCATGAGAGCCATGCATGGGCACATCTGGCACACTAAGGGCATCAAAAAACAAAGTGATGGATGGAATGTTTAAATTAATCTTAGCCAATGGCGATCCATATGGCTGCTTCCCAATCCATTGTTTTTCACCCACCATGCTAAGTGAGTCAGTCTTGACCCTGCTCCAAGGGAACAGTCCATCTGAACGGCCAGGCCAGTTCTTCCCTGAACCGGAAAACAAGCAATCCAGTACCGGTTTAACCCTAGGGAGGGCACATCAGGCAGAAATGGCTTAGTTCCAGTGCCACAGTGAGCATGTGAAAAGAGCATACAGATCATTAGTTATTCCTCTGGCTGGATTTGCCTACACAAGTCTGTCAATGTGGGAGATAGCATACATTTGATCAGAGTGGCCATATGCTTTAATGACTTGCCCAGTGGTCTAAGTGAGCGGGATCGGAAGGGCACGGCGTGCCCCTACTTCTTTAATTTAATGCACTCTGTTCCCCTACTTTAATTTGAAAATGCGTCCCAGTTCCGCGGAAATTGCCAAATCCTATATAGAAGGCTAGGCGTTTGTGGCTGTTAGGAGAACGGGCGGGAAGGGCATAGAAAGAAAAGGACTCTGTCTCATCCTTCTCGCCCAGAGAAAAAAAGGACAATCAGCGTTCACTTCTCCTGCTCTGCTGCTGTGCTGTGTCGCTTTCTTCCTCTTATTCCCTCTCTTTCTGTCTCACTCTTCCTCATGTGCTGAAACCTGTGACCGCAAGAAACGGCTCTTACCCTTTCTTTTCCTTTATTTGCTCCACTGTGAAATGGATCCAAAAAAGAAAAACACTTTTGCTGGAAATGTCTTTTTCTGACATTTTTCTATTCCAAAAGGGCAACCTCTGGGACGGAGAGAAGAAAAAGGTTCAAAAAATGAAAAATAAATAATTAATGAAAAGCAAGACAGAGGGCCAGATGTAGGTGTCCAAATACCAGTCGGAAACGGCCGAAAATACCGATTTTCGGCCGTTTCCGACCAGTATTTGGACATTGGTATGTAGGGGTAGCAAAAACATACAGATTCGGTAAATTTACCGAATCGGTAATTTTACAGAATCGGTAAAATTACCGATTGGTAAAATTACCGAATCTGTAATTTCTTATGTAGGTAGCACTTTAAACAGTGCTACAGGGCCTTTAGAATTCGTTATTTACCACCTAATACCATTGGGTGGTAAATAACGAATTCCTGTGTACATGCACATCTGTGCATGTACACCTGTGCCATGTGACACACATACATCCCTTAGGGCATGTATGTGTGCCACATGGCACACAAGCCAGAAACAGGGGTGTAACAGGGTGTCAAAGTGACACCCTGTCCCCCTTGGCAATTCGGTATTTTTACCGATTCGGTAATTACCGAATCGGTATTTGCTATTGATTCCTATGGGCTTCAAGGCCCATAGGAATCAATGGCAAATACCGATTCGGTAATTACCAAATCAGTAAATAACAAATCCTACCGAATCGGTACAAATTACCAAATTTTTACCTACATCCCTTTTACCTATTCATAAATACCGAATCGGTAAAATTCGGTATTTATGAATCGGTAAATAAGATTTACCTACATCTAGCCCAGAGTGGTTGCAAAGAGGCCAGATTGGTTTTATTGACAACCACACACATTAGTGCCACTTTACAGAGTTTGCAAGTGAAGCACTACTTTTATTTTCTAGTCTTTCTTTGAAGAGTATCGTTTTCCCCCGAGTGGTGAAGTGCACCATTCCTGGAGGTACAGTGCAATAAATACATGCTTGATGGGTGGATTTGAAAATGTTTAATGTGATCATTATCAGCTGTTTTCCTTATTTTATCTCATAAAATGTGCACTGCTGCCCTCTGTTCATGAATGCTGTCTTTTTAAACCATATTGCTTATGTTTTGTAAGGATATAAACAATGGACATTGAAATAGTCCCTTCCGGGCCCTGTAGTCATGTCCTTAACTTTTCAGGCAAAAACACTCACTGATTTCTGAATAGTGAGTGTAAAAGCGGTAAGGTAACCATTTTATTCCTGCTTATATTTCACATTATTTACTTAATCAGGCATTACCTATGAGTGTTAGCTGGTTCCAGGATGTTGTTACTTTTTCTTTTCAGGCAGTATAGCACTTTTATCCAGGTCCAAATTGGCCGTAGCGGGCACTGGGCATTTCCCTGGTGGGACTCCAGCGTGGGGGCTGGTTTTGGGCCCCTGGTGGGCCGCTTTTGTTACCGGAGCTGGCAATATCGCCCCCCATAACAAAATCGCCAGGAACAGGCCCTAGCAAACAGCTCGCCCCCCATTCCTCCCAGGGTGGCCGGCCGAGCAGTTTGCCAGGGCCGGTTTCGGTTCCCAAGTCCGCCCCTTCTTTTATCTAGTACATAATTTAAATTGAGTCGCATCCAGGTGTTTATAGCGGGGCACAATTGGGTTGTAGTTGAAGGCAGTGCAAGTTTATCTCAGTAGGGCAGTATGTTCAGTGGGGGAGAGGATGTGTCACTATGGCCAGAGCTTCTGAATTTGGAACTGGGGAACCAGGTTCAGCCTTCATGACCAGTCCACCAAACCACTCTCCTGAGGAAGCACATTCCCATGCTATACCTTAGAAGGCCACGCTAGACCTTAGAAGCCCCGGTGTCTTAGCACCAGCAGGTGGACCCTAGTGGTGGAAAGTGTGGGTTAACCTTCAAGTCCTGTCCACCACAATCCATACTGAAGTTCATCACCAGACAGGCCTACGAAGCAGCACACCCTAGAGCGAAAGTGACTCTGTCACTGAGGGCACAGGACCCTTTAGGCCAGTTCGTCTCACCCATTGATACCTCCATTGGCCTTGTTTTAGCAGTAGTAGCTGCAACACACCAGGGTTTGGCAATGCAGGATTTGCATGGACACCAAACTAAGTTTGCAAACTTCACAGTCTCTCCGCTTCATGCACAAGCACTTTTAACGTGCTGCCTGATTTGGGGCCATTGGAATTATGCAGCAATAGAGGACAAAATCATGTCGCAGTGTCGACTAAATTATGCAGCAAAAAAAGACTGCAGGATAATGCAGTATATTTTGATCTTTTTACATATACTACCAGTCTCTGAAAATATTTTGCCTCAGTAGTACCAGTGTAATGTACGAATACAGTAGTAAGAAAGGTGTCCAGTCAACCTTTGCAAAGGGCCATCCACTTTGCAGCAACCCAAATCACATTTGTTAGTAACTTTTGATCCGTTTGGGCTGCAAACAATTTATTAGTTAAAATCATCAGATTATGCAGTAGATGATATATTATGTGGCAAATATGGCAGAGCCATAATTATGTGGAAAACATTTGCGAACTAGGATATCTTGCCATTCATGTTTGAACTACTCTTGTGCAAAAAGGGAGGAGAAGTGCTGATGACAAACTGCATGGTTCGGAGACAAATGGCTTGTGCTTCCACTCTTAAGCGTATTTGGGACATTCTGTGATTGGAAACTTATTCCAATTTGTGAATATATTTTAATGTCAATAACTCATATTAAACCTTAAATAAACAAGCGTATTTTATTTATTTATTTTAAAGATTTTATATAATGCTGGCTAGACCCGGAGGTATTAGAGCGCTTTACATGAACATCAGATCAATAGTTACATGTTACATCGTTACAAAGGTTACACAGTTATGAGAGCATGGCAACATAGTTCCTTGTAGGGTCGAGATAAACAATAAGCACAAATACGTAAGGGGAAATGCAGGCAAGGGGAAAGATTCTGGGAGGGGGTAGGCACGGGGGAAGTAGACAGGTAATGAAGGCAGGAAAGAGAAGGGGAGGGTGAAGGACACAGCATGGAAGGAGGAGGGGAAGGGCGACTGGGACACAAACCGGTAGACGAGTCAAAGCAACGTCCAAAGTCCAGTAAGCTGTGATCCCAGGGGAAGTGGTATCACTTCTCTATCTCTGTTGCGGGAGGCTCCCTTTACGCAGTGGACTCTCTCAGAGGGGTCTCTGAGACTCGAAGGCCTATATACTGGATCCTTCCCCAAAAAGGGGAGAGGGAGTGCTTTGGCAAGGGGTGCCATACCATACCTCAGCTGTGAGTGGCTCCCTTGGCGCAGTGGACTCTCTCAGCGGGTTTGCTGAGACTCCAGAGTATAAATATTGAACTTTCCCCAACAAGGGGAGAAGGAGTGTTTAGTCAAAGGGCACAAAGGACAGGGGGCTAGGCAGAGTAGCGGGCAAGGGGAGAGATTCTGGGGAGAGGTAATAGGAGCTAGGGAAGTAGACAAAGAGAGAAAGAGTACTAAATGGGAACATATTTAATTAATGAGTTATTATATAGCGCTGGCTAGACCTGAAGGAAACAGAGCTCTTTACATGAGGATCAATAATGTTGCACTTTACTTCAGTTAAAAGTTACATAAGTATGAAGAAAAGCATTTAAAGAACAAAGGGGTACAAAAACACTCAAGTACATGCACATGCAAACACCATCACATGCACAGACATGCACAAGCACACACAAAGGCGTTCACACTCTCATACACGCACAGACGCACACACACACAAGCACACATATAGAAGCTACAACAAAAAAAACACAAGCACACATACAATCACATGCTCCAGAACAAAAATACCCCAGGACGTACACACAGGTACATGCACACACACATACCATCACACGCACAGACATGCGCACACACTCTCATACGCGAACAGAGGGCGCACACAAGCACGCATACAGAAACATCCACACGCATGAGCACACATACAGTCCCTTGCTCTAGTACAAAAACACTAAAGTATATGCACACACCATCACACGCACAGACATAAGCACACATACAGAAACATCTGAGCGCACAAACACAAGCCCACATTGAATCACGTGCTCTATACAAAAACACCCAAGTACATGTCCACACCATTACACTCACAGTCATGCACAAGTACACACAAGGCTGAATTAAATAACGTAATAAGCTATAACTGGCCAGTGAAATGCCACACAAATAATATAAATTGGGATGTGTTGCTCTTTCTGGCCACACCGCTGATTCCGCCCACTCACCCAATCCTCGGGTTATTCCCGCCCTCTGATTTTCCGCCCAGAGTTCCCCTACTTCTTTTCCACACTTCAACCACTGCTCTTGCCTTCAAATTTTCACTACAGGTATGGAGTGGCAAAGTGTGTCGGTATGTCCCACTCTTCTTGTCTATTCCTTGAGAAGTTTAATAATCCTTTCAACTTCAGCATGTTACACAACTTGTCTTGCAATGGCTTAGCAAGGATTTATTTTAAGCACAGAGGAGCAAATGTCTCTAGTATTTTTGTGGGTCAAAGCCAATGTGATTTAATGGTGGTGAACATTCCCTTCGAGTCACCTCTTTTTGAATATCACCCATCCCATGGACTGTTGTTTCTAAAACACCAACCAACCACCCATAGGGAGTTATACCAAAATGACACTAAAGCACTCACTCTGCTGTTTTCCTGCAGTCCTTGTTAAGCAAGTCCAATTTAGGCGTAGGTTGAGTTCTTCTTTTTTATCCATCACGTTCAGTACATTTTATGATTGGTTCCAACAACAAAAAGCAGCCAACACGTGTTTCTTTCCCCAGAGTTTTTCAAGACTAAACCTACGTCCAAACAGAAAATTGTATTGCAAAATTCGTGACCATGATAATTCCTGTCCCAGATGTAAATGCGTTTCTTGCCGTGAAGTGTTCAAAACAGGCCACCCAATCAGTTAAGCACAACTGTGGAAATCTGAAAAATAGCCATCACTGAGTAATCCCAAGTAAAATCACGCTGCGTCGTGTGACTCGTTTTAAGTTAATGTCTGCAGGACCATGATAAGCCCGCTGAGATCTATCAACTGTCCATGCACGTCGAAGTGCAGTAGTTATCCATAAGGAATTCATTCATATTTCATCTGTCAGTTGCAAGACTAGTTGCTAGCTGCCCTTAGACTGGACTGGGATTTGTTATTTTGGGTACATTGTACCGTCAACAAGACACTTTGTTGACCATTCCTTGGAACAAAAGAGGGGCAGGTGGGCTGTTTCAAGTACCTCTGGGTTCTTCTCGGAATTAATACCTATGGTTGGAATGTCTGTTTCTTTCAATGAAATAGGAAGAAATGCAGAAATATTGGTAGAGGTAG
The DNA here is from genome assembly GCF_964261635.1 of Lissotriton helveticus. NCBI lineage: Eukaryota > Metazoa > Chordata > Amphibia > Caudata > Salamandridae > Lissotriton > Lissotriton helveticus. The sequence goes on along the minus strand of NC_136067.1, from coordinate 1,542,739,312 downwards.
CAAGCCGACTGCAATTGCTTTAGGATTAGTGACAGAGCAGTTAGATGTCCATTCCAAAATGTGGATCTAAAAAAAGAATGACTTTCGATTATCTTTAGGCAGCCAAAGGAGGTGGAGGGGTTGTGCAATTGTGGGGACTGAATGCGGCACTCAACTTCCTAACAATCCCCTCAGAATGCACAGGCAGATAGATAATATTAAGGAGTGCGTAATATGCAAGTGAATACATGGTGGCCAAGAATTGAGCCCTAATGGTATCTGGATGAGGCTGGGCACTATTTTTGGCCATCAAGTTTTAAAGATATTTAATCCATTATCGAGGTGTTCTAATTGTGTTTGTTATATACATGCTATTAGGTTAAGATTGGGCGCCATCAACACTCTTGCAAAAATAAAGGCACTGCAATACCCTTACATTTGCTGCATCCCAGGATGAAGAGGAAAGTCATAACGATGAAAGCAATAAATAAATGGCGAGATTACTCTATCAAACTGCTGTAGGGCGAAATGTTTCATCCCGGAAAAAAGGGGGGTTGGGAAATCCTAAATCTTACCTGTGTCATGTTCAGATGCTCCTATGTAATATAGTGATAGTATATGATAATATAGTGTTAGTAATCGCATTCATAACTCAGAATGCTTCAACAATGTCAACCAAATTGAAATGTTGTTTTATATGTGTTTTAAAGCTTCTTGTCGCCCTGAATATATCTGTTATTATTCAGGCTCTAGAAGGCACATTTCTTAGCAGCGCAATCTCGATTTCACACTTGGCAAGTGGAAGCTGGATTTTAGGAGAATAATGACTCTAGTACTATACATATGAATGATATCTTTTTCTTCTCCTCAAGGACGTTCAGCACTTTCTCGGGGAGAAAATTCTGGAACCTACTTGTTAGATAAGTTTTCACTGAGAGCAACGAGTTTCTGGCATGTGACTAAGCTTCATTCACTTGCATTGAGAAAAAACATACATACACTCACTGGTCTAATTTTTTTAATTAATTTTAGCTCTAGGCTGCAACTGACCAATTTCTAGCAAGAGCCCTGGTCAGTTGAAAATGCAATTATCTTTGATCTTTTGCTGTGCTGCTTGCTATTGTGCATTAAACAATAGTTGGACTTTAGGCTTCCCGAAGTGTTGTGTTTTATTTTTAACAGTCTTCTAGCTGTTTTCAAAGGCTTTTATTTATTGTTTTCATATTGATCTGCCAACATTCTGCAGTCACCTTCTGGCTGGCCTCTATGTGTTTTCCCCATGCTGGCAGGGCTAAATTCATTGTTCTTGTAAATGTGGGAAAATTGAGATTGGGAAGTTGTTGATTCAGTACAAGTCCCAGACATTCAACACTGTTCCATTGATTTGACTGCTGTATTTTCTGGAGTCTCAACACCTTCGGTAGCCATAAGGTGCCCCATAGTGTTCTTTCTGCTACTGCCAAGTCCATATGTATACAAAGTTTATTGGAATAACGCCATACGTTAACTTTTTTTCTAAGCTGTGATGCACTACTTTGTTAAGATGTTTTAATATACGAGCAACCTAGTCCCCCCTTTTGAGTTTCCTGCTATTTGCCCGGTGGGCCATGTTGGTTTCTAGTGCTGAGTAGATTGTATAAAGATTGCTGTGTCTATGTCGATTGTCTTGGCTTAGAAGACATACATGTGTTTAGAGATCACTACCAATTTAACCACATTGTTCTACTCTATTGATGAAACATATTGGGCTGACCACTTTCAATGGTCTCCTTCAAACTTCTCTGTTTGGGGATGGGGAGAGCATATTAGTCTTAAAGAGTGTATCTATAGTCCTATGGCCTGATTTAGAGTTTGGCTGATCGGTTCTATTGAGGTTCTGTGAATTCTGAACCCGTGGGTTCCATTTTGTGTATGGCAGCCATTTTGTGGTTGCCCTCACATAGGCCATGATTGTGGTTGAAACCAGTCTTTTAAGGACATGTAGACCTTAGCTCGAGTTCATGCTGACTCCTGTTTGACCTGAGTGAACTGACCCTGTTGCCTGAAGCTGACCTTGTTAAACCAGTTCCTGCCCTTTAGCTGATCAAGATTGAGGATCAAAGCACAGGACATTGTAGAGTTTGGTATGCACACACACCCCTTATCTGTTTTCTGTTCCTTCTTTTATGGTCTGTTTATGATATGGGTTGTGGTCCTTTTATTATGGGTTTGTCCGGCTTGTGTAAGAAGGAGTGTTAGGCATTTTGCATGCTTGCAAAAGCAAGGACTGCCCCTTACTTTTATGCTGAGTTTTGTAACCCTGAGCATATATATATAAGGCCTCTGTTCTCTGTATTCCTCAGACTACTTCATTCAGTTGCTACGGCTTCTGTGTGACGTGGCCTCACTTATTAAATTTAATAAAGATGTCTTTTCATATTTTCAGCTTCTGTGCCAAGTTCTTTTTTATTAGTAAGTATTCCCTGAGAATGAAGATTACAGTTCTTCAAATGGCGCGGCCAACGTGGGCTTCATCAGAGAAGTGACTTTCTGTGGGAGTGATCTGGTCAGAGGACTGAAATCTACTGAGGAGGACAGAACAGGATTCTACTAAGGAGGTACTCTGTGCACAGGGATTCTGGAGATTCTTTGATTCTGCAGCCCAGTATATTTCTGATCTTCCTGATTTTGATCCTCCACATGATGTCACTCCTGACTGAGAACCTTTTGGCGTGAGTATTCTAAAAAAGACCGTTAGGTCATGTAGAACTTGACAGTTAGAATTTGGATAACCTTTTGATTAGTAAAAATAAGAAGTACAAGTGGGTCGCTCCCACGACTTTGTTTGGTTTCTTGGTTTTGATTTGGTTATTGCAATTACCAAAGCCGAGGGGTTTGGTTTCTTGGTTTTCGATTTGGTTATTGCAAATTACCAAAGCCGAGGGGCTCGTATATTTGCGAGTGTATTGGTAGAGATAACCCCTTGAAGTTTGAAGCTAGATTAGTGAGCTATAAGATGCCTAATCTTAGCAAATTTGGGACTGTAGCTTTGGAACTTTGGAATTTGTGTTGGCCAACTTTGGATTTGTATAGGTTTGGATATGCGAATTGCAATTTGTGTAGGCAGGTAATGAGGAGATATTTCTCCATTTGGTTTAGTTGAACGGTGCATGTACGAAAAGTACCTTAAGCACCACTTTGATTATAATACTTGCGTATTCTGCAGTATTTTTGGCATGCCTGTTTGTAAGCTCACATGGAAAAATGTGTTGCTTTTTTGGAAGGTACCATAGTGTGATGTGAAGTAAATTAGCCGGCCCCCCTAAAGGGAATATCTAAATAGGTTTAGATTTACAAATATATTTCTTCCTTGGTGATTTTGTATCCCCATGGAATTAAAATATGACATAATACAAAACAAGGATCCTTTGTTCTGCGCAGTTTTATGAATGAAGATATGCAGAACGATTTTGTTTGGTGTTCTGCTAGCCAAAGCTAGTGAATTGAGTGTATTTTCGCTTCTTGGACATACATCAGTCTGTTGGGCTGTTTTTGCAGTCTTTTTGAAACACAATTGAGAAGCGTTTCTTGTAAATATGACTTGCAACTAATATTTACAAATGGTTTGGTTTAAGTACAGTCTGTGGGCTGTCCTTTGTTTTTGTTCTGAGTATTGGTTTGTGGGTTAAATGTGTGTTTAAATGTCTATGTGGTTTTCGCATTAGTGCAAACTTCTGTAAGTCAATAGCGATGGCGCTATTCACGAGATGCATGGCTAAAGCGCGCTGTATTGTGTGTCCTGAGTGTTTTGACCCCTTTCTGTTTATGTCTGAAATGAGCTCAATGTCTGTTCGTGGTTTTTCTTGATGTTTTCAGTCTATTAAGCAACATTTTGTAAGCATATTCTTGGGTCTGTTGCTAAATAAAATTGTCCTTTTTAGAAAGAAAAAAATGGCACAAACATTTTGTCATGTTTCAAGTTAGGCGTCTGTGCTTGGGCTTATAAATGAATGCGTCTAAAAATGATAGGCAAGGGATGCAGCTTGCTCTTATATGTGGAATTATCAAAAATAATTGGGGTTATTAAAAAAAATATTAATTATGAAAAATTAATATTAAAAATAAGTGCTACAAAATTCGTTTTTTACTATTCATGAAGCTTAATGCTCATACTATGACATCCTAGCATTACAATTTAATTTAAGTTGTGCTATACCGCATAATGAGAACATTAGCATATGGAATTTCACTTAGCGCAGGCGTACAAAACTAATTTTTCTAAAGATTTACATGGGATATGTCTGATTAAAAATCTCTGTAATTTGTAAAGAACATTCTGAGGATGATTAATATGTATCACAAGTATAGGATATTTATTTTAAGTGCCCCAAACATCAAAGTCGTATTTGGGTAAAATAGACCATTTAAAACAGCATTCTTGCCATTTATGATAGCTTTAAAGTGCTTCAGGCTTCAGTAAATGCATACATTTAGGTGTAATACAAATTTGCAGACTGTCCCCAGTTGGGGTTTGCTTTTAAATGACCCAGTGAGATCCATTTAAGGTTGATGAAATGAGTACCATTCCAACAAGCATTTGTTCTAAAACTGGTATGTGTGTTATTAGGTTCGGTGAATTATTCACAGTAACTGTTGTTTAATAATCTGGGAATAGAGATAATTTTTAGCGCCTAAAAAGGAGAAATTATTTTTCAAAATAGAGTGAATTATTGCAGGTTAGGAGGAATTAGGAAGGCCTTTTGCCTTTGTCAGCCTCAGAATGAGCAGAACCTGTGGGCTAGGAGAACAGGCTGCTCAAATTGCGCTAAGATGCTATCTTTGGTTTCCCTGTAAACAATGGAAGGAGGCTGTCTTGTTGACATTTGTAACCTTTTAAATTTGGGACTTGTCTCTGTGAAATGCAGAATGACCTTGCTAAACAGGCCTCTAAAAGGAAGGGTTTCTGGTTTCTCCATAAGAACATTAATAACATTAAAGAACTTAATTCCAAAAGGAAAAACTATGAAAAAGGTTTCTTTGAAAGTCCCAACACATGCTAAATGCTCTGCAGAAATGATATATTTGTATCTCTGCCTCTAAAAATAATGTCTGCTAGTTGCTTTTATTTGACCGGAAATGAAGCATTGCATTAAGTCTTAGACAGAAAATAAGATGAAGCTTTTATTGAAATTTTGAAGGCTACATGCCTAAGTGAGAACGAATTGTGGCGCAAGGCTAACATGGAGTGTCAGTGAAAGAATTTTACTTTTGGAAAGATAAAAGGGCTTCATGTTGCAAGGTGACTGACAAGATGGTAACAGTTAAGTAATGGAAATTTATTTTTGTGTCTGTTAATGTGTATTATGTTTTGTCTTCTGATTAAAAGTTATAATTGATGTCTGTTTATATGAGAAATGTCTCTCTTTTGTGTGTTGTGTATTTATTTATTTATTTTTGCTTCTGCCAACAGATCATTCATGGATTGTTCTGGGTGATTTTAAGGCTGACAAGACACGTGAGTTTGGTTGGTTGAAATGAGATGTGTTTTTGCGTAACTCCTTTTGAAAGAAATGTCCATGCGTTTTTCATCTTTGTGTATTTGGTTCTATCATGAATTGTTCTTGCTGGTTCTGTGTGTCTGAAAGTTGTATTTGACAGCAGATATCCACTAATTGGTGATCTACTGTCAAAAAGGAGGGTAAGGATTTTAAACCTGACAAATTAAGAAGGCCTCAATAGTGGGTTTTGGGCTGCAGGTTCACAGTGCATAAAGTACAGGCCTTGAAGTGGGTGTGTCACCGCTCATTTACATATGTTATTGTCTTGTCTATGTTTTTTGTGCTTGATATACAGCAAGTATATCTGATGGCTTGACATGTCCGTTTTGGTTGTTTTTTTGCATGTTTTTGTTTTATGTTGCTGCTTATGATACTATTACAAGTTTACCTGTGTTGTGAAGGGATATACATGACGATGTGTATCCTGCAAACAGTTGAGTAGATTTGCTTTGACACTAAATTTCACAGAAAAACAGACAACACTTCATCAGTGTATGTCAAATTTGGCTTTAATGGTATTTGAAGGAAAATAAAAAAGAGATATACAGAATCAAAGTGTGTCACATGCTGTTAGTCACGTACTGCCCCCTTTCCTGTAAGGAACAGGCAGCCCTAAAATTATGTATCCCGAATTGGACGTAAGGATAAATTATAGATCTGTGACTTTTGTCCATGGTGACCTAATTTTTATATTACATTAGTCAGTTTTGTTCTGCTTCCTGAATAGTGTATGGCTTTGTACTATAAAGGAAACAAGGTTTCATTTTTCCCTGAAGAAGGAATTGGAACATTAGCTGAGATTACCGTATATGGTGTAGCGGCCAGCGGTATAGTTTAAATTTTTGTACTATTTTGACTTTTTGTGTATCACCCATACTCTTGGTATTGTGTCACAAACTTGACTATCACCTGAGTAATTTCTTGTTCTTCCTATAGATTTTTCTTTTGACATTTCTCCCCTGATTGATGTCACATTGTGCCTTGTAATTGGGGATTTTATCTGTGTCCTAGTCCCATTTTCCCTTTTCCATATTCCTTTCACCAGTTAGCCTTCTTTTTGTTATTATTGTATTAGGTTCAAACTGCCAGATTAAAGTCATGTACTAGGAACACCTATATGTAATTATTGAAAGAAAAAATGTGTTTACCCCATTAGATGATACTACTATGTGTGAGGACATCCATTTAGATAAAATTCTCATATAGTTATCTACCCTTAGATGGTAGACGATATGCTCTCAGATGGAAACCCAATTGAAGAAATTAGAGGCACTGTTTTGCTTATTGCCTTTGTCTTTGTATTCTATGAGAATGACAGTGTGTTCTAGATCAGAATTGTCTCATGGCGTATGGCCACTCCCTCGCAGATTGCAGGCCACCTGCTTGCAATTCTCTTGTTAAAAACAAACTGTTTTTGTACTAAATTGAAAGAAAATAACAAATGTGTCCCATTTCCTACGTCACTAGGTTCTGCGGGATTAAGTCATAGTAACCTGCGGACCTTTGATGAAAAGCTAATTCCCATCAGTGTCAGCTACAGTCCCAGCACCCAGAAAGCAGTAAGGCTGGACAAGCAATCGCCAGCGCGCAATCAATGGTACCTCCAAAGCATCGAACTTGCTCCATCAGATGGCATTGGACATCACAGAACCAGAATTTCAGTGCAAAAGATCAAAAGAGAAGGATATCTGTTGCTTTGAAGTTTCAGTTTTCTCACCTGTCATGTGCTGGTAACCTCTGACAGTAGGCAGTCCATTGAGCCCCTTGGCCTGAGTTTTGGCCACACCCCCCTCCCCCCCCTTTTCTTTGCTCCAACGGAAAGGCAGTGCACCAGAGGATCCAGGATTGGAAAAAGGCACTACATTGTGGTACCTATGATTAAATGGAAGAGCAGCCCGAGCTTCCTCTGACACTGAAAAGCGAGTGTTGGAGTCTGAAAGTGTTGCTGAGTATGAAAGCCTGTTGCTCTTTCCTGATTAATAGTACTTGGGTCTGCATGAGATGATCTGTGCCCATGATCAATGGAGAGCACACTATCTGTAGTGCCTGCCGCAAGGAAGAGATATTGGTGCACTGCCTTGAGACATTGAGACTTTCAAATGGGCACTCCAACGGATACTGAGAAGCACCATTTACATGAAAGGCCTGAATGAAGAGGCCCATGCGGAAGAAAACAACAAAAGAAGATTTGATGGACAATAGAAGCCTGCCAGAGAGGCTTTTGAACGGACTCTGGGCATAGTTGGTTTCACAAGTGGTGTCCGTGCGATTGCATATAATGGGTGTTCGGAGACTGATTCTTATTATTTTGCTGGCATTGTTTTAAAGTAGTATTCTGTTTAGTAAAAGCAGAATAAAGTCCATTCTCTGTGGAAGAGTATTCCCTTTTCACCTCTCGCCACTGTTTCACCTGAACATATAATAAGTTACTTAAATGCATAGGAGCCACAGAGCCATAAAAATGTTACTAGATAATTTTAGGATTTGCTTTCTGCTTAGGGTTGTGAAAAACGATAAATTTTGTTTGTAATAATGGTCATTACTTTCCCCTGTTGTCTATATGTTCTTAAAAACGTGTTTTCTAGTGTTTTTAAGCATGATGTTGTCGCTGATGGGTGGGATTGTTTTTGCTACCCAGTTGACATCTGTACCCACCTCCCAACCTATGTCTCTTCCTACTACTACTTCTTTGCATTCTTTCCATACTTTACCTGAACATGAACTGGGTAGGAGGTCAGAGTTTACTAATAATTCCTTTGTACAGCTTCTGCATCAACACCAGTTAGTAATGAACACCACTAATTGTTGGGTGTGTGGTCTTATGCCACATGCTACAGATAGAGGTATTCCCTATTTTGGTTCTGCCATTTAGTTACAATGGGTCTGTATGGGCATATCAGACGATGTTTATTTATGCCAACGAAGTCTATCCCTTGTGTTCCATGAAAGATAACTCGAGTAATAGTGCCTTAGTGAAGGGAATAACGGATAATATTGATATCGATTCAGACACAGACTGAGTGATTGCCTATGTAAGGGCAAAAGGAGGGTCTGAGGTTTTGTGAATTCTGAACCCGTGGGTTCCATTTTGTGTATGGCAGCCATTTTGTGGTTGCCCTCACATAGGCCATGATTGTGGCTGAAACCAGTCTTTTAAGGACATGTAGACCTTAGCTCGAGTTTATGCTGACTCCTGTTTGACCTGAGTGAACTGACCCTGTTGCCTGAAGCTGACCTTGTTAAACCAGTTCCTGCCCTTTAGCTGATCAAGATTGAGGATCAAAGCACAGGACATTGTAGAGTTTGGTATGCACACCCACACACCCCTTATCTGTTTTCTGTTCCTTCTTTTATGGTCTGTTTATGATATGGGTTGTGGTCCTTTTATTATGGGTTTGTCCGGCTTGTGTAAGAAGGAATGTTAGGCATTTTGCATGCTTGCAAAAGCAAGGACTGCCCCTTACTTTTATGCTGAGTTTTGTAAGCCTGAGCATATATATAAGTCCTCTGTTCTCTGTATTCCTCAGACTACTTCATTCAGTTGCTACGGCTTCTGTGTGACGTGGCCTCACTTATTAAATTTAATAAAGATGTCTTTTCATATTTTCAGCTTCTGTGCCAAGTTCTTTTTTATTAGTAAGTATTCCCTGAGAATGAAGATTACAGTTCTTCACTATGTCACAGACGTAACAGATATTCCATCCATTTCATTACAAGTGCCATAGGATATAATGCACTTGTAATAAGATATATATTACATTTATAATAGATTAGCCAGTTTAGCAATCTCTAAGTGAGGATCTCGGTGAGGAGTATTCTGATATATTTTAGGGTGTGTGTTTTTGATCTAAATGGTGTGTTTTACTTCAGCCTATTTCCTCACTTACTCGTATCATGAACGTCTCACATGTATCTGTCTTAACCTTATATCCAGCTACCATTCCATAAAACTCCAGTACTAATATTAATGATGGAATAGAAGTCAATCGGTCTGTTAGGGTTAGTGGGATATCAACTGCAAATAATGAAATCTTATGAGTTGTCCCGCCAGCATCCAAGCTTCGTATACCGTCATGTCTGTTTATGGTATGTGCCAGCGTTTCGATGGCCATATCAAAAAGCAGCGGTGACATCGGGCACCACTGTTTAGTCCCTCCTGAGAGTTCTATTTTCTTGGAAAGGATCTTGTTCACCATAATTTTGTCTGTTAGGTCTTTCTAAGGAGCCGTCATCATGGGTACCCAGTCTACCTTTGCCAAATGTTGTCATTATTAAGCTCAAGAATTCTCAACTAACCCTGCAAATGCCATCTCAAAGGCCAGCTCCAATAGGGCAGAGAAATTCTCTTCTGCTTAGCTTTATCTGCAAGGAAACCAGTCTTTCTGAAATTGTTAAATGTTTGGTGTTCTCAAATAAATTATGACTAATCCTTTTGTAAAATATCTAGGAGAATCTCTGACAAACTTGTTGCCAGTTTTTTCACATATAAGCTTATGATCTGTATTCAACAAGGCAATAGGTCTGTAGGAGGAGCAAAAGGCTACATTTTTCCCCTTTTTTGGGATCACGTCCTTACTCGATCTATTGTTTTAGATACTAAGGGGCACATGCATCAAGATAGGCTTTTGCGATTCCTTAATTACGATTATCAAGGAATCGCAATTAAGGAATTACAAAAGCCTATACATGTAGAAATCGCCAAAAAATTGCGATTTCTAAACATTCCTTGCAATTAAGGAATGTCTTCCCATTCATTCCTATGGGCCTAGAGGCCCATACGAATGAATGGGAATTGCATTCACAATTTGCGAGTACCCAATAGGTACTCGCAAATTGAGCATGCAATTTCAAAGGTGCAAGGGTTCCAAAAGGATACCCTGTTGAACCCCTGAAATCCGCATATGAGTACATGTTGCACACACACATGCCCTAAGGGCATGTGTGTGTGTAAAATGTAACTTTGAAAAATGCATTTTAGTGCATTTTACAAAGTTTTTGCAAATTACCATAGAGTACAAATTGATGGTAATTTGCGACTCCTATTAGTGAAATCGCATTTTTTTTTACTTTAATGCATTGCATTTAAGGAATCTCAATTTGCGATTCCTTACATGCAATCGCAATTTAAGTAATTGCAATTTAGAGATTACTTAAATTGCGATTTTTGCATTTGAGATGAAGCATCCCAAATGCAAAAATACAGTTCGCAAAAGGGCAGATTCTTAGAATCTTCCCGTTTGCGACCGGTTTTTCTTTTGATGCATGTGGCCCTATGCCTTTACTTGCTCTTTCTTAGAGCAGCTAAAAGAAATGGCCTCCAAAGGCTTTAGAACATTCAATGGTAAAGCTGTCTGACTCCAGGCCCTTCCATGTTGGGGATTTTTGGGCTTCTCTTTGTTCAGTCGTTATTTTAGGGAGGCCTACTTCAGATGAGAAAATGTCCCCTTGATCTTGTAGAACTTGGTCGTGTTTATATAGTTTTGAGTATAATTCCTTGAATATCTTGTCTTTTCATCTATCGCTAAAATCTACCTTGACAGTCTGGTCTGTAATTCTCTTGTTAGTAACATTTTGGGCTTTATGGCCATAATTCATAGCATAGTGCCAGAAGTGTTTTTTCAGAATTGTTTACCAATATCATGTTTAGGTGACCCCACCGTTTTGTTATGTCTCATCAGTATGATCTTTTCCTCTACTATTTAGTCGTCTTGTCCAATATTTTAAGGTAGTTGTCCAATTAATTACTAGTATATTTAGCAGCATCTATTAAAACATATATTCATAATCTCCATCTTTGAATCCTTTGTGCTGTCTATTTCTCTCAATAAAGCAAAAATGCCTCTGACACCATAGATCGAACAGACAATGTCTTTTCCCAAAAAGATGTTTTAATTATCCTTGGGGTATATTCATATATACTGTCTGATTTTTCACATTTATTTTACAAAACATTCATGCCTGTCACTGGGCAAACTAGACACTGTTATCTTGCCTTCTCTTATCTCTTCTTTAGATATATACACATCAAATAAACAATCAACACAATGTACCTAATAATTATGTACAGTGCAAAAGAATGGGTTTTTTAAAACATACAGTGCATTATTCACAAAAAAATGATGAATCAAAAATGAAGTTCAGGTACATGTAACATCCTAAAACATTGCATATGGTGAAGACTGGTCCTATTACACTCTATCACCATAGGATAAAACAAGGGAAAGTTACTACTTTTCTTGTCCTTGAATTGTAATATTCTTATAGCCAAGGGAGAGGTCAAAAGATTGAAATCAGAGCTCAAGGGTAGTGCCCCTTAACGGGGCTCTGTTGTGTTTAATTAAAGGACCCTATTCCCAATTGGTTCTGTTGTGATCCTCTCTTGGGTGAAACCAACGCGTTTCGACCTTCATTGCAGCCTGTGTAAGCTGGTGTATGCACCACTTACCTAAGATATAGGTTTACTATATCTAAGGGTCACTACACTTAAAACCTATAAGTCACCCCTATAGCAGGCCTTGATAATCCTGAAGGCAGGGTGCTTGGTTCTAAGTGAGAGGGTGCCACTACATGAGCAGGACACCCCTGAAGCCTATAGAGTCCATTCTCGTGGGTTGCTAGTGCTACAGCCATTTACAACATACAGAGTGGTATTATGCGACTGCGTGATGACCAACTCTAAAACAGTTGAGAGTAACCCTATCGTGTTTGGTGTCAAACATTGTGGAATAATGACCCCACACCGGTAACCGGTGAGGAAGTTATTATTCCACCCCTCAGAAATGAGCTTTGTGAGGTTCCTGGTGTTCCCGGTACCAGCCTTCTAGTCCCAGGCAGCCGAAAATGGTTGCTGCCGACCAGAGACACATTTCTGCCCTCCTGCTGCTGAGCCAAGCACGAGCAGGGGAAGGCAGAACAATAGGCATCCTGTCACAGGGAGGTGTGACCACTTCGCAGACTGGATTTAGAGTATTAGGCCTGAGTAGGTGTGCTTGCCAGCAACCGAAAGTCTGCATGAGGGGCACATTTGGTGTCCCTGTGCATAGTCCAGTTCAAACCAGTCCTGGGAGCCGTGGGCTCCTGCTCTGGCATGAAACTGAACAAAGGACATGGGTGTAACCGTTGTGGATCATACACTGATGTAATTCATTATCATCATTGCCTAAAATTCAACCCTTGATGGACTATACATTGAAGAATCCTACTGGTCATGGTTACCATCCCCTATGGCTGCCCCTCTGTGTCCTGCCGTGACTCCTTCTTTAATGACGTACTTCTCTGGGTCAAAACAAAGACTTACCTGTACACTCTATTCCCTACCCTCTCCACTCCAACTGAAAAACAGAGCAAGCAGTATATGGACTGGAGATTCTTCTTTTTAGATACCTCTTGTACAGCACTGTATATAGTTTATTTACTTAAAGCACCTTGTCACCTGCGGATCACCTTATCACAGATTAGCTAGCCTTGCATAGGTTTTTCAACAATTTTTGTGTTTTGTGACAGCCCGACTATGTTATAACCAGATAAAATTGTAAAAAGAAAATTTGATTAAATTGTTAACACATTTCCTTTTGATTCATTCAAATTAGGTGTGTTCTCCTATCTTTATGCATAAATGTTTATGACAGATTAAGTAATTTCTTTACTCAACAAAACCAACATTTGCATATATTCTAGTCCCGGGCAACCCCAAATGGTTGCTGCCCTCCTTTTGCCGAGCCAAGCCCGAGCAGGGGAAGGCAGAACAATAGGCATCCTGTCACATGGAGGTGTGACTACCTCCCAGACAGGATTTAGTGTATTAGGCCTGAGTGGGTGCACTTGCCAGTGACTGAAAGTCTACATGAGGGGCACATTTGGTGCCCCTGTGCATAGTTTAGTTCACACTAGTCCTGGGAGCCATTGGCTCCTGCTCTGGTGCAAAACTGGACAAAGGACACGTGAGTAACTTCCCCACTGTCCAGACCCCCTGAATCTGTCCAACCCTCTACCGTGGGTACAAAAGGGCTTACCTCTATATAGGATCCCAGATTTGATGTGGACAAGATTCTGAACTAGGAACTACTGAAATTTGACCTTCTGGACACTCTGGACTTTGCTGGACTTCGTTTGGGTCCGACATTGATCTTTCCGAAAACATAGCTCCCTGTCCAACTTCTCGATACTAGGGGATCTTAATAATCATTTTGATGATACCTCCTCATCTAGTATAGAGGAATTGGTGGATAATCTAGGGGCCCTAGCCCTTAACCTAATAGTGAATGGCCCGACCCACCTCAAAGGTCATTTACCGGACCCCATTTTCACTAATACCAACTTAATAGCTGACAGCCCAATTCCTTTACCCTGGAGTGACCACTATTTAATACCCTTTACTTGGTCCACACCGACTAGCAATCGGTCTGAGCCTTCCGTAAAAAAACTTGGACGGAATTGGGCTAGGATTCCTGTTGAGCCTTCGGCAGACATCCTGAACAGCACTCAACTAACTTTAAAAGGGGATCCAGAATCAGCAAATTTCGAACTTAATGGTTGGCTTGAAGCCTCCTTAGACATGGTGGCCCCCAAGAAACTCAGGAATGATAAGAAAGGCTTGAAAAAGATAGCATGGTATACCTCAGGCCTTAGAGAACTTAAACTAAAGTGTAAACAAACAGAGAGACCGTGGAGAAAAGACTTCTCAGAAGAAAAAAAGCAAATCTACAGAGAAGCTGTAAAAATATACAAATTGGAAATCTGCAAAACTCAAGCTAAATACTACAAAATTAAAATCTCCTCAGCCGCCAATGCCCCGCGAGAAATGTTTAGGATTTTTAAAACAATCCCTACCCCGACACTACCATCACCACCTGTAGCTGACACACTTAAATGCTGTAATGACATAGCGGAATTTTTCCACACTAAAATTCAATCCATCTACCTAACTTTTCCATCACCTATCATCCCCCAAAATCCCCCTCAGATGGATAATGAGGGGAGCCGGTTAGCAACAGTTTTAGAGGTCTTTCCTCCTATGAACCTGGAATCTCTAAAAACTTACCTGAATAAATTCAAATATGGCTCCCCAAGAGACATGGCCCCACCTACCGTCCTAAATCAAGTCTCTCATACAGTCGCCCCTACCATATTAGAACTCATAAATCTATCATTAAGCACAGGCAAGGTCCCATCCTCATGGAAGCAAGCCATGGTGATAGCACTGCTTTAAAAAGTAGGAGCCGAACCAGAAGTCCTCTCGAACTATCGCCCCATTTCATTGCTGCCAGGAATTGCAAAAATCACAGACCAACATGTGAATGCCATATTATACTCATCTCTGGAAGAGAACCGCTGTTTTCACTCTACACAAACAGGCTTCAGACCCCAGCAAGGCACAGAGACAGCCTTGATCGCTGTCACCGAGGAAACCAGAAAAATTATGGACTCCGGAGGTTCGGCGGCCATTATCCTCCTGGACCTGAGTGCAGCCTTCGATACCGTCAACCATCATCTGCTCATCTCTAGGATTAGAGAAGCAGGGGTATCAGGGGTTGCACTGAGATGGCTGGAATCTTTCTTAGATGGCCGCACATTCCAGGTCTTCGAGGAAAACTGCACCTCTAGAAGCATGCCTCCGAGATGTGGGGTGCCACAGGGCTCATCCCTGAGCCCCACCCTTTTTAATATTTATCTGAGCCCCCTGGCCAAAATAGTTGAGCCTTTTGGCATCCGAATCGTTACATATGCTGACGATATCCAAATGATAGTATCCCTCAACCAACCAGGACACAGTCCAGACAATCTAGCCAATTGTCTTAAAACAATCTCAGCCTGGATTGGAACGCTCCTTCCTTCAACTAAATGGAGCAAAAACTGAATTGATGCTTCTGGGTAAACCGCTTCCAGAGGGGTCTACTCCCTTGTGGCCCAATTGTTTAGGCAACGCACCGTCCCCCAAAGATCAAATAAAAAGTCTGGGAGTCTGACTGGACAATAAATTAAATATGAAAGTCCAAGCACAGAAGGTTGTAGGATGCTGCTTGGATTACTAAGGATGATGAGGAACATTTTTCCAATATTATCCTGGGAGACTAAGAAACTAGTGGTCCAAGCGTTAATTCTTTCCTACCTGGACTACGCGAATGCTCTTTATGCAGGATCACCACGATCCACAATAATGAGACTCCAGGCAGTGCAGAATTGTGCAGCTAGACTGCTCCTGAATATCCCCCGCAGAGAATCAGCTCGAGCAGCCATAGCTTCACTTCACTGGCTGCCCGTCGCAGAGAGTATTCAGTTCAAAGCCCTCTGTGTCACCCACAAGATCATGACTGCAAAAAGTCCACCAATCCTTCAGTCAATCATTATCCCTTATCATCCGAACAGAGCTCTTTGCTCTGGAAACAAACACCTGGCAACTATCCAGAGAATTCGCAAAACCAGAAACGGAGGCCAGCGATTCTCCTATGTTGCTTCCAGAAGATGGAACACTCTTCCGGTCTATATTTGGTTGGAAGATGACAATCTGGCTTTTTGCAAGCAGCTGAAAAGATTTTTATTTCCATCTACCTAAAGTGAGCACTCACAGATCAGATTCTCAGAGCTGGGAGGTCTCCTTTCCACTTCAACTCCCTCTCAGTCTGAATCATCGTCTGTGCCCCTGCACCATACAGACTCTGTGCAGGACCTGTGGAGCATCCAGGACAACTGAAGATATCTCCCTTGGAGTGAAGGAGTCACTCCCCTGCTACACTACATCTCAACTGACCGGTCTGCTGCTCCTGAGCTCCTACGGACTCTGAGGCTCCAGCAACACAGGAGGTAGGTTTCCAAGTCTCTCGAGGTCTAAGGTGCCCTCTTACCAAGTTTGAGTTCAGAATACCTGGTGGGGGCTGCATTACCCGTACCCCTGTGCACCACATACTTTTGCAAGTGCATATGCTTGTTGGTGTTTCCAAACAAGTGTACTGGGCTCCGCGTAGCCCTAAGCTCTGGCACTATTTCCTACAAAGAACTCTGGCCTCCTCGCACCAAATGCTTCGTGGGCTGCTGCTTTGTGAAACTGCTCAAGGTCCCCTTGTGACTCCTGTGCCTCCGGCCTGTGGGCCCTCTTAAGGGTCAACACTGCTTTTCTTGTGTTCCCCTGGTTGCTCCAGGCCTGCTCTGACTACCCTGTGTTTGGTGAGTCTCTTGGACCTTGCTGGTCCGAACAGTAACCTTCCTTGATCTTCTGCATGGGTTGCCGCTGTCAAGGCTTGATGGTGCTCCTGCCAGACATCAGCCCTTCAGCACTCGACATCCTTTATGGGACAGCTTGCATCTGGCTCCTAGTCATCCTCAATGTCTCCTGGTCCCTGTGGCTGCAGAGTCAAGAACCCCCTCAACGCACCTGACGCACCACATTGGTGGGCATTCGTCTACCGAGCCCCTGGTTACTCCTGAGTGACCCAGACTCTGTCCCCTCTGCTTTCAGGTACTCTTCATCAAGAATCCACCTTTGGATTCCGAAGGACATTTTTCTTCTTCCCAGCAGTGGCTCTTCCTCAAAGTCCTCCATAGAGCTTGACAGTGGTTTCCAACACCAATGCACCTGGCTTCCCTGGGATAGGTACTCTGGTACCACGGTATCCACAGGTGGGGTGGCGCTCCAACCTCCTAAGTTCCACGCGGTTTCTTCGAAGTCCACTTGGAAGGGTCCTTAAACTTTAAAACTGCAACCCGACTCTCTTATAGAATTGTACGGCGCAAACGGTTGTGTTCTCAAACTGCACCCGTCCACGATGGGGTCCCTACTTACTCAACTTGGTTGATTCCTTGGGGTCCCAGCAATTCTACATCCTCTAGTCCCTGTCTTGATTCAAGTCGTGGTTCTTATACCACTATTGTAGTATATGGTTTGGTCTCCCCCTGGAGCCCCATGTGTATTCATGCTATTTATTATTGTTTCTGTGCTACAGTATTGTGTGCTTTGTGAGTATCTTCATGTAGAAGATACTGTGTCGTACTTAGAGTGTGTTATTTTAATAAATACATATTTTTATAACTTCTGTGTGGTTCTCCTTTTATTTAACCAACACTATAAGGTTGCATTCTGGCAAAACAAGCTGGTTAACATTCCTTCAGGACTAAGCTTGAAGGCTGCTCTCCACAGCTATCACTTGGATAGCTTTCTAAGGTTATCTTTGACCTCCTAAATCACCATAAGTGTTGTTTGGATTGGTTCAGGGTGCCCACTTTAATTAGTGGACAGCATAGACCAGGCCAACTTCTCACATGCATGATCTGAGTTACAATGGCTTCTATGTCTAATTGTATCACTTGTGGTAGGAGGTCCTCAATATCAATATCATGTCTATCATGGAATATATATAAGGTGTACATGCAAATAGTAAGCGTTATCCCTTCCATGAGGGCTCAGTTCTCTTCAGATATCTGTTAGGCCTACATCTGCAAATTGGTCTAACACGTCTAAAGACATTTGACAGGACTAGCTGTATCTTGATTCTGGCCAGTCTTTTTTTGCATTAGGCACTTGACTTGAGGTGAGTCCTTAGGACTCGTCCCAGGACCTCGCTCCTCCTCCCACGGCAGCTCCGCTGTGCTCTGCGCTGCCTGCTATCCAGCAAGCCACCTGTTGCAGGGTTTGAGTCCCCTAAATCAGTTTTGACGATTTTTGTTTTGCTTATGTAAAGTGTGCCTGGTAGTGTTTTTCTCATGTGTCATATCAGGGGTTAGGACTACTACTGTTATTTTGTATTTTTCCTCTTTTGTGCCCCCTCGTTGCTTCCTGTTTTGCCTCCATTATTCCTCCGTCGCTGAGCCTTCCCCTTCCGCCCCGCCCCCGCCTTCCAGCGGCTCGTCCCACCCCACTCCCCTTCAAATGCCAACCGCTATGCTGTCGCGCCACTGGCGCGCCGAAGGCGTGCCTAAGGCAAGCCCGTCTGTGCCCGTCCGTGCCTGGGCCGCGCCCAGCGCCAGACAGCCTGGCCTCCGCGACCCCCACAGGACCCGACGCCGCTACGACACATACACCCTCCACGCACTCAAAATCAGCCAAAATCCCACCTGCTTCCAGGCCACCCCGAAGCTCACCGACGGGCCCTTCACCTGCCGATACTGCAGCTACACCAGCCGGCGCACACCAGCACATCCAGCCCATCCCAACACAGAAGGCAACAACCACCTCAGCTGCATACTACTCAACGCCCGCTCAGTCCACAAGCACGCCGTAGAACTCTGGAACCTGTTCGACTCCTCCACCCCGGACGTCGCCTTCCTGGCGGAGACCTGGATGAACACCTCCTCGGCACCGGACATAGCAATAGCCATCCCGGACAGCTACATGGTCACCCGCAGGGACCGGAACAACAACAAACAAGGAGGAGGCATCGCTAACATCCACAGGAACACCATCAGAATCTCAACCAACACCGAAGACACCCTCAGTATGGCCGAACACCTACACTTCCAGATCCACATCAATCACAACACCACCCTCAGAGAAACCCTTGTCTACAGACCCCCTGGACCCCGACCACAGTTTAGCGAAGCCATCGCCAACCTCATCAACACGCACGCCCTCGCCTCCCCAGACTACAGCCTTCTCGGAGACCTGAATTTCCACCTCGAGAACACCAACGACAACAACTCCACAACACTGATCGCCAACCTCGTCAACCTCGGACTCAAACAACTCGTCACGACATCCACCCACTCCGCCGGACACACGCTCGACGCCATCTTCTCCGCCAGCGACCACGTCACCTTCAGCCATATCACCGAACTCCACTGGACCGATCACCACTGCATCCACTTCTCCTTCAAGAAAAACACCGCACACAACCAACCGCAACAGATCCCACACCGCAAATGGAAAAAAGTAACCAACGACCAATTCATCACCGGACCCGCTCGAGACCCTCCGCCCGAGCCCACCGTGACTGACACAGCAGCCCACAACTTCAGACAATGGATCGACGACTGCACCAACACCCTCTCCCCGATCAGGAAACCCTCCAATAAGAACACCGACACAAGACCCATCTGGTTCAACGCACGACCTTCAGAACTCCAAGCGCACCTGCAGGAGACTCGAGAAGCAATGGCGCAATGAACAGATACCAGACAACCATGCAGCTCTCACGAACGACAGACTCAAACACCACCAACTCATCCGATCAGCCTAAAGAATCTTCTTCAAGGAACGCATCGACAACAACGCACACAGCAGCAAAGAGCTCTTCAACCTCGTTCAAACAGCTCCAGCTCCAATGACGTACCACCGTCACAAGAACACTGCGACTCCCTGGCTACCTTCTTCCACCACAAGATCGCAGACATCCACAGCACCTTCGACACCCAGAAGCCAACAACAGACGCCAACCTCCCCGACCCAACACCGACCAAACACACGACCTTCTGCTCTTCTGGACCAACATCAACGACGAAGACACCATCAAAATCATGAACACCATCCACTCCGGCGCACCCTACGACCTCTTCCCCCCCACATCTTCAACAAGGCAAGCTCTGTCATCGCACCCCAACTCCGAAAAGTAATCAACAGCTCCTTCGACACCGCCACCTTCCCTCAAGCTGGAAACACACCGAGATCAATGCCCTCCTCAAGAAACCCAAGGTGGACCCAGAGGACCTCAAGAACTTCCGACCCATCTTCCTGCTCCCGTTCCCGGTGAAAGTCATTGAGAAGACCACCAAAAGACAACTGACCCACTTCCTGGAGGAGAACAACATCCTGGACTCCTCCCAATCAGGCTTCCGCAGCAACCACAGCACCGAAACCGCCCTCATTGCCGCCACTGACGATATCAGGACCATACTGGACAAGGGCGAAACCGCGGCCCTCATCCTCCTGGACCTCTCTGCAGCTTTGACACCGTCTGCCACCACACGCTGCACACACGCCTCCATGACGCAGGGATCCGAGGCAAAACCCTGGACTGAATCACCTCCTTCATCACCAGCAGAACCCAGAGAGTCCACCTCCTCCGTACCAATCAGAAGCCCTCACGATCACATGCGGAGTACCCCAAGGATCATCCCTCAGCCTGACACTCTTCAACATCTACATGGCACCGCTCGCCAACATCGTCAGAGCACACCACCTCAACATTGTCTCGTACGCCGACAACACCCAGCTGATCCTCTCCCTCACCAAGGACCCGAACACTGCCAAATCCAACCTCCATCAGGGAATCAAGGCTGTCACGGATTGGATGAAGAACAGCCGCCTAAAACTGAACTCAGACTAGACAGAGGTCCTCATCCTCGGCTCCACCCCCTCTGAATGGGACAAATCCTGGTGGCGGAACACATTGGGAGCTGCCAGGGCACCCACAAACCACGCATGCAATCTGGGGTTCATCCTGGACTCAACGCTCTCTATGACCCAGCAAGTCAACACTGTTTCCTCCTCCTGCTTCAACACCCTCCGCATGCTCCGCAAGATCTACAGATGGAGCTCCACAAAACAAGGAGAACGGTTACCCAAGCACTCGTCAGCAGCAGGCTGGACTACGGCAATGCCCTCAATGCAGGAACCATGGCTACACTCCAGAAGAGACTCCAACGCATATAAAAAGCCTCTGCATGCCTCATCCTTGCACTCCCTCGCCACAGCCACATCACCACCCACCTTAGAGATCTGCACTGGCTCAACGGTCAACAAGAGGATCACCTTCAAACTCCTCACCCACACTCACAAAGCACTCCACAATACCGGACCAGCATACCTCAATGAACGACTGTCCTTCTACACCCTGAACCGCCAGCTTCGCTCCGCCGACCTTGCCCACGCCACAGCCCCACGAATCCGTGGAACCACAGGCGGAAGATCATTCTCCCACCTTGCCGCAAAGACTTGGAACACCCTCCCCGCCCACCTGCATCGAACCCGGGACATGCTGAAATTAAGGAGACTTCTCAAGACCTGGCTGTGCAACAGGTAGCTGGCACCCCCTCCACCCCTCAGCGCCTTGAGACCCTCATGGGTGAGTAGAGTGTTATACAAATGCATGATTGATTGATTGACTAAAATCCCCTCCCAGGATAATTTCTCTTTCAGGAAATCCTCCCAGTTTCCTCAATACTGTCTGGACAAAACTGTCTTGATCTGTGCAAAGCTTGGCTCCTAACCAACATTTCACAAATGCATATCTTCTTGCCTTGTCTCTCATGGTCTCCAAAAGTATTGCCTTCACAGTTAGCTGGAAGAGTATTATCACCTTGGGTTTTATTTATTGGCAATGTGGGCATCTAGATTCTATAATGCTTCAATTTATATCTCGTACTGCTTCCTTTTCTCAGTTAGTTTTTTTGTAGTCATACCACTTCCACACAGTTCTTTCAATTGTCTGCATTCACAGGTGAGTTCTCTAACAATCACTGTAAATTCTTTATTTATTAACTCTGTAAATACATATATTTTTCTTTCCATTGAATCTGTTTATTCCCCAAATTCAGGTTCCCTCTATCCCTGACTGCTCACTCCAACTAATTGGTGTTTACCCCATTGATAGTAGCCAGTGGTTAAATTGAATGTTACTTTCTGAGTCATCACTCTCTCTGGCATACCCAGACTTGGCATGTAATGAGCTTCACGCTCTTCAATCTCACCTTGTGATCCCCCTTAAATACTCTATTGTATGTTCAAATGAGTAGTGGTAGCTGGCATTTATGGGTATGAGGGGGCGGCGCGGGCATTTGGGAAAATAAAATTAAAATTAAAACTACTAACACTTACCTGAAGACAAACACCACATCCTGTGCTCCAGACTTCTTCCAGGAACTGGATTCTGCAACTCTCTTGACCAATCCTGGTACTGCTCTCACGTAGCATGACAGCATCACCCTGATTAAAAGGGAGCGTCCTCTCTCGACACTCCACACCTCTCTGGAGGCCTGCACTTTCTCTAACCAGACAGCTGGGTTAGCGATGTTTAAAGTGCACATGTGTGGCTGGCCAATGGCCATTCCAAGACGGCCGGCCAAAAAGACATGCACACTTAAAACAGTACATAGACAGCCCATCCTCCTCCCTGCTGATGTCCTAATGCTCTGTTCGGGACGGGAGATGAAAAATTAAAATGGTAATAAATTATTATGTTACTTTTTATCTCTGGGGCTCTGAGGGTAATTTAATTGTGGTGACACTCCTCCGCTCCAACAGAGGAGTCGCCTTTGCACATTAATATAAGTCAACCTCTGGACAGAATTTTATACACAGTGCATCATGATGTCGATTAGATTACTGTTGTTTGTTTGCTTCTGACCTATTCAAAGTGTACATCTTTTGTGTATTTAAAAGTGATTTAGGTTCCTTGAGGAGCTTCTTTGTTGTCTTGTTATTTTGTAACTGCTATTTCTCTCTCTTTGGCTTCTTGACTGCCGGTACTTCCTTTTCCATAGCTATTGTGCCACCTGCAGAATGGTCTTCTTTTTAAAGGTTTCCCTCATTCTCCCTCTATTTCATGTGGCAGCTCTCTCCTTACACTTGTAATTGGATTCTACATGTAAAAGTCTATCAAAAATTGAGTCACATTTTAGACAGCTCATTAAATGTCAGATGGGGTTGCTTTCTTTTCACCAGAATAGTCAACGCTAGATCAAGCAGGAATAGTATTTTGCCCCTCAGTGACTCACAGGGCTTTCCATTTCAGACATTCAATTTGCTGGTATGAGGCTATTTTTCCACACTTTCTCTTGGTCTGTTGGTGATTTGAAGTTATTTCAGACCCACTCTGTGCACTCTTTCTAATCTTACTGATTTCCTTTCTTAAAGCTCCACATTTTGAGCAAAGTTAGTGAACACATAACCCATTATTTCAAAGTGCTCTGTGTCAACCAGGATGTTCCAGGCATATAAGGGGCATATTAACAAGGGCGTTATCCTTTTTCCCGACGCCTTCCTTTGCATCTCTAATGAGATGCAATGTGGGCATCACTGGGCGTACCCCAATGCATTACCCTTAAAATAATGCTGATGTTCACATCGCAATATTTACAAGGCAGCCCACAGGATTTCAGCAGACGTTAGATTTTGGCGAAAACTGCGGTTTTCACCAAAATCTAAAGTCTGCTAAAATCCTGACTTAGCTATCCTTAACATAGGGTGTGGATTATGCTGATATGACCACAGGGTCGTATCAGCAAGGTTATCGCCGTTTTGCAGGGAAAATCGCTGGAAAACCAGCAATGTTCCCTAAAAAATGGCGATTTCCCCGCTATCGGGGAATTTTTATCGCCTTGGAGATATGCGTTGCTAATAACGCGATATCTCCAAGATAAAAACCTGCAATAGTCGGCATTAAAAAAATGAGCGCTACTTTCTCTGACTGGGCTTGATTTTCTAAATCTTTAGATTCATCTTGAAGGAGTAGTATGCTATTTTTCATCTCTTTTATTTTGCCATTGGTTTTTGTTCTACATCCTTAAGGCTGTCTATTTTCTCTTCCAGGATTTGTACTCTTTGCCTATGTGGTCTTCATCCTGTCCGACTGTCGTCATCATTTCTGTCAGTGTTTTGCACATTTTAGCCATTCTGGAGCATATTTTCAAGGTCTGCTTTGCTCAGGGAATGATCTTCACTTTTGCCTTCAAATTGTGGAAGCAGAACCCCTTACCTCAATATTTAGGACACCCTCTCTCACATCAGGTGACCATAGTAGCAACATAAATCATGTGGGACCACTCAATAATTAAGTTCTAGATCAGAAGGATGTCAAAGAATGTTATTACCTAATTCTCAAGATCAAATGGTACAGATGAAATGCCACGAAGGCTCAAATGCAGAGTTATACACAGTAGTTAAAATCAGAAATAGTCTCATGTGAGCATCAAATACCAGAAAGGAAATGAAGAGCATTGTAAAAGATTCAAAAGTCTCTCTCTCATCCTCAAATTCAGTATTTCGTATACACAATGTTTGCAAAGAAAATAAGATTAAACTGTAAACTCATGGTAGCATGACATGTATCAACTCTTTAGCAAATCAGAATAAATTATTTCATCATCTTTATATGGTAGCACTATCCCATTTCTAAGAAAGCCTCCTGAATCTTCTGTGTCACTGTCATTCGGAGATGTTTCAACTAATATGAAACATTCAGACAATAAAGCTTTACACTGATGAATAAAACTAGGCCTAACAAAAAGAACTACAGCAGAAGGGCTTTGGAAAAATGTTTCAGTTAGGAACACTAGACATCTCACTGAAAGCACAACAGGAACATTAAAACAATTTGTCTTCATTTTGCAGAGATGTGGGAGAGAAAATATGCAGGGGGAACCAGATGGGAGAGGGTGAATACAGGAGTGAAAACCGCATCACAAAAAGCATCCATTTTATCCAAGATGCAGTTTCATGTAAAAATGTGGCACAGCTAAATCATATCAATGAACACACATCTATGTGTCATTTTAATCTCATTTCAATTGCAATCATAATAATTCCGCATTTGCATATTAGATCTCCCATAAAATTGTTATTATTTTCCCACAAAAATAGAAACCTAGAAAAATGCCAGTACACAATTATGCAGAGGTCAGCCATTGTTCAATCTAACATGGTGTTTTTGATTCACTCTTGGGTAAAATTCGACACATCTTTTCGAACGTTTTAGTTTCGAAAACTTGGCATCCAGTTGTTGAGTCAGAATAGCTGTTATAAAGATACTCTTGTTCTTATGATTAGAGGCGTTATATTTTCTGGCATGAATTGTTACTCCTATAACTTACCCCCAGATTCATCAAGCACCCATTTTGCGATTCCTTATTAGCGAAAAACAAGGATTCGCTAATAAGGAATAGCAAAATGCTATGCATGAAGATTTTGCTTAAAAAATAGTGATTTCTTAAAATTCCTTAATTGCGACTCGCAATTAAGGAATACCTCCCCATTTATTCCTATGGGCCTAGAGGCCCATAGGAATGAATGGGAAGACAATCTCAATTTGCGATTCTCAATTAGAGAATCGCAAATTGAGATTGCAATTTCAAGGGTGCCAGGGTGTCAAAAGGACACCCTGTTGCACCCCTGAAATCTGCATATGGGTACATCTTGCACACACACATGCCCTAAGGGCATGTTTGTGTGTAAAATGGAACTTTGAAAAATGCACATTAGTGCATTTTTGAAAGTTTTTGCAAATTACCATGAAGTTCAACTTCATGGTAATTTGCGCTCCCTATTAGCGAAATCGCTAATTTTTTAACTTTAATGAATTGCATTTAAGGAATCTCAATTTGAGATTCCTTAAATGCAATAGCAATTTAAGTAATCGCAATTTTACGATTTCTTAAATTGCGATTTTTGCATTTGGGATGATGTATCCCAAATGCGAAAATACCAGTCGCAAAGGGGCAGATTCTGAGAATCTGCCCCTTTGCAAGCTGTTTTTAGCTTGATGCATCTGGGCCTATATCAGATCTTTTTCTTTTGCATCTCAACAACAGATTAACTGGTTTCAGGGCTGTACGGTGTTATTAGTTGCATCAGTTTCTGTCTGCTTAATAATTGTTCCACATATATGAGGCATGATGATATTGTTGAGCTTCTTGTGGCCGCTATCCCTTGTTTCTGAGAAGGCTGTCTTTTCTTCTAACTTATTTTAGGCTTAGCTGCTACTTGCTCATATTTCCTCTGGTCTTCGCTTAGCGCCCCCTGTCTGGATTAGTCCTTTCCTTTTCACTACTTAGGACATCATAGTCAGGCTTATACGCACTGCTACAGCCTGCTGTCGCCCCCTGAGGGTTACTTTTTTCATTTCTCCTCCCATCATGCATTCCACCACTAACCTTGCCTCACAGTATGTTTGTTCATGTTCTGGGGATATTTTGTGTGATGAAATTGGTGGTGATATTCGGGTCTCACGGGTGTGCATATGCCGTATTAGGCAGTTTCACCACAACTTCCTAACAAAAGCATTTCAACAATCAAAGTTAATTGATGATAACCTATACGTCAAAAGAGCAAATACAACACCTTGGCCAAATGCAAAGAATTATGTGCAAATTCAGCTAAATCTTTTGATGAAAAGTATATAATTTTTGGAATTGTGGCTGGTTCAGACATACAAATGTACATTTAGCTAAACATTAATGGATCATAGGAAAAAACAATCGAAACTAAGATCCATGTCTGGTATGATAACCAAAGGGTCACCATGAAGACAAAATATATAAATCGTAAACCCACTAGGAAACATATCAGAGCTGGCACTATCCAACATGTGGCAACATTGATGTTTCTCAGTAGTTCACTGTGTTGCATGTCACTATAAAACCCTGAAACTGAGACAAAACTGTAATAGAATTCATATAAAGGGTCTGGCACGGGCTAGGTGGCCCAGGAAGCAAAATAAGCAATCATGTAGGTATTTGTTTATTAGATATTCACTTTTTATAAATTTCACAGTCACGAATGTATTGTTCCTCATCCATATTTATTCTTCACACCAGAGTTTTTATGAGGCCATGATGTCCTGATACAAGCTAATCATTGAGCCTCTGCAAATGTAACTATTGTACTGAAGGCTCAGCGATCCAGTGCCCCCTTGTTAATACCGCAATCCAACAAGCTCCATTTGAAAAGTGTGCTCTTTTAGAAAAATGTGGTAGT
Source organism: Lissotriton helveticus (assembly GCF_964261635.1). NCBI lineage: Eukaryota > Metazoa > Chordata > Amphibia > Caudata > Salamandridae > Lissotriton > Lissotriton helveticus. Next base: position 1,542,712,180 of record NC_136067.1, on the reverse strand, counting down.
TTACCTAGTTTCAAATATGATTTAGGTAAACTTCCACATTAGTTTTTGCAGCCACCAATAATGTTTGTTGAAACATTCTTTGAATAAAACATTCTTTGAATATTACACTTGCCTACTTAGTCTATCATGTCATGCATCCAGATTGGTCTTTTGATGACTTGGCTTTAAATAAATGATGAAGTCATACTTTGCAAGGATGAATGCTCAATGGTCTCTCTTTTGATGATGTGTCTAGCTGCCTTAAAAAAATCCAAATGTCTACGATCTGACAGCACAGTTATAGTTTGCTGCTCTTTTAACAGTGTTGTCAAGATAACAAAGGTATCAAGACTAACCATCATAATCTTTTTCATAAATTATGAAATTGGCTTTTGAGCTCTTCAATTTATGAGAGAGATATGTATTGACAAGCAATAATCCTACTGCAATTTGAACTTCAATTAGAATACCTACTATGCAAAGACTGAAGTGTCTTTCGCTGCTGTATATTGCACATCAACATTTTTTATATAATTCTGGAGCCACATTAAAAGCTGTCTTCAACACATCAACTTCTTCTCATGCCACTGGAGACCAGCCACATATTATTTTCATAGCACGAACCCGACCTGAAAGTATCAGAGCACTTTACATGAGCACCAGTTGCGTTACAGACGGATACATTCATTTAGTTAGGCTCGGGGAGATTATGTGATTTGCCCAGAATCACAAGATGTTAAGTGTCCCTGCCAAGACTGGAATCCAGTTCCCCAGCTTCGAGGTCGACCACTAGCTGTACGGCCACATCCTCTCACCTTCCCATATTAAGGGCCGGATTCCGATCTGGGTCGAGAAGCGCTCCGACCGAGCCGGATCCGGAGTGTTTCCCGACCCAGTCGGACTCCTGAAGACCGACCGAGCGAGTACGATGCGGCAGTATGCTGCCGGACTCGGGTTCGGTCGGACTCCAATAGAAGTCAATCGGAGCCGGTCGTGCGATGCGTACATGAGCTCCCATTTAACTGAATGTGTACATCTTCCACAAGGGCCCCCCATACAGTGGGTATGCGTCGGTGCCATCTGCACCGTACATGCCTGTTTTGGGGGAAACCTTGGGTCTCCCCCTGTGTCTGAGTCGTAAGGCTGCGGGTGATGGGGGGTCTGACACGGTCCCCCAAAGGCAGCTTCCCATACAGTTTGCGAGCCGGAAACTTCGGCTCGATCCGGCTGTCCAACACGTACATCGTGCTCGCTTGGTCGTAAAATGTCTCCATTGCGCGGTGCGAATCGTGTCCGAACGAATCAGTTGGAGCGGGTCGGATCCGGAAACAGTTTGGTCAGAACACATGCGTCCAGTCGCATCGTACATGCTCGCTCGTACAGGTGTCCGAGTCGGTCGGGAAACACGTGTCTAACTCCTACCATTATCCCGCCGGATCGCGTTCGGAGCCCTTCCGACCAAGATTGGAATCGGCCCCTAAGTGACAAAATAGCCTTACAAGAATCTTCTGCAAAGTTATAATGTCATGATCAAGGGATCCCCTTAAGAAAAAGAGCACATTGACAAGAGAGTTACATTCTAATAGGGATAACCACAGTAGTTCAAAAAATGCCTCCACAGCAGATTGCTCCAGTACAATGCTGTGGGTAGACAGTAAAAGGGAGAAGAACACAACATCAGAATGGCACTTGTTGCAGAACACATTCTAACTAATACATTTGCTAGATCCTTATAGAACCTGGCCTAAAATGTAGCTTTCTAGACATCCTAGCACTAAGGTAATGTCAACGTGCCAACCCGAGACAGCAAGCCAGTTGGACTGCAACCCTCCCACAACCCACTGAGCAATATTAGAGTGAGATGTGTTTCTGTTAACAATCATTGCTATCAGACATTACAGGGCTAATTAGTGGAATCCAAACTCTCTTTCATTAATGAAATTAATGCTGTACTGTACTGATAATGAAGTCTGTCTGTTCAATGCTCAGACAGCTCATCCAATCAGCCGAGTTGAAGTATACCAACACCATCAATGAAACCAACAAGAGAAGCAGAACGCTGTTTATGACAATCAGGCACTGTTTCAACCCCCTGCTTGGAGCCACCCTTTCCTCACTTCACAGAAAAGTTCAATGGCATCAACTTCTACTTCAGTGGGAAAATACAGGAGATCCAACAGCCCATTGAGGACTCCAAGCCTGCTTAATTTCTTACTCCTATAACTTCCTGTAGAATCCCAGAATGATCAACCTTCAAAGCCCTATCTATTTTGTTGAAATGCTCAACTCCTTAAAGCCACTTCTTATGAAGATGTTGTCTTACTATCATCCTTAATCATAGCTGTCTCTGGGGATTCTATCTTACCTCTACTGACTATTGCAGATGCCTCCCTCACTCATGGCATCTTTCCAGAAGCTCTCAAGAGTTACCAGATCCTCCCACTCCGAAACAAACCTACACTAGACACTGATGGCTTTGCCAACTATTGGCCCATAACTCACCCTCCATTCATCACCAAGATCGTTGACAAAGCAGCATATGTTCAACCCCAAGATTACATCAGTGCTAACCAGTCAGAATTCAGAATTCTGCATCACATAGACCACAACCTGACACAAAGTAGACAATGCCCTCTTGATTATAGATAAAGAAGATGCCTGCCTCCTGATATTGCTGGACCACTCAGCTGATTTTAAAACAGTTGATTATCCCACCCTCATACACACCCTGGAATCTTGACTGTGATTCACTGGCTCATAACTTTCCAACCAACACCATTTTGTTCACTTGGGCAACCTCAGGTCACAAAAGATCCCTAACACTGGTGGAGTCCCCAGGTCTACCTACTGTCTCCTGTCATCTACAACCTTTAGATGGATCAACTTGGTGATCTACTCACAGATAACATCAGAAGGTTTCGCCAATATGCTGATGATATACAACTCTACTTGAAAGTCTCTTCTGCTTCAGATCAGAACTCCTCAAAACTGCTTGCCCATCATCCAGATCTGGATGTCCAGCTCCTACCTGAAGCTCAACTTAACCAATGCAGAATTATTATTATTTTTCAAGAATACTGAACAAGATATAGTACAAACCTGGCTCAATGACATGAACCTTGACAGCTTTGAACCCCAACTTTCAGCAAATGCCTACTCAATTGAATTCACCCTGGACACCAACCTCATGCTCAAGTAATTAAAAAAAATTATATCTAAAATTATATTACACCATGGCACTGCCACTAAAGTGGGGTGTTTATTGGAATGGCTGTGCAAAGGAAAATGTTGTCACTCGCACTAGACATAACCAATGGAGGAAGTGGATTGTCCTATTATCCATACAGTAGGCTGTAGTGGAGCAAACAGAAGCGAAATATGAATGACACAATGGATGATGAGGGCTGTCTGATAGCCTCTGTAAGTATAATACATATAATTGCAATAAAATCAAAAGCGCTTGGCTATTGGCTAATGCCAGACCTAAAAATGTGGCCTCTTATGGACTAGCCTGTGATCACTTCTGGAACAGAAGACCCAGCAGACAGAAACTCTGGGGTTGTTGGTGAGATGGAGAACTGTAGACTATAAAGCACAGCCCTGTCAAGGGTTGAGTGCATAGTGCACCTGCTAGGTACTGACCACAGAGCCATTTAAAACCTTCTCCCGACTAATGGACGGCGGAGCTTTGTAACGAAGGCTGAATGTCTCTCTAAACTGCGTGTGACCTGGGGGATTTGTAGCAACAGAGGTAGTCCTGTTGACCTTTTTTGAGGGTGTGTGAATAGTCCAGGTGTGCGTTTTAATACACACCGACGAAATAATCTATCCCCTCCACCGAGAACTGATATTTGTGAAGGAGAGCTTGAACTGATTGACCCATAGGAAGAGGTCGTCTGTACCCCTCAGGGTGGTGCCTCTGCACTTCCTTCTGGGGGGGCCACTTGTACTTCATTTCGCAGTACCCTTGTCCTGATGAAGCCACAAGATACTACTGGCGGAAACGCGACCGCGACTGCGTCGACAGATAATTAATTGTGTTTTCTTTGACCCCCTGTTTTTCTTTTTGTTTAGGGTACATAGTTGTATATTCTGTATATATTGTAATTACCAGTTTTTGATTACTGTATATAGTCTGGTCACCTCCCCGTTTTTTGTGATTCAATATTTTGTCTTTCGTAAAAATCATATCATTCATTGTTGAAAAAAAGAGTGTAGAAAACAGGTTAATAAATTGTTTCCTGTTTTGAAGTAGCGTTTGCTTAATTTATCCCTTAGTACCTTTTTGTTCTACTTTTTCATCAATGTGATGTTCCTTGCCCAGGTGTGGGAGGGTAATGTGGGCAGAACCCCTGTTCATTACGTAACAATGGATGATGAGGGCTGTCTGATAGCCTCTGTAAGTATAATACATATAATTGCAATAAAATCAAAAGCGCTTGGCTATTGGCTAATGCCAGACCTAAAAATGTGGCCTCTTATGGACTAGCCTGTGATCACTCCTGGAACAGAAGACCCAGCAGACAGAAACTCTGGGGTTGTTGGTGAGATGGAGAACTGTAGACTATAAAGTACAGCCCTGTCAAGGGTTGAGTGCATAGTGCACCTGCTAGGTACTGACCACAGAGCCATTTCAAACCTATGCATGTGCACCCCCAGCCAATATTTCTTATGGTTTTAGGGATCCTGGCACACAGCATGAAGTGTGTGGCTGCACCTTCTGTGGGAGATTCCTTGGAGTATCCATATGACTCTTCATTCCCAATCCTACAGGTGGGAATTTGCAAAATGTACACCACTCCTGGGTGACAGACATTCTACTGCAAACCTGGCCTAATAGGTTGTCCAGAGGCCACTCACAGGGAAATGACCACATATCCACATTTGAATGCAGACCCACTGCATGAGTGGGTGTACATTTTATTTACAGACAGGGTTATGCTGCCACTGTAAGTCAAGGGACCAGGTGGACTAATAACTCAAGCTGTTGTGGCACAGATTCAGTAATCTGGTCTGGGTAGCTGTGTTGAAGACTCGGACCCAGATTTATGAAACCCTTACACTGCCATTACATCATGCATGGAGGCGCAAGGCAACTCAAGGTCTGCAGTGAGATTTACTAAGTTGTGCAAAGCCACCTTGCGTGGCTCTGCATGTGTTCGTAAATCCAGAGTAACACAAAGCAGCAAAAGTCACTGCCGTGCATTAGTCTGCATTGGGAAAACGCTCCATGGGCAGAATGTAGGTGTTCCCAATGTATGCACCCACAGATTTTGGCCCATTCCCAGATTTGCTAAGAATAGTAAACCTTGGAATGCTGCAAAATGCTATGAATTCCCAACAGAGGCATAACAAGGAGAAATATATTTATGTCTCCCCGTTATGTCCTCTTTCTACGTGTGCTGCATTCTGCAGCATAAGTACAAAGAGGAAAATGCCTCTGAGGATTGTGCTTGTGCAGAAAGGTGTTCCTTCCTGCACAAAAACAATCCTACCTGTAATGCAGGCAACCTTGCAGCAAGGCACAAGGGTGTCTGAGTTAGCGCTAGGCTGCCCATAGGATGCCAGCACAGAGCGAGAGCAGTAATGCACGGTATTTTAGTAAATATGGTGCATTCCTAGTCACTCCATTTGACACAGTGCAGTGCAGCGCAGAAAGTTGTCTTGCTGCGTTGCTCTGTGTTATTAAATCTGGGCCTTAGCTTCCCCAAAAGAAGGGTCCCATCATTTATCACATGCTTTCGGTTAATTACACTTCACATCCCCATCCATTAAAAGTATGGAGGTTGCTGTCTGGTACTGACGTTTTTGGATGCTGGGGATAGAAAGGGGTCTGAGTTACAATTCTTGTGTCAAACATCTTTGAAGTTGTTGTATTCTGTGATCAAGCCGGCTAATCTGAAGCGAAATCACTTCTTTACTATTAACAGGCTATCCTGGACCCCTAAAATATTGCAACGTTTGTACATGATCTGACCCCCAGATGTAGAAGGTGTGGCCTTTTCAAAGCTAATGATGAGCATTTATTCTTCACCTCTCCTCGGATTAAAGGATTCTGGGTGGATGTGGAGAACATTTTAAAGGACATCATGGGGGGGGGGAGGCTATGTGAAACTAAGCCTTGAGCTGAATGGACCCATCTCCCTCCAGTGCAATAGACTGGCTCAAAGCAGTACACTGAACTAGTTGGTTGGACACTGAGGGTAATCTGGTTGAGATGAATAGGATAACGGACGATTTTCTCAGGTGGAGTTTTGTGTTGGCACGAATGGTCCTATGATTATGGGTGATGGGTCATTCGGCTCAGTTGGTGTGGTGGGGCCAATGCAAATGTAGCAGGCTGAGGGCCGGACAATAATTGTGTGACAGCCTGAGTTTGCAGAAGCTATGGTTCTTGAATCTTTTAGGGAGTCAATGGATTTGATATGGCTTTTCTGTATTTAATATTGTTGAACAAACTATTTTTGCATTTTCTGAGGCTATGTTCTACTTAGCAGTTTTTCTTGCATTTTTGTTATTGAGCTTGGATATTAGATTGTTGATTGAAGACTAGAGAATCATGATTGTGGACATATAGGGAGGGAAATGTGTGGTTTGAGATTTCTTATAGGTATGAGCATGCATTTTAATATAATTATGGTTTTTGTGTTGTTCTAAATTTGTGAATTGTTAAATTGAATGGTGTATTTTGTAGTGAATGCATTTTTGGTTCATGTTTATTAATATTATTATATTATGCATTTATTTGTTGAACATGTTTTGGAGTATTTTGTACATGTAATTATTTTTGTAAACATTACAATTGTAATGTTTTATTTTATACATTCTTTTTTTACTTGTTTTTGTTTGTAAGAATTAAAAATAATTTAATGTTTTTTCATGATTTATCAAATGGTTTGGATGTTGAATCTTGAGATATGGTTTTCGTATTGTTAGAGCATTTTATAGGCTTTTTTGATTTTTGGGTAAAGTAGTGTGTTTGCTATTGATTCACAATACTGCATTCCTTGATTGTTAGGGAATAACATCACTGTGCTCACTAGTATGTTGTGCATCAGTCTCATTTGTTTTGAGGTTTTAGGTTTTAATTGTGTAAGGCATTAGGTTACCTTGAGTTTTTGGTTGCTTTGTTTTTTTTAGACTTTCTATAAATGCGTACAGTTTTGGGTGGCTCCATCCAAGTATTGCTTGGAAGGAGTGGTGCTGCTCTTCCACAGGAATATTTGTTATGGCTTCTTGTGACATTGTACTATTGTAAACATTCCACTATTGTATTTGAAACTTGGGTCAACACCAATGTTTTTTTGTAATAGTTTTTATTGCATTTGTAAAGCAGTCAATACCTAGCGCTGACTGTTGTAGGTCACTCCATATTTATTGGTTATTGTGGTACAACACCCTTCTATAGATGTGTATAGGTCTATTTTAAGGATTAGGTTTATTGTGGCTTGCGTAAAATCCATTATTAATATTTGTTTGACTGCTATTAGAAGTTCATAATGCTTTTCTGCTTGTTTGTTAGGGAGTAGGGCATATATTAAAAGAACCTCAGAGTGATACTGTCTATAAATCTATACATTTGATGAGTAGTGGGGGAGCATAATTTAAAAGTCCTTTTAGTATAGCTGCTATAGAAATAAATGAGCTGGTATTGGCTTCCCCTAAGCCTTGTATTCAATTTCTCACTTGCACCACAGTAATATTTTGATGATTGTTGTGTTCTTTGACATTTTTCTCTGATGTAGCGAGGGCGAAAACAAAAGATTTTGTATACCCCTCGTAAAATCTCATTCCCATAACAGTAATATGTATTAATCGTGTGGTTTTGAACTTAAACAATGTAGAATAGAAAGCATACACACAAATACATGTGGGATACTAATTTGCTTATGTTGCGAATCATAATATACTAATGAAGTGAAATCTTCATTCTAACATAGTAACCAAATGTCATAATCTAACGAAAACTTGTGTATGTATGCTTCCTAAATGTATAATTGTGGCAGAAATTATGGTGAATGGTAAGAAAACAATGCTTAATCCTTGCTTTAAATGCTAGGTAATAATTAACAGGGTTATATTAGAAGGGGGAGGTAAACAAAAGGGCTGTACTTCAAAATCTAATGTTTAATTGTGTTTGTTTCTATAATAGTTCCCATTATGGCCCATGCGGCCTAAGAGAAAATGGAAGGTTTGCAAGACTCCGAAACTGTGGTTATTTATGCTCGAGAGATGTGCAAGCAGTCCTTGCCTGTGCAGCGTGGGTCAAGGTCAACGTGGCCTGGAGTGCAGAAGGGTGCCAAGATTTGTATGACCGAGTAGTGAGCCTGAGAACTTTTTCTGAAGTGACAATTTAAAGGACAAGAGAAAAAAAAAAAATACAAGGATGAACAATCGGAACCTTATTTTAATTATAACGATTACTTGGAATAAATATGGACAATGAGGAGATGAGGTGATGCTCATCCACCCCTTAAATGGACCAATGAGATTGAGCGAGGACCCCAGAAGTTTCAAATTTTAGATAGTTAGGGAAAAAGGGTATAAAAGAGGACGTTTGAAAGTGAAAAGAGAGCTTGCTTTTGATTTGATTTTCGCACCACGGCATGCTGTCAGACTGATGAATTTTTCTATGGTGCAAAGACTTTGAACTTTTCTTGACTTTAACTTTTGATGGGAATGGAGTCCGCATGGGAGGTGAACATCAAGAAAGAATAGAGAGGCGGTTTTTGGGAATTTTCCCACCCTAACCCTGATGTCCATTTACTGAGATCTTTGGTAATATGGTTTTGACTTATTTCCTGAACTATTTTGCTAATAAATGTAAACTGTTTGAATTTAAACTTCTTTTTCTTTAGGTGAATTAACATTTCTGAATATTGAAATAAGGCTAAATAAAAAATTATATAAATGGAGAATTAAGGTGGTCTTGTTATCCATTAATTAACTTTTACTAGCTGATCCATTGGCCAAATGGTGGGGTGTTTCTAAAAGGTAAAACCATGGTAAATCCAATAAACTGCAAATGAATATAATGTGTACAATTTTAGATTGATTAGATGAAATAAGACACTCCGCTAAAATCCAGCATCTCCTCCTCTAGTCTTCACTGATCCTGGGAGCAGGGTGATTTGTGTGACTGAGTGACTCGCAGTGTTATGGGCCCCACCGACGAGTAATGTGTGATAGCTCCTAGGAAATATAGTGATGGTTTGGAGGTTTGGTTTGGAGCAGCGCTGGATCACTCTCTATCATCTACTTTTGTTGCTCTGCCACACCATTCATTGAAGTCGTATTCAGAACATTTGTTTATAGTGCTACTTTCATTACCCACAAGTATAGCTTAATGTGTAGCTCATGTAAATTAAAGGGGGCTTTACTTTATCTGGATGTCACATATGTAGCAGTCTGGGTCCCTTTGAGGAACTATGAATTATAATCATATTTATTAATGTTATTAGATTTATTTGAGTATTTTATAAAATATACTAAGCTTCTGCCTTTTCAACTTTTTGGGATGTGTTGTTTGTCAAATTTATTGAATGCGTAGTTTCTTCTTTCTCTTCATTTTCAGTTTTAGAGGAGAGTAAAAAATATATGATGTTTTATTTATTTTCAATCAATCAAAGAATCTTTATTCGGATACAAGTATTCATAAAAGCACAGATCAAATAGCAGCATAATAATACATTGGTCAATAAAATATATGATCAATAAAAATACAGAGATATAAAAACATTTTCTGAATATGAACTGGTCAATTATATGTGGCTGCTATCTAGAAATTTAGATAAGTTACACCAATAAGGGCAAATCCAGATAATTAAACAATAATCATAAATACAATGTCAATAGACTATCTTCGCAAACATCCTTCATGTGGTACCCATTGTTATGCGTGAACATACTGCTACTTTTAAAAATTAGCCTACACGGAAAATTAGTTCATAATATTGCAATTTAAGGAATTCTGTGTAAGCTACTTTATAGTGAGAAATGGTTGTTTTCTTAAAAAAATGGCATCAACATAGATTTTGTATATTTTAAATAAAAATTAAAAAAAATAGAAAGTGTAACATCGTTTGATTACTTCGGTCATCACAAGGGCATGACAGTTGATCAAGTTTAGTGTTATATCCCAAAGGAAAACAAAGTAAGTGTCTCAATGTAAGGGCCCTTAGGCGGAAGAGCAATCCTCTTTCCCATCGACCTATGGGTTTTAAAAAATAGCTGGTCGACAGGTAAGAGGCATCTTCTAAGGACATGTACCTGGCAACTGAGGTTTTCTGTGACTCTTTTTCATGACTTGCTTTGCTATACTGAGCATATAAAACATCCCGAATGTTTTTTTAACTCTGCCCTCTAAATTATTGAGGTTTTAGAAAATGTGCTCAAGGTTCACACTATTTAGGCTCTCCCTTACAGCAACAGGTCAGGGTATGTCCCTGCCCTTCTCACACTTAAGGCAGTCCTTTATTATGTCTCTAGTGATGATCACCGCCTGGTTTTTCCAGATTGAAAGCCAAAATATAGCCGTACGAGCTCTGATATAGTCTTTGATGAATGGCAATTCTTTGTAACAAACATACTGTGATGAGGAGATCGGAGCTCCGAGGAGTCTCCAACAAAATCTATTTTCTTCACCTTGGATGCTGTTACAGTTAGTGAAACCTCAAACTTCAGCAACATATGTGGCAGTTGGAATACACTGAGATTTAAAATTTGTATTAATAGCTAAGACAACCTCTGTCTTATTAGGTTGCGGGAGGCCAAGTATTGAATTAATGGCTTTTGAGAACTTGCTCATGCTATGTGCCATGTGGTCAGCCCAGGAGCCGTTTGTGGCGAATACCAGTCTACGATAGAGAAAAGTGCAAGTGCGATGTAAACTTTCAGAATCGATAGTGATTGTGTTAATAAGATACTTTTTTGGTCCACAAACCATTAAAAATTATTTTTTAAAATTAGTACGTAGATCTAAAACAGCCATAAAATCTACAAAACCCAGTACGAGGGTTTGTAGTGCATTCGGTGTCTGGCCCATTAGGACCGCATCATCAGCGTACAGTACGGCAGGGAGTATATTACCATTAATTCTGGAGACGTCATTAGTAAGCTTTGCCAAAAATTCATGTAAATCGTTGATATATAGGTTGAAAAGGAGAGGGGCCAAGACACCCCTGCCTGACCCCTCTGCCAATTTTGATGTATTTTGATACCTCCCCACTGTTACCGATACTCACCCGTGCCTTCAAGTCCCTATGCAAATACGGTAAATAATGAACTAAAACTTCATCCAAGCCGTATTTTAAAAGAATTGACCACAATTGTGACCTATTAACGTAGTCAAAGGCTAAAGTAAGATCCATAAAGGCAATATAAAAGGGAAATTTTTTGGACTATAGTATATTTGCCAATAATCAAATTAAGGTTTAGACACTGCTCAACAGTGCCTCTTTTACTTCTGAGCCCTAACTGAGACGAATGTAAAATGTGGCCCTCCTCAGCCCATACTAAATAGAAAGGGGACCCCTCATCACTTCAAGGCAGGTAGGCGGGGAAATTACAACAAATAAGAGAGAACAGAGATGACCTGCCCTTGGAGAAGCGTGGCTCAATGATTAGAGCGGCAGACCCTGATACAGAGGTCTGGCCCGGGCAGGGTTCAATTCCCACCTCGGCGGGTCTTGGGCTCAATTTCCTCGGACCTGATAATTCTCGCCTCAGTGCCTAGTCTAATCATGGGTCCCACTCTGTGACTCTGGGCAATAGCTTGCTTAATCTCCACAACGGCCCCAGCAGCGCTTGGATGCCTGGCTTCACCTTGGGGGTGCCCAGGAGTGGACATTTCACAGGAAAGCCAGGATGGGTTCCACAGCGGTATGAATACAGCACTACGAGACCTCTGGGTAGGTGTGCGCTATATAAAATACAAATACATTTACATTTACAAATACAATAGTTAATGTAGGCCTAAGAAAAGGTCCTTATACTTATTTGTACCCCTGAACCCCACATACAAACCTCACAACATGGTTACAAAAATATAAAAGTGTTTTATTATACACATTTTCTCAATACATGATTATTGCATAAATGATTGCATCATATAGAAAATAGTACTCATTTAATGTAAGAATAACTCAATCAAATCATCACAACAATCCCACATGCCAACCAACACTTTCATACCAACATGCATACAACTCTAAACACACATAACTCCACAGATATATTGCAACCAATGATTGATCTGAGAATAATAGAAGGAACACAATCCACTAGGGGAGAGCCCCAGATCGCTCAGTTGGTCCCCAGATGTAGAAAACGCCAACGCGCGTTTCGGTGTATAGCCCTAGCCGGGGCTACACCTTTATTAGAGCGGGAGTATACAAAGGCATAGTAGGGCAGGATATCTGTGAATAAATTATACATACTTTAGACAGATGCACTATTTCAACCTATCCGGAGAAAAATTGAGGTTCAGGGGAATCAGTATAACATCTTAAACACTTATTAAGGGGAGACCGCATGGTTCATATTTAACACAGACAGAATTTATTCACCATGACAAAATAAAATAAAATTAAATTGCCTAATTGAACAACAACAGAAAGAAAAGAAGTTAAACACTGCAGAATACCTAGTGACAATATTTAAACTAGATCATCACAGGATTTCCAAATCTCCAACATGTTCAGTAAGAAAAGTAATTTTTAAAATTAGACAAAGAATAATTAACGTGCACCAAGCATAGAGAAAGGATTCCAGAAAAATTGAGGTATTATAGTTCCACACCCAGCAGTGAAACACACCAACATGCTTCAAGATATTTATGCAAAACGCTCAGCTATACCGTTTTCAGAAATAGAAGGCACAACAAATATTCAGCAGAGTACACTGGCCTCAACAGACACAATTTTCATAAAATTCAGGAGAGTAGGACTTCAGTTGTATATCTAAGAACAAACACAGGTCAGTGATGAAAACAAGTAAGCGACACAAACCTTGGATCAACTAATAAATAGTGAAATTAGCATGAACACAGTACTCGGTGTTTATGCCGAAAAGAACACATCAGGCTGAGGAAATAAATAAGTCCGACCAGTGTCCACATGGGTGTCAACAAGCAGCTGCCGGATAAGTTCTACCGCATTGTTCCAAAGTCTTGAATTGGGGATTGATAATCACTTTGCTTATCTAAAAAGATAATATTACATGTCTCACTAACATGGTTCGTTTTTCAAATATACAGCCGGAAAATGGCCAAGGCGAATAGTTATACTACCTCAGGCCCTATAGCTCTAAGATGTAAAAAGGACACAGCTCATAACCATTACCTAGGTATCGCAAATATCAGATAAAGGGGAAAAAACTGCCTCCGCTGGGTCCGGCAGACGATAAGCTAGTTAGGGCACGCCCAATATCTACCACCCGTAGCTAAAGGATATGTTGAAAAACGGGGTTTACAGGTCTAATACATATATAGAGAGAAAAAAGGGGGGGCAAAGGTTCGCATAGATAGACTAAATATATCGCTACAAGTGCGCTGCACATCACGGGCTGACTCTAGTGGGACCATAATGTAAACAGTCTCCACAGGAAAGCAAAGATGGCAAAATATAATGCGATGGAATCCAACCAACTAGGACGGGAAAGCGCGTACATAATCCTATGGCGCTGTCAGGTTTTGGCGATCCAAGAGAGTACTCACCCAAAAAGTGAAAACGCATTCATAGTCTTCTTCAGATGAACCGGCACAACGGATACGCACAGGGTCTCAAACTCATGAGAGATTAAGATGGAGTAACTCAAAAAACCCAATTTAAAAGAGCCCCAGTACGTACACCAGCGCCAACCTGCGTCGGAATAGTCGGCCCAAGGCCGGCATCAAGCTATTGACATAGAAGACGGCCGAAAATTTCTATGAAGATATTTTAATTTGCAACGGCGGCCATCTTAACGTGCCTACAGTCAAACGCGTAAGTGTGGAAAAAATATATATACGACGAAAAAGTCCAGTAACAGGGACGCCTATTAATGAGACTATTTTACTTTACAACGGCGGCCTTCTTAAAGTGTCTACAGGAAATATAGAAGAAACCACTAAGAAGCAATCAGGTGAAAGGGGCGTCACAAGGGGCAACCTCCTGGGCCAATCCAATGGAATCTATAATATAAAGGACTGGTGATGTAACTTGACAGCTGCCTGGTTCAATAGTCCTGGTGCAATTGTCCTGGATAGATACATTTTGTAAATCAAAAAATAATGATAAGGTTAAATAAATAAAACAACAAAGGAAATTAACTAACACTAAAGCAAATAATAAAAGAACAAACAAGAAAAATAAATAACATTGAAGATAAAACAATAAACAAAATAACAAGATGACTTAACTAACAAAATATCAATACCACAAACCGCATATTGATGAACATAAGAACAGCTCAATGAAATTCAAGTGTGGGACCAGTGGGACACTGGTTCCATCCCTATGTGCACACCATCATTCCTCAAACAAAACTGAGGATTTGTTGTCTGTTGTATTCATCCAAGTATTTGGTATTGTTTATTCAATCAATACTTTGCAAAAACATTTTCCACATTAAACATTCGATAATCAGTCTGTTTTTTCAACATTTTCAACGTGTGACAAAGTCCTTCAATCAAATCCAATGCATTTCGGGCCAGTAGTTGTGCCCTTCATCAGGGAACAGACACTATAAAAATGAAACAATAACAAACTGTCAATAAATCTCCTATCTGAACTGGGATGTGGAGGGGTGTGTGGGAATCTCGTCACGATAAGTCGTGGAAATGGTGTGTGGGTAGTTAGGGTATCACCTTAAATAGCCTCGATGCCCGTGTATATCAAACAAAAAGTTATCTGAAATATCTCACATGTCACGTTTGCCGGGTTAACAAAGTTGTTCCTATAGTTCAGGGATCTATAAAGAGAAAAGCTGGTAAGGGAACGTTTTGAAAGCCGTTGCGGCTTTACTTCCATATCTAGGTCACTATTGCCGAGAAACTAACCTGAAGGTTTGTCATGATATCAGTCCGATCTTACTCGATTCGTGGACGCCGGTCGGGACGTGTCCGCCATAGACCGCGTTTGATAAGTTTACTTAGTTCCGATCACGTGACAATTAAAACTGAAGATAGACTCATTTTCGGGTTAATGGTCGACCGGGAAAGTACACGTGATAATAGTGTAATACAGGTTGTGATCTAGCGATAATTTTGCTACGTGCTAATACCTGGTAGATATAAATGTTTATCAAAAAGAATAAATGTGGAAAATTGAAAAAGTAAAAATAAGGTAGTGCGAACGGTCGAACCCAATAGGGTTAGCGTTGGTCACCTATGTCTTAAATGGGTGAGCTAGTGGATGAATGGTGCTATGGGGTATGGGACTGGTGCATAGGAGATACATATTTAAAAATTTACAAGTAAAACATCAAAAAAGACATTACATGATAACGTACAAACTCACAGGAGTTACTAATTCGACTTTGGAGCAGTTTTAAAGGTAACAAGAAAGTTCGATTCTATCGTTTAAGCCAAATGGCTTGTAGGTTGAAAGTTTTTGTATCCAGGCGTTTTCTCTTTGGAGTAGAAATTTGGTGTTATCTCTGCCTTCAATTTTCAGGATGGTTTCCAGTATGATAAATTTCATTTGCGAGATGTTATGTTGTTCTTCAATGAAGTGGGTTGCCACTAAGGATTTCATATTTTTAAGACGTATGTTTGATTTATGTTCGGTAAGTCTAATTTTGATTTTGCGCTCCATTTTTCCAATGTATAGTTTGCCGCATGGGCATTTAAGGGCATATATGACATTACTGGAGTCACATGTAGCATTGACCCTAAGTTTCAGTTCGTGTCCTTTCATAGGATGGTTGATTTTATTTCCCTTAATTATGCTGTTGCAGTTTCCACAATTTAAGCAAGCTTTAGTGCCAGTGAATACGGTTGTTGTGGCCGGTTTGTGTTGGAGAAGTTCTCCTAAGTTACGTCCTCAAGTAAAAGCAAATAATGGAAGTTCGGAAAAGATCTGGTTGAAATCTGGTTCAAGATTTAACAATGGCCAATGTTGAAGTATGATCTTTTTGAATTTGACAGTGGAGGTAGAGTATTTTGAGACTACCACTGATAGAGATCGCAGGTCACCCGGTCAATAATTTCACCATACACGTACCAGGCCCATATACTAAGTTCAATTTATCTCATACATTAATCGGGTGACCATACACTCTACTACCAGTAACCCTGAGTCCTTTCCTATTTATTACTCATGTACCCGACTTACCAATCCTCCTTTACGGGTACCTATGACCACAATGGATCAGGGAGCTAGCTGTGAAAGAAAGGCAGACAACCAAAAATACCAACATATACTCTTATACTTTCATTAAATGACCACAAACTACTGGAAAGTTTTAAAAGTTTATCTAGAATTCAGATTCAGAGAGCATACAATTTACTACCAAAAGGCAGTCAACAATCAAAATAACAAACAGTACGTAACCATAAAGGAAGAAAATTAAGGCAACCATTTATGAATCTATAGGAAGGTAAGAACAGGGAACATGCTAAGCAGTAAAATCAGGAATGGAGTTTTCAAAAAGGAATGATTATAACTGAGGAAAATTTTCTTTAGACACAACTCTAGAATTTCACTACTGGGAAAATGCTATAACGTTTAGGAGATCCTATATATCTATAGGAAGGGAAAGAAGAGGGAACACGCTATGTTTCTAGAAACCTTACTTCGATCAATTCGAGAAAAGAAAATTATAAACCACATCTATATTTCATAACCGGTATGAAGAATTGTACTAAAAGGAAGGGTAACATAGGAACATGCTAGAAAACAGCAATAACGTATTAGCTTTCATTCAGTAGCTTTGCGAAAGCATGGAAAGTCAATTATGTGCAAGAGTATGTCTTTATTAATGCAAAAGACAGAAAATAGAAAGTGCAGTATAGAGTTTCAGCACTATATATTTACCTAGAAAGGTGTGAAGACCAACCCTGGCCACGGATCAGTCAAGGACAGGAAAACCCCAAGGAAGGACAGTCATCAATGGGACAGTAGGTGCAGAATGGACACCCCAGGACAGGACAGGAAAACCAGATTAGGATCAGGACAGGACCACCAAGGCACGACCAGCACCCGCAAATCGGAAGCAACGCCTGCGCTCCACCCTCTCTGCAGCTATCAGTCAGAACCCCGATTGGGTTAGCGAACTCCCCAGCAAAGTGCTCTGCCAGCCCTTAAGGTTTAGTAAAACCTCTTGAGTCTATGGTATATTTCGGACAGAGTGCTCCGCAGCCCTCTGTATCAGTCACCTATTGAGTGCGTTGGGTCAGTGACAGGTCAGCTATTCAGACAAGTCGGACAAATTCTCTAGCTCAGACTAGGCTAGTTATACTGTTTTCGGGTCAGTGTACCACCCCCCAAATGTTGCAAGTGTCAGAATCCCCAATTTCGATTGGTCCCCAGGTAGGATAGGACAACACACCAATCATCTTTGAATTCTACAAGCCTAAATTTGCATGCTCTGGGACCGCCTAGTGATTTTGGGGTTCTCATGAGACAATGTTCGGAATACAGTGGAAAAATAACAAATGTTACAATTTCGGTACAGTCAACTCCATCCTGCTGGGTCGCAGGTCGTGTTCTCAGGAGCATCTTGACTGTGGCTGCCAGCTGGCTGAGTTCCACTGCTCAAGGTTGCCTTCTCTCTGCCATGGCGACATGCGCAGTAGGGACTTTCAAGATGGTTCGCGTCTCCCTCAGACCCCCAACATCGCGGTACATGAAAAGTAAGCGAAAACAAATTAAAACATAGAATATAAATGAATTCACTGTATACCATGAACATCTACTCTATACCCCTTACTGTATAATATACTATTGCGTGAATGATTAGTGCAAACAGACAACAACATAAAACCATCCGCTCAAGCTTCACCATGTGAGTACACAGACAGCCATTTTAGAAG
Organism: Lissotriton helveticus; assembly: GCF_964261635.1. Taxonomy (NCBI): domain Eukaryota; kingdom Metazoa; phylum Chordata; class Amphibia; order Caudata; family Salamandridae; genus Lissotriton; species Lissotriton helveticus. The sequence goes on along the minus strand of NC_136067.1, from coordinate 1,542,694,188 downwards.
CAAGTGCGCAAGCGCAAAGACTCCCACCAAAACTGCAAGTGCGTCACGTCACGTGAGTGTGACTAACGCATGCGCAGAAGAAAACCCGCCAAGCAGCGGCCATTTTTAGGAACAAGGATTATTGAGTTAGTAAACACCTAGGCAAGCGTCACTAGGACACCCCAAATATCAAAATAAAGGGAAATTAGTAAGACGGACAGGTTGGATTACATGATTAAAGTTATTTGAGGTTCTTGAATTCAAGCAAGTCGCGTAATATGCGAAATCTTGCTCCATCAATCCCCTCTTTGATGATATTTACTATCATCACAAACCTAATGAAATCAGATGCCAACTTTTCAAACTTTGTGCATTTCAATCTCTTCTAACATTCGATTCAATTTCTCTTTCACCTCTTTGTTAGGGTGAGAATTTTTCACCCTTTTGTAAATCTGATTATTCCGTTCCTCCAATTCAAGTTCATCCACATTCCGTTTCACACCTCTCCTCTCTACAGTGTACTTCTTTGTGTGCTTGCGACATTTGCAACAGACAAATATGAGGAATATGACGGAACCTATCACTCCAATTGGCATCAGTACCTTAAACAATAAACCTTTACCTAAATTAGCAAACCAATGACCTACAGAAGAGAGACCATCAGTAAGTCTCTTCCAGGCACTATCAACCTCCAGTGGTTTGAGTTCTTTTTCCAAATTTGTAATGTTCTTCACATATTTTTTAATTTGTACACTTTTGTCCGGTATGTAAGTGCAACAATGTTGCGCTTTCAACATCCGGCAGACTCCGCCCTCTTTTGCTAATAAGGTGTCAAGCGCAAGTCTGTTCTGTAAAACCATAGATCTGATCGCAACCATTTCGGTATTGACCATCAGAAATCCACTAGCAGTGTCAGTAGCTAACCGATCCACTACTGTAGACAATATGCAAATTCTGTGTGTGTTAAGAACCACTCCCACTCTAGGTATCAGTGCACTAAAAATACTACCCATTATTTCACCTACACTTTCTCTTTTACTACGCACTAAGCTATTAGTGTTTTCACTGCTTCCAGCAATTTCATTCACATGGTATATTTTCGGGAAGACAATGCCAAAATAGCAGCTTCCATACCAGTGATCCGGCAATTTGAAATAAGCCTTGTTTCCACATATATAATAAATTCCGGGAAACACAGGTTCTGACCCATTTTTGAAACCCCAACCTCCAATTACCTTGTAATTGTGCTCACATTGACTGGAACCAATGAAAATGTTATTATAATAACTAGTCTTTTCGCGGTGAAGACACAGTTTCCCTTTTCTCTCGAAATCCAGCAACAAAGCAGGACCACTCCCACCATTTGAGGTGCTTTCCATGTTTTCAGCCTATTTAGGAGTTTTCTGTCTTTTGTCATTTGCCTTTCTTTGGAAACTTTCCCTTCTTTTCTCTGCCATGTTTAAAAAAAAATTCTCTTGTTCATGTAATGAACAGGTCAAGTTATCCCTAGGTGCTTCATTTAAGTCTATGGTACCTATAGTCAGAAAGTATTCTCCCATATAACGGGTAACGTCACTTTTAGTATGTACAGGATTCAGATTTCCACGTATAGGAAGTTCAGAAAATATTACGTCAGAGTTTGAGTAGTAGTACTGTAATGGTCCTCTTTTGTAAAATAAACTAGCTAAAATACTACAGGAAATTTCATAAGTCAAGGGCAGGTGATGATAAGTCACGCCTTCAGCTACAGAAGTAGGTAGCTTCATGCAGACATAGCAGTCTTCTATTTCCATAGTTTCTACGTAATGTACTAAAAGGTTAGCGAATACATTTAAATGAGTCTGGTTCTTAATTCCGTGATAATGTAGTCCTTCCTCATCTGATGCTTCTAAGTCTGGTCTTGTTTGTCTGAGGCTAAGTGTTTTCTCACGTCTTTCTACACTTCTGTTAGTTCTTCAGTGTCTTTTGTCACCGTCTGTGTAGGGTCAATATTAGTGTTTTTGCTCACCATATAAGGAATAAAAACGGTTAGTCCTATCCATAATATTAACACTATAGCTACACTACATATACATACTTTGCAGCATGTCTTACAACAATTTCGTCTAGGCCTTCCATTCACATTTGAATCAGACATTCCTGCTCAGAAGAAGTTCTCAACCCCTCTTTGTAACTTTGCACAGGTAGCTTACACTGAGCAATTTCAGCCTGGTTCGTCTTCTTCGGCAGACTGATCAGCTGTCTGTTCTTCATCACTTTCGTCAGTTATATCAAGATCCTCAAATTCCTCCAATATCAAATAAGTCCATTCAGGATCCTGATATTTTTCATTTAGTCTTTTTATTCGGTCACTTCTTCTTTTGGAGCTTTCTCCAGACTGTTCTGCTATACGAGAACTTCTTCTTCTTTCCTCAAGTTTTTCTTCTACGGTTTTTAGTCTCAGTCTCAGTCTTTTAATATATCTTGGTTCGATATGTTTCTTTTTCTTGAGTCTTTTAGCTGGCACTGTAGTTTGGCTTTCTTCTAATGCTCTCTTATTTTCGTTTGTTTGTGGCACTTCTTCTTCTGCTTCTTCCCTTCCTGGCTGACTAGTCCCAGGTCTTTCTTCAGTTTCTTCTGCCTGGTCACTAAGCTGGCCTTGTTCAGGTGTATACTGGATTTGGCTTTTGGTCGTTTCTATTTCTGTGTCCTGAACACGTTCTTCTAGGTCTATCTGGTCCTGTTCAAGCACTTCGAACCTTTGATTTTCTTCCGCTTGAACTTTCGCCCTATTTTCTGTCTGTCCCTTTTCAATCTCAGGAGTTTGTGGAGGTGTGTCGATCACTTGTTCTGTCCCTATCTGATCTTCTTCTCCTTCAGATTTTACCTGGATTTCGATAATCTGATTGTCTTCTCCTATTCCTGTCTCGTCCTCACTATTCCACTCTCTGTCTGCGTAGGTTTGACTTCTTGTTCTGATTGGGTCGTCAGTTAGGTCGATTATGGGTATCCACTCATCTTGACTGGTGCTCGGTTGTTCTTCATCAGCTACTTCGGAACCTACGTCTGGTGACTCCTCAGCTGGGCAACCTTCAGCGTCAGTCTTCTTTTCGTCTCTTATTACCTTCTTGGTATGGCTGGCATGGATCCACTTCGGGACGCCAGCACACTTCACCGCTGTCATGGTCACCAATATCACTTGCCGTTGTTGTCCCCACTTCGGTGCAAGGCAATCTGAACGAGTACGCTTCTTGATTACAACCCAGTCGCCTGGAACCAATTTATGGACTGGAGTTGTTGGATTGGCGACGGCGTCCTCTCCAATCTGGCGAGAGATAGAAAGCATCTGGTCACCTAGTTGCTTGCAGTATTCAAGTACCAAATCATCAGAAATGCTTAACAGTTTGTATCCTGGTACCCATGCCTGTCTCATCACTCTTCCCATCAGGATTTCATGGGGGCTCAGGCCTGTTTTCTGGTCTGGAATACTTCGGATTCCCATCAGAACAAGAGGCAAAGCGTCTATCCAGTTCATACCAGTTGATCCACACATCTTTCCTAATCTTGATTTGATGGTGCCATTTATTTGTTCCACTACTCCAGAAGCCTCTGGACGATATGCACAGTGCAGCTTTTGTGTAATCTTGAATGCTTTACAGAGCTGATCGATTACCTCATTCTGGAAATGCCCACCTCTATCTGATTCAATTGTGACTGGAACCCCGTACCTAGGTATCAGCTCTCGTAGTAATAACTTGGCTACAGTCAATGCGTCATTCTTTTTGGCTGGGTAGGCTTCCACCCATTTTGAAAACAGGCAGACAATAACAAGGACGTATCTCATTCCTTTACAAAGGGGCAGCGTGATGAAGTCTACCTGTACCCTTACAAAGGGACCTCCCGATTTTCCAATCTTTCCCAATTCGACTACTGTTCTCTTCCCAGCGTTATGCTGCTGGCATGTCAAACGCCTCTGGCAGAGTGACTCTGCTACTTTCCTGAACTTCGGGTTGTACCATGTTTGTTGAAAAACACGGATCATGGCATCCCTACCAACGTGTGTATTTCCATGTATCAATCTGGCCAAGGAAGCAAGCAAGCGTCTAGGCAACACAGGCATACTGTCAGGGCCCATAATGATACCATCCTCACTTCTCTGTCGACAACCAAGCTTTCTCCATTTTTCCTTTTCCTTTTCTGGCGCAGCATGCTGCCAGTCTCTCAATTCTTCCCATGTAGGCACATCCTCAAACAGCATAAGTTGGCAGCTGTTTCCATATCCCTCCAATTTGATGTTTACAGACATTCGATGTCTGGCACAATGTTGGGCCACTTCATCAGCATATCTATTTCCCACTGTCACATGATCAGTGCCAGATTTGTGAGCAGCACATTTTACCACTGCCAATTCTTTTGGTAACTGGATTGCATCCAGTAATTCTTGGACGACTTTTCCATTTCTGATAGGAGTACCTGAAGAAGTCAGGAACTCTCTTTGTAGCCACAATTGGCCGAAGTCATGCACCACCCCATAACAGTATTGACTGTCAGTATATACTGTTATTCTTTTGTTTTTCCCAATTTTACAGGCCCTTGTCAATGCAATCAATTCGGCTACTTGTGCCGACTTCACTCCAAATAAACAGGATGCTTCTACAGTGCCTTTTACCGTGACTACAGCATAAACAGCACTTAGGCCTACAAGTTCGTGTCTCAGGCATGAGCCATCCACAAACAGCTCGCTATCTTCTACTGGCAGGGGTACTTCCTTGATGTCTGGGCGTGGTTTAGTACTGAACTCAGTTAGGTCAATGCAATCATGCTCGACCTCTCCCTTTGCTTCTGAAATCAGTGACTCAGGCAACAAGGTTGCTGGGTTCAATATGTTACACCGAGTAATGACTACATTTGCAGCGCCCACTAGGATCCTTTCGTACTTAGTCAGACGACTAGGTATGAGATACTGGGTTTTTGTTCTGGTCAGTAGGATTACAACTGCATGTGGAACATACACGGTTACAGGATGTCCCATAATAATGGATTCACTTTGCTCAAGACTCGTGCAAGTTGCAGCTACAGCTTTCAGACATCCAGGTAATCCAGCAGCCACTTGATCTAAAGTGGCAGAAAAATATGACACTGGACGTCTAGTCAAACCATGGGCTTGGGTCAGGACCGACAACGCACAATTGTCTCGTGTGTCACAAAACAATGAAAATTTCTTAGAATAGTCAGGCATGCCTAAAGCAGGGGCTGTACACAGACATTCTCGTAATTTAGTAAATGCTGTCACACTCTCCTCATCCCATTCCACTGGGTCTTTTGCTCCTTTCTTTGTCATTTTGATCAGGGGTTTAGCTAGGACTGCAAATCCCACAATCCACTGCCTACAGTAACCTACAACTCCAAGGAACATTCTGACTTCTTTTTGAGTATTGGGTAACTGCATGTTTCGAATTATTTGGATTCATTCTGAAGTAACTTTTCTGATACCCTTCTCTATCTGGTGCCCCAGATATTTTACTGATTTTGTACAGAACTGTAGTTTGTCAGGTGATACTTTATGTCCTCCTTCACCTAGATGGTTCAGTAGGGCAAGGGTGTCAACAACACAGTCTTTCTGACTCTTAGACGCCACCAAGAGGTCGTCTATATATTGCACCAAAACTGAGTTTCCAGGTAAGGTTAAAGATTCAAGGCATTTTTTCAAAATCTGATTAAAGATTGAGGGGCTTTCTGTGTACCCCTGAGGGACGCGATTCCAAACGAACACGTGACTGTCGAAAGCAAATGAGAAAATAAATTTGCTGTATGGATGCAATGGGATCGAAAAGAATGCATGACATAGGTCAATCACGGTGAACCACTCAGCATCCCAAGGGATCTGATAGAGAATCACTGCTGGGTTCGGAACAATAGGACAGCAAGGAACAACTATTTTATTTACCTTTCTCAGGTCCTGCACTACCCTATACTTGCCGCTAGGTTTCTCGATTCCAATTATGGGTGAGTTACACAGGCTACTCATCACTTCTTGTATGATGTTTGCTCCCAATAATCTTTTTATTTCAATGGCAACTCCTGCTCTAACTTCTGCACTCATTTTGTAAGGCTTGGTATTGGGGTAAACTGCATTTTCTTTCATGCCTATTTTGATGGGGTCTACATTTGCCATTAGACCTACATCCTTTCCAGTAAAGTCCCATACTTCTGGTTTCACTGTCTTTTGGAGTTCTTCGGGTAAGTCTTGTATAGTCAACTGTTTAATTTCTGAGTCAGGTCTGATTAACAATAACTTATATATTCCATCTTCGTCTGGGGTTTGAATTTCGACGCCTTTTGGTGTGCAAAAGATGGTGCAGTTCATTTTACACAACAAATCACGTCCCAATAAGTTTACAGGACTGGTGTCACAAACTACAAATCTATGCATTTCTTTGAAGTTCCCTATTGTAATCTCCATGGGCTCAGTGACTGGGGTACTAATCAATTGATTAGATACACCCACTACTTGGATTGCTTCTCCCGAGAGGGGTAGGTTTGGAACGTCTGCTGTTCTCACAGTAGAACGGGTAGCACCAGTGTCCAACAGAAAGGTGACATCATTGCCTTCAACTTTTCCTTCAATGTATGGCCCAGACTGGTCTACCGGCAAGGAGGCGCCAAGCACGCACTCCTCGTCCTCCCCTCTCAGGCCCCGTGAGTAAGGTTCATCACAGAGAAAAGTGTCATTCAACAGAAATTGCGAAGTTGCTGCATTTCTATCCTCGTTTCCTCCCCAGATCTCTATGTCATCACCCTGCGGTGTTTTCCCTTATAATTTGGTTTAGGTGCACGGGGCAACTGACTCGCCTTTACCTTTTGCTGGGTCTTTCTTGGTCTTTCATTCTGCGTCTGTGGATTTAAATCAGTGTTTTGGAGGTTACCATTCTGTAAATATGGACATTCGTCTCTCCATTGCCCGATTTCTCCGCACTGGTGACAGGGAAATTTCTTTTTAGCTTCTTCTCGACTCATTTTCCCTCTGGGCTTCCCTCCTCCCCCAGAACCTTGATTTTGGGAAATTTTATTCAATTTACCTAATTGTTTTTCCTGCTGTTCCGCTAGTTTCACTTGTGCCCACATAACTTTCTCCTTCAGAGCCTTTCGCTTGTCTGCCATCTCTTCCTCGCAATACTTTGCGTATCGCAAGACTTCATCTATTTTCTTAGACTGCCAACAGATTTTATTGTCTTTGATCCACTGACAAATTTCAGGCCTTAACCCGTTGACAAACCTGTAAATGAAGTGGGTCATATCCTTCATCTCGATGTTATCTATACCGCTGTACGTTTTAAACACCTGTAACAGTCTTTCATAGAAGGAGTGCACAGTCTCATCCCTTTCTTGCGTGGTTCTATCTATCTTGGTCCAATCAGTTTCCTTTGCAGGTACCTTTTTCTTTAGGTGTAACATGACCTGGTCGTATTTTCTCATCACCTCATCAGAGGGAGCTCCTGTAACAGGGTCCCTCGTGTATTCTTTATTAGGCCAATCAACGGCAATTTTACATTCGGTCCATAAATCCACAGGCACCACTAGGTCTTTCCATAGGCATTTTTGCACCTTTACAAACCTTTCCACTTGCCTGTACCATTCCACAGGCTTCTCTCGCAATTTTGGAAAGTCATTTATAAAGGACACAATATCCTGTCGGGACCATGGAACGTGCACACATTTTCCACCTGGCACTTCACGCATAGGGTATAACTGCTCTGGCTTGTCAGCTTCCTTTAGAACGAACTCGAAAGACGTCTGTTTGGATCTCCCTCCTTTACAAGGTAACGGAAACTTGATTTCTCTTTTAAAGTGCAAGTGCTTTCGTTATTTAACAACATAAACACATTCGCCACTGTACTCGAGTGTCTAGAAAGAAAGATACTTTTTACTGCAAGTAAACCTCTTCTGTCTACTTTTCACACACTACGGATAGATCTCTTCCGCCTACCCTTCACTCAAGCATTAGGGAACCTACTACTTCTTTGACTCATCCACTTCTTTTCGGGATATATACTAAGTCCAAAGTTTCACTAGCGAACCCCTTTGCTATCACTCAAGCTTCGAGGAACCTGCTACTCTTTCCGATGTGACCCTTACTAGGTTATATCACAATAGAAGTTTTGCCAGCGAACTCGTTGCTATCATTTATTCAATCATATGTACAGAAAACCCTAATTAGTGCTTCCAGTTCTGCCTAACCTGCACTAACTTTCCTCGAGCCACTGACCTCACCACGGCGTGGATTCTCTTTCCACCCGCTATTCAATTCCCCGGGGATTCCAGACAAACACTAAACAATTACTAACGAGTGGGTTAGTACATGAATCAATATAACAATAAGAAAAACAATTTAAAACATTTCATAATTTCCAAAGCAAAACATTTCACGTGATTGATCAAGTCACAAAAAATGTTTTCCTTTTTTGAGGCAATCATTTTCTTGTTTTAGCAGCAATACATTTTTTTGCAGCATCCGACCTTCTTATCTATCTTAACTAGTCCTACCTAACTTTAACTAGTCCTTAACCATAGCTCTGCTACCAGAAAATTACTGATAGTGATCGTAGGTCACCCGGTCAATAATTTCACCATACACGTACCAGGCCCATATACTAAGTTCAATTTATCTCATACATTAATCGGATGACCATACACTCTACTACCAGTAACCCTGAATCCTTTCCTATTTATTACTCGTGTACCCGACTTACCAATCCTCCTTTACGGGTACCTATGACCACAATGGATCAGGGAGCTAGCTGTGAAAGAAAGGCAGACAACCAAAAATACCAACATATACTCTTATACTTTCATTAAATGACCACAAACTACTGGAAAGTTTTAAAAGTTTATCTAGAATTCAGATTCGGAGAGCATACAATTTACTACCAAAAGGCAATCAACAATCAAAATAACAAACAGTACGTAACCATAAAGGAAGAAAATTAAGGCAACCATTTATGAATCTATAGGAAGGTAAGAACAGGGAACATGCTAAGCAGTAAAATCAGGAATGGAGTTTTCAAAAAGGAATGATTATAACTGAGGAAAATTTTCTTTAGACACAACTCTAGAATTTCACTACTGGGAAAATACTATAACGTTTAGGAGATCCTATATATCTATAGGAAGGGAAAGAAGAGGGAACACGCTATGTTTCTAGAAATCTTACTTCGATCAATTCGAGAAAAGAAAATTATAAACCACATCTATATTTCATAAACGGTATGAAGAATTGTACTAAAAGGAAGGGTAACATAGGAACATGCTAGAAAACAGCAATAACGTATTAGCTTTCATTCAGTAGCTTTGCGAAAGCATGGAAAGTCAATTATGTGCAAGAGTATGTCTTTATTAATGCAAAAGACAGAACATAGAAAGTGCAGTATAGAGTTTCAGCACTATATATCTACCTAGAAAGGTGTGAAGACCATCCCTGGCCACGGATCAGTCAAGGACAGGAAAACCCCAAGGAAGGACAGTAATCAATGGGACAGGAAAACCAGATTAGGATCAGGACAGGACCACCAAGGCACGACCAGCACCCGCAAATCGGAAGCAATGCCTGCGCTCCACCCTCTCTGCAGCTATCAGTCAGAACCCCGATTGGGTTAGCGAACTCCCCAGCAAAGTGCTCTGCCAGCACTTAAGGTTTAGTAAAACCTCTTGAGTCTATGGTATATTTCGGACAGAGTGCTCCGCAGCCCTCTGTATCAGTCACCTATTGAGTGCGTTGGGTCAGTGACAGGTCAGCTATTCAGACAAGTCGGACAAATTCTCTAGCTCAGACTAGGCTAGTTATACTGTTTTTGGGTCAGTGTACCACGCCCCAAATGTTGCAAGTGTCAGAATCCCCAATTTCGATTGGTCCCCAGGTAGGATAGGTCAACACACCAATCATCTTTGAATTCTACAAGCCTAAATTTGCATGCTCTGGGACCGCCTAGTGATTTTGGGGTTCTCATGAGACAATCTTCGGAATACAATGGAAAAATAACAAATGTTACAATTTCGGTACAGTCAACTCCATCCTGCTGGGTCGCAGGTCGTGTTCTCAGGAGCATCTTGACGGTGGCTGCCAGCTGGCTGAGTTCCACTGCTCAAGGTTGCCTTCTCTCTGCCATGGCGACATGCGCAGTAGGGACTTTCAAGATGGTTCGCGTCTCCCTCAGACCCCCAACATCGCGGTACATGAAAAGTAAGCGAAAACAAATTAAAACATAGAATATAAATGAATTCACTGTATACCATGAACATCTACTCTATACCCCTTACTGTATAATATACTATTGCGTGAATGATTAGTGCAAACAGACAACAACATAAAACCATCTGCGCAAGCTTCACCATGTGAGTACACAGACAGCCATTTTAGAAGCAAGTGCGCAAGCGCAAAGACTCCCACCAAAACTGCAAGTGCGTCACGTCACGTGAGTGTGATTAACGCATGCGCAGAAGAAAACCCGCCAAGCAGCGGCCATTTTTAGGAACAAGGGTTATTGAGTTAGTAAACACATAGGCAAGCGTCACTAGGACACCCCAAATATCAAAATAAAGGGAAATTAATAAGACGGACAGGTTGGATTACATGATTAAAGTTATTTGAGGTTCTTGAATTCAAGCAAGTCGCGTAATATGCGAAATCTTGCTCCATCACCACTATCCGGGTCTGTTGTTGTTTTTGGCTGGGTTGTAGCAGTTTTTTTCTGTCAATTTTTGAAATCCTGTGTTTGGATTCCTCTATGATATCTTTGGGGTATCCTCTTTTATAGAATTTGGTTGATATTTCATCGATTCTTTCTCCCAATTTGTTGGGGTCCGACGTTATTCTTTTGACACGTGCCATCAGTGAAAATGGGAGATGCTTTTTAAGGTTAGGTTCATGAAAACTTGAAAAATGGAGCATATTGTTTCTGTCTGTAGGTTTTGTAAAGAGATCAGTCTCAAGACCTTTTTCGTTGATGGAAATTTTAACGTCTAGAAAGTTTACTGTTTCATCTGATATTTCCCAGGTCAACTGGATACGTTCATCAATTTGATTGAATTCAGTGAGAACTGTTTGTAGTGTTTCCTTGGTATTCTTCCAAATGATAAATAGGTCATCAATGTAGCGTATCATGAGTTTGAGATTGTCTGTCCATCTCTTGTTGGCAAAGATATGAGTCTCCTCGTAGTGTTGCATAAATATATTAGCGTACACGGGCGCCGCTGAATTGCCCATGGCCATTCCGACTAGTTGTTGATACCATTTGTCTTGGTACACAAAGTAACTTTGGTATAGTGTGAAAAGCATAAGCTCCATCAAGAATGTTTGGAAAGGTACGTCTAAATCAGTGTTTAATAGTGCCTGTTCAATCGCTTCTATTCCCAAAGAATGGGGTATGGTAGTATACAATGAACGCACATCGGCGGTGCAAAGTACCAGTTTGTCTTCTGCATCAAACGTTAACTCTTGTAGCGTGGAAATGAAATGGGTAGCATCCTTTATGTATGTTCTCATCTTTTGTACCGTAGGTTGGAGATATTTGTCCAGAAGTTGGCCTATCGGTTCACGTAAACTACCACATGTAGAGACTATGGGTCTCAGTGGGGGGTCCATGATGTTTTTGTGTATTATTGGTACCATTCTTAACGTAGGACTCTTCGGATGAGATTTTGTGAGGAAGTTCTTAGTTCTGTCGTTGATGATGCCAGCTTCATGTGCTTTCTCGAGAATATTTTGTAAGTTCTTCATAAATTCTCGTGTCGGGTTATTGTCTAACTCCATATAGGTTGTAGTGTCAGAGATGTGTTCCATCACTTTCAATTCATACATATTTCTGTTCATAATAACTAGAGCTCCTCCCTTGTCAGCTTTTGTGCAAATGATTTCACTGTTGGATGTTAATTTCTTAAGGTTGTCCAAATCCTTTTGTGTGATATTTTACCTCTTTTGTTGACATGTTTGATACCGTGAAGGTATTGTTTCACCCTGTTTTCAAATAGGTCAAGTGTTTTGTGGCTGACCGGTGATTGAAAAGTGCTAGCTGGTCTTAGGCCAAGTAGTTGATCAGGTTCAACTTTATTTTGTTGAGGTAATACTTTGTCGAAAAAGTGGCGAAGTCGAAGCTTACGCATAAGTTGGAAGAAGCTTACTTCCAATTTTAGGTTGTCTGTAGTTGTGGTTGGTACAAATGATGTGCCCTTTTGTAGAAGTTGAGTTTCATAAGGGGTAAGGTGGTAGTCACTGATGTTGATGACCAGTTGTTCCAAATCTAAATCTTCTTCCCTTTCTTGTCTTTGATGGTGCCCGTCATGCTTCTCGTGGAAGGTGTTTCTTTCTCCTTTTCTTTTGTTTTGTCTTCTCCGGGGTCTCCATTTTGTGATTGTCCCTGTTCTAAAAAAGGATTCGGTTCAGTTTGGATACTAGTGGTTGGTTGTTGTAGTTGTGTGGTATCCGGGAGTTTAGTAAAAGGTTGAGTTTTCCGTGGTCTTTGGGTGGTATCACTATCTGATGAAGAAGTCTCAGTTTGAGAGGTATAAGGTTTGTTCCTTCTTTTTTGGGCATAGATTTCGGCCCATGTGTAGACTTCTCCAAGTCTATAGTTGAGGGTGTCCCTCTTGAATTTGCGAATTTTTCGTTCGTTGATGTCATTGGTATGTTTTTCCATTTGTGTTTGTATGTCTTCCAATATGCCCTTTAATTCTTCTTCGGACATCATTTTAGATAGTTCTGTTGATACTTCCGAAATTTCTGTAGTTAGCTCTTCAAGTATTCTAGATAATTCTTCAATAATTAGGAGAATCAGATCCAGAGAGCATTTATTAAGGATCTCATACCACCTTTCCTGGAATTTTTGGGAATTTTTACAGAGGGATGGCTTGAGGGCAATTCTGAGGCCCCTCGGTATACGTTGATTACGGTGATATTTTACGAGAGTGCTCGCATAGGGATGGAACCAGTGTCCGACTGGTCCAACACTTGAATTTCATTGTTACAGACGCCGCAGGACCCTCGACGCAACCTATGTAGCACCTACAAATTTGAGAAATTTACTAAACTATCAGAACCAGCTGTGCATCTGCCCTGCCCGTTTTCTCCATAAGAACAGCTCACTCATCAAATATAGGGCAAGGTAAAACAGACAAAATCTCAACAAACCGCCTGGCATATATATATATATATATATATATATATATATATATATATACATATACAATCCCAGCGGGGGTTCACTATACTATGGCATTGACCCAGGGGCATTCTTCATTAAGACCCCTTTACACACTGTTGAGGTAATATATCCAAAAAACGTCTCTCTTCCTGCTTATGGCAGTGGGGTCCGATCCCGGAGGGACCTGAATCTTTTCCAGGACTGACTATTCCTGATCGGTCTCTGAGTGATTCTTTTGATGCCAGTGTGCCACAATAGGGGCACCCAGTTTGCCAGTCCTAATGTTGGATTTATGTTCTCCAATCCTAAGGCGAATCTCGCGCCCGGTTTCGCCATTATATGGTAGCTTGCATGTACATAAGATAATGTATACCACATTGGCAATGCGGCAGTTTGTCATTCTAGTCAGTGAGATGGTACAGACTGATGTAACAATCCTGCTCCCGGTAAGAGCATTGGGGGAGGCTTGACAATTACCACATCGGTGGTTACCCAAAATAAGGTTTGCACCCACAATGGAGGTTTGGGACGGTTTCTGGGGTTCCGGTAACTTCCCTCTCACGAGATAGTTCTTCAGGTTTTTATTCCTCCTAAACGCAAAAATGGGTTTAGGTAGATGATCATGGTCTTTATCCAAGTTAAGGAGGTACCAGCAGGAGTTAATAGCTTGTCGCAGTTTGTTATTAAGATTGGAATGTCTGGTGATACATACAATCTTATCTACAGGGTCACGGTCCTTGGGCTCAAACATTGACTCCCAATTGTAGTATCTGGCCTGCTTAAATGATTCCTTGATAAGTCTGTGCGGATACCCACGTTGGGTCAACTTTTCTTTAAGGATGTCGCCTTGATGAAGGAAATCCTTAATGTCAGAACAATTTCTCCTGATACGTAGAAATTGACTAAACGGGATACTTTCCCTCTGACAGCGCGGGTGGAAGCTACTATTTTGCAGAAGGGTATTTCTTGCAGTGGGCTTAGTAAATAATGATACATAAATTTCATTGTTCTGATGTTCAACCCAAATATCAAGGAATTCGATCCACTCATTACTCGAGTGTGAGGTAAATTTCAGATTGTTATCTGCAATATTAATCCACATGATGTATTCATTCAATGATTCATGTTCCCCCTTCCATATAAAAAAGATGTCATCAATGAACCGGGACCAAGCCCGGACATTTTCATGGAAGGGGGCCATTTCATTGTAGATGTGGATTTGCTAAAAGAAACCCATGTATAAGCAGGCTATGCTCGGGGCACAAGCAGCGCTCATACTCACTCCCTGGATCTGTTGGAAAAAACAGTTATTAAATTCGAAATAGTTCTCATAGAGAACCACTTCCAGACACTCGATGATGAAAGAGGCATTACTTATCTCAGGCTTGGAAGCTAGGATGTCCCGTAGGACTCTAATCGCACCTTCCTGAGGGATATTTGTATATAGAGATACGAGGTCAAGGGTGACCAAGAGTTCTCTATCCTGCAAGTAGGGGATCCCCTCCACTTTAGAGATAAAGGGCCATATGTATCAAAGGGTTTTACCCATTCTGTGTCTATGGGAAAATGTGTTCATACATATGGCCCAAAGTGACCCGTGTCCTTCACAAAAGATTCCAAAGTCGTGACCAAAGGTTTTAAAAATTGGTCAATATATTTTGACAGGGTTTCTGAGGCCGACCCTATGGTGGACACGATCGGCCTAAGTGGGGGGTCGTAAAGGTTTTTGTGAGTCTTAGGGACCCCATAGATAATGGGCATCCTAGTAAAACTCGGAGTCAAGTTTTCAGCTTCCTTCTCACAAATGTAGCCCATGTCTACTGCTCTCTCTACCATACCTAAGATACTGCGTTTTAAGGCAGGTTCAGGGTTCCTCACTATTTTCTTGTAGTAATCGGAAGACGATAAAAGCTGGTTAATTTTATCAACATAGGTAGGGGTGTCGAAAATAACGATCCCCCGCCTTTGTCGCAAGGTTTGATCGTGAGAGATTTATTGGTCTTTAAAGATGCAAGGGTCAGTTCTTCCTCTCTAGATAGAGTCGAAGAGGGTTTCGGGACATATAAGATCCTCCCTAGAATTTTCAGTGTGTTACCAATAAGGGAGATCGGTTTGTAACAGCTTGGATTCGAACGATAACCCTTTTTACATGTATTATTTTAAATTATAGTCAACTTCAGCTGCGGCTTCTCTGCTAAGGCGGAGGAGTGTCACCCCACAGAAAAAATAAAATGGTAATAACACCATGCTATTATTATTTTATTTTTCAGAAGGCTTTGAAGGTGCTGGTGGGCTGCCCACTGAGTAGGGGGATGAGTGATGAGCACTTTCTAAGTGTGCATGACGGTTTGGCCGGCTGTCTTGGGCCGGCCAAACAGCCATGCACTCTTAGCACATTCTCCATCAGTCTGTAATGCACAGCCATAGTGGAGAACAAGCACAGGCTCCCACTGCTTGTCTGAGCGCCAAACCACGGCACTTAGACCAATCACGACGCTGATATCATGCTGGTGACAAAAGTGTCGTAATTGGCTGGGGAAGTCTGCTTCCGGCTGGACCAAAGAGGATGGATGAGAAATGGCGGCTAGCAGGTAAGTACATTTTTTTTAATTCACCCTTCTCCCTGCCCCCGCCGCCCTACCACTACTGCCCTGTAGCAGCTAGAACCGGTCAACTTATACTCCAATTTCATCCAGTTTGTTTTTTTATGTTTTAAATACATACATTTATCACTTTGTAAAATATACTTTTTTACTGATGTATTTTCTGTTACTGTTATTGTATGTTGATTTTCAAACCTTTTCTTTTTTTGAGTATATACAGTTAAAATTAATTATTTAAAGTGTTTAATATTTGTAGAAGCATAACATTTTTATTGCTTTACTGTTAAGTTATATACATGTTTCTCTACTTACCTGTGACGGTGTGAAGTGTTTTTCTCTTCAGTTGGTGCAGCCTTTTTCGGTTGATTTTTTTCTTGGGCAGTAACACTCAATCAAAGAAGAAAATGTAAAAAGAAATTTAACAATACAAATCTTTTATGATTAATCCTCTTTATAATATTTAGGATATTTAATCCAAAATAGAAGATTACTAAGTGCTTAATTAATAGGCTTATCAGTGTGTCTCTGAGAATGCAGGTTATTCCCCAAAATAGCAGTATGAATATACCCTGAATCAGGTCAAGAATCAAATATAGATAATAGGAGATGCCCCCCTATCTGCGATACTTGGAATAAAACACAGAAAGTGGGAGATACCTGGAAGAAGTTGTCCTCTTATTCATTTAAAATGAAACAGAACATATAGAGGAAATATGGTTACGTGATAAATGCTCTCCGAAAGGGAAAACCTTACAGCAGAATTTACTGATATAGCAAGAAACATTTTTGTAAAAATTGTGAATAGTATCCCACATATGGTACACAGAATGGGTGTCTTAAGAGACAAAAAACGTCTACCTATGAAAATGAATGAAGTAATATGTGAAAAACTGTTTTATATCTAGGAAAATGTGTCTCGATACAATTTAGCAGATTGGAGCTGAGATTGACAAAGAGCATGATCAAATAATACCCTGATCGCGTAAGAATGTGGTGGTCCTTATGCCACGAGGGCTCATGGCATCATGAGAAACCTTCAACAAGAAGAATTACTTATTTCAGAATAAAGGGGGTTAAATCATTTAAAACATAGGGAGTAGGAAACCTTTTCTTTCCTCAGATACTTCTAAACCTGGTTACCAAATAGGTCATCATCAGAATCAGTAGCACTTAATTTTAAAAGACAGCCTTTTCTTAACTTTCCTATTTTACATTCAAGTTGGGTCACTTCCTTTGAAAAATCCTGCAGGTGGCAGATTTGAAGTTGGATATTAATAGGAAATCTGCCAAACTCTGGACGAAGTACTACACAGGAATGAGAATTCACTGAAGATGGACACTTATGCCCCCACAGACCACAGTACCAGGGATTTTTTTTTTTTTACTGGGACTACCATGCTTGACATTGTGGTTGCGGACAGGGGAGCAGTGCAATAAAGGCTCTACCCTTGTGTGTCACAAAAATGCAATTTTATACTTGCATTTGAAATTATATTTACTGTGTGCCGTATTTTCGTTAACGTTTGTAAAACATTTAAATGAATTAATAAAATGTATTCACTGTAGAGACTAGAGATTTATACCTCTGTTCACTAATGTTCCGTTTAAACATGAAAGCATGCATTCTTTATTCACACGTTATACCTACACGTCAAGTTATATTTGCATTTGTAAACATGTACTCTTTTACTCACATTTTACATTTATTTCTAGAGTTACACTTGTGCATGCATAACCATGTACTTGAAGTGCACATTAAATGCTTGATTAAATTACCCTGACTACAGTCTTCAGCTGAAATGCATTTTGTTTTGGCTGCACGTTCTTTTTTCTTTGCAGATATTATCATACTTTTCATTAAATAGAGAAAAGCTTATTGTTTGTATTACACTGCTAATAGTGAGGCCTGCAGGAAAAACTTGGCAGTGAGCATGGGGAAATAATAGTCGAAAGATGCTTTCGGTTCATCATGTGCCAGGATGGCAAAGTGTCCAAGGTTGAGCATTGCAGCCCCAACTTGATGCGTTGGGAAACTGAAAGGATGTTGCAGATTCACTTAAGTAATTATTTGATTGCCTCCTGGTGGTGTGAAATGAGAAAGGGTGCTTCTGAATTTCCTGTTTTTAAATTAGTTTTTACACAGTTACAGCCATAAGAAATGTCCTTTAGACTTAGAGTGGTACAGACCTCTCTGCTTGTCATATTCTTGCAAGTGTGACGGGTTATGCTAAACACTTCTTTCTTTTTTCCAAGGCTTCTACTGAAGTCTGATCATGCTGTGACGTGGTCAGGATAGGCCTAGCAGAAACACCTCTCTTTTACACACCGTTACTTTTGACATACATTTGTGTGCGTGACCATACAGGATAACAGTTTCTGAATCTGCAAAGTGAGAAAGGGTAATCTTCCCAAATCCTTACTGCCCATATTTAATTGAGCAAAATATGGAGAGGGTGCTTGTCGTTGACAGGGAGAGACCCCTTACTCCCTAGCCAAAAGAGATTTCCAAGAACGAGTCAGGGCAAGCCAAGAAGTTATCGTTTCGAACCGAGAAAATTCCAATGCAAGGTGTGCAGAGAAGTGATTTTTATTTTTGGGTGTTTGTGACTCACTTTAAGGATTCCGAGTCAGTCTGTAAGAAAGGAGTAACAGCCAACATGTGTTTCGACCCCTTTACAAGGACATCCGGTCTGGGGCTTCCTCAAGGCTGTACGTTTCAACATTACAGGGGACAAAATGACCCACAAACAAATAAAATATAGACCATACATGGAAAGCCAAAAACATGCAGTGTGCGGGCTGAAGAGTGGTCCACAGACATATAAGTACAATATTTATAGAATGATATGGCATTAACAATGATTAGAGGACAATCAAAACATAGATACGTAATTTAGTATGAACTGAGGAGAAAGCAAAGATAAGGAGAGAAATATTGTAAAGTGTTAGGAAAG
Source organism: Lissotriton helveticus (assembly GCF_964261635.1). Taxonomy (NCBI): domain Eukaryota; kingdom Metazoa; phylum Chordata; class Amphibia; order Caudata; family Salamandridae; genus Lissotriton; species Lissotriton helveticus. Next base: position 1,542,675,480 of record NC_136067.1, on the reverse strand, counting down.
AAAAGAATTCAGATAGTCATGTTGGGAGGGGAGGAAAAAAAGGGGAAAAGGACTGTGAGTGAGGAAAATACCCCCGTGTGAGGAAGAGTAGAGAGTGGAGTAGGTCATGGTGGAGCCAGGACCTTGCAAGAATATCAACAGACACAGATGTGGAGTTACGGCAAGATTAGTCATTTGCATTCATATTAAAAGGTTTACATGTGTAATTCTTATAATATAGCAAAAACCAGAAAGGTATAGTATGGAAATATGGCATATTTGAATGGTACAGAAAGAGAGAGAAAAAAAACGAAGAAAGAAAAGAAAGAAAAGTGGTACAGAAGAAAAAGCTAGGGAAAAGCGAAATAGAGGAAATAGAGGAAGTGAAGAGGGAAAAGTCAAAAGAAGGGTGATGAGCGTCAAAAGGCAATGTAATGAGCACGGAGTATATACATGCATAGGCATTCATTAGAAACATACTTCGCTTAACAAAATGAGTCATTAGTCAAGTCACGTGTTCAGACAGTTAATATAAACTATTTTTGGTATGGAGGTCCAGGAAAAGCTATATATACATACAAAGGTGGATACTCCCGTCCCATGTTCAGTATCCAAGAATAATGAGGGGAGAAATCAGAGAGGTACTGAGGTTAACTCAAGAATGGACGCTTAAAAAACCTTGTGAGCTAAGAAATCAGGTCTATATCTATTGTTCCCGTGAACTTGGCGGGCTGTTTGTTTATGTTTATGTTTATGTTTGTACCATTTTTAGAGCGCGCAAATACCCGTGGGTGTCTCGGCGCTAAGATACCGAACCATTGCTGAGGTAATAGGTTAAGCTGGGAAAAGCCAGGTTTTCAGTCTCTTCCTGAAACTGAGGAGGGTTGGGGCAGTTTTAATGTGGAGGGGCAGTGTGTTCCAGAGTTTGGACGAAGAAGTAATGAAACACCTGTCACCCCATGTAGCCTTTTTTGTCCGAGGGACTCTCAGCAAATGTGCTGACGATGAGCGAAGTGTTCTCGGGTGATCAAGGAGGCAGAAAGAAGATCTAAGGAACTGTGGGCCAGTGTCTTTGAGTGCCCTGTAAGTAATACACAGGGCCTTAAACATTATTCGGCTCTTAACCGGGAGCCAATGTAGTTGACGAATGTGCGCAGAGATGGATTTACATTTAGGAATGTTTAAAAGGACTCTGGCCGCGGCATTCTGGATTAGTTGAAGTTGATTTATAACTTTTTTCTGGGCATTTAATAACAGAGCGTTGCAGTAATCGTTTTTTGAGAAAACCAATGTGCTAATCAATGTTTTACCGGCCGATAGTGGGAGATAAGGGAGCAGTTTTTTAATTCTTCTTAGAACATAAAAAGATGAAGAGACCACTGAATTGACGTGATGCTGGAATGTCAATTTGTCGTCAAATATGACACCGAGGTTACGAACCTTGGTGACAGGTTGAGGTGGGTCTCCTAGCTCTAATGGCCACCAGTGGGAGGACCAAATAAGATCCAACCTCCCGAATGTCATCACCTCTGTTTTGTCAGAGTTTAGCTTGAGACAATTAGATGACATCCAGGAGCTTATGGCCTTCATTCCCATTTGAAAATTTACAGCCACTTCAGTCCCGTTGTTGTGTACCGAAAGCACAAGTTGGGTATCGTCAGCATAGGTTGTCAGAGCGATACCGTAAGATTTTATTACTCTCGCTAAGTCCGAAACATAAATGTTAAAAAGTGTCGGACTCAGCGAGGAGCCCTGAGGCTCACCATCTAACATTTCTAGCGCTATAAGTGCTGCCCTGATGATTGTGTTCTTAGGAAGAAACTGGGGGTGTGCATTTCCTAAGTGAGCAAGTTGCACTGTATTATTAGTGTGCGACGGTTGGGTGAATGCCTTGACAACGTAGTGCAAGCGTTATTTTAAAGCGCTCGTAATCTCTCGTGAAGCCTGGTGGCATGCATTAATTTCACGCTTACCATAAAAATATTCTGAACAGGACTGTTGTAGTCCTGTGGAATTGGCTTGTTGTATGTTTTTCTGTGGGGGGGAAACAGCAAAACCCAGGTAGAGGTCAGCATGAGTCACTGGCAGTGGAAACAAGTTGTTACACCGCATCCAGATTCATTACCTCACCTCAAAATGTCACAGGCATAATCCCCTCGCTTCGGGAATCTCAGTCGGCATCCGCATCGGACCACTCCGATCATGGTCTTAAGTACGGTGCTGACGCTTACTGTTTCCGGATCACTACCGACTGATTCCGGGACGGCTCCCGGAGTATGGGCGCCATGTTGGAGTGCGGAAAAGAATTGATGAATTAAGTGATGCGACTGGTTTCCCTCAGTAGGAATAACAACATTCTATAAAAACAATGTCCCCTGAAAAAAGGACCTAATATCAAAAATGCTGGGCAAGATTCTAGGTCACAGTTTTGTGTGCATGTTCACTGAGTGAGCGGATTCTAAGGTTGTCCTACTTGTTCTAGTGGAGAGAGATGTAGAGGAAAACATTTCTCTATTTTTATGTAGGGGCAATAATTCATAGCGTTTGTGGGTTCTAAGGCTGTCCTAGTCGTTATAGTGGAGGTGGTAATGCTAAACTTCTAGGCAGGTCAGTGACCTGAGCTCCCTTTCGATTTGTTCAAAAAGGACCTACTGTTGGTTCATACACTTGCTTGCATATCATAAGGACATATGATGGCCTATGTCCCTGTTAAGCAAGAAGGAGTGTACACCAGATAAAGGGCACCAGGGGAGTGGGATTTAATCATCTCCCAACCACACATGCAATTCCGCATCTTTATTAAGTCCCAGTATGACTGTATTGAACATTAGGATGAGTTCGCTTTCTCTTCTTCTCAACTTTAGTTCGCGGTCTCCTCCACATTTGGCTGGATGTCCCACTTCCAAGCCAAAGAAGGTGAAGTCTTTCTTATGCGGGTGTGTTAGATGAAAGTGTTCTGTAAGTGGATGACCGGTATTGTATTTATGAATATTTCTGTAATGTTCTTGCTGTTGCAGTCTATCCATTCCTTGATGGTGAATTATTTTCTTTGTGGTTAATTGTTATTGTATTGGTCAACTGTGTATAGATAAATTAAAACATTATCAACATAAAGAATGTATTATGTACTGCCGTCAATTTGATGTCTTTTTTAACAGTAAATTGTTTTTAAATGAATTTTATATTGGTTTGTTATAAATAATTTTTGAACATTATCATTGTCTTTCACACAGCTCTTTTCTTATATTATCTTTATTTCATTTAGCTAGTTTCATTGTGATAGATTGTAGATTGCCTGGGAACGTTAACTTCAACTGCATAAAGTATTTGTACCAACACTCACAGTAACACGGTGAAAACACCACAAATGGAGACCACACTAGTTTAGAAAAATAAAATACCTTTATCTAAACTAAACAAGACCAAAACAACAAAAATCCAACATACAGATACTCAGTAGAATGTATTTAAAAAGGGTTGTTGCAAAAAAGAAACTTTTCGATGGTAAATGCGACACTTTTCTCTTAAAGTACCTTAGAGTCGTAACGCAGAACAAACGCAGAACAAACAAAAGGGTCGTAGAGAAGGCGATGCGTCGACTCTTCCTGCGCTACGGTTGTGCCTCGATGCATTGCGACGATCCAGTGTGATGTGTTAAAGTGGCGTCTCTGATGCGATGCAACAATGTGGATGCGACCGTGCGGCGAAATGGGTGGTTTCTCAGCCGCAACAGGCCCTGCGACATGCTTCTCTGGTGATAATCAGTGGCAGCGGCGACACACTTCCTTAGCAATGCGACGGTCCGGTGACAGACTTCTCACTCGTTGCATCGCACTTCCAGCTCCCAGCAGCAAGGGCCTCACACCCAATTACAGACACCTCAGGCCAGGTCAGAACTTCCAGCAAGATAGTCAGGGAAGCTATGAGTGAAGTCCATTTGTGCCTGGGACTTCAGACACAGGAGGCCAGCTCTTCCCCGGCCCTTGGAGACTTTTCTTCAGATGGACACAGCACACAGCAAAGTCCTTCCTCAAGCAGGGGACACAGCACACAGCAACATCCCTTGATCCTTTCCTCAGCAGAAACAGCAAACTGCAGGTCAACCCCAGACACACAGCAAGAGCAGTACTTCTCCTCAGTCTCTTCAGCTGATCTTCTGTGGAAGGGATTCCTCTTGCTTACAAAGTAGTCAAAACTTCAGGGGTTGCAGCTCTCAGATTTATACCCCAAAAGTCTTTGTTCTCTGTGTGTGAGGGGTTCTGGACCCAGTCCAAACCAGTTCTGGGTGCACTCTGCCAGTACACAACGTCTTCCTTGGCCAGTGTGGGCAAGGGTAATCAGACGCACCACAGGAAGTGGAGCCAGCATTGTGGAAGGCAGGCACAGCCCTATTCAAGCCCATGTGCTACTCCTCACACCACTCCAAATACAGATAGGTCTATTCAGCCTAGTGCTGACTCACCCAGACTCCTGGAGTCACCCCAGCCCCTGTCACTCTCAAACCAGACAGTCAATCCACAAACAGGCAGAGTCACACAGAAAGGTTGTACAAGAAAATATCCACTTTCTTAAAGTACTATTTTCAAACACAGGATTTAAAAACCATCCTTCCTAAAACATGTGTCATTAGATTCTGAGTTCAGGGATACCAGACTCCAAGTTTCTATCTCGCTCCTTTGGGAAGATTTACAGGTAAACATGTTACACAGCAGTCCCCATTCTAGCATATGGGCAAGATAGCCTTTCCATAGTGAAACATTAAATTGGCAGTATTTCACTATCAGGGTAAGGCCTAGCAAGTGGATACATTGGCCAGGTCGACATGACAGTTGAACTGCTACAGGCACTGAAGTGGCAGGCCTGAGACCTCTTTTCAGGGTTACTTTTGTGGGTGGCCCAATCCGTGCTGCAAGCCCACTAGTAGCATTTGAATTACCAGCACTGGCACTCTTAGTGCACTTTACTAGGGACCTACTTGTAAAACAAATATGCCAATCATGGTTAACCAATCATAATAACAATTTACACAGAGAACATATGCACTTTAGCACTGATCAGCAGCGGTAAAGGCCCCAGAGTACTATAGCCAACAACCACAGGGCAGGAAAAACAAAGGGAGAAGAAGCAAAAAGTCTGGGGATAACCCGGCAAAAAGGGTAATTTCCAACACCTTAGTATTATGGCTATCAGGATTTGACTCACCATTTTACTTGGCATCCCCGAGTAAAGCAGAACACTCACAGAAGATGGTGCCCCCCTACTGCCTGAATCAAAAGCAAAAACATTCTTCCCTAGAAACAGAAATAGGACCACTCCACCCATTACTACAAAAACCCTTTGAAATTGGAGGCCATCTTTAAATGCTCATCAGACATTGGTATATCTTATCTCTTAAACCACTACAATTGACATAGACACCTTTGGAATGAGTTCCTGATCAGAAGAATACTCTATTCTCCTCAATCCAACTTTACTACCATCAAAGACTTATAACAAATAATCTGGCTTCTACAAATTGCGCATTTCTTCACTATCTTACAATTTTAGAAGATTGATCAGAATCTCCACCCACGATCTTTCACACCACCTGGTGGTACCTTCCAGCAATAAACAATGGACAAAAAACTAGAACCCTCGGGCAATAATGCCTTCACTATGATATACCCCCTAACCTCTCCAAAAATTAATCCAAAAAATGTAAACACCAATTACTCAAAACACATCCTGAAACTCTTATCTCAGACCCCTATTTTTACGCCAACAAGGGAACTCTAACTAATGACCTTATATTTCAGACAAAAAGAGAGCCTAATGAAGACATATCTTATTCTCCATGTTGCGCATTACAGGCACTAGGAAAACACCTAATAGAACACACTAGCCCTGGTGTATAACCGGTGATGGGAACTAGAGGCACAGGGCGCTAGGAGCTAGCCAGCCTCCAACATGAAATTAGAACGCAAATGGGGCTGCTCCTAGTCAAGTAATCTACAGGTGCCTAGAGATGTGTGATTGGTGGGGGCATCCTACAAAAAGTGAAAGACTGGCCTCACACATTACCTGGTGTCATGCTTCATCATAGGCCTGAACATCCCCACACTAATGGACAAAAATTGTTGCAGTATATGGCCACTAACGTAAAGCTTGTGCACCAACATTTTGTGCGCTATGCCCCCACCCTAGAGCACAAACAGGACACAAACTTCAACTGAACAGTTGCAGAAACGTAGTGGCACTTTTAACTAATATCGAGTGATAACACCAGGGGGATCAACCTCCCCAAACCCCCATCTGGGTTATTAACCATGAGCCTCCATAGACCCATCACCATGGTGGGATATGCTTTACACTACTCATATGGTTTGGATATCCTGCCTATACACATGGCCTTTAATAGAATACTCTTGCACACTGGCCGCGTAAATCAATACAATGCCACAGGGAATAGCTCTTAATGCCGAGCGGGAATTATTTAATGGTTAAAAGCCTGCTGGTGTATAAGTCAATAAAGGATTTGGAACCTCTTATATACAGCAAAACGAGTCTCCAGACCCGTTCAGTCCGGCAAAAGTCCAGGCAATGCCTGACTTTGTTCAGTGCCTTTGACGTTCATCTAGCGCCATACGGCAGTACCGCGACTCTGCCCCCGACCACGCCCATTAACTGGGGAAACGATGCAGAGAGCGCACGCAACCAAAGAAGGAAGTCGCTACCACTCACCTCTGGTGAAAACGCCCATAACCAGGCAGTCAGGCACTAGCTAGCGGGGACACCGTATCCCAGTTAGGTGCTACCAATATACCTCAATTGGCACCAATTACACATGCAGGCGGACTATATAAGGTCTCACAAAATCTGCTTCCATTTACCGACGGGGAGGTGAAGCAGATACCACTAGGTTACACGGCAGAAGGCGCATCGAGAGACAGCAAGAGTGTGAATGATGGTGTGGGTGCGTGTATAACGCCCTGATGTAGGTAGTGTCTCTACCTACTCTAGAAACCTATTTAATTTAAAAACTATCCACATTTTTATATGTGAACCTGATCAAGTATCATCAGGTCTGTTTGTATTCTCTCCCACTTTCCCAGAATGTCAATATAGGGGCCTTCCCCCACGACCTTTCATGGAGAAAGTAGGTTAGAGTTCTAGGGTAAGTCATGAGAGACATTTCTCGCAATTCATTAAGAAGTACACACATATATGAGTGACACGTGTCATGCACCTTTTAACCACCACGCATGATATGTAGTGTGGTGATGAATGGTTACTTGCGTAACAACCAGCAGAAACATACATATCATGTCTGTGTTTGTTGTCTGTCTTATTCTACAGGCTAGACTTGAAGTCCCATACCAGTGGGAATAGTGACAATTCATACCCCATATAGTGGTTGATCTTTATTTAATTATTTAATTATAAAGACGGAGCCCTATTACATTTATGGTCCTGATGAATGCCACTTACCCGCATGGTACATTGAGCAGAAAAATGTTGACCACAAACACTACGGTGAAGGGATATTTATTTCCCTAGTCACCGCTCACTTCTTTTAATACCATACAGTTGCCCAATTAATTAAAACTAATCTTTATGACAACTGTAATGGTTTTTAGATCACTTTCACTACCCACAGGCCCCCACTTAGTTTAGAAGTGCATCCCTGTCATTAGGTGTATGCCCGTCCTCTATCAAACCGAGTTTTTAGAGGGCAAGGACGGCCTATGATGAAGCAGGTGGTGCGTGAGGCCAGTACTTCACTTTTTGTAAGATGCCCCCATCAATCATGCATCTCTAGGCACCTGTAGATCACTTGAATAGGAGCAGCCCTATTTGTGTTCAGAAAAATTAGGAAAACGCCTCACAGACTTAGAATATCCATCTCTCCCTCTTCCTTCTGAAGGGTGAATGCTACCATATCTATATTCAACAATGGGATCATTCTAATGGAGTCCTCGAATGAAAAGCTGATCCTAATTGACAAGATCTTCCCTACTCCTAAAAAGGGGGTTTACAACAAGCTCAATCTTCCTACTCAAAATTGCCCTAACGTTCTTGATGAAACACTTTCACCCTCTTCAATGCACATGGCTATTCAAATTTCAATCAGCCCACTTCCGGTCACAAGCGATTACCTCCCGACTCTCGCTACCACCACTCCCACTCCAGAACCATCCTCTCAGTCAGAGCTGGAGAACCTCTCTAGTAATAGTCAATCCTTTTTTTCGCCCCCATACCTGAACTAGTATAGACCCGACTTCATTGAACTTCTTCCCCCATACACCACTTCTAACCTCCCCAGGCGTCCCAGTGAGGGCCGACCAAACACTCTCACAATGCTCCCTGCACATGGAACAACAAAATCCACAAACCTAGATCCCATCACCAAACCAATCTTAGGTCACCCAGATCAAATGACCAGCTCACAACAACTCTCTCTACACCTCCTCCCCTCACATCTAATTATCCTCATGCATATCCTCAACAAAATTGTCCAGATGCATATGCAAACCAGGCCCCTATTAACGACCCTAACTCTCAGTATGGTCCAGCTTATTACTTCTCTCAGCTCCCTGACCTCCTTACCCAACCCACAACTACCCGTAAACAAGATTATTGGGTAATGAGATTCAAGATTGTAGCTTACACCATCTTAAGGATGATCTCTAGAGATTCACATCCATTACCTCTGATCTACGGCTCTCGCGTGGTTCAAATAGTACCACAATATCCAGAATTGATTCCCATGCAGATATGCCCACACTCTATGTTCCATACTTATCCAATCTTGGATCGGATTCTATACGATTTCTCAATGACGCTTATTGCCCTAAGAGATCGATTCAAGATCTATTAAATAGTGAGATCCATGAACTCCTCCTCTCTTATCAGACCAAAAAGAATATTAACAAGACTGAACGGAATCAAATCCAAACCATCCAAGCGAACCCATTCAGAGAACCGAGCTACAATCACAAAGTAGCAAACAATGACAACATCAAGCGCATCAATATATCACAGACGGCCTCTCATCATTCTAATAAGCAGCTGAAGTGCATGCTCTTTAATGCCAGATCGGCAAACAAACACATGGTGGATATTTATAACTTATCCTCTCACCTACGTTTGATATAGTTATCCTCTTGAAAACGTGGTTAAACAGCGCATCTCATCCCATCATCGACCTACTACTCCCCCTAGTCACAAGATCATCCGACCAGATAGACCCAAGAAAACGGGTGGGGTACTAGCATGCATCTACCGCAACACCCTCTCAATATCCCAATTGGAAACAATAGCTCTAACTACATACAAATATCCTAGCATAAATGGCTCCTGAAACAATAAATCCATTTGTAATATGCACACCTTCTATCACCTTCTGGGTAATAACTCATTGTACATTGAACAAATCATGGAAATCATCACAATGAGTAATAATCTTCGAGGGTCCCAGACCTGCCTGGGAGATTTTAACCTACACTAGAACAATCTGAACTACCAGTCAGTGAATAGCCTAAAGGCCTTCCTTTTAAACCATGAGCTGTCCCAAATTTGTGATAGGACAATTCACAACAAGGATGAGACTTTGGACCTTACAATCTCAAAGATGGACAACATTGGAGTCCCTTAGCCCCTGAGACTGGACAGGCCATTATCGCATCACCTTCCTCATCAATTCAAGGGTGATGCAGATGAAAGGGCAACCGAAGAAAATAAAACATTGGAAAAGGAATCTTCGTAGTATACACCACAATTAACTAACTACCATTTGCAATAATACCTTGTTTCCACAGACCAATATGGATAATGTCAATGACCTCACAGATTTCTATAATACTTCCATATTGGAAGCCATGGACTCTGTTCCCCTTCCACAAAAAAACATATCCAATAAAAAATCAAAGCCCTCGTTCAACGACAACTTGAATAGCGAAAGACGCAATCTAAGAATAGCAGAAAGAGCCTGGAGATCTTCCCCATCCTTGGAACTTCTAAAACCCTTAAGATCAACTAGGAACACATATAACAGAAGAATAAGACAAGTGACAGCTAATTTCTTCAGTGCACAGCTTCACCAAGCCAGAAATAGGTCAAAAACTATTCAAAATAGTCAAGCAGCAATCATGCAATGCATCAAACCCGCTAGCCACCGAATCCCGCACCCTTCCAAAGTGTGAAGAACTGGCTGCCTTCTTCATGGAAAAAACTACAAAAATAGAGAATGAGCTACAACTAACGAATTAACTACTACCGGCTGCCTCATCCAGTTTTTCATACACCTCCCAGTATACTGAAGGGAGTGACCCATCCAGGCACCCCTCCAAAAACAATACCTCTTGGCATACCTTCTCAACAATCACCGAAAGAGACATCTACAACATCGTTTCACATTAAACCCATCTAATCACTTCACTGACCCTCTACCTCCGGCTATATTCAAAGAGATCAAAGCATGTATTCCCCCCCTGTGGACTAAGATTGTAAATGCCTCACTACGTCAAGGCACTATCCCTGATTGCCTAAAATCAGTACAAGTAACTCCTACTTTAAACAAAAAACCAACACAGACTGCTCTGATCCTATCCTTAACATTCCTATTCTAGCAAAGCTCTTAGAAAAATGTGTCCAGATCCAACTCTGCAATCACAGACAACTATCAACTCCTTGATCAATACCAGTAAGGGTCCCTTCAAGGTCACAGCACTAAATCTGCACTTACCCATGTCATGGATGACATACTAAAAAGGTTGGATTGAAATGAATCATGCATTCTGATACTGCTTGACTTAACGGCCGCCTTTGACACGGTCAACTATGATAGTCTACTGAAACTACTGGAACAAAGGATGAGCCTATCAGGGGTCGTATTGCAATGGTTTTCCTTATTCCTCCAAAACAGATCACAGAGAGTCAAAATGAACCAATCTCTTTCTAAGCCCCACACGATTGCTCTGGGTGTTCCACAGGGATCTGCTCTCTCACCCATTCTTTTGAACTTATTCCTGGAACAACTAGCAAACCACTTAAAATCTGCTAACATCCATTATCATATGTATGCTGATGACACTCAGCTGTATCTCAAAGTCGCCTCCCCAGAGGACATTATATTCCTCAATTTCACCTTGCAAAACACACATCTCAGGCTCATAGATAACCATACGAAACTTAACGCTGCCAAAACTGAATTCCTTCTCATCGCACCACTGAACAACATCCCCAAGATTGAGCTTTGGTTGACATCTTACAGCCCTTAACTACTCTCCTCACATCATAGACTCTGCTAGATCCTTGGGTATTCCATTAGACACACATCTGAATATGCAGGAACACATTAATGCTGCCACCAAAGGGGAGAATTACCAACTGAGCATTCTGCGTAAACTTAAACCCTACCTTCCACATGAAGACCTACAATAAGTAGTCCAAGCTCTTGTATTGCCCAGACGGGACTATGGTAGTGCCACACTATGTGGGTTACCTCAATACACGTTAGTCCCTCTAAGAGCCTCCCTCAATGTGGCAGCCGGACATGCCTGCGGACCAAAAAGAAATGCACACATCTCCCCGGCCCTAAAATTCCTTAACTGGCTACCGTATGAAGCAAGAATCCTATTAAAAATTGCATGCTTGACACATAAAGCGCTACATTTCATTACCCCCAGATATCTGGCTCAAAAGCTAAAAAAAAACAATAAACCCACAAAAAGTAAACGGGCTCCAGAGATTTCTCAGATGTAGCACCTAAGATACGGAACTCTCTACCATCGGATGTTCGCCTAATCTCCTCTACCGCCTCCTTCAAAAAAGAAGTCAGATCTTTTTTGCTGACTTTGAGCCAAATGTATCAAACCATTATGTGTATGCAAATGGAGAGATTCGCAGAATCTGTCCCTTTGCGAATGCAAATTTGCTTTTCCGATGTTGCAAACCCGATTTTGCTATTCGGTAACCTGTTACCGAATCGCAAAATGGGTTTGTGATTCGGTATTAGGAAGGGTCGTGTTCAGGGCGTCCCTTCCTAATACCGAATCGCATGGGTATGTCTGAATGTTTTGTGACCGCAATTGCGGTTGCAAAACATTCACATTTTACCACCTACTTCAAGTAGGTGGTAACCCATTCGCAAATGGGAAGCGGTCCCCAAGGGACTCCTTCCCCTTTGTGAATGTTTGTAAAACCATTTTTAAGAACAGACCACTGCCTGCTCTTACAAAATGAAAAGAACACTTTTCATTTTTCTTTTTGTAAAGCACCTTGTTTTCCTTTAAGGAAAACGGGCTGCTTTACAAAAATAAGAATTGCTTTATTTAAAAGCAATCACGGACATGGTGGTCAGCTGATCTCAGCAGGCCACCATCCCTGTGATTTTTGCGATTTCCAAGGAGTCGGATATTGCGACCTACCTCATTAATATTCATGAGGTAGGTCATTTGTGACCCCCCTAGGAACAGCAAAAGGTGTACTATACACCTTCATATATTCCATTTTGCGATTTCCTAATTGCAAATCCTTGTGATTCGCAATTAGGGAATCACAAAATGAAAACTTCATACAGCCTGGTGTATGAAGATAGCATTTTGTGATTCCCTAATTGAGAATCACAAGGATTCGCAATTAGGTTTCCTGGGAGATTGCTCCCAACCTTCTTTGACCAGTCCTTGAGGTCCTCTCACTGGGTGTCCATAGAGAAGCTCAAAGGGGATGAACCCTAAAGATTTCTGTTGCACCTCACGGTATTCAAAGAGCAGGCATGGGCAGAGGACGTCCCACTTACGCCTCATAGGTTCCTCAAGACCCATAATCATGCCTTTTAGGGTTCGGTTGAATCTCTCAACCAACCCATTTCCTTGGGGGTGGTAAGGAGTGCTAAACTTGTAGGTTACCCCACACTCCTGCCATAGGGACTTCATATACTTGGAAATGAAGTTTGTACCTCGGTCAGACACTACCTGTCTGGGGAATGCCACTCTGGAAAACATTCCCATCAGTGCCTGTCCCACGACAGGGGCCGTTACTGTCCTCAGAGGTATGGCATCCGGATACTGGGTGGCATGGTCCACCAAGACCAGGATGAACCTGTTGCCCATGGCTGTCTTGGGGTCCAGTGGCCACACAATGTCAATACCCACCCGTTCAAAGGGAGTGCTGACAACAGGGAATGGCTGGAGAGGAGCCTTCTGCTTTCTCCCACTCTTTCCACTTGCCTGGCAAGTGTGACAGGTCCTGCACTGAGTGTCTGAACTCTTGCGCATTTGGGGCCAATAAAAGTGGGTGACAAACCTCTTAAAGGTCTTGGCCTGTCCCAAATGTCCTGCTAATGGCACATCATGAGCCAGCCCCAGTAGGAAGGCTCTGAAGCGCTGAGGTACCAGCAGCACATGGGCTGACCCAGGCTTAGCAACCTTAGGCTCTGTATACAGGAGATCATTCTCCCAGTAGATCCAATGTGATCCAGACTCATCACCTGCTGCCTGGTCTGCAGCCTGCTGCCGCAGACCCATAAGAGAAGGGCATTCCTTCTACTCCTTGCAGAACTCTGCCTTGGAGGGTCCTCCTTCCTGCTGTCAATGGGTCAGCTCAGGCAGGTTCCCCAGTTCAGCTACATGTTCACCTGTAGGTTCCAGGGCATCCCCTTCAGGGTCTGCCTCCTCCTGGACTGTGAGAACTTCAGGGGCTGGTTTCCCGTGCCCCCTGCCTATTCTCTTCAAGGCAGGCACCTGGGCCCCCCTCTCAGGCTCCAGGTCCTCTTGAACACCCTTACTGGGTGCCATGGACTGTGTGGTCACACGCGCCCAGTCAGGCAGACTCAACATCTCCAAATGAGCACTTCACTCCACCTTAGCCCAAGGTGAGCTCTCCAAATCATTCCCTAACAAACAGTCAACAGGTATGGCTGGCCTCACAGCTACTTGAAGAGTACAAGAGGACCCCTCCCCCACTAAAAGGGAACCTGAGCCACCTTGCAGTGGCTCTCTGTGTTGTCAGGGGCAACAACTGGGTAAAATGCATTGGGGTCAACCTGCTCTTCAGACACCAGGTGACACTTTACAGCTGTCACACTGGCTCCTGTGTCTCAAAGAGCCTCCGCTCTATGGCAATTGATGGTCACCCACTGCCTGTACTTCTTAGTGTTATTAGCCAGTTGGGTCCTGGGGACCTCCTCACAGTCTCCTAAGGATACAAGGGACATCTCTGCGGGACCCCACCCACCTTTGACCACCATCTCCTCCCCCACGGCTACACTTGCCATCGTCCGGGGTGGAGCACCAGTAGGTGCTGTATTTCCAAACTGTGGGCACCGGGGATTAACAGACTTATGGCCCACTTCACGACATGTGAAGCACCTCAGGGGTCCCCTGGTAACAGGTCTACCTGTCGGGCCTATTGCTTCTTTTCAGGGGGACGCTGAGAACCTTTCCCTTGGATCCCTTGGCAATTACTTTGGGGCACTTTTTGGAACTCCCTCTATTTACCCTTGTCACCCCCCCCCTCTTCTGTGGGGACTCGGCCCACTCTTGGCTGAGTCTTCCATGTGAACCTTGTGGACCCGGGTGCTCACCCAGTGGTCCGCCTCCTCAGCACGCTTCCTAGGGTTAGCCAGCCTTCTATCAGTCAGGTGCTGGCGTAGCTCTGGAAAACAGTTGCTTGACAAGTGCTCCCATGCAATTAAATCAAAGAGCCCCTCAAAATCATTAACTTTGCTATCCTTCACCCAACAATCCAACGCTCTACAAAAGATATTTACATATTCTACCCATGTGCTTGACTCCAACTTCTAGCAATTTCTAAACCTCTGTCAATACAATTCAGGAGTCAACCCATACCTGGACATCAATGCATCTTTCATGTGGCTATAAGAATTATGGACTTCTGAGGGCAAATCTAACAGTGTTTCCCGCCCCTCACTAAGGAACCGTCCCCACAACCCCGCTCCCCAATCCTTCTCAGGGACCCGGAGGGAAGACATGGCTACCTCATAGCCCCTAAACCACTGCCCAATGTCATCATTATTATAGAATTCTCTCACCACATCTTTAGGAATGTACACTCTAGCTTCCACAGGCATTGACCATGTGCTGCCACCTGAAGGAGTAATATCTAATCTCCTTGCTTTCAATTCCATCTCCCTTAAACTTTTCTCATGATCCAGTTGCATTCTCATTTCCTCTAGGGCACATTTCCTATTCTCTTACTCCAGTTGCCCACCCAACTTGAGCTTGGCCAGATCCATTTCATGCATCCTACATCCCTTTCTGTCATCTAACTCTTCTGGTAACAGGCCTTTGGCAGAAACAGTGCTACCCACCGGGGAGGTTGCTCTACTCTCCCTGGACCAGATGGCTCACCCAGCTGCTCATCTGCATTCTCAGCCCAAACCTCATTCTCAGGGGTGTTCCTTGCTTCGACTCAGGCCCTCAGGGCCTTTTGGAACTCATCCTTCTTGCAGAGACCGGTCATTGCAACTTAAAATTTTCTGCAGAAGTGCTTAAACTGTTTAACATTGTAGCAGTCCAGTTTCTCCTCTTCCCGCTCATAATAAACAGATGCTATGGATCCTGATTTCTCCATGGTGGTTAAACTTGTCAGTTCTTGGCAAAAATAGAAAATCCCAGGAAAAACAATCTACCAAAAGTATGCGGTCGCGTTTGGTCTGCCCTCACTAGTAGTGTTCACCAATCACTGTATAAGAGTCACAAATGCAAGTCCAAATCCTCACCGCTGACCACCATTGTTAGATTTGGGGGTCTCTAGTTGGCAGAGGTAGGTACCTTTGTCCAAATAGGGACCATTGCGTCTAGTCAGGGTAAGGGGGTACACTCCTAAAATAACCCCTTGGTAGCTTGGCACGAGCAGACAGGTTTATCTCAGAATCAGTGTGTAAAGCATTTGTGAACACATACAGTAACCCAGTGATAACACTGCAGATGGACACCACACAAGTAAGTTGTAGTATAAAAATAAGTATTTTTATATAGACTTAACACAAGACCACAAATGACAAAAACCCACAATACTGTACTTTAAAAATGGTAGAATCAGCGTAGTTCTCTTAAGATGTAAAGTGCGACACTTTGAGTTCAATGTACCTTTGGATGCGTAACGCTATATAACGAAAGTGTTGCAGGGAAGGTGATGCATCGGTTCCTTACACGCAAGAACGGTGATGCGTCGGGTCCCTACTTATGCGTAGGGGATGCATCGGTTCTTCTCGGCGTGGGGAGGTGATGCATCAGTTTCTAACAGCGCTTCCATGGCGATGCAACCAGCAGCGCCCTGATGCGATGAAGATCCGGTGCAATGAACAAAAATGGCGTCTTCTCCTTGATGCGTCACGTGTGTGCACGTCCGAAGGTCGTGCACGTCCGAAGGTCGTGCGGCGACCCAACTATTCATCTGAGCCGCGACAGGCCCTGCGGCACGCTTCCCGGTGATGCGACATCGATCCTCTTCTCCGGCGATGCGAGGCACTTTGGCAATGATGCGACAGCTGCAACGGTGACACGCTTTCCCAGCGATGCGACGACAGCAGCGGCGACACGCTTCTCCGATGATGCGGCGGCTTCTGGTGCGACGTCGATCCTCTTCTTCCGGCGATGCGAGGCGCTTTCGCGTTGTGAAGAGGCAGCAACACGCTTCTTTGTGAGTCCAGCTCCTTGTGACACGCAGTGCCTCAGAAAGCCCAACACAACTGCAGGCACTCCCAAAGAACTCTTGGGGAGCTGGTGGGTGAAGTCTGTTGTCCCTGAGACTTCAGTAGGAGGCAAGCTCTATCTCAAGCCCTTGGAGATACTTCACAAGTTGAATGAAAGTAGCACAAAGTCCTTTCTCCTCTCTTTGGCTGTCAGGCAACCACTGCAGCCCAATCCCTCGCGCTCAGGGGGTAACAAGACATAATATCGAAGCAAAAATATAGAATGGACATAATATTGAAGTAAAAATATAGAATGGACAAAATATCGAATGAACACAATATAGTAGTTAAAAATACCGAATTGAAGATAAGTAATATCGATTGTCAAAATATCGAAGTCAAAATATCGAAGTATATAATATAGGCATTTAAATATATCGAATTTTTAATAATATCAATTTTTTTTCCAAGTGTTTTGTATGTTAGTATATGTGTGAAAAGTGTATATTATTTTTGTAATGTATGTTTAATTTTTTTAAGTAATGAATTTTGTGTTATTTAATTTTTGCGTGATTTAATTCTGTAGCGGGTTGTGGGTTTATAGGGGAATAGGGTGGGAAGTAATTTGATTATATTAAATTAAATATTATTTTTAACAATTATTAATTATTTTTTATTCAATTTTGCTTTTTAGTTCTGTAGCGGGTTTGGGTTTATAGGGGAATAGGGTGGGTAGTAATTTAATTAATTAAATATTTGTATTTATTTATTGGTATTCATTTTGAATTTATTGTTAATTATTTTTAATTGGTAATTAATTTTTATTAATTGGTAATTCATTTTTATTAATTGATTAATTGATAATTATGTTAATTTTATTAATTTATTTTCCGTAGCGGGTTGTGGGTTTATAGGGGAATAGGGTGGGAAATAATTTAATTGTAATTAAGTAAATATTTTGTATTTATTTATTGGTATTGATTTTTGATTTATTGTTAATACATTTTTAATTGGTAATTAATTTTTATTAATTGGTAATCGTTTTTATTAATTAATTCATTGATAATTGTGAAAATGTTATTAACTTATTTTCTGTAGCAGGTTGTGGGTTTATAGGGGAATAGGGTGGGAAGTAATGTAATTGTAATTAATTGCATATTAAAAATACTTTTTGTGTATTGATAATTAATTTACTGTTAATTAATTATTAATTGGTATTAATTTGTATTAATAGTTAGTTTTTGTTATTGAAAATTAATTAGTTGTTAGCCTAATTAGGAGTTGGCCTAACGGCTAGGGCGCGCGACCTCGGACCTGGGGACCTGGGTTCGAGTCTCGGTAACGACGCCAAAAACCTCCTGTGATTCTGGGCAAATCACGTAATCTCCCCGTGCCTCCCCGTGTGTCCGTCCTCATGTAACGTAACTGGTGCTATGTAAAGCGCTCTGATACCTGATTCGGTTCGGGTCTAGTTCGCGCTATATAAAACTCTGCAAAAAAAAATAAAAAATTATGAATAAGTAATTGATTTTTAATAACCGATATGTATTTGTATTTCTAATTAATTATTTATTACATAATATTACATTGGTAATTAATTTAAATTAATGTTTTATTGGTATAGATATTTAATTTATGTTTATTAATATAATAAATCATTACTTTCCCTACTGTTAAACTCACTGGAGTGGGAATAGTAAGTTTTACCCCTACGCTATCCAACGCTTACCCTACTGTTGCACTCACTGGAGTGGGAATAGTAATTCTTACCCTCCCGCTATCCAACGCTTTCCCTACTGTTGCACTCACTGGAGTGGGAATAGTAATTTTTACCCCTATGCTATCCAACGCTTTCCCTACTGTTGCACTCTCTGGAGTGGGAGTAGTAATTTTTACCCCTACACTATCCAACGCTTTCCCTACTGTTGCACTCACTGGAGTGGGAATAGTAATTTTTACCCTCCCGCTATCCAATGCTTTCCCTACTGTTGCACTCTCTGGAGTGGGAATAATAGTTTTTTACCCCTACGCTATCCAACGCTTTCCCTACTGTTGCACTCTCTAGAGTGGGAATAGTAATTTTTACCCCTGCGCTATCCAACACTTTCGTTACTGTTGCACTCTCTGGAGTGGGAATAGTAATTTTACCCCTACGCTATCCAACGCTTTCCCTACTGTTGCACTCTCTGGAGTGGGAATAGTAATTTTTACCCTCCCGCTATCCAACACTTTCCATACTGTTGCACTCACTGGAGTGGGAAAAGTCATTTTTACCCCTACGCTATCCAATGCTTTCTTTACTGTTGCACTCTCTGGAGTGGGAATAGTAATGTTACCCCTACGCTATCCAACGCTTTCCCTACTGTTGCACTTTCTGGAGTGGGAATAGTAATTTTTACCCTCCCGCTGTCCAACACTTTCCCTACTGTTGCACTCACTGGAGTGGGAATAGTTATTTTTACCCCTACTCTATCCAACGCTTTCCCTACTGTTGCACTCACTAGAGTGGTAACAGTAAATGTTACCCTCCCGCTATCCTACGGTAAAAATATTGTATATTTTTTATTAATATTACGTTAATATATATATATGTATTAAAAAATAAAATTTTATGTTTTTTACTTACATTAATTATTTATTAATTTTAAGGTTATTTAAGTATTTTAAGTATGTTTAAGTTAATTATATTTCTTATTTCATTAATTTTCAATTAATTTTAAGACATTAAAGAAATCGATATTTTGACTAACTATATTTTTTACAACGATATTTTTGATTCAATATAATTGTACTTACCTGCTTGTAGATAGGAATTCGATATTTTTGCATTCTATATTTTTTAATCGATATTTTGGTAAGACTATATTTTGGTATTCTACATCATGTCAGTGATCCCGCTCAGGGATAGTCTCTCCTCAGTCTCTCTGGTTCCTCTCCTCAGCAAAGGTTTCTTCTTGTTTCCCAAAACTGATCTAAAGTTCTGTGGTCTGGGCCCTCTCTTTTATCCTCATTTTCTCTTTGTTCTCTGAAGGCAGAGAGGCCTTTGCCTAGTCCAAACCAGTTCTGGTCAGTCCTGGAGCGCTTTGTTGACAAGACTCTTTCTTTCCTTTCACAGTACAGGCCAAGGACATCAGACGCACCACAGGAGGTGGAGCAAGCATTGTGGAGGGAAGGCACAGCCCTAATCAGGTCCCAGGTGCAACTCCTCCCACCCATCTACATGCAGATCTCTCTATTCAGCCCTGTGCTGACTCACCCTGTCTCCTGGAATCTCCCAGCCCCTGTCACTCAAACTCCAGACAAGAAATACACAACCTAGCAGAGGCAGGCTTGGATGGTTAGACAAGAAAATACATACTTTCTAAAAGTGGTATTTTCAAACATAGAATGAGAAATCTAACTTCATAAAAAGATGTATTTTATCATTCTGAGTTCAGTCATACTAAACTCGAATTTCCACCTAGTTCCCTGAGTCAGTTAGGATTCTAAGATGTAATAATCAAACTGCCATTATGGCCTATGGGGAACAGAAAGCCTTGCAATAAGGAAAAACGAGAATGGCTGTAATTCACTATTAGGACATACCACAGACGCCAAAGCATGCCCTACCTTTTACCTACAATGCACCCTGCCCTTGGGCCTACCATAAGGGGGACTAATATGCAGAAAAAGGGAAGGTTTAGGGACTGGCAAGTGGGTGCACTTGCCCAGTCAACGTGGCAGTACCAGACTGCATCTATAACCCGCAAAAACACATGAGGCAACAGCAAAAAATGGAAGGGAGACCCACGCCAAGGTGCCAAGTCTAACACTGTACAACAGCAATGACACCTTCTATGCCCCCCAAAGAGAGACCCTTGTTAGATGGCCCCATATATGACTTATGTTCAGAAGAGAGAAGGGAAGTTTCTTTGTGGAACACCTGTTTAAACCAATCTGTTTATTTATTGTTGTGGCTATCTCAATTCTGTATCTCATTCTGTTGCTTCTAAACCTACTGAGATATTTCAGCTTATCTGCCCTATTGCAGTGCTTTTTGAATTTATTATTCTTTTGCATATATACTGTATTGATTGGTAATTCAAATAAAACCCTTTATTATATTCCGGGATTTCTGATCCTTATTATGAAGTCACATTGGCTTCACATGTTTGAAATGTATTGTTGATGTCTTCTCCCTTTCAATGCTTCATGTCAAACATCAAAGGTCCATACGACCAATGGGGAAAACTCTTTGATGATTTGACTAAGAGATCACATTGCAAGGCTCAGCGCTCTTTCAAAGCATGGACGATTAATAGGGCATCTCGCCTACACTGTTCCCGCTGGCATCAGTTCTGCTTAGTGGTATTCCAGAGGTTGCAACTAGTATCAACTCCACTTTTCAGAAAACCAGAGCTCCTAACCTATAACTGAAATGAGGGAACTAAGAGGATTGGACTTCTGCCCATTTTTGGTTAATGTCCTGGCATCACCCTCCTCTACCTCTGCCTTCCTGCACATAAACAATCATTAAAGGCGTTTTGCTCTTTCTATGTGTTTAATTGAATATTTAATATTACTTCAATATATTCTAGATATGTATTCACTATCTGCTTATGATATATGCTAAACTATTTATTTGCTTAATTTGATCATATTTGTTTTGTTCAAAACAATGTATGGTTTAAATTTTCCCCAGAATTTGTTTTTTCCATAAAATATAATAAAAGAATGAAATAAATGGAATAAATTAATAATTAAATAATAGAAACAAAAGAATATTGGAAATTCAGAGATTAAAACAGGGTTGGTTCCCTTTCTAATTGGAGTGCACCACTACTGAGTCAGATGATCTTGGATATGTTTCGGCTCACACTCCCTCTTAGTATCTATTTCATGCTCATAGCTGGCCCTCTATAATTCCTCAAAAATATGCTGATATAATTAGCACAGGTTCTACATACATGTATTTGTCACTGCTTGGCCCGTTGGCATTTTGTCACCACTTTCTGTGGATTCCTCACAGCACCACCTTCTAATGTGACTTGTGCTTCTTTAAGAGGCGAACCAACTGACACATCTCTTTGCTCCCTAAGCTGAATGTGAAAGCACACATCTTTACACATGGAGAGTTTTGGACATTTCTGTCTGGATAGAAAGAGATAGTAGGACTATGACACCTAACCAATGATTGTTTCCGTAGCACACTGGAAACGAGGATGGTGACCAGCAGAAGCACTTGTATCGAAAGGTAAAGTTTTGGAGAAGGGAGATGAAGCTTGGAACTTTGCTCCTTTCTAAATATTTCTAGAAATCGGGAGAGGGTAAAGTGACTTTTTCCAAGAGTTCTTTGGAAGAAAGTGTGCCTCCATTCCACTTCATTGTTTGTCTTTGCTATTTAGGGAATTCTGCTGTCATTGATGTTCCATATTATCAGGAACAGGGGTCCCTATGTTAAGTAATAAAGCACAGAATTATTTCTTATATTACAGACTTTATGTTTTGTTCAAAACAGCAAATCGTAAATGAATCCAATCAGTACAATTTAGTCAGGCAAAGAGGTATTTGGTGGTTATTCTGGTATTCAATGGCCCATAATACGTGTATCATCATTAATAGACACTGCCCATATATCCAATAGTAATCTAATCAACATGGGTCTAGTGCCCAATGTCCATGACGTTTCAATCCCGTAATGACCATCGGGACTGAGTGTAATGGTGGCCTGAGTCAAAGCAAAACTGTCACAATAGGCATTGTAACAATGTAAGCCATTTGAGACCAATGATCAGAAGGCTAGCATTGGTCTTTTTGATCGCATCTCCCCGACCTGCAGCCGCCTGGATTATCCAATAGTGGAGACATTTCTCTCTTTTGAAGTTGAGACTCTTCTGCTCTGATTTACTATTTTGTACAATAGGAAAAGTCTGTAAAATAAGAACAAGTTCTGTACTTTTTCACTTACCATAGGGACCAGTGTTCCTGGTAATATGATTCTACCCCAGGTCCCTACGGATTCTTAGTTTTTTCCTTGTTTTGTGTAATACGTCTTAAATGTTCCAGCATGGACTGTAATACTTGGGTGGGAATCTGTTGCTGGACTGGTGCATAAAACCAACCCATGAATTAATGCAGTATTTTTTTTTCATGTTGTTGGTAATAGGGGGATTCAGTTACCAAGTGATAATGTTTAGTAACGTCTGTTACAAGGATGTATGCTTTTTTATTTTGTATGCAAATTCTAGGTTAGTTCCATATCCTGCTACCATATGATCTGGTTAAAGTGATTGGACCCCTGAATTGCAGTGTGGTGGGTAAAGCTTACGTATGGTCGAAATTGTTTCCTGTTCAAAATCTATGATGATTGTTTGTGAGCTATAGTTGTAAGTTTCTTGTTTTATATGAGTTAGCATTGCATTGTAAGTTGCAGTTTGTTTGTTAGGTAACGGTGTATATTGTATACACTAATTTTGATATTGAAATGTATTGTGTATATTTGGCTGAACGGTGGAGGGTGCAATTCAAAAATGCCATCCTTCATTCATGTGTTACATTGCGCGGAGGTTAGTAAATTGTTATTCTTAGCATAAATATCAGTATTTTCTCATTATTGAGTTTGTCACATAGTGAGAAGATGTCCCATTTCTGTGTAAATAATAAGTGCTGAGGTATTTTTATTTTTTAGTATTTTTAAAACTTTATATTACTCTTTCCTTTGCTGTTCTAAGTGTACTGGTAATTAATCTTTTTAGGATTATTATGCCAGTGAGTTGGCCCATTGCTTATTGTGGAACAATTGCTGTAGTATTTTTAAGCATTCTGTTGGCTCTTGTGAGCTGATACAGGCTTATTTCAGACCCTGTTAAATACTTCTATCTTCTGTTTCAGTAAGACTTGGGGGATGATTATGTCCCTTAACATGTTCAACTATATTTTCAGAACAAGCCTGGTCACAGCATGCGTTTGAATGAACTTGGTGTTTTTCAGGGTGTTTTCTCACTAGTTGTGCTCTCCTTACTGTAAGTAAACCCTCTATAATTTAAACACAGCTTTCATTTTTTGAGATTTGATGTTTTTTGGTCTTTCCAAATTTTAACTATATGGGTTTAAATTGAAAATACTGGACACATCCGTTACAACGCAGTCATTACATTGCACTGCTTTTACAACGCAACTGTTACAATGCAACTGCCTTTATATTGCATGCCATTACAACGCATATCACTACAACGCATGCCATTACAACGCATACCTTTACAACGCACACCATTACAACGCATTATAAGATAAGTAATGGAGAATTTTTTGTTTTAGGGTGGTTATGGGTTTTGGGGTAGATGGGAATAGTAATGTTTACTCCTACACTGTCCAACACTTTCCCTACTGTTTCACTCACCGGAGTGGGAATAGTAATTTTTACCTCCAAACTATCCAATACTTACCCTACCGTTGCCCTAAAAGTATTAGGCGTTGTAATGGTATGCATTGTAGTGGTATGGGTTGTAATGAAATGCATTGTAATGGTAGTTTTTAAAAATGTGCTACAATGGTATGCGTTGTAAAATTATGCAATTTAATGGTAGATGTGATGTAAAAACTGCATTGTTAGAGCATGCATTGTAATTGTTTGCGTTGTAACATCATATGTTCAGAAAATACACAGTACACCCATCTTGTGGACTAAGATACAGTCTTATATGTGAATTATTTAGGAAGGTTCTATCAACCTTCTATCATTTTCTGGCACTCCAGTAAATTTGTAGGATAAAGGGTTCTGTCTAAGTATACACCTCTACCTTGAGGTACCTCAATTTAGATTAGTGGAGTGACCTCTCTTTCAAACCTAGTCCAGCCTTGTAATCCTTACACATCCCATAAAAAGCAGACGCCCCTGGCTTTGTAACTAAGAGAAAAATATTTCTGCATGTTGGTATTCTCACCACACGGATCCCAAATTCTATCTTGAGATGGCTCTGTCATTCTTGGGGGAGGAATCACAGATGTGATATCACAAGTGACATCAGAGACCATCATAATAAAGATTAACCTCTGATGTCAAGTACCCAAGAACCAACAAACTAGTCAACATACATGGAGGTGACTGCCTCTGGAGAAACTGTGCTTTGTAACAAAAGTGTGTCACAGTAAACTTTATAAGAAATTTTTATGGGTGGGTGCACAGCTTTATAAAATAACGTGAATTGTAGAAGGTGGTTAGTATATGCCAAAAAGTGGGTAGGGCATAAGTTGTTGAAGCTGGCATTAAAGGGAGAAAATGCAAATGCGAAGAGTAACAAGCTGTGTGGAAGCACAGATCCTGGGTTAGCCATAGAAAGATGGCTTGTTGATTATGTAGTGTTGTTGGGACTTATTATGGGGTCGATTCCGATCCGGTAAAAAGCGCCCCGAATCGTCGTACGGAGCGTTTTTTCCCCGTACGAATCGTACCTGTAAACGTCCCGTACGTACGACGAAGTACGATTTGTACCAGGAGCCGTACTCCGTACGAGTCGTACAAGACACCGTACGGCTCCAATCTCCGTACGATTCTCCCTCGGAACCCGCGGTACGCGACATCTGTACGGTTCGCGGCTGTTTTTTATGACCCAGTAAGTACGATACGTGTCGGGTACGCACCGTACAACCCTTTTTCTACGGGAGCTGAAAATAGCCGTAAAAGCAGAGTTCGCGCTGAAACAGGTACAGAACGGCCCCCCGGGTACGGTGTGTACCCCCCATGATCGCAGGGGTACGCACCGTACCCCATGCGATCATGGGGTGTACGAGTCATACCCCCATTGTACGATCGGTGTACAAGCCTTACCCCCATTGTACGATCGGTGTCGAGCCGTACCCCCATTGCACGATCGGTGTACGAGCCGTACCCCATGTACGATCGGTGGACGAGCCGTACCCCCATTATATGATCGGTGTACGAGCCATACCCCCATTGTACGATCGGTGTACGAGCCGTACCCCCATTGTAGATGGGTGTACGTCTCGTACACCGATCGTACATGGGGTACGGCTCGTACACCGATCGTACAATGGGGGTACGGCTCGTACGCTGATTGTACATGGGGTATGGCTTGTACACCGATCGTACAATGGGGGTACGGCTCGTACAATGATCGTACATGGGGTACGGCTCGTACACCGATCGTACAATGGGGGTACGGCTCGTACAACCCCATGAGGGGTACGCACCGTACCCCTGCGATTATGGGGGGTACGGACCATACGGTGTGTATGTGTTTGTGTGCTTTTCCGTATGACTCGTCCTTACCTGACGTGGACCGTACGGATTGCGTCCTCATACCCCGGTCCGGATCGTACTCGTCGGGTCGTACGGCATGTGTACGAGTCGTACGGTATGTGTACGAGTCGTACGGTTCACGGTTTCAGCCTTGGAATACGTACGGATCACGACGATTCGGACAGATTCACGGAATATGGATCGTACTTCGCGACTCGGACAGACGAGTACGATTCGTACGGGGAGGGCTCCGGATACAAATCGTACCGACGTTTTTTTCCCCGAATCAGAATCGACCCCTTAGACTACGGCGGTCCGTCAGACCTCTGTAGCCACAGTGGTGTTGCAAGCATCGCCGCACTCACCGCCCGACCACACCAACATAACCAGGGAGGTCGGACCACATTGGCAACCACTGTGTGGCGGAGGTCTTGTTGCCACAATGAGCTTGGAAGGGCCAAGAATATTATGTGTTTTCTCAACCTACTGTTTTCATGGCGGTGAGCCTACCATGAAGAGTGTGGTGCAGAGGAAACAAAGGGGCCCTACAGGGCCCCATGTTGCCTCTGCACTAGGGGATGCATGCAAGGGGTCACACTGCATGCACTCCCAGGTCCTGCACGACATGGACTTGACAGTCCATTTCCTGCAGTAACCTGCAATGGCGTTCCAATTGTGGTGCCTGTTACGGCTATTCTGTGAGCCTTTAAACAGGCACCGCCGTAGGCCAGCTGCCGCAGGACCATCCATAATGAATTCCAGTCGGAATCAGGCCGGTAGTCTAATTATGGCTTTGGCGGTGCCGGAGCGGAATGCTTGCGCGGCAGCCCGCATTTCCCAATTCTTAATAAGGCCCTGTTTGTCAATCTTTCTTAAGTGAGGTGGATAGAAACATGAAGGAAAGATTAAGGGGTATGTTCAGTGAACACAGAGAATCCAACCAAGAATGGGAGGGGAGGGGAGTGTTTTCAACGTGTGTTGAAGCACTCAGTGTTTTGAAAAATACCCCTCACACACCAAAAGGCCCCTTGGTGTCATGCTTCATCATCGGGGTCTTCGCACCCCTCTATCGGGATGCGGCGTGCTGCGACCTACGACTACGCGGGAGCACTAATAGTAAAGACTATGTGTGGTGTTGGTGTGTGGGGTGTCTTAGGTTAAGTGAGTGGTGGGATGTGGTGAAAAAATTAAAAAATACCTGGCGCATGAGTTTGAGGAAAAATTTATTCTGAACTCTGGCTGGTAT
This sequence comes from Lissotriton helveticus, assembly GCF_964261635.1. Taxonomy (NCBI): domain Eukaryota; kingdom Metazoa; phylum Chordata; class Amphibia; order Caudata; family Salamandridae; genus Lissotriton; species Lissotriton helveticus. The sequence continues at coordinate 1,542,648,381 of NC_136067.1, read as the reverse complement.
TATTAAAAGAAGTGCAAAATGAGGTCAGGGCTGTTATATTAGGGAACAGGACCTCTGGTGTGCGTTGTCGACATGTTTCGGAGCCAAGCTCCTTCTTCAGGACGGGGGCACAACCTCCCCACCTTACTCACGTTTTTCTAAAATTAAAAAGTGTATTATACAGAAAAGTGACGAAAATATAGGCTAAGTGTGCCTACAGCGGTCTGCTACAAGTACAATGACTTTTGAAGCTTGCTTTTTTGCCTCATGAGCATAGAGAACGTCTGGGGTGTTGCTATTTTTGCAATGATTACGGGACGCTATGGACACCGTCTACCCCCACACGCTGCTCCGCTGGTTCCAGAACCAGCGGAGCAGCGTGTGGGGGTAGACGGTGTCCATAGCGTCCCGTAATCATTGCAAAAATAGCAACACCCCAGACGTTCTCTATGCTCATGAGGCAAAAAAGCAAGCTTCAAAAGTCATTGTACTTGTAGCAGACCGCTGTAGGCACACTTAGCCTATATTTTCGTCACTTTTCTGTATAATACACTTTTTAATTTTAGAAAAACGTGAGTAAGGTGGGGAGGTTGTGCCCCCGTCCTGAAGAAGGAGCTTGGCTCCGAAACATGTCGACAACGCACACCAGAGGTCCTGTTCCCTAATATAACAGCCCTGACCTCATTTTGCACTTCTTTTAATAATACCAGCCAGAGTTCAGAATAAATTTTTCCTCAAACTCATGCGCCAGGTATTTTTTAATTTTTTCACCACATCCCACCACTCACTTAACCTAAGACACCCCACACACCAACACCACACATAGTCTTTACTATTAGTGCTCCCGCGTAGTCGTAGGTCGCAGCACGCCGCATCCCGATAGAGGGGTGCGAAGACCCCGATGATGAAGCATGACACCAAGGGGCCTTTTGGTGTGTGAGGGGTATTTTTCAAAACACTGAGTGCTTCAACACACGTTGAAAACACTCCCCTCCCCTCCCATTCTTGGTTGGATTCTCTGTGTTTATCTAAGTATCCCAGTGGAGCAAGAATCCAGTCGTTTCGCTCTACCTCCCTTCTTTGTTTTTGACTATGTTCAGTGAACACCTGTATAAGCTGGGAGGATTTAAATACCATAGTGTGCAGAATATGGGTACAGTTTCTCCTTGACATAAAAGTCAGACAATATATTAAAATAAAGTGTGCACTGTGTCCATTTTTTCATGGGAAATCAAACGATATGCCAATTCAGCCTCATTGAGTCAACATCATCAAGTCAGTAAAATCTTCTGATTGTTTGGCTCCAACTGTCCAGCCAAGCAAGACTAAGGAAGATTTAAGGCTTTCCATAGATTTTCAAAGCCTCTAGAGTAGCGTTTGGGTTGACTGCCACTGGTTGCTTAGTGTACTTAAAAGGGTTTATACCCTAGTGAATGTTTGTTTCACATTAGACATGCTAATGCTTATCATCAGGTTGTATTGGAAGAAAGTTCAAAATATCTTCCCAATTTCCTCACCCTAGAGGGGCATTGTTATATAAGTTGATGTTAATTAGATGCCTTTTGTGCTACCTAGTACAACTTCTGCATTTCAAAGATAATACTTAACCTTTCAAAGAATGAATAGGGTACCAGTTTTACCAGATGATATTCGTGTTTGGGTAAAATAAGAAAGAAAACATAACACACTGGAAAAGTATTGGCTATTTTGGAGCATAATGGTTTGCCTTTGGGAGAAGAAAATGTAAATTTTGGCAAAGTGTAAGGGATATTGAGAATATCTGGATTTAGTATGTTTAGGTTGATCCATCTGAGTCAAGGGAAACAAGCCTAAACATTATAGAGGTACTTTGAGAGCCTTTTGAGCTCCGAAGAACAATTTAGGTGAAAAAGAGAGGTTATTCGTATTAGCTGTGATAACAACATGTGTGTTATAAATGACCAATAAATAGATACATCCTTTAATTTGCCAGATGGCTGTTGGAGGACTTTTTTTTATCAAATTGCAGGCTTTGCACAGTGAAGTGAAGGATAAGTTAACATGGCAACATGGATTTTTGGCCAGAAAGGACAATATAGTTGTAATGGTGAATACAAGGCAAAGATTTGTCATGTTAGCACATGAAAGCCATTTGGGGATTTTCGGAAACAGACAGGTACATTACTCTTTTTGGGGATTAGTCAATAAGATCATATGGTACCAATAGCACCGGTGGAACTCCTGTCTGAACGGTGGTTCAGTTAATATTATGGGACCATTTGCCCTGTTGCCAGAGGATTGCAATTATACTTGTTTTGGTAGAACATTTCTCAAATGACCCGAAGTCAGGATGGCATGGATGGTGACAATGGCTCTGGTGACAGAATTTCTGAAGGTTGCCTTTGTAAGAGCAGGTCAGCTGGAGGAGAGCGTCTCTGATAATGGAGTACAAATTGTGTTCGAATAAATGATGATCTGTTTAGTGAAATGTGGGATAAAACATACACAGAAGGGTTCCCTTATAGCAAAGCAAGGCAATGGCCTAGTTGAAAAATGAATAGTGTGGTTGAAGAACGTATTGACCGAAATAGCTGATATTTCTGAGAAGAAAGCTTTGCCGTTTCCTTTAACCAGACCCTCCAGGATTTCGCGATTTCGCGATTTGCAATCGGCAGTTTTGTAAAAATGCTGTGATTTTTACAAAACTGCCCACGAAATTTGGACGGTCGGTCAGCTCTTGGAAGGAGGCCCCTTTTAGGTCTGTGTTGACAGTACAGCTCAGCTCTAGTGGCTGAGAAGTGCATGCTTCTGTATCCGAGATATGTCTTTCTAATGTTTCTGGGGCTAGGGGGTGGGGATCTCTTTTTAGCAGAACTCGGACTCGCCCATCCTGCTGGAATGTCGACCCCCACATGTCTATTCCTGCAAATCGCCCTCGTGGGGAACAGGGGGCGACTTCGCTCCTAGAAGTAACACCCGCCACCCCTCTGGTAAAAATATGGTAAATGCCGGAAAAGTGCGATTTTGAACAGCCTGAGCACCCTGTGGGGTAGCAGGTCAAGGAGGTGGGGGGTGTGGGGGGGGGCGGCGCCTAGACAGGGGCACGTCCCATTATATGTTACAAAACGATGCAGCAACGTGTATTTGGGAACAAAAAGGTAATTCGGCCACTCTACAAGGTTTAGCAGAACAAGTGCTACATTTGAAACAGTGCGTCATGACGCAGTGATGTCTAAATTGGTGCACAGACATAATATCGACTCCACAATATCGAATGGACAAAATATCGAGTAAAAAATATCGAATATAATAAAATATCGAGAACAAAAATATCGTTGTTAAAAATATCGATTACAATAATGATAATAAAATATCGAGTCCAAAAATATCGACTCAAAAATATCGACATGACAAAATATCGATTAATAGTCAAAGTAAAAAATATCGATATTATGTTGAAAAAAGGTAAAAAATATAAATAAAGTGTAATAGTAATATAAATTGTAGTTAATGTTTAGGAGCGGGATGTTGGGTTAATAGGGGATAAGGGTGGGAGTAATTTAAAATAATTAATTAATTAATATATGTTTGTAAATATTTTTATATTTTAATTAATTGGGAAATAATTAATATTAATTAGTTAATTAATTTATATAAATTTCTATAAAAATGTTAGTAATTAATTGGTAATTAAATAATATTAATTAGTTAATTGGAAAATAACGCATATTAATTATTTAATTAATTAATATAATTGGTAATAAAATGTTATGTAGTAATTAATTGGTAATTAATTATTATTAATTAGTTAATTGGAAATTAAATAATATTATTTATTTAATTAATTAATATAATTGGTAATACAATTTTATGTAGTAATTAATTGGTAATTAATTATTATTAATTAGTTGATTGGAAAATAAATAATATAAATTAGTTAATTAATTAATATAATTTAGTATAAATTTTGTATTAGTAATTAATTGGTAAATAATTGATATTAATTAGTTAATTACATTATTTAGAGTAATTGATATATATATAATATTTTGTTATAGTTCATTAAATAATTGGGGAAAAATGTATTAATAATTACATGAAAATAATTACAGCTAATGTGCTAAAAAAATTTCATATTTGTTATTGGTATAAATTGTAGTTAATGTTTAGGAGCGGGATGTTGGGTTAATAGGGGATAAGGGTGGGGAGAAATTAAAAAGAAATAATTAATTATGATATGTTTGTGAGAAATTTAAATTATCATTTAATTGGTAAAGATTAAATATTAATTTGTTAATTAATTCATATAATTTGGTACACATTTATCATAAGTAAATACATAGTAATTAATTAATATTAATTACTTGATTTAATTATTAATAAATAATTTTCCCCCCATATATTGTTATTATTAAATATTTGTTTGGGAATAAATATTATAAATAATTATATTTAATTAATTACAGCTATTTTGCTAATATATTAACTTATTAATTATAGTTAATTAATCATTAATAGTTAATTAAATAATATTAATTAAATTTGGGTACAGGAGGAATTTTAGTGTTCAGGGTCAGTTTTCTCTCTTTAGGTAAAGGGGTATTTTTATGTTTCAAGGTCAGTTTTCAGTTTTAGGGTAAAGGGGTATTTTTAGAATTCAGGGTCAGTTTTCAGTTTGTGGGTAAAGGGGTATATTTAAGGTTCAGTGTCAGTTTTCAGTTTTTGGGTAAAGGGGTATATTTAGGGTTCAGGGTCAGTTTTCAGTTTTTGGGTAAAGGGGTATAATTAATGTTCAGGGTCAGTTTTCAGTTTTTGGGTAAAGGGGTATTTTTAGGGTTCAGGGTCAGTTTTCTGTTTGTGGGTAAAGGGGTATATTTAAGGTTCAGGGTCAGTTTTCAGTTTTTGGGGAAAGGGGTATAATTAATGTTCAGGGTCAGTTTTCAGTTTTTGGGTAAAGGGGTATTTTTAGGGTTCAGGGGCAGTTTTCTGTTTGTGGGTAAAGGGGTATATTTAAGGTTCAGGGTCAGTTTTCAGTTTTTGGGTAAAGGGGTTTATTTAAGGTTCAGGGTCAGTTTTCAGTTTTTGGGTAAAGGGGTATTTTTAGGGTTCAGGGTCAGTTTTCAGTTTGTAGGTAAAGGGGTATATTTAGGGTCAGGGTCAGTTTTCAGTTTTTGGGTAAAGGGGTTTATTTAAGCTTCAGGGTCAGTTTTAAGTTTGTGGGTAAAGGGGTATATTTTTAGGTTCAGGGTCAGTTTTAAGTTTTTGGGTAAAGGGGTATATTTAATGGGTAAGGGTCAGTTTTCAGTTTTTGGGTAAAGGGGTATATTTTTGGGTTCAGGGTCACTTTTCAGTTTTTGGTGAAAGGGGTATAATTAATGTTCAGGGTCAGTTTCCAGTTTTTGGGTAAAGGGGTATTTTTAGGGTTCAGGGTCAGTTTTCAGTTTTTGGGTAAAGGGGTTTATTTAAGCTTCAGGGTCAGTTTTAAGTTTGTGGGTAAAGGGGTATATTTTTAGGTTCAGGGTCAGTTTTAAGTTTTTGGGTAAAGGGGTATATTTAATGGGTAAGGGTCAGTTTCCAGTTTTTGGGTAAAGGGGTATATTTTTGGGTTCAGGGTCAGTTTTCAGTTCTTGGGTAAAGGGGTAGTTTTTGGGTTCAGGGTCAGTTTTTAGTTTTTGGGTAAAGGGGAATTTTTAGGGTTCAGGGTCAGTTTTGGGTTTTTGGATAAAGGGGTATTTTTTAGGATTCAGGGTCAGTTTTCAATTTTTGGGTAAAGGAGATTTTTTTGGGTTCAGGGTCAGTTTTCAGTTTTTGGGTAAAGGGGTATTTTTTAGGGCTCAGGGTCAGTTTTCAGTTTTTGGGTAAAGGAGAATTTTTTGGGTTCAGGGTCAGTTTTCAGTTTTTGGGTAAAGGGGTATTTTTAGGGTTCAGGGTCAGTTTCCAGTTCTTGGGTAAAGGAGTATATTTTTGAGTTCATGGACACTTTTCAGTTTTAGGGTAAAGGGGTATTTTTAGGGTTCAGGGTCTGTTTTGTGTATATAAAGTGTGAGAAATTTTTTTATAAATATTACAAATAATCGAAAGATTTTTGTGAAAAAAAGTTGCTCATTTTTATGCTAATAATAATTTTTTGAAATACTCAGCAAAAAATATACTACTAATATATGTTAATAATATTTATAAAATATATATAAATATTTGACAAATTTTACACTATAACATTATACTAAAGTAGCTATTCTAATTTATACATGGTCAGTCTTCAGCACCTTTCCAGATATTACTTTCACTTGAGTAGGAATAGTAAATAATAATTGGTCAGTGTCCAGCAACTTCTCTGATAATACTTTGACTGGAGTAGGAATAGCAATTATTAATTGGTCAGTGTCCAGCACATTTGCATATAATTTTACATTAGTGTGTTATTATATTACAAGACAATGCAAAATGGATGTTTTCAAAAAACTTTATTACAACTTTCCAATTTTTTCATGTGTAATACAATACAATAACTATCAAATATAACAAACATTTTTGGAAATGTTGTATTTGCAGAATAACACATTATCATTTACGTACATGTTTTAATTTGTCACACAAAATTTTTTCACAACATTTTTTATGTCAAAACAAAATATTATTATCAATCACTTTCTGTAACAAGTATTTATATTGAAATAAATAAAATTCAAGTTATTTTTCTGTTTCTTCCATTTATATTTAATAATGTTAATATTATATATTAATATTATTAAATATTTAATTTTAATATATAAATTTGTATAAAGTAACATGACAATTATTATATTTGCTCAAGATATGGAAATACTAATTAAGACATTTTTTTCACATATTTCTGACAATGTTGTTTTTAAATTATACATATAAATATATTATGTTGTTAACTTTATAACTGTAAAGGGGAATAATATGTTTAATAATAATATCTGGTATTGGTAAAAGATTATTTATGCAATTATATACTTTTATAATACTTAGACATTATTATAAAAAACAATTTATTAATAAAAATAATAACAAATATATTTAATATTATTATTATTAATTAATAAACTTAAACATTTATCTTTTCTTTTCAGAAATATATACATTCAGAGAAATAAAAATACATTATTTAAGGGCATTATTTATATAGTAAATGGTTATAATTTTTATATTAATAATAATAAATAAGTTATATTATTTATTATTATTAATTATTTACAAAACAATTAATAATGTTTAGTTATAAACAAACACAAACTTATTCCTATAAATGTACACAAAAATAATTTTTTTACATATATTATTTCAAGTGTTACATAATTATTTAATATTATTAATATATATTAATTAATATATATTAATTAATATTAAAGAAATTTAATTTTTTTTAACAGTTTAAATTATAATGAGTCTACTTTATTAATTTGTTACAATAACAATGTGTATGTATTATATTTTTATACTATAACATTGTATTTTCTATGATACCTTTTCAAAATTGGTTTAAGGGGACTACTTTTTTACCGCGTAAGGTTATTGCGCTTCATTCAAGACTGGAGAAGCTCGCGGTTGGGAATTGCTTCGTGTGGAGAGAGGTAAGGTAAATTTTATATACCATTTATGACTGAGTGGTAATGTTTGAGGGTATATTCGAACTGTGTAGTGTTTTTGTGTGTATGTATGATTTGTTAATGTAGCGTTTAGGTGTAATGTCGTCGTTATAGATGCGTCGTGTATGTTTTAGTTCTAGTGTTATTTGAATTGTTAGGAAATGTCTTCTTACATGGTTAATGTTAATTGTGAGTGTATTTACAAATTTTATGGGCTATTTGTGGGTGGGTTTCGTTATGTATGTTTTTTTACAGGTTCCGGTTCCTCGCATGAAAACTACATGGAAGGAAGCGTGTTTTTTTTCGGAGATACTAATGTATGACTTATTATGGTTATATTTTTACGTGTATCTCCTATTTTTCGTGTTTGCCAGGAGCGGATTTTAATAATTTTAACCTTTTTTCGGGATTTTTGAGGGTTTCGTATTGGATTGATACATTGGTATGCGTCACCGTTTTTTTAAAAGTTGTGTGTATATCACTTTAAATACTAAAGTGTCCACACTACTGTTTTCGGGATTTCCTGGAGCGTTTATTTTATTTTTACATAATTTTCGGGTTTTTGATGGTTTCCCATATTGGATTTTTCGTACTTTGTAATGGATTGTATGGATTGTATTTTGCTTCATTACGTCTCTTTCATCTACAGAAATTGTAATTATTTTTATATTTCTATTTATTGGGTGGGAAATGTCGATCTTTATGTAATGTGTATGTGTGATGTAATTATAAATATTGCATATTTGTTCAGAAATAATGTGCAAAATTTTGATAAGTTTGTAAAACAAATATGTCTTATTTATAATTGTTTAGAAATGTTTATGATTGTTATATGTATCATTATTGTAAGAAGATATTAGTATATTTTGTCGACATTTTTATAGTAGGGTTTTAGCTATTATTGCCAGATATTCTAATCCTCTAGTTGTAGGGTATAGTGTGACTTGACTTTGCAGTAGTCGGAACATTTGTTTAGTTTGTTTACTTAGTTTTGGACCAATTTGGGTCACAGATTGTTCCATTCTTAGTTCTTGATAGCTTTGTTCTTTTATCAAAGCTTCTAGTAAGTTATGGAATGTGGGTCTTGTTCTGCTTGTGGTAGCTTGGAAAGCATTATGCCACCCTTCTACACTGTTGTTGGTTTTAGCCTCTTGGTTTAAAGTACTAAGATAGACATTCCACCAAGGGATTTGGAATTTGGGTTGGCGTCGATGTCCAGATCTGTGCAACCTACCCACCCAAGTATCTTCGAAATAATCCAGTAATGGGGTTAGTTTATCTTCATTCCTCTTGTAATATGTGCTGTCAATTAATAAATTATAGTGTTCCGCTACATCGGTAACAGGAACGTAGGCCAGTGCTATCAATTTTTTTATTTGATAGGCAAAGGTGCTATCTGTTGAGTACAAAATACTTAAAGTTGATTTTTGGAGATGTCTCCATATGCTCTGATTGAAATGATAGTAGCAACCCTGGATTGCTGTGTGGGGAAATATTTTCAAAATGCTATTAATCATAGCTAATTCGAAATCAATAATTATTTTTTCTGGAAAATAATTATTGATTTCATTTTTGAGAACATTTAATATTTCTGTGTAAGTGTTTTGCTGTTTGTTTGGTAGCAAACAGTAAATGAAAGGGATGTTATAGTTATGGTATAACCCGTGGATGGAATATAGTTGATAAAAAGGTTTTGGGCATGGTTTAAATGTTCCAT